>NC_140358.1:22823679-24187357 GCF_963514085.1 Chelon labrosus
TACTTCCATTCAGAATTATTCGTTTTTTCCATTTTTCATTGCCAATATTATTACACCATTGCCCTTTTGCACGTGTAACAATATGCTCTAAACTGCTTATTTGGCTTTAGACAACCTTGAGTACGTCAAATTGTTTTAATAATAAGTAACAGTATAAGTAGTTTTACTATTATTATACTGTTGCTTATTATTAAAAGCAGTATTGCCGTTGCTTATGAAACAGAACACAATCCAGAAAACCTAATAACTTAATGTTTGCTGTGCAGCACCGCTTTCAATGATAATGAGGCCACGGCATTCTCTATGGCGTTGACCTATCTCTCTTTCACCCAGGCCCCTTGATGCTTTCTCTGCTGCAGACTGTTTATTAAGGGCAAAATGTCAAAGAAAAGGAAATATCCAGGAGTGGACCACTCAAAGCTCCCACTGCTTTCCAATACAAACCCACATTTTTGGCTCTCAGAGAAAGCTGGTCTCCCCTTCTGTCCTCCCAAACTCTGTACTAGCTTTTGTCAAAAAGCATCACAGACTGCCCGGTTCTTGTAAACATGAGTGTAATTCACTGATGTCGTCTCATAGGATTTCTGGGAATTGCAGTTCAAACTGTTATTTAACAGTTACCCGCTACTACCATGTGGAGCTGCTAGTGTGCTTAGGTGCCAAGTGTATAAATACAAATTCACAGGAAAAAATTCTCATCTCATATTCAGAAAAGTCTATACATCATCAGCATGAATGTAGACTCTTCATTATCTGTTCTTTTTTTCCTCTGAAGGTCGTTTGAGTAGGAGTTTGTGTATGTGTCTGCCTGCGTGTGCCTGAGGCCTCCGCAATTGGCATTCCAGCCCACATGTAGTCATTCTGTCTTGCTGATTGAGCCTGTTGTCTAAATGAGGAGCGGTTAATTACCTCCTCACAGCGGCTCTGTTCACCATGCAGCCTACCCACCAAGACCACAGAACAGAACACAACACGACACCTCTGGTTAACAAATTAGCAAGAGGCTCAAAGAGAAGCAGGAAGACTGAGACGATTGAACGAGATGAAGAAAAGAAGGGAAAAGGAGAGATTAAAGCTGCATATTGGTAGGAAGAGATGGGAATTGACTACGGCAAGGAGAAAGGAGGGAAGTAATAGAAAGAAAGAAGAAGGACACCCACAGAAAGCTGGTGAATAAATGGCCAATACAAGACGATGAGAAGTTAAAAGAGATGACAAAGAGAGGTTAAATCAAACGAGTGGGAAGGGCTCACACAAATGGGAAATGGTGAGGGAAATAGAAAAGAGAGACGTGGACAGGAAACTAAACTGACACCAAAACCACAGGAAGCTGCTTTAACAAATGGGCCTGTGCCACGGCCTACCAGCACTGTGCTGTGATATGGCCCATTTTTCATTAACACCGTGATTTATCAACACAGTGCTGAGAGGATCGTAGCAGGGGCTTTTGATTAAGCCCATTAGATATTAGACATTAGCTGTGAGATTACTCACACTGCTGGGGTGCGTTAGATTTTTAGTCTTTTTTTTTTTTTTGGCACCAGGACTTGCCCAGGGGCTGCGTCTGTGCCCTGCTGACTGTTCTTTTTTTTTTTTTTTTTTTTTGAGACAGCCCTTGGTGACAATGGTGGGGTCTCCCCAGTGACTCAGTTGTGAAGGAGTGTGCCATAGGTTAAGCACATTTTGCTGGGTTTTTTAGTTTTTGTCTTTGTTTAGACAAGCTCTCATCGGCCTTTTTCCTGGCATAAGCAGCAGTTGTTCCTTTTCCACTAAAGAATACCTGGGTAAAACCACTGTACGTTACTTGATCAAAACGAAATGGCAGAGAATGTTAGAGACCAGCCTGTCAACTTAATGGAGCACTAAACTAGAGTTTGTCTGGAGCCCCTCCATTGAGAGTTGATGAGGCTCCTGCAATGAACTGCAGGGCCAATTAAAATGTTTGGGCGCGGTTTATGGGGTTGAATATGTTAAACCAAAATGTGAGTTGTTCAAAGTCTGCTATTGCAACTTTAGTAAAAGATATTGACAGAGAAATAACTTTAAAGGATAAACAATTCACAACGATTAAGACATTTGCCTAGTGTCATACACTCCATTGTTCCGACTGGTTGAGAACAAGGGTGTCCCAACTACGGCCCGCAGGCCATCTGCGGCCTGTGGTCCATTTTTAATCAACCCGCAGAGGAATTCTAAACACGTAATTGAATATGGAACATACATGGAACTTGCACTTGACTATATTGTACTATTTAGTTGTAACAGTATGTGGCACTAGAGTCTTGAACGCAGCAGCCTCCCCACAAAACAAGATTAATCAAAGAAAACTTTTGCCACAAGTTTCAGGTGTTAAGTCCAACTGTTTATTTGCATAACAAACTTAAATATACACCTTTTCTCATTCCTCCCTTCCCCCATAGTCCCCACCCAATACATCAACCTGTCTAAGAAGCAATATGAAGCTGCTGTTTTGTGAATAAGCTGCCAACTCTTTTTGTAACAAAATAAAATGAAAACAATTTAATGAAAAGCTGAGATAGACTGTCTTCAAGCATTATCATTAACATTTATTTGCAGATATACCTCACCTGAGAGGCACAGCCCTTCATATATTTTTCCATATGTGCCCCTCAGTGAAAAAAGTTTGGGCTGTTTCCATGACGAGTTGGTGCAAAGAAATCAAAAGCTAAAGTCACATTCAAGTGACAGCACCTAAGAATGACATTGATGAGACGCAGCCACAGTGCCACAAATTCCATTTAGGGAGGAGGTTGGGGTGGCTGGACGGGTCAGCAAAACATTGGGCTTCATCACAATGGACAGTTGTTTGTTTCCTGTGTTATTTTTTTACATTTACTTTTGAATGGATTAAACAATCAAGAACACATTATTTAGTGATCTTTAGACAGGATTTTAGGCGGATGTTGTTACCTTTGGGCAAAACCAGGCTAGCTGTCCCCCCCCTTTCCCCCCGTCTTTATATTAAGTTTAACTAACCATGACAGAAATGAAAACGGTATTGATCTTTTGATTTACCTCTTGGAAAGATCTGGAAAGAAAGCAAATTGTTGAGTGTATAACAAGTTAATATAGCTACTAAAATGACCATTTATCTTAGATTAGACAACTGACTAATTAAAGTTTGACCATGCAACTACCCATTAATAAGATGACTTAAGAGATCACATGACTCTAATATGGATGACCAAAAATTAATTTGGATTGCATTTTTTCCACCAAGGACATACTTTCCATCATGGTTCTGTGTACTTTTTTTTTTCATGTAGTGGCATTCTTATATAATACATATAGCTTAATGCTTCTTTTGATCTTTAACAAACCCCTTTTTATTTTGTCTTTACATACGTAGTGAAAACTGATGTCCCAGAGAACAGTACTTGAGCTGAGTACAAGGGCAAAACTTCATAGCAACTGGCAATGATGTAGAAAGTCTGTTTAGTTTATATTTTCTAAAAAACAAAACCTTTCGATTTCTTGTTTCAGGAGTGTTTACAGCTACCTCGGTCCCAATAAGGAGCTGACAAGCGCTCTGTTTGGGCTTTCCAGCTGACTGGAGTTCTGCTTGGCTCTTGACTCTGAAAAGAAAATTAATACGTCTAGACTGTGGTTAGACAGCTGTTTGCTGCTGAGTGAGTAGTAATTAATGCACTCGGCAGTTTCATTCCCACCAGACTGTATGCCATGTTGGTAACGCAACAGTCATCTGCATCAGTTGCAGTCTAATGGAAATAAATATTTAGTCTATGTTCACGGACGCTCGAGATACAATATGATACGTTGTTAAAGTTTTAAAAACAAAAGGTATCCAAGATATAACTCTGCTATTGATATGTAAATCTATCAAATGTATTTAACAAGATTCAAAATTCAAGAACTTTATTTGACATTTGTACAAACACACATACACACAGTCTTGGCACATGGGAATTCTTGTGCGAAGCTCAAGAGTCATACATGAGTAGGGGCAAAAGAATAAAGGACCAGTCCAGCAATAAATACTGTAAAGAAAAAAATAAATAAAATAAGAAAAGGTGGGGGTATAATAGGGGGTACTATATAAGTCATTGGAACACCTGAATTCAATTATTTGGATGGGTGAGTGAATACTTTTGGCAATATAGTGTAAGTGGCTGTTTAGCTGCTAAATGCTGCTACACATAACTCTATGAACCAACAGTAAAGCTATGGGCCATAAAACCTAAATGAAAATATGAAAGACATTAAAACACTGCACAAAGCTGAAAAGAAGTCGAAATTGATTTTCTGTCCAACTCCTTTTGTATTATAAACTGTCATTTGATCCATTTATAACTTTAATCACCGATACATGCAGATGAAACTCTCTTCCAGTCTGAAACAGCCCTCAGCAAACTACAACAATGAAGCATCATTTGAGTTTAAATCACAGATTAACCGTATCTTTTGTCACCAGTTGAATTTCACTATATTTTACCCTCCAAGTCTGTTTTCCTGCGTTTAACATGCATAACTACTTGTACCGGGTACTGGGGGCTTTCAAAAACGCGAGTGGAGCTGCTGATGCCGCTCTGCCGACTTGAGAGGGTTCAGCACACTTCTGTAATGCCACACTTGAGGGCAGTGCAAAAAAAAAAAAAAACCCTGCTGTAATTGCCTCCTCTGGCTGCGTCCTGCTGCCTCCCTGATCTCTCTCCAAGAATTCAGCGTCTTTCATCTGACTTTGTAGTCTTGATGTGATGAATAGCATAAATGAAGATGGAGGCTCGCACTTTTCATACACACTCTCCCCAAAGGCATTCATGATGTCGCACTTGCATGTGCACACCCATTTTCCTGTCTCTGACTTACTTTAGAGCTCTGAGACAAAAAAAAAACAAAACTAAAACAAAAAAGCTTGTGGCCTAATCTCTGCTGGTCTCTGACTCAGACACTCGTTAGAAGTGAGAACAACCAGAGATGCATTCCCCCCTGCTCTGGCAGTCACTCCAGACTCCCCAGTATTGTTTGGCGTGCACGAAATCATCAGCTAAATTCTGAGTTGCTCTTCTACCGTAGTTCAACCGGCTGTGAGACGAGCCTAGAGAGCGGCTACGAGGCAACAATTGACAATGAGAGAGGAGTTTCTCACATGAGCTTTCAGGAATTCTATGGATCGATTTCAGATGTCACATTTGAGGCGTTCTTCTCTGAGGAGTCTTGTGTGAGCTTGGCATTGAACATCTGAAGTCCAATTATGCTCTCTACCAGCAGGGAAGAGTCTTGTAGTTTACAGGACTGGGCTTTATGCCTGGGTCCCCCTCTCCAAGTATCAAAGGGTCTTGATAAGTGAACCAAAGGTGAATTGTAAACATAAGTGGGTACCAGTTCAATTCAATGTTAATTTATTTAGAGAAATTTCAGTTTAAAAGGCATTTTTAATGAAACTAATGTCAATGGTTCCAGAGATTTGTGGATTTTCCACAATATTTTACCTTAATGCCATATGGCTTTGCTGTTTTGCAGCTCTTGTCTTGTCTTCATGCTTTTTTAACCACAATCAGCTCTGAGGGTTGTAGCTTCCTTCATGTTTTGGATCTACCTCATAGGTCTCCTGAGATTTGCTGTGCAATACCAGTCTTGTGAGACGAGAGGATATAGGAAACGGAATGTACTCTACAAATTAGTGATCACAACATAGTGGTAGCAGCACCATAAAATGCATTATAGCATCATTACACAGAAAAAGGCTCATTGTTATCTTCTTGATCTTTCTGGTTATCATGAAACCTACTGCCAGCTCTCCTTGATAAGTTGAGACTTCTAAAACAAGAAAGCTTCATCCAAGATGGATTTCAAAATACACTGGCATAAATACACATGTGCTAATCCCCAAGAGATACACTTCAGCTTTCAGCAGATCTTAATACCACCTTTTCATGGTGAGCTTGCGTGGATCCCTCGGCCTGCATCCGCGCAGATAAAACAGTCGCTTTTATTTTGCTTGCTGACCAGACTATAACAGACTTCTCAATTCTGTCATCAGCATGATGAATGGCTTTGATAACCACTTTTCTTCTCAAGAGGCAGGCCGAGCTGTTGCCATAACGATAACCCCGTAATAAACAGAATAATGATGCCCAAACTCCAGCCAGCACAATCATCACACAAACCTGGCAAGACTACGCGTGGGACAATACTCCGTGGTTATCAGAAGGGAGACTGTTAGCGAGCACCTCTCACGCACTTGACTTTTTTCCCCCCCTGATTTCAAACACACAACCAGTCGGTGTGTTATTATTTCCATCTCTCACAAACAGCCTCTCCTGTTTCGGTCCTGCTCCTGCTCCCCCCCTTGCCTTGCCTCTAATTCAATTACTCCTTTGTCTTATCTGCCTCTTCACTGCTCTCTCTGGCTAATCTGATTATGAAGGAGAGCTGGCAATTAAAACACAGATACGAGAGAGATCTATCCTTCATGCTCGCTGCCTTAATGAGATCCAGCTTCATGCCTCTCATGCAGCTAAAGTTCAATTAGGTGACACACTCGAGCGAGGAGGAGGGTCTCCTTGTGGAGTGTACTGTACAGCGTGACAGCCTCTCCACGATTAGGCTGTTTGTTTGGAGTCTGCACACCTACATATCGCTCTTTTGCAAACAGTATGAGAACTAGCAAGCAGGATTTTTCATTCGCTTATCGCCGCGAATTGACAGAAATGTGCCTTCGTTTGCTACAACATCACATGTTGTCGTTTGCTTGTTGCATGCACGGTACTGATTTAATCTAAGCTGCAGTATTCCCATCGTATTTATTTTGCATACTCACTACGACATAAGTGAAATTTGTTGGTTTAACATTGCCTCCTGCTGTCTGTTCTGTTCCTGTCTGCGCTTCCTTCCGACTGAATCCCCGTCTGACTGCCCGTCCATTTCAATTTGCATCAATAAATAATTGAAGTCATTTGAAAACAGATGACTTTGTCTGAGGGTGATATCCTTTAAATCTGCCATCTTATTAATTTCAAGCAATAAAGCTGATCACGCCGCCTACTGCTCTGGTGAATTAGCCACTAGGCTAACAATGGATTGAAGGACTCAGTCTTTATGAGGGTCACCATGTTTTGAGCGGAGTGCAGCTCGACCAATCCCTTTATATAATCAACCAGGAAGGATTTGCTCATGAAAACAAGTGGTTAACCGAAAAGCAATTTATGTCCTATCATTTCAACAGGCTGCCGTCTGTCTTTGTCAGCATCCTACCTGTAAACTAGCTTCAAATGATGGAAATGCGTTCTAATACAACAGTCCTCTCAACAAGCTATTTAGAATGTGAATGAGCTTACTGCAAGAAAAGTCGACAAAAGCCACAGTCCTCTTTCACACATTCTAAGCTGAAGCTGAAGCTAATTTGAGGCTATACGAGCCTTTTTCAAGCAAAGCAAGTTGGTCAATTCAAACATGCAGTCTCTTCGGTGTGGAGTGTTTTCTTCCAGAGAGGAGATATGCCATGGCAATTCCACAATCATTTTTGTGCAGGGACTCAAACCTGGCAGTAATCCTATAGGACGTTGACAGAATTTAAATACATAGATACGCAGTGTTTCTTTCATGCTGCTAACATTAAAGTCACCCTGCAAGGTTTCTGACTGCTAGTAGCGCCAAGGAGAAATGTTTTTAGCATTAGGTCCTTGGTTTGTGTGTCTGTGCAGGTGCGCATTTCACACCTGGCCTGCTTCATGTTATTGCGACAAAAGGAATGAAGAAGAAAACTTCTATTACATTGAAAAGGCTTTAAAAAATACTACAAATATCTTGTAAACACCAGCTTAAATGAACAGATTTTCAGTTTATACACTGCCAAGGTTGTTTAACTTGAATTGTGTCCAGTGGGCACAACAGTAACAGGAACCTGACATGACACATGGTTTGCTGCATATCCATGTGTAAAGTTGTCCTTAGAAACCGTTTGGAGATGAAGACACCTGGCAGGTGACTGGACGAAGCATCTCAAGGATTTCCCATACAATCCTAATACTATACTACAATGTTATGGCCTCATAACAAATTGGAAATATTTTTGCATGTCTCAAACTACTTTGTGCTTGTTTTTCCTATTGCTTCCAAAAGCGTTTTACTGTTTATTATACAGTCTATGTTCAAAACCCGGAAGAAGCGACTCCAGACGTAATGTGAACTAGCTTAACTTCGTAAGAGCTAGCTAGCACTGTTAAATTAATAAGTCAACTGTTTACTATAAATGTGTTTTATTCAGTTATACTTTATTTAATCTTACTTATATTTGTCCATAGAATACCACATCTCAACAGCTTGTGTTGAGTATTCCTGAATATAAACTGCACAGGCTGGTTCTATTCGTTGCTAAATCCAATATCCACGTTACTGCGGTGATTTAAAGACGGACCGATAAAAACGCATGATCCTATTCCACGTGCAGACATTCATATAGTGTATAAATATGGTTTTAATCAGTGGGATAGCATCATAATTAGGGGTTTTTAGGCCAGGGCCTCACAAAACCTTGTGGGAAACACTAATCTCTCTATTAAAGGCTAATTTACAGTATATGATATACCCTGTGACACAGTAGTGGAGAGACAAAGAAGATTTACAACAAGAGGTAATTGGTATGTTGACTGCTTGATTCTATTTAAAGAAATTTTTGAGAGTAAAGTGAACCCTTAGGAGTGACTGTGGACGCAACTAAAACAAATCCATATCTGTAGTTCTTCACAAAAAGCTGACTGGTCCACAGGAACAAGGCATGCAGTGTGGATGGACAGTTGTGTAGTCCTATGATCACACAAATCTTACAAGAACTTGCCAAGAAAGACAAGTGTAACAGTTCTCAGGAGCTGTGAAGCTGGATGATGGCTTCTAAGTGTGTTCAAGGTTCATGCGTTAAAGCACTTAGTTCCACAGTTGAGTTAATATTTGAATATCTTTAGAGTGGCTAGCAGTTAAAAGTTGCCCCGTTTTAAGGGAGACATTTTGAAGCATCACAGATGGGTAATTCAAGTTGAATATCTGCTGTGAAAAAACCTTCTTTCAGGAGCGGTGATTAGTGTGTTGCATTATTCAGGTCTGTAATGGATGCTTTTTCCAGTCCACTCAACACTTAATTTATACCCACAAATGGAATTTTCCTCCTGCATATCAAAAATGCTTTTTTTTTTTCACGGCTGATATTTACTCATCTGGCACAGATGGCTGTTTGCGTGTATGTGGATGTTTGTGATATTTACTCGTCTGGCTAGCCGTGCCCTTCATATTTATGCGTGAGTACCGTTGCATGTGGATGCGCACTCATGTGTGATATTTGCTCAACCGGTCATGCAGGTCCGTTATGTGCGGCTGCCACAGGTTGTGTAATCTCAACACGTGCACCTTCTGACATAATACCTTGAGGTAATAGACTTATCTGTGCATGCACAATTTCCTGGCCCACGGTACAGGCCTCTGCTGACCACTGTGGGTAGCCTGGCCAGCTCATCGGCCCAGCGCCAGACCAGCGTTAAAAATGCCAAGTAAAATCAAAGTAAAACACATCGCCAGATAGCTACAGTTACCCCCGCCCGCTTTAAACCTGATGCTATAATCTCTGCTTGTCAGCAACACACAATTGCTTGCATGCATGTATCCCAGTCAGTGCGTGGAGCACGTGGCTGAGCGGTGCGGGGAAACAAATGGGAGTCTAGGAGGAAGAGGAAAAGAGATAAGGCGCAGCGCATTAAAAGAAGAAATGCTCCGTAGGAAAGCGCAGGTAAATGCAAAATGACATCTCTGTTCACCAGCAAGAAACAATTTTAATCCGTGCTAGGCACACTCTGCAAACATAATGTCACAATGCCCTTGAACTGATTTTACGCTAAAAAAGAACAGAGTTAAATGCACTTATTAATTATGGAGGTTCAACAGACCCCTGAAACCAAAAACCTTGACACTGATATTGCTTGAAATGTGTTGTGATATAACTTTTACTGGCATAAATTGTAAAAAAAAAACAACTAAGAACTAAGAATTTACAAATTAAAATATTTAATATAAGTACACAAGTGTGATTTTGTTAATTATTGATGCGGTCATGCTGATCTATGATTAGCTGTGTATTCCCTCAATCTCCGATGTCTTTATTTACCTTCATTACTGGACATTACGGTGCGTATGGAAAGTTCCATTGTTGGGGTTATAATCTGAGATTTGTGCAGGCCTAACTAACGCCAGGACGGAGACCAATAAATAACAACTAATAACCAACTAATAACCATGACGCGCACACATAAAACAGCGCTGCTCTCGGTTCTGGAGCAGCAGTAGCGATCCATTAGAGACAGCAGCTGTTAAAATATTCCACTGCGCCCCAGATGATGTTGAGGTTTGTTTACATACAGAGCATCTGGAGATGCATTTGGAGACACATGTTACCGCCAAGTCTGAACACTCATACTCAAAGCTGGTCACTTACAGATGCAGATACAGATACAGATACAGAAAGCTTTATTAATCCCCAAAGGGCAATTCAGTTTCTACAGTCCACCATCTAGACATACAACCATTCACACAACAATAGCGATCGGATTGCCCAGATCGGATCTTAATGAAATGTCCGAACAAGGACCAAAGCTTTTTTTTTTTTAAACCATTACGCCACAGCTCCCCCTGACCCCATTCATCTCGAGGAGTGGGCTGCCAAACTTGAAGGCCTCAAGGAGTAGTTTGGGTGTTAGGAGCTCGCTCAAGTCCTCCTCAGGCATGGACACACCAACCCACAGCTCCGCCATATCAAAGCTTCGACTTTTTTTGACACTCATTGGATACAGCGACACGTCAACCAGTCTACTGCGTTTGTTTCACCAGCGAACTTCTAAACGGACGAGGTCGCCAACAACGTCAATGAGAGCTTGAGCACTACTGCTGCAAAGGTGACTCTGGGCTAATGTAGTTGACCATTTTGTACCATACCGTAGTATGAATGCAGCATAAGAAACCTAGATTTGCGATTAATGTCTTGAATCTGTAGTTAGATAGTTCCTAGGCCAAAACAAGACGTCATGAAAGGAGTGAGAGTGAATCAAAACTGCGAAACAATTAACTAAAGACCTCTATAAAGCTGAGGCGAGCACGTTGTCATTGACCGAGCTTCCATGGGTCTGGTTCCGTGTGCACTGATAACAACAATGTTGATTTTAGCTGGTTTGGGAAAAGAGAGTGACCAGCGAACAGCAATGCACAAGAGCATAGGTTGGAACGAAGTCATTCAAGGTCCAGAGCATCTGTTTCATTGTTATTTTGATGTTCTAAACAGGTTAATGTTTTCTTTTGGAGTTTAGCCTCATTTGCAGTCATTAGTTTAGCATAAATGTAACATCTGCGTGTGTCTACCACTTATTCTTGTAAATGAGAAGGTCGCATTAGCATAGCAGATGGCCTGATACTCAGGGTGTGAATCCACTTAAGGAGCAATGATCTCAAGCTCCTCGTCTCTTTATTGCTTATTGCTCAGTCCTTCTCCCTCTCCCTCTCTCGCCTACTCTTACCTCCAGTAAAATGTTATCTAGCGCACCTAATAGATCTGTTTTTTTATTTCCGCTGTGTTAATATTTTTTCACACCTCAATTTCACACTTTTTCCCCCCACATCCCGCAACAAGGTTCATTTTAGTAAAGTTCCTATCAAGTTTTCTTTCCGCGTGATTGGCAGAAAATAAGGTGTCATAAAATTCATCCCACCGAACGCCGGATGTTTTTGATGAATTAGTCATTTGTATCATTTGTGTAGCGCTCAGTCTAATCCACCAGAAATAGTCCCAAATGTAATTTTGTGTGTTCCAAATCAATTTTTTTTTTATCAGCTGTGGGATGCTGGGATGCTGTTCATTTGGATCCCTGATGTTACTTCATCGTCATGTCTAAAATTGAAAAGCAAACCTCTCACATTTGTTTGTTCCCCAGTCTCGGGTATCTGGTGCATTCATTTTTAACAAACACGTTTTAATCAAAAATGTACACTGGTGTTTTATTTGTATTGCTGATATTTTTGTTGGTGCTCCACTCAGCTCCATATATTCAAGTTAATAGGCATATACACCGATCAGGCATAACATTAAAACCACCTTCCTAATATTGTGTAGGTCTCCTTGTGCCTCCAAAACAGTTGTGACTCATCAGAGAATGGACATGGGCCTTCTGAAGGTGTCCTGTGGTGTCTGGCAACAGAATGTTGTTAGTGGGGGCCTTTGGGTCCTATGGGTTGAGGGGAGGGGCCTCTGTGGATCAGGCTTGTTCCAGTGCATGCCACAGGTACTTCTTTGGGATCTAGTGAATTTGGAGGCCAGGTCACAAGATGGTCAATGTTATTTACTTCTCCTGTCAATGGTAATATTTTAAAAAGCTCCTTTTACAAGTGAACAGACATAACTTACGATGCTTCTTCCTTTTCAGGCGATCATTTATAACAGAGGTTGTGTGTTTTTTTTTTCTGAATTAATGGGACAAAACTCAGCTGACACAGGAGCACCCCTGTAGAGGTCTCTGGGGTCTTTAATGTGACTCAGGACATCCTTAACCTCAACGCCTCCTGGATTTGTTCACACATGTACTTTACACTGGTCACCATTTACATCTCAGGAGGTCTGTTGCAACTGTTACCACATCTGGTCTTATGAAAGTTTAAAGACCACCCTTTCTCCTTGGGAAGGACAAGAACTCTGTGTCAAATTGAACCTCCAACACTACATGGTATTGATAGAGAACAAAAAAGCAGGGGGATCAATTTGTTCAAGCTGAGCGATGCTATTTGCATAGAGCAGCATAACAGGCAGCCTATTAGAAGCTCGTTTGATACAAAGCCATTCTTTGGGTTTGATTTGATTGGCTCATGATCAGCAATGTGCTGCCACTTCTCAGAAGCTCAGCCAGCAGCTCTCTGTAGTTGCTCTTAGCAGCTGGCCTAGAAGCAAGAAAAGGACTGCTGCAGCAAATCAAATGACCTTTGCCCGGCATACTACAGACTGAATAGCACATTCTGCATCAGAGGCTAGACCTTGATCTATGAGTCAAAAGTTCTCCAGTGATTCTGTTAAACGACTTATACTTGATATTCCCATGACCTTAAACTATATTTTGTATTGCCAAATCTATCTACCTATCTACCTATCTTCCTATCTTATGCAGTTACCTGCTGTTTAATTCTGACATCGTAGTGGACTCTTGGGATTCATCATAACCAGTGGTTTTGTTTATGTTCTACACACTGTTATGTGTTATGCCTGACCGTGTTGGTGGGCTGCATTCACTTAGGTAGTTCAAATATAGGTCCCAAAACTGCGAAAGCAAAAATCAAGTTTGAATATCCTGAGAAAAGACATTGACAATTGTTCGACTTTTCAAAAAGTCCCTTTTAGGAAAGTTATTTTTCTGTTAAACCTGAAATAGATATAGCCTAGTGGCAATAATTTTTAAATGGGTTTTGTCTCTTTTTGAAGATGGGCTACAGCCGTTTTCTGCTTAAATAATTCTATTACCATATTTTCATACATATCAATGCATGCAGAAAATGAAGCAAAGAGGGTAAAATGTATCCGCTTCAAACTGTTATTTAAACAATCGTAATACAGTTAAAGATTTAGTGTGCTGGATATAGCAATGTGCATAAACAATATTGAAATTCTTTGTTTTGTTTTTCCCCCCAACCCAACAGCCATATTAAATTGCCACGGTAAACATCAGAAAGCTGTCTGACACAGTTTTCCAGCAGAGCTTTAAAATACCTGGTTGCAGCCTTCCCTCTCTCCAGCATCTGGATTCAGGTTACACATTTAGTAGATTTCAGGTTTTCAAAGTACTTCCACACAGGAGACTGGAGCCTGGCTGACCATGACTTCACATCACTAGGCTTAATGTGGCAGGGGAAGGTCAAACTCACACTTCCAGCCTTCACTAAATGAGGAAGCTCCCACTTTCTGAGGAAGACTCAACCAGCACAAACTGAACGGCAGGTGTGAAAGTTCATGCACAGCACACTGGAGCTCATTAAAAGCACACTGAACAATTTTTTTACACACACTTTCAGGTGGCACCAATTAAAAGTTTGTCCCCCATAACCCTATGGGGTGTGACACATGTTTAACTCTGAGTCACGGCTGAGCAAAACTCAGTTATCTAGTTGTGGATGATCACCAATGACTGTGTATCAAATGCAGTTGAGAATGGAGCTGTGGAAAAAAGTTTGTACAACAATTGCAGCTCAAAAGAGAAACACACACACACTGTCTCTTTTTAAATAAAATGTCATTGCTACATGTTAACATAAGTTTTACAGTATTAACAATTTAACTAGTTATTGAAACATGCATGTTACTGTGATTGCTGCATGTCAACATTCTTACAATTACACTTCTGGAACCACAACACTAACAGTGATAGCCCAAGAGAAACACACAATTGTATTAATTTTTTCCCCACAAATTTAAATGTCTTTAAACACACATTAACATGAATCCAACATAATGTAGTGAATGGATAAATGGAGGCAGAAGTTGTTATCTTTCAATCAGAAATGCACACATTCAGCTCTCTCAAGCTGGTTCACTCACAGCTCAAGACTAGCCTGGTCCCATTCTCCCCAAGCCTCCTCCACACAAAGTGGAGGACTTGTCCCTATCACTGCTGTCCCAGTCACAATGCCGCATGTTACACGCTGGCTCTGTCAGGTTCCCCGCGATTGACCGAGAGCCTATTAAGTCCCCAGTTGACTAAGATCCCAGACACAAGGACGCACACTGCAATATTATTTGAAGACACCTTTGTTAAAAAAAAATAAAAAATACATTTATTTCACCCACAAATCCTTGAGCAATTTATTCATTACAGTGTGGTGGTAATGAATATATTCACAACAGCCATCTACTGAGGCCAGAATATTTTTATGCCAAGTGTATGGACATTGTGCTATGAGTCAAAACGGATCGTTTTATTTAACTACTTAAGCACGAGAGATGCAAGGTAACAGGTATGTTTATGTATGACAGTGGCACTAATAGGCCACCACTCATTTTCATTTCCACATTTATGATTCAAACAAGAACGTAAATTTGAATAGCTTGTATGCATGATTATCATGCAACTGACAGACAATGTTGACACTGGCATGACAAGGTATGTTTATAAGGTAGTGGCACGCCCCTCACTCACTCACTCACTGTACCTTGCACATGTTTAAAATAAAAACATGGATATATGAACCCGTGTATTATTTGATAAGCTAAGTATTTAACACACAATAACAAGGTAATCCTATATGATATGTATAGTAGAGGGTCCCTGCTCCAACTCTCTATCACTTTTGGGGTCCTTGGCCCGAAAAACGTTGAAGAGGGCCACATTTAGGCCACATTTAACAGAGATTTTAGCTATCAAAAAAGTAAATTTTCTGAAAAAAAAGGGGCAACTTAGAGGTTTATGGTCCATCCTCAGAACACAGCACTATTTCACCTCCTGTAGCTGTCCCCTCAGGCATGATAGCATCGCCAGGCCAAAACTCTGTGGCCCTCACACCAGGCTGTGGGCTATCTCTATTCAACATCCCAGGCTGGCACATCCCTGAGCTGCCTTTTACCTCAGAACAATCAAAACAGTTTCCGTTTTCTCCGCAGGACATTTCCAGCCGTGCCCAGAGAATCCTCTATAAGTCTTCCACTGGACACCAGCAGCTTCTATCTGCCTCCATCTGGACAAACTTGCTCAAAAGGCAGATGGTGCCTGATTATTTTTAGCTGTTACATACAAACAAGGTGTTCACAGAGTGGGAAAAAAAAATAAAAAAATAAAAAAATAGGGGGTCAAATCTGGCGCAGAGCAGCACTGTGCACTTCACATAATGTTCATTTAACCTTCACTCTCGTTTTAGACCTCTCATGAAGCCAGAAATTAATTACACAATTAATTAATGTAGGTGAAACATGTTATTAGCACCTAATTGCAGATAAATTTCCATGGTGAAATACAACATATAGAATTTGGTAATAAATATTAATTGAATAAATCTTCTGCCCTTGAAGAAATTCATCCTTCACAGTGAAGTAATTGGTGACGTCCTCTTAAGTAGATATGCACTTCAATAACCTACTTAATTTGAAACCACTTACTAAAGCTCTTTGAAATTTATGAAAAAAAGAAAAAAGGTAATGGGAAAAACAGCAACTAAAGGTCATCTTTATTCCAATTGAAATAAAGATGACTGAAGAGAGTGGAACATAACTCAGCAGGGAGTTAAATGAATTTCCATAGCTCCTGTTCGTGTTCTCTCAGGCTCATGCCTGTTTCTGTCACTTTGTCAGTGCCTATCTTTGAATGGCCCTCTGGGACAAGGTAAGCCCTGTGGAGCCCTTAGCAAAGGTGAAATGTCTGACTTTCCTCACTGTCTGATATATTTGTGTGGCCAGCAGATACCATTAAATTAAATTTAAAGCTGGGAGACTAGTCCGTACATAAATAAAAATGAGTGACAGGTATTTCATTTAGTGGCCATTATTGAGACTGACTCTACAGATTAGATTGTATGCCTATAAGGTGGCTGAGCTCAGTTTTGCAAATGTCTGGATGGTGAGACGGGGATCAGAAACTTTAATTTCCATAAACTGAAGGCGTTTAAAACACGGTTTTAATTACTGTCTGCTTTATGCTAAGTATGGTAATATGTCAACATTCGCTCTTTTACACCCGTATTTCTTTTCAATTCAGCGATAAATTGATCCAATGTTGCATTTAGCCTTGGTTTGGCTAAATGGGCAACCGAGACATAGTTGTGACACGCCTCCAACGCTACGTTCTTGTTAACAGTTTTGTGACTGGTCACAATTTTGCTGGAAAAATATATATTGGCTTATTTGATCTGGATGGACACACAATAATAACTCGGGCATCAACCTTGGCGGTTGGAGGTTGGCGGTTGATGCCCGAGTTATTATTACCAATTATTTATTCAGTATTTAATAATTCCAAAAAATTTAAATTTTGTTGGTGAAAATCAAATAGTTACAATTTATCCATAAGGGATGAATGGGAAGAGATTTTTTCTTTCCTTTTTTAAAAAAATAACACATCTCTTAGTGCCCAGATGGTGCAATTAGCCTCTTCTATTGTACTCTTTCAGTCATAACTTAAAGCTGACTTCATACACTCTTTATATTCAGTGTGACTTTTTTTTTTTATCAAAATATAAAGATTTACTTGTTGTTCAAAAGCGAATGTCCACAAATCCACTTAGAAATCAGGTAAAGATGCTCTTATAAGTCCTAGAACCTCAGTGAGATTTTGTGTTTCCATCCTTGTCTCCTGGTCACAACAGTCCACCGAAGTATGTACGTTGTAATTTGGAATCGCTAACAGCTAATTCAGCCACCTCAAAGTTTGTGCCATTTTCCAAAAGTGTATATAAATACAGCTCAAAGACAGTTCAGTGCAAGAATACACATTCATATAGATATAGAGAGAGAACCTTGGTCAAATATAGCTAACACTGATAGTGACTGAGCCATGCAGCCATGCCATGCAGATGTTGGGTCTAAAACAGTTACTTTGCAACATCAAACATCAACTGTCATCAGATTTAGATTAAAATAAAACCAGATATGTGAGCTCAAACGCTGCCATCTAAGCTCAACCAACCCTAAAATTGTTCCAAAAATTCACAATCACAAAATCTTTGGCAGAAATTTCTGTGCTTATGTAGGAACACATGACTCATGGTAAGAGCCTTATCAGGAAAATAGCAACCTGACCCTGCATACTGCAGAAAAAAGAAACCCTAGCCCTCAAGATAACTCAACTGAAGGCTCCCAAATGTCACGAAACCGTTTGTGCCTGGAAGCTGTGAGGGTCAAGTGATCTTTCCTTTTGACCACAGTCTATTGAACCGCATGGAATTTAGACAAGGATCAGACTTGGGAGGGCTTCTTTCCTTCTGTTTTGACAATTTGGCCTGTCAGCAGAGACGGGGCAAAGGTTACGTGTCATGTGGAGACTTTGGAAAGGCTGCACATGTTTGTGAATCACAGTTTAAGGACTGGACTATGGTTGGTTAAGATGTCTAGCTGTCTGAAATGTCAGTTGTAGTTGAATGAAAGAAAGTAGATATTGATATTTGAAAATATTTTAATCCAAGACTTCATCTAGATTGTGTTATGTTGTACTTGTTGCCATTTTTCACTTTGTCAGTCATTGCCATTTCGTTCATTACTTCTTCCTCATCCTACAGACTCTCACTGACCTCACAGAAGTCGTCTGAGCAGCGGTCAGTAGAAGCCTGGCTGCTGTTATCGGGATCAATCCATTCCCTGCGTTTCTTTTCCTTCAGCTTGGTGATAGAATCCATTATGTCTGAATGAAGTTCAATGATCATTTTAGTTCTCCCTCAGTGTGAATAAATATCTATTTTGATGGTTCTTTGATTCTGTCGACTCCTCAAACACAAAACCATCCACGCTAGGATTTTTAGCTTTTAGAGAAAGAAGTGAATTGTGCGGTTGAATACAGATGTAATTTGGAGGCAAAAGCGCCTCTGGGCTTTGGAACAAGTTATGTTTTGCTAACAGAGTGTTTTAGAAACTGTTTTCGTGTGCCTGTGACTATTAAATGCCTTCTCAGCCAGATTGCTGTCCTAAAGAATGTTTACAAGTGAGATATGCTGGGTTTTTCTTTTATTTTAGTGTTATTTTTGGTGGAATTTAGCCATCAGTAGTTTTTTGGGAACTTGTACAGTTTCCTACTGTCACAAATGTCTTCAAGCAAGAAGGCCTGTTGTGCCAAATTGTTGTGTTGTGTAAGAAAATATTATTCCTTACTCAGCAGTTGCTGCAACAGGTACAAAGGCATACTATATCAGTCCTACTGGAACCGTCATCTCCTGTATATCTTTTTGTCCAGCAGAGGCAGCACTCAGCACACCACTGCTGATCAGCTCTCGAGTCGGAAAAGAAACTCTGAGCATCTGTTTTTGTCGTTATCGGTCCATAAAAGTGTGCCAACCACCGAAGACCTCCATGTTAAAATGTCCAACTTTAAAGCACAAAACAACACATTTGCAGACTTTGCTTTCAGTGGTTAAATTGCTGATTTATGACAACTACATCAAGCCTTAAAATTGTGCATTGCGCCCTCACAGATTGCTAGCTGTTTGCCTTGGCCTCACCCACTCGCCTCCACTCCCACACCTCCTCTTTGCCCATTTTTGAATGAGTTGTCAGATTGTTAGGAGTCATTGTCACTGTGAGAAAAAGTCATAGCAAAGGTAACCAGTGTTCATCTCTCCTCTGACTGCCTAAATCTTTTATTTTATCCAAAGGGTCAGAAGCTTTTTTTCATGCTCTCGAGGTTTATTTCTGCTGTGATTTCCACCATACTCCCAGGTGCCGTAGCCTACTCTGTCTCTGTATCTGCACTCGCCTCTCTCTTCAGCTCTGGGAATCTAGTCGTTTCTGGTTGACTGCAAATGCATTGAAATTTGTAAATTCTCTGTAACAGAATAGCCACGGGCCACTGTGGAACCTCTAAAGGGTCATGGTGGGGACTTTTTCTCCACATTACTTGTGCAATAGCTTGAAAAAAGTTCTGTTAACTCACAGTAGCTTTTCAATTTCTCCTGACCCCCATAGAGAAAGGCTGAACTACGCTGTGATACAGTATTTTGTATTAAGTAGACCACTGATGGTGGAGATTACAGCGACAATCAGCGCATCCTGAGCTGTGGCCTCTCAGGCACAAAAAAAAAAGTGTGTGCCTGCACGTGGAAAGAAAAGTAGAGGAGCTAGTCCACCAGGTGTCCACTACCCACGCTGACTGAGAAATACAGTAGCTGTGTAATCACTGCAGACTTGGGATGACATGGTTGATTTTGGTTGTAGCCGTAGTTGTGCTTTGGTTGCTGCAAAGACAGATTTATTTCTAACAGCTGCTTTTGCTGACTAAGCATTGTATAATAATAATAACCACCATCCAGCCACAGCAACATTGCAGCTGCAGTTGTGCTAACAGCCCGTGGCTGTATACTATCTGAGACCGGCCTCTTAAAATGAGTGATGATGAGTGATACAGCCAATGCATCATGTGAAATGTCAGGTCACCTTTCCTTTCCAAAGTGTGTGAAGAGAGTTTCACCTCTCGCAACACATAACTGTTCTTAAGGATGACAAGGAAGACATACACTATATTACCAAAAGTATTCGCTCACCTGCCTTTACTCATTCTATGAACTGAAGTGCCATCCCATTCCTAACTCATAGAATTCAATATGATGTCGGTCCACCTTTTGCAGCTATTACAGCTTCAACTCTTCTGGGAAGACTGTCCACAAGGTTGAGGAGAGTGTTTATAGGAATTTTTGACCATTCTTCCAAAAGCGCATTGGTGAGGTCACACACTGATGTTGGTCGAGAAGGCCTGGCTCTCAGTCTCCGCTCTAATTCATCCCAAAGGTGTTCTATCGGGTTCAGGTCAGGACTCTGTGCAGGCCAGTCAAGTTCATCCACACCAGACTCTGTCATCCACGTCTTTATGGACCTTGCTTTGTGCACTGGTGCACAGTCATGTTGGAAGAGGAAGGGGCCCGCTCCAAACTGTTCCCACAAGGTTGGGAGCATGGAATTGTCCAAAATGTTTTGGTATCCTGAAGCATTCAATGTTCCTTTCACTGGAACTAAGGGGCCAAGCCCAGCTCCTGAAAAACAACCCCATACCATAATTCCTCCTCCACCAAATTTCACAGTTGGCACAATGCAAACTGAAATGTACCGTTCTCCTGGCAACCTCCAAACCCAGACTCGTCCATCAGATTGCCAGATGGAAAAGCATGATTCATCACTCCAGAGAACGCGTCTCCACTGCTCTAGAGGCCAGTGGCGGCGTGCTTTACACCATTGCATCCGACGCCTTGCATTGCACTTGGTGATGTGTGGCTTGGCTGCAGCTGCTCGGCCATGGAAACCCATTCCATGAAGCTCTCTGCGTACTGTACTTGGGCTAATCTGAAGGTCACATGAAGTTTGTAGCTCTGTAGCAATTGACTGTGCAGAAAGTCGGCGACCTCTTTGCACTATGCGCTTCAGCATCCGCTGACCCCTCTCCGTCACTTTACGTGGCCTACCACTTCGTGGCTGAGTTGCTGTTTTTCCCAAACGCTTCCATTTTGTTATAATAGAGCTGACAGTTGACTGTGGAATATTTAGGAGCGAGGAAATTTCACGACTGGATTTGTTGCACAAGTGGCATCCTATGACAGTTCCACGCTGGAATTCACTGAGCTCCTGAGAGCGGCCCATTCTTTCACAAATGTCTTGTTTCACAGTCTGCATGCCTGAGTGCTTGAATTTATACACCTGGGGCCAGGCCAAGTGATTAGAACACCTGATTCTGATCATTTGAATGGGTGAGCGAATACTTTTGGTAATATAGTGTACGTATGAATCCAATCTGTATGCATGAATAGTCCAGAAAAACAACACTGTGACCATCAGTCCATTTATTCTCTATAGCGAGCCTACATAAACACAGTATGCCACAATAGCTAAATGGCTAAAACCATAACTGTAGATATACACAGCCATGAAATGCATAAACTATCATAGCAGTCTGAACTCGTAAGGATAAAAATCTCATTAAAATTAACCATGCATGACAGCCGACACATATGTGAGCAAATTACTTCCCTGAACATTTTCGTTCTAGTTACCTTGTTATTATCCTTTTAATACTTTTTTCCCCCAATCTTCCCCATACCATCCATATAGTGTGGCAGTCTGTGCATATCGTGACATCTGCATGAATTAATGAATAGGCCACAAGGGAGATATTGATCATCTCCCTCTGTCGCTCTCTCTTGTTTCTGTAATAGCTGTCAAGTGAAGCTGTGTGGAGCCGTGATAAAAAAAAAACTTTTTCATCCCTCCCGTCTTTCACTCATCCCCACTTTTTATGTGACGCGCTCACACGTGCATCTGCGATCAGATAATTGTCTCTCTTCATGCTCCCGTGGTCGTTACTGCATGTGTAACTGTGCATGAAATAATGGTTCAAGTGAGATGTCCAATAACTGACTGACTGATTTCATTCTTGGTGCGCTGGATGTGCTGCCGGCCCGGCAATAAGCCCAATTTGGAGGAAATATCACATGTATTCTCATATGACACGTTCAGTGGCTTCTCAACTGAATGCTGTTGCATATTTAACCTAAAACACCCTTAAGGAAAATCAGTTAATGATTCTACTCCTCCTCAGGAAAGACGGGGCATACAGAAGAGTATGCATGCTTTTTAATGCGCCCACCTCAGGCTTTAAAGTTTAAATGTCTACAAACACACATGCTGTTTCACACATTATTTGCTGCCTGAGTGTGTACATGAAACACAAAGCATCACACATATGCGCACCTGGCCCGCTGAAAAATATGTCTTTTTAAAAGAAAATCTTCCAGGCAAGTTCTGGAAAGGACATTGTGTCCTCTGTCTTGTTCTGAATGTTATTAAGACGTCTGGATATTATGCCCCCACCCCCTACCTGGACGCATCAAATTCTCCTCAGCTCATCTTAAAAATTCCAATTCTGCTTTCCGCCACTGTCATTTCCCTCAAAGGCCACGGTATATTTAATATTCGCTATGCAGCCAATGAGCAGGAAGATTCATATTCAGCATAAACTTTAACTAACTGTTAACAAGAATGCTGGTTAGGTTCATTGGTGATTCTAAATTGGCCGTAGGTGTGAGTGTGAACAGTTGTCTGTGATAAGCTGGCGACCTGTCCAGGGTGTACCTCGCCTCTCGCCCAATGACAGCTGGGACAGGCTCCAGCCTCCCTGCGACCCTTCAAGTACAAGCGGTTACAGAAGATGAATGAAAGAATGAATGAATAAAAGTTGCTGCAGCATCATCTCTCATTGTTCGCCTGCGTGCATCTGCACAATCTCCGGCGCTGCGTCTTTCCGTGGGACTTCCTCTGACTTTCATTTTTTTTTTTTTTTTTTTTTTTTTTTTAAATCAAAAATGGAAAAAAATGCAAGTAAAATCTAATTAAGTTCCGAAGCCGCCCTGACCTTTCGGCTCAGTCAGAAATCCCATTTACCTTATATGACGTGACCAATAACCAGAGGGGGAGAGAAAAAAAATCCAGACAGTCAATTAGGACAGACGGAGGCCGTAAGTGGATGCAGTACACTCAGAAGCTCCTCGTGCACACACACACACACACACACACACACACACCCGCACATACACACACTTGCAGGATATGAGTAATCCCTCCCTCTCTACCCTTTGTCACAAACATACACTAGTTACTACCTACAGACACACACCTGCACACACATTCACAAAGGCTATTAGGGCTCCCTACCTGCTCTCAACTTCAGGAATGATTGATGGAGCCTTCACTGCAACACACAGGCTGTTTAGTCATACTGATTGCCCTGCATGTGTGTGTGTGTGCATGTGCGCACATTTGTGCGGACGTGTTCCATGTGGGTTTCTCTAAACTACACAACACGAAGGGGGTTGTGTGTTTCATTAATGTGTGCTAAAGGCGTGCACGTGCAAGTGTGTTCCAAACGTGGAGTTTTCGAAACTTGCAGCAGAGGTTTGAGTGCGTGTGTGTGTTTGCGCTTCCTTGGGACTCAGATAGCACTTTGAAGTTAAAAGTTGCAATGTCACATCTGAATGATGACTTGTGGCACTCGGGGAACGGATAGCACGGCAGAGAGGAAGAAAGCGAGATGAAGGGGGCTACGAACAGGGAACGGTAGAAGGAGCGGGGTTTGTTTAGTATCCACATCAAACTCTCCAGCCAGTTTTCAAAAATAAAATAAAATGAGGCATCAAAATAACATATGAGGTCATTTCTGGAGGCTGGAAATGTATCCGAGTGGGCAATTTATCCCGGTGTCTGCTAATGTTGACCATAGTTCATGTTTTCAATGATTATCTAAATTTGTGCTCACGTAACATATTTATGTTTGCAAGGCGGGTTGCCTGAACATTACGGTTTTTCACACCGATGCCTCGTACGCAGTTACGCTGAAGAATGAACGGACGCGAACACAACTCGCTGATGGACCAACAAAATGCAGGCTGCTGCAAGCAGAGGGATGAATCAGAAAACTCTTGATGCTGGAGAGGGTATTTAGATATGTCCTGGCAACTGCACAGCAAAAATCGTCTCTCTTATTTGTGTCCTAAACTGTTTTGGTATGAGGTACCTGAAGCCAATCACTGGAGGTACTGATTGAGGCCTTCAGAATACCAAAGGTGAGTTTTTTGTAAACAATAAGGACGTCTGACATGATGAGAATTAAGCAGCCTGGTGATTGTAACGACTGTAAACCAACAGAGTATCTACATGGTTAAGCGCTTTACAGTGACAATGGCACATCTACCCATTCATTCACACAGGTGCTCACACATTCACACACCAGTACCACACACTGGGACCAACTTAGGGTGCAGTGTCTTGCTCAGGGACACCTCGTTGCACGGTCCACGTACCAGGGATCAAACCGGTAACCCTCTGTTTTGTGGGCCACCCGCTCTCCCGCACCACAGCTGCCCCTATATCCATTTAGTTTGGGGGTCTGAGTAATGGTACAATACAATAAAAGAACACAAGTTACACTGGACCACAATCAGAGGCACTAGACATGAGCAGGCGTTAAAGGCGGCACATGAGACCAGGCTGTGTTTGCAGCTAATCTGTATTATTTAAAATTAAACTTTTCTGTCGGACTGGGTGATTTCTGATGTGGAAAATGTGCATATTGTAGTGTTGTCGCGTGTACCTCTTTCACTGCTAGTCTCTTCCAGCAAGATATGTACCAAAGGGTCACAGGTTCGCTTCTCCTCGTGTCCATAGCTGGGGTGACTTGAGCAAGAACCATAACCCCAAATTTGCTGCCCAGGTGCTACACAAGTGTACACACTGCTGTGTGAATGAATGGATGGGTCCAATGCAGAGAAAGTATTTCCTCATGTTGGATCAATACTGTATAAATTGTAATATTATTACCTACTGGTCATGTTCGACTTTTTTTCCAAGAAGATGATCTTCTTCCTGGAAAAGTGGTGGAGGCACGCAAACAAGTATGCACTTGTTCACAATAATTTGTATGTATAGTACGCATACATTATATTTCTCCAACATATCAAATAGCCATTTGTTAAACACCATATAGTCAAGAAAAATAGTCTCTATCACTTTATTTCTCTCTCTGCTGCTTGGTTTTGGCGAATTAAATAATTATGTCCGCCTCATTCTCCTCTCTCTCTACCTGGGTAGTGTCTGCAGGTGTCCACAGGGGTCTGACTGACTCGCGGATTGAATAATTCACTCGCTTCAAATGAGATCTCCCTGGCCTTAATGAAGCCATTAATGAGACTCCATGGATTCAGACCACTGCCTCACACCCATACTGACAAACTCTTCCACACACAATTCCACCGGCGCATGCATACGTATCACATTAGCATGCACAGAGGACGCACGCAGAAGCGCGGACATGATCACACGCAAAGCTGCAAAAGCTGTCAACATAGAGTGGCATGTGCTCTAACACAGATGCACATGTGCACAAACACAGATGGAAGGAAGCTGCCAGACACACACTGTGATGCAGTATGCTAATCACCACCAGGAATGAGCTTGGAGCTAAATGGGTCAACATGAAATCACCAAAGTGACTGAGTGGCAGTGTAGAAAAGGGTGTGTGTGATGTCGTTTGAGGACTATTGGACTCGAATGCACACTCACATTGCTCTAAACTAGCAAAAGAGGACTTTTACTGCACCTGGATCAGAGAAAGTGTCGTCATGTTGATTTCTAGACAGGATTTTCACTGATGTTTACCAATTAGCAATAGATGCCATCTAGCTAATGGCTCTGTTGGCTTTTAGTTGATTTATTATTTTACACACACAATATCTTTCAGGTCCACAAAAAGAATAGAATTAGATTTGGTATTATTATTGCAACTGTCCAACACAATGACGAATACTCTCCAGAATATTTTCTAGAATAACTTCAGGTAATCTCAAGGTACTGCATGCGCCGAAAATATGCTACGTCTATGTTGGCCTTTGGATGCCATGGATGGTGTTTTAGCTCAGGGTGCTCCAGTGGTGGCTCGGTTCAAGTCGAGTGAATTTCGAGGGTTGTTGTTGTCAGGAGAGCCATCTGGTGGGGCTTTAGAGCTGAGATGCCAGTTTGGAGGACCGTTTGTATATCAGTTTATGCCATGGGAAGTATGTTTCTGCTTTCCATCCACAAATTCTGCATCACTTCCTGATTTTACAAAACAATAGGCTGGGCTGCTATGTGGATTGTTGTATCCACGCACCATCAGCTGCGTCATATTTAGTATTTTACGGGTTTGGCGTTTTTTATATTATATGGGATATTATGCAAATAGAATTTCACAGTTGCAGATGCAATAACACTGAAGCCTTTGTCAGATTCAATTTCACCCCGCCGTTCACCTTGTTAAAGTGGGCGTCTTTGCTTGAATTTTAGGCGAGCCAAAACAATCAAAGGAGCAGATTCCTTGTCTGTTGTACAGGTGCTGCAGTGCTTCAACAGTTGGATGCTGAGCCAAACACATGTCATAGATTTAAATGCAGGAAAGAGACCAAAGTACGGGCCAATGTAACAACTTTGTCACAGCGGTCAACTGGAGCCAAAAAACACAGAGCAGAATAGGAGGCAACCGTTATCAAATGTCCTCTTGCTATGCTGTAATGAGCCAGAATCGGAGGAGTAGGGTTAATAGCTCCAAACTGAAAATGTATCGCGTACCAGTCAAAAAGATTACAGAAACTTGTGGCTCAGCGCGATAAAATGAGAGGACTGGGCTGAGGCAATCATCAAAAATGCTTCCGTATGCCTTCACAAAATAGCATTTGTTAGCTTTATATTTTGCTAAACATAACACAGCTAACGACATTTTTCATTAGCCTCTTAGCCACTAGCCTGTGTAATAGCCTCCGTTGGCATATTTATTAGCCTATATAACCGTCACATATATAACACGTATGTAGTTAACTTTGTGGCTGACATATACGAGATGTAGGTTACTTACTCAGCCATGCTAGTGCAGTTAGCTGGCAGGACGTAGCTGTTGGTTCTGTTCACAATAACCCTTGCCGCTAGCAGAACTTCGGCTCCCACGACACAAAACTCATCTGTTAAATCTTTGTAACTAAAGACTTGTTCATGAGCATTCAGGACATAGCTGTAGACATCTAAGGATTTAGATTTAACAATAGGCTGGGCTGTGCACTAATCCCACGTTAAAAGGAGCTAATGAGTTAACAGCCCTAAAAGAAATAATATATTTAATGTACACTATGCATATGTAGTGTATATATTTTGTCTGTGCTTTGCAGTCACTGAACAGTTAGCGATGACTGATTCAATCTGTCTCTCTAATAACACTACGAGAAGAATACTTGCAACAAACAAACTGCAGAGGAAAGTAAACAAAAGCAACAAAAGGAACCAAACTGGAATTGATCAAAACAATATTATCAAAAATATCTTTCTTGGAAACGGACCAACAGTGAATTGATCACACTAACAAGTGTTGCCTGTGTAGTCTAAGCCTAATTTATCCGAGTCCTTTGTCCGATAGAGCTCTATTGTTGTCCGAAAGCTACAAAAGACTCAACAAATAAACTCCCCAATTTTTGTGTGCATCCACCAGTGGAAATAGTTGTAAATAAATGCATTATTTCCCGAAGTTTGAGTGAAGTTTGATAAAAGCGAGTAGCTGGATGGTGTCATACATCACTGAGCCCTTCACAAATGTGAAATTTCATTCATGTAGACATTTTTAAATTAGCTGTTGTTTCGTCAGATCAGAATCTACTAAGAAATGAACTAACATGTAATTGGTTTTGGCCTTTTCCCTTGAAATCCGTTGATAATAAAGACAAAATTAAAGAATCAACCACTGCAAAAAAGGCTTCCCTGCTGTGTGGATTGTCATATTTAGTTATTTATGGGTTTGTTTGATGAGCATCGTTAGATATCTGTACTTCACATACAATTTGTATTTCGAGTGCATCTTGCAGAATCTTCGTATTCTCTCCTAGAATGCATGATTGTAAACAAAGACTATTTTCCGAGCAGACAATTTGATACACCACAGCTAGAAATTCAAAAGTGGAACTAATAAATTGAAAGGAATAAATCCAGATTTTGGGGAAATACACTTATTTACCGATGCGATCAATATCACTGCCACGTCTGTGCAGAGGATGAATAAACACACATAACGTTCTTCTGGATTATTTGCAGCGTACAGTTCTGTACCCTTTATTTGCTCTGCTTTCATTTCTATCCCACTCACTGACGTATTCGCTGCCTCAGAAACGCAATCTCCCCACAGAGATATATTTATTTATCAAATGTAATCTAATATCCATGGTCATTACTCTGAATCTCATCCTTGAGTGTTTGTTGCGACTTACCTCTTGAAGAGTTTCATTCATGCATGCACTACAGCAGCATTCCATCAAATGTAATGTGAAGCCTCCCTTCTCTTAGCTCTGTGCTTTCTTTTTCGCTCCACTATTCTCATGCAGAACATCTATTTATGCCCCCATCTATTTATGGGAGCAAGGTTACAGCTCCATAGTACATGTGATAAGAAAACGGAAAATAACATGCAATGATGGAAACATCCGAGTGTGCATGGTGCAGTTGAGAATGACACACTCCTTTATACAGGTGCATTTTTTTCCAAACATATTTAACACATTTAGTTCAGCACCTTGGCCAGGATTGGTCCCAGGTCTGACAAATGTATGTTCTCACATGCACAGGGTCGATGGCCAACCAGGAATCTGGCTGTATTGTGAAATGCACACATGGGAAATTAATAACCCTCACAAAACCTGACCTTAACTTGTTGCAGTATTGTTTGATAGGTTGGTTATTGCGTCTTACGTCAATGATGACTGTAATGGTTATTTTCACGTCCTACGTGTCCAACCTTTTGACACACGTTTTAGCAACTCTGTAACTTGCATTAGCGGGATTGCTGTGCTGTTCTGCTGCTTTTCCTTTGTCCCAGTCTCCTGAGACAAAAGAGATAAGTAGGGAATCAATAGCTCATCCCATCTTTGACCTTGTGGTAGCTAAAATGTAGAACATGCCATGTACAACAATACCTCTTGTGCTCATTGCAGATTTGTACAATTCATGATGTGACTGTTCTGTGACTCAGTCTGCAGTAATATTGTGCTAATATTATTAATTATTTTATATTTTCACAGTTAAAGCCTCCCCTTCTTTGACAGGGTGAAATAGTCCAATTAGAGCATCTGTCTTTTTACAAAGATGGTACTACAGGATATTAAACAGCTCCAGCTTCATAGAGATGTAAAAACTATGTTGGGCAGTTATCAGAACATAATAAATAGGATTGCAGGTGTTTAAGCAGCGTTGCCAGATCAGGTGGTTTCATGCCCAGTTTGGCAGTTTTGAATTTTATTTTGTGCGTAAAAATAGAGTTGGGCAGGTGAACCATACTGGTTCTGTATCATTAAGGCGGGTTTTATAATTACTTTTTAATGCTGATTTGAAACAAAACCAAAATGCCTTTGAGTGAGTGCGTGAGTGCACTGAATGTACGCTGCTTGTGCATAGAGTAGAGAAGCACTCCATCTAGTCAGTGGTCTACAGGAGGTCATCAAATGACTCTGTAGTAATTGGATGTGAGTAGTTGTGGTGGTTGGCTGCTGCAGTTTGTTGCTGGAAGATTTCTATGCTTGGACTGCATTGTTTTTTTTAGATACGCTATACTAGAGTAACCAATCTCGTCGGTTAAAGTACTAAACAAAATATCGACCTAATATTTTGGGTGGTTTTTCAACAGCTTTTCGGCTGGAAACCCTAAGCTGTATCTGGCAACACTGTGTTTCGGGCACTGGCATTGTTTTAAGAAAGAGATTCAATTCAATTTATATAGCGTCAACAACAATACAAATAGTCTCAAGACACTTTACAACACCTGGCCTGAAACCCCCAGAGCAAGCACAAAGGCAACAGAAAAAATCCCCTTTAACAGGAAGAAACCTTGAGCAGAACCCAGCTCATATGTGGAGACCCATCTGCTTGAGGCCAGCCGCGTAGCGACAGAAAGGGACAGGAGAGAGCAGCAGGAGGTAACGAGGTAAACATAAATCTGACTAAGGCGTACATGTAGAATCTAATCGTGATACAAATACAAGATATAGCTAAAGCATGTTACAGGAGAGGGAGATAGGGGGGATCCCAAGCATCTGGTGATTTTCTCAAAAATGTTTCTTAAAAAAGTGTTATAGGCAAACTACACAAAGTTATCACCTTAATGAAGATAAAATTCAACCACAATTATCTTGCAGAACGAACAGTGTGAAAGGTTAGTGTGTTGTTAGTCTCTTCTGAAGTGACAAATGAAGTTTGTTGATCGAGTTTAAGAAGTCGTCACACAGATATGCACATTTTGCTATGGGGTGGGGGTGCCTGGTCTGATCTAGGTGGGTGCTACATGTCTAAGTGACATCCACACCAATGCCAGGTCCAAAAGTTTCCCAGCAGAACACTGAATGGTCACAAGATGGTCAATGTTATTTACTGTCAGTGGTTTTAATGTTATGCCTGATCGGTGTGAATTTATGGTGTCCACTTACTCAGCTAGTTTGGGAAAATATTTTGTACAGTTTGTATTTGTGCTTCAGGAGAACCCCCAAAAAGTGGGAAACATACTGGTGAAAATGGACAGTTACTGTTTCTTTTTTGTATCTTACATTAGGCTACGCATCAATGCTCGGATCCATGTGTAATAACCCGTAACATGTCTATCTATCTGATGTTTGTGGATGTTTGATGTTGTTAACATCAAGCCGACCCGTGTCTGCCCCTATTTTTTCCATCCTTCTTCTGCCCCTTTCATTGCCTTGCCGCAAGGACACACACACTGGGAAGTTCACCACATCATATTTCATTTCACTTAAACAAACATATATGCTAATCAGAGCTAAAAATACAGAAAATAAATGATGGGATTCTTTGTTTGTTCTACTTGGTGGGAGCGCTCCTCTGTTTGGTGTTTTTGACTCTTTGGGATATTATGCAAATAGAATTTCACAGCTGTAGATGCAATAACGCTGAAGCCTTCGTCGGATTCAATTTCACCGCGCCGTTCACCTTGTTAAAGTGGGCATCTTTGCTTGAATTGTAGGCGAGCCAAAAACAATCAAAGGAGCTGATTCCTTGTCTGTTGTACAGGTGCTGCAGTGCTTCAGTTGTTGGACGCTGAGCCAAACACATGTCATGGATTTAAATGCAGAAAATAGACCCTTTTATGGGCCTATGTCACGACTACGTCACAGTGGTTAGCTGGAGCCAAGAAATATAAAATAGCAGAGTCAATAGGAGGCAACCCTTATCAAATGTCCTCTTTGTATGTTGTACTCCATTAGCCTGTGTAATAGCCTGCGCTGGCATATTTATTAGCCTATATAACTATCGCATATAACACGTATGTAGTTGACTTTGTGGCTGACATTTACAAGATGTAGGTTACTTACTCATCCATGCTAGTGCAGTTAGCTAGCAGGACGTAGCCGTTGGTTCTGTTCACAATAACCCAAGTTTGATGCAGGTTTGTTTTCTGGCCGTACCGCTAGCTAGGCAGAACTTCGGCTCGCACAACACAAAACTCATCCGTTAAATCTTTGTAAGTTAAGTCCTGTTCATGATCATTCAGGACACATTTGTAGACATCTAAGGATTAATATGTCCTCATTTTCATGGTTCCTCTATCAAGTGTCCGACTGTTGCTCAGTAGCTAATCCTGTCAGATCCTCCATCCATTGTGTTATTGCTACAGGTCAGCCAATCTGGTCCCGTCTATTAATGTTAACGTTTTCAAGTAACACTCACAGTCCTGGTGAGAGAGTGACTTGACTGTACATATCCAGAGAATGAAAATCGCATTTCCTTCCATCACTGTCAAAAACAAGCCAGCAGAAGCTGCTAGTCAGAGTTTCCTGTGGACTGTTTTGCCTCCAGCTAAGCCCTGCCCACTAGAAAACATCTTTTTTACTAACACAAAAGGTTTCAGTCTGGAGGACTGGCAAATAAACATATTTAACATGAATATAAATGTTTAATAGCAGTGTACCGATGGACAAAGTGTTTTTTTTTTTTTTCACCAGTGCTGTGGTGGAGTAATTAGTTATAATACATTATATTCAAGTGCACTTTTTTGTGTAGTCTGTAGTTACCATTTATTTGACATGTAAAAACGTATTATTTACAAAGAAATTACAGAATTAGCAGCTGGTCGATATAATTTATTTTATTAACATTCAACACTTTTCTGAGAGTGATTTAATTCCATGCTCAGTGAAAACTTGCTGAAGTGTCTGGCAGATTGCTGAGGCGGTTGGAAACTCACTAAAACTTCTGAGCATCAGCTCCAGCGTCTTCATGTTCTGACTCTCTACCAGTTTGAACAATAAATCAATAACACAACTTCAGCCAGTGCAAAATTCAGCTGTCAGGCTTTTATCCAGAACCAGGAAAAGGGATCATCTCACTCCGGTTTCTAGCAGGTCTCCACTGGCTCCCAGTACGTTTTAGAATTGATTTTTAAGATCTTACTGATTACTTTTAAAGCTCTTCATGGCCGTGCCCCCAGCCGTATCACTGACCTTTTAGCAGCATACAAGCCGGCACGGACCTTGAGATCCTCAGGCAGAGGTTTACGAAAACAAAAGAAGGCAGGGCGTCTTAGTTAGGGCCCCACTGCTGTGGAATGATCTTCCACAGGAAATCAGGTCTGCTGATTTGACGATTTCTTTAACATATTTTTATCTGAGAGCTTTTGCTTGGCTTTAATTTAGTTTAATAATAAGTGGCTGTATAAGTTTTAAGAGTATTTTTGTGTGTTTTATCATTTGTAATCTTTGTAATGTTGATATGCTTTACTGGAGAGCACACAGTCGATAGAGAATGAAGTGAATGAAGAGAAACATACAGTATAAGCACGGCAGATTGGCCACACTTGAAACCAAGACCTTGGACATATAGTGAACAAAGTTTAAAGGAGACTTCCACCAAGTTTACATATTAAAGTCTGTTTACATGTGCTGGTAGAAACACTGATATGTGAAAAAAAGTTAAGTATAAAGCCAGAGGGAGTTGTGTTAAGTCAAATAAATTGCCACAAGGTCACCGAGTTGGGCTGAAAGTTTTAAATTATATACATACTGCATACAGGATATACTGCAAATGTCGGTAGGAATCTAATAGGTTAAGTGTTACACAGTTTAAATAATTATATTAATTATACCAGTACTTCGTAGTCCAGTTAGTATGTTCAAGTACAGTGTGATCTCATCTCATTATCTCCACTGAATAACATCAAGGAGACGGTTTCCGTATGAATTTGCGTCGTAATCGTATTTTCTGATATATTTATGCAGTCATTAAATCACCGATCCTGCACGACTAGCTTTACGAGAGCATAGCGCTCATAACTCAGTTGCTAAAGCTGCAGAAACGCTTCACACTTGCTTTTCCTTGACTGTCATTTAAAGTCGCGGAGAAGTAACACACATTCACTGGAAACTCAAAAAGCTAATTAGATGTAGCCTTCCATAAGAAAGCATTTCTCTAAAGTTTTGCTGTCAATTTGTAGGATTGTTGAGTTTAGAACACTTATAATGTTCCGTGCTATCGGTCTACAGTACTTAGTTTGATTATTTTTTACTTGGCAAAAACATTTATTAGACATGGTGCCTACAATAAACTATGACTTTACCACTGTCTGGCATAAAACAGCCTTGTGCAGGGTGCAAGGCACAAAACAAGACCTAATTTAAATATTTCATACTTTTATAAAAAGCATAGATCGTTTCTAAATTCATGATGTTTGTTAGCGGAGTGCACAATAGAATATTCAGGATATGCATAATATGCATGATCAGCATTTCATTACTAATATGATTATATTCACACGATTGATTTGGCTTTAATATCTTAAGCTGCTCTTTCATTTTGCTCAGTGCGGTAATCAAGAGCATTCCAGCACAGTGTGTCTTTCTCCAGCAGATTTTTGCATTTCGGGTGCCAGCCATCCCATTGTTATACAGAGTCTCTATGACGGAAGCAGCCAAGTCGAGGGGATAATCTTCTCAAGCCCCTTTTCCCTTTCTGACACTGACACACAGCACAGTCGGAAAAACAGATGACTCCACACACACAGGCGGCTCCAGCATGTGCTTAAGCAAACTCCTCTGCGTCCGTCTGTGCTCTTGTCAACAAGAGTGGATATTTCGTTTTACTGTCGGGGGGGTACAACAAAATAGAGAGATTTGCTCAAAAGCTATTCCTGAAGGGGGAAGTGAAGGTGCTGCCACGAGTGCTGGTGAATTAAATGCACATTATACAGAGGAAGTATACAGTGACACTTAAAAGTTTTTGCACCATTCAGAATTTTCTACATCTCTGCATAAAAATGACTCAAAAACGCCAATATTACATATCTGCGAGGTGGAAAAGTAAATCCAGGATTACAAGTTAATTTCAAGGCCCAGTCAGAGTCCATCTGTTCACAATTGTTTCTAATCAATGTAATGAGACTCAGGTGTTGTTCAGGGCCCCATTTTTTGTTTTTTTTTGTTTTTTTTTTTAAAAAAAAGGGATTTGTCACAGTCTGTTCTTCACAACACATGTTTATAGACAAAGGAGGTTTCTGGGGAGCTCAGAAAACATCAGACCGTTGGCGAACAAAATAGAGGACATGGAAGACAATGGTTGCTCTATACAGGAACAAATAAAAAGTATAGTGGATAATTGATAAATATCTGATAGGTTAATTAGTAAATTATTGATACTGATGGGTTGTGCCAGCATGTTTAAATGATTTAAATAAATATATTTATCATAATAATATTACTATACGTCCGTATGTTCAGGCTGCAACCGATAGGAAATTCTTGTAGTTATATAAACTACAAGGAATATTTTGTGATCTCATCTTATCTCATAGCGTCTCTGTATGATCTCTGCATCTTCAGTATGAATTTGCCTCGTAATCACATTTTCTGACACATTTATGTAGTCATTAAATCACTGGTGCATTCTTCGGTCCTGCCCAAGCTGCTTTACAAAAGCATAAAGCTGAAAACGCAGTAGTGAAAGCAGAAAAAAAATACTTCAGGCTTACTTTTCTTCCACAGTCATCGCAGAGAAGTAACTGGACGAAAGCTAAAAAAAGCTAATTAGATGCAGCCCTCCCAAAAAGCAGATTTTCTAATGTTTTGCTGTCAGAACAAAGCCTGTTTGAAACTTACTTGTAGTGCTGTTGCAACTATAAATGTGTTTTATTCTACTTCGTGCTAAAAGTCAAGGAAACACAACCTTTGTTTTAAGTCAACCAATAAAACAGCTGCTCACAGGAGGGAGGTCATCCACCGCTGACACAGAGACTGCTCCACAGACACCAAGGGCTAACTTGTGTGTGGGTTTGGGAATGAAATTAGCACAGCGACTTTTAATTCATATTATTACATTATAGTTAACTTTTCAGTGTTATAATTAGCAGGGCATCTTTCTAGTTTTCTGGGGCGGCATATTTAATGCATATTCAGTATGCACTGAGTAGAATATGTGTTTAATTCTGCTGTATCTCACACTGGACTTTGGTCTACTGCTGATATGATTACATTAATCTAAAAATGTTCCTTCCTTTAATCACTATAAGTGAACACGCTGTACCCCCAGAAAAACACGCTGCTGCCTAATTTAAAACCCATATGTCCAGGCTTTTAGGTTTAATTTAATCTTTTTTTTCTTACCTTATTTTCATATAAGATATATGCATTAAATGAGGCTCGAAACCACAAAGTTAAAAGGTTATCTGAGCATGAAAAAGCCCTTGGTAATGTGCGGTTTATACGTCTGGGTCAATCTGACGACGTACTGTAGCTACGCCGTCAGCCCAGACCCTACACATACCCTAATGTCGTAGCCTGCAGTGCACCTGAAATGTAACTACGCGTCATGGCAACGCAGACTGCAAGAGTTGTGATTGGTCCGCTTGGTAGTAGCATATTTCCGCTTTAGTATTTCTGGCTGCTACTCCATCTCTGCGAATTGGTTGTTTTGGATCAATAAAGATGGAACACATCGAGGAAAGGTTGACTGAGGAAGTTCAGAGATACATAAATTTGTATGACTCGTCTTCAGCAAACATTTGGTGAATTTTTCAGTCGCCGTCATTGAAAGTGAAGCAGGAAGTAGAAACAAAAATTAACCTGACTGGCAAAAAAGACACTCTTTTTTTGGTCCACACCAACTCCTCCTGCAAATATCTGGCACTTTGGTTCTTAAAAACCTAGATAATAGCTAAATTTGAAGCAGGTTTATATGGTTTGAACAGCTGCTTGCTATGGCTAGAAACACAGATCAGATACTGACTTGTACGTATAATTAAACAGACCACAGTCTCCCAACAAGAAAAGTTTAAATGAAAAACATACAGTTTTGATCAATAATAATCACATTGTTTTCATTCCTGCTGGAGTCAATGCTGCGGTTTACTGAATGAAACTTCAGTCCAGTGAACACACTTTCAGATATGTTGGGAAAATCATGATTGAGTTTGGGATAAAGAGTTCCTCGATATACTTGAACACCTTATGTCTTTAAGGTGTGTATAGAGTGCTTGACTGGGTATCAGAAATGTGTGGACTGTCACCAAGAGGAGCTAATCATGAGCCACGGGTCCAAAAGCAGGCAAACAAATGGAAAGACATTTAAAAAGAAAATAAATAATTAAGAAATTGTCCCTTTAATCACCGGGTTTATTTATTTAGTAGACTAGACATGTTAGGAAAAGTCTCCAATTTCCTCACCAAGAACACCGAGGACCAATGTCGCTCTCAGATGTTCTCCTATTAAATCAACACATTATCATATCAGCCCTGTCCAAAACACCCGCGCAATTATCTGTCACTGCAGCAAGACGATCAGATGTCAAACAGATCAAAATAAACCTGATAAAACTATGATGTAGATGAAAAAAAAAACATGCTCATCACCGTGACAGTGTCTCTTTCTGGCTTCCAAACTTGAATATTAAAGACTACATCACTGCTCATTATGTGGGAGACATTAGAGGAGGCTGTTATTCTAAAGAAGAGAAAAGAAAAGTGACTTTAAAGGCAGTTACATCAGCCTGAAGTAAATTAACTGAAGGAAAAGAGGGCAACTACAAGTCCCTTAGTTACTCCAACTCTCTATACCTAATTGTACCCAGTTCTAACAAGCAGTTAATGAATGAATCACTGTTGTTTCTGTGTTGTCTAAGCACATGAATAATGCCAACCACATTCCCGTTTTTCTGTTCTTTATAAGGAAAAACATGCACTAAACATTATTTTCAGGCGTGCACGAAATGTAGTTTGATAAATAACACTATCTTTTATGTGTTTGCAAAAAAAATAAATCAATCTCTAAGCACCTAGAAGAATGATATTCTGTTAGATACCACATATTTCCTCAAATAAATAATACACTAATGTATCCTGGCTTGAAACTGGGACTGAGCAAAGTGATATCCACCCCTGATTTATTTATTTTTGTGATAATAGTGTAAGCAGAAAGGTCAGAGAGGTAGACTGTTGTCAGAGGGACAGAAGGAATCAGTTCTGAAATTAACCAAGTCTGCAATTTAAACAGATGGATAGTTGAAAGTTTCCCAGCTGAGGTTCAGCAATTCCCTCTTTGTTTGAAGAAAGAGATGGAGAAACTAAGAAAGACGGTCTGCATAAAAGGCAAAGTGGCAAGAGTTTATATGGCATAAGAAAAATTTTTAATAAAATAACAACAAAACAAAAGAAAAAATGCAGCTGATCTGGCTGCACCATTAAAATGCATGTTTTGCACATGTTTTAGCTAATACAGATCATGGAACAGTATATAAACATGGAGGAAAACGTCCATAAGATCCCCCAGTTGGTTTGAAAGAACAGCAACGGAAAGCGGTCTCTTGCATTCAAGAGGCAGTTGACAAAAACTAGCAGAGGATGGTTTCGATCCATCGACCTCTGGGTTATGGGCCCAGCACGCTTCCGCTGCGCCACTCTGCTCTGAGAGAACAAAGTCAGGATTTGTATCAACATTACATGGATCATGAAACTATTTTCTGTTAACTATTTTTTAAGTTATTTGTAAGAACAATGGAGGTACAATTGAAGAAAGCAAAAAGATAGGATTTACCTTATTTTTCAACTTAATCCCTTGGAAAAATCAACATGCAGTAGCAGTACAGTAGAATTCTGTCTTGAATTTTATTATTTTTTTTCACAAGATTTAGGCTAAATTAGTGTTTGGAATTTGTAATGTTTGCCTCTCAGTTACAGTTAAAATCTGTCCTCTTAAGACCACACTACCCCAGACAGTTCCATGATCCATAGTTTTGGCACAAACCTTAAAATCCCCAGAGCAGAGTGGCGCAGCGGAAGCGTGCTGGGCCCATAACCCAGAGGTCGGTGGATCGAAACCATCCTCTGCTACACCAGTGTAGGCCACGTGCGTAGGTTACACCATTTATGTCCCTCAAAACCTTAAAAGAGCCTGAAGACCACACTACCCCAGAGCCCAGAAAAACAGAGCGAAATCTGGTCCGCAAACCAGTTCATAGTAGCTGAAAAAGTTGGCACACCGTCGTTGGTGAAAACATCCAAGACTAACTGACTATATTGTGTAAACAATATTTCTTATGATTTAGTAATATTGCTCATCAAAGAAGAGACAAGATGTCTTGTGTCACTGAGCAAAGCTAAGCAAGTCACAAAAAAATAATGGATTTTAAAGGAATTTGCATTGATGTTTTATTAATGCATCAATTTTGATAGCCTTAATTAGTATCATTGTCCTGTATGTTGATTTTGTGTGACCATTTCACGTAGCAGGCAGAAGGTAAATGCTTACATACAGCTCAGCTAATCCCTTACATAGGAGCTAGCTTTCAAGACATATTGTTTAAAGTGGATTGTTCCAGGACTACCTGTATGGTACCAGAGCATTAATGCTATGCAGATTACTAAAACTTTTAAAGATGACAATAACATATTGAATATATTAAAATAATATTAAATATTTTGTTCTGTTCATGTCTGCGTTCTAGTTCCCTGGTAAGCTTACCATTCCTTTTGGTGTCTTATTTTGTGGTTCCCTGACAGGCCCTTTAAGTCATGCTGAAACTGAGCAGATTGACTTAGTGGAAATCTTATTAAAACCTCTTCATCCTAATTCAGTAATGTGCTTAAGGCTTGTGCCGTCCATTGTGTCAAACTGTGCTGTCAATCATCGGCATCAGCTGAAAGCATGACTGGCACACCAATCCATCCTCTCCTACAGTAACTGTCATCCGTCCATTCATCAGAAACCAAGTCTGGCATGCTTCAGACACGCACATCCACAAACAGACCCTCAATACCATGTTTATTTTAATGAGGCAGGGTGTTGTATTGACTGGAGAGAGCGTGACTTAATAATGTAATATAAAGCATGTGAGGTGGAAAAAAACATTAACTACTACCAGCTCCGGGGAAGCTGTTGTGTAGCTGACCTCTGACCTCCCTCAACATGAAGCATTTTTTCCCATAAAGACAGTTAAATATTAACTGCAACTATATATTTTACAATGTTTGCAGAACTCCCAGAACAAAGAAGATACAATAACTCAACCGATATTCACTATAAAATCTAATGATACATGATGTGGAGACACAATAACTGTTTTCTATTTATTTAACTAACTGTCTACTTTCTAGAAAGTTAAGAAATAGTTCAACTTTTGAATCTATACAAATATATACAGTTCCTTGTGTGTTATTAATGAAAGTGTTAGATTGTTAAAAATTCTTAGCAGATTAACAATTCATGTGGAAAAAATAATTATTTCACCACCTTGTCTCCTATGAAATTTGCATTTAGACTGACTTGAAAGGAGGTGGCGCGGTGATGTATGGTAATGTATGGTATTCATAGCATCTGCTTTGTATACATAGCCATCCAACGCAGATTTCCCTCAATTGTTTATTTCTCCTCCGTACACTTACGGGAACGAGTCGCTATTTCCTGCCTCTGGAAGATTGTGGCCAGACAAACTCTATTACTTTGTTGTTTCTTCATGAGCATGCAATTTTACATCCATTGTTCTTACACAGAAACTGGAAATAGTTTCATGATCCATACTTTTGGCACAAACCTCGAAACTCCCAAATCCAGAGCAGAGTGGCGCAGCGGAAGCGTGCTGGGCCCATAACCCAGAGGTCGATGGATCGAAACCATCCTCTGCTAAATATTAACTTTGATTTTGTCAACTGTCTGTGAAAGGAGGGTGGCTGAAGGTTCATTTTTTTAATTTCTTGTGATGCGGAAATACTGCTCATTAAACTAGAGACAACTGTTATTGTGTTACTGAGCTTCCCAACTAAGAACTCATTGGGTAGAAACATCATTACGAGATCGAATGTATAGGATGAAGAATGCTGTAGGTATATGAAAACCCAGTCTCATAAGTAGTTGATAGTAGGCTACATGTAGTAGTACATGTAGTTCCCTACACTTTTAGCCACCATTGAAAAAAGAGCAGAGTGGCGCAGCGGAAGCGTGCTGGGCCCATAACCCAGAGGTCGATGGATCGAAACCATCCTCTGCTACAGGTGGTTCTCTACAGTTTTAGCCAAATGGGAAACACAAAGATTGCCTTGACCATCTTATCTGAGATTCCTTTTTTGTTTGGTTCTATTGTCTTCACAACACTGTGTTATGATGGAAAGTCCACGCCCTAAAGACCACTAAAAAGAGCAGAGTGGCGCAGCGGAAGCGTGCTGGGCCCATAACCCAGAGGTCGATGGATCGAAACCATCCTCTGCTAAATGTTAACTTTGATTTTGTCAGCTGTCTGTGAAAGGAGGGTGGTTGAAGGTTAATTTTTTTAATTTCTTATGATACGGCAATACTGCTCTTTAAAGTAGACAACTTATTGTGTTATTGAGTTTCCCCAACTAAGAACTCATTGGGTGGAAAGATCATTACTAGATAGCCAGATCGATCAGTTATAGAATGTATAGGATGAAGAATGCTGTCGGTATATGAAAACCCAGTCTCATAGGTAGTGGTTAGTAGCCTACATGTAGTTCTCTACAATTTTAGCCACCACTAAAAAGAGCAGAGTGGCGCAGCGGAAGCGTGCTGGGCCCATAACCCAGAGGTCGATGGATCAAAACCATCCTCTGCTACGTGTAACCTTCTAGAGTTTTAGCCAAATGGGAAACATTTTCTTGACTTTCTTAACTGAGATGCCTTCTTCCTTCTGTTCTCTCGTCTTCACAACACGCTGTTGTGATGGAAAGTACACACCCTATAAATCCCTAATCCTCTCCGAGAAGTTAATGGTGGTAGTGTTCAAATCCCACCTCTGCCTTCTTCATCCATTTCCAATTACTAGAGTGGGCTAAATAGGCCAAAGAATATGTAGACCAGGTCTTCTAGATAAAGTGGTCTAAGGCGCTATGTGTTAATTATAACTAAAAACTCAATGGATTAAAGAACAACACATCATATATTCTTCTTAATGAATGATGAATGAACACCAGATCGCTATGTGTTGCTGTTCTGTTGCTAAATTTGGGAAAAAATACAAGACAGAAGCCAAAAGATTTACCAAGAGGTTAAGTCAAAGAACAACTTTTGCCAATCCCATCTGTTTGTTTGCTCAAATTGTACCACCATTGTTCTTAAAAACAAACTGTGATCCATGGAGTGTTGGCACAAATGCTGGGCTTATCAACTCACAGCAGAGTGGCCCAGCGGAAGCGTGCTGGGCCCATAACCCAGAGGTCGATGGATCGAAACCATTCTCTGCTAAGTTTGCTCTGTTTTTCTACATTTAGAAGATGCATTTTCTTCTATTCAACTAAATTCTGTATGTCTGGATCAGGGTGATGTAGCTATATAACAACCACACCCTCTAGCTACTGTGGCCCGAGTGATCTAAGACGGTATGTGTTAATTATAACTAAAAACTCATTGGATGGCAAACATCATTAGAACTGCATCATACAATATCCCAAATGACAAAGAGCTATTCTCTAAAAACCTTGGATTGTTGTCTACCGCTGTTGTTTCAAAGTTCCAGAAACTACTCAACTCTAAATTTGGGAAACAACTTTTTCCAATTCTATCTTTCTGTGCGCTTTACTTTCGCCTTCTTTGTTCTTACAAAACAAAAAAATGGAAATAGAGTGATCCATGAAGTGTTGACACAAACCTTGACATTGCTAAATCAGAATAAAGTGGTGCAGCAGAAGCATGATGGGTATTGTCAAGTCTCAGTTGTGTGCTAGCTTTAGACGGATGTCACTTCTGGTTGTATTAGGGTCATTCTGAAGCTTCCCCTAACTCTCTGGCTCACAAAAACCCATGATTTTTAAGAGAATCTATGGAGAGTTCAGCAACATCTACTCCTTGTGCTTCATTAGCATTTCACTGTATCTTTTGTTTGCACTGAATGGGCGAACAATTAACAGTTTTCCCAGCCCCCACAGGTATAGTTTCCTGAGAATTAAACACTTTGCTGAGAGGCAGTCATGTCAAGACAATATCTTGAAGACTACCAAAAAAAGAAAAAACAAAACAAAACTGTCCTATGCCTTATGTGTGCATTACGGCAAGTGTTAGTAAAGGTTGTTGTTAGACCTGTTGGTAACCACCACAGATGATGTCTGATTGTACTGCTTTCACGGTACCTCACTTCCCTGTGTGGGAGCACAGAACAGGAACCTGGGATAATAAGATAATACTGGAGAGTACAAGAGGGTAATTTCACAGCTCATGCTGTTAAACATGGGTTTATTATAACTAAGAACTCATCGCATGGAAAACATTGTTAAAATTCCAAGCACTAGTTTAAATCCGGAGAAAACACAAAACTTAGCCTACTGTACTGTTTTTATAAACCACCTGGATATAAATAGTCATTTCTCAAGGTAATTACAGGGATTATCCTGTTAAATACGTGCAGAACTGCTAGAGTGGCAAACATCATTACTAGACAGTGAGATCAACAGGCCAAAGAACTACACATCATATAATCTCTTGAACAGAAAACAGCTGTTGTCTCTAAACACTGGGTTGTCTTTTTGTTTGCCTCCGTTTTACCGCCATCGTTCTTACAAATAAACTGAAAACTATTCCATTGTCTATGGAGTTTTGCCACATGCATTGAGACCACAAACCCAGAGCAGAGTGGCGCAGCGGAAGCGTGCTGGGCCCATAACCCAGAGGTCGATGGATCGAAACCATCCTCTGCTAAATATTAACTTTATGTCAACTGTCTGTGAAAGGAGGGTGGCTGAAGGTTCATTCTTTTAATTTCTTGTGATGCGGAAATACTGCTCATTAAACTAGAGACAACTGTTATTGTGTTACTGAGCTTCCCAACTAGGAACTCATTGGGTAGAAAATATTAGATCCTAATGTGTAGGATGTAGAATGCTGTACGTATAAGACAATCTGGTCGTCTACATAGTGTGGTAAAATCTGACATGAAACCCCCAGAGCAAGCCTGAATGTGACAGTGGCAAGAAAAAACTCCCTTTTAACTGGAAAAAACCTTGAGCAGAACCCAGCTCATATGGAGGGACCTGCCTAAAGCCAGGCGGGTAGAGACAGAAAAGAGAGAGAAGAGAGACGATAGAAGGGACGAGATAAACATGTAGAATCCGATGATGATACAAACACAAGATATATTTAGCATCAGGCATTCTAAATTACCGGCTAAAGAACTCCACCTCATATAATCTCTCAAATGACAAACTCCCAACTCTAAATCAGCGAAAAAAAAATTCAAGACAGAAGTCATACTCTACTGTTACCTGAAGTGGTCAAACTAAAGAACAGAGCAGAGTGGCGCAGCGGAAGCGTGCTGGGCCCATAACCCAGAGGTCGATGGATCGAAACCATCCTCTGCTACAGGTAGTTCTTTGCAGTTTTAGCCAAATGGGAAAACTAAAAACTGCCTTGACTGTTGTAACAGAGATGCCTTCTTTATTTGGTTGTCTTGTCTTCACAACACAGTGTTATGATGGAAAGTCCACACCCTAAAAACCACCAAAAGGAGCAGAGTGGCGCAGCGGAAGCGTGCTGGGCCCATAACCCAGAGGTCGATGGATCGAAACCATCCTCTGCTACATGATAATTTAGATTTTTGTCAACTAAGTACTTAATATTTTTTTCATTTAACTTTGAATTTAAAAAATCTATTAAATAATCAAATCTCTGTGGGTTAGATTAGGGGCTAATTGTCTAATTGTATTTATATCTTCTTGCCTATTTCAAGAAACACATCAACTGAAACAGATGTTTCTTCCTTTATTGTTTGTTGTGCTAGCTATTCTAATCCAGTAACCCTGCATCTTTATTGATAGTTGTCTTCTGGTAAAAACATAATGATATTATCATGCATAGTATCATGGCTGTACAACTGAGCTTCGAAACGGTGCTTCAGTAATAACATGGAGAGTTCATTGACCTTTATATACAGTCATTGTACTTACATATTTAACTACTGAGTAACTTGAACTGATGGCCATGGTAACAATGTGCACACATTCAACAGCACTGACACAGTGTACTGACACAGTGGAGAAGATTTCTGGCACGGTGAAGGCAAGTTAAACTACTGGTAGTCTTCAAAATGCAGATTTACAGTGGTATGCTTGAAATAGAAAGCGAAACATGTAAGTTCTCTCCAGGTTTTTCATTTTTAAAGTTGGTTTTTTTTTGGTCGCTCTGTGTCTTACTGTCGTTTAAAAATAGGCCTGCCACATGTCTATCTGTGTCTAACCTTGCTAATGACAAAAAGGTTGAATAGCACTTACCGCTAGCCAATCATAGCCAAATTCTGATTAGAGCTTTACTCAAGTGACCCGAGTGTAATGATGTTTATATCAAAACCGATTCATTGTGTGATAGAGGGCCTCGTGTTCGGCATCTCCATAAATAGATTGAGGAATGGGCTCATAGCGGCGGACATTAAGAGGCCAAAAGAGCAGCAAAACAACAGTGGAGAGATGAGAAAATGTATTTCTCAAAGCTGATGGGATAAATGATTGCACAGATATTTAGTTCAGTGTAGCGGGCCAGCGAAGAGAGGAGACGATTAGTTCTTTGTTTCTTTAAATAGGCCAGACGATATGAGGAGTTTTATTACAGAGAAAAACAGTAGGTGTCCATCCTCAGTGTATAGCCGGATTCATTATCATACTTTACAAAGGTGATTTTCACAAAGGCCAGTTCCTCGGGGTGGGAATTATCCTGATTTCATAAGATCATATTTTAATCAAGGCCGGCTTATTAAGATGGATATTACAACGAGAATCTCCACTGGTGGTACTGAAAGATCACGGAGGCCCTCCGGTCCCCTACTGTGAGTATAGAAACTTTCTTTCTTTCTTGTATTGTTTAATCAAATGGATATAAAAATAAAGCATTAAAAAGTGGTACTTCTGTAAAACTGGTTTGCGGGAGCTTTGTACAGAAACTGCACCAGAACACTAAGTGAGTGAAAGCCAATAATACGATGGAAGAGAGACACTTGTCACTAATGGCCTTATTGACTCACCCTCCAGGTACACAAAATGCATTTGATCCTACCCAAATGGCTTTTTGTTTTGGCACGCTGACTCAAGACTGAAAACAATATCCTAACGAACGGAAGAGAGGAAGCTTTTTCAGGACTAAAGGATTCAGTTGGTGCAGTCACAATCCAATTGGATTCTTCAAAAATAATGAGAAACTGTTCAGTTTAGGAGTGGCAAGCTTTTTGTTCAGCGAACAAAGGCTGATTAAATGGCTCCACAAGAATTATAGGGGAAAATGCTTTGATGAGCTTACAGACTAATATTGACTTTCAAATAAGCCACCGTAGATATGGCGCGACTTGGAACATGTACTGATTAATGTGAAATATGTAAAAACATGCTCTGTTATTGTTCCTGACTAAATCTGGAGTTAGCATCAAGGGTAAAAAATGCACATTAGCATTTGATGCAATCTCCTCTACTCTTGGAAAAGAGGTGCTAACACACAGAAGAAGGTAAAAGCAGAGTCAGCCGCAATGCTGTGTCGTTGGGGTGGGCAGTGGCAACAGGCAGTGTTTCCCACAAGATTTTGTTAGACCTTGGCGTTTTTTTTGTTTTGTTTTATTTTGTCTTTTTAGCAAGAAATAGCAGCAGCCTTTGGAGTTTATATACATGAATACAAACCATAAGCTGTTGAGACGTGGCATTCTATGGACAAATGTATATAAAATTAAATAAATAAAGTATCAGCAAATAAATCAAATTTATAGTGAACAGTTGCCTTTCAATTTAACTTTGCTAGCTAGCGGTTATAAAGTTAAGCTAGCTCATGCTCCGTCTACAGTCGTTTCCTACAGGTTTTGACCAACTCTCTTAAAATAATCTGAAAGCTCCATGGTCTAAAAAATCAAGATCACAAACATCGTGTTTTAATCGGTTTCGGTAACGTCATTTTTTGTTAGTGAACAACACAAATAGCTTCGCATTGACCGTGCTGTTTCCTCTGTCAGGTTAAATTCAGTATAGAGCAGGTGAGCGACCGGTGTGTGTGGTAGACGGAGGCAGCATTGGGGACGGGAGGGAGAGACGCTTTCGGGAGCAATAGGGAAAAAAACACAATGCAAGCACAATGTTGTTTGAGATGTGCAGAAATATTTGCAATTCGTTATGAGACCACGGCGGTGCAAATTAGACCCTGGTGGGCCACCATAGTATTGACATTGTATGGGAAACTCTGCAACAGATAATAGGAAATCCAGATTTTTAAAAGCGAACTAAACCCAGATAAAGACAACTTGGATTTTAGAACACTACCCTTGGATGCAATAAGATCCATTAAACTGTACTAATAATGCTAGGTTAGGGTTCATGATGATAAAGTGATGAAATGTCGTGGCTCCGGTGTTTTCTCTCACCTATTCCTTGTGTTTCTGGTGTTTTCTTTTCATCATGTCTGGCTATCCAGTCACCCTCCACACCTGAAGCCACACCTGAAGCCTTCCAACCTGTCAAGCCCTGCAGTTCATCTACCCTTGTCAATTCATTGTATCTACTTGTAAGGTAACAAACGGATCCCGGTTGTATTCACGCTAGACTGTTTTGTAACCTTTACTTCTTTGTGTTCCATGATCATTACTTACCGAGGCGACTGCCAGATCAGCTCAGCACCAGTCCACCAGCCTTCTTCCTTCATGCATTTCACCTTCGACTGCCGGCCACATCCAACCACCATTAACAGTCACCCTCAGCCTCATCTGTACCTGCCAAGGTCAGAATGTGCCAAGATCAAAATAAATATCCCTTTTCACCACAAAACATTTGACTCTGTGTTGTTGTTTTTTTTAACCCTAAGCCTTTAGCATCGCATTGAGACATCAAAAAGCTGAGTCAACACATCACAAAAACGGAACATTTTAATGGATGACACAATAAGTGTTAAAGAAACAGGATGGTAGCGTCAGACTACCTTTTAGCTAGGTGCAGAAATGATAATACAGTTTTCAAGAAAGTTGCAAAGTATCAAAAAACATGATGACAGCTATGTACATACACCGTAGAAATCAATGCATCAAACAAGAAATGGATAAAAAGCCCTAATAAATTCATATCTCAGTGTTGGCATATTAACTGACTGATGGACGAGATGACATTCTTACAGAACTTTCATTTCAGTTTGTATCTACCAATTTCGGGGCATTCAAGCAAGCTTGAGGATTCAGTGCAATATCTTAGCTGTTCCTAGTATTGTACTGTTAGACAGATATCTGAGATGTTGTTCCTAGAATCTGCTGGAGACACTGTCCCAGTTTTGGGGTCACAGTATTGCTATATCTCCAACTATGGCCCTCTTCTGCTGTTTGTCCCATCACAACTATGTCCGGTTGGTTAGCCATCACCAGCTTGCCGATCTGTATCTGGAAGTCCCACCGGATCATATACCTTAGATCATTATATATTATATTACAATTAAATACCCACAGTGGTGTGAAATTTGCCACTCACAGAAGCAGTAATCATGTTGCTACTTTTCACCACCAGAAACACAACATGAGCGAAACACACACACACACACACACACTGAAAGATAGATAGCCTGAGCTCTCCCTTGTGTATTTTAGAAACAACAGGGCAGAGTGAGCATCCATAGGGCCAGATGGCAAAAAAGCAACATCATTATTCAGACCATTACCTCAGCTAATTGAGGCGCTACACACGCCACACACATTCACATACGTATGCATTCACACGTGCACGCCACATCATCAGCTTAACGCAACTCTTTCACATACCTGCACATACGGTGGCTTTTCTGCATTATAACCACAGATGTGCTGTCTATGACTTTGTAACACACTGTACTGGTGCTGCACCAATACCAAATCTTTACTAATACATTTCATTTGGATGGATTCCACCACCGAGTTTCTCTGTTATGCTACAGTGGTTACTGCGCTTTGAAGATATTGTCATGATGGAAGCATCCAACAACTCGGGGGAGATACTTAAGCTATTGAACTTTTTGAGGTACTATAGCACGCTAGAAAAATGGGCAGTGTGATGATGTTGCTAGACATTTAAGAGAATTTATTCAACACGGACTGTGCCGGAGCCCTTGTCGGAGCATCCAATAGAAGGTACCGCAGTCCTTTCCCAGCCGATATAGTCACCATGTCACCTTCACAAAAGTCTACAGCTTATGGATTCTAGGTTCTTCCGCAAGAGTCAACCCTATCTAGCAGGTATGAGGAGTATTTGTCATTCTGTATCCGCTGCCAATACTGCCAATCATTGTCTTCACAGCAGGAAGTAGCTGTAAATAGCCCCGCGGCACTAAGAGTGCTTCCCACATGTAATCACCTTAAAGTAGAATAAATAAATGAATAAGCTGAAGAAATATCTCTCACCTAACTCCTTTTTGGACGCTGGAGTTGAAGCAACTGTATATCCTTAGGAAAACTGAAACTTTGAAATCATGTTTTGGAAGATCTGTATCAAGTATTTATTGCTTCATCAGAAAAAGTTCACTGGACAAAGCTCAAGTGCACAAGGTCAGAGGGAGGAAGAAATACATGTTTGGTATTGGCTTTGTTCAAATACTAGACACACCCACCAGTTGATTAATTTTAAACTGTTATCGAATGTACTGGACCCTCTCTGTAAAGCCTAGAAGATGGTTTCCACCCAGCACTTTCTCTGTGAGGCTACAATGGCTTCTGTACTTCCAAGATATTGGCATAATGGAACCATCCAGACTATTAGACTATGCAGAGTAAATACTTAAGCTATTAAACTTTGGTAAAGGTACTGTAGTATGATAGAAAATGTGTGGTGTTGTATGGTGTAGGACTAAATTGTTTCTCCTCCTACTTCTGTAAACAAAATTATTTTTTTGTCGTGTCAACTGATGACGGTACTTTCACTCGTGCTCCTCTGACCTTCGTGGTGCCTCAGGGCTTAATTCTTGGACCCATTTTATTTCCCTTATTTATGCTATCCTTGCTCACAGCATAGTTTTCAGGCTGAGATTAGTAACTGGATGTTTCAAAATGTCCAGATCAAGTCTCTACAAACACCCTCAATACATTGACTTATTATTTTTTTTTTTTTCAAAGGTATAATTTTTGATTTGCAGCTAGAATTTGACAAACATGTCAAGACTGCTATTCTGTCTGGCTATTTTCCCGGGAGAAATACTGAGTATGTCGTCTGTTATCTTGGAATGGTTATCCATGCTTAGTGTCCTCCTGCTTATACTACTGTAATGCTCATTACTCCTACGAAGTCTCAGATGAGTCACCTTTAGAAGGTTACAGTTAGTCAAAAACCATAGAAAGATTATCAATCAATCAATCAATCTTTATTTAGAAATATTTTAAAAGCAGCACAGCTCAATAAAACAATTAAAACAATAAGAATCAACATCTCAAACCAAGTTAAAAGCCAAAGAGAAAAAATGTGTTTTAAGAGAGGATTTAAAAAGAAGAAGTGAGTCGGCCTGCCTGATGTGCAAAGGCAGGTAGTGATTACTCTCTAACAACCTCACAACTCTGTCAATTCAGATGTCATGACACTGGCTTCCAATTAAATTTAAGATTCAATTAAAGATACTACTCCTCGTATATAAGGCTTTGAATAATTTTGATCCAGAGTATATCAGTGAACTCCTAATGCCTAATACCCCTGCTACGCCCTTCAGATTCTACCGGTGAGGCTAACTAGTGTACCGTGACATGAATGTACAATTACTGTCCAGAAGTCAGGTCAGTAATCCCTCTTGTGTGCTATAAGCTGAAGACCTTTTCAAAGTGCTTTTGTACTTGTGTAATTATTTAGCTTGATTGATTTGACTCAACATTTTGTAACCTTTATTTTGTTCTTTAAACTTATGTTCTTTTGTAAAGCTTGTGAAGATGGTATATAAATAACATTTAACTTACTTTATCAGGCCATTAATTGTCGCATAAATATTCTGTATAATACCCCTTATCCTGAGAAGGTTTGTAGTGAGAGGGATTCAAGATGGATGTTTGTGCTTAATGTATACCCTGACATTTTGTTCTTGTAACGTGCCCTCTCAACTTGTGTCGAGCAAAACATCTGTAAAAGCTTGTGTACGTACATAACTCACGCCGTGGTGCCTCTATCATGTGCTAAACCAGGCCCAAAGAGAAAGAAACATTATTCTATAACCAAATGTGAAATGTGTATTAGCCGTGCAGTGTAATGTCATTTCCGATTATGTCTGCTAACGTAGGTAGTGTTGCTGCAAATTGTACTTAGCAAACCTAAATTTGGGACATGCTTATTATTAATCATACTCAAAATGTGATTATGCTCGGTCCTCAAGCCAAGCTGGTCTGAAAGCCTGCCCGTTGGACAAGCTCAATGTGCAGGAGAACACTACACACTTACAAGTATAAATGGCACGGATTTGATTCGTTTTAATGGAAGACATGAACCACCATGACATATTGGATAGCCTCATAATTAGAAGAAATCCTTTCCGTGTTGAAGCAGGCTCCATATTTCGTGGGTGAAGTCAATGAGGAATTCCACTGATACCTCAATGACTTCACCCATCACGGCCTGATAATATGTGATCTGAAGTAAAATGGAAAATTGACTCAGTGAGGAAATGTAGACATAAAGCATGGAAATTGGGGCCGCCTGCTTAACATTGCAATTGATTGAAAGGCTTCTCGGGTTTATGAAAGCACGCGTATATTGATGCAATAATACGTTTCCGAATTATTTCTTTTTAATGGTAGTAAGTAAGCCATCCTAAACAGCTGTGCAATGGTATGGCAAACGCTCTGGTAGCAGTCAAGCCTCGCCTTGGTACCAATACCAAGCGTCTTTTCTACAAAATCACCTGTCTGAATTGCATTTAAACTGACCTCGGCAAAAAATTACCTAGGGAGAAGACAAAAAGTTCAAGTTGTACTACCTAGACATCACACCTGCCGTGTTTTGTTTTAAAATTCTAGCAGTTACGATTATTTTACACGAGATGAACGAACTCTCAAAAGGCAATAACCAAGGTGAGGATAAGAATTTGGGGTATGGCGGGTTTCTCCCCAGTGACGCGCACAGCTCAGGTACTTCCAAACTCCAATGTTTTATGCATGAGAGTGTGAATAACAAACACAAACTGGAGTGACAAAAAACATACATACATAAAAAGAACAAGGGAACAGGAGCAGATAGCAGAAATCAACACCGAAAGCTTCCGAGACACGGAGCGAGCGAGAGAACTTCTTCAGAATGGATCCTTAGAAAGACACCAAATTTGATTCATTCTACTCTTTCTCTTTCCTCCCCTTTGTCTGGTTCTCCTTCCTCCACTTGCAGGGAAAAGGGTAGATGTAGATGAGCCAATAATACGTGACTGTAATTTGTAAACCAGGCTATACATTCTGGATACCCTTTTGAACTAAAGGAACATGTGAAATAATAGTCTCATCCACCTGTCACCAGGAATACTATATTTCTACTCTACTAAACATATCAGTACAAATAAATAATGTCTTATGCACTGGTAAAGTTGAACAGAGGCTATCGAACACAACAAGTAGAAATAGCAAACCTCAGGTAAACAGTCACACAGTATGCAGCTAAATCCATGTTTAGTTGCAAAAATTCTCAAAGCATGCATCAATATGGTCCAGTAATAAAGTTTCTTTTAAACATTGTTGACACAAATGATCTTGACTTTTTCAAATGTGGTGAAAACGAGAGAAAAAGAGAGTTTAAGCTCGTTAGCACCAGGAACCATTTGTTAAACACTGATATGATTTCACTGGGCAAGGCTCTCCGCTTTCAATATCGCGTCCTCTTTTATCTGCCAATACTGCTTTCAGTTTGGTGTTTCTTGGCAGCAGGAGAGCATTTTTCGGCAGTATCGCAGGTTGGTTGTGCGCAGTAGGGATTAAATTGGGCCAGACTCCATCAAAGTTAAGCTCCTGACATCCAAATTGCTCCCTGCCAGAACTCGGCTCAATCTTCTTCAATATCACAGTGTTACCATCTCGCGTTCACCTTTTGAAATCTCCTTTCAGACACTTCCTCATGTCTGGAAAAAAAAAAAAAAAGTATTTTTTTTTTCTTTTCCACTTAAATAGCATCATACCCGCTGGATCCATAATGTTTCCAAACAGAGAGGGGCTGTGTGCACTGTATGCAGGTGGCACGGCAGCTGTAACTTCATTAATTATTTAAATCATTGTGATTTTGGTTTTATTAACCTTTTTCTTCTTCATAGCACACAGCTGAGCTACCGTGAACACAGATTCACGGTCATAAAGCAGTCGGATGACATCAAACTTTATTAATCCCGATATAAATTCTTGAATCCTGAAAGAAGTTCTTCTGCAAGAGTGCGAATATTCTTTTTGAATTAAATCTGAAAATGTGAAATACGATAAAAATTCACTCATCTTAAACCTTACATTACGGTTCTAAACTTCTGTGGCAGACAATTATTGGGTAGAAACCATAAACAGTATAAAGATGGATGGCAGAACTGCTCCTCAAAAGTGAAGCCAAAGCAAGTAGAGCTCCCCCTGGTGGCTGGTTGCAGTATAGGTCATAAGCTCCACCCCCTCCATGTTAGTGGATGGAACTTGCACCAAACTAAAACACTAAAATACACATCAAATAATTTTTTTCGATGATGGTTTCTGACATTTTTGATCGTTAATATAATGTTGATGCATCCTCAAGTGTCAATGTTTTGGATGAGTTTCGTTTTATTTAGTTATATGACGCCATAGAAACAGGATGTGACATTACCAGTTGCCATGCCAAGCACTCCGTAAAACGGTCCCGTGGGTCCGTGAGAGTTGTAAAACATTTTTTATAAACAAGTCTATAAAGTGCTTCAAAGCCGCAAGATGGCACCGCCCATATCCCCGGGAAAATAGCGTCAGTTTGACCAATACAAGGAAGTGGAGACGCATTGTCCATATTTATATACAGTCTATGATAGAAACACTTGACCTTTTCCCCATTTTCTCATTTCAAGCCATGCAGAAAATTGTTCAATTATCCTGAAAGCTATAGGCTACTCAGTGACTTCAGTAATTCCCTTTTAAATCAAGAAGGACAGAAAGATTTGTTTTCTGTTTTGTTTTTGAAAAATGATTTAAGTGTTGTGGAACTTCATCATGGATAATGCTTCTCAGTGTCTTTTAATCAACTAACAACAACTGATTTACCTTTTCCCAAGAGTTTATGCTGCTTCTCCCCCTTGGAATAGATTCTTCTTGTACATGTCACAATGTTATAAATCCTAATTAAAGTACACTTATGACCTTCTTTAGCGCCTCTATAATTAGTGTTAAGCACACAGGTTATAAATTCATATAATATTAGAGTGATTTCATGGTTCAAGTGTGGCAAATTGTAAAAATCTTCTATTCCCCCCCACGCATGCCCACACACACACACACACACAACACAAAACACACCCATCCATTTGGTTTAATTCTAAAAGGTACAAGGCAGAATGAATGCATGTTCATGAATAATTTAAGAATTTTACATAAGAGTCTTAGTCTTTAAGTGGATTGCATTGCTGTGTGTCTGTGTAATGTTTGTTTGTGTGTGTGTGTGTGTGTGTGTGTGTGGGGAGGGGGTACTAGGTTGGAATACATCTCTATCACTATTTAGCCCCATAACAAATGAGATTTGGCAAATCTGAAGGTCAAATCGAATAGCAAACAGCGTCTCTCAGCCTCGGCCCGTTCTCCTATGAATCCCTAACAAGCCACTCATCGTATAACAACCTGGCAGATTTTTATTTTTTTTTTGGAAGCAAGCCTGTTTCTCAGCTTGTGGCACCTCTCTAATAACGCAATCTATTCACTGGCATAAATAATGTAGGTGGAAGAGTTTTACGACAAAAGCCATCTCTTAGCCAAGGAAAGACTTAACATTTTTAGGATTTCATATTTCTGTCAGTGCCCAACAAAAGGGTAATTTTTTATGAGAGCCACCCTTACAAATTCTTCCCCGTTGATGATCCCCGTCTATTTTTGACACTCCACAATGTTTCATCAAAGGACTAGACTTATTTAAGGAATGCTCTGCATGCAGGCAGCCCTGCTTGTCTACATGTTAGAACATAAAAGGGGTTGTGAGACCAGAAAGCAAGGTGTTCTCCGAACAAGGCCATTTTGCAAACAAGGTCAACTCCACGGTCCTCAGATGGCACGACTTTGCTGTTACTCTCCTGTCCACTGCCGTATAAAGCCCGCCCAAACAGTTTGATTGGCCTGGCAGATCTTTGCTGGAGCATAATCAACTCAGAACAGAGGGGTTTCAGACCAATTTTCCACCAAAACAAATGAATTGTAGGTGCGTAAATCTGTCTCACCAAGTGTCGTACCACATATTGATATCTGTCAAAATACCATGGAAAATGCTACTACTCACTGTGTCTCAGTCCAAGACGCTGGTAAAACAACAGTAAGACGAAACATATTTTAGAAGGTGTCCCTTGTGGCTGACCAATCCAGTATCCTTCAAAATATCACCACAGTAGACACCCCTTCACTAAGCTTAAGAGTTTTACACTAGGGGTGCAACCTAGTGCAAACAAAGTTTGTGAATATTTCATACTCAAAACAACCAAGAAAACTGTCACATGTAAGATTTGTAAGCTGAACCTCGCGCACCATGGGGCCACCTTAGCTATGCATGAACATTTGAAGAGGAAACACATTTTCGAAGAATGGGAGGCACCTCGGGAAAAATAATAAAATTCCTTTTGTTAAACAGTTTACATGTAACCTTAAAATTAGGAGAAACACATGCAACTTTGTGTGAGTACAGTTTTAATAAAAAATTATTGGAACTTGAAAGTGCATTACTAATTAACAGCTGTAAACATTAAACGAGTATGCTCCAAAGTTGTATCAGCCACTGTATCAGCTCACTTGCATTAACATGTGAGGGACATTTCACAGTACGTGGCATATTACAGTCTGTGGCATACCATAGACTGTATAAAGATGGACGATGGAACAGCTCCTCAAAAGTGAAGCAAAAGCAAGCAGGGCTCCCCCTGGTGGCTGGCTGCAGTATAGGTCATAAGCTCCACCCCCTCTATGTTAGTGGGTGGGACTTGGGCCAAACTAAAACACACGTCAAATAATTTTTTGCAAAGATGGTTTCTGTCATTTTAGATTTGTCATATAATACTGATGCATACCCAAGTGTCCATTTTCTGTTTTGTTTTAGTCATTTATTTGACGCTACAGAAACAGGATGTGACATCATAATGACTACAAGTTGCCATGTCCTGAAGGACTGTGAGAGTAGAAAGGAGAGTTAAAAAAAAAAAAGCAGAGCTCAGTATCAACTACACAAAATCGCAAGTGAGTCCAGAGGAAGTGTGGGTGGGTCATCGATAACACATCTCTACATCTCCACTCTCGGACCGTACTGTTCAGACTCTGCCTCTCCCAAGCTGGTGCCACCCGTAGCCCAAGAGTGTCAGTTAGGCCAATGCAATCAAGTGGGCATGCATTGTCCATATTTATACACAGTCTATGGTTGAAACATACCCCATAATGAAATCCAAATGGTATGTTACCAGATTTATATTCTGTTAAGAACCGAGCCTGGCTAATTTTCTATGTAGCACTCTGAATGGCATAGAGAGACAGAGTATTTTGTAGTTTAATTTGAGCTACTTCTTGGCCAATGTACCCTTGTAGTGCAAACTGCCACCCCAGATTCCCTAGACCTGCCTCCATGGTTATTCTTATTGCAAACGTTGCAGCTTGGGTGTCGACAGTTACTGTTCTAATGGGCCTCAAAAACCTGAATATACCTTGACATTTACCATCTTTTCCATAATGCAGGACCAGCCCAAGCACATGTGGCCATTCACATGCTTACCACAATGGTTGTGACCTTTCATTGTAATGTCACTGTGCATTTTCTGTTCTTGCACTCCATTTAAGTTGCTCTGATGAAGAGTGACAGCTAAATGGCTGGAATATAGAAATATATAGAAATGGTCACTTTGAGGCTGTGAGGTCTCTGCTATTGGAAATCCTTGTAAATAGAAATTCTCTTTAGCTTGCCAACACTGTCACTTTTTAAAATCAAAAATGAAACTTCGTGATACTAATTCAAAACAGGATTTACACCCTGCCGTATCATAATTCGATCAAATCTTAGCTGTCTGGATTTAATGCTGTATTTGGCTGCATGCTGCACATCTTTTCTGTGAAATGATTGCTGGCAATGACTCCCTTATGTTTATTCAGCAGCAAACAGCCACAGAGAGAAATATATTTATTTCTGTTAAGAAATAAATAACAACCCCTCCACTCACCCACAAAGAGAATGGCAAGAGGAAGCATGTAAGGAAAGCAGGTCTAGTAATTATGTTATGGGGAACTGGACACTGAATCTGCTAAATTATGCCCACATCACAAATTGCAGGTTACTGCTGAGACCCTTGAAGGACGAATGGGGGAAATAGGACTCTAATCTGCAAGCCTGAATGGGACTCATGATGATGAGGTACATTTCTGTTTATGTGCTGTTGTGCCTAACAATGCACAGTTGCAGAACCCTTCTAACATGTCAGTAATTGATTTTAATTACCTGTTCTTTTTATTCTCAATGTCACTTTCCATATAATTAAATGTAAAATCGTCTTCACTAAAACTTCTTTTATGTCTATTTATACTCTCTGCTGCTCTAGCACTCTGAATCCCCATGGGGATCATCAAAGTTTCATCTATAGTGTAGTTTTTGCTCCACGGCTTCAATCTTTGTGTGACTACGTCGGTTTGATTACCAGCAAAGACAAATTTTAAGCAACTCTGAAAAAGGAAGGAGAGAATCAGTAAAAAGTCTGCATTAGCCTGGAAGCCAGCCCTGCTCAAATCTTTGGACGGGCTTCATGTGGTGATGGACAGAAGAGTAACAGCGACATAGTCATCCACGTCATTTGAGTGCTGTTATCTGAGATTGGTTGTAGGACTATCCAATTGCATGCAGAGGTATTTTTTTAAAAAAAAAATTCAGTTGAAACATGCCTCATAATGAAATCCAAATGGACAGTTACCAGACTCAAATTCTCATAAGAATTGTGTTTGGCAACGACAAGCTTAATCTGCATAGCAGCAAGGGATGAAGGCTTGCTTTACACACATGCATTTGTACACTGGCTTCAATTAATCCACGTCAATGTCTGATATACCTGTATATAATCAGGACATCTCTAGTAGAGGTAGAGCTAAGTTAATGAGCAGTTGCAACACTGTTCTAAATCGATGTTCAGCCTAGGCTGCAACGATTCATACCATGGTATAATACTAATGTTTTAGACTAAACCCTAATAATGGAACCATGAACACTCAGCACGGTTGTAGAAATGTAGGTTTGTTGGTAATTCACCTATTAAATTAAATTTAGTTCAGACATCCACAACCTAGTGCCAGGTCAAAATTTCAGTTTGCAAAACCTACTGTACACTTTTTCTCAGTAACAAATGCCAGACTAGCTAATATAGCTAATATAGCTAGCATAGCCAGCTTAGCATTTAGCAACTGGAGAGCAAGACAAAAAATATATTTAAAAAAAGCTATTGCTTTTATGTATGTTATGTACTATACATGTAAGTAAATAATTGCATGTTTAAATGCTACACTGGGTGGAGTTGTCAAAGAGTTTGTTGATTTACTGTGTATGCGCACTATTTTCTTGCAAATTACAGTGCACAGAGAAAATGGAAGACAAAAAAAAAAGAATGAATCGTAGGAGAGGAAAGACATTTGTAGATGTTATGATGAAACAAGGCCAAGAAAATCCAAGCATCATGGAAATTCTCCCAGGATGTTTAAGACATGCCTGTTTTCTCGTGAGTTTAAGACTCGCTTTGAAGAATCAGATCAATATTACTGTTCATGCAACATGGAGAAATGAGCATAAAGTTTGGTCTTTCACAGTGCCTTGCTTTGTACAAAACAAGTAAACATCAAATGTTGACCGCATGAAATATATGGATTGAATCTGTAATTCTAGTTTACAACCAGTTATTTGGTACTTTATATCCAGAAAAGTGTGTGTCAGTGTTGACTCTGACGCTGATATAAATATTTAGATATTTACTGCCTTCACGCTGATATTTACTGCCATATTTGTGTATTTCAAATGCATAGTAATGTGCATTGTACTAGAACATTTCCTCCAGTATCATGAGGCCATTGTAGCAGATATTTTGCATCATTTGTGCATCCATAGCAAGTGTGTGCCCTTGAGTGAGCGAGGTGTGAGGTGTTTAGGACCTGGTACATCTGCTGCATGTGTGAGTGTGCACGCATATGCATGTATGGCCATGTGCGTGACTGTTGCTCATGCGTATCCTCCCTCACTAGTATGGGTATGTGTGTGTGTGTGCGTGTGTGCGTTCGCACCTGTTCATAGGTTGGTCATGTTTCTCTGTCAGAGTACCAAGTTCTCCCACCTGTCATTCCTGGCAGCACAGTTGTATGTGTAAGTGTGTATAATGATATGTCTATTACACTGGAAGCAGTAATTGAGAGTATGTGTGTGTGTGTGTGTGTGTGTGTGTGTGTGTGTGTGTGCAATCAAGCTGTGAGAGAGTAAGGTGCCAGGCGTCCACACTGTATGACAGTGAAAGCTGTCTGAAAGCATTTAAAAAGTGAAGTGATTTGAGAAGATTATTAACAGGATGATGCAGATAAACATCAGCGTATATGTACATCTACGGTGTTTGGATATTGTAAATGAAATAAAGCAGCGTGGTTTGATTTGTATTAGTGCTGACACACACTCAAGCTCTGGTGTCAACAACATACTTTAAATACAAAAAAGTGTAGTCTAGTCTATGTGTACTCAGGTGGATTGCAAACAGATATAAATCCACATGTAAGATACAAATTGAGATTTCAGATACCTTAGTCTATTTCAATCCTAATCTACACTGATCATTTTGCATTATCGCCACCTGCTGATTTGGTATTTTTTAAATCTATAATGGGATTGTTAGCCACAAGTAGTGCATGCTTTTCTCTGCATTATTTATACTGTATATATAGACACAGGCGGCAAACAGCAGGGCTGGCGGTTGCCCCTGTACACAATCCGAATTGTCCCAAAATAGTCGGACATGGCACTGAACCCAAAGTGACTCCTGATGATGGGCATGAATGAGAGTGTGAATATGCAGTTAAAATTGCTTTTCACACTGCAAATGTAAATCAGGGCTATACAGGAAGTGCAGTAGTATGCAGAAATGCATGGACAGCAAGAAAGAAGAAATTAGAGGATAGGTGCTTAGTGCAAGAGAGAAGACTAATCATCAAGGTCCCCCAGCAGCCTAGGTCTATAGCAGCATATCTGCGTCAATTTTACGCCATAGCTACAGAGTAAGCCCAGACCCTACACAAACCCTAACGCCCTAGCCGGATGTGGACCTCTCCAAAAATTTAACTACGTGTCACGGTGACGTAGACTGCAAGAGCCGTGATTGGTCCGCTTGGTAGTAGCACATTTCTGCTTCAGTATTTCCGGCTGCTTCTCCATCTCCACAATTTTCAAATTGATTGTTTTGGATTAATAAAGATGTAACACATATGGGAAAGGTTAGCTGAGGAGGTTCGGAAACACAAACATTTGCATGACTCGTTTTAGGCGAAAGTTTCAGTCGCCATTGTTAAAAGTAAAGCAGAAAGTAGAAACAAAAATTGACCCGACTGGCAAAAAGACACAGCGCCGACTAGTGTTTGGGTGGTGTTTTTACAGAACGAGCCAGACTGACAAGCTCAGAAGTACAAAGGGCTCATTCCGGCATAGCCTACGTGTGTAGGTTATGCCGTCGACTTCCTAGTTAAATTAAATCTTAAGCCTGACCTTAAAAAAAAAACTCCCAAACTGGGAGCTGGTTCCACAGGAGAGTGACCTGGTAGCTGAAAGCTCTACCTCCCATTCTACTTAAACTCTAGGACCATCGAGTAAGCCAGCACTTTGAGAGCAAAGCAATTTATTGATATGATATGCTACAATGAGATGTCTTAAGATGGAGCTTGGCCTTTAAGAGCCTTGCATGTAAGGAGCATTTGATGAGAAGCTAAAGTAATATGATCTCTCTTGTTAATTCCTGTCAATGCTTTCGCTGAAACCTTTTGAAACCGCTGGAGGCTTTTTAGGGAGCTAATTGGACAGCCTGATAATAATGAATTACAGCAATACAGCCAAGAAACAAATGAGTTCAGTGCAATGCAGCTAAGGCCAAATAAACCCGGTATAAACTATACAAAAATAAAAACAATCCAGGAATTTTCTGTACATACAGACAACACAAGCGTATAGAAGAACAAGGTAGCAAAGACCACAACAGGAATGTTTCCAGTTGATGAGCGCAGTTGGGATATACTTGTTTCCATGGTGATTCAGGCGGTTACTGAGTATCGCACAGTGGTGTTGGGAAAAATCAGCTCATGCATGTTCCTTTTTGTTGTTGTTCGTTTGTTGGCACAAATATGATATTATTCAAAATATCTGCTGTTAACCTTGCAGCATTTCTGTATTTGATCTTGGTGTCTGTTTATGCAGCTCGTTTTTGGGTTAAGGATTCTGTGCCCAGCAAGAGAAGGAATTAAACAAAGAACTTGTTGGCTGTAGAGATTGTGATCAAAAATGAAAAAGGAGGTTTTTTGTTTTATATCTACACCTATACATTGGGCGTTTTATATGTTTTGCCTTGCTACGGGAATTATATGCACCTGTGAAAGCACTTTTAGTATAAAGGAAGTATTATTCATCGCAGAATGATTCCAGGTGGCAGTAAAAGGGTTTAAGTGTGAGGTGTACGAAACATTACCGGCCTTTAGTTAAACTCACATACAGCTGCATATGCCTGGAGAGTACAGCTGAAGACAAACAATCACTATTATAAAATGCAGCCGAAGGGCGGTGTGCTCTATACGTAATTGTGAATTCTGTAGAGCCTTAAGATAAAGTTTCCCACATTCTGCACAGACAAAGAAAGCACACACACTATTAGGCTGCATTACAGCGTTCGCATGTTCTTACCTCCCTAGAGCCGTGCCCAGTCGATCCTTACTGCTGTGTGTGGGTGTGTGTGTGTGTGTGTGTGTGTGTGTGTGTGTGCATATGTTTCCGTGCATCATTTAGCTATGAAGAGACATATATTCATCTTTACGCGCCTGGATGACTTCAACATGTTAAATGGTAGCTCTCTAAGCTCCCCCTCTGTTAGCGATGGCTGTGATGAAATATGGATGAATTTGGCCCCAGTGTAGTATGTTGAACTGCCCTGCTTTGAGTTTGATGGGTCAAAAGGCTGAAAACCAACATGTATTTAAAGACTAAATTACTTTGACCTGGGTGTGGAGAGAGGTAGGGAATGCACAGAGGAATACAGTAACTCCATCACAAGCTCGCCTTGCTAAAATGCAGCAACACAAACGAAGGTCGGAGAGTTTAATAGCATTGAAACGGCAGACAGTAACGTTCGGAGGTTAAATTCAAAGCAAAAATAAACTGCTTCCGTCTCATCTGCGGGGCTGATGCATGTGTCTGTGTGCAGACCCAGCGACTGAAACAAAGAAAGTTATTATTTCTGAGAGAGATTTTCAGTGTTTGCCAAAAATACCATTTGAATCAATGCCATACATAAAGAGCTAAATATGATTGTCCTTTACCGTACCGTAATAAAATCAACTTCAGTTGAGTAAAAGATGCCTTTCTCATGGATTACAGATTTGACTAAGTGGAATAAAACAAACAAACAAAAACATTGTGCTCCTTCTTGCTTCCACTGTTTCCAATTATATTTTTTTTTCTGATCCACCGGTATGGCAAATTACTATCGCTGTTGCTATCTTCTTTGTGACTTTCAGAAGCGTGGCATATATGAATCAATAATCAAGGCAAACGGAGAGCTGAGGAAGAAATTTGCTGCTGAAATGTAAAATCAGTGATATGGCAGAAGATGCTATTTGTATTTAAAAAAAAAAATAAAATAAAAAAAAAAAATAAAAAATAGAAATGGCTCCTAAAGTCGGAGCTTTAGCTGTAGCACTCGGTTGATGCTTTTGACGATATTGCATTTACTCTTCTAACCATCACTCCATAAAACTCGCCTAAATGATTAGATTGGCCCAGGAAACCATTGCTGGAGCATAAATAGCATCTAACAGAGAGACTCTAGATCAACTTTCCACAGCAAAACGTTTCCAGGTGGGGTAAGTCAGGCTGGCTTGTGTGTTGAATGGTGAATACTGCATGCATTTGTATGTGAGCTTAAATCTTTAGTTATTTAAAGCAACATTTTCCAACAGTTTTGCAATACACCTATTTTTTTCCCTCTGAATTATTACCTGACAAAGAAAATGACCTTAGAAAATTACGCAGATTCATTCTTGTACATCTTATTGAAGCGTTTCCCATAATAGGACGTGATGTATTAACAGGACACCATATCTTTACACAATAATTAATTGGTTCCATTCTTACTTGATTTTATCAACCAATCTCATGTTTTCCGCTCCCTCTCAAGGGAGGACACTCTGCCCCTGACCATTTCACATGTCATTTAACGCCTTAAAATGAAACATGAAACATGCTAGAAGTGGCGGGCTATTAATTGGGACATCGATACTATTAATATGGCGTGCTAATATTACTGTAGGAAAACAGAAACAGCGTGAAGGGTAAATCATAATGTGTGCAGCGTTAAACAGTTAAACTGAAATGGTTAGCTACCATAGCTATGGACCCTGAGGCTCCCTCCTCAGGGTCTGGGGGCTGTCTTGAAAGGGATCTGTTGGTGATGGGTCAGCCCTCTCCTGGCCGGGTTGGGGGGTGGCCCAGATACACAAATTATAAAAAATAATTAAAATAAATACCCCGCTGTACCACCTCTAGGATGGGACCCCCAATTATGGACCTTATTCTCTGTTCCCACAGTTTAATCTCTAAGGATATACTCATTTGTCTGGTTGTTTCTTTTTGTGTATACATGTGTGCACACCACACAAATCTTCCATGAAGGCAGCACGGCAGTCATTTTGCTCAATATTTCATGGGTTAAATATTTCAGTCTGGCGCTTACATTCACATTATCCATATAAAGAACCCTACTGACTTTCATGATCAGTTATAGTTTCCTCTATCTCCAACATGGGGTGGATATTTTTGTCTCGGTGTCCAAACAGCTATTGGACGAATTACCTGGCCTTCGTGAACAGTGGGGATCCTTGAATTGTCAAAGCCAAGGGTGTTAATTGAAAAAAATACAACTACATTCATTAGCAACAGCTCCACAACGTCAAGGCTGAAAACAGCAACTGTGGTGCTCTACGGATAAAAGACAAATAGGAATTCTGAAACACAAGACGTCTCCTTGTTCCTATCACCAGGTCAGAGTCAAGATTTGGAAAAAAAACCCAAGCATTTTTTTTTTATTTTACTTTACATTATACGTGTCTTGTTTTGCAGTTGGTTTAGATCAACTGCAGCACGATAACATTTAAAGGTTTAGCAAAAAACAATATGTGACTCAACTAAAACTGACTCACAAGACAGAGGTGTCTCGAAGAAAACACATTTAGGGCAAAGCAAGAAAATATAAAACCACACTATCAGATCACCCCTCGGAGTCACTCCTTGACCGGAGCATCGGCAGTTTTCATTTGAGCGTTTTCTTATGAAGTGATGTGGCGCTTTAAAATCTCCTACAGGGAAACCACTTATACGTAGTGACTCACCGCATGTTGTGCGTTTGTGCCTCTGCTCCACCTCATTAGGAATCTGGGTTGTCTGTGTGAAGGAGGATAATACATCCATACGTGTGTGTGTGTGTGTGTGTGTGTGTGTCCATGCCTAGTTGACTCTCTGTTTGTAGAGCTCAATCTGACTATGTGGCCTGAAGGCCTATTTGTTGAATCGACACAAAGCCTTGTTGGATTACTGAATTATTAGATCAAACTGCTTTTGTGCCACTAAATTAGTGTGAGGGTGTGTGTGTGTGTTCGGATGGAATATTGAGCAGCGCCTAAACCTGTTAGTGCTAATGAACGTCACAGAGTTCACACACAGAAGTTTGCACATGAACTCGATTATTTAACAGCATCAGATGGTTTGAACTTGTAACGCTTTAATTTAACAAGGCCCCGTGTCAATACAACAAATTAGCGTTCAGGTCACAAATTTGCAGTTCGACTTCTGGTGAGCTAACTAAAACACACACGCATTTTAATTTCCAGAACTGGTTGACAATAGAGGCTAACAACGGGAAACACTTGACACACTCTTGAGTAAATGAGCCGTGTTTCGTCATTAAACTGATAATAAGTGATTCGGGGTGATTTGAGTCTCGTTCACAAGATGAATAGTAATTAAATGAGCGAATGGACGAGTGGATTCATCCAATTTCACAATAACTTGATTTGATTTAAATTTGATTTATATATTAAACTGTGTACACTGGAAATATATAAAAAAGAAAGACATCAAGTAGTATTTGAGAGGAAGGAATGAAATTTAACTGGGACAAAAGGGAAAAAGAAAGGAAAATGGGTGGGGTTGAAGAAGTGAAGGATGGAAATAAAGTTGCTGTACCGGATAAAGAAGGAAGGACAAGAATAAAGAAAGAAAAGTGAGGAAAAAACGTTTGGAAAACAAGGAAGGAAGGGAGGGTAGGCCGAGCAAAACCAAGAGAGATGACCAGCAAATGAAAAGGGACAATTAGGCTTTGTTCCACACCGCTACGGTTATTAACTTTGGAAACAATCTCTATCCCTCTCGCTCTCTCACTCAGGCACACCCAGTCTTTCCCACCGTCTGACTTGAGCAACCTGCTGCTACGAAGCTGCCATTAAACGGTGGACCTGCGTGTCCTCTCTGTCATTTTCTCTGAGTTTCCCTTCATCTCCAACTCTCTGTCTGCCTCTGAGCGTTTCAGCCTCACTTTTCTTTTAATGTCCTCCGACCCTGTCACTCTTCTCATACTTTCTTTTTTTGTTTTTTCACCCTTGTCCTCAACTGGTCTCTTGTCTTTGGCGCGTCCTCTGTCACATTCATATCACTGTTTCTGCTCTTCCGTCGTCTTCAGCTCGTATTCATGTTTCAAGATGTTTAACATTTTATATTTTATAACATATTCTTATTTAAAAACTAGTCTATACATAAAATAAGGGACTTTCTGCTTAGTGGCATATAATCGTCAAACACGGTAAAATAAAACAGATTAATAACATCCAGATGCAAGGTCTGACCCTTTTAAGGGGTTTTAAATTTCATTTTAGCACCCCAAAAGATCCTATGAGTTTCTGCTTATAAGAGCTCAGCTGTAGGCTCAGATACAGACAAGTCAGCGTTACTGGGGCATCACCTCACCTGCATTTGACTTTGTAAAGGACAGTATGCAAACAATTTCACTCAAGTTGAAACTGAAACTGTAATTGCAGAACCGGTTACATGTTTAGTTTGAACTGATGGTGAGATGCATTTTCTGCTCTGTGCTGTTAGCGCCACCCTTTTCCTCCAGAAAATCAGTTTTACTCACTGAAATCGCCGTTAAATCCTCGTGTTCCAGTGTCAGTGGCTCGCCGCCAAAGAAAAAGTGACAGCAAAAGACAAAGACACAGACCGAGCTGCAGCCACGATTGTCAGTGACATATTTGTCACCAAAAAACAAAAAAAATATGTATGTGAAATATACTCAATGAGTAGTTTTCATTAGAGAAAACTGAAATGAAAGACAAAGTAAGCCAAAGGGAGTGTTTCTACTTCTTCATTGTTGCGTCGCTACCAAAATCTAGTCAGCCGTGTGATTTCTTTGGGGCTGTGTTGAGTGCTTTAAACAATGGCGACTGGAACTGAGCAGATTGTGTAGAAGTTGGAACTAATAAATCTTATACTGTTACTTTTACTGAAGTCACAGAGAGAGAATACGTCAGAGAAGATGTGTGCATTTCTTTTTGCCTCAATGTGTGGTTCGGCATTTCTGGGGGAGGTGTTCGTTAGGCTATGGGTAGATTTGACGCAGAGCAATAGATAAAGCTTTATTTGGTTGTCTGTAAAATGACACACCGTAGCTCCTGATAAGTAAATATCACCTCCACCCCCATGTCTCTTGTTTGCAAAGACAGTTGCTTGATGTATTGCGTCTGTCAGTGAGCTTAACATCAGGAATCAGTAAGTTCCATCATTAATGACGCCACTCCATCTATATCGTCCTTGAGGAGTTCAAAATATCACTGTTACAATGCTCTCCATGATAACCTAGACAGTAAACAAGATTTAACGAGTGAGTCATCCTCTGAATGAGTTGCTCCTCTTCAGCTGAAAAATAAGTTCATATAACATAATGACCACTGACAGGAGAAACAAATAACGTTGGCCATCTTGTGACATTTTAATGTTCTGCTGGGAAACTTTTGGACCTGGCATTCGTGTGGATGTTACTTGGACATGTAGCACCCACCTAGACCAGACCAGGCACCCTCACCCCATAGCAATGACACTCCTTGATGGCAGCAGCCATCCCCAGCAGGATGCAACCTGATACAAGCACACACACAAAAACGGTTTAGGAACAACTCAAGATGTTGACCTGGCCTCCAAACTCATTAGATCCCAAACTGATCAAGTATCTGTGGGATGATCCACAGAGGCCCCTCCCCTCAACCCATAGGACCCAAAGGCCCCCCACTATCAACATCCTGTTGCCAGACACCACAGGACACCCTCAGAAGGCCCATGTCCATTCTCTGATGAGTCACGCTAGTCGTGGATAAAAGGCACAGCTGAGGAGGACTAGAAGACGCCACTTTTCTACTGCACTCGTTTACCGTGTCTCACCTGTTGCCTTTAGTTTGCTGTTTTCCTGAAATGAACCAATCTATTGTTATAACTGCCATCTGTCTCCACTGTGTTTTGCTGCCCTCAAGCTGGATCATAAGAACAATAAACACCTTGTTGGCATAAAATGACAAAAACAGTTGCTTTCACATGTGTATTTGTTGCCAGTTTCAGGAGATATAGACACTATTTTATTACAGTACTGCATTTAACCTAGGTTCAGTTTGTGTTTAAAATCGAGACAAAGTTCTGAAACACCATCAACACCGTGCTGTTGCAAACAGCTCTGTGATTGGTCATAATTTTTATGCACTGAGCGTGGGCACTGGCATTTATCCCTTTACATGGTTCATGTACCAGTGTGCTCTATATGGACAACATGTTCAGTTTGTTTGATATGCTCTGAATGCACGCTGCTGCTGCCAGACACTTCCAAAGGAGAAGACGCACACTGGAGCCATACACCAACCTATTCCATATCAGGTAAACTGCTAGGTTATTATTTATTGATGTTATTTAGACCTGTACAAAACTCAGATTGTAATTTGAACCCTGGAACTTTCCATACGCAGAGTAATCTCTGGCAATAAAGGTAAACGTAGACGCCAGTGATTGAGGAAATAGTAACCTAAGTCCACACGGCTCCTCATACATCAACATAATTGCATCAATATTTAACCAGATGCTGATGCAGAATCAAACTCGTGTACACAGATTAAATACTTTCATTTGTTAATTCTTGTTTAGTTAATTTAGTAAGTTAACAGCTACAACAATATTTTAAAAGGCTCAGATTAGGCTACTAATGAACAGACATCAATTTTACCCTTTTTAGGCGATCTTTTATTATTGAGGTGCGTTTTTATCTGAATGAATGAGACGCAGGAGCACCCCGTTGGGCAGGAGGTCTTTAATGGGCCTGTTCAGACTTTGCATTGGGATCCGATCTGGGCATTCTGATCACGTAAAAGACAGGTGTGAACACCACCAGGACGCACTGAGCTGGCATTTGTAAGATCTGATCTCTGACCACATTTAGAGGTGGTCTGCGTTGCATGTGTCCGCATACCTTTGCTCGTGTGAACACAATGTGTCCTGAGTCTATTATAAACGATCACCTGAAAAGAAAAAAACACCATAAAGGATGTCTCTTCATTAGTTATGAGAACATTTTATAATATTCAATCCTTGTAGCTGTTAACTAACTAAATAATAGAAAATCCAAGTAAGTATTGATGTGCTCATGTTGTACGTGTTGGAGTTATAATCAGAGTTTTGTGCAGGTCTAACTAATGACAGGTTGGAGATCAATAAACAATCATTTAACGTGGGAACGCGTTCTCGGTCCTGGAGCAGCGGTAGAGATCCATTAGAGACGTCAGCTGTTAAAATATTCTACTGCGCCCCAGATGATGTCAGGGTTTATTAGTTTATTAGACACATATGCATGTTAATGACAGGTCTGAACACACATATCCAAAGCTTGTCACTTTCAATCAGATCTTAATGCAAGGTCTGAACACGCTGAATGTGGTCAGAGATCAGATCTCTCAAATGCAATCTCAATGCGTCCAAGCGGTGTTCACACCTGGCCACATACGGATCATCCAAATCCGATCTTAATGCAAGGTCTGAACAGGCCCTAAGACTAAAACTAAGACTAGCACCTGATAAACCTGATGTTTAACACCGCTGTTAATCTGTTTTTATCTGGAGAATACTCCAATTTTACATATTGTGTGTTTCCAATTTGTATCAGAAGCAAATTATTTGATGCATTTATTTACCAGCACATACGTTAATTAGCCACTGAACTCCTCCACAGTCATAGAATTAGTCTCAAAATATCTCTGTGTGAAACTTAAATTTCACAAGTTGGTGTTTTCATTTATGGTTTAAATTAAAAAAACATGTCACTTACTTGGCTAACAAAACCAGAGCTACCTGATTAATGCTGTTTCCAGTGTTTGTGCTAAGCTAGGCTCGACATCGCTCACATCTTCTCATCCTACAGTGTGGAGAAAAAAAGCCTATTTCCCCAAAATGCTCATCTAAACTTGTGTCCAGCTCATCTGAAGTCATCTGTCCTGTGGGACCTTGTGGTCTCGTGGCTGAGTGGCTGAGTGTGTTTGTACGGGAGGTTGCTGCAGAGTAAGCTGATACACTGCTTTACTTTTGTTGATATAGTAGTGGCGAATTGGAACAAAATTACATTTTCTATCTCAGCATGGCACTTGTCTGCATCAGAGGTTTTCTCTCTCCCTTCTCTCATTGTCTTGCTGACTCCTAAAGCAACCATGGAGGAGTCCGATTGTCTGCTAACATTCCTCTTCCTCTATCAATTCTCTCTCTTTTCCATTCCCCCAATCTCTGCAAGTTGGCTGTAAAATGACCTCTTTGTTCTCCCTTTGTGACTGCGCAGGAGAACCTAATAGTTCCCTTTGTGCACTGGATATTCCTGCACAAATTCTCCGTGCATGACACTCCGGCAGGCTAGCTGTACACATTCTTCTTCTCTGAAGTAAATAGGATGCCAAAACATGCTGTAAATGGGGCATGTGTGTCAAGGTTGCAAACACTTTCAGTTTCTGTGCTGCATTCTTTACTCTTGTGAAAAGCAATCTGCAACATCTTTCTGTTCTTTATCTACGCCCGGCATATAGGAACTGTGCTTTACAGAGCATGAATAGATGCGCTCCCGTCTGACCAAAATCTTTTTCCTTTTTCCACAACAACTTCTCTCCTACCAGAAGTTATCATGGTTTGAATTTATTTATTATTTGTTTGTATACAGTGATACGACCAAAAGTAATGGGTCCCAAAATTGCAGTACCACTTTTACAGGCTACTGTTTACGTTTAAAACAAAAAAACAAAAAAAAAAAAAAAAAACAACTGCACAGGCACGCAATTTTAGCTACAAGCTGGACAATGCAGTGAGTCATTTAGCTGCAATGCCATATGTTTCCCTCAGGAGGTGGTGGAGACCAAAAACATTAAAACCACCGACAGGAGAAGCACATAACATCGACCATCTTGTGACAATTCAATGTTCTGCTGTGAAACTTTTGGACCAGGCATTCATGTGGATGTTACTTAGACATGTACCACCCACCTAGACCAGACCAGGCACCCCCACCCCATAGCAATGACACTTCTTGATAGCAGCAGCCATCCCCAGCAGGAGCCTGATACAGCCAAAGGCCGCCACTAACAACACTCTGTTGCCAGACACCACAGGACACCCTCAGAAGGCCTATGTCCATTCTCTAATGAGTCACAACTGTTTTGGAGGCACACTGGAGACCTACACAATATTAGGAAGGTGGTCATAATTCATTAATTTATTTTCTGTAACCACTTGTCTTCTGGAGGGTTGCAGGGGGGCTGGAGTCCATCCCAGCTGTCATTGGGCAAGAGGTGGGGTACACCCTGGACAGGAGGTGGTCGTAATGTTAATGGGTAATATGAAATATCAAAGCTATAAATGAACATAGGACTTTCTGGCTATGTGTGTGTGCTACATACGGTGTACGGTGACCTTGAGTGTCGTGAAAGGCGCCTATAAATAAAATGTATTATTATTATTATTATTATTATTACTACATGCTGTTTTTTTCAATTGCCAGGATTATCTTAATCCGTAACCAAAGTTTGCAACCAGAGGGGGAAAAATAAATAAATCATATGTGGACCCCAAATCAATTTTACATACCATACATAAAAAACGAGTTGAGTCCATCAACTATTAAACTTTAGTCTTATTAGAGAAATTATTTTTGTTGAATATTTATCCTCTGAAACTCAGGGTTCATCATTATTTATCATTAATTCACAGGCTGCACAACTTCAAACACACTGAAGATCATTGTGCGGTTAAGACATAGCCTTGAGGATTGTCGCACTGGATGTACTGTGTTTTCAGCTCTTAATCTTAATTAGTGGAGTATTATTAGATGCTATTAAACGGTTTTACGGCAGACAACACATTTGAGTAGCTGCTTTTCTCACCGTGGTTGCGTTTCATATGAGACAGGAAGCAGACATGTATGAACTATTAATGCCTTCCCAATGGTACAACATTCAGCCTCATAGATTTAGTATGACAGCTTCTGATTACATGTTTCATTTTAAGTCCAACTTACAATGCAGTATTATTAATGTGAACATGAATCATGCAGTATGTTTTAATACATAGACATTGTATTAAAACTGTCACATTTTCTATTCATTATGTTGTTTTGACATTTTGCATATGAAAATAATCATGCAGGTATATTCATGCAGACAGCCGGCCCTACACTATAATAATTCTACTATTTTATTCACAATATGCTCATCTGATGTGTAATAATTTCTCCATATAAATAATAAAAATAAAATCTCTTCGCAGCAAATGTATCTTCTTACAGACATTTTCCAATGAAGATGAAGTTGCTTCCTGAAGTGACCATTGTTTATTAATATCAGAATATATGCATGTTTATCTTCTTTAAAACAACCTAAGTGATCAGTTATACCGCAGCTGATGGTTCAACAATGAGCAAATCTCTAAACCAAAGTCAACTGGTTAAATGCATTTAGTTCAAGCAAAATACATTTCAAGAGAAAGGGAAGTATAGAAAAAGTTGGACAGCAGTTGCAACTTGAGGTTGTACAGACTAGTCGATCAGTCAACTTTACTGCTGTGCCATGACGCTTCAAGCAGGAAGTCAACTAGTCACGATCACGGGACAATAAAAACATGGACGCCTGAGAGAAGACAGGTGAGGAGCCCAGTGAGTCACTGCAGTGAACTAGCAGCTGTTCATCAAGTGTGTGGACTTCACTTCAGATGAAGCCCATTCTGCCATGGCATGCAGAATATGTAAGTCAGTCCTGAAATACAACACAAGTACTACTGCAATGCACACTAATCTGAAAAGGCATCCGCTAACGGTAGCAGAGAAACAGTCCAAATCAACTCGACATCAGTCAATTAACGACTTCACCAAATGCCCTGCAGTAACAGAAAGGAGGCTCAAAATCAAAAATTTACTGGTGAGTTTTTCCAATTTCAGTTGTCAAAGTTATTTGACCTTTATCTGCCTTACACGGATAAGGCTTCGGAGAAATACACAAAATACACTTACAACACACTGTGAAGTACAAATAAATGCTGCAGTACACAGTACTGATAAGCTCATGTGGTTCAGTTATGTCGTGTTCTATTAGTTGACATTGTTGCTGTGGTTGTAGAGTTCATTTTTTTGTCCTTGATGTCAGTGAATGCACCATGCGAGAGTTACGTTAGAGCTGAGAGTTTGCCAAGTGAGAGACGCATATTAGAAGTGTCACACCGACAGCAGCCCGTGTTCAAGCTTCAATTAACTCCGCAGCTTCCTTTGTGTGAGACGCTACAATATGTATTCGGGTCAAGAATATAGATTTTATTGTAGCTAAGCATTACTTTATACTGTGTTTTTGTGACGTCATCAGCGACGAGTCGACTTTGCCTCGACTTCGACTCAACTTTCACAATACTTGACTTTTTAAAATCATTCAACCTTTAGTGGCAACATGTGAAGCAGATGAGGATTAATGGATGGATGGGTGGATGGGTGGATGGGTGGATGGATATTCCACAGGGTTATTTGAGGTGGGTCTCACATAAAAACGTATGGAAAAGTGTTTAAAAAGGCATTCCATCTGTTAAATTAAAATTGGGCACTGTCTATTCTGAAAGATGTCGTTTAATGAAATAATCCAAATATAAATATATTTTTATACTTGGATTCCTTAAAGGATTAATGACCTTCATTAATGGCCACTGACATTATTGGCACACCAAGAAGGAGTTTGTTGGTAGCCACTTGCATTACAATTTATAACATTCAACATCCATCCATTATCTTTAACTGCTTGTCCTCTAGATGGTCACTGGGGCTGGAGCCTGTCCTCCACACCCTGGACAGATCGCAAGTCATCACAGGGCTAACACGAAGAGACAAACAACCAAGCTCTCAGCAGCATCAAACCCAGAACCTTCTAGCTAGCTGCACAGTGGCACCACTAACTTTATTTAACATATTTATGTTAATTTCACGGAAACCCAAACAACTAATTATGGAAAACACATTTGTTCCATATACACTCTCATGTGGCCAACCCTTCCAGACTCAAATGCAATAAAACTGAATAAAGAACAAGAGGATTGCTGTTTTTTAGCCTCACCAAATCCTGATTTAAACATCTGGTTCGCTACTTAGTGTTCCAGGTGTTGCTAGTCTAGTAAGGATGCCTCCTCACCGCCTCCCTTTAGAGGTTTTACCCGGGTATGCCCAGCTGGGAGGAGACCCCGGGTTAGAACCAGAATTCGCTAGAGGGATTATACATCTCATATGGCCTGGGGACACCTCAGGATCCCCCAGAAAGAGCTAAAATGTGTCGCTAAGAAGGGAGATGTCTGGAACTCTTTGCTTAGCCTGTTGCCACCACAACAAAATCTCAGCTAAGAAGGAGAGGATGGATGAATGGATGTTTGGTGTAAGAAAGGTAGCTTTTAAGACACGTTTGAGAGAAAACTGCAGCAAGTGTTGAGTGTAACTGCATAGAAGGGTAATAATTTTTCATGTATACAACATTACACACAATCGCTTAATTAGTCCATAAGAAATATAATAGAATTAATTACTGCAGCCTCATTATGTTGTTTTTTAAATTGATGTATAACACAAATTGTTTGCTGACCTGACCAAGATTCTATGAATGGAGAGAAATTGGACGTTGGCCAACTTCAGTATGAGGCCGAGTTTCTGTGTGGCAACAATGATGCATTTGTGTGCACTCACCTTAAAACATCCCATGTGCATATTGAATTGTCCACTATGCGAAACCACCTTAACAGCTACTAAATAGCTGGACATGTTCAGACCGTTGAAACAGCTTTATGTCCACATGAACGCACCTGCACCATCTGCGTGGGTATCCCCAGACAATACAATAAGCAGCGATGTGTTTCAGTGTGGGTGTGTTTTGACGCACTGTTTTTGAAGTAGTCCTATCCTTATCCCTCCCTGAGGTGTTCCAGTGTTGTTCCTGCGCACTAATTGGCTTAATTACAGTCTAATGGAGAGTGAGGGGACACATTTAAGTCCCTGAGCTGCTCGTTCTGTCTGGCCCTCTTACTTTGTCCGTATTATTAGAAGCTATCGATTAGAATGAACACACACACACACACGGCCAGGTGTACTACATCTTTTGAAAACACATATTTGCAATCAGAATCACTTTCTTGAAGGTATGGGTAGCCCTTGCATTGCAAGATGTGTGCTGCTACTGCTGCTGATATGTCTTTGCAGGTTGCAACTAGAGATGGGATTTACGGCTCTTTGAAGGGAGCTGGATCTTGTGGATGACAATTGTAATTCACCTTTCAAAGCGCCATTTAAAAGACTGGGTTACTTTGATATTTATTTATTTATCTACTTATTTATAAGAGGCCAGCCTAAGGGTAACTTATTTTATCCTCGAAATAAGCACTGTGATAGGGTAAGATTTGAATCAGAATCATTTAGACCTAGACATCCCACCAATACATATTGTCTTATCTAAATATACTACAAATAACAACAAGTACATTATGAAAATATTTAGAATTAATGAGCTATCCTTTAACAAAACATTTTATGAACAGCCTAGAATTCCTTTAAAAAAATAAACTGCAATTTTATTGCTGTCTTACATTTAGTTCTGGATATTGTGTTCTGTTCACTACTCTTACTAAAACAGTGGATAAACTGGGAATAGCAGGTACTTTTGTAGCACTCTGTTCTCTTATTTTACAGGAGGGTGGGTAAACTGCCTCGAAACTATTCTGAGAAATCACTGTTTGCATGGAAGGTGAACAGATGACGGATCTACTAAAGTATTAAATTAGGGATGTGTGTATAGCAGCAGTTACATGTCTGACTCTCAGGGTGCCTGGTTAGCTTCACGTACAGCTATGCTGCCCATGAGAGCTCAGTCTTACCATACATTAACAAAACCACTGTGGCCCTACAGGTCCCTACTCGTTACCAGGAAATACATTTTCACAAATGTACTTCTAGAAGTACACATAACATTTATTTGTGACTAGGTGTTGAAATTAATATCATAACAAACGAAACAAAGTATTTTGAATAGATTTTTAGTTAATTAGTGTATGGCACCAAACCATTGGTTTGCATGTTGGAGCTCATTTGAATCTAGTTCACAGTGTCTTAACAGTACTCACAGTTCCTGGGATGCAGGATGCTGTTAGGTCTGGAAACACCCCTCCTTCAGCAGTGTCCCGTTACTGTGGGGAAGAAACACGTCCTCAGGCTCCGTCCACATTCATTAGCATCCAGTAAGTTCTCAGCAGCTTGGTGCAGTAAGTGTTTCCCAAACACAAGTCTCTCATACTGCTACTAGGAGCTAACTAGCAACAGTCCGCAGTGTGGTCACGGTTTAGCATCAATTAAGTAGAATTCCCGACGGGAAAACTCTCCCACTCCTGTTTCTACAACAAACAAATACACTAAGTCGTGCAGGCAGGCACGTAACTAAATCACACTAACTTAACTATATATACTTTCTCTCTCCGTCTCTTTCCTCTCGGCCCCACCCACCTGGAAACCCGATAGGTTAACTTGAACGTCACTAATTGGCTAATCAAACAGATTGACACCTGTCTGTACTATTAACGCCACAAGAAAATGGTGCGTTCGGTAACTATGTTGAACATAGGACATTCCAAATACTTAAGGAACCCTCCCAAATACCAGTAATCTTCCACATTTTGCACATTGCAAATTCAGATTAGATCCTCTGGTGGTCTGGTTTTGGCCCGCGGGTCATACGTGTGACACTCCTGTTCTAGATAGACAGATGCTTTATTTCTCACATGACTAATTTGATAAACACGTTCGCGCCGACCGGGAATCGAACCCGTGCCCACCTCTATGCTCTCCACCAGCTGCGACTCGGTTCCTGTCCGTACATTTTAAAGAGCGGGTCAATAGATTCGGTTCGTTCGCAAACGACACAGCTGTCGTAGCAACAAAATGAATGCCAGCCTTTCATGCGGTCAGTAGTGTCACAAATAATTATCAAATATATCGGATAGTGACCTTTCCTGATACAGCTGCTGTCTTATTCATATCAACATCAATGCTTGAACATACCACATTCTTCACTCACTATTTCAGATAAATGTAGCCAGCATTTGGTGCAAAGAGTCCTTCGCTCTGGCATAACAACTGATGCACTTTTGTAAGACAATATTTGTGATCCATTCGAATTTGAAACCGCAGCAAAATGTCTGTCAACAGCAGACATAATTGGATATTGTACAGATTATGATTAGGAATTATTTTAATAGAGTGTCTAAGAAAGAAAGAGTAACTGCCCGGCTCCTCTTTAGCACATTGCTCTGATGATTGCATTTGTAAATGTGACAATGCTTTTAAAAGTTGTTAGAGACAAAAAGCAGAGCCATTTTCAGTTAGATAGTGGGGCAGCAGGTGCAGAAGACAGTCTGGTCCGGTAAGAATGCATCATGACAATCCTGCCCCAAATGAGGCCCATTTCACCAAATGTACAACAGGGACGCTGTGATTTGAAACAAGATATAATCCCCTCACGTAATAATTTGACACATTTCTCTAATCAGAGACGGTACTGTGAGACATTCGCATCCGGAAAGACCTCTCGACCATCTTGGAACAGACTAAATCGTTATGACTGTGGGAAAAGTTCAGTTTTCTTTGTAAAGACATCTGCATGTCTCAAGCTTAATCTGAGATATCTCAGAAGATCAGATCCCTGAAGAAAGAAACATCCAGTGTGTTGACATGGTATGTAAAGGTACACGCAAATAACACAGGTACCACATCACTTATCACACATTATCCAATATTACAATAGATCATTTCAGCGTATTACCCCCTTTAATTACCTTCTGATCATGTCTCCTGATTAACCTTCTTCAGTTCACACTGCAGCTCTGTTTTGGAGCTCATGTCTCAGTTCAGTGCAGATGGCCTAGTGTAATGGGGAGCACTAATTGGACATAATTGGTGCTCTGAGAAAGTTCTCGAAGGTCCAGAATCAATACCGGCACTTTAGTGGTGCTGCTGTGTACAGACAAGGCAGCTCCGGTTCGGGTATTTATTGGAAGTGTCACACTAAGGACTAAAAATGTGAACCCCAATTAAGCATGTTTAGCAAACATGTAATGGAGGTTATTAATTTTATTATTTTTAACAGACCGATTTTTATTTTTTTTTTAACATTGAAACTAACAATGACATGTATTCGTCTCATACATTTTCCCTCAGCTCATCAAAAGTGAAGCCAAAGCAAGTAGAGCTCCCCCTGGTGACTGGTCATAAGCTCCACCTCCTCCATGTTAGTGGATGGGACTTGGGTCAAACTAAAACACTAAAATACACGTCAAATAATTTTTTCAAGGATGGTTTCTGTCATTCATTCATTCATTCATTCATCTTCTATACCCGCTTAGTCCTGTTGAGGGTCGCGGGGGTCTGCTGGAGCCTATATCAGCTGTCATCGGGCGAGAGGCGGTCCATCGCAGGGCTAACACAGAGACAGACAACCATCCACACTCACACCTACGGCCAATTTAGAATCACCAATCAACCTAATGAGCATGTCTTTGGATGGCGGGAGGAAGCCGGAGTACCCGGAGAGAACCCACGACACAGGGAGAACATGCAAACTCCACACAGAAAGGCCCAGCCGGCCCATGGATTCGAGCCGGTGACATTCTCGCTGTGAGGCATCAGTGCTAACCACGTCGCCACTGTGCCGCCCCGGTTTCTGTCATTAGTGTTAATTTTTCTGATAAGTTTTTGTTTAGTTATTTGATGCTATAGAAACATGATGTGACATCATGATGACTACCAGCTGCCATGCCAACCACTCCCTGAAACGGTCCTGTAGGACTTTGAGAGAAGGAAAAGCTAAATAAGTACAGTGTATAATCCAACATTTCCTTGTAATAGGTGGAGGTAGAGCAGTGCACAGTATTAATCAAAAAAAAATGCGAGTGAGTCGGGAGGAACTGTGGGCCGGTCATCGATAGCATGGCTCTGCGTGACCACGCTCTCGGACCACACTGCAGACTCTGGCTCTAAACTCACAAGATGGTGCCACCCATATCCCCGGAAGACTACCATCAGTTTGGCCAATGCAGGGAAGGGGGGGACGCATCGTCCATATTTATATACAGTCTATGCACTGAACACTTCCCCTGGCCACAAAAGTTTTTGCAGCCGAAGGTTGGTCTGGATTTGCTCCATTGGAAACTCATTCAGTTGGTTTCGGGGGGCTTTATGAAGTGTTGGATGGAAGAGTAACAGCAATTTAATATATACAAACAGAATAATGAATGGTAATAATGAAATCTAGATGCTGTGTCACCAGACTCAAGAACTGAGTGTATGAAGAAATATTTATGTGCTAAATATTTAAAGAACTCAAAATTGCACTGTTTATGTTGTTACTGGTTGCCTTGGACATGAGCTCACAGCTAATGATTTAATTTGTTGGTTAATTATGTTTAACGTCATCAGAGCAAACAGGTGCAGAATTTAAATTTTGTTTATGTATGCGTGTTAATACTTTTATGCACGAGGTTAATCATCTGTTTATGTAGTAGTCTCTGTTTGAGTGCAAGCTTGTATGCAAGCATATACATTTGAGCAGGAAGATGTGTCTCGTGTTTGCGTGCTTCAATGCTAATGCATGAATGTATGTATGAATAAACAGCAAAGTTGCTTTGATGAGACTTTACACTCCACTGCCTTATGATGATAAGGTCATTAACTCCCCCTCTCACATGATCCACAAACACCTGTTACCTCCACACCAGTCAAACACACGTAACACATACCTCAGTTTCCACATTCTGAAGCTGCTCAAAAACCGTAATCTTTAGCAAAAAGCAGTGTCGCATCCGCTCTCTAAACAAAAACCGTCTTCTTCACTCTGGACTAGAAAGTCCCTGCAGTACTGAGCAATTAACTAAGCGAGCAGCTGCTCCCTCTGACACTGATTTAATAACACATTCCTGGCAAAAATATAATAAACATGAAAGCATGAGTTGCACTGATCTGTCATTACAAAGGTAAGTAATCATCAGAGGGAATACATATTAAACAGTTGCCTTTGATTTAATGGCTTCTCTTGGGCTCTGAACAATAAATGAACACAAATGCATCACAGGTGCCATAAACAAAATGGTCTCTTCGCCGCATGTGGAAGGGGGGGACATTTACCGGTTTCGATCATAATAGCATTTTATGACTTGAAAATAGCTGAAATCAAGAAACATGGCTGCAGAGATTATCTAAATCAGTTTTGGGGGAAAAACTTAAAGAGGGTGCACCTGTACCTAAATTGTTGTTCGAGAGGAAAACTGCGTGCACACAAGTTGCATGCACTAAGTACTGCAGCTTCAAACTTGGACATTTCTTTTTTCCTCTGTCATTATCTCTGAGTAACTACGAGACCAAGACCAGAATAATGATACTCTATATCAAGATGGATAATGTCTCATCGCTTCCTCCAATTTGGAGACATGGCACCGAGATCCTGCCTCCTGCTCGGTGCCAAATGCGAACACACAATCCAATTTCCACTGTCCAGCTGCCGCCACCATGACTGTCTTGCATGCGTGCGGTGGATGCTCGCTTCGCATTTAAATGAAAAATCATTAGGCACTGCTTGATGTAGCTACGTATCAACTACTTTTTCTGCAAAGATGTTTTCTAGCTATAATGCTGGCTTCACTTTTTGGGAGCTGTCATGTCACGCGATTTGTTTAGAATCCAGCACGTTGATAGAAGGCTATTCATTTAGTCAAAACCCATTCATCCCTTGTCAGGAGGAAGTGGCAAAATCCACTGAAGCTGGATCAGTCTAAAACCTTGCTGCTATGTTTATACAGCACGTGATAAAAAAATGGCATCTTAGCTTTTTACCAGTAAGGATTGAGACCAGAAAAACTGCTAAAGTGTGTTTAAACTCAGATCAACAGTTGTATATTAGGTGGAACAACTATATTTATGTTTATTTGAAAAATGAAAGCGTGTGTGTGGGAGTGAAATAAAAAAAACAACAAAAAAAAAAAACAGAAATATCTGAAAACAATCTCATACTTATGCTCTTTTACATTCTCTTCCTCTGTTGTCAGTAATTTTGTTCTCGTCAAAATTTAAAACTGCTCATTTCTCTGCAGCACTCAGCTGAAGCCCATTCAAGATCAGTTTTCCTCAGAACCAGCATCAATGTGGGGCTTCTTCTCAGCTCCACCACGAGTCTAGACTGAATCCGAACATACACTATATTACCAAAAGTATTCGCTCACCCATTCAAATGATCAGAATCAGGTGTTCTAATCACTTGGCCTGGCCCCAGGTGTATAAATTCAAGCACTCAGGCATGCAGACTGTGAAACAAGACATTTGTGAAAGAATGGGCCGCTCTCAGGAGCTCAGTGAATTCCAGCGTGGAACTGTCATAGGATGCCACTTGTGCAACAAATCCAGTCGTGAAATTTCCTCGCTCCTAAATATTCCACAGTCAACTGTCAGCTCTATTATAACAAAATGGAAGCGTTTGGGAAAAACAGCAACTCAGCCACGAAGTGGTAGGCCACGTAAAGTGACGGAGAGGGGTCAGCGGATGCTGAAGCGCATAGTGCAAAGAGGTCGCCGACTTTCTGCACAGTCAATTGCTACAGAGCTACAAACTTCATGTGACCTTCAGATTAGCCCAAGTACAGTACGCAGAGAGCTTCATGGAATGGGTTTCCATGGCCGAGCAGCTGCAGCCAAGCCACACATCACCAAGTGCAATGCAAGGCGTCGGATGCAATGGTGTAAAGCACGCCGCCACTGGCCTCTAGAGCAGTGGAGACGCGTTCTCTGGAGTGATGAATCACGCTTTACCATCTGGCAATCTGATGGACGAGTCTGGGTTTGGAGGTTGCCAGGAGAACGGTACATTTCAGATTGCATTGTGCCAACTGTGAAATTTGGTGGAGGAGGAATTATGGTATGGGGTTGTTTTTCAGGAGCTGGGCTTGGCCCCTTAGTTCCAGTGAAAGGAACATTGAATGCTTCAGGATACCAAAACATTTTGGACAATTCCATGCTCCCAACCTTGTGGGAACAGTTTGGAGCGGGCCCCTTCCTCTTCCAACATGACTGTGCACCAGTGCACAAAGCAAGGTCCATAAAGATGTGGATGACAGAGTCTGGTGTGGATGAACTTGACTGGCCTGCACAGAGTCCTGACCTGAACCCGATAGAACACCTTTGGGATGAATTAGAGCGGAGACTGAGAGCCAGGCCTTCTCGACCAACATCAGTGTGTGACCTCACCAATGCGCTTTTGGAAGAATGGTCAAAAATTCCTATAAACACTCTCCTCAACCTTGTGGACAGTCTTCCCAGAAGAGTTGAAGCTGTAATAGCTGCAAAAGGTGGACCGACATCATATTGAATTCTATGAGTTAGGAATGGGATGGCACTTCAGTTCATAGAATGAGTAAAGGCAGGTGAGCGAATACTTTTGGTAATATAGTGTACATTGATCAGCCACAACATTAAAACCACTGATAGGAGAAGAAAATAACATCATACCATCTTCTGACAATTCAGTGTTCTGCTGGGAAACCTTTGGACCTGGCATTCATGTGGAAGTTACTTAGACATGTACCACCCACCTAGACCAGACCAGGCAGCCCCACCCCATAGCAATGACACTCCTTGATGGCAGCAGCCATCCCCAGCAGGATGCAGCCTGACACAGACACACACACAAAAACAGTTAAGGAACAACTCAAAAAACATGAAAAACAGCAAAAAGAAGTTGTTGACCTGACCTCCAAATTCACTAGATTCCTAGATTCCAAACTGATCAAGTATCTGTGGGATGATCCACAGAGGCCCCTCCCCTTAACCCATAGGACCCAAAAGCCCCCACTAACAACATTCTGTTGCCAGACACCACAGGACACCCTCAGAAGGCCCATGTCCACTCTCTCATTATGTTATGTCTGATTGGCGTATTCCTGCACAGCTCATGACACTACCACCCCCTTAACGCGAAGATGTCATGATGCGGTCTAATAGCCAAGGACTCCTTTCATTTTTCTTAGTTTCTTCCATTGCATCACTCTTTACGCCTCTCTTTCATGTGAGTCTTTCTAGTGCCACCGGCTTCTGGAACGGTTTAATCGCACCCCAAAGGAAAATTAGCACCGTCATTGTGCACCAATGTGCTTGTAATTTGTTGAAAATGCCCACAATTTCAAAAGTACAAGAATAGAAAGCACAGTGCATACAGTATATCATACAACATTGTTTACTTAGACCAGCATAATCCAACATAGACTTCATACAGAGAAACCCATTTAGAAATGTTTAGAGGACAAGACATGAGTTTACTTCCCTATGAAATGCCCCGAAATTCTCTATATAGGGCTGTAGGGGACAATAAATGTTAAGCAAAATGCTAAAATAGATTTGCCAAGAAATACTGGGTCAGCCATGTGGGAAAAAATGGACTTTCTAAATCTTTTACCCTTCAAGTCTAAAGTCTTACCCTTCAGTGTTTCTTTCCTCGGTTGTTTCCCTACACTTCGCCCCATTCCAGATGAACGATGTTGAGCTAAGTGTGTCAGACAGTAAATCAATAAAGGGTGGGATAAGTTTCTAGTGGTTCGCATTAAGCAAAAAGATAACTTCAGATTACTCAAAGACACACATAAGTACACAAAGATGGCTCGGATAGAGATTGAGGCCGACAGATCAGAGTAATTAAAAAGATAAGGACGGAGGCATTGCATCACACACGAGCCTCGGAGAAAATAAAGCCGCAACGAAAACAGGTAGAGGGCAAGAGGTGAGGTTGTGAAATGATTGCCTCAGACTTTTGGAAATTACCTTTGTAACTCTTACGTCCACAGCGTCCCATAGAAAACATTTGTGGGATATAGCTACAGTGGGGTTTTTTTGGGAAGGGGGGGCTCAAAGGAAACGTATTGGCGCCACTGGGAATTGTGGGGTCAGGTCAATCTAATTGGCTTTCTAAAATACAGAGTTGTCGATGTGCTGCAAGAGTAAACACTATTGCCGTTTCCTGTTTCAGGGGTTTGGTTTTCTCCGAAGTCCATAATTCTTCTGGCAACTCAACAACCTAAAAGGCTGTGGACAAATGCATCCTTGTGACTCGCCACTCCATCAAAGCACAGCAGCGGACAAATTAATCAAAATGTGTTTACAAAATGAGAAAACAACAGCAACTTCAAAAATGTAAGAAGAGTACCTGAGAATGTTTAGATGTGAAGAGGATGCCAAATTAATTAGGGAGCAGAGCTTGAATTAGGTTGTTTTTCCTAATGATTTTAGGGGGGAATTTTGTATTTTCAGTATTGTCTGAGGTTGTAACATGTCTGACGTTTGTGGACACCGAAAAAGTAGTAGAAACAAATGGCAGTGGTGGGATTTGAACCCACGCCTCCATTGAGACTGGAGTCTAAACCCAGCACCTTAGACCACTCGGCTGATTTCATAATCTAATAGTAATATTTCAGCCATCACGTGTTGCCGGAGTCAAATAAATCTGCCTGGGCCTTCATAATTAAAATTGCAGGCAGCTGAAGCTCAAAATATATTGTAATGACGCTGTTCCTTTAACCAATCACAATTCAAGTTCGTATTCTTAGGCCTTCTCTGTGGACTACGGTAGCATCAGCGTGTTCACGTGCTCTGATTGGATGGTCAGAGATGGTCCGTTTAAGCCAAGCTAACGGTCCATGTTCATCTGTTGAGAGCTGCAAAAGCAAATCATCCCCATTAACGTTTTGCATTTTTTTAACCCACGATGGCGGAAGGAGGAGAGGCTACCGATTTGGTTGCAGATCTTCTTGGAAAGCCATTTTCACGGAAAAACGGGTTACTGTGAGGAAAGCCTGCCCAACCCCAGAGCTAGCTAGCCTGACCCAGCCAGGGAAAGGGTGTGTCCGCCAACTTCAGGTCAGCAAATAAGAGCACTGCCCTTGACTGTCAGGCTCCGAGGAAAAACAAGTTTTGGCGAGTAAAATGAATTTACTTCTTTTATCTATATTTTTGCCATTTTATTGGGTCGACATTGATGCTTCTGCTGGATTTGACGTATGTGGCGCTGATACGCAGCTTCAGCATGAGGAGACTTTATAATTGTTCTAAGTGAGTTTCTTGCTTTAGTAATGGCGTTCATCTCGCTATATGAGATACCCATCTATGGGTAACGTCCTGTTTTATTGCGTAACCGTATGATGTTGATGGTGTCTATAGCAGTGGCGTCTTAACAATCGTATTAAGAGGTGTTTTGAATAAAGTTGGAAGTCACTGAAGGCCTAGGTGGAAAACGCACGGCCTGCCACTGGTACAACCTAACCCTAACCCAGGTCCAACTGGAAAACATGCTGAAATAACGACAGTTTATATCCAGAAGGTCATGTTAATTCAATTTCCTCAAGGTCCACACGCCACATACAGAATAAGACGAGACATGGATAAGACGTGGATGTAAACTGCAACTTGACTCAGTGGTGGAAGCATACAACCATTCATTTTAATCCAGTTTTATTTATATAGCGTCATTAACTATGCAGATTGTCAAGACACTTTACAGAACCCAGAACCTTGAAACCTCGAGGCGGTAATTCTAGTAATCACTGAAAGAAAACAGACTCCACTTCTTTGCATGACTATGTTATTAATTACCCAGATTAAAAAAGAGGGGAAAAGGGGATTGAATTTTTAAAACACTACATCCATCATGTTCGACAAATAATGAACTTGGAAACAAAAAGACCAGAGGTGAGATTCGAACTCACTCCACCAACGAGACAGAACCCACCATCCGTACAGACGATCCCCAGTCAGAACATCTGTTTCGCTGCTGTGGTTGGCGCTATAGCGATCAGCCCCTCTCTCAGTCCCTCATGCAACGTACACAACCCTCTTTCTCCTCCGCTGCCCCCTCATTCAGTGTCACCGCTCTGCTGGGGCCTTGTAAAGTTTTGCAAGCAGCCTAGGCCTGCAGTTAGATTGGTCTCCTTTTATTTTATAGCGCTCTTCTCTCCATTTATCTTGGGTCCCTCTGATCATTTGAGAGTGGCTTCATTTTCTGTCTCTCTTCTGCTCTGGTGCCTTTATATAGGAGAAAGATCTTTCCTTCTTCCTTAAACTGCTCTCTATGTTAGATGCCACTGGTGTTGTAAAAAGTCCATCTAAGGGACTGTTCAGAATTTGCATTAAGATCTGATCTGGGCTATCTGATTGCAAGCGACCAGCTTTAGGTACATATGTTCAGGCCTGGCATTAACATGTGTTTCCAGATCCGATCTCGCGCTCTGTGTGCAAATAAATCCCAACATCATCTGGGGCGCAGTAGACTATTTTAACAGCTACCGTCTCTAATGGAGCTGTACTGCTGCTCCAGAACCGAGAACATGCTGCTTTATGTGTGTGAGTCATGACTTCTTTGTTGATCTCCGCCCTGACATTAGTTAGACCTGCACAAAATTCAGATTATAACTCCAACCCTGGAAGTTTCCATAGGCACATCTCTGTTAATGAATGTAAATAAAGGCATTGGTGATCGAGGAAATACACGACTCCTCATACATCAACATGATCAATAATTAACACAGAATCACACTCGTGTATTCATATTAAATACTTTCATTTATAAATCCTTAGGATTTATTTATTCTTTAGTTAGTTAACAGCTACAAGGTCAGAATAGTTTAAAAGGTTCTCATTACTAATGAGCATACATCACTTCAGACGATCATTTATAATAGCGGTCGTGTGTTTTTTTCTGAATGAATGAGGCAAAACTCAGCTGATGCGGGAGCACTACTGCTGAGTGTAGGCGGTCTTTAATGTGACTCGGGATGCATTGCGTTCACATTACCAAAAGAATGTGGACACGTGTGACCCAGACCACCTCCAATTGTGGTTGAATCTCTCAAATGTGATCTCGGTGCGTTCTCGGGGTTTTCATCTTTTACGTGATCGGATCGTCCAGATCGGATCTTAACGCAAGGTCTGAACAGTCCCTCAGTCTCTCATTTCAAAAGTACTTATTTTACCTATTGCTGTGGAGCAACCCTATTCAAATCTAAAACCTTCATTTACCCAGCAGCGAGTGTTTTGAACAATTGCCCTGCTTCACATTCACGCATTTGGAGACATTCACCTTTGAGAGTTGCTCAATTCAACAAACTGTTGACCTCGGAGCAGATCCATCGGAGCTGCAGATGGAAGGTTAGGTTCCTTGCTCAAGGGAATGTCGACAGCTCTCACTGAAGCCGTGTTACTCATTCACCCGACGCCCACATTTTCCCCCCATCCCATGAAGCACGGGAGCCTGAACGTACCGCCGAGAATATGACTGACTCGCTCCCAGACCAAATCGCTTGTTTCAAAGTGTGTACTCATTTTGCAGAGAGAGCAGAGGAGATGGGACGAGAATAAAGGATGACACGACTGAGACAGCCAGGAGAGCAGGTGGATAGACAGAAGGGCGACAAAGAGAAGGGGGCAAAAGAGGAGAAAGAAAGTGTGGGTAGGTCAAAAGAGGGGGCAAGATGAGAGGAGAAGCTGGAGGTGGTGAGGTGGGACGGAAAGAGAAAGGAGTTCAAAAGGGAGAAGAAGATTCGGTCATTGAAGGCAAGAAAAAGTGAGCACAGCCAGAAAAATACATTTAGTCTTCGTTTTTTTTAAAAAAAGTTGCCTAAAAAGGAGAAAATTAAGCATAGTTAAAATATAATTTCCTTCCTAGAAATCACCATTTAACTTGCATACAGAAAAAAATAAATTTTGCGGCATGATTAACACTAAAAGAATATTTAAATTCAAGCAAAGGAAGCCCAATTCTCTCCTCAAAACTTCAGTGTGTTTTCCATTATGCATAAAAAAAAAATTAAACAGTTGGAAAATTGGAGGGGGTAATTTTTTCCACTGGCTCCTCCATCTGCCAGACAGTTTGGTTTCTACAAAAGCAGGGAATTTAAAACAAACTGTAGACAGAGGGGCCATGTGCGCCGTCTCTGTAACGATCATACACAAATGTGAGCGATGATTTGTGGGGAAAAGCACAGCGTTCAGCGTTCTGTGTGCAGAGGAAGCCTGCGTAATCTTCGCGGCTATATTTTTCATTAAGGAGCGGCTTTGCGGCTTTATCGTGTTTGACATGAGATGTGTTTGGGTGGTGTGAGAAAGAGAGAGACTGCTTCCACTCTCCCTCTCTCGCACCCAAAGCATTATCTATCTATTACTGGGCAAAAGTCAACTACCCACCTGTTAAGTTAACCCAGTTGCAGGCATATAGCACAGCTGGAATTCCAGAAAATAAAAAAATGGATTTGAAAGGCTAGGTGAGTAACCAAAACGGGTTAAACTCCTGCTGCTAACAATTAATACCATAAATATAAATTTAAAACATGGTGATATTAACACTTCTGTAAGAAAATATCACAGTTCGACATACTGTATAGGTTCAAACTCAGCAATAAGTAACAAATCAACAATGCAAGTCTTCCCTTGTCAAGTCTACACGATCAGACTTTATCAGACAAGCCTCTATGGCCCGTATGCTTCCAGTTCATGAGGGCCATCTCCATGAGCCACATATCCCCATACTTCAGTAGAGTTGCTCCTAATAACCATCCATTCAGGGTTTCATGAGATTAAACATGTTCATCTGAATCTGCTATAGGACTCATAATGGCCCAAATATAGACTAATTATTGTCAAATATTGCCACACTGTTGTTCTCCAAGGTTTTCTTCTGAACAATGACGTATACACTCACTGGCCAGTTCATTTGGTACACTAGAGACAATAATTGCATTGTAATATAACAGTCTTCCTTCATGTTATAACATTCCCAAGACTGAGTTCTTACAGGTGCAGATGTAGTCTGTTACTTTACAACTGTCTGAAGAAAAAGTGATTATTTGAAGCTGAGGAAGGCAGAAAACTTGAATAGATAGCTCTCCCCTCTATCAAAGATGTGACATTCGCGAACGGACCGAACCTATTGACCGGCTCTTTAAAACGAACCGAGTCGCAGTTGGGAGCAGTTTTTTTTTTTTTTTTTTGCTGTGTTTCACACACAACAAAGAGAACAGTCACAAGTGGAGGAGCACAGCAGAGTACACATGCAGTGCTTATTTGATATAAGTATGACGTCGCCCGAGTAGTCCTCACTGCCTTCACATGAGTGCCTCAGTACGTAGCGGGCTCAAGAAAGGAGAGGACATCCTTCATTTGAAGTGAGTGGCTGGCAGTTCAAAAAGACAAAATTAACCAAAGAAAGCCCAGCAGCATCCGGATGCACTTTTGTGACAGCAAAAACGGTAAAACAAAGTGTATTATTTGCCAGAATATTATAGCGTTATACTGGTGATCATGGCTGCCTTCCAAGCAGTTGACCCGAGTTTGATCCCCAGTCAACACAAAGGTCTTTACCAAAATTCCCACAGGATAAATAAAGCATCTATCTATCTAGAATCAATATTTCAGAATACTCAGATATCCCACCAATAGAGTATAATTTTAGTGATTCTGATCCAAATCTTACTCCATCATTCATCTAGGTTATTTCTTGGATAAAATAAGATAGCCCCAGGCTGGCAGCTTAGAAATAAATATCAAAATGAGCTGGTCTTTGGAAGGGCTCTTTGAAAGTAACGGATCCACCAGATACGGCTCCCTTCAAAGAGCTGTAAATCCCATCTCTATCCTATATGTTTTAAGCCACTCCCACCTGTATATACGCAGACACCCCGTTATTTAACGGCAGTTTGAGAATTACTGTCCTTGTTTTCTTTGCAAACTTGTAGGCAGGTAAACTCCTTTAAAGTTACACACCGTGCGTGAATTTAATTACCTACAGCTGCAACTGTGAGCCTTTGGCTATGGTTGGCGCAAGGTTAAACTACAAGTATTAGCAACATTCAACATCATCACCTGCTTTAAAAATCTACCAGCCATGACCTAACCGACCACCTGAGACATTTAGAGATTACAGGAAAATGAAGTTAGGTGCTCACCTTTTCAAAAGAGGCAAGCTTAGAATCCAAGCAGAGGCAGACGCAACCACAGAGTCGTTTCTATCAATGAAATGCTTCACAAACGTTGACGTATTCATTGCTTTTTCACCTCGTTTATTATTCTGAAACCGAGCGTCCCCTCCAGAGCGGTCCTCAGCGTGAACACGTTACCCATGGAGCGATGCGACTACGATTTATAAGCTTATAATTACATAACCAAGCAGTTTATTTGATGTGGAATGGATTGCTAATGGCTCCTGAGCACACCTTCTCATTCTGAGGTCTCTGGCAGCATCACTGCACTAATTCTATGCATAAAGATGCTCATTTAAACTGTTGTTCATATGCAGAACACTGGTACGCGAACCACAGAATAACAATAAATGCCACTGCCTACACTCTCTGCTAATGCTCCACTTTCAGTTTAACTATTTATTTAATTATTTAATTGTTTCCTGATTTCCTGAAATACATCTTTTTGTTAAGGAAAATTATGATGAGTCGCGCAACCGTTTGCAAGCACACAGTGTTGAGGGCGTGTCAGAACTTTATCTCAGTTGCTTTGTCTCGAATGATCTGTGAACCGGACTGAACCAAGGCACCCTTGGACCCTTTTCGTTAACTGTAACTGTAGGAATTTCCATCATTAAATCAGGCTTTCTACCATCTGAAGGGAACTTAAAGGAGACCAACTAGTAGGAAACCCCTGTCCCTGAGAAGACCTGTGATTGGCCAGAGTCTCCCTCCACAGGCTAAACCATAAAAGAGCCAAAAGGAGGTGCAGAAGTCCTGTCAGACTACTTGAATTACAATATGTGGAATATGTTATTATGGTTGACCAATTATTGCCCAGCTTTGAGTGTGGTGACCTTTTTTTTTTTTTTTTCTTTTATAAAGGTTTAGTACATCAAAACAAAGTTTTTTGTGCTAGAACAATCTGTAACAACCTCTTAGAAAACCGAGGGGTTTTAAAAGAGTGAAAGTGCCTAGGAGGTCAGCGCAGGCAAAACGCGAATTGAGCCATTGTGAGTCGTAGAGAATAGGCGGTGGGTGAGAAGAGATGGAAAAACACATCGAAAATGCATCAAAGTGAGATGATTTGAGAAGATTGTGAGGAGAGCCGAGAGAGGTAGGAGCGCATAAAGGTGCATGATTGCCTTTCGAAGTTATCCACATGACTCTTTCAGAAGTCTTCAGCACTTTCAGCATGTAAAATCAAGTGTAAAAAAATGGAGCGTATCCCTCCCCTCACCTACAGCGGAAAATTAGAATGTGTTTTTGCAGGTCATGGGGATTTTGTTAGGCCGTGAGACGGAGCCAGAGTCTCTTTTTATCTTCTCCCTTAGTGTGCGATCATGGAAAATGTATTACTTCACAGATAGTATGAAAGATTAGGTGACTAAACTCATTCAAAGTTCATAAAGGCATCAATGTATTGTATTTGGATGAGTCCTCTATTATTCTCTGCTATACACTGTAAAAACATTTCTTCTCTTTGACTCCAATAGTCATGAAAGGTTCTTGATACTGAACTAATTTAAAGTAATCTGTTGACTGGATTTGGTGTGAGGTTTTTGTCTTTGTGGTCAATGTTCACTTAACTCATGTCTTTAAGTTTTGCGTTGGAAAAAAAACAATGGGGGAGGAGGAGGGGTGATACGATGTGAATACAGGGAAATATATATATTTTTTTAATTAGACAGAACTATAAAACAAGGCTCTAAAACAAAAAGGGATTGAACCGCATTACCACAGCATTACAACGTCAGCAAAAATATTGGCACCGTAAGCATAATGGATGGACGTATTTTAGATGCCGTTTCCCCATTTCCCCAAATGCATTTCCAAGTGGCAGTTTTTGGTGGATCCAATATTAATGCCCTCCTCTCTAAATGGCCTAAACGTTTTAAATTAAATGTAAATTTTTTTGAAGAAACAAGATGTGAGTTCAGTCTGTCTGAAGTTTAGTTAAAGTTTAGATGAACAATCTAAGTGGAAAAAGTTTAAAAACTTTAGCTCTTTCAACTTAAATGGGCAATCGATAAGAACGTAGGTAAAATGATGGTTCCTTGGAAATGCGAGTAGGAAATGCGAGTTCAATTGATGAGATCAAAAGAGTTTTCTTCAATAAATAATGTAACCTAAAAAGTAGTTTTAACTCATAGTATCAAGTCGAAACAAGAAATTATTAGTTGACACAGAAGTTGAGTTTACTCTTTTTTTTTTTTTTTTTAAGTCAGCAGGTGAACTTTTACTGACTGTACTGAATGTTTTACAGTGTACTGACTGGGCAAAGACTTAATAAGTACGCCAATTTCTTTCATACATTTTTAGATATATTTTTGCTACTATTGTTATATTAAATCCTAATAAAGCAGTTAAAGAGCATATCTTCATAAATAAAGGTATTCTAGCACAGTTTAGACCATTAAAAGGAAGACTGGGGAAGGAACCTTCAGAAGCCAAAGAGAGAACAAAGATTCGTTATTAGTAAAACCAACACGTTTGGGCAAAGCTTTGTTCTCTGTACCGCCAGTGCTGGTACTACTACTCCCACGGAGCTGAGAGTGTCAGAGGAGGAGAACAGAGGAGAGGCGCACGGAGGAGTTGAGAGGAAAGCACCTGATGCTCAGATGCTGCTCCTGTGATTCTGCAGAAGAGCCCAGACTACAAAGGGCTGGTGAATTAGACAAACAGGTCAGGTGGACGGCGTGGGGGAGGTGGAGGGAGATAAAAACACACAGAGGTGATAGCAAACGGAAAATATGAGTGTGGAAAGTTAAAATGTTTAAATGGGAAAATAAATCCAGAGGGGCCCTCTCTGTTAGATTTTTAGGACAGAACGTAGTACAGCAGGCCATCTCCTTGAAGAACAACTTCAAGAGTTGCAGACTTCCACTTTCTTTTAAATGTATGAAACTCATACAGTAATAACTCTTGTTTCTTGTGTTGTGTAAAATTAGACTGTATTATAATGACTGTTTTCATAGGTAAAAAGTTGCAATTTCCATTATCTTCTCTTTTCAGAGATGGAATACCCAACACGACTGGCTTCATCAATTAATTTAGGTGACCGCGTATTTACAAGCCAGCACGTACCCTGAGATCCTCAGGCAGAGGTCTAGTGGCTGTTCTAGGGGCCCAGCTGAAAACAAAAGGGGACAGGGCTTTCTCGGTTAGGGCCCCCCGGTTGTGGAATGACTCGGTGACTCTGTGATATCCTTTAAATCTCTGCTTAAAATGTACTTTTACCAGACTTTCCTGGTTGTAATTGATTTTAATAGGTTTTTAACGAGTTTTAGATGCGATTTTATTCACGTTTTTAACTGTATTCTGTGTTTTTTTTATTAACTTTGTTGTACACACCAGTCTTATAAGAACTTTATGTTGATTTGAAAAGTGCTACAGAAATTAAGACTATTATTATTTCCTCACACCCTTTCATTCAGTTGCACTTCACACACAAAGACGTGCAGTCACCTTGACCATCTGGCTGGTGCCATCAAGAAGTGTCATTGCTATGGAGTGGGGGTGCCTGGTCTGGTCTAGGTGGGTGCTACATGTCTAAGTAACATCCACATGAATGCCAGGTCCAAAAGTTTCCCAGCAGAACATTGAATTGTCACAAGATGATCAATGTTATTTACTCCTCAGTGCACTGCACAAACAACATACAAGTGCTATATTTAAAACAGAAATGTTGATTGAAAGGTGTAAAAATTAAGATTAATATGCGTTAGAGCAAGGGACATTACAGAAAGTAGAACAAAGAGGCAAAGCAGAGAGAGGAAGATGGAGACACGCAGGTGGCCATCAGAGAGAGAAGGAGGGTAGGAAAGGTCAGCAGGTCCACAAAGCCAGAGAGATGAGAAGCTGCTTGTATCTGTAAGTTGGTATTCTTCCTCTCATGCCCCTGTGGCACTCGGATAAACAGGCCCAAACAGACTTCAGAACCACTGAGAAAGTTTTTGATTTTTGTCAGAGCTGTTGTTGGTGGGGAACGTCCTTGCCCTGTCTTTTCCCTCTGACTATCTACCCCGTAGTTCTGCCCGTCTTCATCAACAAAGTGGAAGTTTTGTCAGTAAAGTTTGTTCTTGGCAGGATAATGCCCTTCCTCTCTCTTCGCCTGACTTCGGCTCATTCAGAAAGTTTCGGCGTGAGTGTTTGATAGATAGAAATAGGTGGTTATTTGCTCAATCATCTGTTTTTCTTCTCAGCCTCTCCGAACGTTGTTCTGCCTCCCCATTTGCATCTCATTTCTCTTTCACGTATATTTCAGTCTTTTGAGTGGTGATGACTTTGTGTCTATAGCCTTGTGTCTGACTTTATCACCCCCACTTGAGTATCAGCCTCTTTTCTCTTTCTCCTGAATTTATGCATGGAGCCGCAGCTGCTGTCACCTGATAGCCCATCTTTTAAAGAGATGCCTCTCATCCCTGACTCATACCCAAACTCCTCTACTATTTGTACTCCCTATCCAAAGGAAATACCCCTAAGTCTCACTTTTATACTGATTTCTGGACTTTCTTTCTCATTCATCATTTGAAGGTCTGAGATACTCATTGACCCCATTTCCCAACCTTAAAGCTGCACTCAGTGATATACTGTATGAAGACGTTATAGAAAGTGAGCCCATTGACTGCATGAGCAGCTAATTGACTGAGGCAACTAGCTGCCTTTTATACCCTCCCTGTTCCAGCAACCAGAAAGGGATGAGGACTGAAAAATGATTTAAACACCCCCACAAACTTTTATATAACAAATAAAATATTATCAAACCATACTGCTAAAGTTTTTTTCCCCACATATGGGCAGGATGGCCAGTCCCCGACCGTCTGCTTCCTCAGTCACTATTATACCTTCACTGAAACAAAAGTTCTGCAAAAATGTGAATTCAACTCAATAAAACCTAAATCAATGCTGTACTGTCAACAATGTACATATCAAGTAATGGGACCCCTGGTCTTCATTACACAGTGGTTGTGATATGCAACAAAAAAATATAAATACAGTGTGCAGTTCCTCTTTCACATTAACATACTGCAGTATCTAATAAAGTGGTGCATAATTTAAACTGGTAGATTTTAGAAGTGGCCAAATCTCTGCCAGATCATTTCAACTATAGTTTGAGATAGATCACTATGTCAGATTTCTTTATGTATTTTTTGTGAATAATCAATGAGCTGGCCTTTGGATAGTTGATTTATTGCAGCCATATGTATTTCAATAGTGCAGAAGCAAAAAATGCCAAAGCTGGCACACACCTGAGAGCATGCTGTGTGGACAGAATGCCTCCATACAAAGCAAAACGTTTTTTCTCTTTATCAAGAATGCTGCCATAATGTTTGCATAGAACTTGGTCAATGGGCCGTAATACATCCCTAGGACAAAGCAATTCTGTATTCGTAGAAGATGCAGCAATGCACTGAAAGGCATCTAATGGACTCCTCAAAATCCATATAAAAAGAAGAGTGAGCGTTCGTGTCAAGAATGACGTACAAATGTACCGTGTGAATGCGGTGTGAGCACAGATTGCAGATGGATTAATGGCCCACTGAAAGATGCATGATTACTACAAATGAATAATAACAGTCTGAATATGTGGGACACATTCACAGTACGGATAAAAAATGCCATCATTGTATTACTTGTTTCCGTGTGGCCGTGTTAAGAAAAATGTTTACAGCTGTAACAGTAGGCACTGGTTTACCATCTAAATTTTAGTTAGTGTTGTCTAACTCATTCTGCTGCCCAAGTTCTCACTGACTTAGCAGACAGACTGGGTGGAACCATTAGTTACCAATAAATAATAATAAAATATACATATATTTTATTTTTGACTGTTGCTTATTTTGGTAATGAATATTTAATAATGACTAATACAAATTATTTTTAAGTGGTTTATTCGCATGGCCTTTTTAGTCTTCTCTCTTTTGGATACTTTATTCTAGAGCAAGGGTTAAGTAATTTTAGTTCATGGGCTAAATACAGCCCAATTTGATCTAAAGAGTGCCAGACCAGTAACATTATAGCATAATAACCTATAAATAACATCAACTCTTTTCCCTTTGTTTAAGTGCAAAGAAGTACATTATCAAAATGACTACATTCAGTGAGCTTTAGTTTTACAAAACATTTATGAACAATACAACATTCTGAGGAGAAGTAAGTGCAATTTCTGCATATTGCTGCTATCCAAAGTTCTGGGTCTCAGTGTTGCTGTTATGTCTGCAACTCTTGCTTAAAAAGTGTGACACCTAGTGGACAAATTTGCACTAAGAAGCAAATTCATCCCGCGGGATGAAATATTGGTCCCTCTAGTGGGCTGGATTTTATTTTGTCAATTTGAGCTATGTCTGTAATCCATCCGGTTTGCTGGCATGGTCATCGCAGACAGTGCAGCCAAGATACTCAATACTGGACACACAAACAGGCTCCAATGTCCATATTGTGCTGTTCCCACAGGGAGAGGACGATGGCTGCCTATAGCTTCTTGGCTGAATAAACAGAGATCACAATGCTAGTTCGTTCTAACTCCACTGTGGGACGCCGCCACTCTCTTCTTTGAGTGTCTGTATTTTTGTGTTTACATGAAGTTAGCCACTTGATTGCCTTACATAGACTTACTGTCAGATCATTGTTACCTAAGGCTGTGACACACCAATCCAACATCCATCAGCAGTCAAGGAAGAGTGTGACGCCGCATTGTGTCGCCTGTGTCTGGACCAAAAAGTTCCACTTGAACAAACTGCAAAGATGACAACCAACAGTCAACTGGCACATATGCTACAAATGGCAATACATCACTGGCCTCCCCTGAATCATGCTGATCAGTTGGTCTATAGTCTATCTAATCACATATATTTTCTCAATGACATGACCATATATAATGAATAAAGATGAGCCTTTCAAACTTTGTTACGCTTTTCCTTTGCCACTTCAGTTTCTCTAAATGTGCGCTGGTTCTGGTTCTTAGCTGATCGCCCAATCACAGTGGGCCCTCTGCCTAACTTGTTCCACCGCCAATTCTATATGCTGAATTGGCTGATAATTGCCAACAGAGGTCCAACTTGTGCCAAAACTAGAATCTTATAAGCTCTGTATTTCTAAAAGAATCGGCGGAATGTGTTTGCAGGATTGCATATGATTTTGTGGTTGTGTTTAGGGACTATAATATCATTTGTTTTCCGTGGATCTGCATACATTTAATACATCATCAAATCCAGAACTAATAGACTAAAAACCGCTTCTACCCTCAAGCTGTCAAATCCCTCACACCTTCAACCTCTCTTTCATAAGACTGTTGTACAATAACCCCCATACCAATTTTCTAGTTTACCTGGACTCTATAGACAAATTTTGCACTACTATGGATGCATTTGCATTGTTTTAAAATGCTGCTATGACAAACCAGTTTACTGTTCTATATTAACGCCATGTTCATTCACCGCTCCACTAATTACATTCATTTGTGCGTGTGCTTTTATTGTATTTTATTATTATGTATTGCTGCTATAGTTTTTATTTTCATTACTTCCGCACCAGAGAGCTGCTAATCTGTATTTTGTTGTTTTTCATCTGACAGTGGCAATAAAACTTCGTATTCTTTTCAGCTGACACTTTTCAGGTAAGAGGAGGTCTGCTAATCAGCAAACCATGAATTTTAAAAAAGACTGTTTTATATTCCATCCTAAAATCAATCGTGCATGTCAAAGAGAAAACCTTCAACATGTTTTTTTTAGGCTTTAAACGGCAACAAAACACATTGGAGCAAGTCACAAAACAACAACAGCTGGTTAATTTGCTTGTGGACAAGGTCAGCAAGTCAGTCTCTTTATCGAGTTTGCCAATAGGCATGCCAGTCTTATTCTGAAGGAGGATTTAGCCGACTTTGTTTTATTCAGTCAGCCAACAGCAGGCGTGCTGAATCGTTCACTCTGACTGACATGATGAGCCCACCCAACTATTCACCATCCTCTGTTAGAGGATCCTAACGGACTGACAATCTAGGAACTGACTCAAGTGCGGCAGATTAACAAGAACCCCAGCAATCTCTGATCCCTTTTTCTCACCCTTTGTGTGTGTGTGCGTGTATGTGTGTGATCCCCGGGTCTGGTATCATTTGACAGACAGCCAATGATACAAGAGGGCGGGAGGGAGGGAGAGCAAGAGAACATGTGGATGCAGAGATAACACTTTCTGAGATACTGCAAAGAGGCAACGACTCCTATTGGAATTACAAGGGCACGCATGTGGGTTTGTGGATACAATCCTGTCTGTGTGTGTGCGATACACAATGGGGTGTGAGTTTGAGCAATTATGGCTGAAGCTAAGAGTGAAACACAGGCAGTTTTCACCCTGACACTGCTTTTCCACATGGGAAATTACAGCGAACCACTTTGAAGAAAACCCCATGAACGACATTTAAGGTGGTTTGTGCACTCTGTCAGGTTAAAGAAACAAAACATTTGTCCATTCAGTTGATTTTATGTCCACACATTTCTGTCATTGTTGGCAGTACAGCACTGTAGATACATACACCAATCAGGCATAACATTATGACCACCTTCCTGACAGTTCCGCCTCATCAGAGAATGGACATGGACCTTCTGAGGGTGTCCTTGGAGTCTGGGAACAGAATGTTGTTAGTGGGGGCCTTTGGGTTGAGAGGAGGGTCCTCTGTGGATCACGCTTGTTCTAGTGCATCCCACAGATGCTCGATCAGTTTGGGATCTAGTGAATTTGGAGGCCAGGTTCTTCATGTTGTTTTGAGTTGTTCCTAAAGCGTTTGTGTGTGCCTGTGTCAGGCTGCATCCTGCTGGGGATGGCTTCTGCCTTCAAGGATTGTTGTACATGTCTAGGTCACATCCACACGAGTGCCAGGTCCAAAAGTTTTTAAGCAGAATATTGTATTGTCACAAGATGATCAATGTTGTTCACTTCTCTTAATGTTTTGGCTGATTAACTTTTCTGAAACACAGCGCTGCCACTAAGGGAGTCCATACATACAATGCTGCAAAACACAAGCTTGAACTTATTGTACCACTATGAGCCTCTGAGCATAGACTTGTTAAAGGCCATCCACTCTCTTGGTCAGTTAGCATCTTTGCATCATGTTAGCGTTTTTAGACCCTATGCATTATTTTCTGTCTATGTAGAATTGTAATTTTGCATTTATTTTGCATCTTATGGTGGGCCCTTTTGTCTATAACCAGTTCGTTTGTTACTTAGCATATCTTTGTGGTTGTTTTGAGTCTCTTCCTCTTGTTAGGCCCTGGTCTCGTTTCCTCCGAGTGTGTGAGATCAATCTAGGTCAACTCCACCCTTTCCAGAAACTCATGGCAGGCACCACCTGTATTTTATACCGGCTCATCACCTCACAACTCAAGAACCCCGGTCTTCCTTCCACTCATCACCAGATTGCACCGTTACCTTCCAGGTTCTACACGTCAGGCCAGGTTTTAGGTTTTCCTGTGATCGCTCGCTTGTTAGCAACTATTTTTCCCTTCAGCTTCAGATTTCCCTCGTGCCAGGATCCATCTGCTCTCTCTGGATCTCATCTGCCTGCCACTCTCCAACTCACAATTTGCTCCAATCTGAGACAGACTACTACTTCCCACATTTTGAAATGCCTTGCGAGCTCTGGTTGTGCCAGTAATGGCCTGTGCTCTGCAGTCTCGGGTCCTGCCTTTACGAAAATGCAACACTTCTTCGGATCTGCAGTCAGCTTGTCTTGTTTTGGATCAGTTAGTGGACATGCCATTAATAATCGGGATATGTCTGCCAATTAGGGGTCTGGGACTGGTTGTCCTTTTAGGCCTTTCTTTCAAAAATACGCTGGTGGTTGATGGAGTTGCCCCTCTGTTGTTAGATATGAGATGCTATTTCTCCCTTTTGTTATTATAATTAAAAGCAGATGTAGACATTTTGAACTAAATCTGAGATATACAGCATACGATATATTTATATACACACTACTCTACAGAGATCCTTCAATGCCATTTGCAGCATAATGGGTAGACCCACAGAAAGCCTCCACTAATATGTGTCCCCCTGATGCAGCAGAATTAAATCTAGCTGTTCAGACAGTTCAGTTACTTAACACTAGACGTCCTGTCCTGCCTTAATTAAACCAACTAGACTTGTGGTGTAAGGTGGGCCATTTACACTCTCCATTCTAATGCCACTTCTTATTAGCGTGCACTGGTGCGTTTCCACAGGCCCTGTAATTACAGGGACTCGGAAACAGTTACGCTGACCTGGAAACATATTTACTTTACTGACCGCAGCACTCTCCAGCAGATCTGTTAAATTAAATCAGACCCTCAAAGCGGGAAACATCAAAGCAGCACACAGGCAGGTGCTACAAGTGTTGTAATTTATTATAAATGATTGTGGGCTGGCACACTCGGAATGGTTCACAGCTGCACCTCTGCATATGTGCACATACCTGGTTGCGTATGTTTGTTTGCAGACACGCGTGCTCAGGGGGCGTAGCTCGGTTTGAAACTCATCAAAATATGCGTGAAATCTTTGATTTCTGCCTATTTGCAGAACATGTGTGCATGTAGGACAGGTGGGTAAATAATGATTTGTGTCAGTGAGAGGCTAGAATATGTAATCATTTCACACCGAGATGAAAATAACATCTGCAGATTCGCTTCAGGACACCAGAAAAAGAGTTTGTAACACGGGATGAAAGGACGAAGGGTTGTGTGTGCACATGTCGGGCGAAATGTAGCTCATGATTGTTGTACTATTAGTTTTCAGTCTTAATCTCTCTTAAAAGCTGACTCTAAAAGAACCTTGTTTCAAGTCTTTCATAAAATGGCATATACTCATGACACATTAGCAAAATACCTGTTTTAGAAAATTCAAGTGGATAGTAAAGACATGGTTATGTCTTTCCTAGATTGGTAATGCATCCGATGTCTGCTTAATTAGCTAATTTGGTACACATGGTAGCTTGAGCTCTTGTCATCTCTAGGCCACCATGCCACCCAACAACCAGCAAGCTTCTTATTACATGTCTGTCCCAGTAGAGGTTTGGTCAGCACTTCCATCGTAGTAAGCGCTGCTCAAATGCAGGGAAAATTAAGAGTGTACGCCTTCTGTAGAGGAGCCAAGGCATCAGGGAACGATGTTAAGTATAAGAGAGGCTTAAACTCATTGTCTTTCCCCCATTGGAAATACAGGGGTTAAGACTGAGTGAACCATGTCCAATCCACACGTTGATAGACTGCAGCAGCCGAATATCAATTGTGGCCAATTTCCATTTCCATCCCTCCAGCTCTCCCTCTCTGAAAGTATTTCCACTTGTTTCCGTCTCTCACCCTCCTATTTTTCTCTTTTTACCTCTGCACTCTTCAGTCAATCTTTCGCCTCCTCCGGCGCTTTGTGTGAATTTCAGAATATTCCAGAGAGCAGGATTGAGCTGGCATGAAATGGGATTAGCAAAAGAGACAATTTTCACTACAAAATCTCTCCCTTTTCGCCAGTCTGTTCTCTCAAAGCCAGCATTTCCCCTGGAAAAAGGCTTGTTCGTGTTGTGTTCCACTCACTTTTTCTTCGTTTCCCAGACAGCTATTCTCAATCTTAGTGTAATAGGTGGCTGCCTGCACGTTTCTTTTCTCATTTCAAGATAAAAAACACAGGTTTGACCACCACAAACAAACACACCATGTCAGATTTACTGTGGAGAGACGGTGCTGATACTAAACTTGATGATCAATTTCTTCCTTTTCATCTTTCTCCAAACTGTACTCCTTCTTCTCAGTCTGATCGAGCCTCCATCATCAACAAGCTAATCATTGACTGATTGAATTCTAATGCCAAGTGCAGGCCTGCTGACACTGAGCGTGAGATTCACGCAACTGACACTTTTCATGCTTTTGCCCCACATGTCCATTTTATTATGGGTGAAATACAAATCCATGGCTTTGACCTTACAGCTGAAAGAGGACACTGCAGTCCAGGGACAGACAAGACAGGACAGGCATCTGTTATATAGTAATTTCTTCCAGTGCATACTGCTAAGAATAATCTCAGTCAGCTTCTCTCCCACACCTCTCGCTTTGCATGCATGCAGCAAGGAGTGAGTTACTATGGTTACATGGATGCTCTGAGTCTCCGTCTCTTTGAAACTTCTTTAAACGTTTTTTTTAGGTAATGATTTACTGTATGTTAAATATGCATTCACAGTTTGTGTGGCTAAATCACACTGATGCTGCCATTGTTTTCATACTACTGATCTTTATTTTTATTTTTTGAGACAAGGACCAACAGAACCTACGGCAGTTATGTATGATTCCAAGTTCAACCACACATTTCTCATTGATTATTGATTGGATTTCCATCTGTCAGCAGTCATTATGATTTATAAACAGATCAGGCACAACATTTTGACCACTGACAGAAGTTAATAACATTGACCATCTTGTGACAATACAATGTCCTGCTGGGAAACTTTTGGACCTGGCATTCATGTGGATGTTACTTAGACATGTAGCACCCACCGAGACCAGACCAGGCACCCCCACCCCATAGCAATGACACAATGACACAGGCATACACACAAAAATGGTTTAGGAACAACTCAAAAAACATGAAGAACAGCACAAGGTGTTGACCTGGCCTGCAAATTCACCGGATCCCAAACTAATCAAGTGATCCACAGAGGCCCCTAACCTCAACCCATAAGACCCAAAGGACCCCGCTAACAACATTGTGTTGCCAGACACCACAGGACACCCTCAGAAGGCCCATCTCCATTCTCTGATGAGTAGTAAGTAATAAGTAATTATGGTATGACCAAAGTAGGTAAGCCTATGTAGGGAGGAGTTTCAGGAGGGTGGATGAATGGGTCATCAACAGATTATACAGGAGCCTACCATTTCAAACAGACGGTCTCCACTGTTTCTTTCACAGTGGTAATGGAGCTGTTTATGTTGTTGCTACAACAGAAGAATGGGAACAAGTGTGGCCATTGAAGTCTTAGTAAAAATTGCTGTTTTGTTTCTTCTTCTACATATTTATAAATGGAGGTAATTGCTAATACACTGGGATAGGCGCAATAAGCTTCAGCTTCTGCCTATTCCATTTCAGACTTGATGTTTATTTATGTCTTTATCTGTTAAATGTTTAAATGTCTGAATAAAAAACGACTGAAACGAAACGAAACTAACTAGGCGGCTAAGCCTCTTAATTTCGCAAACTAAACTAAACTCTGGACGTTTCTCAAAGTGAGATAAAACAACCTTCAATTGGAAAAACAATGACACCATTGGCCCTTCACCATACAATACGTGTGCACTCTAGGGGTCGGTCTATTGCAGTCATGAGAATGCCATCCCTTCTATGAAGTTAAGGCAGACATAGTGTGTTGTTGCACTGCTTTAAAAGCTGTTGTTGAGGAGGGGGAGATGTGATCGAGGTTCACAACTCATCTTCCATTAAGTCAACATTGAATCCTTTAGACAGTGGTCAGAATTGTTTCTTATTCTTGTCAAGCTGATAAGCAAAGTCATTGCAAGTGTTTTCCAACAGCTGAAACGCAGGTATACAACAGAATTAGGTTACTGCACTCACTGCAAGTACTCTGATTTATACCATATAAAAATGTTGCAATGACATGTGGTTGTTCGTCTAGCTGTTATATAAGATGCTAATTGGAAATCATAGAAAAGCACTCTAGGTGAAAGCTGAGCGGTTATTCATTCTTACGGCGAAAATACAGACTGCAGCGCTGCTGATCAGATTCTCATTGTAAAACCTTGTTATTGTGACATACCCTAGACAAAGATGCTCCCGGCTCACTCAATTACATTTTAGATGGCAGTTAAAATTCACCAAAACATTCTTTTACCAAGACGCACCGGTTTTACAGCGACACTTTGTCTCCGAGTGTTGAAATGCTGCTCAGTGCGTTGATGTACGATACTGCAGGGAGTTCTGCTGGAGTTCATTACTATGACTTATACTGTGAAAAGATCCGTTCTCTGCTCTAATGGACATTCCACTTGAATTACACCAGCATGCTGCTCAACAGTAAATACTCCCTAACACCTGAACTGGTGAGTGTGTTTGTGCCCATGTTTGTTTGAGCCAGAGAGAAGTTCGATAGTATATCTACTAAATTCCAGCCGATACGCAGCCTGCATGAAATATAAGCTGCCATAATGACAAATTGTTTTTTGCATGCTCGTGTGTGCACCGGTGTAGCTTTGTGTATAAGTCTGTGGGTGAATTTTTGTTGGTGCGATTGTTTAAAGCAATAGATTCTGCTCCCCATATAATCAAGCCTTGTTCGTGTGGTTTGTGTGTGAGTGGGTGCGTGGGAACGTGTTGCGCGATTTGCACGTGTCACTCTTGTCACACATGAGGTGCGAAGGTTCCCCTCTTAATTACCAGCAGTGCAAAAGCTTTTGGCGTTTGCAAATGCAAGACAAATGGGAAATAAACAGTTACCTGTAGTAGCACTGATAATACCAACAATGAAATATAATAAAACTTAATCTACTTACAAAATAAATCATAGAACCTTTAATATTCTTTCATTACAGCCTCCAGAATCGAACTCTCCTCTTGAATAAATCATTATTTTTCTCACCCTTGCAGCCAATTAAAGCACTATATTATTGAGCCTCTGCATATTTGTAATCACTAATTAGCATTTTAATATTGCACCGTTACACAACATTAGGACATGTGAATGTGAATATTAATGTCACTGTGCTCCTAGTGTGCTAATCACCCCCTCATAGAAACTAAGGACAACAGAGTAGCTCTGTGTCAGAAATCTAGGTTTAAGATCTACCTCATGGCACAACCCCTGCAGACACAGCATTACTATTTATGCCATCAGTTCAGAAACCTCAATATCTCAACAGGCCCCAACTCTAATTAAAAGTTTACTAAACTTCTTTCTTGCACACAGTTTTTTCATTTACGTCCTGTACAGTGAAATGAAGTTTGACACAAACTAACTGTGTGTGTTTGGGCCAAGTAACCAATGCAGTTTGGTGTCTACATGTGCTGATAATCAAATGGCATTTGCAGCTCAAGAGCAACTGTGTCACTCATTCTACCTACCCTGTGTTGTTGCTACATGTTGTACTTGGGAACAGTTGTTCTTTAAGCCAAAGGTTTGGAACCAGTCACAAATTCACGGGTCGAGCTGACTGGGAGCATATCCACAAGCCTCACCGCTTTAGAGGTACAGGCCATAAGAATCTGGCACATGTCAAAGACGCTCAGGTCACTACATCTTCCCATTTCTCACCAGCCAACTGTGCAGTTAATAAACCACCTGTTCAGAGCAACCTCAATACTTTGATTCATTGTTGTTTCTCTTCATGAATTTAAAGCAGCCAAAAAAGAAAAAAGAAAAAAAAGAGGTGTCTTAAATAAAATAATGCACACCGATGGTGAATGAACTTTTGCAGGGTCCAGCAGAAAGAGACAGGACCTTCTCAGTGTCGTTTTCTTTGTGTAACGTGGCCTCTATTCTCCTGCCAGATAATGTCAGCGAGGTTTGTGTGAGAAAGGGACAGGTAAAACAACAGCATATGGAAAGGAAATGTATACATACACCGATCAGCCACCACATTAAAACCACTGACAGGAGAGGTAAATAACACTGACCATCTTGTGACAAGACAATGTTCTGCTGGGAAACATTTGGACCTGGCATTCGTGTAGATGTTACTTAAACATGTACCACCCACCTAGACCAGACCAGGCACCCCCACCCCATAGCAATGACACTCCTTGGTGGCAGCAGCCATCTCCAGCAGGTTTAGGACAACTCAAAAAACATGAAGAACAGCACAAGGTATTGACCTGGCCTCCAAATTCACTAGATCCCAAACTGATCAAGTATCTGTGAGATGCACTGGAACAAGCCTGATCCACAGAGGCCCCATACCCTCAACCCATATGGCCAAAAGGCCCCCACTTACAACATTCTGTTGCCAGAAATCACAGGACACCTTCAGAAGACCCATGTCCATTCTCTGATGAGTCACAACTGTTTTGGAGGCACAAGAGAGATCTACACAACATTAGGAAGGTGGTCATAATGTTATGGCTGATCAGTGTATAAAGATGAATGACACATACAGTGTGTAGACACCGCACATTCAACAGAAGCTGTCGAAATGTAATTAAACTGCAACCTTGCGCGAAATAATTCAATACTTTTAAACCATCCAGTAACCTCCTAACCTAATAATCCCATCAACCTCACAGCTGCCAGCTGTTGTCAATACGCCTACAGAAGAAGAACTGTTAGTATCAGATGATGAGCAGATGGGAGGTCACATCATCACCAGTTCACCAGAGTAAAAACTAAGACGAGGCAATTACCCAATTGTACCTTTTATTGAATTTTGTCATATTTTTGTGTGCCTGTCCAGGGATTGGCAGCTACTGGCAAAGTGCACATCTTCTAAACCTTGGACTGATTACCTCTATGAAACCAGTACTGTGTACAGTTTGTGTCATCTGGTGGTCAAGTGTTCAAGAAATAATAAATTCTCAATGCACATAGAGTATATTGGGGTGTAGCAGTTTCAGAGGGTTATTGAAAGTTACTCTGCCATAATTTGATGCTACAAATAATGGCAGGGTAACAACTCCAGGAACACAATTCATTTTATCAGACAAACAATTTAGGAAATGCTGAACGGTAGACTGTATTGAATTACCGAAGCTATTGGAATAGAGGCTATCCCCAAAATTTCAAGCTGACTCCAGCAGTTTTCATTATGGTTAAATCAGACTCTGCTAAATTTAATGCGCTAGATGCATTAAAAATGGTGTACCACAGGGATCCATTCTAGGGCCCATTTCATTATTTCTAATGATCTACTTTTTGAATTTCTGTTGCTTTTATGTTACACTTAATGCAAATAAAAAACGGATGACCACCTAAGCAACACATTTTGCACCTACTGTTTTGGATAACGAGTTCAGGTACCTGTAATATTAAGACAGCACTTGGAGGTGACGTTTAGGAGAACACCTGTAAACGGTAGTGCAGAAAAGGTAGAACTCCACTGTAGACAGCTGTAATAGATCTGATCTGAAGTGCATCCAAGACAGTATATCTGTGTAAATATTTAGTAGAGAAACATTTATAAGGTATAAAAACAGGTTTAAAAGTTTAAATACACGCCAAGTGCCACATTGCCTCCATCTCTTATCCTTCGCCTTTTATCAGTAGTACACACAGAAACACATGCACACACAAACCTAATGTGACCTTTGAGAGCCAGCAGTAATTTAAAGTTGTTAAGATACTGATCTGTCTTTCAAGATGGCAAGAGAGCAGGATGCAACTCAACAGCTTGACCCTTTAAAATCTGTGTGTTCTGTATTACTGTGTGAATAAATGAGATAGTGTATTAAATGGAAAAAGTGAAACACATTATTTTTTTTGTGTGTGCTGTGTATTTACTTTATTTTTTGTGTGCGCTTGTATCTATGAGCTTGTGCCAGTATGCGTTTAGGCTATTAACATGCCAGTCAGTGGGTGACAGAGATGGATGTTGTGGGCTTACTGCGATCAAATCACACTGTGGGAGAAAGAGAGAGAGAGAGAGAGTCAGAAAGGTATATATTATTGCAGAGCTGGTAGAAATATGGAATAAATGCATTAGCTTGTGCGTCCTTGGTAGCTCTATTGATTTTTACTTTTTCACAAGGGCATCTTCTACCAGTTGTTATGACTGAGAAGGAGAATTGATATAGAGTGCATGTCTCAACATCTCCAACTTTGAACAAATATTTTTTCCAGATTTTTTATGGATGATCTGTGATCAAGCCTAGTAGTATGTAGTATTAATGTAATAAAAATCATTGTTAATGTATCATTTGCTATATATATATATTTTTTTTCCCCCAGGAAGTTAAGAGTTCAGTTTGTTGTATTGCGTTAATAAGTTATTGATAGGATAAATTATATATTTCTTATTGTAGGCTTGTCTAGATACACTTCACATTGACAATGGGGATTTACTAAAAGGAACTTGTTATTATGGCAAGATAGTACTTTGTTTTAAGGCATTTACTTCACCCTGTTGAATCAAATTACTAAATGAGAGAAATAACAAATGGATGCAGATTTTTAGTCCAAATGTGGGTGCATTCTTTGAAGAGATAAAGGGGCCACGTGAAGATTTTGTAAACAAAGCAATGACAAAATCACTTTTTTTCCCCCCTCAATAACAATTCAATGAGCTAAGTGTTTTAAATGATGCATTGTCCACAGCATGGATGCATTAAGGAGAATTTATACAGCACTCAAAGAAGGCACCCACTCATTTGGATAAACAATTTGCTCCCCTGGGCCAAAAAAAGTTTTCTAGTTTTTTCCAGTTTCCTTCTGCAAATACAAATTAGTGATTTCATAAGCGGCCCCACCTGGAGGTTCCAGCTTGGCCTATAGATATAGATATATATATAAAAAAAATCACATCCCTAGGTAATGGAGAAGTTTTTACAAATTAAACCTTGCAATCTTAAAAATAATTCATAACAAAAAGATGATACATGTTTCTTTTCTAATAGTCATCTTTGGGAGGAAAAACATTTTGTGCTGCAAGGGATTTTTTTGTTGCACAACTGCAGAGGCCTCAGGAACACATTAGTAACGAGGATGAGTGAGACAACCATATATAGGTTTCTTAATAACACCCAAGGTATACTTCTAGCAGTCTGCTCCATTACCTTTGTTGGTGCATTGCTGCAGATCCTAGTATAACACTGCTATCTATAGGTCAGTGGAAAAACGGTGTAAATCTTTTTGACTGTACTGCATCTTGCATGCACGAGGATCAACTAAATTCTACAGGGAATCTTTAAAATTGTTACGATTGCAGCTCACATTTGATTGCTTCTGCTTGTACTGACTGAGCCACAGGTCTCAGATCTATCAGCAGTAATCTATAGTTTGTTTCTGCACATCTCAGACCTTGTCTCTTCACTCTGCAAGTAGCCACTTATGTGACACATGGCGCTACATAACGTGTAAGTAAAACAATACTTGGGCAGAAGGCAAGATAGAGAGGGTGAATAAAAACTGGACAAAGGCAAAATGCAGTAAGTGATCTGTCCTTTGTTGACGCACGACTCATGTTTGTGCTTGTGACTGTCGCTGTTTTATCCAGAACCTATTCTGTTCTGGAACCTGGAACACAGGGACACAGCTGCTGCAGGGCCTGCTGTGTTCTTTTTTTGTTTCCTCAGCTACCTATGAAAAATTTAGTCTCTGTGTCAAAACCCTTTTTATTTTTGACAGAGCTTTAAATTGCAAATATTCGGTTCAAATAGGGGCCAAACACTGATATCGGAAGGCAGGTTTAAAAAACAAATAATCAGCTTTACTTGCAAAATGTAGCATAAGAGATACAAAAAAACAGACTGGCATATAGACACAGGGAGAAAGCCTGGACAGGTTTAACATTGAGAAGTATAGGCAGACAAAAGGAAAAGAAAATCGCAGGAACACACAAGTCATGTGAAGAAATAAACATGAACCAAGGAATCAGAAGGGAATCAAGACTAACTGGAAAGCTTGATTGGAAGGAGCACAAAGACAGTTTAGGAAATGAGACTATGGGTATATAACGTAGACTGAAAGGACTGAATGGATTAAATAACATGTAGGTTCCTGAACTAGAATGGAACCAGTTCCACATTGGTGGAAATGCTCTTCTGTGGAGGTAGTACTGGATGGCTCCTGCAACAAAACCAGTAAGCCCCAGTGAGCCATTGTCCTTGAAATCTTTTCTGTTTGAAAATCAGCTTCAGAAGAAGCTTAAATTAAGTTTTATCAGAAGTGTCTTAACATTTTCTTTTGCCTTTTACATTAACAACAATAACAACAAAAAATCCATCCATCCATTTGGTTTAACCCATCCACTTCTGGTTGACTGGCTGGGCATCAAAGTATAGTTCAGTTTCCCTGGGTTTTTGCATGAGAAACATACCAGAGACCCAAATGTAGCTGGTACCCAAGCACAGGCCATTTACAAGTCAGTAAATGTTTATTTTTCTCCCAGTAGTTATTGTGTTGGCCCTTAGCTACAAATGCCATTGTTATCACTAGCTTAATGCAAATATGAGAGAATTAACAAATGCTTAAGCTTCCACTGTGCACGAGAGATTTGGAAGAATACGTCTATGCCACTCATCGGAAATCTATGACACAAACCAGAGAAGATGTTCTGAAGGCTAGAGATGACCAACCGAACACTTCATGTTGGGTTTTCCTTGCATTGTTTTCAGATGTCCGTTCTACTCAGATTTTTATTTTTTTTGCAATGAACTCTACATGCAAATCTTACAACTCATGAATAACAATTCATTCTTTGAATCATAGTACATGGCATCACTCAGTCATCTTAAAATGGATCCATATGGCTCTTTGTTTCTAAGGCATCAAGTGTGACTCGGTGCCTCGCGGCTTGCGGTTTACTGTTTCCAGCCATCTACCAGCCTCCTACTGGGGCTGCTTCACGCTACAAGACTTTGTAACATTTCCTCCTGCTTAAATTTATCATGTGGAGAATACAAATCTACAAAAGTGAGTGATAGCTGTGCCTTTTCCCTACCACAAGGCTGAGCAGATGTTTAGCTGCTGGTTGTGATGACTATCGCACAGCGTGATAATAAGGTCACGTCAAGGAGCATTTGGACGCAGATGTCTGCAAGCTGTGTGTGAGTGTGCGGGTGTTGACCCGAGCTTTGCCAAGTGGAAAAACTGACATTCCTGCATTCTGCCATACAAAGCGCTATACAACGATCTACACCTTGTGCTGTTCTTCATGTTTTTTTGAGTTGTTCCTAAAACGTTTTTGTGTGCGTGTGTCTGTGTCAGGCTGCATCCTGCTGGAGATGGCTGCTGCCATCAAGGAGTGTCATTGCTATGGGGTGGGGGTTCCTGGTCTGGTCTAGATGGGTGGTACATGTCTAAGTAACGTCCACACCAATGCCAGGTCCAAAGGTTTCCCAGAAAAACATTGTATCGTCACACATCTCCCGCCAGTGGTTTTAATGTTGTGGCTGATCACTGTATGTGTGAGTGTGTTTGTACCACAGATATGGTACAGTTTTGTAGGTCCATATGGTAACAGTGGTAGGAGAGATTTGTTGCATTTTGATGGCTTGTATTTGAGACCCTGTTTGCTACAACAGATGTTTCACAAACACCCTCTACTTGGTTAATTGTGAGGTTGACACACATGCAAAAAAATATTATTTCTCTTGTGTCAAATTTTCAGTGAAACACAAACCAGTCAGTGCAGATGAACAGGGAATGGCATAACGAACTGCGAATGGCATATCACTCATATTCTGATAAGAATTGAGTCCGCCTACGACAGGCTAATAAAAACGACCTTATCAAAGCCAAACAACGGCAGCAATTTAAGGATGTTGATTGCTGTTAAAGAGTAATCCCAGCACAAGTCATCAAGCGCTGAATGCATATTAAGTGAATTGCAGACACTCGGATGATTAATGCTCAACCCAGAAAGGTGCCATTTACGATAATGCCATTCATGTTTTTCTGCAGTCTATGCCCTGGAAAATAGAGCTAAACAGCCATAGAGTACAAAGATGAATGGATGCAAGGAGCAATCCTACTACATAGCGACATTAACTTCAATTACTTACATGATTACTTGACATTTAGTGTGTGCTACTGCACTGTAACTAAAGGGTTAAATTTCATCAAACCAAAGCAGATTACATAAATACTTCCACCCTGCATAGGTTTGGAGGTGCCACTGCAGTGCAGATTTATGACACAAATATCCCCAAACAAAAAAAAGTTAGGAAGATTTCCATATTTCAAACAGATCTGCATGTCAGGCATGTTAATTTGCTTCCTAATAACATACATTTTTCACATTAATTGACAAGTCATGCCTTCAAGGTTCAGTCAACTGAAGGCAGGAAGTGCTACTGCTAATGTCTCATTAGGCCTCTTCCTATTTTTGTTACACTTTGCTTTGCACTGTGTCAATCATAAACACATTGATGCACTGTACCAAATCAAATTTGAATGTTTGCTTTAATGAACTATTCAGACATTTTAACGTAAAATGACAGCCTGATATCAATGCAGTAAGATGTACTGGAACCACGATCCACATGTGCGGTGCATACTCATCGATTAACATCCCTTTGAGTGCTGCTTTAGCTTTCTTACATAGGAAGGCATCAATTAATATCACGCACGCCACCATGACCAACCATAAATACGCACACTTCAATACACTCGAGTGAATCCATACCAAGATATCAATTAGTAACAAACACCCTTTAGTGCACCGCACAGAGCACGCCAATTATCACCAAGCACACTTCAGCGAGCTTCCACATGAAGACATCAATTAACCTTAGACATAGAGTGCTTATGGTTGTCAGGGACAGTTTGGACTGAAGTGGGCCCTTTAACTCAGACATTATAGCATTACAGTGACAAAGCACAGATTGCTTTTACAGAGTCAACTTAAATAATTTCATGTGCCACTGCAGAACTAGTTTTTTTTGGCATCCCAGTCTCACCAATTAACAACAAACAGACTCTTTTACGTCCCACGTCCAGACTACGTCACGGCGGTTAGCTGGAGGCAAAAACCACAGAGCAAAATAAGCGGCTACCGTTATCAACAAGTCATTCTGGTGTGTAGGGTGACATAATCAGAGGAGTACGGTTAATAGCTCCAAAACTGAAATTGTACTTCATACCAGCTGCCACTGAGTCAAAAAGATCAGAAGAATGGTTAAATGCGATAAAACAAAAGGATTGGACCGAGGCGATCATCAAAAATGCTTGTGTGTGCGTGAGTATGCGTTCAAAAAATAGCATTTGTTTGCCCCCGCTAGAAACTTGGCTAACGTCACAAATAATATGCTGCACTGATACTTCAATAGCAAGCTTCATTCACGTCATATGTTGCTAAACAGAACACAGCTAACAACATTTTGCTTTACATTAGCCTCTTAGCCATTAGTCTGTATAACAGCCGCCATTAGCATTAGCGTAAGCATATGTTATCGCATATATTACACATATGTAGTTAACTTTATAAGGTCGAAAAATACGAGATGTAGGTTACTTACCCAGCCATGCTGGTGCAGTTAGCTTTCAAGATGTAGCTGCTGGTGCTGTTCACAATAACCCAAGCCTGTTGGAGGAGCTACCCTAGCCAGCCTTGACGCTAGCTGGGCAGAACTTCGGCTCACACAACACAAAACTCATATTGACTCCACACTTTTTCAAGGAACATTTGCGGCCCAGTGACCGTATTAAAATAAAGTAAATTTTTTTTTTTTTTTAGCATTAGCGTGTCTGATGAAATGCTGTACAGTATGGAAAACATTGAATACACTTGTCTACTTAGCTATAGCTTGGCGGCAAAGGTAAATAGGCTAATGCTCAGCATGCTAAAGCTACATTATTCTCTCAGTGACCTAGTACAATGGCCAACTTATTAAGTGTTAGCAAAATAGGACACGTGATGATGAACATGTGAAAAGATGGCATTAAAATTAACTGGTAGTAAAAGGATACACTACACAACTTTATATAAGTTTATTTAGTCACATTTTTGACTTTTCCTTTTACCTTTAGCTGTTTTGAGGCTCCATACCTGCAAAACGTGAGTGCTAGGCACTCCAAACATGGCATCCCTTTAAATGGGATTTAACGACAAGACATTTTACTTTCTGAGCACATCTGCAATGACTCTCTGTGCTGTTTAATGAAAGTTTTATGCACTCTCTCTGTTGGTGTCCACGCTTCTCGTGTCTCATTTGTAAAAAGCTGCTGTTTAAAGTGCTGAATATACAGTGTAATGACTCGTGCAACATGCTGTTCTATGCCATAATCTAACCCACTGTGTAAATGATCCCGCTACATGTAGGATTTCCATTAATGTGTCATTCTAATGACTATACTTGGATGTATTCGTGCACATTCTCTATGGCCGGTGTGATTTGCTCCACATTTGCATTTTCCATTATTTCCCCTGTCTGATGCTTTTAAAGTGTTACTTACTAGTCCGCCATGTAAATTGCTAAAGCGTACCAGATGTAAGCCTGAAGCAGATCCCGACTGCTGCACACTACTACACTGATAGTCATGTTTTTGGATGCACTGAAATGTAGCCAGACGTCGCTGCTGATTGGGGAAATGAAAAGCATGGCAGGAATTTTTTGTAGCAGATTTCAAGGTAAAAGACTCAATGTACATCTGTGGATGTTTGTGGACAAGTCCTAAACAAGCACCAAGCTACTGTTAAAGAAAGGCAGGGTTTTTCAGACACTTTTGTCTGTAAGTCATGCATGCATACAATAATACAAGACGGCAAAGGCATACAGAGACCGTCCTGCTGAGGGTTTGTTGCTATTGGACTAATTGGAAAAAAAACACCTTAGCAAACATTATATGTGGAAAGAGATGCGCTGAATATATTTGTTAGACCTCACTCACACTAACCCACACAACGCATTTTGGTGAGATACTTAATTTATGGTCATCAAGCACTGTATTAGGACCAACTGTACCCCTGGATTGGCTATGGCAGCAGGATACCATGCTGAAATTCAGTCCTGTGAGCCAGGAACAGATGGTAACATGGCCTGTTCCTAAAAAGTGTTTGGCGAGTGTAAATTTCAACATCTTTGATTAAGAATATCCAAAAGCACCAGAAAACTTGCTTGAAAATTCCATATCCATATATAACACATGCTCTATGTATATAATTCAGCAACCTTGTACATTGTGCATAGCCTATATGATTTAACTGTTTCATACTGAAAAACTGCTTATACAGGTAACATCTCCCCATGGTTTGACTAGAATATTCATACATACTTCAGGGGTGAACGCTGCCTAATGCAGTGGTGTTTATCATACATTTTAGAGTTACGCCGCCGTGCAGGGACAGAATTGTCCTTGCCATGTCAGAAAACAAATGATTTGCCGTTTTTAAATTGTGAATGTTTTTGTTGTATTTCCCCTTCTGTCAAGCCTAAGTCAAAATCCTGCATCCGTCATGTGGGTTTTGACAATCGGAAAGCTGCTTATTTTGCATTTCCCAGGTCAGCTGCAGATATATAGTGTACTTACATGATTTTATTGCCAAATAAATTCCGGAACAGTGGGATTACATCCAACCAAGTCAGTGATTCAGCTCCGTGAGAGCATTGGTTTGAGCTCCTTTAAAGCCATATTGACTTGGTCATAAACTGACCATAAATCCATAGGCTTTTAATAATGAGCCTATGCCTTCAGCTGACAGGAGCATATGTCTTTCTCTGCGGCTCGGGGAAACCAGCAGGACTGTAATGGTAAATACAATCACAAGTATTAGGATAGTGATCTTAAGTCATTCTGTGTTGATGGTGACAGTGATAAATTTAACTTTAAATCGTGACTGTAAAGCAGAAGACCCTGACTGTCAGCGCTTAATCACAGGTCAAATCATTGTAAACCAGCTCACTGTCCACACACTGAGCTTTACTGTGTCTAAATGATTTAATAGTCCTATTTTAGTGCACAACCAGAACAAGATGCCCAAATGAAAGACTTGTTTCACCTAGCCACGTATCCCATTCTCTTCTCTGAAAATGCTTTACGCACGATATATATTGCGCATCCAGTATATAGTATATATAAATGTAGAAAGGCTCAAAGATCTAATGCACTCACCATAAGCCCTGCTCAGAACACGAGTGTTTTAATGAAAGCGCTAAATTGTAAAAGCAAGTTAAAACCCATAACCACTGAAAGGCAATTCCATAATACTTGGCAAGTAGCAAAGGCAGGCAACGCAGCATGGCTTGTTGATTGAAAAGTCCCATCAGCAATATGAAAAGAGTTGCTGCATTTTCTCAGGGGCGCCCAAGAGAGAATATTTGTCTCCTTGGTGCCACGTTGTACAGCTTTTTCAGCCCAGACACAACTTTTGTGCAGTGAAGAAGGACAAAACTACACTTAATCTTCTCTAAGGAGGATACACAGGAGCTCTTAAGTGCGAGATGGAGAGATCGAAAAAAGAAAAAAAAAAAACCCAGACTACATTTATCTAAATTTAATTACCACTTTCCAGGTTTAAATTCATTGCAGTTTGTGAAATGCCACATTAAATAAATTCCGTTTAAAATATGTTACCCCATTAACTTCAGTAACAACAGCACTCCTGCTAAAGTACGAAGACAATGGTGTCCGAAAATAGTGTCTAGATCTTAGCACTGCATTTTTGCACTGTGGACCATTATATCTCACTGCACAAAGACCTTATTTTGGTTTCCATTCCTACTCAGATAAAATAGCTAAGTACACTAAATACTGTATGAAACAACAGCAAGCATCCAGTTGGCTTTTGTTATTGCAACTCCTCAAAATGTTGAACACCCGCTTTAACAGGGACTTCATAGACATTTCTTTAACTTCTACAATATGCTTAAAAAAAGAAAGACTGTAATTCAGAACAAACGTTCAGCTGAAGCCACTTGCATTGACCACCAAGGTCAAGGTCAAGTTCCCTTTAATTGTTGTACGAGAACTAAAGTTTGCAATGAGAAAGTGTCCACTCATAAACGCTGGCCAAGTTACACTACTGTTCGGGTAGAAGGCTTTTTTTCCCCCTGTGGTGTGTCTCAGGAATTGTTGCACCTGAACCTGTCAAAGAATTCAATTCAACATTGCAGCATTCATTTATCATTTATCTATAATATTAAGTTTATCTCACTTTTCTCGTTATTCTACAAGCCATGGGTGCAATATTGATCATATCAATGTTAAGTTTTTATGCATTTTCTAAGTTTAAATTCACGTGGGATTTTTTGCTATAGTGAAGATAAATGTTCGGGGTATTCCGTGTTAGAGTGAAATGTCCTTGTCTGAATTGTTCCCCTGCAGGGGGAAGCGTGCCAAAAACCCTATTACATTCAATGCATGAAGGGCAGCGGGGTGGCGCGCTGCATCTCGTAAAATCTTGCAAAGTGATCGCAAACTCGGGAGCTGAAACCCTGTACTGGCACAAAATGTGTGAGGATGTATATTTTCACATGCAATCTGGAGTTCTGCATAACGGGGACCACGTAAAATGAACTAAAAATAGTGGCACCAATCAGTTCGAAACGTTTTCTGGCAGATTAGAAGTATAATCCATGTATATACTTGTCCGCCATGACACCTCCACCTGCTTATTCTGTGCTGCCTCACTGTGCCGCTTGATCCAAAACATCAATCACGTAAGAAGGGCTTCAAACAGAAGGCAGGGTGAATGCGTAGCTCGGATGCGTGTGTGTTTCTCCAAGGGACTGGTGAGAAAGCAAATTATGTATCTGACAGCTGATGCGATTTTAAGTGCTTTGGAAAAATCATATCCTTCAAGGAATCAGCCTGAATAATGAACAGCGTGCAGCGATATGACAACACGGAGTGAAATTAAGCACGAAGAGGAGCTTCACGACGGCCTTTTTCATCCTGATTTGAAGCCAAGATTCTGAACGCACGTCTCTATCACAGTCCATATAACCTGCCATATAACTTCAATTAATCGGATGGGGTTTTATTTCTTTAGAAAACGAAGGTCATCCGACGCTTAACAAAAACAGATTCCATGTGACAGCCGGCTGAATGTGCAAATGGTGTATCCATGACAAGCAGATAAAATAGCATTTGACTCGCTACTTTATTTTTTATTTTTTTTGCTTAAGCTGCCAAAACATGACATTTCTTTTGTGATTAGAAGAGACACGCTGCTATTCGAGAGTCTGCAGTTAATGGTAGTTTTATGGTACATAATTTCTTGTGATGCTGGCAAGCTGGGTTTCAAAAAATGTTGGTGACCTTCGGTTAAAGTGAACTGATGGAGAGACAAGTCGAGAATTCGTATATACACACAATTAGACAAGGAAAGGTGGTATGTTGAGGTTTTTTCATAAACTTTATCTGCATTTAAAGTTGTACTTCAGGCACACATGACCAAGATGACATCTTGGTGACTCTCTTTGAATGAGAGTTAAGTCATTAACTCTCATTCAATAGTGTACAATAACAAAATATTGGTGAAATGAACGAGTTTCGCGGCTATAATGCGTTATTTTGAGGCTGCGTTTCGGTGCCCCAGTCACTCCCATTACGTGGATACACGCTGATCTAATCTCCCGAAGGAATACGAATACACAAAAGTTACATGGGTGAATAAACGACCGTATTTTATGCCAGAAATAAGGTCCAGGTTGTAAAAACCAGTAGTTCCCTATTAAGGTGGCGACAAGTTGCCTGAATGCTATCTCATAAACTATTCCAAACAACTACATGATAAAGGTATTATTGACCACACAAAGGAATATGGAAAGTCATCTGTCGTCAATTAGTCAGAAAAAAAAAAAAAAAATGAAAAGAAAGATACAACAGGCAGCTTAGTAAAGACTCGCTGATGGCACAATAATCAAGTAAAGAAATACTTTAGCTAGCAGCCAAAACAAGAATACAATAAGTTTAAAGAGGTAAATATAAGTTTCAACATATCTGCCTCTAAAAGAAAAATGTATGCTATGTATTGTCTGCCTTGTTAGGCTACTTTCAAATGTTTTAAAGAGTCATTTTTGTACTTACGGTCTAATGTCATGTCTTGTTCCTTGAGGTTGCAGCATTTCTTTTGTCTGCAGGTGTCAACACAAGTAGGCAATACTGAGGAAAATGGAGGGAATTCATTCAATTTGGGAATACGAAAGCTCCAAAAGGCTCCAAAACTGTTCTACAAGTCTGCTCAAGCTGGTGTCACATTGCCTTGTGTCACTTTAAAATTCACATACCTGACTTAACTCTTCCCAGCAGCAGTTTAGAAAACAGAAGGGTCACTTAGTGTGGTGGTTTTAAAGAAAACAGGGCATCCTACAGAGACACAGAGGGTGGCAGGAACGTCCAAACAGCTGTTTTTATCAAATAAAACATAATATAGGCAAGAATATTTTGTTTTGCTTGATAAACTATTCATCAAATGGCTAGAAATGTCAAAATCAACAAAACCTAGAACCCCAAATTAACTAGTTTTAACATGGATACCAAATGGCAGATGCCCCCCTGAAAGACATAGTTAGCATATTCCACTTCCTGTTTCTCTGGGTTTAAGAGACCAGCTTGTCAATTGTGACATCTTTTGGCCAGGTGGGGAATCACCAAAGGTCAGTGAGATGGCACAAAAGGTACAATACATATAAATGTTAATTAGTTCATTGCACTTAAATAGGCAAAATAAAGTGTGGCATGTAAGAACTTGAAATGCTTGTGTGTTAACTGTGCTAAATAATAACTGCAGCAAATGCACTTAATTTCAGATATTGTATTTAAAACACAGATCATGAAGTCCTCGTTTGAAGAATGCTGCCACTGGATGAGATCAGAGTCATCCCATTCACCTTGCTTTGTTCTTCCATAGACGTATGTAACAAATGAAACCCTACTTTTCTCACTCTATCCGTTTTAAAACTGTACAAAGATGGACGGTGGAACAGCTCCTCAAAAGTTAAGTCAAAACAAGTAGAGCTCAACCTGCTGACTGGATGCAACATAGGTCATAAGCTCCACCTCCTCCGTGTTAGTGGATGGGACTTGGGCCAAACTAAAACACTAAAATACATGTCAAATAAATGTTTTCAGGAATAGTTTCTCTCATATTAGGTAGTTAATATAATGCTGATGAATGTTTAAGTATAATTTTTTGAAGTTTCATTTCAGTTATTTGACACTGTAGAAACAGGAAGTGACCTCATGATAACTAGACTCTGCCTCCAAGATGCCGCCGCCCCTGGAAACTGGCGTCAGTTTGGCCAATGCAAGGAAGTGGGGATGTGTTGTCCATATTTATATACAGTCTATGCACTGAACAGACAAACTGACAAAGGGAAAGATATTATTGTATATCAATGAAGAGAAAACACAGTCAAGAAGTAAAGCAAGAAAGAAACTTTCAAAATGGGAACAGGAAACATAAGGAAAACCAAACAGGTTTACAATAAATGTTAAAACTTCGATTTCATGAAGACCAGCCGGGAGATGCAGAAGAGTGTTGGGTGTTTTGTCATGTGGTTTCAGCCCTGTCATTATACCAGGCTGGCAAAAGTGAAGAATGTTGATAGGGTTGATAGTAAAAGCAACATCAATAAACACAATAAAAAAAAGTAGGATAATAATACAATATTTATGTATAAAACTGCCTAATCTAAAATACTATCACGTAGTAAAAGATGTTATAAAAACTCAACTGAAAAATTCTCATTCATACCACCTGAAAATAAGCTTTTAGAACAGAAAATCTAAAAATGCTTCTCTCTTTTTCTCCTGATCAAATTGACATTGCTACCTCTTTGGCTGGACTTAAAAACTTCTCAAGGCGCCTGACATGACTTGTTATCCTTAAACACAGTTAAAATGAAACTACTTATAAAGGAAAGAAAACACCAGCCTCCTGGGCCCGTATTCCTAAAGATTCTAAGAATCCTCTAAGAGAGCTCCTATCTTAGCCTAAACGTTCCTAGCTAGGAGTCTTAGCTTAGGAGTGATTCCAGAAAATTCTTAGAGAACTCTTAGCAAGGAATGGACAGAAACTCTTATCTTAGTGAGGAGGTGTGGTTGACCCCGTTGCTAGGTATGAGTCATCATTTCAAGAGGTGTGATTGGTTGATCCTAAAAGCTAGATAAAAACACACTTTTGGTGATAATTGGCCTAGAATGGACGTCAAATTAATAGACTTAATAACAGAATCTAATCTCTATGAAGACTGTATAATTATAAATAATACTTTACATAAAAATAAATAAATAGTATGCTATACTTTAAAAAGTATCCTATAAAATGTGTGATTAAACTCAGTTCACTACCACAGTATTCACATGCTGATAGTTCTATTTATTTGCTTTCATTCATTTACCATGCTGGTAACATTTTGCCCTTCACCTATTTGGTATTAACAAGAGTAAAATGGCTCAGCTTTCATCAATGTCTGTGATTGCTAACCGGCCTAGAAGAAGCAGCGTTGGTTGGTGTTCAAATCTTCCAAAAACCGAACAGCAGTGGAGAAGAAATGAAGTAGGAAACCCAACTGAACAGAGGAACAGTGTTTGTTCTGGATCAACTGGTCAATGAGAATAAAAGTGTTTAAGACGTAGATTTGGCTCCAAGTCATCACTGTACACAGGGACTGTAGGTCATTGTCAATCAATCTCCTCGTACGGTGTCTCTTGTACAGTACAGAATGCGTTCAGCTTGCCACATGTACATATACAGTATCTTTGATCGCTGGCAGTGTGACTGAAGTGCGGTATGTTTGCAAGTTATTGAGAAAAGTGTATAAAGTGTGTAGTGAGGGGTTTTGCAACCGTAAAACATTTATAATCATTGTAAAAAATAAAGCTGACTACGCGGATTTCGCCTATCGCATGTTATTTTTAGAACGTAACTCCCGCGATGAACGAGGGACCACTGTATTGCGATTGTAACAAGCTTGATTGTCATTCAGTGTTTGGAGAATATCTCTCCTGTCTCTTCTTTCAGCCATTTTCTCCTCTGCTTAAGAAATTCCTAATCCTCCTAAAAGTCCTCCTCCCTGCTCTTAGCAGATCTCACCTTAGGAGTACTCTTAAGAGCTAAGATTCTTTAGGAATAGCTTTTATCTTTACTAGGAGCTACTCCTAACTTTGAGAGGGAAACGTCATGATTCTAAGAATTTTCTTAGAATTTGGCCACTAGGAGCAACTCTTAGTATTTCAGATCAGGGCCCGTATTCCTAAAGATTCTTAGCGCTGAGTCATTCTTGCATTGTCAGACACGGTGGTTCCACATCGAGAGAATCAACGCTCGTGACGTGTTTAAGGAAAAAACATAGTGCACATGCATCACTGTCACCCTTTGTCTGTTGTAGGGCCGTTCCAAGTAACTCCACTCTTTTTTTTTTTTTTTTACAGAAACAGGAGATTAACCTAGTTTTCTCTAAAACAAAAGAACGAGGGAGAGGTGAGGGAAAGTCTGAAGCATTAAAAAGGAAGATGGATGCTTGGAAAGGACAACAGATTTTAGGATTCCTTGCTTCATTTACTTAATTTCCATTCTCAATGCTCATTATGTCGGCTAACATGCTGATTAAGCGACTGCTCTGCGGATTAGCCTATTTCCTCTCTGAAGAAGGGGGAAAAGAAGATGGGGGGATGAGAGGAGGAGCAGGAAGAGGATATATTTGCAGAGAACTTTTGAGCTCAGCCGTTCTTTTTTTTTTTTTTCTTTAAAGCCTGAGATTATTGTGGCGTTCAAAGACCGCAATCCTGGTTTCGAGTCGTGTGCTCAAATAAACGTCAGTGAAAGATAAGTCAGAAGGCTTTCTGAGATCCACGCTGACTGCTCCGCGTGCACGCAAGCATTACGAGACTGTCAAAGGAAGCCTGTGGTGCAGTTTTACTTTAAATAGAATCCATGGGTCATTTTTCTAACACTGTCAGTCACATTATGAATGAATTTAGTGTCCCGAGAAGTGTGTGATTCTTGTAGTCTTTAATTCATTTATGCAAAATCAAAGCTTCATTTGTCCTTTAACCTGGCACTGAACCCTCAAATTCATCTTAAGGTCACATAGATAGAAGGGAATTACTGAGAATATCAGAACAAAATAAGAAATATTCAGACATTGCCGGCATGTTACGTGTTTTTTTTGTTTGTTTGTTTTTTCTATGATCTATTTATATATTGGCTGCATGCTTACCCCCTATCCCGTGCACCACTTGCTGCCCCAGGTCTGGTGCTTGTAACTGAGCTGCTGCTTCCTGTCCATGTTCCCTTTTATCATATGGGACAGTTGACATTCCTTCAGGATTTGTGGACTCATCCACCGACGTGCAGGACTGTTGCCCTGCCGTTCTGTGTCTCCCTTAGTTGCACACATCTATATAAAATGTCTAATACCAATGTCAAAGACTGAAAAAAAAAAATCTGTGTCATTGCTACAGCCTTCAGGTTCGCTCCAACCTTCAGACTGTAGATGGCTGCTGTCGGTACAGTTATGAGGGAGACATCTGGGCTGGATTTTGAACTGTCGGCGCAATTTGACCACCGAAATGGTACTCTGAGTGACACTTTTTCAAAACAGCTGTACATGTGTCTGAACTTGAGCTGAACCGTGCTCTAAAAATATCGAAATGCAAACAACACATAAAAACTAAAAAATCTTTATTGTCATTTTGTTGTAAAGTGATTTTACAACTGAACAAAACACTTTTATTGGCTGCAATATTAAGGTCACTGCATATATATCGATTTAACAACATCTTCCTAGAGTAACACGGGTAATACCAAAATGACTATATTACGGTGGTAAACTGCTGAATGATCACACACTTTATGTTCAGTCTGCGCATATTTATGAGACTGAGAGCGCCATCGGGATGCAGATTCGGAGCCATGGGGCGTGTGGCAGCCATTGTCACATCCTTATTGAGCTCATGCGGTTTTAGATAATTGCTTTTGTACGTCAAGGAGGTACGTGTTCTAATTTACCTGAGGCGAAGAGCTCAGAGGGGTTTCAACGCTCGAAACGAATAAAAGGTAGAAATAAAGCGCAATCGCTCTCAGAATGCCACGAGGAGTGTCTAGTGTGGATTTGAAATGCACGTGTTCTTGGGTTGAGTTCAGCACGTGACCTTGGTTATCCTAGAAGGTGCCTGCGTCAGATCTGCTTTGTTAGTTTAATCATTATAAATCTATAGCCGCTGTGAGGACCGTGGTCCAGTAAACAAGGTTGACATTCCATACATGCTCTGGAACGCCGGCCCTCTACTGTTAGATATACTGCAGAAACAAAAACAACCTTAGCTCCTGGTCTCGTCCCCCAGTGAGTGGAAAATGTTTCATCACTGCAACATGACATGTCATTAAGTGCTAAACTGTAAATGCTCCTGCTAAGGCTTGTTTGAACTATTCTTTGCTTTCTTGGCTTTGTCGAGGTAAAATGTGTCTCCAGAAGGATATGATGAGTGGGCAACACTGTCCTTGAAGCATACCACTATACGCTGCAATATTGGATTAATATCTATGTCTATATACACAGTATACACTGATCAGGCATAACATTATGACCACCTTCCTAATATTGTGTAGGTCTCCCTAGTGCCTCCAAAACAGTTCTGACTCATCAGAGAATGGACATGGGCCTTTTGAGGGTGTCCTGTGGTGTCTGGCAACAGAATGTTGTTAGTGGGGGCCTTTGGGTCCTATGGGTTGAGGGGAGGGGCCTCTGTGGATCATCCCACAGATACTTGATCAGTTTGGGATCTAGTGAATTTGGAGGCCAGGTCAACACCTTGTGCTGTTCTTCATGTTTCTTTGAGTTGTTCTTAAACCGTTTTTTGTGCGTGTCCCTGTGTCAGGCTGCTTCCTGCTGGGGATGGCTGCTGCCATCAAGGAGTGTCATTGCTATGGGGTGGGGTGCCTGGTCTGGTCTAGGTGGGTGCTACATGTCTAAGTAACATCCACATGAATCCCAGGTGCAAAGGTTTCCCAGCAGAACATTGTATTGTCACAAGATGCTCAATGTTATTTACTTCTCCTTTCAGTGGTCATAATGTTATGCCTGCTCGGAGTATATTATAGGAATAGCTGTAAATAAAAGACCAGATGGCTGTCCTTTTTAGTATGAATTAGAGCATTAATACTAAGCAAAGTCAAGTTTCTTTCAACACACTTTATATATTTTTTATTTTAATAACGCCTCTGCCTGCACCATAGTTTGGAAAATCAGGAGACGATCAAAACAGCAGAAAAATGCTGTAGAAAGCAGGTGAAATCTGAAGTGCAGAAAATAATTTTACCCTGTGGAGGGCAATAGTACTCCCTGTACTGTCAAAACTGCCAAAAGTCCCTGAAGAAGAAGGAAACGAGCAGAAACAGATGAAGAAACAGGTCTTTTGAATGGCAAGTTCAACTTCAAATCCCTGCTAGATGGTTCTCTTGACAAGAATGACAATTATCTGCATTTACTGTCGATGCGATTTGAGTTACCACGAATCGAGCAAGGCTGGCTGAAAGCAGAAACCTCTTAGCTCTCAATGTGCTTTGCATGAAACGAATATATTTAGTACATTTAAAACAGACCAAAATGGGCGATTCATTTGCATTAATGCTGCTATAATTATGGACGTCAAGCCACTGATTGCAGTTAAATATTTTTATTCACATTGGCAATACAGAGTCTTGTTCCGAGCATTGATTTCGGCTTCAATAGATTACGTTTAATAAATTGATCCACCATGTTTTAGATCACATTCTGATCGCACCCTCTCAATGCTGCGATGCTTTCATTCCTGCCGCCATCATGATAACCTTTTAATAACCTTTTAGTTCTGAGAATTCTAATTAACATTTGAACTCTCTCTCTTTTTTTTTTTTTTTTTAAACTGCATTGAGATGTGAAAATCCAGCCAGCACTTTATAAAAGCATTCAGAGTACCTTGAGTCACAAAATGTGAATCATGGGAACAACAATGCTTGGTTTACTTAGTGCACAGAATAAAACGAACCTGGTCTTTTCAAAGGATTTTCTCTTGGATCCGAATCTATTTTACATCAGCTGGCGGCGTTCATTTCATGCATTCTATTCGATAATGGGAAAAGAAAAGGTCCTGAATTCAAAAGGAAGCAAAGAAAGCAGGACATTTTCTTCAAACCGCTGAGGGGCTTAGGAATTAAACTGAATAAAACACAAACATTACCTGCTGCTTTTTTATTATTCAAGTAAAGAGGCTGTTGGTGCTTTGACACTTGAGAAAAAACTATTTTCTTGTCGTTGGATTAGACGCATTCCCTACCTATGGCTTCTTGTGTCGAAGCTAGTTCATAAAGGCATTCATGGGAAGGGAGGGGGGCACCAACGGCGTCTTCGCCGTGGCGAAGAATAAGAACATTGAATTTTAAGTCATAACTACATTCAACACGTTTTTCTAGGAACCCTTTTGTCAAGGCCCTATGCCAGGAAACATTGACCTGTTCAATAGCTGCGCACAAAACGTCATGAAAAGCCTTTTTAGCCTTTTGTAGATATTGTTCCCCATAATACTAGAGATTTTTTTTTCTAGCTGTCTTGTAGGAGTGCTTAGTTATTTCGGTCAAAGTCACCATGAATGCACAACTTCCAAGGTTAAAGGGTGGTATTTTCAATTTAATTTCCATATTTATTCTATTGACTGGGCTTTATTCTGTTAGAAATGCATTTTGTAAAAATCCTCGTATTTACTATAAATTAGCAACAAGTCCCCAGGTATGTCCGTACTGTTAGGGACGTACATTGTTATAGGGGTCGTCATTATACCATTTACAGTTCATTTCCAAAAATATGCCCAGTTCCTTTCTCAAAAATATTCTAGGTAATGGGAAAAAGAAACTCAACTTTCATTCAGTAGTTTTGGATTCTCATTGGTTTCTAAAGAAATGTTGCCGTTACTGTTCACAGCTTGTGGTTCTGGTATTGGGCAATGTGTCTAGTACCAACTGATGTGGCCAATAGAATGTAGTCATGCAACTGTGGTACATCGATGACTGTGCCCTCCCACATCCATGTTGACACCTGGGTAGCCTTCACTGTTCAAATTTACGAAGCACCAGTCCCTCTCTAGGAAATCAGTTGGACAGATGTGTCCATGCTTTTTGAGCACCAGGTATGTCTCCACTTGTAGAGTGTTGCCGACCCCTTTGCTCTTCAGGCTGACGGCTTGACTTGACTCCAAAGTGACACATTTCTCAGTTTAGTGAATGTCAACAGCTCTGTCCTAATGTGACTGAATGCAAAGTTGAAGGACTAAGAAGCTTTTACAATTCATCCTGAAGCAGACTTGAATACCACCGTGTAGTTCACGGCCATTTCTTTGATAGCTGTTGCGGCATTTCACTTAAAACCATGAATGTCTGGCTCATGGGTAGCATTTTGAACCTTTGACTGAATGTCTGTACTCCAGCCTGTCAATGTTAAGAATTCATTAATAGTTTAAACTGTGATCTGTCTGTGGCACTTGATGGAACCAAAGGTGTAGGAATACCTTCTGGGTACCAAAAATGGCTTTCTATCCATCAAGTCTCATAGTGGAGCTGAAGGAAAAGTTGGGTTGCTTGTAAAGCTGAGACAATTCAGTCTGAACTAAACTGACTGACGGGCTAAAAAGGAAACCCCACCCCTAAAGGTGTCCAGAACTTTATTACTTATGGGGAGTGTTTCAACAGACACAGATAATTAAATATCTCCAAAAGGATAGTCCTTAAACCAATCACACCCATTTTGTTGTAAACAAATTCGACTCCACAGCGGTCAGATGACGTGGATGACTTCATCTCTGTTACTCTTCCACCCATCACCACATGAAGCCCGCCCAGACAATCTGATTGGCCTGGCACATTTTTACGGGACCATAATCGGTCCCTGACTGAGCATCTTCCTGCGCTAAAACATATTTTGTTCTGGACAACCTAGCGAAAGGAAACTCATTTGAAAAGTGGTCGTAAATGTCAACGTGTCCTGGGGGCTGAGATGCAAAAGGGACATACATTCATCTCCTGTAACCGCTTGTCCTGTCAAGGGTTGCGGGGTGGGCTGTCATAGGGCGAGAGGTGGGGTACACCCTGGACAGGTCGCCAGTCTATCGCAGGACTAACACAGATAGAAAGTCAACCATTCACACTCACACCTACAGCCAATTTAGAATCACCAATGAACCTCACAAGCATGTCTTTGGATGGTGGGAAGAAGCTGGAGTACCCAGAAAGAACCCAAGCAGACACAGGGAGAACATGCAAGCTCCACACAGAAAGGCCCAGTCGGCCCATGGATTTGAACCCGGAACCTTCTTGCATCAGTGCTAACCACCATGCCACTGTGCTGCCCGCAAAAGGGGCAATCATATCCAAATACTGTCACTTATTACTCTAAAAAGATGTTTTAAAGAAGATGCAGTCTGCAGTGGAACAGTTTCTGTTTAACAGGGTGTGATACAGGCGGACCATGCAGCTCTTAGTGGCTTTACAAGTACATTTGTTAGAGGGGTGAATTGATTTTTGCAGGGGCAAATACCTACTCATACACACCCACCCACACACACACACAGTACCCTCTTCAGGTCAAAGACCTTTATTTCAGAGAGTGTGTTCATTATGTTTTCATCTTTGCCTCACTAACCATAACTGTAATAACATCTACAGAGATACGCTTCTCCCTCATATCCACACACACATGCTCTAGTGCAGGCACCATGTAAACACGCAGAAAATAATGAGCCAGACAAAATCACCTAATAATCCAGAACCCAGTGGCTCGAATTTTTGAGCGCATAACGCGTTTTAGGCTGAGGAGCACTTTTAATCACACACGAAACACACACCCAAACTGACACAAAAGGACATATGAGACACAGCTTCTTGTTTGCTGGGCGAGGATATTACTGAGAATGCAGACATTTTCTAAGATCAGCTTTGCACAGGTGGAATACACGGAGTACACAGCATATATTATACACTAATGGTCTATAATGACTGTACCTCATTATTGTCATTATTATTAGTACATATCTTTCAATGATCTGATGACAACATGATGATCTCTTTTGTTGGGTCCTTTATCTGTGCTTTCTTTTGAACAAAGATCAGGACACAAGACTTAATTACTAAGTATCTATAAATCTATCTATCTACAAAAATAGATATATTATAGGCATGTATTGTTTTTGAGATGGCAGCCTGATATGCAGCCCATTGAATGTTCACTGTGTACATTGTACCTGCACATTAGCATTTTCGACGCAGATGATTCCGTCTTTATTCTCCAACACCACAGCTAACCAAACACAGTCTGTGCCTGGCTTGAAAAGAACAGTTAAGAGTACACGTGTGTTTATATTGGGTCTCTGTTCTCCTGCTGAAATTGGCTGTCCATGTACACCAGCCCACACACTTATTGTGGGCTTATTGGCTAAAGGAGCATTTCTTTATATCCTCAGACACGTTCTGTTCTTACTTTTACTAATAAAAATGATATAATTGATATGATGGACCCATGATTTATTGGCTGTACAAATGGATGTATATACACTGATCAGCCACAACATTAAAACCACTGACAGGTGAAGTAATGCAACATTGACCATCTTGTGGCAATGCAATGTTCTGCTGGGAAACTTTTGGACCTGGCTTTCGTGTGGATGTCACTTAGACATGTACCACCCACCTAGACCAGACCAGGCAGCAGCCATCCCCAGCAGGATGCAGCCTGACACAGGCACACACACAAAAATGGTTTAGGAACAACTCAAACAACATGAAGAACAGCACAAGGTGTTGACCTGGCCTCCAAATTCACTAGATCAAACTGATTAAGTATCTGTGGGATAATCCACAGAGGCCCCTCCCCTCAATCCATAGGACCCAAAGGCCCCCACTAACAACATTCTGTTGCCAGACACCACAGGACACCCTCAGAAGGCCCATGTCCATTCTCTGATGAGTCACAACTGTTTTGGCGGCATAAGGGAGACCTACACAATATTAGGAAGGTGGTCATAATGTTATGCCTGATCAGTGTGTAGTCCCATCGCATTAGCACAATGTACATTATAGAGTAATGTTGAAGACAGCAAGACTATGAAGAAACACAATTATGCAGTAAAGGGAAAAGTGGGTTCAGCGTTCAGATTCTTCAAGGTAGCCTCCTTTTGCTTTGGCACACTCCTAGCTTTCTCTTGATCAGCTTCAAGGTCGTCACCTTGAACGGTTTTCAGTTAACAGTTGTGCCTTGTCAAAAGTAACTTTGTGCAATTTCTTACCTCCTTAATGTGTTTTTCACCATCAACTGTGCAGAGGTAGGGTTGGTTCTGTGCAGTGAATAGCCCTGTTCGACTGCTTTCTAATGCATATTATGGTTTTAAATATTTCCTCAAGTGCTGATGATGAAACTGGCTCTCATGAATAAGGAAAGGCATAGGCTTACCTCTGCTGCAGTTAGTTAATTAGAATCACCAGCCTCAGAAACTGCAAATGAACAGCCCCTCAGATTAGAGCCCCCATAAATGATTCACAAAGTTCAAATGGCAGACACATTTCAACATGTTCAGAAGAGACTGTCTTGCTGATGATTTCGCCTATGCATGTCCTGATTCACACAGAGGTATAGAGGCTGAAGGCCTTTATAGTCCTCAGAACCCACAGCAGCAAGGTTTTAACCTGGTTTCACAACCTTCAGTAGCTCCTGAAGAAATCATAACAAAGACTGAGGATTATTGTTGACCCACCAAATGTCCTCAGCCTTCTCAGGAACTACAGAGGCTTTTTACAGAAGTATCCTTGAGAGCGTCATCACCACTGCAATCACGGTGTAGTCTGGAGACTGCACTGCTCAGGATAGGAATGCTGTCCAATGCCTGATTAAAAACTGCACAGAAACTGCATTCCTGAAGTGGCCTGCCCGTCACTACAGCACATTTTCACAACCAGGGAGAGATAGAGCCCACAACATCACCAAGGACGGTACAAACCACCAACACAACCTCTTCACACTCCTGCCGACAGGGAGATGCTACAAGAAATCAAGGACAAGACTCACAGAGAGCTTCTAGCCTCAGGCCATCCGACTTCTGCACAGTTTAACACTGCCCCACTTCCCCATCACTCCCACTGACTCTATCTGTAGCTCAAGGCACAGAGCACTTTCTAAGGATCTCAAGCTTCAAGCTTTTAATTTAACTGATTTCTCTGTGTGGTTCCACCATGAAGCATGGAGGAGGTGTGATGGTGCGGGGCGCACACACATAACAGGCATGATTACCACAGCATTCTGCAGCTACGTTCTGTACCATCTAGGGACCATCAGTTATTCTTCAACAGGACAATGACCCCAAACACTCTAGGCTTTGTAAAGGTTGTTTGACTAAAAAGGAGAGTGATGGAGTGCTGTGTCAAATGACTCGGCCTCCACACTCATCTGACCTAAACCCCAACTGAGATGGTTTGGGAGTGAAGGCAAACAAGTGCTCAACACCTCTGGAAACTCCTTCAAGGCAATTGGCATTCTTTCAATCAGCTTCATGAGGTAGTCACCTTGGATGGTTGTCCAAGAGAGTGTAAAGCTGGTGGCTATTTTGAAGAATCAAAAATATAAAACATGTTCTGGTTTGGTTAAACATTTCTGTTTATGACATAATACTTACGGTATTAGACACACATACTTTGCATGCATCTCCTTTTCCTTATCTGACATGCGTACGGAAAAAAAACACATACACATCCGCATTTGCCACCACAAGACATCTTTGTTAATTTGACAACCTGACATAAGGTGATGATGATGATTTTAGACGTACTGTCAAGTGTGGTATTTGCTCAGGGAAGGATGGCAGTGATGTGTGTTGATAAGGCCGGAATTAAGCGTCATCAATGAGTGAACGCCACACAATCAGGTCAATCTATGGGGACAACAGTGGAGGTGGCACGCGGATCCAGGCTGATGGGACTCAAAAGCTGTAAAATCGCAGTATAAACACTGAATGAGGGAGAACTCGAGGACTCGTTATCTCCCTCATTCACACTAAATGAATCCTTTCCACTCAGGCATTCGGTGACTAAGGTAGAAGCCCTCCTTCCATATTCATCCATGCGGCCAAGTGTGCTGATTGAAATGAGTTTGTTCAGCACTCAGAATCATCATAGCTTAAACCCGAGTTGATAACATCTGACATTTTCATATAAATAAATGTCAGCCATGTCACTCAATCACACGCTGACAGCACAGTGATTCAACCCACGGCCATTTCTCAACAGCTTTTAAACCACTAATGTATCGGCAGGTCATAATATTTTTTCCCCACAATGCATTTTGTTGTTAGGATAAAGACTATAGACAGTATAAACATGGAAGCCAAAGCAAGTAGTGCTCCCCCTGGTGGCTGGCTGCAGTATAGTTCATAAGATCAACCTCCTCCATGTTAGTGGATGGGACTTGGGCTGAATTAAAGCATTACAATATACGTCAAATATTTTTTTTTCAAGCATGGTTTCTGTCACTTTAGGTAGTTAATATGGGGATGCATATTTAAGTGTCATTTTTGGAATAAGTTGTTTTAGTTAGTTATTTGATGCTATAGAAACAGGATGTGACATAAAGGCGACTACCAGTTGCCATGCGACCGCTCCATAAAGCGGTTCCTGTGGGACCATGAGAGTTGTGAAGAACGAAATACAGTGTATAATCCAACATTTTCTTGTAACTGGCGCAGTTAGTGCAGAGTGCATATTTATATACAGTCTATGGACTCATAATATGATTTAAACATGAGCGTGGCCACTTCGCCACCTTTGTGGAAAAATTACACAAAAGTTTTGGACTGACTTTCAGTATTAGATATTATATAAAAGAGAAGACAAGACAACCCTGGCCAACGTGAAGCTCTGAATGCCACTGAGAAGGGAGGATTTACTGGAGTGTCACTAAAAGCTTTGTTATGACGGTGTATTTGAAATAATGATTGTATTTAGCTGCTAGTGCTCCTGGTTAAAAAGGCTAGAACATGAACAGCAGCAGTTGTTTAATGTGGAAGCGTAAAGGAAACATTTAAGGAACTTTTCCACCTCGGTAGCTTGAATCGACAGAAGAATATATGTGACTGAGGGTGTGCGACCACATTTAATGGAAAATCTCAAAAAGTGCGATTAATTGAGGAAAGGAAAAATACTGCTGAAATAACTATGAAGGGCTAAAAAAAAAATAAAAAATCATGCTTTGAGGGCAATATAAGAAGACTGAACATTTCAGTGCCTTAATTTAATTTGACAGGGCTTTTCAGTCTAATCTCTCATCATGAGATTATTCAGAGAACGCAGCCACTTAGAAGTGAGTGATTAGTTGCAGTCAGCTTGAGATCACCTTGGCTTGTACGGGCTAAAGTAGGGAAATATCAGCGGCAATATGCTGGTAAACAAAAAAACATGCTTGCAGCATGACCTCCACTGCATGACCACCATTCCCAGCCTGGCGGGTAAAACAAACTCTACTCTCTATTCTGCCGTTACAAAGCAAACAAGTGCCTTATCCTAAACACCTACCTGTTTACTGCACTTAAATCTTCAAAGCACTGCAGATTCCCACTTTAGCTATTATTCCTGGGTATATTTTGAATTATTACCAACTAACATTCTTCAGCTGAAGAGTGTATTAAATAACTGGCATCCTTTCTAACATTTGCTTTCTTTTTTGCACGTGTACACACACACACACACACACACACACACACACACACACTCTCCCAGGCTAATTCAGTCATTAACTTTCAAATAAGCACTGCCTATTTATTTATTTCTCTCTCTGCTCCGTGTGTGTCACATCATATCACAGGGCTCCTGAGAGTTGTGCCATATCCATGTTGTTCTTTCATTACCGTGGGCTTATGCAGATTTACATGGATATTGAGGTTGGATGTGGCCTTAAACCATAAAGGCTTAGGCAATAAGACAACCGACTGTGTGTGTGTGTGTGTGTGTGTGTGTGAGTGTGTGTGTGACTGGGGCGGCTGATGATCGTTCGCTTGATGAAAAATTATATGACATGAGAGGCTGTCAACTCAAATGATATATCTTGCTCTCCTCGTCTCCCCGAGTCTCTTGTGTGTCAACATTTGCATTGCCATCTTAAATGACGTTTATTTCACCCACATCATGTGCTTGGCACTTTAGGCTGGGTTTGTTGGAGGTCTCAACAGCAATTAACGTGACGAAAATATATGGTTTTACGTCATGTATCCCAAGTTGTACACGGAAGAAAAGAAGAAATCCGATTTGGAAACATGTGTAAGTATAGCTCTAACACAGCTTATCTAGTGAGGCTGTGTAAAGGTCTGGACTCTGTCAGTGCTGATCATATTCTTGGGTGGATTCTTAATTTGTGTCACGGCAGTAATAAACCAAACCAAGCAGAAAACATGCTGAAGTGACACAGTTACTTGTCTCGTAGCCGCAGGCCAGATCTGTTGCGTTACTGGTTCAGTGTGGTGTCAGTGCAGTGTCGCACAATCATTGTAGTAGGAAAATAACTGCTGACCTGATGTTAAAAAACAAATTGCGGCTTTGGGAGGTAATAGTGGTCGTTCCTGTTCAGAAAAGGATAAGTGAGCTTAAGTTCTGCTCATCCAATGAACTTCATCCTCATTGCTGCTCAATCTAGATCTTGAATCCGGAGCAATACACCTGGCATGACATACAACGACCAGGCATAACATTATGACCACCTTCCTAGTATTGTGTAGATCTCCCTTGTGCCTCCAAAACAGTTGTGACTCATGAGACAATGGACATGGGCCTTCTGAGGGGAGGGGCCTCTGTGGAGCCTCAACCTCTGTTTTTTTGAGTTGTTCCAAAGTGTTTTTGTGTGTGTGTCTGTGTCAGGCTGCATCCTGCTGGGGATGGCTGCTGCCATCAAGGAGTGTCACTGCCATGGTGTGGGGATGCCTGGATCCACACGAATGAATGCCAGGTCCAAAAATTGTCACAAGATGGTCACTGCTGTTCACTTCACCTGTCAGTGGTCATAATGTTATGCCCTTTAGCAATGCTAAACCTCAGGCTTGCGCTTGGGTAGTGCAAACCAAATCATCTCTCTTGCATCCCACTGCAGGATTAAAGGTTAGATAAGGAAAGGATGGAGTCACCGCTAAATAAACAACAGGAAACTTTGACATACACAACACGATAAATAAACAACTTCTAGTGGCACAGTGATTCTGAGATCAGATTGGGCTGCAGTTAGTGAATGAGGGCACATTCAGACAGCAGCAATATACCATGTATCCTGAAGACGGCTCTTTTTGGGATTATTCACAATAAGATGCCATTGTCCAATGGTCCCTGAATGTGCAGGGGGTAGCTGTAACTGCAGGTGACACATTTTGAGACACTACTGTGGACTAATGTTTGTCAGCCCATGGAGGGCCCAATAATGGACTGGGGCCTGTACAATTACTTGCCTACTGCACATCGCTTTTCTGGCTGAAGTGGAAGTGTTAATATGTCCCAGCATTAACCAGAATATGACGGCCTCTCATCCAAAGAACTTGTTGACACCAGCAATACACCTTGGCAAGTGTAAAGTATTACGGCTGGGAACAGTGATTGAGATGAGCAAAGAACAAAAAAAGAAAAAAGAAAGTGATTTCTTGCTTTTGTAGAGAGATGTGCTAGAAATCTATTCTGGTGGCAGCAGCTCTCTGGAGTGACAGTACGAGCCATCCCAGCAGAGATGTGCCCAAATATCTTGCTGCCTTCAAAAATGTGCTGTAACTTACAAATGTAATTACTTTCCATAATTCTACATCAAACAGAACTGGCAGGTTGCTTTTGTTTTTAAATGCAATATGGACTTTTGGACAAAACAATGTAGAAAAATACATGGACAAACACATGAAGACCCTCGACTGTATTTATATAATAGTAAGTTATGAATATGTGACTGCGTCAGACTTCTTCACACTGAGCAGTGAGTTTCACTTCAGAAACTTTTGATCTCATTGTCTCTTGGACAGATTCCAGAGCAGGGATGCTGCTCTCTTCTTTGAAAGTTTTCGTTTATTTTTCTCCTGTGAAACGGCTCCAATTTCCCACTCTCTTCCATCCCGCAAAGAGTCGGGGGAAAGGTTGAGGGACTAGGAAACCCCCTCCAGACATGAAGAAGTTTTTAATACTAATCCTGGCTTTCAGCTTCTTGACTGCACCACAGACTTTGAGCTGATAATGATCTTATTATCTAAGAAAGAAAGATTTATGTCATGATATTTACCGTATATTTTAATGGTGTTGGATAATTCATCTGGATAGTTCATCTGCAGTTTGACTGTAATGGAGAGGAAAACTATTTCTCCCTAGCTTTATGCAAAGTGTCTCAAGAAAAAACGTGAACATCTTAGTGCTGCCATTTCTGCTGTTAGTACACTTAACAGACCAATAATGTGGACATTCATTCATTTATTTTCTGTAACCACTTGTCCTCTGGAGGGTCGTGGGGGAGCTGGAGCCTATCCCAGCTGTCTTTGGGTGAGCGGCGGGGTACACCCTGGACAGGTCGCCAGTCTATCACAGGGCAAACACAGAGGGACAGAAAATCATTCATACTCACACCTACGGCCAATTTAGAATCACCAATTAACCCAACTAGCATGTCTTTGGACAGCGGGAGGAAGCCAGAGTACCTGGAGAGAACCCACGCAGACACAGGGAGAACATGCAAACTCCACACAGAAAGGCCTCAGCTGGCCGATGGATTCGAACCCAGAACCTTCTTGCTGTGATGCATCAGAGCTAACCATAATGTGGACATCCCATTGCATTTACCCACAATAAATAAACTGTCCTCATGGCACTAACACCACACCACCGTTGATGTTGCCATGCATGTCACAATACATGTGAATGCAGCTGTGCATGCTGACACTTTAAACATTCTAATATTTACCCCCTGCCTCTGATGGGATAAAGGAATTATGTGAATGGTATTATGAAGCTTTGCCATATGTTGGCGGGACGCAGGTGAATAATGGAATATCCTTTTATTATCTTGTGTAAATGCCGCCTGTGCATTGCTGGTGATTTACAGCAGCGTGGCCTCATACATTACTATCAGCAAGTGGGTTTTTGAAGCTGCTATAATTGCATCACACAGTGCCCCTCTGGGTGTTATATCATTATATATAGCTCGTACGCAACAATTATCGAAGCTTATGTGCTGCATCGAAAGTTTTCCTCAAAGCTGTTGCTGGCTGGTTTACGACGGTTGACAAAGGAGTATTAAAACAAAGTATTAATCACTTTATGGTCTTACTCTTTCAGTGAGACTGCCGACACCCAAGTCGGGCTACTTTGAGGCATTTTTCAAATATGCTTTTACTGACAATGTCACCATGTTATGAGTCACTTGTTTTTCCTTTATTCTTTGTGAGTTATTGGTGACGCACATGTTTCAAACAGCAGGAAGTTACTCATTTAGTTTATGGTTCATTAGTGTGTGTGTGGTGTGGCTTTATGGCTCTGCAGGGATCGTCTATGCACAAATAAACGCAACGTGGCAGCGTAATCACCGGAGCTTATTTGTTAAAGCTTAGTGACATCTTTGAATCTGTTTTTAAACTTTAGCATTATTATAACCACAGCTACCAATCTCCTCATCCGAAGATGATTGACTCACTAAAGAATGAGACTGAAATGAATGGTTAAATGCTTAAGTCATCCAGTCATTTGTATTATGGTTTAGTTACAGTTTTGAGAACTTTTTTGTGCTTCATTAAATTCACTTTTGTTTTTATCTCTTTGCAGTTTAGCTAGATAAAATACATGTTCACCTTTTTTATACCACCAAGAGGTGAAAACATTGTCATGCATGCAGTAGTTCGGTAGTCAGGTGCCAAACAAATGGCAAATATTGGTTTTTGTTCTGTCAAAATGAATGTACTAAAGCAAATTCTTTTAAACGTTGTTCATTTTTGTTTTTCATGCATGATTAATTCATGCACGTTCCATTGTTATGGCCTTGGCATTCCCCATTGACCTGAGAGAAATGAGAAGGTATGGAGTAGCAGCAGCAGTAGCAGTAACAGTAGCACTGCTGGAAAGCAAGCAGCCTCCAGTGTTAATTCCAATGATGAACAAGACGTCTAAGACACTGACGAGCTGAAACTAATATCTGCTGATAAAAACTATGGCGAAATTTCTGCCTTTTTCTGTTGGCGAGACAAGACAAGACATGATCAATGATATGATAAGATGTTATTTGATCAGCAACCCTTCGTACGGGCTGACTGTCTTTTAAAATCTGCATCTCTGTCATTGGATTGGATAAGGGATGCTATCCCATCTAATCTCATGCAGATGATTGTAGCCTACCACAGCTAGCATGCTGCCACAAGCCCTGTGGCCACAAATTAGGTGCCATCACCTGCTGTTTATCCGGCCTCTATCGCTGTAAGTAAGCTACCTATGAAGTTAAATTAGTTTTCAAGTTGGTGCTTTTCACTACATGAAGATATTGCCTTCTGCCCACTTTTTACTGGCACATATTTAAACCGTGTATAATAGAGTGGATAATGGATTAGCATTTAGCAAACTAAAATTGTCCATAAACATAGTTCCTGGAATGAATCCTTCTTGTGTATCTCCACATGCAAAGTAATACAGTAAACCATTCAAGCTGCAAGCCTGCAATTTATTGTTTAAGATTTGAAATGTTATTTTCCTTCAAAATGCGTACACCCTTAATGGTTTCACCTCATTATGTTTGTACTGTTTGTACTTGAATTGCCATTACATTAGTTATGAGAACTGTCCTCTCGAATGAACTGGCAGACAAGTTATCTCAGAAATATGTGCTCAGCCATTGCACTGCTATTAAACGTCTGGGTTTATTACACTTTAATTTGAAGTTTCGGAAAATAAATGCTGTTTTTTTCAAAGAAAAGGGTTTTGTATTCTTACTTCAGCTATGCTACCTCTTTTATCTGTCTGTAATGTATGATCGAACCTTATAAACGATCAAGGACAGCATAGCAGGCTGATAGCCAACTCTGGTAAGGGATGTGTATTAGTGCTAAGACTAATACAGGTCGATACAGGCTGGATTAAAATTTCTACCAAATAAATAAGTTTAATTAAATTGGTATAAAGGGAGAAAATTTCTGACGGCTATTTTGTCTAAACACAACATATAAAATAACTGCCAAAATTGATGTTGTTAGTTGAAGTTTCACTAAATGTAATAAAAAGTTGACAAAAATGCAATAACTTCTTTGATTAAAAGCAGATTAGAACTATGAAAGATAAAAATAACTAAAATGCAACTAAGACTAATAGGCATATTCGTTAGAAATGTGATGTTTGCAAACGAAACAAATCTATTGACCGGCTCTTTAAAACAAACGATGGGAACCAAGTCACAGTTGTGAGACGTTGTGTGTTTTGATCCAAATCTTACCCTATTATTCCTCCCAGTGATTATGTCCTGGATAAAATAAGTTATTCCCAGGATGGTGTCTTAAAAATAAATAAATAACAAAATGAGCCAATGAGTCTTTTGAACGGCTCTTTGAAAGTACTGGATTCACAAGATCCAACTCCCTTCAAAGAGCCACAAATCCCATTTCTAATTTTCATCTGAAGACAAGGAGTAAGACTAAATCAAAAATCACTCTCACAATTGACACTGGCAGGCTCTGAGGTGTGGCCGTTATCCAAAATGGATAAAGAAGCAGGTCTTTTTAACAAGAGATTCAGCTACAAAGTCTGGCCAAATGTTTTTCTCGACAAGAACAAAGTTATCCCTTCCAGGTACATTCAGAACCGAGTGTGATTAATTTGTGTTAATACACATTAGCTATGGAAATGATGCAGTTAATCACAATTAAACATTTCAATCTATTGCCAGCCTTAGTTTTTACTTATTAAGAAAAAGGTAAATGAAAATAAGTTTTAACCTGAAGTTGTTCTGCACAGAATCCTCCACAGTTTTTCATAAAAATACATCTGTATGTAAGTCTTGCAGTGAAGTGTACGCAACATGATTTTTCACTGATTGACTCGCTATATTCCCCCGATCCTGACGGTGACACTAATAGAATTCACTCCTCTTCTGTAGGTCCTTCATTTCCATACTAATACGTTGCCGTGTCTCATACTAATTCAAGGTATTCCTTTGGCGATACTGACATTACAAAACTGCCCTGACAGCCCACATGACAGAGGGAAAGAATGGCGTGCACACCGTTGTTATTCAAATGAGATCTTTTTAAACGGAGTCGCATCAAGACATTCACTCACCGCTCGGTGGCAATCCTTCAAGTGGAACTTTTGTGTTTCCATGCTGACATTTCTGAGTTTTTGGGTGGTATTGGTGCATCAGCTGGAACATCTAACCCTAGTAAAATCTAACTTAACGTGTCACAGAATACAGATTGAACTGGTGGCCTCCACTGGGGAGCCATAGTTGTGGCATAATATCAGTTGGTACGAGCTAAAATGCTGTGAGTGATGTTTATGCCCTTTTATATTATATAGGCCCTGAAACTATCGTATAAATACGATAATTATTGTATATCTGGCAACTCTCGTGGGAGTTGTCAGCACCCCTTGAACCTGAATGTTGCTGCTTCACATGCCGCTTGTGTTTTATGGCGACATCATTACATCAAACGCAAACAATACATGTATATTTTATTATCTATGAAATAAACAGCCATCTTGATTAGACTTTCAAATTAATTGCGTGCATTTGAAGAATTCTGAGCAGAACAACACAAGCCAGAAGGCTAACGATGGAGGGGTCAAAAAGGTGTCTGGGGTTTGAAGAGATTAACCTGATTTTATGAAGCTGTGACCAGCAGAAGTCGGCAGGTTAATGACGCGTTAGATGCAGGATTAAAAGAAAAACACACAGGAAACACAATGACCGAGGTAAGTCAAGGTTTTGTTTCCTTAAGTGCCCCACGGATTAATCATAAATCAAAATAAATGAAGTCTGTTTTATTCTTGTTCATGTTGCGGACTTCCATTTAACTACCCTGAACTTGGATCACCTCAAAAACAGAACTCGAACTGGAACCACCAGCTGCGTTCTTAATTTTGCGGATGCATTTTTTATGACTGACATTTGTTACGAGTTTTACGTTGTCCTCTGTAGTGTACCTACAAACACAGAGACAATTAACACACACAGATATAATACTGTTACTCATGCGCTCTTTTTATGATAATCAGCTGGGGTTTTCTTTTGAAAAATGCACAGCTATAATTTGTCAGCCTGGTCGGCTCCAGCAGTGTGAAAGCAGAATGATTAACCTTGATGGTAATAATCTATAGTTCACAAACATTAAGAGTGCCGCCTGTGCTTATGCAAGCCATTACTGTGTTTACTTGCGCTATGTTGCACTTTGCATAATGTTGCTAGTAATGACATTACACAATCAATGCCACATGAAGAGTCACTCCTCAAGGTTGATACTTACTAATATTAAAGTTTATCTGACTTTAAACTGACACCTTCTTTGGTTCAATCTCTTTCAGTATATATCTTGATTTCTGTAAAGTACCAGGTAATGGTTACGTAGTTCTACTCTAATTAATCTTTTCACTGTGCCGCATTGTTGTATATTATTATAAGAAGCGGTGATATTCATTCCCAAAGAAGACACAGTTCATGCTGGGATGTCACTTGCGCAATGATCCAAGTTGCCATTAAAATGTAGCTCAAATTTTGACTGGGGTTTTACAAAATTAAAAAGAACATGTATATAAAGAAGTGATTCATAGAAATCATTGTGAAACCACAGGGGTGACTTGACTAACAATGAACATAAAACTTCTAACATACTTAAACTAACTAAACATAAGCCAAATGAACAAAAAGAGAAACTATATACAAAGAAAATAATTATCTTTAACCACAATAACAACTCCTCTTTAAAGGACACTTGAGGATGTTTCAGTCCAGTCCCACTTCTTCCATCTTCTTCCTTCTGAATGATTTTCTCCACTTCCTCTAGACTATCCTTAAAAGGCCTTCTCAGCCAAGCTTCAGGCCTTTTGCCAGAGGAGCTCAAACAAAGAAAATGTATTAAGTAGTAAGACCACTTAAAGACCATGAACAGAATGCCAAATTGTGTGCACCCAAACCAACAAACTGTAAATGGAATAAAGTGTAATCTAAAGGCAAAAGACTAGGTGTAGTGTTATTTGTAGTTGCGAGAGTGTCAAATTGTGAACAAACAAATCCTGACACTGGTGGTGGACGACTGCTGTGGCCGCCACAGTTACATTACTTTAGTGGTACAGTTATAAAAGCCAAAATATAAATTCATAACCCCACTCCTACTACACAAACCGCATTAGCATTTTGTTGTGACAGCTTCATTGCATCAATCTAACAGTCTCTAGAATTAGGGCCTGTTCAGACGTTGCATTAAGATCCGATCTGGGTTATCCGATCACAAGTGACCAGCTACATGTATGCGTGTTCAGACCTGGCATTAACATGCATCTCCAAGTCTGTGTCCAGATCCGATCTCTGTTTCGCGCTCTGTATGCAAATAATCATATCATATACTGTAATATCATCTGGGGCGCAGTAGAATATTTTAACAGCTGCTTTCTCTAATGGATCTCTACCGCTGCTCCAGAACTGAGAACAGCGCTGATTTATGTGTGTGCGTCATGACTTTGCCTTCACACATTAGGTTATTATTTATTGATCTCCACCCTGACGTTACTAAGACCTGCACAAAACTCAGATTATAACTCCAACCCTGGAAGTAAAAAAGTTAAATGAAGACAACAGGGATTGAGGAAATACGGAACTTAATCACACATGCCTCCTCATACATCAACATCATCAGATCAGTAATTAACATAAAATCACACCCGTGTACTCATATTGAAAAACTTTCATTTGTAAATTCTTAGATTCATTTGTTAACGGCTACAAGGACAGACTATTTTAAAAGGCTCTCATTACTAATGAACAGACATCACATACAGTGCTTTTTTCTTCTCAGGATCATTTATAATAGTTTGTTTTTTTTGAATGAATGAATGAGGCAAAACTCCACTGATGCAGGAGCACCCCTGTTGAGTATAGGCGATCTCTCTTTAATGCGACTCAGGACTCATTGCGTTCACACTACATAAGGAATGTGGACACATGCAACCCAGACCACCTCCAACTGTGGTCAGAGATCCGATCTCTCAAATGCGATCTCTGTGTGTCTTAGGGGTCGAAATCGCCAGGATTGGAATCTCGATACAAGGTCTGAAAAGGCCCTTATTTTGCAGTAGCTCTAGATGATGACTGTGTCTCTAGCAGACTTGCTGCAGCACGTTTTAGAAGAGCGTCTCTTCACTAAGCTAAAAATGCATGGCTAGTGTATTGTTGATGTAAGACGTGTCAAGCTCAACAGAAAAGCCAGACTTCCTCCCACCCACCAACTTTTTTTCAGTGGAAAGTTGGTCTCGAGTCTCAGCAGTGGGAACTGATTATGCCCTGCAAAGATCTACCAGGCCTTGGGTCACCTTACGATGACTCTCAATTGTGTGTCACATTAATACACTGCCTGGCCAAAAAAAAAAAAAGTCACCACCTGGATTTAACTAAGCAAATAGGTATGAGCCTCGTATTGGATAATTCCTGTGATTACGGTGATTATCTTTCAGCAGGCAACAAGTTATTTAACCCCAACTGATGCAATGAGTAGCTTCTCATTTCTTAAACAACCGTGTTGAAATAGACACGTCCCGTGGCCGTGGAAAAGATGTTAGTCTGTTTGGGAACGGTCAAATCATTGGCATGCATCAAGCAGAGAAAACATCTAAGGAGATTGGAGAAACTGAGCCCCATGAATCCTGGCATTGTCATCTTGGAGGTCTTAACACAGTTTTATCAGATTGTGAAAGAGTGGTTCAGGGAGCATGAGACATCATTTTCACACATGGATTGGCCACCACAGAGTCCAGACCTTTTTTCCGGTGAAGTAAAAATAGTTTGCAGCAGCGGGTCAACAAGTATGTGACTATACATTTACAGTTTTGCTGCGTATGCACTCTTATTAAAAAATATGGAACTGTATTACGCCAGTCGGCATCCAGGCCAGTGACTGTTTAGAGGTTAAAGGGTAAAAACCAGACAAATTTAATTGTACTGAAACAAATGGGCATGATAGCGTCCTCAAACTCTGGTTTCTTAATTTTCTTCACGTACACCGTATTCACTCAACTTAGTTCCACTTTTTATCCTCAGGGTTTTCCATCCCATTTCAATAATAATGATTTATCGCTTGCATTTAAAATACGCTCAATTATTCATTACATGACATATTTAACAACTGGTAATGCAACATTTAAGTGTTCTTATATTTCCTCCAGTAATCACGTATGAGGAGACGTGTAATTGGACCGTGTTTGTATTTCTTGTGAATTTTACATCTCGAGGGTGCAAAAAGTGGTCGGCGCCCTGAGGACTGGAGATTTGTCTCTATTATTTAGGCCTCGATGTATAATGAACGTGTGGGTGTAAGAGAAGGGAACAGATTCTCTCTGTCTGTGTGACAAACTCATACTGATTACACAGACTGTGTCGCTGCGCCGACATAATGGTATGTTTCACGCGGCCGCTTTAATTGACAGGAGCAAAGAGACAGAGGGAGGAGAGACGAATAATATGTGTGATTAAGTTTAATGTAGTGCTGCTGGTGTCACTGCCATCAATTCTGTAGAGATGAGAACCACACGCCTCTGTCCTGCACTGATGTAGTTGATAAGCTTCGCGTTATTTAAGTCCAACATGCAAAAGAAATGTATGTATAACACTTGAATTCATTGACTACTAGCCTGCTGTACTAGATGGCATTTAAAAAATATATTTAAACATTCCCAAAGAGCATTATGCACAAGTCAATAGTTATTTTAAATGATGCAAAAGTTCACAGTGAAGGGAAAAACATTTAGTTCAACTAGCATTTCTTTATTAATATTCACCTCGGCACATGCATCAATCACTGCACTTACTGTTTACTGAGTACTAATTAAAGAAAAGCCTAATGTCCTAATTAAACTTTGACGCTGCCACTATAGACGTCATCAAAATCTGATATGTCAGAACCAGATAAATGGCTCCGTGTGGGTACAGATCTAATTAACACCACATCCAACATGTGAATGCTTCATCGGGGTCATTTCTATTGTGTCTCCTCCTCCTCTACCCCATAACCATGAAACTGTATTTTGACAGAAACTAATTCAGGCTTCCCTCAGGTTCTTTCAATAGCTTCGTACAGAGTCCCAGGTTTGAATCTGACTGTGGAGACTGCTCATATTTTCTGTCTCTGTTTTTTTTTTTCCAATCTATTTATAGTTTTCGAATTTTCAAAAAAGGTCTCCCGAAAGTCCCGGTACTGGCACTCACCTTCCTAATTTATCAGCAGTCCCATACAGAAGCACAGTGTGGCAGCCGGTAATAATATAAAATCAGACACCATCTCTCCTCCAAATTATCAAGCTGCACTATTTCGGTCACTGGCACTAGAGTGCCAGACAACCCTGCATAAACAGCTAAATATGGACTTTGCAGGGAGGCCGGGCAGCGAGACAATGGAGTCAGGTTCCAACATAGTCACAGTGTGTTATTATTTTCGTACTGGATGTGTGTTTCAACCAATGCAGGGAAAAACGTACCTCTGCAAGCAAGTGGATAGCAGTAGTAAAGAACATGACAAATTAGTTTTGTTTTTTGTTTTTTAAGTATGGTTGCGGGCATTTTAGTTATTTGATGCTACATAAACAGGATGTGACATCATTAATCAAGCAGTATTAGTCAAATGCAAACACCAGTGAGTTGAGAGGAAGTGTGGGTGGGGCAATGATAACGTGGCTCCACTTGGACAGTGCTGCTCAGATTCTGGCTCCAAACCCGCAAGATGGTATCCCCCGCGTCCCAAGGATTCTAGCATCGATGTGGCTAATGGGAGGAAGTGGAGATGCGTCGTCCTTTTTTTCTACAGTCTATGGTTTCAACTTGCCAGAAACCTGCTGTTACAGTATGTGGCATGAGCAGAGACGAATCCAACAAGCTGGTTTAGGCATCTACATGGAAATAGGTGGGCAGTCAAGACTAATGAGCAGCACAATTGACTAATATGTCTAATCTATATCTAATAATCATTTCGTATTATTAAAAGGTCATAGGTACTGTAAAATCAAATAGATCCAAGACCTCAGAGAAACTATATAAAGAGTGAAAGGCCACTATTCTTTGAAGGTGAAGGAGTATAAAACCTTACATGTTCTCCTTTTGCTCCGTGACTGAACATGTGGCTTGTTTGATGCTGGTCTCGGGAGTCTGAGCGGACGCATTGAACTGTTGCAGTGGCTGAGTTAAGATATGGAGTTCAACTCTTGGGTTATTTCCTTTAGCACGCTATGCCCCAGGGCCAATACGACATGGCTAAAATGACAGTGGGGCGCCAACTGTTCGGAAGAGAAGTTACATTTCATATCTGGTTAAATGCATGTATCCCTCTGTTACTTTTATTTCCCTCCCATGGGTGTTTTTTAACTGGAGTTTGAAGTGCACGAACTCTAATGAATGAATGTTATGGAAGGGGATAAAGAAAAGCAGATTAGAACTGAAAACTATTTATATTGCATCTATATACGCATATATTGTGCGTATCTTTTATTTGCTGTCAGCTCTGACTTTGCTCAGGTACAAGTTTAAATCCTGTCAGCTCCAAGTAAACAACACCTACGTGTTGTGACATAAAGGGCAATGACAATAAAAGTAAACTTCAAAGATCCAATTAAATTGTATTTTGTATTGCTGAATTAAGTGGTTCATTGTATCCGTCCTCCCTCACTTCTGTGCTCACAGATGAAGCACGGTGAATACCTTGTGATCGACTTAAAGCTATAACTTCTTCTAATGAGTACAGGGAAATTGAGATTATTCCCTCGTCTAAACACTGGGGTGTTTGGTTTGGTGCAAGTTTCACCTTTTTTTTTTTTTCTTTTAAAAGAAAATGATTGAATTACACTGGAAAGATAAACAGAAAACAAAAGATCGCTGCAGGTCTCTTGAAACTTTTCATTTCTTAACTGATTCTTTTTGTTAATAATTGCAATACACAGGGTACATCTTAACGACTGATTGATTTAATTTCAGTCTTGCATGCCAAATGAAAACTATGAGTGAATTTTTTTTGTCTTTCACACAATGCCTCCCTAATTCCCACAAGTCTCCTTGATTAGTCACGCATATTCTTTGTGTCTGTGTGAGTCGAATGAAGCGACTTGATTTTTGGTCTGGTTGGATTTTCACAAAATTTTTGCTTTTCGGAAAGTTTACTTCGGCGTCTGGATCCCTTTTACCTCCTGTCAGGTGATAATAACACTGACGTACGGCAACGTTAGCATCCTTGAGCAAGACGCTGAGCGCCCAGTTGCTTCCGGTGCCTGGGACTGGTGAGTAAATGGGTAGATGTTCGTAGATGAGTACCAATAGGTAAAAAAGCGCTATATAAAAACAAGACTATTGACTCTATTGTAAGAGTGAACCATAGTGGACCACGTATTTTGGGTAACATCCACAGAAAGACATAAATCTTATCATCTAATATGGTCTAGATGAGGAAAAAGCAGTGAAACTGCAATTTTTCTGTTTTCACAAATAGAATAAAGGTTTTACAAATCTGGCAAAATGTTCCCATGTTAGGTTTTCACACAACAGAATAAACGTTTCATTTTACAGCCTTAAGAAATGTGGAAAAAAATACAAATAAATAGTGATCCAGTCGCTCAATGCTGTAATTTCGCTTCACTTACCCCTGAACAGATGAATTGGAAGCCAACTTTAATGCCTTTAGCAATGTAGGAGAAAAAAATAAATCAAAAAGTTTGGTCAAAATGGTTACTTTTTTGCTATTCACTGAGATTTTTCTGTGATCAAAAGACATGCAGTTTACAAGAAGAGAGAGGAGAACACGATGGAAGACTGACAAGCAACATGAGGAGGAAGAAAGGCGCCGGCACACTGCGGTTCATGAGGCGGTGTGACAGATGAAGACGAAGATGAACACACAGTGACAAAGGCAGCCCCGCATCTGTTATCAGGAGTGCAGCTGGACACAGACTGAAGGCGTAATGATACACTCCGGCAGTCCTGACTCCAAAGTGTCTCAATCATATCCTTCCACAGCGCACACACACACACACACACCTATAAAATATCCGTTTGCCCCTCGTCCGTTTGTGAAGACACGCCAGCGGTGTTCTGCGCTTGAGTGGGCACCGTGTGGATGTGACAGTTCACACTTCCCTCCAACCGGCCACGGCAAAGACATGACACAGCACAGTGGATGGCGGGCTGCGGACACCTGCCGCACCTTGTTATTTATTGAGAGGCCCACTGAGGTTCTGCCGTTGCATCAGTGTCCTAGCAACCGCAGCCAGATTCACGAGGGAAGTTCATTAGAGGTTAATTCTGCAAAAAAAATCTAAAAATAAAATAAGTCAAGACGTCTAAAAGAAACTGTTAACAAGAGCACTGCGATCAGTTCGGTCATAATTTAAATTAAGTCAATAATTTGATCAGCTGAATTTGTTTCAAGGTTACTGTGCCACAAAGGATTACAGTGTTCTGCCCTACTTCTTTCAACAGTGTATTAGAAACTACAGCTAATAAATAGAGGAAACCAGTATAGACACAGTATTTAGAGTCTATTGCAAAGTGCTTTTAGTTCAGAGTATAACCCATATTTGTTGGGGTTTTTACAGTGTATTTTACCCTAACTACAGAACTCTATCTGTACCCAAGTATTTTTATTGATCTATCAAGTGGCAATATGAACTATAACATGTGAAAGGCGCCAAACTTGCCAAGAAGTCTGTGGAGGTTCTCAGTCATCCGGGTCTGATTTCAAAAAACGCTGAAATCAAGGCAATTGGTAGAGGTGGGCGGATCGATCCAAATATCGATAATATCGATACCAACGTTGGTATCGAGATTGATCGATACCAATGTAATGAGATCGATACTTAAGTTTCAGTTTCTCTCGTTTCATTAAAGAAGCGACCCGACTCTGTTTGTCTAGATGCAGCTGCTGTCACAGAGCAGATCAGGCTCGTTCTGCTCCTCCTCCCCCTCGCGTGTGTTTGTTGTAGGCTACTGTCACGTGACTCCGCAGCGCCAGGTGACCGAACACCGCCCACCGCTACCAGCCAGGTTCGGCCAGCAGCAACGCATTACACACAACGAGAGAAAGAATAGGGCTGTTTGGTTATATTTTCGGGCCGAAAATGAAACGATAGCAAGTTGTGCTATTTGTAAAAACGTGGTAAGATACAGTGGTAACACAACAAACTTGTAAAAGCATATAGAAATTTTTAAAATCCCCGCCCACTTGGCCCCTACAGATCGCTGATATCACGAAAAAAAGTGCACTAAAGGGGAGAAATGTTGTCTTATTTTTGTATTGTATTGTACTTCCTAAACACGTCCTTACATTATTTATAATATTTGTTGTGGAGTGATAATTTTCTACACTTTGTTTATTTAAGAAAAGAAAATCTAGAAAGGAGTTCAATGAAGGGAGAGATTAAGTTTTTATTGTAGTTTCTGAACATGCCTGAAAAATAATTTGTTTTTATTTGTCCTCAAGTGATCATTTTGTTTCTGAACAAAACTTTTATTGTGATAAAGTATTTTCTATTTACTTATAAACCAAATTCTGTACTGAACTTTAATTGATTAATAATCCAAAAGGCAAATCACGAAAACACTTAAAATGTCATGAGAATTAATTCAGATTTAGATTGATGGTGCATCCACCTTAATTTTTAAAAAGTATCGATATCGGTATCGGTATCGGCGATACTGGCCCAGTATTTACTTGGTATCGGATCGATACCAAATCTAGCGGTATCGCACACCTCTAGCAATTGGACTTGCAGAGTATCTCAAAGGATGTTTTGCCTTTTTACTGAGCTTTACAGTGAATCTAAGCTCAGCATTTCGCTATCTGGCCAGTGAACTGGACAGACTCACCAGCACAGAACTGGTTCCAGTCTGGTTTGCAGGCCTACTATTTGTCCATTCTCTACCAAGTGGGAAGAAAAAGTGCAACAATTCTGATAGAAACTGGTGAAAATGCAGACTGCTTCTTAAGGCAGAAGCCAGAACGGAATTAGTTCCAGAACCAGAACTTTTTACTGTTCACGTTTCTCCAAAAACATTCTGTTAAAACTGAATCTGAACATCCCCTGCTCAGAAGCAGCAGACATACACCTACGGAGGTAAAAGAGTGTTGTTAGTAACATGATGATCCAACACACAGTGCTGTTAGAGAAGTGGCTGAGAAGGACGACGTGGTAAGAAGCAGACAATGGCTTAGAAGCAACAAGTGACACTTGAATTATCCACTTGAACACAAAGCTGAATTACTCGGGGTGAATTGTCTTGGCTGTTCTTTAGTCTTAAGTTTATAAAAAGCAGGCAACAGGTGAAGCTGTTTGATTGCGTCCCAGCATCAGAAGAGCGATTGAAGCCAGCTCATCTTTTATGTTGCCCGTTTTTCCCAACATGTAGCGACGAGTGTCGCTAATCTTTCATTGAAAAAGTATTGTAGCTTGTCGCTGCTAGTGTGAAGCGTAGACTGTAAATAAACATGGATGACAGCAAGTAGAGCTCCCCCTGGTGGCTGTCTGCAATATAGGTTATAAGCTCCACCTCCTCCATGTTAGTGGATGGGACTTGGGTCAAACTGAAACACTAAAATATACATCAATCAACATCAAAAGGATGGTTTCTGACAATTTAGGTAGATAATATAATACTGATGCATATTTAAGTGTCCATTTTTCTCATTTTGGTTAATTAATTGACTCAATAGAAACAGAATGCGAGATCAGGACTACAAGTTTCCATGCCAACCGTTCTGTGAAGTGGTACCGTGGGACTGTGATGGCTGGAAAAAAAATAAAACAAGTGTATAATCCAACATTTCTTTGTAACTGTTGGAGGTAGAGCAGAGCGCGTATTAATTAAACAAAAATGCAAGTGACTCTGGCGGGACTGTGGGTGGCTCATCAATAATGCAGCTCCGCATGGCTCCACTCTCGGACCGTACTGCGCAGACTCTGACTCCACCTAAGATGGTGCTGCCCGTATCCTCGGGAAAGTAGGGCCAGTTTGACCAATGGAGGGAAGTGGGGATGCGTTGTCCATATTTATATACAGTCTATGGTGTGAAGGTGCCATTGGAAACCAATATCATCTTATTACATGTCACTTTCACTTTCTGTCCTCTCCCCCTCTCTTTATTGCCCCCTCTCCACAAATTTTCTGTCTTCTCTTATGTCAAGGATCTGTCTCCCTCATTTCTATTCTTTGTTCTTCCCCAGATGCTTTCCTCCAATGTATAAATTTGCTCAATCACTCACCGATGTCTCAGAGCCGTCCCCCACCCATCCCACTGTCTTGTCTGTAGTAATTACATGTCAGCCATAATATTTACTGTAAACCCTGACTAATGTTGTTTTGTGTGCATGCCCTGCTGTCGTTGCCTTCGCAGTCAGATGTAGTTATCCTCATCAGTCCCGACGCATCACATATCAGGGAGAATTTCACTGATCATTTTGCTCTGCAAAGCAAATAACTCCCATGTCATTTTCTGACAACATTTCTTATAATTGGCAGGGAGTCTTTTTATTTTTTTTATTTTTTGCGTATGCCACAGTCAAAGTGAATGGCAGGATAACGTTCAAAGACATCCAGCTGGGAGGGGGATGATAGACAAGGACGACAAGGATGACAGAGCGCGTCAACACTAATCGAAAGATGAGAATAATATCGCCTGTGCCACAATGTTGATTTGTCAAATCCTTCACAAGTCATAGCTCGCTGGAAAGTAGTTTAATACCTACACTGGGTTCAGAGAGTAATAAAATCACTCTGGCTTCTATTTTCAACAAAAGTGAAGAATGTGGATAGTGAGTTGCAGGCGACATGCGTGCAGCATACTTCTAAATTCTGTGCTACTGGAACAAGGAAATTTCCCACACATGGGATTAAATAAAAGTCTTATGTCTTATGTCTAAATGAAGTAGGTCTAACAGTACCCTGCAAGGAGTACCAATGCTTATTTTGAGCGGCTGGGAGCGTTCATGGTCCTGTTGGGGAGAAGCTAACTGACCTTGGACCTGAACCATAAGTTTGGTATGAGATTACCGGAATACTATTTGATGGTAATTTTCTATAGATTAGAAACAGCATTTATCTATGACCAAATATCTTCTAGTTGCACATACACCGATCAGGCTTAACATTATGACCACCTTCCTAATATTGGGTAGGTCTCCCTTGTGCCTCTAAACCACTTGTGACTCATCAGAGAATGGATACGGTCCTTCTGAGGGTGTCCTGTGGTGTCGGGCAACAGAATGTTGGTGGGGGACTTTGGGTCCTATGGTGCATCCATATGGTGTTTCAGTGCATCCCACAGATACTTGATCAGTTTAGAATTTAGTGAATTTGGAGGTGGAGTGAATTTTTTTTTGAGTTGTTTCTAAAGCGTTTCTGTGTGTGTGCCTGTGTCAGGCTGCATCCTGCTGGGGATAGCTGCTGCCATCAAGGAGTGTCATTGCTATGGGGTGGGGGTGCCTGATCTGATCTAGGTGGATGGTATGTGTCTGAGTAACATCCACATGAATGCCAGGTACAGAAGTTTCCCAGCAGAACATTATATTGTCACAAGATGGTCAATGTTACTTACTCCTGTCAGTGGTCATAATGTTATGTCTGATCAGTATATATGCTTAGCGCTAATTAGCAAACATTGTCGGCGGATGTTAGCTACTAGCGTACAGGTGTGGACAATCGCAATTTTACCATACATTTTCTTATGCCATGTAAAAACATTTGGAGCCTCCTTCGGCATTATCAGTGATTGTCAGATGCACAAACTTACGGTGGCCGAGAAGGGTCACAACACATGCATATTCAAAACCATCTGCAACGTCAAAAAAACACCAGCAAACTCAGAAATACACCTGCAAACTCACCTGGAAACGAACTGCAAACTAGATGAAAACGAACTGCAAACTAAATGAAACGAACAGCAAACTAAATGAAACGAACTGCAAACTAAATGAAACGAACTGCAAACTATGACAACGGAAATGATGTTTCCAGGGGACCATAGTCAGTGACGGACCCACATACCGTTTCCTCTGCTAGGTCCAACCCATACAGTCAATGGTCCAACCATAGACATGTATACATAGACGCCTCATTGAGCGCTGTACCGTACGTCAACGTCGCCGCCATATTGGAAGTGGCAAACTGGAGCTATCACCGGTCGGAAGATGCCTCATTCGTGTGCTGCTTGGAAATGTTTCAATCGATTGACAAGCGAAACCCGATTCCACTGGATTACTTTTCACAAGTAAGACAGAACAATTACTTTTGATTGTATTTGATCATTACAACATCATTCTGAGATCAGAATATGCATACTTTTGTTGATACTACAAGTCCCGCGCATAATATTTGCACTGTTGTAATTTTTACTCAATTTATGTTGTGTGTAATACTCGGATGCTGTGCTAGAATTGAATGGTTGTCTGTCTCTGTGTTAGCCCTGCGATGGACTGGTGACCTGTCCAGGGTGTAGGCCTACCCCTGCCTTTCGCCCGATGACAGCTGGGATAGGCTCCAGCAGACGCCGCGACCCTTAGCAGGAATAATCGGGTATAGAAGATGAACGAATGAATGAATAAAGCTGTATTGATATAAGTATGTGTTTTTTAATCTGTTTCCTTGCACATACTGCTGTATAAATATAAGTATGTATATATGTTCTTTAATCTGTTTCCTTCTAAAAAATAAATAAATAAATAAATCAAAGAGTATGGTTTAGACCAGGCAATCGCAGTATTTTATGCCATTATTATTATTTCATTTTACTTTATTATGATTTGCAGACTTTGTTAATTTTGTTAATTTTCTTGTCCCAATGATTGTCAATATTAGTCGTTAAAATATAAAAACGATTAATCAACATCACTACCATGTAAATGCTGGTGCTGTTTATTAATACAGATGTCTCATTTCCATGTCAGGTGGTTATTATAGACACAGATTCAGTATTTTGACTGCCATGTATCATCACAGTAACAGCTAAACACTCGTGAAAACATTATAAAATACATCGAGTGGTTTGATGCCGATCTGTACACTGAACATATCAAGAATAGTTCACGTTTAATCATCAGAGACCATTACAGACGTTGTTTTAGGTTCCTAACGGTTTTCTGAATATATACGTCCATGTATGAATGTGTAAATGAGAGGAATTAACTTATAGCACGTAGTAGCAGACGCTTAATAAAGTTCACTCCATTGACTCGTATTGGTTCGCGGGGCAGAGCCGCCTCTACCAATATGGCGGCGACGTTGACGTATCGCAGCAGCGGGCCAACCCGCTCAATGAGGCGTCTATGGGTCCAACCATTGACTGTAGCAGAGCCCGACTGTAGGTTGACTGTAGGTTGGACCTAGCAGAGGAAACGGTATGTGGGTCCGTCACTGACTATGGTCCCCTGGAAACATCATTTCCGTTGTCATAGTTTGCAGTTCGTTTCATTTAGTTTGCAGTTCGTTTCATTTAGTTTGCTGTTCGTTTCATTTAGTTTGCAGTTCGTTTCCAGGTGAGTTTGCAGGTGTATTTCTGAGTTTGCTGGTGTTTTTTTGACGTTGCAGATGGTTTTGAATATGCATGTGTTGTGTTGAATATGCATGTGTTGTGACCCTTCTCGGCCACCGTACAAACTACATCAAACCCTTTAAAATTGGAACTGCTTATTGTAATTGGATCATCACAATAATTGTGCTTCTCAACAGAACCATTTCACTCCAGCAGCAACCTATCTTACTGAACGTCCGCAGGAAGTGGAAGTGACACTGAGTAATCTAGTGGACAGCCAGTCTTTCACACAGCAATGTCACACTCAGCAGGTCTCCAACAGTAGCCATGATGACAGTCATCATTTGGCCTGATTGCGTGAGCTCAAGGCCAGTCCGTGTGGCTGTGGAACACGTGTTATTAAGCAGCTGACCCACAGTGAGAGCACTTGGTGATCTTCAAGGTGAGTGCAGAGAGTGAGTGATCATGTCTAACAAGAGCCAATTGATGCAGTGCTATGAAATGAACTGCAGCATGACAGAATGTGTTGGCTCCACAGCTGGTCTTTGAGCTAGCAAGACATAAAAAGATAAAGAAACCAATGTAAAGTAAACTGAATAAATGAAATCTGAAGTCAAATGCAAATAAAAAGAAAATGTTTCAGCCATGCTAAGGGAATGTATGATACTAAAATATCTCAGCTACTACTGGATGAATTTTTATGACATTGACCTTCTTGTGCCAATACAATTTTCTGCTGGAAAACGTTTGGACCTGGCATTCATGTGGATGTTACTCAGACATGTAACACCCACCTAGACCAGACCAGACACCCCCACCCCATAGCAATGACACTCCTTGATGGCATCAGCCATCCCCAGCAGGATGCAGCCTGACATAGACACACACACAAATATGCTTTAGGAACAACTCAAAAACATGAAAAACAGCACAAGGTGTTGACCTGGCCTCCAAGCTGACTTCTTCAGGCCCAACCGAGTTTGTTAGCAGTCATGCGCAGAGAACCGACCAATCACTGCTGAGGCCTCGGCACCCCTGACACCCAATCAGACGTTTGACAAGGTGTCAAGCGGAGTTCACTTGTCTGACACTCACCCCGACAGTCTGGAACCATTGGAGATAGTGAAGGTGGATTTAAATACCTTTAGGGGCCGCGGTGCACTAAAATGAACAAGAACAGTGTGTGTGTGCAGTGTGTTTACTCTCGGATGGATGACTAAGGGCAATCAAGAGTAAATGTGTGAGTGTGTTTCTTTTGCTCCGATGGGAATGTCTCAGTTTTCCACGTTGTAGTCGGTGTGACTCTTTTTTTTTTCTGGATAACTGTGAACTGGCAGCGGTTTGTTCTGAAATAAACTATCTTTCCACACAAATTCATTTTCAATCCTGTGCTGGTCTGATGGAGTGCAGAAGCTTTTTGTCATATGGGCCAAGGAACACCGGTCAGATGGAATCCTTTACTTTTGAGTATAGTTCTGTTCAGTGGACCTTTGCATGTCAGATGACACTTTTTACTACCATGAATAAGTTGTCTTGTTCCTAGCTTAAAGGGGGAAATGACTTAAAAAACAATGCCCCAGACCGCTGAAAATGAAAAGTCAGATAAAATAAATCTCAGATATCAATAGTTTTAAACCATTCTGTAATACTAACTGTTGTCCAGTTAGGCACTCAGTACAAGACTGTCTGATATAATATCATAGATATGCGTATAAATAGCACACCACTTCAGGCACGTTTCATGTGTCACAGCAACAACATTTTAATTTACTTGCTGGTTAGGGATAGGGCCCAGTGGCAGGGATAATGCTGTCCTTCATTGAGATTACACAACGTGAAATAACACCATAACCTCAAAATTGCTTACAGATAGCCATTCAACATGGCATGTTTGTCATACACTGTTGGGTGATATCAGGCTGGGCTGTCACAACCATAGATTAGATCACACTACAGGCTATCACTTTGACATGGCAGTGTACTGACCTTTGTCACATTTCCACTTGTAGCGAGTAGGGAAAGCATGGGTGTCTTCATCATGGCTGCATTAGGCCTAAGGACACTTAACTGAGCCATCATCAACACATACGTGCTGCTTCTACTGTCACAAGGTCAATATGCCTGCCGTGAAAGAGATTTTTTTTCATTCCAAATTCATTCCAAACAAACAAGTTAGTCACCTCCCTGTTGTGGTGTGTTCAGATACAGCCCATGTCCCCTCTCAAACCTTTCTCCAAGATGCTTAGCTTCAGGCTGTCCAATAAAATGGATATTGTAGTTCTAATATAATTACCTGATCATCCTGTTACTCAGATAACAAGTTTTTCTGTGTGCTATGCACGGAAAAAAAGCCTATTACAGCTGGGGTTTCACTTCTTGAACATTTGGCCGTTTATTTCATTGATTACAATAAAAACACAATCAGTGAAGGAATTTTTAAAAATGCATTGCTGCAACCCAAACTGAGATGTGAGACAGGTTCAAAGTTGTGCTATGAGCTGTGAGGGATGTTTACAACACACAAGTCTGTGTTTGCAATTTTCTCTTTCTATTTCTCACCATAAATGATTTTAACCGATGTCAAGGCTTTCCTAAACCCCGGCCAATGATGGCAATTGTTCTTTTAATCTCGAAAACACCTCAAATTGGGTTGCAGCTAATGGAAACCTCGGAAACTCAAGAACAAGTGAGAGTAATCCATGCCATCGTTACACCCAAGTGTTTCTTAGAATTGGATTTATTGACAGCCACATAAGCTCACACATACAAGTACTTTGTCTTGGTGTTTGGTGCTACAAACTCAGGTTGAAAGCTAGGGACAACACAATTGCTCATAGTATTAAGTAAAAAATAAGTAACAGTACGTACAGGCAATGACAGTGTGTTGATGTAAGGCACAGACTTTTATTCTGTATGTGTGGGTTTACATTGATGTAATGTATAGGGACATGTGAACATGGGTGGCTGTGGCTCCATAGGTAAAGTATGTTGTCCATGAACCAGAGGGTTAGCAATTCATGCACCACATGCCCAAGTGTCCTTGAGCAAGACACTAAACCACTAGTTGCTCCCAGGGTCTGTTGTATGTGAATGTGAATGTGCTTGTGTGAATGAATGGGTAGATTTGTCATTGTGTCATTGTAAATTGCTTTGAGTACCGATAGGTAGAAAAGTGCTTTATAACTAGTAGACAAAAGTATAGGGGAATTCTTACAGAATACCACTGGGACCATGGGTCCTTTTTTCTAAATCCTGTTATGATTGTTATAGTAGGGTAAATGTTAGAGCTAAGCACATGTTTGAGATAGTAAGGGTGAAGGTAATTGGCAAGAGAATGTATTACCAATGTGTGTGCTTGTTTAGGAGTCTAGTCGCAGATGTGTAGAAACTGTTCTTGCAGCAACACAAGTAGTTTCCAAGTAGCCATGGTCAGAGAGACATTGCTTGGTAGAAAGAGAATCTTAAAGAACTCTGAGTGATACAGCGTTAACTTTTAAAAGCCAGCATGGAAATTACTCTGAGCTATTTTAGTTGAAAAGACCAAGGACGGACTTTGGGTTTGAAAGAAACCAAGAACAGACATTGGTGTTTAAACCTCTATTGAAAAAAACAAACCAAAAAAAAAGCAAAAGTGTCTACTGAAGTGTCCTCAAATCCGCTTGAATGTTGAAGGCTTGCATCAAGATATCAGCCGACTGAGGGGGTAATACACTGCCTGGCCAAAAAAAAAGTCACCACCTGGATTTAACTAAGCAAATAGGTACAAGCCTCCTATTGGACAATTACTGTATGGGCGGTTATCTTTCAGCTGGCAACAAGTTATTTAACCCCAACTGATGCAATGAGTAGCTTTTCATTTCTTAAACAACCATGTCTAAAGACACATCCCGGGGTCGTGGAAAAGTTGTTAGTCTTTTTGAGAAGGGTCAAATTGGCATGCATCGAACAGAGAAAACATCTAAGGAGATTGTAGAAACTACTAAAATTGGGTTGAGAACTGTCCAACGCATTATTTAAAACTGGAAGGATAGTGGGGAACCATTGTCTAAGAGGAAGAAATGTTCACCCATCATGCCTAGTGTCTACTGTACAAGCCTGTGGGGGCAGTGCTATGATCTGAGGTTGCTGCAGTTGCTCAGGTCTAGGTTCAGCAACATTATGTGTCCAAAGAATGAGGTCAGCTGACTACCTGAATATACTGAATAACCAGGTTATTCCATCAGTGTTTTTTTTCTTCCCTGATGGCATGGGCATATTCCAAGATGACAATGTCAGGATTCATGGGGTTCTGATTGTGAAAGAGTGGTTCAGGGAGCATGAGACATCATTTTCATAAATAGATTGGCCACCACAGAGTCCAGAACTTAACCCCATTGAGAATCTTTGGGATGTGCTGGAAAGTTTCATCTCTTCAAATGAAGTTTTTTTCTTACAGGATCAATTTTTGTAAACCAGTGCAAAAAAAAAAGAAAAGACGTTGTGTGAAGAGTAGCACGAGTGTGTTGCATTATGTGGCATCAATAAACTTTAGAAACAGACCTCATCCGTTTAATTAAGAGGCGTTTGGAAATTGTGTTTATCTCATTAGAATGTAATCATGCTACATGCTCGTGATTAGCCACAAGTGGTATAACACCCAACAAGCCCGCTGGTGATGTAACTACTACTGCGGGCTTTGCGTTGCTCAGAGTTGTACTGATTGCTTTTAAAAAGGTCTTGATTATTGCTCGAGAGGATCTGTCAGTGTGACTGTAACGCACTGACTCTTAATTTGATCTAGTCCTTTTGTACTCCACTCATCTTCTACACAAATAACAGTGACTATAATTAACACATCTTCCCCATTCTGCCGACTAGACCAGCATTTCTGGGATCAGCTGGGGCTGAACTGAGCATTGCGGTGTGCTAATCATACTGGTTGCACTCTCTTTGGTTTAACATCAGGTGTCGTGTAAGGGTGGTGCAAAGTCTACCGCCGATCTCTGAGTGAGACATTTCTCTAATGGCTACAACAGCTTCAGAGCATGATGGGTGGCCACGTGTAAAAAAAGTGTGTCCAACAATGTGACAATTCTTTCCGGACACCGATGTTTCCGTCAAGTCATTTGTGGTATTGAAACAGAACGACAGCCCACGCTCACCTGAGGGGAACAGATCGTGAGGGAACAGATCTTCCTTACTGAACTTTCGGACTCAAGGAGAGATCAAGAAGGTATGATCCTTTCCGGCACTTGGTGTTACAGTTATTACTTCAGTAAATGACGAAGCAAGGGCCTATTCAAAAAGTTCCAGCGTCGGCTTTAGCTGTTATGACCTTACCTGGACACAAATCAAAAAGTGAAAATAAATTTAAAAGGAAGACCTATCAGACACCTCGTTATCAGCAAATCCACCCCAGTGAGGTGAAGGGTGCTTTCCTGGAAACTCTTAATACCTCAATGCTGAAATTTGCAAGGCTGTCCTTAAAACTGTAATAATGCAGCGCCCTGCTTTGTTCCCTCCACTTGCGTCCTGCCCGGCAGCGCATCCTTTTAAGTTTTGTGATCTTCTTATAATAATAATAATAATAATAATAATAATACATTTTATTTCTAGGCGCCTTTCAAAACACCCAAGGTCACCGTACAGGTAAAACAGGGTTTAAAATCTTCTTATTTATATTTTTCTCCATCGGGGCACTGGGTTTATTTGTGACTTTTATTACTTTTTGTGGAGAAGCAGAACCAACAGTTGGCCCTAGCTTTGAGCCAAGTTTTCTGTCAGTTCATCCGACCATGTTGACGTTGGTCTGCTTTTTATAAAGCATGGGAATTCTCAGTATGTTGTGCGAAGGAACGATTTGCTGGTTACTGAAATCAATATGACTGGAGCGGAGTTGGAGAAAAAGAGACAAGAAAAAGAGGATAAATACCATGTTTTATGCAGACGTGTTTCAAGGCTTCGAGTTGTGTAAAGAGAAAATAATTTTTTTTGCACTCGCTCGAGCGAAAGGAAAAGTTGTTAAAGAATAGACACACAGATCCAAGGATTTGCAGTGTTTCCATGTATTATCCAACAAGGTACATGGCAAGTGTGTGTTGGAGGAGCACCCTTCCTACTGCTACTTGCCAACTGTTTATTCACTACAACTACACAGAACGATTTATTAGAACTATTGTGAAAACGAAGTTATGTTTTATCATTTAAACAGTCCAACTTGAATTTGAAGGTTTACACGTTTACGAGCAGTGCATCATAAACTCTTTATTCTGAGCCGAACTAAAAATCATTCGCTGGCTGACTGCTCCTGTCGCAGGCGTGGCAAGGAAAGGGAGCACCCGAATGCAACACTAGGTGGGTTATATTAATACTAATATTAATCCTGCAAAGTCCTACAATAATATTACAGACTTAAAATATTAAAATAAAACTGTATCCTTAAAATAATCAAAGAACTGATGTGCAATAAATAAGGTCGATACAGTCAACTTACTGATTATTTTACAGGAACAATCCAAAAAAAGGTGAAATCCAGTCAGAGAAAGAAAAATCAAGGAACATGAAACCAAGAAAAACAGACTGGAACAACTGTACAAGAGGAGATTAGAAAAAGACAGGAAGTAAAAGCTTAAATGCAAAGAGAAAACTGATTAAGAAATAAACAGGAAACCAAACTGGATAAGAAAATATTATGACAGTGAAGAGAAAAGCTGATGAGGGAACACGGCACAGGTGAGACCAGGTAGGGAGGAGCCTACACAGACAAAGACAGGAAGTACTACCCACTGAAAGACACAGGGTAAGGGACCATTTCAAAATAAAACAGGAAATAAGGAAAACCGAACGAAGTCCAAGACTCCACACAAATACAGATGCATCAGGCTCAAATATGAGCTTGGTTTAATTGTGAAAGTGAAATTAATAGGAGGTTACAAGTTCCATCTACATTCAAAAGTCAATAAAGGAGAAGGCAAAGATGTCTATTTCTCTGCTAAAAAGCCAAGTGTCTCAACCACGTGGGAACTTCTGGGGCAGAAAAGGGGAAGTGCCAAAACTGCAGTTCCTTGAATGGATTAGAGACAACAGCACATCAAATTACATCGAGTTGCAGGATACAGCGCAGAAGTGACTTGCGACTATAAACCATAGACTTTGTAAAGATGGACGATGGAACTGCTCCTCAAAAGTGAAGCCAAAGCAAGTAGAGCTCCTCCTGGTGACTGGCTAGAGTTATAAGCCATAGTCGAGTGAGTCTGGTGGAAATGCGGGCGGGTCATTGATAGCGTGGCTCCAGGTTTCAAACTCGCAAGATGGCGCCGCCCATATCCCCAGGAAACTAGCGTCACTTTGGCCAGTGCAAGGAAGTGGGCACGCTTGGTCCATAGTTATATACAGTCTATGCTACAAACCAAGCTGAATTCTGAGTCAGTAGTAACAGTAAATGACCAGCAGGTGCCAGTGCTGTGACATCAGCGGTTTATATGTAAGGAGAATCATTCTCTGTGTAGAAGGGATGGATCATATTATAAGTGTAACAAGTGTAACTTGTCTGTCTCACTCCACCTCCCCCATTCAGAGAAGGATTTTGTGACACTGTGACTTTCTGAATGTTCTTATGAGTGACTCTAGTATCGTCATGTTAAGTTGCTAGCAGAATGCTAGCAGAAAGGAGACACCTGGCTGTGTTGTTGCAGTGCAGTGTGTTAGCTTTGACTATGAGCCCTTATGTAAGGGAGCCACCTTTACTCATGTGTATTCTACATTTTTATTGTTTATTCAGAAATAGCATGTTATGCTGAGAGGACACTATATGTACTGAGATAGATGAGGCATATTACCCTCTGTGTATGCATAAAACGCTGTGTAGGGACTGTCAATCCACCCGTGGCAGTATTAGATGCCAAGAGGAAACGCTGCTGTGACATATTGGAGTGTTACCTGTACGAAACAGAGGCAAAGTCCTTACTGAAAGGAGGCTAGAGAAGCGGTGGAGAACGTGCTGGCCCTCGATAGCAGACGTGACAAATGGTCACTTGCAACTGTTCCCAACGCTTTTGTGCTTTCCAATCTCCATTTATATGAAAATTTTGTGGAGTGAAACTTTTTAGGTGACATAAAATGGGATTGTGTCACATTTCATGTGCATCCACCTTGCATAGCCGGGACTTAAATGGACACATTTAGAGTCATTTCAGTGAAAAGTGTGTTGATGTTTAGAGGGAAAGTTCCAATCCAAACTGCAAACTTAAGTGCACCTTTCGACACAAACTGCTGATGCGTTTGTGCGTTGTGTCGTAGCTGCAGTCGTTTTATCTTGTTGCATATGTTCTTATCTCTACAAGGTTATAATTCACACACCTGACTGGTACGGAGTAACAGTCTCCTGTGATTACTGTGTGTTGCTCTCCTAGGACTTGCACACACACCTGACTGCTACCAAGTAATCGCCTCCTGTGATTACACTGTGTGCCCCCCTCGGGACCTACATGCACACACACACACACACACACACACACACACACACACACACACACAAATGCTCGCAGTGCCATTTTACCCAGAGGAATAATCTCTCCGGCTGGTATTTAGAGTGAGCGAGTGAGTTTCCTCTAACTGGATTACCGTGGCCACTCCTGCTGCTGTCCCAGGGGAGATAGAGCAGCTATAGCCTGGAAAGCTTTCTTCTGATGGGAGAACATCCAGAGTAGGTGGGGCATTGGTGGTCACATCCAACCTTGATCTTAAGTCTCAAATTTTAAAGATGGTATTTCGGATGTGTCGGGTTAAGTTCCCCTGTGACATGTCCACAACCTTCGACTGTTTCTTGAAACAGGGAGAGGAAAAAGCTTCCTCAGTCACATTTTGTGCTGATAATGAAAACAGTTACCCAAGCACTTTCTTTCCATATGAGGACGGACTTCAGCTGCTAAAATCAGCAAACACTACTTATATGAAGCTCCTAAACTCACCACAGTACCACAATCCAGAGCTTTTCGAAGGCTAAGCTGAGTGGACAGCGGATACCTGCAAGATGAGCAAAACGGACCCTGGGAGGAAGGTGTAGTTTTAGAAAGGATTGTTAGAAGGAGGAGGAATTAGAATTAGTGAACGGCTCAAACGAGCACTGTGCAGTTTTATCTCCGACCTCCAGTTATGTGTTTTACAAGGTCCGGTTAAAGTAAAAATAAAAATTCACTGCGATTTTCAGCAATGGCAAGCCAAGACATTTGTGGCAGGTGTTTATGTTTTATTTTGGAACAGAATTTGAACATGATTGATTTTTTGTACTCAGTTTTTATTAGGTGGAAGTGAAAATGGGGTTTTTGGGAGCAGGACTAAAATATCCCAAGTGTCTCTTATCCTAGAGCTCAAGGTTGTTCATTTTGACCTTATTATTGTGGAGCTGCTACAGACTTGCTATGGATTTGTAACTCTTTATTCTGTTTATGTAGTTCTATCAGGAAAAAAAAAATAAAAAATGTTGTTTTTTCCACCAAACTGTTTGGGGACGTTGCAGTCCTTAGTAGTCAAAGTGAAAGCAGTAAGACAAGCAACCTGATGTACTCGACTGTGTATGGATCATTTTATGGCACAAGGAATTTTCTTAAAAGAATAAAAAAAAAAAAAAAAAATATGCGAGGACCTTTTCTCACCTTGCCAACTGCCAGCCTTTCATTAATTAATAGTTTAATATTTGTCTATATCCATGCTCTTGTACACATATTACATGTTCGGAGTGGTGATGTGCGAGTCCTGAACGAATCGTTCAAAACTGGCGAGTCATCTTTCTGACTCTTGAGTCACGATTCCTCCTCTCTACTAACTCATTCGCTGCTACGGCTAGCTAGCTAACTGCAAAGAAGAGACCAAACTATACGTCACTCTTGTGCAACTGCTATTCTCACTGCATTTGTATAAATATATCGAGTTAATCACTGCGTTAGCCCTGTGGGAAAAGCAACAGATCTGGTTTCTTCTTTCAAATTAGTTCAATTGTCTATTCCGAAGATAAATTACAGCTCTAGTGTGTGACTCACCATTGTGCGTGACTCACCATTGCCCTCGCTGTTATCAATTGACATTAGAAAATAGATTTTTAATATGTGAAAAGAAAAAACTCAGAAACGTAAGAGATAAGAACAAAACTTCTTATGTGAATTATTTTTTTTTTTGCCCGTACTCTTTCAATTCCAGGGATTTATGTTTAAATTTTAAATTTAATAGACATTATGAAATAGTATTACACCACAATTTGCGGCTAGTACGTAACAGATTGGGCCTCAACACCTTGACTTTATAGGTTAAAAGGAAAAAATGGATAGTCGCTGAAGAAGTGGTATTTGGATGCATTTTGACATGACAAGCCCAACGCTTGCAAAATGCCAGCTTTGCAAGGTACTTTTATATTTTCAAGTGGGAAGCACATCAAATATGAGAAGGCATCTGAGCAGCAGGCACCCTGCTGTGATGTTACTACAGTGCAGCCAAAACCCAACTGCTACCCTCGCACAACTTACATCAGCAACAGGAGCAACTACAACAGGAACCTCACCTGTTTCTCGCTGCAGAGCATCTGCAACAACTCGAAAACACAAGCGCACAAACATCAGGGCAAGGACAAGCACAAGTACAAAGAAGACAACAGTGGTACTCTGATGCCCCCTGATGCCACTGCAACAGAGCAAGGTAGACCAGACTCTGAGTGAAATGACTGCCAAAGATTTCCTGCCTTTTTCAACTGTGGGTGACAGGGGATTTAGGGAATACACCAAGGCACTTGATCCCTAATATGTGCTTCCCAGTGGAAGCACAGTATCCAGGCGGTAAGAAGGTAGGAGCTGATCTTCTGGAGAAAATCAGGACGGCACCTGCTGTGTGCTTAACAACCGACTGCTGCACCTCCAGCAGCACGACAATAGGTTAGATGTCTGTTACATGCCATTAGTGACTTCAAACTGCAGTCAAATTTGTTGGACAGTCTTGAACTCACAGACAACCACACAGCTGCATATCTGGCCAGACAATTGGAAAGAATAGCGACTGAATGGGCCATCTGTGACTGGATAGCTGCTTGTGTTAGTGACAGCGCAGCCAATATCAAGAAGGCTGTGAGTGACATTCTGCACTGGAACCACCTGACCTGTTTTGCACACATTTTGAATCAAATTTTTAGAAATCCATCAGCCTCAGCTGCAGATGGGATAGCCCCAGTTACGACTGAAACATGATGTGGTTGAAAAAGAGGATTAATTCTGCACACATAGTTATTTTATTCTAAATTTGCACTGTTAAAACTTGATTCATTGTAACTTTACAGCACTGTTTGGCCTATTTGCATCTACTTTTTATTTGTGAATATGCTGTATTGTATGGAAGAAATGGCCAGATTTGCAACACTGCATTCTGCACATAGTTATTTCATTCATATGTTGCACTGTTGAATCTTATTGTATTTTTGCATTATTGCATTTTGTAGACTATTTGCATTTATTTTCTGTTTGTAAAGAGGTTTCATTTTAAAGAAGGGAAAGTTAATTTTGCACGCATAGTAATTTTTCTAACTTTGCACTGTGAAAACTTGATTCATTGTAATTTTGCACGGTTACAGGGCTATTTTGCATGTTTAGTTCATTTTATTATGAATGAGTGGGGACTGGGGACTCCGCACACTCTGGGTGACTGACTCAGTGACTCAAAGGATTCAAAAGCATGACTCTCTTTGGTGACACATAAACTCGAATCAGTAAAAAGAGTCGAGTTTCCCATCACTTGTTTGGAGCTTATAATGTTTTTGTTTTTTTGTTTTTTTGTTAGAAAGGTGCTTTTGTGACGATAAAATAATTGCTGCTCTAACAGTTATACAGTTTTCTGGTGGCACCTTTTCTGTATATGTAGTGCTTAAGCAGCAGGGAGAGCCATCAAACCCGTAGGGATACACAAACGAGGAGCAGCAGACATTAATCACAGGTGTTTGAAAAACAACATTATTTCCAGAGAAAGGCCTACAGAAACCTACGGAAGCTTTTGAAAGGTAAGGAACTAAACGGGACACGAGGACAGAGAAAACTATTCAGCAGCAGTTTAACATAAAGGGATGAATGAGGAGCTGACGGTTTCAGTAAACTTGGTGGTGTTTTGGTCGTCATACCGGCTCTCCTATGCTGTAAATGCTATCCACCTTTCCAACTATTAGTATTTTGGAGTTGGGCTTTGACCTTCTGATCTAAGTAGCGATGGAGCTTGACTGGCACAGAGTGGGTTTGTTCTTTAACAAAGGTTCTATACCAGGGGTTCCTAGATGTTAATCTGTTAAATGTTAAATACGGGTTTATGAGAAATGCACCTTTCGTCCTTTAATATATGAAAACAGAAAACAAATATATAAACGTCTCTATTGGTCAAAACTGTCCACCTACATGACATTGGAACAATATTCATGAAGTCCAATATTGGAACAATGTGTCTGAGCCTTTGTCTTCTGAATGTGGAGAAGCACCAGGTTTATTTAGCGCCGAACGTGATGATCCATGTCCGTGAGAGTGGAGCAGAAGTGTTCTAGGTGTAGTGTTCTACGTCTGGTTTCGCAAATACGGCTGTTTATTTTTGTTTTTGACTTGTTACACATTTATTTTTTAAATCACATTGCCTCGACCAGAGCGATGCCACTAGCATGACTAAGGGGGTTGGCCTGGAGTCAGAGTCACACACATCTTTTACTCACCAGGCCAATTTTAGCCATGTGTCTTCAACAGACAGGGCATCGAGTCTTCTTAGCAAAAGGTCCTGTTCATTTTTCTACTGTGCTTACCTAAGTTGAAAAGAATATCCATGCAAAATGCACATAGTGCAAGTGCATGTACTCCGCTCTCGCCAGAGGACATCTGGGATAGGTTCCAGCTCCCCGCGACCTTCTGGAGGACAAGCGGTTACAGAAAATGCATGAATGGAAGGCCCTTGACAAAAGGTGCTGGAAATGCATTAGGACAGTGCAAAACTCTATTTTATGCAGCCTGAATGCATGACCATGTGAGGTGAAGATGTTACGAATGCTCTTAAGGTTTAAGTTATATAAGTTTGGAGCAGAGATCACAGTTTCTTGCTTTGACAGAACCTTTTCGAGACGGTGCAGGAGTTAACGTCTCTTTGCCCGATGAGAGCTACAACATCAAGTTTTCCTTTAACCAAAGAACCCAAAATAACTTCTCCTGCCTCGGAACAGTCTGCAACAAGATGTCTAGAGAAAGCGAGAGAGAGGAAGGGAGAGCTGAAGGCTGCAAACAGCAGAACGCGTGACACGTAATGAACCAGTCTTGATCTGAAACTCAAGTGTTGACGACAAGCGGAACAAGCAGTCGACAACGGCGCAGCGGGAACCACGGGGGTGATTGTGGAACTGACAACACAAATGAAGTCCCCCCCGTTTGAAGTGCAAAATGCGGTTGGTGTTTGTATGGAATATGCGATAGAGATGCACAGAGCCTTTGTTTTTCAGAACATACACAATACTTCAGTTTGACTGCAAACCACAAAGAATGAAACTCAAGCATGTTTTGTGGCAAATATTTAACAAAATGCACGATGCATGATGCTGAGTCCCAGGCACAGGGGCGAGCAATCACGAAAAAGAAAAAAAATGACACCTCTGCTATTCACTGCTTTATATGCTGACATTTCGTCGGAAGCTTTGACAGAGAAATAATACAATCATTTCCCTAGTCTGAGCTCTCAAACCGGGCTCTGTATTCATCCTATCTTGATTTATACCAGCACCTGTCTGGAAGGGGTTTTAAGACAGTTTGTGAGAAGAAAAGAAAAAAGAAATAGGAATGAACAATAAGAAGGAAGAAAGACAGCCAGGACAGAAAAATAAATATCACCGTGACAGCAACAAATACGGACCTGGATGAATGTGGGAGATTATAGCGGCCCCTATTCAAGATCTAATTTATTTTAGTTTAAAGTGTCACATAGCTTATTTTTTTTATTTTTTAAGCACCTTGATTCCCACGTTATCTGTTATTTCTTCCTCTGGCTGTCTGGGCCTGAGATCTTTCTTTCTGCCATTTCTTTTTCCTCATTAGTTTATCGAATGTACCCCTTTCCTCATCACAGCGTTGGTTTTTACACTGTCTGCGCTCTTGTTGCACGGTTGCCTGGCCTGCCTCTAGCGACCGGCACCATTTGATAATATCGTGCTGAATCTTGGTCCTTGAATTCATGCAGTCTATCAGTTGACAACAATCACTGCAGTACACTAGGGGTGCAACGACTATTCGACGAGTAGTTGACTACTAAATTAGTCAACAGGTAATTTAGTAGTCAACAGGGTCATGGTGACGACATGGGTTGTACGTCCCACGACATGCAATGCCAACTCGTCGATGCACTGACAGCATATGCGCACTAGTGACCAGAAACAGAAGGCGAAGCAGCAACATGGAAGCAGCTGAAGTGACGCTAGTGCAAAACAAAAGGTCCAAAGTCTGGGAAGATGTCATACTCGAAACAGTCACGAAAACTGGCACATGTAAGATTTGCAAGCTGAACCTCTGTGCACCATGTGGCCATCTTAGCTATGCATGATTTGAAGAGAAAACCCATTTTGGAAGATTCAGATGTACATCTGTAAAATAATTAGCTCCCATGCTAGTAGCTAGCCTATTAGTGTGCAGAGCGGAGCTGTCTTGGCGTTAAGCCAGGGCAACAATCATCTATATTGTTTGTGTGAAGGATCATGACAGTTTAAAGAGTGATGCTGTCATTTTGTGAGAAAATTCCTTTTGTTAAAAGAAAGAAAGTTTATTTTGTCGCTTATTTTGTGGTTCTACCTAAACCGTTTTTGTGTGTGTGTCTGTGTCAGCCTGCATCCTTCTGGAGATGGCTGCTGCTATCAAGTAGTGTCATTGCAATGGGGTGGGGGTGCCTGGTCTGGTCTAGGTGGGTGCTACATGTCTAAGTAACATCCACATGAATGCCAGTGTTATGACCCAGGGTCATAATTTAGTATTTCTGTTGGTCGTGATGTGTGATTGTTCTGTGCTGTTGTTCCTCCCTGCCTGAGGGTGGTGGTGCTACCACTCTGAGATTCTTTCCCCAGGTGCTGTTTCTCCTTGCCTGAGGGTGGTGCTACCACCATTGGTGTCTCTCCAGGTGCTGGCTGATGATTGGATGATTGGACGGATGGAGCTGCTATAAATGGCCGCCGCTTGAGCCATTCGTTCTCTTCTCTTCACCCTACTCCCAACTGCACCAGGCTCAGTTGTACTTAGTGATGGGCAATCGAGGCTTTGTTGAAGCCTCGACACGTGATTCAAAAAAAGGTTCATTACTCGAAGCTTCAATGACACAGTGCTCTATTAGGACATCTAGTGGACAATAAAATGTAGTGCAATGGAGACGTGTCATACTGGTTCATGCTTGTATGGGACTTGATTTGCCATGCACATTCCTATTCGACTACATTACATGGATATGTGGTTTAAAGTGTATTATAAGAAAATTATATACATATAACAATAAAATAAATAATAAAGAACAAATGGGAATCGAACCCTTGTTTCGCTAACGAAAGACCGTTGATTTCACAGTGTACCACGAACCTCATCAGTGATGCACCGTTGTCGGTGGACCATTTTGATTACGTCACTGCTACACTCTATGAACCTTTGCTAACTTACACTAATGATTATGTTTCAGCGCTTACATCAGCTATCTTCATTTGCTCGTGGTATCATGGTTTAGTAGTGTTAGAGAATATCTGTACTGAATGCAACAGTGTCAAACCAAATCTCTCTTGACTCAGTCATTATTTGCTTCGAAGACTCATCTCATCTCTCCCGAAGAGCCGAGACAACCAAACCAGTGACAGGGTTTCTGAATGAAGCAGTGAAATGGTTCATACGTCACAAAACACGTGATTTGTCCGAACCAAATGACTATATGTCTATATCTTATCTGTATCTCTCTCGATCTCTATCTTATCTATATATAACGCTATTTAGGACTATCTATGTAACTATGTCTATCTATAAATCTAGTGCTGTCTAACTGTGTAACTATTTTATCTATTTCAATCTGAATCTTACGATCTATCTCCACAAAATACGCAACTAACTCCAACTACAGCAACAAACCAACCTATTATGCAAAGAAACATTCAAATGAGCATCACTAAATAAGGATAGGATATCCGAGATATCCCTGAACACACTCGATCCCACCAGGTGATTCACATGACAAACCGAACCCCTCAGGTGATTCGTTTGCCGCTGAAGCGTTCGAAGCACTTGAACTGCTTCGAACGTCACTCAAGTGCTTCAAACGTCACTAGTCACGTGACCGAACCACGCCTCGGCACAGTGGTTCGATACAATTGCTTCATGAGCTACCGCGCATGTGTCGGAGCCTCGGGTGTCAGACGGCCATCACTAGTTGTACTGTGTTGTGTCATGTTGCACTGTGTTGTGTCAGGTTGCTTGTGTATTGGTAATGTTTGATGAGACTTTACTTTAGTAGTCCATGTAGTAGTAGGGGTGAGTAGCTCTTTCTGTTTATCTCCTTTTTTTCTCCTGTTTATCTTATAGGGAGTCAGGTTAGAAACCTGTATTTTGTTTTCTTTGTTTTTGGTTAGGCAAGTTAGCTTTGGGTCAAATCGTTTTTGTTTGTTGTTTTGGGCCATGCTGACCCTGAAGCCAAATGCTACCATCATTTGCAATAAATGAACTTTTGTTGGACTGCAGCTCTGTGGTAATATTCATCCTTGGGAGTGGGGAAAGAGGGGAGCATCCATACCTTTTTCTTGTTGCGTTCAGTTCCCCTTGGCCGGACGTAACAGCCAGGTCCAAAACTTTCCCAGCAGAACATTGTATTGTCACAAGATGGTCAATGTTATTTACTCTTCCTGTCATTGGTTTTAATGTTGTGGCTGATGGGTGTAAAGTGGTAATGATAATTTTGATCTCCCTCCTCATCCCGCTCAATTCAAACTCCTTCGGTGAGGTCTGGTGTTTTTTTAGAGGAGCAGTCCTGCATTCCTCATTTCAACTTTCGGGCTACCCTGCCATTTTGACTTGTGAGTGCAGTAAACCCCCTGCTGTTCCATTTTTCTTTATTTATTCCCTCAGCCTTTTCTTTCGATCTCCAGTCCGTCTTCTCATTCTGTGTGGTGACATATGGTCAGTGGGGGGGAGAGTAAGGACCCTCTTAGTGGTAATATGAAGTGGCAGAAAGCTTTTACTGACAGACAGGAAGGGCCACAAACACACACCGGCGCACTTAGGCGTCCAATACTGTACGCAACAACGCTGCAGTATGAGACTGCAGGAATACACTCACATTATTTGTGGCCGGCTGCCAGGTGAGAGTCTTTTCCATCTGGCAGGACGTGTCGGGACCACCGTCTGTTTTCCTTCTGACGTTTCATTGAATAAGCGGATGCATTCTAGTGACTGGTATCAACCTACAAACACCTCAGGTTGCAGCAAGTGTGTGTATGTGTGGGTTAGAGAGTGAAAAGGCATTAGAGTGAGCTCATGCAAGGGTCAGATTGGGGGCGAGGGGAGGCTGATTTAGAACACACACACACTGGAAACCTGGAATGCAGCAATTTTTCTTTCCCGCTGCCACTGCTGCCCCAACTAACATTAAACATTCAACACCCATAAATGTTTTGAATTATCTTGGTGGCTGAGCTTGTAAAAAGGGTCATGGAGTCAGTTTGTTTAACTTTAATTAAAAAATAAAGGTACTGTACATGTGGGTGAAATGAATGCATCTCAAGGCCAAAGTAGGAAAGAAACTCTTTCTTTTGCCAAATAAAAACTGTAAACGAACGAGTCTGGTACGTACTAGGTCTGTGATTGAAGATGTAGTCCTTCACATGTGCGGTGGGGTTTAGCCTTAGCAGAGGATGCCCTTGTGACCTAAGCTACGCTCCTACTAATTCAGTCGCAGCTTAGAAGGCTATGTCCGTACCGAATAATCTACGTTCCCCATATGTAACATTTGGTTTTGTATATGGTATTCCCTCTAAGAGGTGCTGCAAAGTGAATGCAGTGAATGTTCTGCGGCCCATGCAGGCCTCTGAGGTGCCACAGAGCGTATGATCGGTCTCATATCAGGTAGTTCCTGACTTTATCCTGCAGCTCTACACATTGCTACTCACATATAACATATTGCTGATGTCTTGTAGTCAGCTCTCGCCGCTGCTTGTCAGTGACAGAGCTAAGTGTTTTAGCATTCTCAGAACTTTGGACAGCCCCAGACAGTTTGTATAGCAAGGCTTCCTCCAACTGCCTCTGATGAATTGAGACTGGCACCACCCCAGCCCCTGGAGGGATCCAGGATGTTGATCGTAGTAGGTACTGGAGCAGCTGGCTGGCCATGAAATATAACAAAAAAACTTTCATCCACTGCACAAACCGATCAATATAAACCACTGAGCACTTGTTTCAATCATGGTTAAGGTTACCAGTTCAATGGTTAAACAGCAGACTAACTAGACACTGTCACATAGCATCTAACAGTTGCTTTGCTGCTCAACTCAGGTACCCAATCCCAGCAGCATATTGTGACAATACAATTTTCTGCTGGGAAAACGTTGGCATTCATTTGTGTGGATGTTACTTAGACATGTAGCACCCACCTAGACCAGACCAGGCTCCCCCACCCCATAGCAATGACACCCCAGCAGGTTGTAGCCTGACACAGACACACAAATGGTTTAGGAAGAACTAAAAAACATGAAAAACAGCACAAGGTGTTGACCTGGCCTCCAAATTCACTAGATCTTAAACTAATCAAGTATCTGTGGGATACACTGGAACAAGCCTGACCCACAGAGGCCCCTCCCCTCAATCCATTGGACCCAAAGGCTCCCACTAACAAAACTCTGTTGCCAGACACCACAGGACACCCTCAGAAGGTCCATTTCCATTCTCTGATGAGTCACAACTGTTTTGGAGGCACAAGGGAGACCTACACAATATTAGGAAGGTGGTTTGAATGTTATGCCTGATGGGTTTATAATACATATTGTATTATATAGTACGATACAATATATGTAAGTACAAAACTCACTTTAAATGATGTTGCTCACTTACATTGAAATTGGGCCCCTCTCTCTTGCAAAGCAGCAAAATGATCAATGACACTCATTAAAATTAGGTATGATCCTAGCTAATTCCCTCTCCATGGAAACCATGACTCGTGCAATCAGATCTGGCAGACCCATCTGGAAAAAAAACCAAAAAAAAAAAACAGGTTGCATTTGACAAGCCCTTCCCGGACCCATTCGGATTGAATTGCACTTTTCTTAAACCAAAATGAGAGAGCCAAAGAGTACGACCTGGAAATTTTGCAGCCAGACAGAAATCCTCCAAAAGGGGTGGGTGGATGCCAGTAGTTCTCCGTGGAACAATGCTGTACTGTGATTGGACTATATTCAGAGGCATAAGGGCAAATGTCTGCAACAATGATTGTCACTGACAGCCATCCCAGCACTGCAATTGAATGCCCCCCCCCCCCCCCCCCCCCCGCCTCTGGGAAGTGCATTGCACAATTTCCCTAAATAACAAACCGCCTATTGTCAGAAGAAAACAGCATTTGAAAGTCTTTCACTTGATATGCAGATTAATCTTCCTCTAACACTAAATTCATCAGACATTTCAAAACACAACTAGCTATTTAATAAAATAAAGCGAATTTCAGGAGGTGAATAGTTTGCAAAGACAAATTAAGAATGTGGATCTTGGTAGACAGTGAGCTGTTTCAAGATGGGAGCCCAGGCACAAACCTTCGTCTCCACCAGGATGTACAACACACACACAAACAATAAGAGCAAACCTGAGGGGTGATACAGAAGCCCTACCAGCTCAAATACCAACATTTAAAATTAAATGTATAACATTATACCACATATAGAGTTGTGTCAGCCAGTTTACCTTGGGAAATGTCATTCAGTGTGCGTGGGTGAAAGCGATAATTTCAGCTTTGAATTCATAAAGGCTTGCTTTATTTAAAAAAAAATAAAAAAGAAGACGAAGCTCCAAATGTACAGAGTTGCTGAGAACATGACAGAAAGCGGCAGTGAAAGCGAGAGTGGAAGACGAGAATGTGAAGGAGACGCAACATGGGGAGAGAAAAAAAGGCACAGCAGTGTGTGTGTGTGTGTGTGTGTGAGAGAGAGCTGAGGCTACAGAGAAAGGTTGTACATCATTGTGTTTAGCACCAAGGACACAACTGACAACACGTCTTTATGCCTCTGTCACGACTCATCAAGCTAAAATAGTCCCCCGTTAGACGAGCACGGGGACGGAGGACTGGGGGGTCTCTTGGACTTTCCGGCTTTCTTGCAAGTAAAGATCGCCATAATGAAATATTAATCACCGTAATGAAGTGATTATTACGAGGACAGCAGCTGGTTATTGACGGCCTGCGTCTCGACAAGGGAAAGCAATGGGAAGACAGAAAACACGCTCCTTGGAGCATTGTCAGGTCCTGCACTAACACTAATTCACACATCATATTACCATGTTACCATTTTGCACACCTTGCACTACATCCTGCCTCCATTTTATTTATACACATACTTACTACGGCCACACTTCTGACTGTACTGTATATATATAATGGTACATATCTTATCCTATGTATTTTTTTTTTTTTTACTTTTTGTATTTTGTTTTATATTGGAAACATTTAACATTGCTTTTTAACTTTAACTTTTGATTGATTTCTCTATATTTTTTGTATTCTCTCGTATTCTGTTGCTGTAACTCAGAAATTTCCAAATTCCCTTGCTGGATTAATAAAGTATCTATCTAGTAAAAACCTTTACTCAGTAGAATTTGAAGGCCAGGTCCACACCTTGTGCTGTTCTTCATGTTTTTTTTGAGGTGTTCCTAAACCGTTTTTGTGTGTGTGCCCAGCCTGCATGCTGCTGGGGATGGCTGCTGCCTTCTGAGGGTGTCCTGTGGTGTCTGGCAACAGAACAGTGTTAGTGGGGGCCTTCGGGTCCTATGGGTGGAGGGGAGGGGGCCTCAGTGGATCAGGCTTGTTCCAGTGCACCCCACAGATGGGATGGGGGTGCCAGGTCTGGTCTAGGTGGGTGGTACATGTCTAAGTAACATCCACATGAATGAATGCCAGGTCCAAAGGTTTCCCAACAGACCACTGAATTGTCACAAGATGATCGATGTGATTCACTTATCCTGTCAGTGGTCATAATGTTATGCCTGATCTGTGTACATCTGATTATTAAGTCTTGTTTTCCATAATTATCTTCTTAATTTAGCATGTTTGCTTGCTAACCTTTGATAATTAGTACCCCAAACAAATTATAGCTGAGGCTGATGTTAATGTCATTAGTTGAGCTGTTATGCAGTTGCTCATGAACCAAATGTATCAGACCAATTAAAATTCTAAGATGAAAGTTTGGGGGTAATCAGCGTTAATTTTCTGGTTACCACAAACATCAGGGCTAAACTGAATCAAAATCCGTCCAACTGCTTTGGTGAGACAGCCAACATTTTTTTAAAAGATGGAGGCGGGACAAGCAAGCGAACCAATTCATGGCGAGGTACACCCTGGACTCCGGTCTATCACAGGGCTAACACAGAGAGACAGACAACCATTCACACTCACATGCACACCTACGGCCAATTTTAGAATCACCAATTAATGAGCATGTCTTTGGATGGTGGGAGGAAGCCGGAGTACCTGGAGAAAACCCACGCAGACACAGGGAGAACATGCAAACTCCACACAGAAAGGCCCCACTCGGCGTGGTTTATGTTAAACGTAGGCTGGAATAAAATACGAACATAAGATATATCAGAAGCAGAGTGGGAAATGATGCATAACCGTTTGGAGGGAAAGGTCAGAGGATCGCCAAAGTCAGCACAATTCACCATGCAGGTATCGCAGGAGTGCAAAAAAATTCATGTTAATCCATCCATCCAACTGTAGAAGATATTTCAGTCTGGACCACAGCGCCGGAACAGCATCACCGTCCCAAGAGGCTATTATCTGTGCAGCCACAGCCTGATAAACAAACTCATTTTAATAGGTTAATAAGTCAGCATATCTGAAAGGACATAAACACATGTTTGAACTGCTCACAACTCTTCTTGCATGAAAATGTGCATGCAGTATAGTAGCAGGAGTTTTGCATTATCTGAGAGCCACTATATTCTGAGAAATTAGGCATATCTGATATTTCCAGCAAAGTGGCATGCTGTATGTTTGCGTAAATGAAGTTAGATTGAAGTGGAACACGAACACAGAGCAGGTGAAGATGAGGGTCACTGGATGGAGCGTCCTCAGAGTGTGAGTTTGTTGCCCAGCAGATAGCTCGCAGCTACCGCACAGAGCTTAGTAAAAATAGATTGAGCTTTCGTCAAACATGTGCGCTCACAGGCTTGCAGCGGCGTCCGCGCCGTTAACTCTCTCCTTAAACTCGTCCCCTACCGACTCGCCAATAACAGCCAATAATTACCGCGGAGGATTTCCATAATCTTTCAGCCCTAGCTATGGCCACACTCTTGCACAAATTCACACACTTGCATACACCCAAAGGCCATCGGCGCTTTGCACAATTTTGCTTTTTTAAGTAGTAAAATCATCCAAGAAATGAGTTAAAAATAAACGACTTTAAGCATCGATGCTTTTACATGACTTACTGATATTTATAATATATCAAAGATGTGTTGCTCACTCTCTGTTTAGCGATGGCTGTCATTGAATAGACAGAAAGGGTCAGATGTTACCCCGTCAGCTACATTAGTCATCAGCATGGAATAAAGGGCTAAAGTCATGAAGCTATTTTTGAGAGTGGTTCATTCAGGCAGAGGCTAACACTGTTGACGTAAATGTTTATGTAAAAATGTCTCATTTAATATATAATACATTTAAATGTATAGCCAAGATGTCAGTCTTATATATTTAGATTATTTCTTCCCCAACAGATATGCCTTAAAGGTATTGTTTTAGCATAAACTTACCACAACAGGAATAAAACACAAGATAACATATAAAACAGAAAAACTTACATAACATATAGCATGTCGACATAGAATTCATCACTAACATCATTATTACTCTCCAAATCACCACATACAAAAATTCAAAGCATCAAATGAAAACAAGACTTAAGGAATATAACTACTTTTATTTGAGCTAATCTGATAATTCTATTGAGCTGCATGGTTTTTCAGATTTCCTCAGCACCATTTCTTCAACCTTACATTCCCCCCCAAAAAAATGGATGTAGGAGCTCCAAGAGAAACTGTTATTATATTTTTAAAAATGGTCCAAAGCGGCCAAAGAATGAGCCAAAAATCTGTTTCGAAAACTGCCAAATCGAACATGAAACCACCCCAGAATATTAGATCGATATTTTTGGGTCCATATTGCTTATTGCATTGCTTACACTAGTGTAGCTAAGTCAGTACTACTGCACTTCTACTGTAGTACTACTGCAATGCCACTCATCTGAAAAGGCATTAGCTTACGATAGCAGAGGAACAGTCCAAATCCTCTCAACAACAGTCAATTAACAACTTCACCAAATGTTCCGTGGTAACAGAGGAAAGGAGGCTGCAAACCAACAACTTGTTGGTGAATTTCATTGTCTAAAGTCATTAGACGTTTTACACGGAAAAGCTGTGAAGTACTATTAAATGCTATTGGCGGTATTCATTTATATAGGCTATACATATCTGCAGCGCACTTTGATGTGTTCATGTTGTTTATCTTCACTTGTGTTCTATTAGTTGACATTGTTGCTGTGGTTGTAACGCGTGTTGTCCTTGAATGCACCATGCAAGAGACGGAAGTTATGGTAGAGCTGAGAGTTTGCTGAGCAAGAGCCGCATAGAAGTGTCAGACTGACGGTGTTTATGGTTTTGGCGTGGGCTACGGCCGACAGTGGCCTGTGCAGAAAAGCCTCCGTACCTTTTACTGGCTCTCGTGACTTATTGGATACTAACAGCAAACTATGGAATGTAATTAATCTAAGCTCTATGTACTTAACCTTAAAATACTCCAATCAAAAGGCAGTTTATATGAAGTGAATATAAATAAGGATGCACTGAACTGACCGCAAAAGAGAAACGGAAAAGAAAATGTGGGAAGATCCATGTGGCGAAGCGGCAGCAGCAAGCTCTTGAAAATCCTGGTTCGGGCTAAAAGACAAAGAAACACTTGAACCCACTGCTGCCGTCTGCTCAGTGCGGGTGTGATGCTGTGTGAGCTGAGTTACTGTCATGTTCTTTTGACCTTTTGTACAGTACCAACGGCACACAGCCTGGAATGCAGATTTTGAGTAGTATTAAAGAAAACTCTCATTAGAAGTGCGGTGCCAAAAAGAGAAAGAACACCAGCACTCCAATGCTATAGCGTGGCCTTTACAATACTTTAGCCCAGCAGTGGTGGATGAAAGATTTTGGGCAAAACTAAAAATGCACAAGGCTCTGCAACGAACACAATACATCATTTTTGCAGTTATTAAACAGATTATTTTTGTCACGTGGCTAATGATCCAGGTGCAGCGTGTTGTAATAGATGCTGCGATGGTGAGGGAAACACTGAAAGCAAGTTATAACTAATATGTGTTTACTTTGTAGAGGCACCGAAGCATCAGCATTGTCCTTTGCTGTTTTTCAGTAAGTTGGCAAGGCAGTCAATTATCCATCTTTGGCTTTAAGAGCTGGTGCACTGCAGTAAGACAGAGTTGGATAGCTGCTGCTGTTGGCTTGAGCGAAGCTTGGAGCTCATGGGGGTCACGGAGCCTTTGGTCCACACTGGGGAAGGGAAATCCATCTCAAATCGCAAGACAGTGCAGGGCTGCATGTTCTAATAACGCTGCAGGCTCCTTCTAGGTGGGAGAGCAGTCTCCCCCCCTGTGGCACTGAAGCTAATGTATTTCCCCTTCAGTTAGTGAGCCAGTGGTTCGCTCCGCCCGCCGAGGGAGCCTGACTTTGCTGTGTGTAACAGCAGCCCCGCTGTGTGCTGTGGGGTTTTATAAAGAGGGCGAACGGGCTCATTTTCCGCAGGTATCTGTCATTACCTGGAGATGGAGTCATAAAAGTTGGAGGTTTTTAGAAGCTCACAGGCGAAGAACTTGTAGCCCTAACGCGCAAGCTTACAAGCAAGTCCTGTCTCTTTCGATCCCCTAATGAATCGTGGTTTAATCCTTGCAGGAAAGTATATCGTCATACGTACTGGATACAGTGATTCATGCACCAAAACACCCAGCAATATTCCCAAGAAGAAAGTAAGAAAATTGAGCGGTGGCTGTTTATTGTATAAGTAAATGTAGTTCAAAAGATTAGTAGAAAAGGTGGTGGTTGTCATCAACTCTAATCGGCAGGTCAACACGGCTCGGAGGTCAAGCATCTGATGTACTCCACAGTATACATGTCGTGTACCTCAAACACACTCGGGCGCAGATGAGGTCTTTATACATATATTTATCTCTCTTCCTTTGTTCCTCTCTCTGCCGTACCATTGTAGTGAATATGAATGAAGCCGGAGCGGAGCGGTGCCATGCATATCAATGTGTTCTTCATAAATTATGAAGCAGATGTGGAGAGAAAGAGGTAGGTCCCCGGCTCTTGTTGTGTGGCCTGGAATCCACTCCAGACAAAAATATATATTTAAAATTAAGATAACAAAAAAGGGAAATGCTTTTTCCTGAAGCAGATGTATTACACGGCATATATCTTCAAAAAAAAAAAAAAAAAAGAAAGAGAATTCTCTGAATTTGAATGCACCATTTTAAGACCCACATCCGAGTTTCATCAGTATCTCCCGTTGACAAGTCCAGTTTTGATATTCATTTGTACTCTTCCAATGTGGTTGCTAGGTGATTACTGACGGGATAACTCCTCGGTGTATAATACCATGCAAACACCTAAGGTTCATTGTTGAACACATTACACAGTGTTGTGGGGATTTGTGTCACCTTGACAGCACAGTACAGGCTGGAGGCTAAAGTACAGTTTTCCTTTTTGAGTCCCGTTGTTTACAATTGATTGATTTATCATGATGCACTGAATCTGTCCCTTGCCATTGGAAGTAACTCTTAGCAAAAAAAAACAACAAACAAAGTAAGCTGAGCTACTGGTGGGAACGGAAAAGAAATGTCTGATCTACAAAACTAGCAACGTGAACCCCAACAAGACTTCGGCTCTGTCACAGGTACAAGTCCTAAACTACTATAAAAAAGTCAGTCGCTGTTGTGATGTATGTTTGTTTTTTGCTTGTGTGCTTCTTCTTTTGGAATTTTTGAGTTTGAACATCATTCACGACAATCGCACTTCAGGTTCTGCTTGCTTTCCACTGCATTACTGCTACATTGAGTGCCTTCTGATTTCCAAAACTACTACTGGGTGGGCCGAAGTCACAACAGAACATGAATGTGTTAATAGTGCATCAAAAAATATTGCAATCAAAAGGAATCTGTGTGATTTTTGTGATATTAACACACAGTTAACACAACAAAATTCTTCCGAGCCGCTGCAGACGACTGATCAGCAGTTACTGGAAACGTTTAGGTACTGTTACCGCTGCACATGGGGGTCACACCCGATACTGAAAACAAGGATTCACTTACTTTTGCAACTCACAGATGTGTACAAATGATACATTTTCTTGAATAAACAAATGCAAAAGCATAATATTTCAGTTTCATTTGTGTGGTAGGTTTCTCTTTGTCTACTTGTCTGCATATTGGCCTGATACTATGCTCAAGTACTCGTACTTTGCATTGTAGAGCAGCTCAGATACAACCACACCTGATACCACTTCACAACAGTGTAACGCTAACCTCTTGTTGGCAGCGCAGGTCAAGTCAAGGCAGGTGGCAGTAGGTAGGTTAGATGGATGTTACCGTGGGTCTTCTGGTTCCACTGCAGCGACAGTAGTGGCAGTTGGACATAAAATAGTTGCCTTAGCCTGCCCCCACTTAGAAGACATGCAGGTGCAGCTCAACCAGTCTATGAAATGACTACTGTCTCTCATTGAGCAGAAGTGCAGGACAGTGCTATCTGCTTTGGCTCCATCTGATGAATTAACCAGACCGTGCTTCAAAGAGCCTCATCACATTTTTTTGTCATGGGTCTTTATGTCTTTTTGCATGACTACAAACGTTTCTTATCATCGATTGTAATCTTAGACGCAGCTAAGTTGTGCAGAGAATTTAAAAATGAAAATCGGGAATGCTAAAATGCTGGACGGTGAACACAAGCTTCCGGTGTGAAAGGCTTGGCATGACAGATGACACACTTTTGGAGAACGGCAAAACAGATTGAACGGAGGTTATTTAAAATCCATACGTATAAGGTCAGAAGAATGTAACGGCCGTCCAAGTCCATCTCCACGTGAGCAAAGTGGAAGTGTGCCATTTTCTGACAACTACTCTGTCAAAAGTAGGAAAACAGAATTATCTATCACTTCCTGTCGGGCTATGAATCCTATAAGAAAAGTAGGCCAAAGGAAAGTCAGAGAGGTATGGATTTTTAGTGGAGGTTTATACATTTAGTTTGACAGTCTGATTAATGTGTTGTTTTTTTGTTTTTTTTTTGCAGTTAGAGACTGAAAATGTGTTCAGACTGTGTGCTATTTTGTGTTTCCCGCTGTGGGAGTGGTATATGTGTACTCTGCTAACTTGCTGTTGCTAAAATTTTTACCGTCGGTATAGTGGCTGTTGTGTTCAGTAAAAATGAAATGCACGTTAGAGCAGTGAACACACATGCACACAGATACACAAATACAGCCCCGCTAGCAGCAGTTAAACATCTTATTCTAGCACAAAGTTTTGGACGGATGGAAGCTCAGACTTACATTCTTGGCCCTGCTGCTAGAAAAGCTCCTTCTGTAATTGAAATGACTCATCAGATTGAAAGATAGGCAGAGGAAGCAGCTGTACAGTGGGAGTGAAGTTTCCAGTTCGCTCCCAGTTATTCTCCTTTAATGTGGCCGCCTCGCCTGCAACCTCTATCATTTAATCCAGAGCAATTGAACCCGAGAGCCCGAGCCCCGGCGCTGGCGGATCGGGTCCTTTTGTTATTTTTAGGTCAGCGTTTCTTGGCCCGGAGTCACCTGCTACAAGCTGAACATGATCCAAACAACGAGGGGCCCATAAGCTCGGATTAATTCATTAAATTGTGATGGGGTTGTTTTGCAAAACCGCAGCGTTTCCACACGTTCACGCTCACATGAGTACACCCACACAGAGACACACGCGTCCGCAGAAGCCGGTTTCGTGTATACAACCACACACAAATAACAACACTCGATCTGTTTGGCTGTTGTTTTATTGATAGTCATTCTTTACAGTGGAAGCAGATCCAAAAGGGAACTGAGCCGATCACCTGCGCTTCCTCTGGCATCATGTGATACCGTCGGATCTGTGTGTGTATGCGCTCGCGTACGTGTGGGGTGTTGAATCGCGTCGAACAATGCCGGGGCTAATCCATTTCTGTTTTTATCTCGGGCCTTTGTTGCCACACCTTTCCCCACTCCGTATCTCTATATGTGCGGCTCTTGCTCCCTCCCTCTCCCGCTAGCAGTCGTGCATAGACCTCAATCTCATTAAGACGCCTCTGAACTTTCTAGAATGTCACGGCCCTGTTACCTGAAGCCACTGTGGACACACACTTGGAGGGTTTCACTCCGCTTTCTGCAGCTGCCTGGCCATTAATTTCAGTTAGGAATATGTTTCACATCTGGACAAGTCGTATTTATTTAATTTCCTGCACTGGAGTCCGGTTTATTTGCTTTTTCTTGAATTGCTCTCAGTGGTTTATAGCAGCCATTTTTCCTGATTAGTATAGTTTGGAGATGGACGGATGGAATACCTTAAAATCTCAAAGGCCAAACTTCTTGTGTCACAACTTCAAAATCCTTAGAAAATGAGGCCAAACAGCAACATGACTCGGACCACACCATTGTCCATATAGGCTGCTGTATTACAGCTATAGAACACCAGATAGAAAACATGCTCTCGCATCACATTATGAAATCACTGCCATCGTGGCAGCGACTCCATCTCAGAGCGGTCACTGAGTGTGCTTTAGGTACGTGGCAGGATCCTATGAATGGAAATTAGCAGGAATTACCTTCTACACATACATTAGTGTGTATTAGTATTAAACTAAATGTTGTATTTACCTTAATTGATCCCTCATTATGAAACTCTCTGCAAGGACATAGAGGGAAGGAAACATGTGACCCCCAAAGCTGCTTCTCTAACCATTACTCCATTAACTGTAATTTAGTGTGTGATATAAGTAGGCCTACAGTCTTGGCTTTATTTAACAGTAGCCAAGCCCAGCAACTTAGCCAGCTTAGATCTGTTATATTTCTTGTGAAGGCGATTATACTGTTTTCCATTAAATGTATGCATATATATAAATATATATACCGGCTCTGTATACCCGGTTTGCTCAGTGAACTCACATGAAAATGGATCAAACATAAAAATAGTAGCAAGTATGCAAACCACAGATTGATCCCTGTAGAAAATTCCATTGTTAATAACATTTATCAGGCAGCAAATCCAAAGTGCGTGAAGAACAGCCGTCTGCAAACTGTGCAGTCTGCAGAGATTAATAGTCTGCAAACTAATTATCATTCACCATGATCATTTGAAGCACATAAGCAGCCTGATGTTAGCAAGTTAGTGCAGCTGTTGACACACGCCCTTAACCAATACTGGTATTGATGTGTATCTCATTATTATTGCTACAAATGGCTATCAGGAGCTTACTTAGATATGTATCACTCACCAAGATCAGACCAGGCACCCCCACCCTATAGCAATGACACTCCTTGATGGCAGCAGCCATCCCCAGCAGCATGCAGCCCAAACGGTTTAGGAACAACTCAAAAAACATACGACCCAAAGGCCCCCACTAACATCGTTCTGGAGAGTGACATGTTAGGAGGGTGGTCATAAAGTTATGCCCGATTGGTGTTTTTTGCCTTAGTTATAGTAAAACTGCAGCACACCCAGTACCACTTTTCTGTAACATTAGTGTAACTCTAACTCTCAGAAATATCATCAATTTGGATGATATTTGACAAGCTTCACTGACAAGTTCTGCTTGGCTGCATTGTCACGAGGAAGACAGAGTTCAAAGTGCGTGCTAATGTTTGCAGTGGTAACCAGCAATAATAAGTTTGTAGCCGACACTGAAGACACAAGAGAAAAGGTCAAGACACGACTCGCCGCTCGTGATGACCTGCATTTCCCGTAGGCAATTCTGTCACACTGATGTACAAGATTGCCAGCCTGATCTTGGCTGATGTCTGATTTTACTCCCTTCCAACGCATTGTACTACCAACAAAGCAGTTTCAGGGCACGGACACTGATAGAGCCTTAGCAGGTGTGCCCTAAAAGCCATTGTTCTTTTAGGATTGTTGTCATTTTTAATGGTATAAATAGTGCAGGGAATCTCAAGTGGCTTTATAACTGACACAGTAACACCTTTTACCTTTTACCCACTGTTTGTCTAAGGAAATACCCTAACCCCAAAAAGTTAACTCGTCTTCTGTAATGAATAGACCTGCAATCCATGTTGCATGTAGCCTACAGAACAGATTCCAAACAGCTGCCTTCACAATTATGACCAGGATAAGGCAATTTAATTCACACAAAGGTCACGTAACAATAGAATTGTTGTTACTTAAGAAAATCTACCAAAGAGAAACTTTTAGGTCTCGGATGCGGTATCAAGATATAGACAGTATAAAGATGGAGGGCAGAACAGCTCCTCAAAATTGAAGCCAAAGCAAGTAGAGCTCCCCCTGGTGGCAGACTGCAGTGATAAGCTCCACCCACTCCATCTAAGCAGAAGGGATTTGGGGCAAATTAAAACATGAAAATACACGTCAATTTTTTTCAAGGACTGTTTCACTCATTTTAGGTAGTTAAGATAATGCTGATGCATATTCAAGTGTCCATTTCTCTGAGAAGTTTTGTTTTAGTTATTTGATGCTATAGAAACAGGATGTGACATCATGGTCATTACAAGTTGCCATGCCAAGCAGTCCTGTAGGGCCTTGAGCATCTGAAAAATCAATAAATAAGTACAGTGTGTAATGCAACATTTCTTTGTAACTGGTGGAGGTAGAGCAGAGCACAGTATTAATTAAACAGAAACGCAAGTGAGACTGGAGGAAGTGTAGGTGGCTCATCCACATCGCAGCTCCGCGTGCCTCCATTCTTGGAGTGTACTGTGCAGACTCTGACTCCAAACTTACAAGATGGTGCCGCCTGTATCCCCAGGAAAATAGCTCCAGTTTGGCCAATGCAAGGAAGTGGGGATGCATTGTCCATATTTATATACAGTCTATGTATCGACGCTATGTATACTGCAGCGCATGCTAACTCTTCTCTTTATAAGAAGGAGTGCTTTATCTTTAGTGCTGCTGTTGCACTCTTTTCATGAAATATCTAAGACCAGTTTGGTGAAGAACAGTGTTTTTTCCTTGAATTGTCTCCCAACTTTCCCTTTTTACTTCCAGCCTTAAACCACTTCAAGGTTTGTTGAAATCTGACATTTACACATTCTTCAGTGCTTCTGAATTTTCTTTTGAGTGCCTCCCCAGTTCAGTTGTTTCGCCAAAACAGTTTTCTGCACACCCTCGTGTAAAAGCGCCACAGGTGCACAGCGAAGATAAAGTTTATTTCTTTAAATTTAAGTTGTCTCAAAATGTATGTTATTATTTTTAGCTTTATGGCAACCTGTATGGAACGTGTTAAGTTCGTATTACTTAAAAGACAAACCCAACCTCGGAAAGGTACACTTTCTTTCAGAGAACTCAAAACAAAACCCTGACCACTCCTGATAATCAATCATCGCTGTAACCCTGCACTGACCATATCAGCTGACTCCCTCCTCACGCACACGCGCTTGCCAGTTGGTTCACTCGATAGTCGATTCATGTCAGGACAGCGATTGTTGAAACACAAGCTCATTGTTTAGACAAGTGCTGGTGTGGCTGTGCAGACTGACAACACAATTACAGAGGCTATGGTGTAAGTCAGTCGCCAGATTTGAACACTGCTGAGCTGAAATGGAGATTAAAGACAGAACTGTGGGCCTAAAAGCCTCAGGAGATTTCATAACTTGTAGACTTGCTCATAACCTAACCTGTCGCATATCATTATTTGTACATCAACCTATCTACGTTATGTTTTTTTTTTAAAATAGGAAGTTTGATCCCTCATGGTGTCTTTTACAGGTAACAAATTAGAAACTACAAAGAACATGTCTCATACGTGATGCTGTCACATTTTGATTGCAAACTCAAATGCCTTAAGAGACAAAAGCATAAAATTTCACTCTACTGTTGCATTTGAGTTCGACGTGATTCTGGGTGTTCGGCTGATCTACCAAGGAAACGCTAGCTGGCACATTTTGCATCAATTTTAAACGTATTTTAAATACTAATGGCTTCTGTCCAACCCCAGTTTAGTGGTAACTGGTATAAAAAGAAACACTTGGTGTAGACGCGCAAAGGTATACACACACGAATTGGATGTCAAAGAACCTCTGGCAACAAAGGTTGACTGTAACGTCACCTCCCTCACGTCCCCGGCGTTTAGGCTAGAAATTTGCAGTTGACCAAATTGTCAAACAGAGCCAACCTCTCCTGAATCATGCTGATAAGCTGGTCCACATTTCATTCCTGCTAGATGGCCATGTTGCTCTGAAAACATTTTTGTAGTTGAATGTTTAGATGAGATAAAGTCGTAAAACAGGGAGAGCTCTCCGTGTGCCATTTGTTGTTTTTGTTTACCAGCTTAACGCTGATTCACTAAGCTGAAACGCCAATCATCTCTCTCACCGACTCATTCTGCTGCCGATTCAGCGTGAATGAATCGTCTGAGAAGCTGGCATTGGAGGTCCGACTAGTGCCAACCGCGTGGGGACACACCTGAGGTTCACCAACGGGCTGACGCCGCCAATAGCTGGCCGCTGCCTTGGTGTGTTATGGCCCTAAGCTGTACGATGAATTGGTCACCATTTTAGCTGGCTGTCACGTTTACAAGATTGAAAATTTGATCAAAAGTGCGATTAATTCGCATTAACTAAGGAAATATGTGATTAATCCCAACAATATAGTAAACAGCAAAACATTATGACATTTAGTCCTTTCTGTGAAGAAAAGCATACTGCATGAACCGATCTGGTTGGTCTTAGCCTACACTTTCATATAACTAGTTTGACATTGTCAATCAGGCCTCTCTGCAGGCCATTATAAGCTATTTTAAAGCCGAGGCCTCAGTGAGTGACTCATTACACAGTGACCGACCCCGTAGGTGTTGACGGCTTGACAATGCGGATGACAATCCCAGCGTGCTGTGGCTTTAGTATCCTCCGTTACTATTTCAGCCCGGACTGGCACAGGGGACGTGTGATTACAGGGCTCTGCAATAATCCTGCAATCTGTAGTGGAAAGTACAAGAGCCGAGGGTAAATATTTGATGAGGATTCACTGTTTGAAGGTTAGAGTGAGTGACTGACTGTTGTGCTGCATGGAGAAAGAAGAGGAGACAAATGTATTGTTCAGTTGTTTTGTTAAGTTGGTTCCTATTCACTTGTTTTGGTGTTTTTGTTGGACTTGACTAATACCCTCACCTTGCCTGCCATCTTCTTTCCCATCTCCTTCTGTCTTTTTTTCCCCCCTCCTCTACGCCTCTCCGGCTCCTCTCTCAGATTGTGTTTCCTACTTCAGTTGATATAAGGTATGGCGACAGCCATTGAAACCTGAGGGATTAAGTGAAGCTATTTTAGTACCTTGGGCTAACACCACAGTATCTCAGTCACATACACAAACAGACAGCGAGGTGATATAAGGCAGAAAGACAGAGCTATTTAAACTAAGGGTGTATGTATGTCTATTTTCAAGACCGAGGTCTTCCAGGCAGGGATAACAAGGATGCAGCACATACATGCACACGCACACACATATACATAGAAAGTCTGCAGTCTCCGGCAGTGAAAAAAAGACAAGAGGGGAACACAGGCTCATATAGTCCACCCACACACGAGCAGAGAGAGCATGGTGTGACACAAATTCTGTCAAGCTTTCCTCACACCGAGGAAGCCAGAGTACCAGAAGTCAACACCTAGACAAGGCTTGCGAACACATCCTCTCTGCTAACCCCTACTGTCGGCTTGCTTTTTTTTTTCCTTTCAGAAGTCCAAGCGTATTCCTTGACCCTTGCTGTAAGGATTAAATGTGTATTGATGCACGCGAACCTTCTCATTTTTTGTGACATTGCTGTTGCGGTTATAATTTCTGCAAACTAACTCAGCCCCTCGTACACTATTACCACTTTTTACCCCTTCTTCCGGTGTCCAAATCTTCAGGATAAGTAACTAAGGCCATTTGTTTTTCACTCTATTCAAAATGATAAAGAAAAAAACTCTGTGGGTCAGATTTCTTTAAGTTTCCACTCAGGTCTTCGGAGCATTTTAGCCTTTGTTGCCTCATAGTTCTGGTTTTATGGCCCATACACAATACGCATTAGTCTGATTGATTCAAACAGGACTTTAAATTAAGAACATTGTTCCAAGTCCATCTGAAAGAGGACCCAAACGCACAGCACAGAGGGAGGCAAAATTATTTTAATAAAAACCCAGGAGAAACTGAACAGCAAGACAAACAGGGTAACATTACAGACAACCTGAGGGAGAACAAAGGGGGAAGGCTGGGCCATATATACACACATGGGCAGAGGGTCTAATGAGACACAGGTGAAACTGATGAGGGCGGAGCACACAAGGAGAAACCAATCCAACAGTCAGAGAGGGAAAACACAGGAAGTAAAGCAGGACAAGAAAGAATTTTACAAAATAAAAGCAGGAAACACAAGGAATACCAAGAAGGGTTACAGAAAACACCCAAAAGACCAAACACTGACAACAGATCGCTATAAATTGCTATAACGGGATTGCAAATAGTAATGCAATATCCAAACAAATAATACACCGCAGGAGGCAATGTCTGCTGAGTGAGAAGGGCAGGCTGTAATAGTAATATCGCCGAGTTGTGTTTCTAGGTTTATCCATCCTTAAAGCAATTTTGATATAGTACCTGATACCACTAGTTTTTGTGGGGAATAAGTTGGGTGAGCCAGAGGGGCACATTTATACGTATCAATCTTATTCTAAAACACCACGTTCAGGAGCAGATTTTCCTATCACAGCCAGCAGAGTGATCGTAACAACGGCCGTAAAAAACCAAATGGTCTATTCAGTATTTGGGTCGGCACGGCGAAAACTGGGTTTCGTGACAGATTTTGAGACAGAGGACGCTTTTATGCGGTGATCCATGGCAACAGGTTGGTTTGAGTACATCCATTACTGTAAAATTTGTGAGGGAGTGATAAAGTAGGTCAGATGAGGTGATGGGCTGACATCTGCTCCAATTAGAGAGCCCACGGTAGGATCTGCAACCGTGTAAGGACAGCTGGTAGTACTGACAGCAGTAGTTTTGTGCATTTTCTACTACACTAATGCCTCATCTGAACCCACAAGCGATACATTTGTCCAAATACTTTTGGCTGATATTGCTTTTAGTTCTCCATTAGAGGTTATGTGCTCCTCAAGCCACCTCTTGTTTTGCTGCAGCTCAGGTGACAAAGTGTGTTTAAACATCCAAATCAAATAAGCAGAAATTAACGAGTGAAAGAGTTAAAATAAATGGCCATAAACCATAAACCGCTACTTTGTTCCAGTAGCCAAGAGTAAGTATATTGTAAGAGAAAAGCTTTTTATAGCAGGGACGACAGTTTTTGACCCCTAGATCAGTTGACAGTTGGTGTAACCTTCAGTTACTCTGAAATATAATATGCAAAATATAATTCAGTCCTGAAACTGAATAGTGCCGCAAAGAATGCTTTCTCGAGTGCCCTTTAAACTTCCTTTAAAAATACGAAAGTTAGGAGCGTTGTCCTGGTGTTGTGAGAGTGGGCAACCCAGAAAAGTAATGCCTAGGGCTACTTTGGATTACTGACAGAGAAAGGTGAGGTAAAGCAAAGCAGGTGATGGATGTGAGAGGGAATAGAAGAGCAGTACACACATGGAGCTTGTGGGTAACCTCTAACATCTGAGCTGGGAAAATACAAATACTAACACCAAGGTAGCTGTCTTGATTTAGCCTAGTGGAGGTGGTGGTAACACACCATTTAGAGTTCATTGTGGGGCATGTTTCGACCAATACAGGGGAAACAAAAATACCTCTGGGTGAAATTAGCCAATCAAGAGCTATTTTATTGTAAACAAATTCAACTCCACAGTGCTCAGATGACGTGTAAGAGGATGTTGCTTTAACCTTTTCTGTCCATTACCATAAAAATCACTTGGTTGGCCTGGCTGATATTTGCCAGAGCATAATCAGTTCCCAACAGAGCAACTCTGGACCAAGAAGTTCCAAGCCACGTCAAAGTTATATTTTTGACAGATTGGTAGTCTACTAATGTTATGTATGATCCAGTATATTGTTGCCTAAACTAGACATTGACTACCCTCTGCAAACAGATGCCAGCTGTTGCAATTAGGTTTTTAATTGAACTTCATGGAAAAAGCTTGAGGCATTTATTTTTTTCCTTTAAACTGAAATGCTCTGTGACACTGTTTGCATACTGTTTTTTGGTTGCCTACAACTTATCCCTGATCATCTGACACAGATACAAAATATCTCCAGGCATGGCTCCTGGTGTCTCGTTATTGTCCAGCATCTCCAGTAGCTGTGAATTCGACAGCGTCCACAGGAAAACAAGCTGCATTGTGTTTTATTTTTGTTTTTATTTTGTTTTTTTGGAATTTGGCATCGACTTGGTGATGAAGCATCAGTTCTGGTGACATCCCTTACCATCATGCATTGCTGTAGCAGTGAACTGTGACATCTGTTGTTGATCTTCCAGTTCTTTATTATCGAAATCTGAAATCTCAATGTAACTCCGAAGAAAACTGCAAAACTGCAAGAAATGATAGTCTTACCACACACAACAAAAGAACAAAAAAATGTATTCATACATATTTTTATATAATATTCTAATTAATCCAATGAATTCTCCCGTTGTCAAGCAGTGAATGATCAAATAATTAGACTGATAGGACTTAGAACACGCTCACAAACACCACAAAGACATTTGTAGAGGTTGGCCTCTTAATAATAGAATGTACAGAAGAAGAGAAATCATATTTCAGATTTATTAATAACATCCATCAGCTTATTTTTCAGTTTCAGTTTCAATAATAGAATGTTCTCTCTAAATCATCACAAACATTTTGGTGTGTTTCATTTTTTAGGAGCATTTTCTCATTATGACGGCCAATATCACTGCCATAATTACGGTCCTTTTTTTTTGTGCACAAGGTCAAGCACCTTAATCTCTTCCACTGAGCACTTACAGTTCTCCTATATGTGTCCATCACCGCTATGTCTGAGAGCCAGGCTTTCCTCTTTCTTTTTCATATGCTTCCATTAGAGCCGGGGATCAGGCAATGAATGCTCTGTTTTCTTTTGATGGCCGGGGCACTGCTAATCGGTCCAGTGGAGCGAGGTGGTTGCGTGCACGTGCAAGCCTGCACACAAGATCTTTCGACCTCTCTTTTCTTCGTCTGGTTCTCAGTTTGCTTTGGCGTCTCAACCTTTATCTTACTACTCCCACATCTCTCAGTCTCTCTCGAGCCACGCGGTGCTAATTATTTCTCTGCCCCCAGATTTACTCCACATCTGTGGTGTTCCATAGGCTTTTATGACTTCATTAGCATGTTACGAGTTGTGCACACCATAAACCGAAACGAATGAATGAATAACGGTGCATGTCAGGAGTATAGCCTATTTGATAGTGTGAGAAACAGTTTGTTGACATAGTCAGTGTGTTGGATGTAAATAAGTGGGCAGAGTTACTTGGATAAATCACCACGGCCAGTTGACTGAGTTGGAGTATCTCTGACATGGAAAGGCCTGTAGGATGTTTCCCAGTCCGGACTGGTAAGTACTTAATAATGGTGATCCAAGGAGGGGACAAAAGATGAACCAGCAACAAGGTTGAATCATAGACTGTATATAAATATGGACAACATGTCCACACTTCCTTGCATTGGCCAAACTCACGCTATTTTCCTGGTGGCGACATCTGAGTTTGGAGCCAGAGTCTGCACAGCACAGTCCGAGAGTGGAGCCACGCGGAGCCGCGCTATTGAGACTCTTTTAGATTTTAGTGTATTTTAGCCTAAGTCCCATCCACTAACATGGAGTGGGTGGAGCTTTTCACTTAGACTGCAGCCAGTCACCAGGGGGAGCTCTACTTGTTTTGGCTTCCCTTTTGAAGAGCTGTTTTGTTGTCCACCTTTATACTGTAATTGTAATCACTGACTGTATATAATGTTTGAAAGCACAAGTGAACTGAAGGCTATCATGTGAACAACATGGCGTGCATACAATTTTGAAACATCTTTGCTGTTCTCTCCTCCTCCTCTCCTTTATATTTTTCTGCCTCAACCCAGCCCGCCTCAAGTAGATGGGTCCTCCCCATATATGCTGGGTTCTACTCAAGGTTTCTTCCTGTTAGTAGCGGGTTTTTCCTTGCCACCATCGCCTTATTGCTTGCTACCAGCGGGGTTTCAGACTCTAGGTTTTGTAAAGTGCCATGGGACAATTTGGATTGCTCGTGAAAAAATAGGAATCGAAATAGGAATTTGCATTTATTAATTTGCAGTTTGGTATGATTATCTAAAACTGCAGCGGCATGAGGGAAGAATGAAAATGATTTCAAATATGAGATTATAATCTGTTTACCTCCAAAAATAATGGATTTATTCAATGACACTCGACCATAGGTAACATAACCAGCAGAGCCACTTTGGTCACAGTGTGGAATCAGTTACCGTTTTAGTAGCCTAGCAACAATTGCAACAGCTTGTTGCACCCTCCCTTTGTTGCCTCCCTAATGCACTGTGGGCTCTGCAAGACGTACTGTATTTAAAGCTGAAAGGGAAGTGCACTAAAGTAACGCTGCAGTAGATACACAAACAAACCAAAAACGAAGCATTGCCGTAAATGTTAAGCACGGCTATTTAGTGAATAATCTAGCCAAGTAAGTCCTTGCTTTCCGATGTAAATGCTTCTTGAGTCTTTTTGGTGTGATGCTTCCTTCACCATTTGCTATTTTTTGTCATTTGCTTCCATTAGGATCAATAGCACACAAAGGACTGTTTCCTTCTGCTGACTGGTGGCCTGGTGCAACACAATGGTGAGGAACGGATCCAGAGGAGAATAGAAATGAAACCAGTACAGTCTGTTTGTATTTTTTGGTTGATAATTTAAAACATGTATTGGGTCATCATCAGCCTTGGTGCAGCCAACCCACCACCAGGAGGCAGATAGTGATACAATGACTGCCACAAAATCAATCTTCACTTTGCCGTACACTCATGAATGACCCAGTCCTGCTAATCAGGCCTGTGTTACATAGGGCTTGGTTGGTATATGTTCTTGACCATGTGCAAGACAAATTACCCCGGTGTGACACACCATCTCCTGCGGTCAGTCAGAAATCATAGAACCATTTGAAACTCGACATAATCATCAAGTCTTTTTTTTACAACATGTACTCAGGTCGATGTCCACGTTGTCAGATTGCACTGCTGAGCAAGCTTCCGCACGCTTTTTCGTGCACATGAATTGTTTATATCCTCAAGACAATTCGAGGCAAATAAAAAGATATGTACCAGCCAAAATGCTGCATAGTCAGCTGTATCCCTCTGCAGCATGGGCCTGCATTCACTCAAATGGACCTCCTTTTCCAAAAACTAAGCTAAGATTTATTTCCCAGGAGATGCACTGTAACCAGATGAGAGGTGGTTTTACAGTTGTGTTAGGAATAATGGCAGGCGCAGAGAAACTCAGCGGAGGGCATCACTCTCACATTTCCTGCACATTCAGTGGATTTCTGCTCAAACGACATGTTTTACACCGTCGATGAACTGCGTCTAGAGAGTCACATTTTAAGAAATGTAGTTTGCTATGCCAACAGCTATGACTACGTTAAAACATATTTACACAGGTACTGAGACAGAAACCAGTCACAAATAATGCCTTATGTAGGCATGTTAATTTGGCATAGTATATTGTCCCTGCTGCTGCTACATATGGCTTGCGGATATACAGTATGTGTAATGTTTTCACCGAAACTGACATCAATAAATACAGATGGTATTTTTTTTATACTGAACATTGACCATCTTGTGGCAATATGTTCTTTTGGGAAATTTTTGGACCTGGCATTCATGTGGATGTTACTTAGACATGTACCACCCACCTAGACCAAACCAGGCACCCCCACCCCATAGCAATAATGCCACCTGACACAGGAACACACAAAAACGGTTTACAAACAGCTCAAAAACATGAAAACAGCATTAGGTGTTGACCTGGACTCCAAATTCACCAGATACCAAACTGATCAAGAGGCCCCTCCCCTCAACCCATAGGACCCAAAAGCCCCCATTAACACCATTCTGTTGCCAGACACCACAGGACACCCTCAGAAGTCACATGTCCATTCTCTGATGAGTCACAGCAGTTGTGAAGGCACAAGGGAGACCTACACAATATTAGGAAGGTGGTTTTAATGTTGTGCCTGATCAGTGTGTGTCCGTTTGTTCGGCTGGTGTTCCACAAAACCAGAGGGTTAGCGGTTCAATAGCACTGAACCCTCTGAGCCGCCCCCAGTGCTTGGATCTGGTGTGTGCTTGTGGGAATGAGTGGGTAGACGTGTACTTTTACTACCAGTACAATACCAGACCATTTGTTGTTGTCTGCATGCTCTGAAGCACCATGAAATACAGGAGAAGATTGCTAAAAATTACTTTTTTATTTTTTATTGAAGGCAGAAAAACCGAAACACTTACAAGGACAAGGACAAAACCATTGGTACAGAACATCTACAAAAAGTACAAGGTTATGTACATCTGTGTAAAGGAAGGGAGATAAATGGAAGAAAATAAATGCATGAAAGGGAGACAAAAAAGGAGAGAAAGAACATTGCTAACTTGGTATTTTGTGACATGGGGATAATAGTACAGTTGTAAAATATATGACATATAAGGCATAATGTGAAAACAGCCAATTAATGCAGTATTAGTGTAATAACAATGATGGATTATATTAATACAGGTAGGCAATGGATGATTTGTGTCGTATGCAGACACACATATGCACGAAAAGAAAGAAAGAAAGAAAATATATCTTTAAAGATTGATATTGGCAGCAGGAAATAAGGACCATCACTGGAAGGCATTGTCTTTACCATTTTTAAAAAAAATTTTTTTTATACGTTTTGTGGAAATATGACAAATTCTTGGCTGAAAAATTGTTAACTGATGATAGGTACTAATTGGCATCTTCAGCAACGTGCCAGGACTCGTCCGTCTTCTGGCCCACTGCGTGTGTTTGCTGCAGTTCTCCCCGGGTATAGCCCAACAGGAGTGTTACGCACAGCGCGCTGTCACACACATGGTCGCGCACGCACACGTGCAGCGCCTGCCTACAGGGATTAGTGCGCATAGGGGAGATCTGTTTATCTCTCGGTGCGCCTCTCTTTCGTCCTCTACCTGCGAGGCGACCAGCACTTGGTTCACCCTGACAAACACCCTCGTGTGCAGCGCGGCTTTTAGTAAGCGCTTACCAACACGTGTGCGCTGTCTCTGGAGCTTTTATCCAGAGTGGTGTGCGCACATGAGGTTAACGAAACAGGAGAAATGGTTGCCCCTGGCTACCTGTGTACCAAAGCGGAGAAAAAAACAAAACAAAGAACAGCATGAAGATTATGACTTTCAAGTGTTTTTCAACCCCTTATCTCTGGCCAATCAAATTGCCAGGAGAGCTAGGACAACTATGGCTCTTACTATAGATATAATACTATAAATGAGATGAGAATGCTTGCATACTGCATATACAAGCTGTACAAGTGTTACTGATTTCCTGAACTGATTCCGATCCTCAAGATCCCAATTCAATATGAGTTCATTTAGAGAAACTTGAAACAGCTTTACAAAAACTAATTTTGTCATTGATTCCAGAGATTTGGGGTATTTCCACAACATTTTACCTTACACCATTCATATGGTTTTGCTTTTGTGCAGTGCGTTTTAAATCCAGTCAGTGCCCTCAGGGTTATGTTTTGGATTTCCCTCAAACGTAGGCTAATTTCATTGCGCGGTTTTGCAAGATTTGTCATGCAAAATAAATCTCATGAGACCGTAGTGAGATTTCTAGATAGAGAATGCAGGAAATGTATTTAAAAGATAGACTGGAGGATTTTATGAATCGACGTCGGATCTTCTAAATGAAGATTGATTTGATTGTGATGCCATTGCCTGTATTTGGAATCCAAACCTTAGGAATGCTTGATGACAGCTACATTACTATTACTTTACTATTGCTGTAAGATTCCATAACCACTTCATATCAGAACTAATTGTGCATTAATGGTTACTGAAACAAAGCAAACTTTATACATTTTTATGTGACCAACACAAAGGCCTCTTTGAAGACACCTCTTGTGCAGTAGCAACGTATATTTCTACTACAAGGGGTGAGTTATCTCTAGTGTCTGGAGCCCAGAATTCAAAGCAGCCACAACGTGCAACTCTAAAACTGCCCTGATGAATATCTTTAAGTTTACAGTAGCTGAAATGACTCTGAATTGTGCCACTTGTGATGAAAACACATGGGACATTAAGCTCACTCTGCAGTTCCCTTAAGATCTACGGAGCAATTTTACCAACTTTCAGCTCGTTGTTTTCATTTCACAGCCGTGCAGGCTGTGAAATGAAAACCGCGTGAACCTAATTTTCTGCAGCAGTAGGCAGCTGTTTTTAAGCCAAAAGGCCCCGACAGACCCCCCGTACAGTCCTTGACCTGCATCAAGTAGGAAACAACAGCTGTTAGCATTTAGCAACGGAGCATTAAGCGGCTAAAGAGCCAGATATTTTCTTGTTGAGTTGTTTAAGACCAAAGACGTAGCTGAAAGGAAAGCGATCACTTCGCTTTCGCACACGCAGTTCTTCAAATTGTCATTTGAGGCCGACTTCAAAACCAAGAAGATTCCCACAGACGTCCATCTGAGTTTCCCGAAACTTCTAAAGCTAAATTCTCCATGCATGTCAACTGTGTATTTTTGTTAGCTCATTGTTAAGCATAATTCAAGGTGTCACCGCATTGAGTGACAGGCGGGTGCTGTCATGCCAAGTAGTTTAAAAACTACTGTTCAGGAACTCTATTGGGGACACCATCCAATAGCCAGGAAGCCAGACCAACATATCTGCCCACAATTGGAGAGTTGGTCTGGAACAGCTCCATTGAGAACTGATTATGCTTTGGCATTGTATTCCCAGGCAAATCGGGTTGTTAAGGTGGGATTTGTGCAGCAAAGGACAGGTAAGTAACAGAACAAAATGGCTCTGATTGGTTGGAGGACGATCCATTTGCAAAAGGAGTTACTTTTTCTCTGCATCGGCTGAAACTTGACCCATAATGAAATCCAAATTCTGTGTTACCACTATTATATTCTGGTAAGAATTGAGAGGCTACACCAGACTAACCATCCATCTTTAATGGCTCTGCTGTCCCTACTGTAGCTTTAAGTCAACTTTAATTAATGTCACTGTTGGTATTTCTCTTCTATCTACTATCTATTGTTCACAAACTTCCACCACATTAAACTGACGGGCCCACTGTTGCTCCAGTTACCCACAGCAAACGACGGTGGCTCAGTCACTGAACTAAGGCATGGCTAAAATTAAACCAAAAATAAATAGCTTTAATAATTAGCTTTCAGGAATTTGCATAGTGTTGCCCTTATTTGAGGCATCTTATTTAACATGCAAATGTATGGTAATTAGCTCGAAGCCAAATTATCTGAGGAACACCAGAGGTTTCGCAGTGGATTTTCCATCACTAACACAACACGCCAAAATCCCCTTGAGAAGTGATGTCGGTCCTCTGGGCTGCTGCTTTAAATACAGACGTGGCTTCAGTCAACTCAAATTGGAAGGGTTAAAAATATATTCCGTGGTGTCTTAAATGCAAATGTTGGTGAAGTAAATTGTCACCGACACTAGAGATGTAAACATGCTACCACTGCTTTCATGGTTAAATATAAATATGCACCTCGTAAAACTTTTGAAAACAGTTAAAAGCTTCTGGCACTGTATCAAGGATTTGAAACCTTCCATTCAGCTTTTCTCTACCCTGAATCCAAACCTTCTTCTTTTCACCTGCATAACTGCATTTTTTGGTTCTGTGCAAAACTTTATTATGACATTTTGTTTGCACAACTGCATGTAATAACGAGTGTACATAATGTACGGAAAAGTCGTAAAACTCGGCAAAGCTTTACGACGAGCAAACCCCGGCTGCTCTTACTGCAGCTCTGCGCGTTGTAAACGTTAGTCACCTGTGCAGCTGGAGGATCAGATGCGTTTGCAGACTCAGCAAAATAGTAGAAAACACTTGCTCTGTCATTGGGGCTGAGGCTCGGCTCCCTGGAGGCAGACAGGGAAGGGGAGGGTTAGTCCTGACCGAGCGCCATCTTAAGCTCTTTTCATGTGGGACTGAGATCATGAGAAAAGGACTTTGGTCTTTATAAGTGAAATATTTATAATTCGTCACATTTAATTTCATTGTATTTCATTACAGCTAAATAACAGATATTTTCATTTCCAAAGAAGTCATTTGAGACTTCAAAACCAGGTAAATCCTAATAACGTTTATCTGATTCTCAACAGACCTCTGTGCCAACTGTGTATGTTTTATTTAACTCTGAGTTATGCATACTTTGAGGTGTGGCCGCATTGAGTCAGGGCCTAGGTGTCATCTACCCGCTTCTGCTCCACTCCCCCTCCAGTACAATGCTTAACATCTCCCTTTACCCTTTGGGAAATCTATTGGGGACACCGCCCGTTAGCCTGGATGCCAGACCAACTTCACCACCCACAGTTTGAAAGTTGGTTTGGAATGGCTCCACTGAGAACTGATTATGCTCTAGCAAAGAATTGTCGGGCCAATTAAATTGTTAGGGTGGACTAATCTTAAAAAGACTAAACATACATAATACAATAATCATTATCTATATATTACTGCTACCTTTTTTTCTGATGTCAATCTTCCTATTCCGTAAACGTGTCCTGCCAGTGCAGCAACAGCTGCAGCAACAGCAGGGGGTAAGTGTCTGTGTCCCAGCTATAACGGTCAATTTCGCAAGTACTAAACCAAACACGGTTATTCCACTCTGTTCTACAAGTATAATAATCTGCACCCATAAACTGAAACTAGCACAAAAGGTTTACGGTTCCTTTAGACATTTTGATGATGTGCTACACACAAGAAGGTTTATTTGTTCTGGGGTGTTTCAATAATGTTTTGTTTTGTGATTTAGTTATATGGTTGAATTATGATCACACAGATGTTTTGTTTTCTAACAGACACTTGTAACTGTGATCAGAGTACATTTTTTTTTGATTTTGCTACACACAGACAATAGGACAATAGTGTTTTCTGTGACATCACCGAAAGACTTCTGGCCTCCTCCTGCAGTACCTCTGCAAAAAGTGATTTCACCCAGAACCCACACGGAGCTTCTTGAACTGTTCTGACTTGCTTGTGTGATTGTCAACCTGGTGATTGGTTGCTCAGTACAATGACTCAATCAGTAGTGGTACCTGGGTAGTTTAAAGTTCCCAAGGAGAAAACTCAACAGTTATTTCACGTGTTCAGCCAGTTTGTTCTGAGCAGCTGAAATGTTGGAAAGAGTTGTAAAAACTTGAAAAATGACTCCTCCTAAGGACATTTAAAACACAAAGTACATTTTATTTCATTTAAAAAAAAAAATGAAATAAAATTCAAATTAGTTTTAGACAGAATAATGAATAAATTATAAAACCCTTTTTTTTCATTGGATGGCATCAACTGTAGAAGAGATTCTGTTCCATTTTTGATTTTCTTTGTTTTGCACATAGACTGTATATAAATATGGACAATGCGTCCCCACTTCCTTGCACTGACTCTGTTTTCCCGGGGATACGGGCGGTGCCATCCTGTGAGTTTGGAGCCAGAGTCTGTTCAGAGAGTGGAGCCATGCGGAGCCACATTATCCGTGACCCACCCACACTTACTCTAGACTCGCGTTTTTGGCACTCTGCTCTACAACCACCAGTTACAAAGAAATGTTGATAAGAAATGATTATACACTGTATTTATTTTTATTTTTTTATTTTTTTCTAGCTCTCACTGTCCTACAGTACTGGCAACTTGTATTATCAAGACATCACATCCTTATATGATGTCGTATCATTTTACTATAGCAACTAAAACAGATAAACTGACACTTGAACATGCATCAGTATTATATTAACTACATAAAATGGCGGAAACCATCCTTGAAAAACATTGGCATGTATCTTAGTGTGTTTATTTGGCCCAAATCCCCTCCTCTTACATTGAGGGGGTGGAGCTTATGACCTATACTGCAGCCAGCCACCGGGGGGAGCTCTACTTGCTTTGGCTTCACTCTTGAGGTGCACTTCTGCCGTCCATCTTTATACTGTCTAACGACACAAACCCCCCCATTAATGGACTCCAGTCTGACAGCTAATATTCGTTCCTCCTCTTCACTTGAAGCATTGCCTGCTGTCAGTATATGACGTACATTTAACATTAATTTCCTAATTTTACGACTACCGCACTGCACCTGACTGCCTCACCAGGATCCCAGTGTATTAGTATGGGGACTGGACAGGGCTGTTTATACTAATTATCCAGAGACCACCAATAAAATATCTTTTTAATCAGCGACTGAAGACATTATTTCCAATTTTTGCTGTTAAACTGATAGATTATGTAACTGGTAGGATTATCCTTAATGCTTACTATCCATCTAAATCGTCCTTGTATCCATTTTTTCTTTTGCTACAATGACCCAGACTCCCCACAGGGATCATTACACTATCATCTAATCTGATTTCTTTCTTTCCCTCATACCTGCTGCCTTCCGTCCCATTCGGCACCACGGAGAAAGTTGTAATGCACCTCCTGTATCATTATCCCCGCAGTCAGTGATCACACTCCCATGTGCACTCATACATACGCATTACATCCCTTGCCATCAGCCTTAATTACGATCCATACATCTTTCCGTGGGTTAGAAGGCCGAAGCAGTGTGCCACTCTCCTCTCTCCTCCTGTGAACACAGAGGAATCTCTTTGAGGATGGTAAAAGAATTCCACTGTACAAGCAGCATTGTCATTTTCATTCCGTGTGCGATGGAATCCAAATAAATTATGTGCATATATTTGCATGGTGCATGTTTTTCGAGCATGTGCATTTGTTAATGCTCTAAGAAAAAAAAAAAGAAAAAAATCAACGAGGGTCATTTTGAAATGAGGTCTTAAGATATTCCTGTGTGGGTGCGTTATCTGCAGCGTGTTTGAGGTGGTTATTGTCGGCCGTGTGCGAGCGTAGATATTAATAAATTTGACTTTATTATGCTCCTGACAGGCTGTGATTACATGTTTTTGTCCCTTTTGTCGTCTGTGACGGTGGATGTTCTCTTTTCCCGCTGCCGAGGATGATGGGAAAATAAAAAGGTCTGTAAACACTTCCTCTTGTTATCTCTCCTTCTCCTCATCCCACTCCCCCTCCCCACCACCGCCACCATCCTCCTACGTTCCGCTCACTCCCTTCCTATCTGAGCCGTGTGGCACCCGTGTCATTTATAGCCCTAATGATTTAGAGATCTATTTAACACTTCGCCTGTGACTTAAACAGCAGTCAGCAGTTGTTGCAGATGTGTGACCACTCAAAGTGAAAGCAGGGCTGTATTAAACTTATTAAATCTCTGCCTACAGCTTGAGGTAAACTCAGCTCAGTGTTAAACTGTGTGAACACATTTCTTCATTTTGTGGATTCACTCAGGAAATAGGCAATAACCCCTTTATATACATGTCACACGGTAATAAAACATATACGGATAAAATTGATGCCAGCTACTGAGCTTGAACTTCGGCAGAGTTGTCTCCATGACAATGACAACTGAGCAAACTCCACCAGCTGATGAGCATGGATATGGATGAAAACTAAAGGATAAGCTAGTAAGATGGGTTAGGTTGGGAATGTATAGAATGCATAGACTGTATATAAATATGGACAATGTGTCCCTACTTCCTTGCATTCGCCAAACTGACTATTTTCCCGGGGATACGGGCAGCGCCATCTTGCGAGTTTGGAGCCAGAGTCTGCGCGGCACGGTTCGAGAGTGGAGCCAAGCAGAGCTGCGATATTGACGACTCGACCACACTTCCTCCAAACTCACTTTTAATTAATACGGTGCTCTGCTCTACCTCGAAACTTATTCGAAAAAGTCAAACTTTAACATGCATCAACATTATATTAACTACCTAAAATGACAGCAACCATCCTTGGAACTTGGAAAAAATTATTTGAGGTGTATTTGTGTTCGTTCGACCCAAGTCCCATCCACTAACATGGAGGAGGTGGTGCTTATGACCTATACTGCAGCCAGACACCAGGGGGGGCTCTACTTGCTCTGGCTTCACTTTGGAGGAGCAGTTCCGCCATCCATCTTCAGATACCATCCATTCACCCTCCCCGAGTCTAACAAAGATCCAGTGATTAGAACAACAAAAAAAAATCCATAATCAGGACTCATTAGACAAAGGTCCAAATCTCCACTAACCAATCTAATGTTCTGTCCTGGTGTTTTATGGCCCTAGTGCATGTGCTTTTATCTATATTACCTCAAAAATGGCTCAGTTCACCAACTAAATGATGAAATTAGCAGAAGCTGTTAATAAAAATTATTTGCATACCTCATAGTTTTATTATCAGACTTTCCATTCCTCATTTTTTGGTTTTAAATGTTAATTTGCCAATGAATATTCTTTTATTCTTTTATATTCTTCTATTCTGTATTCAATATTCTGATATGAACCACAAGCAAATCATCACGGGGAGAAAACGTAGAAAGAAACCCGGTGTATCAGTGGAGCTTTAGAGACTGAAAGAGAATGAAGGAAGGAAGGAAGAAGTGGAATCTGTGAAAACACGGGTATAACATGAGAAGATGAATAGCCATGTGTGGAGGATCATGGGAAAAAGTTGGCAGGAGTAATTGATGTTGAGCAGCAACAAACGCCGATAACACAGAGAGAGGAAGAGAGAGAGAGAAAAGGTGTGGGGTAAGAATTATTCATTTAGATGACTTGATAAGGTTCAGGGGTCTGCGTTGATAAGCTGTTTGTTGATAGCCCATGGAGCCCCACAAATCATACTTAAGAAAAGCTATCAGCATGCTGGTTTTAATGGGCCCGTGGAGAGAACGAGGGAGATGGGTAGATGTGTCGAGAGGGCATGTTGGGGGGGCTGGGCTAGGTTGAGAGAGCGTACGAGAGAGAGAAAGTACATTTTGTAAACAAGCGATTTAAAGTCAGTATATGCAATAAATATGTACATTTTTATCACAATATTCAGACCATATTTAGATATGTTATGTAAAAAAAAAAATAAAAAAAAAGAAGCCACTGGCACATAGGGAAAAAAAAAAAGATTTAGTATCACTCTACCTCCGCAGCGGTACAGTCATTTCATGATTCCATGTGTGCAATAATGAGTACACACCGAAACTGAAAACAGAGTCCTTTAAATAAATGAATGTCTTAAGATGGCCACCGCAGTCCTGCTGTCTTGATACAGTCTGCTGCGCTAATGAATACTTCAATATTTATCGTGGGTCAAATGAGCATTTGAAACTACAAAAATAAAAGACTCAACTCAGCTCTTATGGGACATGTTAGCTCATTGTTTCGGTTTAATGGACCACATCATTATTGTTCTGGTTTACTCTCACTGCTCTCAAACCCATTTCCAGCCACGTCAAGACAGTTGTTTTTAGCACAAGAGCTTCGATAAACCTGCTGCCCAGGACCAAATTGCGGACGGAGGCAAAGTGAGAGCTGCTGGTTAAGGCTGTTACTGAGAAATTTGTTCTCGCAGCCCTCGTATGGGAGTTCTTGACACATCAACCGAGCCGAACTTTTTTTCTCATGTGGGGTCTGGCAACTGTTCTGTAATTGGTCAGAAACTGGAGTGGGTGTGGTTAAATCGGAAAAGCGGAAAGGCTAGCTGCCACTCTGTGAGCTTCCAGACGCTAATATTCCCAGTCTTAAGTCTCTCCTGGGTAGAGATGGCATACTGTGTGTGGGTGCAGCCCTATGAGGACTTCCCTGGAGTTGAGTTTCTCATGAAGTTTAAATGACCTGGCCAAAACCAACTTTGTTCTTGTTCTATATAACAAGCAAGTGAACATAGACATGTGTAGCGTACAACTGCTGAAAAGCCAAACATTTCTCGAAAGTGTTGGTGGTGCAGAACAAAACGGAGCCAAAAGAAGAGTTAATGTAGCCTGCCTTGGCCTGGCTTGAACTCAGTTCTTAGCAGAATATGAGTCTGGTAACATGCAGTTTGGATTTCATGATGAGCTGAAATCAGCTGTTACAGAGAAAGAAATTCCACCTCGCACAATTTGATAATCTTTGACCAATCAGAGGAATTTTGCTGATTTTCATCACTAGGTCGCTGTTACTCTTAATATCGCCACTTAAGTCCAACCAAAAAAGGTTTGATTGGCCTGGCAGGTCTTTGCCGGAGCATAGTCGGTTCCCAATGGAGCTACTTCAGACCAACTTTCCTGCTGGGGGAAGTCAGTCAGGCTGGTTTCCAGGCGAGAGTCAATCACGTATTAGAAAACAACTTAAAAATTAATACCAATGTGTCTCAGCGACCACTGATTGTGTTAACAGACAAGATGCTAACACCAGCTTGGCAACCCCTGTCATGAGAGATAATTGGTATATCACTCTTGAATTTGTTTCCTTCTCCAGACTTGGTTTTGCTTGCTTGCTTTAATCCAGCACTCTGTTACAGTTCACAGGAAGAATCCAAATGCACAACACAGACAAAGTGGTTTTGGATGTTGGATGAATGGTCTGAAGGAGTGATTGAAGGCAGGCGCTGGAGATCCGGTGGAAGCAGACATGTAGAGAGATTGTGGAGGTTTGAGGTTTGGCATCAGTGTGGAGTGCGAGACAAGTATAGCACGGTGAGTTGATTGTTTCGGGCAGGCAAGGACATGAGCCAAGACACGGCAGGCAGGTGATCGTCCTGAGACATAATAGAAACAGAGCTAGGCGAAAGAAATAAAGACAGTTGAATCTCTTGAAACTGGGGGAGATTCTCAATATGTGTTATTGTGAAACATCATCGCTCTCTGCCCAAATACTGTTCCAATGAAAATTGCACTTCCGATCAAGTTTACTGAAGACGTATGGGGAGTCTGTGGCCATCGGCAAATACGCTGCTGTTCAAACTACAGAGTAACCATACTGTGTTCTCAGGAGTCTGTAGTTTGGAGGTGAACCTGACAATTTCCTAACTACCAAACTTCACATACTTAGCATTGAGAAGCGCCTTAGTTCTTTCAGTCGGCCTTGAAGTGGAACTATCGCTGTGGTTGATAGGAACAAACTGGCAAAGACTGGTTGGAGAGTCAGAGTAGACATTCTGTACACAGATGAATCGATGGGAAGCAGATGTACAGACTGGGAGAGGTGATGAGCCGACTGAAGGCAGGTGTGCAGAATGAGCAAAGCTGGGAGCTGGGAGAAGAAAGACACACACAATCACACGCACACACACACACAATCAAAACACAGAAAGACTGACAGGAAAGCACTGGGGACAAAGAGGAAGGGAGAAAACAAGGAAACTCTCTGGAGTGTTCTGGGGGTACAGCCATGGCCTTAACATAACAGTGCAGGGAACAAGAGACTTTCTTTAGTTGGGGCTCATTCAGTCTGTCACTGTCACAATGTGAAAATGGATCTCTTCGTGTCGCGCACAGAATCCGTGCACATTCTCATCCCTGATGCTGTGTTGTAAAATAATTGGATGGTTACATTAGTTGTAAGAAAGGCTGTAAACTCACCAAATGCTTATTTAACCGTATTTGAGTTGACATATTTGAATAGAAGGCATCTTCTTTTAGTATTTAGAAATAATTTCTTTAAATGGCATCTCCTATTCCAAACTTTATCTAACAGATACATGATTGTGAGTCAATATGTTGCCAACCTAAGACAATTTAATAGCCTGAAGCCTGAATGTTAATAAGAAACAAACGAGTCTCGCATTGTCTAGTAATTGTCTTCATTGTCCTACACTCCTGACCATTTTGTCCCACATTTCTCTGTTGTCAGTTTCACATGTTTTGAAACACACAATAACCTGAAGAAAAGGTTCACGTCTGCTACGATTTCCAACACAGTGGCCAGACACTTGCCTATTGTGTGTGCCCCTTGTGCAATTATTACAGCGAGTGCAAGGGATGAATGGACTCTGCGACGACTTCCACGCTTCAGAGTAATGTGTATTGATGACATAGATGCAAGCACGCAAATCAATTTTTAATTTATGAACTCGCATCTAACTGCTCAATAGCAGAACGCCGCCTCGGTCTGAATGATCATTTCACTGTAGAGCATGGGCAGTCTTCAGTCAGAATGCGTTATTGGCTCCTTTCACGAAACATAAGCTCATGACACGCAGATGAGTAATGGTTTGATTCGAGATTTAAGCAAGGGCGGCACAGTGGTATAGTGGTTAGCACTGATGCCTCACAGCAAGAAGGTTATGGGTGTGAATCCACCAGCTGACCTGGGGCCCTGTGTTGAGTTTGCATGTTCTCCCTGTGTCTGGGTGGGTTCTCTCCAGGTACTCCGGCTTCCTCCCACCATCTAAAAGGCTAACTGGTGATTCTAAATTGCCTGTAGGTGATAGTGTTTGTCTGTCTCTCTGTATTAGCGCTGTGATAGACTGGTGACCTGTCCGAGGTGTACCCCACCTCTCGCTTAATAACAGCAAGAATAGGCTCCAGCCCCCCTGAGAATGTTTCAAATGTGACCATGGATGAAGAAAAAGTTAACTCTAAAACTGAAGTGGCTTACACTGCCAAATGTCTTTATGAGCAGAAGCATGGTACTTCTAAGTCAGTGGCTGTTTCTGAATATCATAAACGTGAAGTTCAAACTACTAGTAACTAGCACTTGGTTCAAAACTCCAGAGGATGCAGTACAGTCATTCTGTAACTGGAACAGCAGCGTACTTGATGATGCCTGTTAAATACATTCTGGGATACCTAGCTGCCCCAAGTCCAAGTAAGTTACCCCTGATGCATCCTCGGTAGAGTAGACGGGGCAGGAACACATCTAGGCATTGGGACTGTATTTGGTCAGATGTGTACTTTGCATTAGTGCAGTACATGGGTAGCAACTGCTGACACAAGAACACAAGAACAAAAAAGAAAACAAAAAAGAACTATGCATATTGAGAAATGCCTAATGTCTGCACAACCTGCATGAAGAAAGCAGCACATTAGCAGAGCAGAAGTAGTTTCAGCGGGCATTTATCAGTGCCAAGCGTGCAAACTTCGGAGTTTGTTGTATTTGATGATGCCTGGGATACCTGGCTTCCTTAAGCCACGCTAGTTACATGGTGATGCGGGCATTTGGTCTGCACGTGGTCAGATTCGTACCTTAGTTTGGAACTGTACTTGGGCAGCGACTGGTGACGTTTCACAGAACACCTGGATGCATTTGCATTTATAAAGGCCCAGAGTCCGTCAACACGGCATAGCGTGTAGGCACTTCTGTGTACTCGTATAAAACGGAAGAAAATAGACTTCGCTTCACTTGCCTGTTTTGACAGCTGTACTGATTAAAACGATTAAAATGTGAGCGAATCTGTTCTATCAGATGCACATGAAAAGAGAAAAAAAAGTGTTGACTTGTTGACAAGCGCTAATGGAAAAAATAGTTAATTTTACACTGTAATTTAGGGTCGGGGTCCATGGATTTAATCAATAATAATTAGTTTTATTCACACTTCATGGGTTCAGGTTGGGTTACTAATTTTGAAAAAAAGCATAGAAATAGCCACATAAATGAACCATCTGTTTTTTGGGGAGATTTATCCACAAAAATGTAACTGACACGGAGCAATCTGGCTTCTGCATCGTGTACAGAGAAATACACAGGACAGGGCACACACCGGAAACCTCCTTGGCATGATGGGAAGGATTCATAACTTCATTCTAGTGACACTGATTTAATCTCCTGGTTTTACTCTTTTAATTAAACCCTTCATCCAAAAACACTAATAAACTAATTTGCTAATGAGCACAATAATGCATTTTAGCAGCCAAACATCTAAATATTTTTTTCCCCCCCAAGGATTAGGAGACACCAAATAAAAGCTGAGGGCGACACGCATGATTCCAAATAAACGTTAGTGTTGTTCCAAGAAAGCTGGGTCTCTAATTAGCCTGGTTTATAAAGTGGTTATATGTCACTGTACATGTTTCCCATAAAAAAAGGCCTTTAAATAAGCTCAAAGCTAATGTGCATAAGCCACTCAGTCCTTGGCAAAGCTGCTCCAGCGACTCTGAAACGTCTGTGCTCGGCTGAGTTTGTATAGAGATTTTCATACATACAAATATGGATGCTGCTAAAGCACGTAGGGTAACATACAATTGTGGGCAATTGGAGCAGAAGGCTAATCCTTCTCGTGTCCTGTCCCCGGTGCACTGGAAGAGTTTGTCTTGAAAGCCGATAAGCTAAAGCTTGCAGAGTCTTCTTTTAGGTCGTATGAAATGTGCTTCAGGGCGTTTTTATCACTTTAAGGTTATATTCCGCGCTGCTGAAATAACACAGACTTATAGAAAGGTAAACTCCTGCAGGCCAGGCGCTCGCCTTTTATTTATTTATTATTTTATGCCTACACTACCTTAGTCATATTATTTCATATCCTTTCACTTTCCGTTCTTGGGATTATTACAATTCCAGCTGTGAAACTGACACACAAACACACACTCACGTTCTCACACAAAACCTTGTTGGTATGTTGGCCTTCTCGTGCTATAAAGATATTGCTTATTACATCCAGGGCCCATTGGGGCAGAGGAAAGGTTGAATTAAGAATTTGATGAGATGGAGTTTGACATGCTAGCATTTAGCAGAGTACCACCAGTGCCTGCGTTTGGCTGGCTCCGCGTGGCCACTGGGAAAGGTCACTGCTAATGCGGGCCTGGTTAGTCCATATGCCTCACTCTGTCTCTATTTCACTTGCTCTTTCTCCCCCCATCCATGTGAACTTATCAGTTGCTCATCTCCCGAACGATCTATTATTTATACTCGCATGCAGCGGTGTGTGTATGTAAGGGAAGGCTTCCAATATTACGTTCTCCACTACGGGGAAATCAGAGGTCAGAAAAGCCCCACTGGAGCAGATTCTGACTCGGTGTCTTGCTCAAGGACACTTCAGCAGAGCAGGTGTTCGCTGACACCGGGGTTTGAGCCGCAGTCATCCGTTCTGAAAAGTGTCTGTAAGGCGCTGCAGTCCCAGAATGAGGAGGCAGATTCATTATTTTTGCAAATTCCCTGTTTTTCTCTAAGGTTACTCTGGGTGATTAGGCTCTAGCACTGCATTGCTGACACTTCATTGCAGCCCGACTGCCTTGTTAGTGCATAAGAAGGTCAAAGCTGATACACTGCAGCCAGTTCATTTCATTTTGCATATGATTGTGGAAAGTGTTGTGTTTTGTGGCTATATGAAGCATTTCAACCAAAACGTTGAGTTCTGCCGTATTTACATATTAATTGTAGGCAACTTACAATTGCCTAGGTGTGTTTCCACTAATACTATGGCATTACATGGGAAGGTGATGTTTAAATCATTTAAACATATTTATTTTAATAGCACCTTGTCAATTTTAATCTGAACCTGCTTTCAGTATGAGAATCTGTGTAAAAATGTTTGCGGGGTTGCTCGGGGTTGTTCTTGGGCAAAATTTTCTGATTGATTGCATGCAGAGGTATGTTTTCTATCTTAAACACGCTCTATAATGAAGTCTGAATGGCGTGTTACCGGACTCTTATTGGAACTGAGATTGGCTATGCCGGGCTAGTGTCTTTTAGACCCAGCCACAAAGGTATCAGTCCTACAATTAGTACTGTAGATCATTATGTGTTCATGAACAGTCTGAAGAACTGGTTTAGCCCGCTACTTGACTGGCCGACATGCAACATGTGGTGTCCCTCTGGGCTCTGTTATGGGCCCGAGAGGGATATTAACAGGACAAGAGGTAGAGCAGGTCTTCAGCTTCTTAATTAACACACTCTTGGTGTTGCTATAAATATAATATATAAAATATACAAAGAATATATAAAAAAATCAAATGGAAGAATTACTTTTTGGGGATGGAATTGGGAAAACCGTTGGTTTAAATTCTCATGAGAGGGCGGGATTAGGAATGAAATGATCGAAAATGTATAATTTTAAACACAGGTCAGCTGAGACATCCTTGTGGAGTGTGACTTGGGTCAAACTGGACATGTTTGTCTTTGATGTAAGTTTGATCGAAGTCAAATTTGTAGTCAGCACGACTGATTAATAATGAGATCACACTAAATTATTTAAAATGTATCTAAGCACTTTAATGGAAAAGTTATTTTCTCTAAACTGACCCAGTAAAAAAAAGTTGTTTTTTTTTTTTTTTTTTTTTTAATCCCCCTCACAAGGACGGGACGAAGTTTCATCACCAGACAAAGGGGGAGAACAAATGCTTTGCTATGGAGGGCCTGGTGAGGGTGATATGAATGGATCTAAAGAAAATGGTGTACATTTGAACTGATGGAGCTGCAGCAATCACTAGGAGACAGAAAGGACTTGTTCAGCACTTAAAGCAGCACCATCCCGAATCATTCGATGCGATGATTCACCCAACTAGTCTGTGAGCCAGTTATTCAGAATTCAGAATACTACAGATGATAGTCCATCTGAGCTACAGATGGACTGTCCCGAAAAAAGAAAAAAAAAAGACACATTTCTCATAGATATTTATAAAAAATAACTTATTTTATTAAAATTGTTTCAGCAGTGTATTAGAAGTTGGGCGAAGTTGGCTCATTCTTTCTCCATTTTGCCTACTTTCCGCCCATCTGCCATTTTCCAAATTCTATGGCAAAAAGAGACAGTTATTTATGCAAATAATTCATCTTTGCAATTGATTCGTGGTGATTTTGCCTGTCCTCCCCGTCTCTAGCCTTCACCTGCAACCTCTTTATCTTAACTTCCCTCCCTTTGTGTGTCACCCTCTATCTCTGTTAGCAGATCAGTGCAACGTGAGTTGACTCGGGAAGAGCAAGGTCCTGAAAGCATTTGTCAAGGCAATAAGACAAGAGCTGAAAATGTTTTCCAAAGAACAATACAGAACTCTTTTTATTATTTTTATTTCGATGTTTTGTGCATTCCTCGGTCGAAAGGTCTGAAAATCTAGAAAAATGACACCTGGCAACATATTTACAGAGGATATGACTCTTAATGACTCGTGCTTAAGGTCAAAGCATTAAAAGTTTTCCATTTGCTATAACATGATGTATTGAATAACATGCAGAAAGCTGGAGGATCAGACAGCACACAGTGTTTTCATGACGTACTTTGTCGTGATGATTCTAAGCGAACTAAAAGTTTGTTGTACTGTTAATTTATTCTGGTACTTTATGCATTTTATTATATAACCCGACAGTTCCTGGCTATGAAAAACATAATCATGCTTTCCGCAGTCGTGAGCACTATATATAGGTTGTGTAAGCAGTACAACAGGTCCTTACTCTGAGAGAGTTCATTTTCCAATTCCGTCGCATTGAGGACTTGCTGGAGATCTCGAAATTCTAAAAAGTTATCTTATGTCTTTTTATGTATGTTTTTTCCCAGTTTAAGCCAAAATCTGTAGGTTCTATCGTCTGATTATAAATGTCTGAACAAAACTATATTACAAACCAACAACAGTTGTAGGGTTATTTTAGTTGTAGAGTTTAGTAGAATGACCGACTGACATTGCCATCCAAAAAAGCCACACTGCACACACAATAACTTTATGTTTGTGTAGGGTCATGGTGTTTCCTATTAAGTCCATCTTTAAATGGCCTGCACGCATGATTACGTATATCTACCGGGTTTTCTTGTGGCCCATTAAAAGATCGTCATTATCTAAGATCACGTTTTAATAGTCACTGCCTTTCAGCACGACAGACAGCTCAGCCCTGCTCTTGATCAAAATGTCTCAGTGCTCTGAACATTAAAGAGTGACACTCAGAACATACTTGATATCAGTGAATTAGTAGTCACTTCACATATTTTTCTCCAGGCATGAGCTGTGGCCTTATAACGCACCTTTAGGGTACGTGTTTTGGTATCTGTTGTGAAGGATAAGAATGGTGTTATTTTCTACTTTACATATTAACAATCCACTCGACTGTATGGACCATAGGACCATTTACATCACGTTAGTCTGGCAACCAGACCATCTACTTCACTTACCCATATTTATCCCTGCTGCTTTGAATATTACTGCTATTTATTACTGTCAAGTTGTTGTTGAGTGTTTTTTTTTTTTTTTTGTAATATACACTGTGTCCTCTTACCTGCACCTTGTTGTATTCTTTATATACTGCCTATTTTATAGTGTTTTTTATGCTCTTACACAAACCACATAGGAGATGACTTTAAACTCTCGTTGTACAAGGACAATAAAAGCATTCTGATTCTGATTCAACTTCCTTCACTCACACTTTTCTGGCAGAAAGTTGGTGGTTGGTGACTGATTGTGCTCCGGCAAAGATCCGCCGGGCCAATCAGGTCTTATAGGTGGCCTGACTGCGGTGATGGACAGAAAAGTAACAGCGACATAGTCATACACGTCATGAAGTGAAGTTGAATTGGTTTACAATAAAATGCCTCTGATTGGTTGTAGGACTATCCATGCTACCCACAATTAAATCAAAATGGCGTGTTACCAGACTCATACTCTGAGACGAACTGAATCTGGCACATCAGGCCAGTGCATCTTACTCATCATGTACGTCACTTTGATCCAAATCACCTTAATGAATTCACTTGCATATAAAAACAAGGAAGCAGTTTTACGACTGCTGAGAAGGTTGTTTTTGTTTTCACTGATAATGAAAGTAGAGAGGGACAACTTCTTTGGCAATACACAGGTCTAACGTGAAAGACATCAAATATTAATCGTACGGTAACAATTAAAACATATATTAATTTTGCCGGGGTGATACTCGGTTGTGGAGGTGCATCAAAAACACAGGCAGAACGAGCAATGGTGACCCACACGGGACAAACTATGGAAGGCAGAGGGACTCCAGGGTAGTTGGCAAGTCCGAGGGTCCCCACGCCAGTTCCGTTCTGCAAGGTTCTTAATGTTCTTGGGAGCATCCAGTTAATTAGCAAGCCAAGAACCATCAAGTTAGCTGGCAAACGCTCCAGGAGACAATCTAAAAATCGAGCCGGGATCAGCATTCATTCTGCCAGCCCTTTACCGTACATCTCACGGAGGCAAGGCTTGCCAAACGTCTTTGCGACCGGCTTCCTTTCTGAAGACAGACTGAGCTGGCCAGAGATGAACAGTTTAAACCTGACTGCTGATGCTCTGCAGCTGTTACCTTTATACCTGCCAGATTCTACCCTTCTACGGTCTGTACGCCAAGTCTTAATAAGGGAGTTGCTCAGATGATACCGAACTCAGTATTTGAAATTATCTGCGTATACACTACCAAATGGTCTTTTCCAAAAACAGCAGTCTTATTGGAAGTAATCCAAATCCTTGTGAAGGGCTAATTGCAGTTCTAAATGCAGCCTCCGACTCCACATTCACAAAAGAATTTAATAACCATGACGTGTTATGCTTCAGATTATGTCTCTAGATAATGTCTACAGACCAATAAACTGTCTGGTAAGTTTGGTTACTGTCCAATACTATATTTTTCTCACAACAAACCTTCATAGGTGGCCAAGTCTTCCACAGTACTGTGTTTATTTTAGGCCTTGTGACGTGTGTTCGGTCTCACCCTTGGAATTTTTCAAGCCCAATCACATTATCAGGGCTGGCGTATTCCGAAGAGGTAGCCCGAGATTCAGCCACTTCTGGTGTCATCATGCTACCCAGGACACACAAGACACAGCGATTTCCAGCCACTAGATTTCTCATTTTCTACTATTTGCTCTTGAGCATAAGGTCACTGTGCATCATGCAGCGAACCTTTGGAACAGAGGAGATGATTTGTTGTCGACATTCTGGGTTATTACCACCAGTCCGAGTTGTGTGATGAAGGGGATGAGGGAGCGTGGGGAGATAAAGTAAGAGGGAAAGGCAGAGAAAGAAAGAGGAGAGCAAGGGTAATAAAAGGAGGAAACAGAGTGTATGAAATTGGACTCAAAGCTTTACAAGCCCCCCGAGAGAAAAAGGAAGACAGAGAGATAGAGAGGAGGAGGTCTACAGTCAGATGAGGTGTACTGAAAAGAACCCTTGTTAAAGAGAAATAAAACCCATTGACTTAGTGGGATACACATTTACCCAGCGCTTCAAAGGAGAAAATATTTACATCCCTGCACATTCAAACAATCAGAAGTTGGTGAGAACGTAAAGTTTGTACTAGTCACCATACCATGGATTTTGTCTTTGTTTCAAGATTCATTGTGATGTGGTTGGATGTAAATCATTAATAGGGTAACTCTTCCATGACTATGGAACCACCAGGCTTAGCTCAGTTAAGGTTATTAACAAGTTAACATCTTATATAATGTATATACCTCCGTTGGGCTTTGTCACAGTGTAATTTCCTGTTACCTGGTCCTCAAGCTGTAACTGGTGCAACCTTTAATATGAAAGAAGTTCGCCGGTGTGCCTCAGGGATCTGTACTTGGACCACTGCTGTTGTCTCTATACATTAATATTATATGCTCCTCTGTAAAATATCTAATATCTGAATCTAATTTTCATGCATAATTTAGCATACAGTATACCGTAAAAACCCTAAAGTTGCTCCACATTGCTGTTGTATCAGTGGATTCTTTAAACTTATTACAACACTTTTAAGAAATGAATTGTGTTGTCTTTTAAGCAAACACTGGTAGTGTGAAAAAACATTATATTATCTTTTATATTGATATTATTATTGGCTTAAAAGGCTAAAAGACTGTTCACATTACCTTCAGATGTTAATCTTGAAAAAACAAATTGGACGGCATATATACAGATCAGCCATAATGACTGCCTGGTCATAATTACTGGTCAAGTGAAGAATACTCATTCCATCCACTGACAATGGCAGTGATGATAATATGTTAGGCAGCAAGAGAAGATTCTGTCCTCATAGTTGATGTGTCAAAACAGGAAAAATGGACAAGCAAAAGGATTTCCACCCCTTTAACAAGGGCCCTATTGTGATAGCTAGACCACTGGGTCAGAGCAGTTCTAAAACTGCAGCTCCTGCGGGGTGTTCCTCGTCTGCAGTGGTCAGTACTTATCAAATGTGGTTCAAGGAAGGAAAAGTGTGAACCAACAACAGGGTCATAGGCGGTGCAAGATGATTCTCCACTGACCGCGCCTTAAATGCAGATTAGATTTAATTAATTGTCATTCTGCAAACCCAGCAGGTTAGCATACTCAATCTTAGCATCCCTAGATGAGATGTAACCTCACCGAGACGCCAAAACCCCTCTTTTTCATCCATCTAGAGCACTCATCAACATAAGGAATATGACTATGTGTACATTTTTGGAAGAAAAATAAAAGTTTCTCAAACTAAACCTGAAGTAAAATAACATAAAAAAGTTTAAAATGTCTGTCAGCTCTTCCCTGTGATTCACCAGTCACAAATATAGCAGGATGCCATGACAATGATTTGCTCCCACTGAGTCGCTAAGGCAACCTCGATGATCTAGGTTGTAGTTTGGGGAGAGCACACCCACAGCTGTATAAATTACCCTCAGACGGATTCAATTAGATGCAGACTCCTAAACTAGTTAACAACGCAAAAACTTTACCATTCCCTGAGAAATAATCATTCGTATCCATCCAACATGTGTGACTAATGCTTCTTATTTTCCATATCAGCCATGAGTTCATGGGCCAAGTCCACCTCCATTAAAGAGCAGTACCGCAGGCATATTTAACAGTAATCCTCGTTAGGCCATAATGGAACCAAACTGAAGCACATGTCTCAAAAATCTTCTGCTAGAAGCTTTCTCTCATCTACAGTTATTTTGCAGCCAGTCAAACCATAAATATGCCCTATAACGTCTTTGCTTTGTAATGCGACGCTACTGAAAATAGCTTAGCAGACATTCATTACTGTGCCAGCTTGTACAAAACAACAAGAGCCTTGCCTGAAAAAAGTCTCCGTCAGTCAAGCGCTGTCCCTGGAGGAGAAAGGGATTTTAAACACTTAACAACACATATGGGAGAATCAGCTTAAAAAATAAAATAATAATAAAAAAACACACCTGCTGTTTTGTGCCCTGAATGCTTTGTTTAAATATAACTTACAGAAGTATACTTCTGCGTTCTTGTCACCTCCAGTACAAGACATTAGCGGCTTTTAACCTGTTTTATACGACTAAACGCAGAGGGGTGCCTCAAACTGTCACGCCCTCTGCTCTTTGCCTGCAGCCTCCCTCCCTCTGTGTCTCTTTGCTCGTGTTCTTGACTGCGGCAGCGTAGGCAGGTGTGTGTTGGAGCAGGGGCACAGTTTCACCAGCTGCACTACATCTCAGCCATCAAGCCTGCTATGCTCGGCTTTGCCATCTCCGCTCCACCACAGCGTAGACTCTGCTGCTGCAGTCAATCACAGCTCCAGCTCTCAGTAAATCTCCTTTACTGTTCTGTCAGTAGCTTGCCTTTGTGCGGCTCCTGTTTTCTTGGGTCTGCAGTTTGAGTCTTGTCTTGAGGCCTTTTCCTTTTGCCTCATTGGCTCGGCTCATCGTTTCCACCTTTCTCCCTCAGACTAGAGTTCCTCAGCCACAGGTTTCCATTGGTCCTTGCTTCAAGCCTCTGCATCAATTTGATGCCGTAGCTACAGCGACAGCCCAGACCCTGTGCAGATGTTAGGCAGAACTTAACGCCGTACTTGCACCTCCCCAGAAATGTAACTACACATTGCAGCAACACAGGCTGCAAGAGCTGTGATTGGTTTGCTTGATAGTAGCGTGTTTCCAAGCAATTGATTGCTTTGGATCAATAAAGATGGAACACATCGAGAAAATTTCGGCAAATGTTTCAGTCGCCATTGTGGAAAGTGAAGCAGGAAGTAGAAACAAACAAAAAAAAAAGCGTTTGGGTGGTGTTTTTACAGAGCGAGCCATACTACATGTGTAAGTTACGCCGTCCATGTCCCATGGAGACATAAACCATGCTTGAATGAATTTTCTAGCAGCTCTTCTGCAGCCTTATCCATAAAACCCAGTTCCCGCCCATTTTTCTGCTGCTAGTCTTTAAACTCTCCACTTACCAGTCCCTCCGCCTCTGTGTCTGCATTTGGACTCACCTGTCGAGCTGAGTTGACACACACCGACATCATACCGCACTCCACCATCTATGGCTCAAAAGCATTATCTCTATCAACTAAAGCATGAAGCCTTGTGGGGACGTAATGGAACAGAATATTAGTTCAAGCACGTCTCTCTCTCTCAAAAAACCCAAAACAAAACAATGGAAATTGCAGCTAGTAGTATTCTCAAAGGGGTGGGAATTATGTGCGAAATTAAAATGCAAATGAAAAACTACCCAAAAGCCAGAAAAGGAGAGAGAGAGGCTCTAAAAGACACTTGAGGACAAATAGGTATGATTAACAGTGCAGTTGACCCTAACTGATGTTAGTTCAGTTGACTACGCAGGCTGTGTGCCTTTGCTCTATGTTTCACATTTGCATTTCTCGGTTTCAACCCTTTTTCTGCAGAAATTATATCTCGACCAGATTGGTAATTTTGCAGTCAATGGCCTTTTTGAAAAAAAGGTACCACATAGCGTATCTGCTGAGCAACCAGGATAAGAGCAAAAAGTAAAATAAGAAAAAGTCTAGAGCAGGGGGTGTCAAACATACGGCCTGTGGGCCAAAACTGGCCCAGCATAGGGTCCAGTCGGACACGAGGTATGCTTTTGCAAGGTGCGAAAGTAACTGCTACTCCTAATTTGTCCACTAGGGCTCACATTGTTTTAGTCACAGTTGCGGACATGACACAACGCTGAGACCCAGAACTAAACCACAGATGGCTTTTTATTTTTTGTACTTTATGTTTTGTGAAAGGACTCATTCATTTATTCATTCGTCTTCTGTAACCGCTAGTCCTGTAAACGGTCGTGGGGGGCTGACGCTTATCCCAGCTGTCATCGGGCGAGACGCGGGATACACCCTTGACAGGTCGCTAGTGTATCACAGAGAGTAAATGTTTTAATAATATATTTATTTGCACAAAAACTAAGGGAAACATTTGGAGTTTGGAGTTATCTTTACATTGTTATGTTACTTAAAATTGGGCTATATGTGGCCCCTGAATTAAAATGAGTTTCACAGCCTTGCTTTCGAACAATGGTTGTGGCAGTTCTTTGAGCTGCCAACTTAGGAACATTCTGATATTATGATCCCATGCAGCTGTAATACTGACCGTGTTTACTACATTAATTAAGGATGTTGGCATCCTAAAAATGTGCTAATTAGCGCTGGCCTAAAACTGCAGCCGAGGCTGTTGAGAAGGCAGTCATTTTTAAAAGAATGAACTGGTTAAACCCTAGGGATATAAGAATAACTGCACATTTGTTTTTTTATGGTAATCCGCCTAAAACTGCATATTAAAATAAATGGCCCGGGCACCATTTTTTATCTTTGCGAAATGGATTATCAATAATGTTGAGGAGAATTATCACCGGCCCTTTTGAATGTGTCTGAAGGATTTGAAACTTGCAACGACCTTATTTATGTCCTTAACCCCAAAAACTGTCCTCGAGCCAAGAAAATGGCTAAACAATCATCTGGCACCAACCGACTCTCAGTTTCTTTTCTACTGATTGTCTAAAGTGCAGAGCAGAAAAAAAAAACAGTACATAACAACACAGCTGCTATCTTAGATTCATTTTCATTCTTTTCATAACTGCAGATTATCAACCTAAATCAGCAGAGATGTCGTCTCACTGAGATGCTATAATCCTTTTTTTCTTTTAGGCTACTCATTAACTTGAGCAATATGAATAATTATTTTTGCTAAAAAGTTTTCAAAACAAAACCAATGGTAAAATGAAGATTCAAGGTTCAGGATTTCTTTGCCATTCTATTGAGCATACAATGAAAATTCAGGTGCACAGTTCCTCAAATACAAAAGAAAAAAAAAGGTATATTAAAAGTAGAAATCCATACCTATCCACTGTTCATTATACGCGCATTGCCATTGTATGCACTGCAGCCATTTGCCCATTAGTGTCCGTAGTAGTAAAGTGCTGTCCATGCGAAAGCGCCATCAATGTGATTTCAGCGTATCATTGAGGAGGTTGATGGCTTGGGTGTGTAGAGGGCGTTTCTAAAACTTGAAAAAACTTGTCAGATGTTGGAAATGCAGTCAATTTTGCAGTAATGATTAGGTGGTAAAAACCCAACTAGCAGGCTGGTTATAAGTTTGCTGGTGAATATGGCAATAGATGAAAAGTAAGAGGGTGACCGAGGGCATTATGATTCATCACGAGGCAAAAAGGAATAGCTGCATTTTTAAACTACAATAATTAAGGCAATCCTCCCAAAAAGTACATATTAGAATAAATGGCCTCAGCACCATTTTTATTTGTACAAAATGGATTACCAATAAAGTTTAAACCAGCCCTTAAAGTTCAGAAACTGTCCCCAAGCCAAGAAAATTGCTAAACCATCATCTGGACTTTGGATGATGGAGTTTCATTATGTCTGGGTTTGGAAGAGATCTTTGCTCAAAGCGCCGTGGAAATGAATACAGTACATCTTGAGTATGAATATATTCCCCACGTATGAATTATGAACCCTGAGGTTAGTTCCAATAATAAGGATGAACCATCTGCCACATAAGCATCATTGCAGGTGAAATGCATTGGAGCTTTATTAGCAGCACTAAGGATGTTGCAAATGACCTTTTAAGTTAATGGAACACTAACACTTTATTATTCCTACTAAATTAGTTGCAATTATGAGGTCAGGGTCAATCTCTCCCTTGAGTTATGTGTTTTGAGCCTCATTACAGTGATTCATACATGGTCCGTACCAATATGCCGACACGCGAGAAGGTTAATGGAAATCCGTCCTTTTTTTTTTTTTTTTTATCAATCATTCTTCATCTTTGAAATGCAGCCCAAAAGGAAAAATAATTGTCATTCAACGCTGAACGAATGAATGGGTTTTTCTGAGAAGTGCTGCGGCGGCGCAGCGTGATACAGGTTGCTCGCATCCACCCGTGCTCGCATGAGGGCTGCACGCCAAGAGGGGTAATGAAGATGCAGCGCCATCTGTCCTATATGTTGCTCGCCTGGAGCTTTACAGTGCAGGAGCTGGCTCGGGGCCCAGCGTGGGAGAGCCCTGTAATAATGCAACAGAGAGAGACGCACAATACGAAACACACGGAGTAATCACATTAGCGGTGCTTTTGAAAATTAGCAGCGAGACACTTGTTACCCGTTGGATTATACATGAAAATGTGCATTTATAGCATGTGTCAGAACGAACGGGAGCTGCATTTCCTCCCCCCCCCACCCCCAACTTGAAATGACATATTTCAGGTTAAAAGGTAATAAGCGTATGAGACTGTGTTGCCTACTCCATGTGCCCCCAGCCAGGAGCATAACAACACTTGGCACTGCGCCCTTGCATGGGGGATGCTGGAGCACACCCACAGGAAGACGTGCAATGTGGAACGGCAGGGAGATTAATCCAATAATGGAAAATATGAGAATTAATCAAGGCACTGTAACCCACTTTCTCCATAGGGCCTAATTACAGAAAGTGTGTCTGCCACGTGGCACTAGCCCAGATTAAAACTTCCTCAGGACTTGTCTTCTCCGTCAGCTGCCTTGACTCTTTCATCTGCAGGGCCCACGCTTTTACCGAGTAAATGTACGTTTGCAGACATGAGAGTCAAACATGTGTAATTGTACGTGAGTTTCTACACATGCGCATGATACGTGACCGTGCTCCCAATCCTAACCGTTAAATGTAACAGTGTCGTGGACCCAGGTGGCCTATGAGACACGGAGCAAGTTGTTATGTATGTACTGTATGTGACGGGTATAGCTGGCATGATGGATGGGCGAGTAAAGTGTTGTAAAGTGTGTGTGATTCATAGAGATAGAGATACAACAGCATCAGATCAGAAGGGAAATCATCTCTCGTCATACGCAATTGAGAAATGCTGTCACGTTCATCCATCAAGCATCGTTGCAAAGAAAATACAGAGCGGAGGCCTACATGTATTTGTAAAAAGTATAAATTGTGATAAACTGTCTAATCCGCATGTTATTTGGTGCTTCACACCAGATTTTCGTTGCCTTTATCAGTGTAGAAAGGAGGTTAATCAAACTCAAAACACCACTGCTGTCAGGTCCGCTGCAGCAGGTGATACCATGTAGAATTTCTCAAAATGTTTAAGCTTTTGGGTGTAACCCAGTCACACAGGTACGTCTTGGTAGTCAGTTTGGATGAGGCTGTAGAGTGGAGACTAGAGACGGGATTTTCGGCTCTTTGAAGGGAGCCGGATCTTGTGGATCTGTTCCTTTCAAAGAGCCGTTCAAGAGACTGGCTCATTTTGACATTTATTTATTTTTGTATTTTTTATCCGGGAAATAATCACTAGGAGGAATGATAAGGGAAGATTTGGATCCAAATCATTCCAACTCAGATATCCCTTGAGATATCACTTAGATATCTGAGTTAAAATTATTCTGAAATATTGATTCTCAATAGACTTTATTTATCCTTTGGGAAATTTGGTATTGAACCCAGGCCTACTACTTGAAAGGCAGCTAGGCTCACCATAATACCACCAACACTACGAAAGTATGCTAAATTTGACACTTTTCAGGACACCAGGACTCCCTTCAAATGAAGCGTGTCCTTCTTCTTGAGTCCGCTACATACTGAGACACTCATGTGAATCGAAAAAACATAAAAAATAAAGACTTGTAACTGGGACTCGTTTCCCATCATTCGTTTAAAGAGCCGGTCAATAGATTCGGTTCGTTCGCCACGTCACAATTTTAATGGCGACAATGAGGATCTGCTGGCAAGTGCAAAAATGATTTCTGTCCCACATCTTGGCCCAGTTGCTTCTTTTAAATCTTGGCTGGTTGCAAACTCACAGTGATGACAAGACTCCAGGAAGTAACTGCACCCTTTCAGGAAATAGTCCCACACAAAAGCCTTCATAAGACCACAAGATTTTACACAAACAAGTTCAACTAGAGTCTTAGAGCTGCTGGTGCTGGGATTTTGCCCCATTTGGCGAGTCCCAGGACAGGTGTTTTCAGCGTTCCCAACTCGAGGCATTAAAGCAATTGGGTGAATTTCTCAAAGTTTTTATAATGCTTTTAACTTTAAAACACCACTTTGCTCACTTTTGTGGAAAAAAAAATCCAAAAACAAATGAAGGTTTGCTTCTTTCACTTGACCAAATCTGAACCAGAGGCTTTTCCCAGAAACTTCACAAAGCTGTTTTGATGAAGCTTACAAAACTCTGTCAGTAATGAGGAATTTGCCTCGGTCCGTCTGCCTGCTGATTTTCAATCCACGTTTTGTGTGTTGCGACCTTGCCGATAAAAATAAGATTCTTCTTTTGTGAAGAATGTGAAGATCAAAACACGCCATTATAAGTGTGTGCCCAAAGTTTACCCCGCAGGAATTCAGTGCATTTACTCGTCCTTTCTGTTTCTCAGTTTAGAACCGAGAGAAACATATCTGTGCACATTACGTGGATGCTGTGTACATGTGGAAAAGTACGGCGGAAACGAAAGTCTCGGTGATGCAGTCACACGAAAAAATACAAGGCATGACTCATCTAAAAAAAATAAAAAATGGAAAAGATCAAACAATTGGAAGGGAAAAATGAGAAGTCGAGGGGAGGTTTAAATGTCAAACGAGGAGCTGCTTAGTGCCAGCTTGCCTGGCTGTGATGGATGGACTCTGGTGGGAGGGCAGCACTTCTTTTTACAGTGGCAACATCGACTATCTAGAGAGCAGACAAACAAAAAAGGAGGAGGGAGGACAGCTGAAGTCCTATTGTGACCGGAGGAAGAAAAGGTTTCGACTAGATGCAACCACTAGATTCAGAAATTGGTGAAACTCTTGGCAAGGATTATTGAAGTTATAACATTTGAAGCGTAACATGCCCCTGATACGGTCTGAGTTGAAGCTTGATCCACTACATAAAGTCCTGTCGCATTTTCATTGTCTGAAATCATCAAAAGACATTTCACCTTCTCCAAATTCAAGGGTTTTATTTTCTTGGAAAAAAACAAGCAAATAAAAAGTTTCATTTCCATAGTAATCACTTTGGGCCTGTGGGATAGGAGAGACATCATATCCCTACTATATTCTTTTTATTATAAAATAATAATTTCTGGTTTGAGTAACTCATTTGTTGCCAGAGTTTTTTGTAATAAACAAATGCATCAGGAGGATTTAGTCGAGGTTGTGGGCGCTCTGACTTGTACTTGTTGTGGACTCTGACACTTGTCTAAAACTTCTATGCATATTGCAACTACTGTATATTCACATATAGTTGTATTATAAGTATTGCAATAGTATTATGGTATTAAAATTGGTTTAAATCATACAAATTTAGGGATATGTCATCAAATATGTGTCCCATTTTCACAGTTGCACAGTAAAAACGTGGATTTTATATCACTGCCTCATAGTAAAACTGCATTTAAGTCAAATAAAGTTATGGTTACCATGCAAGAGAGAGGACGTACATCTTTCCACAATATGAAATATAATAAAAGAGGAAAGGATTAAAGTCCTAGCTTTAGGAATGTTGCAGTAAACGCATGGTTCATTAAAATCATTATTCAGAGACATATGGCTTGGCTAACCCCAACCCTCACCCTTTTCCATGATAACTTGTCACCTTCCCTTTCTCATACATTTCTCTCTTATTTTGAATGTCACTTCCTCGCAGACTGCGCTGCAGTGTCGCGCGTGTCGTTGGCGGTGTGTGGCACCAATTAGGGCGCTAAAATGGCGACAGGGGCGTCCGTCTGATATTTCGACCTGGCCTTTATCCTTCGACTGTTTCTCTTTCCTCTTCGCACCGCTCCTTCTCTTTCCCCCTCTCAGGCCACCACAAGTGAAACGCATGAATAATGAAGTGGACTGGAAGAGGAAGAGGAAGTGTTCCTCTATACCTGATGAAGTGACACTTGCGTTGTTGCAGGAAAAGTAGCTGGATTACTGGTGATTTATTGAGAATGTTTTATCCTTTTATTTTGGGGTACTCTTCGTGTGTGTCACGAGTTGTCCCATTACCACTCATCACTGCTTTTATCTCGTTTTTATTGTCTTTCTGGAACTGCTGATAACACAACTTGTGTGTGTGTTTAATGCCCTCTCCACACATTAAAGTATCTGCCTAAAAGAAATGAGTTGGGCCTCACAGCAAGAAGGTTCCGGGTTTGATTCCATCTGGGGCCTTTCTGTGTGAATTTTGCATGTTCTCCCTGTGTTTGCGTGGGTTCTCTCCGGGTACTCCGGCTTCCTCCCACCGTCCAAAGACATGCTCGTTAGGTTCATTGGTGATTCTACATTGGCCGTAGGTGTGAGTGTGAATGGTTGTCTGCCTCTCTGTGTTAGCCCTGCGATAGACTGTCGACCTGTCCAGGGTGTACCCCGCCTCTCGCCTGATGACAGCTGGGATAGGCTCCAGCCCGCCCCCCCGCGACCCTTCACAGGACAAGTGGTTACAGAAAAAAGATGAAATGAGCTGAGTGAGAGAGAAAAAAAAGGAGATGAGAGAGACAAAAAGAAAGTTAGAATGAAAAGAAACACTCCAGAGAGCAATGAGAGGCATCCATGTGGAAACACCATTCATCCGCTGTTCAATCGGATGATCGAGGAATTATGAGTTTTGAGTGAGAAAAAAAAGAAAAAAGACGACGAATAAAACGACAGAGAGGGAGAGCGTGCGTGAGACAGTGTCATGAGTCAGGATATTAAGAAAAAGAATGTGATGTACATTTCATTGTGAAGACTACATCTGCTTTTCGGGTTCACTCTGAGTTTTCAATTTAATTTTTTTTTAGGTTTTACACTCAACCCCCAAATGGGCACGAATATTTTAAAACCTGCTTAAGGAAACTTAACGAATCATCTGAGGTAAAAACTGCAATCCTGGTTACGAGTGCTTCGCTACCATGGTACATGGAGGAAGGGACGCTTATCAGGGTCATGCTGTCTTTATCATAGTGTGGGATGATAATTTCTGTTTCTGGGGGATTTTTAGTCTTACCAGGTGACATTTAATGGATTTTTCTTACAGTGTCCGTGTTTGTGTGGACTGCGAGACCTTCTGCAAAGTTCATTTTACTGTGGTTGGAACGGGCCCGCCGGGTCCTCCTGATTAAATACTGGAGGTAGAGCAGAATAATAGCAGGAGAGAAGTTCTGTCCTCTCTTAGGCCGCGCATCAACAGTCATCACAGTGTATCTGTCTCTCTTTTATTCTTTGTGACTCTCGCTCTCTGATCTCACCCCAATTACAGATCTCATTTCTTACTCTTCTTATTTCTCATTACAAAAGAGCGCTCTGGAAGCGGCTTCTTATTTTAGCTCCGCTGATCCTCGCCGCCCCTGATCAGTGCGTGACAAACATCACTTGGAGTAACCGTAATTACCACGAGTAACTTGATGGCAGTCCAAAATAAAGCTGGGCTGATCGTGGCTGGAGTGCTCTGATCAGCCACAACATTAAAACCACTGACAGGAGACGTGACATTGACGATCTTGTGACATTTCAGTGTTCTGCTGGGAAACTTTCAGACCTGGCATTCATGTGGATGTTACTTAGTCACATACCACCCACCTAGACCAGACCAGGCACCCCCACCCCATAGCAATGACATGGCAGCAGCAATCCCCAGCAGCCTGACACAGACACACACACACAAAAACGCAAGGTATTGACCTGGCCTCCAAATTCACTAGATCCCAGACTGATCAAGTATCTGTGGTATGATCCACAGAAGCCCAAAGACCCCCAATGACATCATCACATCACAGGGCACCCTCAGAAGGCCCATGTCCATTCTCTGATGAGTCAGAACAAGGAAGACCCACGCAATATTAGGCAAGTGGTCATAATGTTATGCCTTATTGGTGCACTATGAGCTGTATGCACCATCGACAATGGTGGTGATATTCTCTAATCCATTCTACTTTAGTGCAACTCAAGGTCAGAGTAGTAATTTGATGTATAATATGGGATAAAAAACAGAAAAACTATATTCTGTCAAGTGGACAAGTCCCCTCCTTTGACACAGAGGACAATCTTCGTTAAGAGTGATGGATGCAGACAGGAACAATTTCCTTCAGCATTCTTTGTCACAGTAGAGTTGGAGAAGGCCCTTGCCAAAACTTCGGTGGTGCTTGAGCTACAGGTGGCGAAGAGGATGTGAGGTGTGCTCGGTGCTGCATTTTGGTACAGTTCTGTTGTTGAGGCACAGCCATCTTCTTGGTCTAAGACACATTCAGGAGCTGTTTAGTTTTCTGTCGCTTACTACACCCCAGAGCGCTGAGTCATCTAAAAGCAGAGTTGTACTGAAGGTCAGGGGTGTGTGGAGGGAAGTGGAGAGACAAGAATATTGTGGTGTGGTGCCCCTGACCACCATAATAGACACACATCCCAGCAGCCGCATAGAGGTTGGTCTAGTTATCAGGTAGTCAGTAATCCAAGGGGCAGTGGAGCTGTCTACCACTATACTCTAGAGCATCTCTCTCAGCAGAAGAGGCTTGATTGAGTTGAAGACACTAGAGTCAAACAACTGCTCAGTGCTCCCTTCTTTACCCAAGTAAAAAAACATAGCTCCCAGAAGCAGCTAGATGATGGTGTTGTCCGCTCCAAGAACTAAAACATGATATCTCCCACAGCACCAAAACATTTGCTCTTCTTCATAAAAATGATTTAAAAAGTCCCAAAAGTAGACAAAGAGAACCCAGTCAAACAAATTAAATAGAAATGTTGCTTTTGCATTTGTTTATTCAAGGAAATTAATCGTTTGTACATGTGAGGTGAAAATATAAGTGAACCCTCCTTTTCAGTATCTGCGATGACACCACCCTTGCGCAGAAATAACAGCAACTAACGTTTTCGGTAACTGCTGACCAGTCGTCTCCATCGGCCGGGAGGAATTTTAACCCATTCCTCAGTATGGAACTGCTTCAGTTCTGAGATGTCTCACATGAGCTGTTTGCCTCAGGTCCTCCCGCAACATTTCTATTGGATTAGGTCAGGACCTTGACTTGGTCTTTAATCATTCTTTTGGAGAGCGACTTGCATGCTTGGAGTTGTTTTCTTGCTTCATGATGGTTTCAGATTCAAGATTCAGCAAATGGACAGATGTCCTGACATTTTCTTTCAGAATTTGCTGTGTGGTGCTGTATGTTTCATGTTTGGACTGAGTAAATCCAAATTTTCTTTGGGCTGTTGGTGAACTGATCTGGTATTGTTGCAGAAACTAAAGTGTGGTCGAAGTCTCCGGAGAGTCCGAGAATGGTCCTTCTGGATCTTCAGCCAATGGTAATTAAATTCTACCTGCCTTTAAGTTCTTAATCAGTCAGTTAAGGCCCGACGAGTCAATGAAGTTGTGAGTTTTGCAAGCACAACCTTCTCTAGACTAGTTACATTCATCTTTATCTGTCTCTAAAAGACTATTATTGTTTTACGTTAGCCTTACGTTTCCCCTATAAGTTCCCATCTCCTGCTGAGTTGAGTTTTTATCAGACATTAACTTAGACCTCACTGTCGTGTGCACTTCCGCCTCATTTGAAATCGAGCCCCGAAACTACCACTGCCTTTCACAGTTCTAAAATACACAACCTCATTTTCTCACCGCAGAGCCCCTCTGTAATTCTGTCCGACTCACTGCACTCAAATCCCTCTTCCTTACTGGAGTGATCAGGTGTGCATGTACGAGTGTGTGAGAGGTGATGGAGAGACAGAATGAAACAGGCAGAGGAAAACAGATGTCAAGGAATGGGAGACACTAGGGGCAACCATTCCCTTCACATGAAGGATTTACACTTTGCTGGCAGCGGAGTAAAGGACAGTGCTTTGGCACAATGCGAGAAATCCACCTTCTTTGAGAATGATCTGAAAGCAATATTTTGAAATAAGCAAAAATCCAAGACTTACGGTTCCTTCATACTATGAGCACTGAAAGCTACATCTCGGTCGATGGTGAGGTTTGGAATGGGGATTGACGGGTTACAGTATATAACACCACAGCAGGTGAAGCAAAGCCATTTGTTGATGTATCACCAAACTTTCTCTTGACATGCAGCAACAAGTGTCTCATCATATTGCTGGCTACCACTGAAAATGTGTTGTAGCTTGTCACTGTCTCTGATGGTGTGAACGCACCATGAACCTTCGCTTACTAGCATTCTTTTTCTAGCATGACCTACTGTATATCGAGCAAGCTGTCATCACATGACCTAAAACACACACAGGAGACTATATGCTGTATGCGTGACGGGGGAAGTTCTGTACGAAGGTCATGCCATGACGCCTCAGGAAGGTTCATTGGCTCAAGAAGTCAGAGACAGAAGAAGTGAGATAGTCAAAAGGCTCCGGAAAGAACTGGCGAGTGAACCCAGACTTCAGTACTCCATTTACGCCCGTTAACATGCAGATTATTGCTGGATAAATTGGCTCGATAAGGGGAAAACACGCGTTAATGCAGAATATGTGCCTGGAATGCAATCAGATCAGTCAGAGCGCACGAGGAGGCGTGATTAGATCTTAGCGGCCTGTGCGGTGTGACCCACATTCTGAACAACAAACCTCAGTCCCACGGGGTGGACAATTAACCAACCCCATATTTTCCTTCCAACTATAGCTACAAGTAGCTCCAGTAATGTTAGCAAACACCAGTGCTGCTTCCCTCGACGGTGGATGCACCAGATAACAAGTCGGACGGTCACACCTGACTAATTTACATGCTGAGGTCTGATCAAACTGTGGCCACAATCGAGATAACGAGAACGCATTTTAATGCCAGATGCAAATGATGTGTTACACCACACGCAAATACCAAGTGTAAATGCAACAGGGCCACAACTTTCATGTGTCCTTTTACGTGAGTATGAGGTTTGAAGAATCCAGAAAGGCTAAGTAAATAAAAGTGTGAATAAAGTGCAGTTGTGTTGTTTTTCTCCATTTAACATTGCTTTACCTCCTACAGACAATATAAAAGAAATATAATCAGGGTTACCTTTTCAGTTAAGGTTCAAGTTCCGGGCAACCGGTTCTCATTCTCTTATGTCTGAGATCATACGACTTAACTACTCCTCAGAGCGTGGTCCTATTGTGCACCAATGCATCAGGGAGGCTCACAGGCCCGGATAAGATGTAGCAGAGGGTCACACTCATCGCTCTTCTAATTCTCCTCCTGCCCTTTGAAGTGAGTTTCTTTTTTTTTTTTTTTTTACCCCCTCTTCTTATTCTCTCCATCCTTCTTGCAATCTCTCGCCTTTGCTTGGGAAAGAAAATGGAGTTGCTGGCCTGACGCCACACCTGACACTCCAGCCTTAATCTGATTAATGTTTTTAATTTATATAAGTGAGTAGCGAGGGAGGAGGGGAAAAAAAAAAAAGAAAAAAGGAGGCCGTTGCCTTTGCCGATGTCATAAGGCGTACACATGCACAAATTCGCAAGCCCATTTGTGACGGGTTCCATATAGGCCAAGTTGTGAAAGAGCAGAAGTGTGTAAGGGTGCGGGGGGATGCAAAATTTAGGGTTGAGGAGTAACTGAGGCGCAGATGGAAAACATGACGGTGCGAACTATTTGCTGAGGATGAAGTGAGGAGAAAATAAAGTAAGGGAGAATAAAAAAGACAAGGAGAAGGGGGATTTAGGGCAGAAAGGCTGGGCGGAGAAGAAAAAAGAGGGATGCAAAGAAAGAGAGCCTGAAAAACAAAAAGTTCAACCAAGAGAGAGAGAGGGGAGGGAATCGCAGAGAGATGGTAATTATGAGAGATGAGAGATGTTGAAAAGTCCGTAGGGCAATCTAATTGGAAAATCCTGCCATTTTATTTCAAACTATTCATCATAATGAAATATATTAAAAAATCACATCTACATGAAATCGCCCCCAATAGATGAATAAGTCATAGCCAGAATCCCTGCTGCCCAAATCCAAAGTGGATTCCTAGAAAAGCAAATTTGGTTTTACCCTGGCTGGGATTCTGATTTATTTATTTTTTTCATTATGTATAACCATTTACATTTTTATACAGGTGTAATGTTGAAAACACATGGGCTCTCTGTCTTTGCAAGTGCGTAAAGTAAGGTACAGGAATTCAAATCATGACTTCAGACATATACCTTTCCATTACTGTTCCATCCAATCAATACAGCCGTTGACTGCAGAGGAAAGTGTTGTATTAGGGAGAGAATCACACACACACACACACACACATACACACACACACCATGCTGAATCAACAAAAGAGCCGTGGTTGTTTTTCAGTTAATCACAGCCAGGCTGAGAAAAGACAGCGGTTTGGTGAAAGGATGGAAAGAGTTATGGAGTCAGAGGAGACAGAATGAGGATTGATGAGGGCAGGAGGAGGAAGAGATTGGAGAAGGGGAGCCGAGTGTTTTTTCCCTAATGTTCTTAAACCCAGTTTTCTCAAAATAATGCTTCTGTGCAAGTACTAAATGTAAGAGAATGCATTGCACTGGTTCAGACGACCTCAATGGTCGACATATACGCAGGCCAGGTGTTTTCAAAGCGAGAGGGTGCATAAACATTATCCATTTGCTGAATTAGTTCACCATGTCAAGAAAATGTAGGATCCCCATCCCCATCCCCTTGGACCCCTTTTCATCCCATCTCCTTTGACCCCATTTCATCCCGTTCCCTTTACCCTTTCCAACCCATCTTCTTCGACCCCTTTTCATCCCACCCCCTCCGACCCTTTTCATCCCATACCTTTCTAACCTTCTTGTCCCTACATTCATCTGTCTCACAACCTGTGTACCAATAAACAAATAATACATTTGCATCAATTAAAGTGCGTCTTTTGTTAGTGAACAACCTGTTATGTTGCGTGTTCAAACAATAAAACAATAAATGAAATATAGCCTAGCAATCAGCCCGACTTCCATCATCCACAAAATGTTATGGGGGTGGAAAGTTTCTCTTGAATCACTCCATTGGAAACTGATTGGTCGAATCGTTTGGCTTGGTGCTTTGATGCATGCAAGCGTAACGTAGTAACAATCGTCATCTGAGCATCGTTAAGTTATATTAGTTTCCAACAAAATGGCTATGATAGATTAGCCTGGCTCCGCCTGCCTACGTACTTCCGCTCATTTGCATTCCCTGCAGTACTCCGTCTGGAATAGCTTGATCCGCTAACGTTTACTCCGGCCAACTGGTTGGCGGACCAATCAGCGAACAGAGGGCGGGTCTGAGAGCGATTACGCTTCAGTTGCGCGCCGAGTGTGAAATGTTTACACGAACAGAGACGGATATACTCGAAGCCATTCGCTCCGTTGTGGATATGCTTACTGGCATTACGGCACTTTTATTCCAATTTCGCGTCCTTAATTGCAATAGGGGATGGTAGAGTAGCGATTTGTTAACTTCTTGCGTTCTTGAAAGCGGAAGTACGAGGCAGCAGAGCCTGAAGGCTCCGGCGCATAACATACGTCATTACCAAACGTTAGTGATTGGTTAAAGGAACTCCGATGATTTTAAACCTCAAACCGTGCCCTCCCACCAGGAAATAAACGTTTGCCAATGGAGCTAGGCCAGACTCTCTGCGAAGTCAGAGAGTCTGGTATCCAGGCTAATGATAGATGGGAGGACTATCCAAATGCGTGGAGAATATTCGTCTTATCTGTATCAGTTGAAACACCACCCATAATGAAATCCAAATACCAGACTCACATTCTGAAAAGGATTGAAGGCTAAATGAAATAAGGAACACATAACAAAATCACTAAAAAAAATAAACTGGTAAAATGCTCAGAGATGCCCCCACCCCACACACAGTAGCTCAGTTGTCACAGTCACGCCAGGCAATTTGTGATAACACGAAGAGATCGAAAAGGCTGTCACTGTAAGTAGAGCAAAAAATAAGAATGGGTGCCATAGATTAAAGATGTTGGGAAACAACAAATTTAGGAATTAAGTTTAAAGCACATATAATCCTTCAGGCCAGTAAACACTGAAATACTAAAGTTGCACCAAAGACTTTATCTTGAACTTTAAAAAAAAAAGTGTTTCAGTTGACTAAATCCAACAACTTGCAGATTAGTGCCGCTTTTAGCTGCGTACTAGACTTTGTGCAAAATAGGAAATTCACACTCCGGGGATTGATGCAGCCAGTGTCCCCGGTGCTGAATTGAACCATTGATGTAGTATTTATGCGATGTGCTTCTTAATTAATTCATTGTTTTAGCTTGAGAACATGCATGTGCTGTTGTTGTTTTGTTGTTTATCAGCCTTAAAGGGAAAGGTGCTTGTTAGTTTCGACAAGCCAAAGACCGCCGTTGGTTAAATGTCACCAACATGACACACTTGCAGTTGAATGGTGAGGCTGATGGCAATAGGCTTTTCTGTCTCCCAAGCCAGACAGTTTTAGACACCTGAGACTACAGCTAAAGAGTTGGAAAGATAATATTACTGAAATGTATTGTTACCATGGATAAGAGAGAAATCATATAGTATTCTGAGCAATACTGTGTAAAGAATACTTACAGTAATGAGGGCTATTATTTATTGTCCTTCACATTTCTTGCAACAAAAAAAAAGAAAGAAACTTTCTGGCTGAGAACTTTCTTGCTTTGTGTATCCCACGTTTTCCTTCTTTTGAGGTCCACTGTCTGACAGGCTCACGTTAGATAAAACGCACCTTCTTGACATTTGGCCCACTTGTTTGACTTTGTTAATACCATGAAAGGTTCAACTTCCAATGTCAAACTTTGTAACAGACACTCAGATACGTGTCTCGCGCATTCAGAAAGACTTATGAAAGAAACTCAATGAGCCATTGTAATGAGCCACACAGGACTGAGGAAGAACACATTGCCCGGAGGTTTTATTACGCTTTTATTATGTTTCGCTCAAAAACAAATTTCACAAAGCAAGTTGGATAGATAATTATTTATTTGTAGGGTTGTGTTCCTCTGTTCTTGCGCCCGTGTCCTCATTCTCTTTGTGCCTACATGCCTGCCTGTGTTTGTTCCAAGCAACACCTTTCTCCTCTGGCGTTTTGTGTTTCTAACCTCTCGCCTTATTCTAAATAACAAGAGAACAAACACACCTCCGTGTGTGTCTCTGCAGCGTATACCCTCACGCGTGTTATGTTTTGCTCTCCAAAGCTCTAGGACAGCAAATCTCATCTTCCTCTACCTCCGCCATGCCCTCTTCATACATAACAGATTTTTCTCCTGCTCTCCCTGCAGCCCACACATATGAAGGTATATCAGCTCTAGTTAAAGTCTAAATATTTGAAAATTATCCTTCTCCTCCTTACAAAAAATAACAATTCAGGAACAGTCAGGAAGGTTGCAGATGTTAGCCAGAGAGTCGTGGTATTTTGCACAAGGGCAATCTCTCCTTTGAATGGTGAGAACATCACACATCAGAATATGTTTGATGTGAAATGCTATTTTATTCCATGGAATCACATGGATCATTGAAAATGGATGTGTGTTCCGCCATGCACCAGTGGTTTGCCAAAAGCACTTGTGTGGTGAGGTGCATTTTCCATGCAGGTTTCATTCAAGTCCATCCAAAGTTTGTGGAATAAAGGATGCCAAAGCATATACATTAAAGCCACTTTCCTAATATTGTGTAGGTCTCCCTTGTGCCTCCAAATCAGTTGTGACTCATCAGAGAATGGACATGGGCCTTCTGAGGGTGTCCTGTGGTGTCTGGCAACAGAATGTTGTTAGTGGGGCGGCTTTTTTTTTAGTTTTGGGTACTATTGGTTGAGGGGAGGGGCCTCTGTGGATTATCCCACAGATACTTGATCAGTTTGGGATCTAGTGAATTTGGAGGCCAGGTCATAATGCGGTCTTAATGTTGTGGCTGATAGGTGTAGAGTAATTTCCCATATATGTACAATTGAACCATGCGCCAAAAAAAAAAGAGAATTAAGAAGATGAAACTTTCCACCAAAGTTTTTACAGAACTTTCCCATTGCTGCTTCCCCAAACTGTCCTCCGTGCTGGAAAAGCAGCACTTCCCACTTGCCAAGGAGGTGTCGGGATGGAGTTTTGCAGAGAGCGAAACAAATCCCATTTCTGCTGTTCAAACTGAAGAAGAAACAGGAAACAGCGCTCGCATTAAGATTTTGACATTAAAACATGTAATTGACATAGCCGTCATGCAACTCAAAAAGTTTTACAGTAAAGGAAACTCCGACTAGCACAAACTTAAAGTTCCTTGAGACACAAATGTGAATAAGGAACTTAGAGTTTTTCAAGTTTGGTCGCTTAAGAATTTGCTGAACCAGCGAACACAACTGAATTTTTATGTTTATGAGCTTTCTCGTGAAAAGATGTGTCTACTATGAACTGGGCTCAGCAGGATATGGCATTGATTTAGGACATACTGAACTCTTATATAATGTTTATTGTATATTTTTAGAGATAACAACATACAACTTCCATTGGGCTTATATAACTCCAGTTAAGTTAAAAGTGAAGCTGACGACTGGAGACTCTGTGCATAGAGCTTCCAAACAACAGTAATAGCAATTAGAGTTTGCAGTTGCAGAAATGAAAGTGTGGAATAGAAGCAGGAATGATCACCCTCCGCCCTCCCTGTTTTCCTTCTGCAGCTGTTCCCTTCCACTAGCCTTCTCTCCTGTCTCCTTCCACCATTCGCACTTCAATTTCACTTCTCCCCAATCCTTTATGCTCCCTAAAACACTTGTTTGGAGTCCGAATTGAGCAGCAGAGAGCCTGCGCCGCACATCTGAAATAACAATGAGAAGAACTTGTAAGCACAAACAACCCATTCAAATCCACTTCTGTGCCACTCAGGGCAAATGTGGCCATGCTTTTAAATTTATAGAAACCTTAAAACCCGATCTCTAAACCTTGATACATCTCTTTCAAAATACCTGGAACGAAATGATTCCGACGAAGCAAGGAAGCTAAATTATCGCCCAATTCGCAACATGCTGTGCTCTCAAAGAGTCTTCACGAGGCTTTAGACTGAAGAAAAGGTTCAGCGAGGCGGATGTGTTTGCGGCTAAATCTTCAAGAGGTTTAAAGCCATTGTTTCCTTTGTGTCTCGCTGACTCTGCCTCTCAGAATAATCAAAAAGTTTGTGTTATTGTTGTTGCGGAGAGGCGGCAGGAAATGCCTGTGTGCTCCCTTTGTTCCGGCTTTACGCTAATGGCAAGGTCTGCTGCCGCATTTCTTTCTTTTTTCCTCTTCCTTCCATTCACCTTGCTTCATATCAAAGTGATAAAGTTTGTGTTGTTGCTCCTACAGGGGCCTGCGAGGAGGTTTCCATTTTCCCCTTCTCCGGCGTGGAGGTATGAGATACAGTTTGTGCATCCTCCAAAGGCTCTGCAATCATGTTTCCTCTCCTTCCTTCCCCTTTCCCCCCGACTTTCTGTCTCATGCTTCTCTCCCCCACTCCCCTGCTCTTGACTTCCAGCTGATGCTGTTAAGTATGCTGCAGGGAGTCTGCTGCTCATTGTTGTGCCTCTGCCTCTTCTCCGCAAATATTTTGGCCTCTGAGCTGAGAACTAGGAACCCAGCGGTGAGCAGATGACGAGAAGTGAGAAAGAAAAGTGTGGGAGGGATGGGTGGTTTGGGGATAGAGTGAATGGAATAAAGGGGTGCAGGGGCCTATCTTGCAAAGGTGGCATGGCCCTTAGATTCTCCATGTGATCCCCAACCCCGTGTTTATTTATAAATCCATCCCAGTGCAGCAGTGAATGTTGTCGAGGCTGTGAAGCACTGTAGCTCAGTGTATTCTGGCTTGAACACTTCCTCCCATAATAGACGGAGACAGGATGAGTTTGGTTCTGAATTGATTTTTACGCAGTCTGCATTAATTGCTAGCATGCTTTCAGTTATGTATGCTTTGAAGTAAATCCCAGCATCAGCATGCAAAAGATACTCACAATAACACCATTACCATTGTTGGGCCAGTGTACTAAAGGCACTAAATATTACACTAAATATTCTCCAAAATAGTCTCCAAGACAAATAAAGCCATGTGGTTAAAACTTGGTTATGTGTGGTGAGTTTCCATAGCTCACCACCAGGTTCAGGTCCCAACACCATGCTGCAATTAAAACAAGAATAGTGGTTTTGGCCAAAAGCCGTTGTACCGAACCCGTACCGAACAGTGACCCCCACACCGAGATACGTACCGAACCGTGACTAGTGTGTACCGTTACATCCCTACCAATTACCATGTCGCTAAGTAAAATCTCGACCCGAAGATGGCGTCATAAGTTGATGTCAAGGGGATCAACAACGTTTTTACAATTCTACCTGAGTGGAACATGAAGGTATGCACCAAATTTCATGGTAACCTGTTCTCTGTTGTTGACATATTACTGTCAGCTAGGGCTTTGACCAAAATATAGACGAAATGAATAAATAACATAAACCAAATAAATAAAAAATAAATAATAAAAAAAAACACTAAAAGAGTCCAGCCACTATAGCAGCTCTTTGAGGTTGAACTGCGCTTTGGGCTAATTGCTAACATCGGCATGCTGATATGGGAGTCTCCCATGTCGGCTACAGCCTGCCAGGAGAGGATCAATGAAGGCAGCCAAAGGCAACTTTAGCCTTGTGTGCTATGTATGTTTGATGTTGTGTCTAGTGAATACATATGTATGAATCGTTGTAACCTTTAAAGAAACAAACATAAAAACAACTCCAAAAGTCAAAGTTTAGTTGTCTGTGCAGAGTTCACAGCATGCTGTCCTACTGGCGTTATTGGTTGCATGCTGAAGATAATACTGATACAGGTATTGGGCTTACCATAAGCACTAAAAACCAACTGTGCCCGAGGCTAATAGGGACATCATTGCTATTGGTGTGAAGAGCAGGGAAAGAATTTCTCACAGTGGTGGGGTTTTGGTGGCAGGGAGTAAAGAGGCACGCAAAAAGAAACTAGCAGCGATCCGGCGACAACAGACTGCGGGGTGAAATTCAGAAGGTTGTAGCAATGATATGTGGAATAACATGCACTTTACTGCCAGGATAGACTGACCATGACTTGTTTCACTCTGAATCATTTGTAGCAAGTATGGAAGAGGGTTACCTAGGTAACCAGAGCCTGGATTGTGCACCCAATGACTAACTGCCAGCTACAAAAGCAATGGGTTATGGTCCAAGAATTGGGACGTTTTAAAGATTATTTTTCTTCTTTTAAAAAAAGTTCAAATAGAAAGATGAAATAAATAATGTTGCAGCAATATTATGGTTTAGTTCCTTGAAAAAGTGAGTGCAAGCTGATTTTATTATTCCTGCCTCTACATCGACTGGTATGAATGCTGCTGCTCACAGTAATCATAATTACAGTTACATTTGAATGCATATCTGTGTATGCAATATATTGTTGAAGTTTCAAAGCTCCAACTGCATTCTACTTTTCTACGTGGAAGTATTGTATAGATGACCACATGCTGGTGTTTCATCGCTTCACTGGTATTCAAACAGCATCACGAGGAAATGGGAAATGACCGTCCACAGTCAAACCAACCCGTCAGCGCTCTGCCTAAATGGGCTGTCCATAGGCATCGGAGAGCCGCAGATCAAGAACCATGAAAAATACATTTAAAAACTTCAATTATGCAGCCCACCGCCCAAAGTTACGAGAGGCTTCAAAGCTGGGGCTTTAAAAACTTTTCCTCAAAGATGGTGCAATTCCAAAACCATTTGCTGCACGACTTCAAAAACATCTTTTACATTTCAGGCTTTTGAGTAGATCCATGCAAAGGAACTTTAAACATTTTTTAAGAAGCATATTGTCCATACTAGTACACCGATATAGTTTGTCGACATATGACAAATAGGTTAGAATTTGTAATCTTGAGGGATCAATCACTTTGTTGCATCATGGCATGATTGCATCTGTAACAGGGGCATCTCACATGTGCTTACGTATGTCTATCATACCTGCGTTAATTGATACTTTAGATCATTAGGGCTACGGAAAGGACACAGCTACGAAATGAATAGGCCACTGATTGCATGTGACATGTGGAGTTTGCATGCTCTCCCTGTGTGGGTTCTCTCCAGGTACTCCAGCTTCCTCCCACCGTCCAAAGACATGCTCGTTAGGTTCATTGGTGATTCGAAATTGGTTGTAGACTGGAGACCTGTCCAGGGTGTGCCTCTGACCCCGTGTCTTGCTCAGTGACAGCTGGGATAGGCTCCAGTCCTGTCCCCCCCCCCCCGATCCTCCAGAGGACAAGCAGTTACAGAAAATTAATGAACGAACGTTGGATTATACTAGGCTGGCAATTCCATGTTTACCTGTAGCATATTATATAATTTCTGATTTCAGAGTCTTAACAATTGTCCAAGTTGTTTTGTCATAAATCTACTTCCTTTTCTTTGAGAACTACCCTCTGGTAACCCCGCACCTTTTTTAATCTCTCTTCTAACCACTTTTGCTTTGGATTAGAGTGATCCACGGTAAGTGTAAATATAAATATCCACTTGGAAAAGTGACAAGCAATTACCGCTTATGTATAGTGTCTCAAAGTTTCGGCTCCCATTTGTCAAAACTCCAGTCCTTATTGCATCTCCATACATCATGGATCAAACCAGGTACTGTCTAATTACGGGACTCCCTAACCACCAGGCCAATCTGATGCCTGATGCATTAAACATTGCCAGCAGGTCTAGAAATTAATATAGCTCAGCCACTGAAAAGAAATTTGAGTGCTCCTTTTTGGAAACAGTTTTTTTGACTGTATTCCAGTGGCTGTAAATGCGTGTGTGAGTGTGTGTGAGCATGTCTGGACCACAAAAGGTTATATTTACCATTTGTCTGGATTTCGGGAGAGGCAGGGGGGCAACGGCGTGAACCACCAGAATTCTGATGACGATTGTGTAGGATCACACACACTCGCACGCGCGGCAACTAAAAAAAGGTGTTTATTGGGGATTTAATCAAATGTCAGGGCGGCTGCCACCATGCTGTGAATACTGAGTAAGCAAGGCTAGGAATGGAAATGATTGGGAATGAACAGGAGATCAAGGTGGATCGATAGGAATGAGGAGACGCACAAAGGCGTGCATGAGAACAGTTGGCTGCCAAAGCTAGAATCAGAGAGTTTATGACTCAGCATCAGTTTCATGAAATTAAATTCTTTAACCCCTATATTTAAGCCCTATATTAGAAACCAGTGGAAAATACAAAACAAGCATTCACCTCTCTGTCCCTACACTTCTTTTTGTCTGACTCTACTCTTACTGACAGTTTTGTCTCTGTGAGGCAGAACGGGCCATAAAAAATTCATATACTATCTGGTAAGATAACTGGAGAGTCATTGGTTTCAATCAATCAACCAGCTGCAGATTTACAGTCAGCTATGGGGGCAAGTGTTTTTAATAATACTTAAACTGTGACCAGTGCACGGAACATTACCAGCCTGCAACCTAAAGTTGAAATCAGATTGTCAAGCAATTAAACCCCGCTGATGCTATTTATGGAAGCAATTTTTCCAAAGAACTATTGAGTGCATTTGCAGTATATCGATAAGCTATCATTAGATTTACATGAAAATGGAAGCATGCATTATATCCAGCACGATTCCATCGCAGCGCGTAAAGCCTCACTGCAATCTTTCAGAGTACTGCTTCCGATTAAAAACGCTCAGCTCGTGAAACGTTTCATTATGTTAATCTCGAGGTTAATGCTGATCAAGACTGTTCCTCAAAAATACATCCACAAAACTGTTGACACAATAGCTATGAGCTGCTAAGACGTCATTGTTTTATTATGGTATATTCTGCTGCCCCCAACTGGCCAAAATGCCAATTATTTCTACTTTAAAGTTTCATTAATCAATATTTTCATTTGTAGCCGTGCTCATTTATAGTGACAAAGCCCACAGAGGGGTATCACCTCTGTTCCTCCATCACACTTGTTGGACGTACTGTTTAACAGGAAATTGCGGCTTAACATAAAATATGTTTTGTTACTGTATAAACTTCCATCATGTAAATCTTTCACTACAGTACTTATTCTTGATTTTTGCAGTGAATAGATATTAATTGAAAGTCAAATATACAGTACATCGCAAAAGACACAATGCAATTTCTGTGTTGTGGTTTATTTTTCATCAGGTAAGTTTTTATCCCACAGTAATCCTGTTTACTTGGCTGCAGTAGCCAGCTGACTTCGACAACATGGCAGTAATTGGTACATATATTATGATTAATTACTATCTAATTAAATTTGAATATTTAATGGCCTGGGGTCAACCACTTGGGAGTGATTGTGCTGTCTAAAAAATATCCAGAGAAATGCGCTTTGTGTTAATGCTCATCAGTCTACACTGGTCAGCTTACAGAAAAGCTCACTCGACTCCTGCTATGACAAAAGTCTCAGCCAAAAAGTCTGCTGAAGGAGATGACGCTTTCTCAAAAGTGAAACTGACCGGAAGCATGAAATCAGTGCAGCAGTAGCAGCTGGTAAGCCTCATGTGCTCCCAGTAGCTTACAGTGGGGTCCAAAAGTATGAGGTGCATGAATAAAAATATTACAAATAATGATATCCATATATAAGTTGGAGTTGTTACATGAATTGGAATTGCAGATTCATTTACCAGTATCCATTGCATGGTATTGTGGTCCGGCCCACTTTTGGTTTAAGGACAGAAGCGTTTGGGCTGCATGGACTGTAAGTTCGTTCAGACACGATAATTCTCGGCATCCCAGAATGACCTGACAATATTCTAAAGAGCAACTTCCATGTCAGGAATGTTTTCTCAGCCTTTAACTGCTCTATGCATATTAAGTAAAGTTGAGATCAGGCAACTGTGGTGGAATGTCACGTCCAGTGTTGCCAGTTGGGAAATGAAGAAATATGGTACTGTTGCTTTAAAATCATACAAATATGACAATTATTGTATATCTGGCCACACTGGTCACGTCACCTCAGGATTGCTTGGTCTTCTTTGGTGTTCAAGCTGTTCTTCGGACCTTTGAGGTGTGTTTGGCCTCATTATGCTGCTCAAGTATGACAAGGATGCGAACCAGACAATATCTCTGAAGGACAGAGTACTTCTCCTTGGTTAGGATGCAGTCAGTTCTATGTTTCCCTATGGATTTGATACACTGCGTATCTTCCTACCCGTCCCCTTGCACACACCCTTCTGTTATTGCCACAAAACTCTGTGATTCAGCAAACAAGACTTTCTTCCCCATCCCCAGCATCTACTGTCAAATATTGGTGTGTCTTAGCACAGCCTAAGCATCCGGCGCGCCCCCTGAGAAGTGGTTTAGAGACGGTACACGACGTTTGGGACACTAGTCGAAGTCTTTTGTTTTTTATTTATAAAATTCTGTATCTTTGATGAAGTTGCTTCTTTGTCTTGATGCACTGGCCTTCTAACTTTTGCTCTGCCTGATTGTGCTTTGAATACAGTTGAGCAATGGGCAACACCAAATGCGTTAAATTGCAGAGCTAGGCTAAACACATGCCGACGTCCTTACAGGTGTGACATGAAGATTCCCTATATTCTATTTCTTTAAGTCATAAGTGTTTGGACCAGTTTTATTTAACGAACTTGTTATCTAAGTGATATGCTGCATTAGCCATCTGATGTTTTTAAAACTGCTGCCCTTAAACAATGATGTCACTTCTTTGAGCTTCTCCAGGCTTCCTTATTAAGATGCCATTATCAATGAATATATCCCAGTATCTCCTCATTGATCCCATCCTGTCAAACTGTGATAAAACAGCCTCTGTATTCTACCGCCCGTCACACACGTACACACACATATACATACATAGCGCCAAGCTCTGAACACATCATAATGCAGATCATATCTTGACAGAATTCAATTTCCCATCTGAAATTAAAACCCTTTGCAGGCCTTAATTGCTCCGAAACAGACAGCAGGAAGTGAAGCGAGAGCTGGTGTGCACTTCCCCTCACTGGTGTGGTTGCCTCGAGGTTACAGGCAGAAAAAAAGACAAGCATTTGGCTGAAGAAGTGAAATTAAAGCAAAATAGCAGGGAAGGACGAGCCAGGCCACGATGTATTAGCCAAAATGACAATGTCAAAATGCTGAAAAGGACACACAGATATAAAGTGACTTCCTGCTTCTGCTCATGACTTGTCTTTGCAACTCTAACATTGTAAGTATGTCAGTGCCTTTAATGTATTATACTTTTTCTTACCTCATTCCAGTTTAACTTATATTATTTGCACGGTCTTTCCCTAGGGGATCCATAAAGTCTTATAATAGCACAAATGATAGCAGCTTTACAGTTACCGGACAATTTAATTTAAAAAAATAAATGACTCTTTTGGTTAAGATCAAGTCTGAAAGGCTGAATTCTCTGCTTTGCTTACACCATTGGTGACGTTTAAGGTAATCACGTAGGTTGTATTGTATTGCAACAGTTTACAAAGGGTTAATGACAGCATGTCCACCCCTGCACATCCCAAGGACACTTCCACTCAAGCCATTTAATCAAGCGCAGTAATTAGTTTCTTATTCAGTCTTAAAATCTCCATTGACCTGATGAAAACAAGCAGAGGATTTCTGCCAGTGATGTGAGAAAACTTCACTTGTTTCCAATACAAATCAGCTTGTCTGAACAAATTGCTTTGAATGAGGTCTTATTTGATTACTGATGAGATCAGCGGCGTTCTGTCCAATTATGAGGTCGTTCATTTTGACATTCCGCATGAACAGGGTAGATGTGGCCACTGCATTAAGTCAGTTTGATGAATGACATCAGGAACAAGTTAATTTTTCTGGACTTAATTAACCTCGTGTTTATCTGGTTCTACTCAAGGTGCGTACAGTGTATTGCAGTGCTAACGTTGAAGGAATACATGGTATACAAAAAGATAAAATTTAAGAGTTATTTTTGAGAAGACGTGTTGCCACTCATCCGAGTACCTCACTTCTAAGGGACTACTTCCCACCAGATTCAGAATCAGATTCAGAAAACTTAATTTGTCCCCGGGTGGGGCAATTCAAGGCACAAGTGTGCAGTATGTGCAAGCACAAGACACTTTTAAGGAACAAAAAATAGAAAATGGAACAATACAAAGTATATACAAAAAAAGGTAGAATGGGTAATAAAAAAAAACTCGGATGAGAGGCGAAACCTCTTCTCAAAAAAAAATGTACAAGTCCAGTTGCCTTTCTTAAACACTTTTTGGATATACCATGACCTGGATGACTGAGAACCTTCACAAGGAATACAACGCTAAATCGTTTGCACTGCAACGTACCTTTACATGCATGTGAACCAACAAGTGCAAACGATGGAAACTGTTTAATCTTTTAACATATCTGAAGCAGCAACTGTTTGATTCTCATTGGAACAGCGCCCACAGATAAGGATACTTGAATAAAACATTTAAAACATCAATAGATGTGATGCTGAGGAAATGGTATTGGTAAATGGTATTGGCCTCAGGAGCTAGAACTGTGCCTTTAGCAGAAAATGTTAACCTCTGCTATAGTCATTGCCGTCTATAGTTGTGCACCACCAAATTGTTGACCTCTGTTCTATGTTTAACTCTGGCTGTGAGGTCGTTGAGGGTTTTTCTTGAATGTACCGCCCAGTTCAAATCATGTCATGAAGTCTGTATTCTGATCTGTTTCATTATTTGTGGAGTGTTTTGGATTTTTTGGCAGTTCAGTTTGTTGTCCCTTATTCTGTGTCTTCTGGTTAGTTGTAATTCCTGTCTTATCCATACCCTTGTGATTGCTCTCGCCGGCCTGGCCTCGTCTTTTGCCTGTGTGCTTCTTCGCTCATTAGATTCCCCTGCTTCTTGTTATCCCATCAGCGGAAACCCTGTCTTTCCTCTTGTCACGTCGTCTCCTCTGTCATCCTGGATGTGCCTGTTGCTGATCCTGGCAAGGCACTGCATGATTCCTAGTTTTCCCTGGTTCCTTCTATTTTTGGCTTCTTTTTAGTTGGATGATGTTCTGTTTGGACCAGTCCTGCCTCATTTTCGGCAGTGACGTTAGTATGCCTTGTAAGTTGTTGTATTAAACTTACTTTTTAAAGTACATCCTGCACTGTTCCCTGTTCTCGTCTGAGCCACTTCTTGGTGGATTTGCTAGTGTGCTTTCAGAGAGGTGGCTTCACATTATCTCAAAACACTCTTTGATGCACGATTGATTTTTAGTTTGGGGGATGAAGGGTACGAGGAAATGCATCAGACCTAGAAGAATCCAATAATGTTCTATTCTGTTACAGTACAGACCGGAAGGTGATAGCAATGAACCTCAAAGTTTTTTTGCAAACTGCCAATAAATAACAGCCGCTCCCTACCCACTCAGAGCACATTTGCACATTTGCATTGGAGGGTCCGCTACATTGAATGCCTTCCCAAGCCAACTGGCATTGAGTGGGAGAAAGGTTATAAAGCCACCCAACATTAGTCTGCTTTGATGCCGGCTCACTAACTTCACTCTTTGAAGGCGCTGCTTTGTGTTACTTTTATGCCTAGTTCTGTGCAGTTATTTTCAGACAAAATGCAGAATTAATCAATAACAATACTATAGCGTTAAAAATGAAAAACAAACAAAAAAAAAAAAACAATTTGAAGGAAGAGTCTGTGGAAGTGTTGCAATCAGATCAAATGAGCCACGACACTTCCGTAGTGTCTCCGTAGGGTCTTTTCACGCGTCGAACACTCAACTATTCACAGAAAGTGAGTTTCTAAAAATAAATGGAATGAATGTAAAACCTACACAAGTTAGAATATTTAATATTAAGAATAAAAATAAGAAGGTATGTTTTATAAAAGGAAATATATGACACTGCACAGCCAAACATCTGTCAGTAGTAGTAGTAGTGGATCATGGTTGCTGCAGTTGCTAGTTGACAGAAGTTCCCATTTCTGCTGGAGTAAAGTAGGAGGATCCCAAAAGGGATTTAAACGGTTCTTCATGCAACTTGGAGCCCTTCACAACCTGTGAACCAAACAATTACTGTCAGAAGACTTTCGTTTGCATTTTGTCCTGATGCATTTCTAATAAAGTATATTCAACTGCATACCCATGTTGTACTGAACAATGACCCCAAAGCTAGGTTGCTTTCCAAAGTTGCTTTCCAAAGTTTTTTTGTTTGATTTATACCCTAAGAGACTAAGAGTCAAGAGACTTCAAATTGGCATTCAAGTGGTACCATCAGCCTTAAGTCATAAGAACACTGCTGCAAGGTATCTAGCAAGCTACTGGATCAGGTGAGTTAATGTAGAAAAAGCTAAGGCATAGTAAAAGAATGTAGCCATTGGGAATATCACTGTTGTCATCAGAAATATTGTTATGAAGAATATTCTTAGCAATTAAAACACCTACCGCTGTTTCTGAAGAGGAGGTCATTCATTTTGACATTCCACATGAACAGGGTATATGTGACCACTGTATTAATGCACCACGTGACTCCACATGGGGATATGCTCTGTGACATGGTGGGTGGGATGAGTTGTACAAATGAGAACGGGCCTTTTTGCCTTTTTGGGGAGGTTTGAGTGAGGATGCATGGGAGAGAACAGAGAGACAACATAAATATGAATGAAACTGAGTCAGTGAGAGAAAGTTAACAAGAATCTATGAACTTGAACTGTCACATAATGCTGAATGCATGTGCCATGTCATTGCTTAAACATTAAACCAGTCCACACTGATTGGCGTCAAAGAGAAAAAAAAACAACTGTAGTTCAAAAACTTTTCATTCCACCATTTAATTCTCTGCAACTTCCTCTATACTTTAATAAACAAGAGTAATTGAAAATACCTGTGTGTGCAGCTCCTTTAAGACATCTGTTATTGTAGCGTCTGCATTATCAGCTGAATGGGAGCCTAAATTAGTTTTCAAAGCTGTTTTGATGTGAAATTTTATTACGCCGTATTCAGCTGTGAACATTTTGTAGTTGTTTGCCTTGTTGTTAAACTCTCATTCTTCATCCATTACCGAGGCATCCATAAACGGGAGGCGCATTCAGCCCCATCTGCTCAGTAACCGGGAAGCTCGGCAGCCCACAGTAGAAAAAGTTTGTGCTGGCCAAATCCCCGGCGAGTCACTCAATGTGCAGCTTCAAGTTTCTTTGTTGCAAAACAAGATTGCATATTCAGCAAAAAACACACCTGAGTAGATCAAGCTCCCCTTCTCTATTGTTGTAACGAGGAAAGGAAATTATGTTTCACAAAGCGCCGTGTGCCGTTGTTTCCGGATGGAGCATTGCCATTACACGTAATGGATTACCATTACAACTGTGCCCTGTGGGTTTTCCCCATAAAGATCAATGTTTAACAAGACAACAGTGTTTAATAAGAGTTAGAGGATGGATCCTAACGTGCTTCACCCTCAGGCTTTGCTGTCGGGGGTTTCAAATCACGGCAGAAAGTCGCATCATACCGTCGCCAATGAAACCTTGCATCTCCTCTTTCCCTCAGGTGCAGGTCAGCTATCTCTATCTGCTGTGTAATTTAATACACAGTAATTATTTAATCTGTTCTCAATATTTGCCGGCTCTCGTGGTCAAGAAAGTGTTATCTGTTCTTGGGGAACGGCAAGGTAGAGATTACTTTATACTGAAGAAGGGGCTTCTTTAGCTGTGGAGAGTACAGGCTACAGTCAATACTGCCCTGGGCAGTGCTCAAATATTCTCATGCCGTTAAGCAAAAGTGAATGCTGCTGATTCAGAGAGAGGTTGTTTATGGGCCTGTGTGTTTGTGTGAGAGCTACATCGCATCTGCACATTGAGATATAGTGTGTGTGTGTGTATGTGTGTGTTGGCCAATTGAGCTGCTTTACAATGCTGATATCCACCTGAGTAATGATTTTCTTAATGCATGTTTTAAGCCACAGGTTTCCAACAAATTATCCACAGTAGGCACAAACACAAACAATGGCTAAACAAGTCAGCAGCTGAATAGCTATAAATCAGCTGTTTCTTATGCAGAAAATTATGAGAGGTGCTTATTATCTAGAAATACCTCAAAGACAAAAAAAATTGCCTTGCATTGCTTCTTCTACTCCTGAATCTCAGTGATTTATAGGTTCAGTACTGCATTGCTGTTAAAGGTGACTATAACAAGACAGTCTGAATTCCTTACACTTGGAAATATCAGTGACTGAGGCAACACACCTCGCAGTAACAATGGCCTGCATGTTTTCCCATCAAGACAAAGAACAGATTCATCTTGATTAAATCAATCCACAATTTATAAGTCGCCACAGTGGGCTCCATGCTTCCTGGATCGTGTCAGACCAGCAACCTACCCAGCGAATTAGATTTATTTCTTAAGAAGCACAGGATGGATTGAACTTGTACACATGACTGGAAGTGTCCTATATACTTTGGGATTAATTGTGACTCTAGGGTAATTTTGATGTATTAGGACTATTAGGTTAGATGGATGCTCTATCCTTGATTTGTTAACTGGATGGTGATGACAACAGCCACACTCGGCGGAGAGGAGACATTTTATTTAAAAATTGACAAAACAGCGTCAGCCATCCAGGTGCAATCAGTGTCGCGACTATGACGTGCAAATATCTCCGAAGAAGCAACGATACAGGTTAATCCTTTTAAGGTGATTAGTGCTGCACTTAGCAGAGCCATCAATCAACATTTAGCACTCAGACGGGTAAGACTGCACAAAATGGCCACAATGCAGTCTAGCTAATCATCTGATCCAGGAAACCACTTGTGGGATATTGATCCAAATAATGGACACTGCAAATCTGTGTCTATATTAAGATATGGAATAAAGAATGGGCTATAGGGGACCATGTCTACATATGGTATGATTTAGGGCCTCAACATGAATTCCCTTTATCTTCATTTTTGCCTTGCTATTAATACACACTTGTTTTGTTGACCTCGGACCGAAGCGTTTGGGAAATCAGGAGGTGATCGAAGCAGCAGTAACACAGTTACGAAGCAGAATCTTAAGTACTGCTGGGATAAAAAGTAAAGTGATCAGATGTTTAACCTTTAACGTCAAAACGGCCAAAAAAAAAAAAAAATGCAAAAGAAGCAAAAGAAGAAGAAAGCAAGCAGAAAAGAAAACGAGCAGGGATGGATAAAGACAGGCCTTTTGAACGGCAAGTTCAGCTTCAAAGTCCTGCCAGATGGTTTCTCTCAAAAAGACTAAAGTTATGCGCATTTATTGTTGATGTGAACTGAATCATGAACTGAGCAGGGAGCTTTCTGAGCAGCTGAGATATTGATAAGAATAATACAAACTTGAAAAATATCCCTTCTAGGTACGATTAAAACAGATTTAAAGAAAAGTGTGATTAATGATGATTTGCTTTAATACAGTAGACTGTACATAAATATAGACAATGCATCCACTGGCCAAACTGATGTTGGTTCCCCAGGGATGCGTTATCAGTGACCTGCCCACACTCCCGCCAGACTATACTCTGCTCTTCCACCACCAGTTTCAAAGAAATGTTAGATTATACACTGTACTTATTTATTTATTTTCGGAGCAGATGGCATGGCAACTGATAGTCATTATGAGGTCACATCCTGTTTCTGTAGCATCAAATTACTAACTAAAACAAAACTTATCAGAAAAATGCACTCTTGAACATGCATCAGTACTATATCAACTACCTGAAATGATAGAAACTACCCTTGAAAAAAATTGTACTTTAGTGTTTTAGTTTGGCCCAAGTCCCACCCACTAACACAGAGGGGGTGGAGCTTATGACCTACACTGCAGCCAGCCACCAGGGGGAGCTCTACTTGCTTTGGCTTCACTTTTGAGGAGCAGTTCCACCATCCATCTTTATACAGTTGATGGTTAATACATGTTAACTTTGGAAAACATGCGATTAATGGCGATTAAATATTTTAATCTATTGACAGCCCTAATTATGTTTCAATTAAATGATCCTTGCAAGTAAGAAGCCGAGGTTTCAGCCCGCTCTGAAAACCTTGTATGCAGTTACGTTCACTCCCTCGTCAAACTACCATCCTTCGTCGCTGTGGCTGTTCTGTGTGCTGTTGCCTCCGTCCACTCGGCTTAAACATGCGTGGGTGTGCTTTGGGGGTGTTTTAATTAAAGTATGAGAAACAAAAACACAGAAAAACCCAACTAATATTTGTGTTCCTCCTTATTTAATTACTTCTAAAAGATTTTGGCCGCTTAAAATATGTCAGTTGGCATGTTGCTCAGTCAAAAACCATGGTTGACCAAGACTTCTTGTTGGTTCATGTGAGTATGAAAGACGTTATTGTACCAAATGGTTCAAATTGTGATAATATAAAGAGTCAGGTCACTGTGTTTGCTCTGAAGAACTTTTCTGTCCATGACAAATTCAACAAACGGGCAGCTTCATAAACTGGCTATTTCATTTTCTTATTTTTTATTTGAAACTAAAGTGAATATGTCTACAAAATGTTGAGATATTCTTTCAACCAAGTAGTCTTATTTGCCACATTTGACTAGACATTACTCAGACAGGTGGCAGACAAAGAAAAAATATTAATCATTGCTCCTGAGTCATTTGGGAACATAAAGACGCTGCTGAGAGATGTTAGGATCAATAGTGTTTAAGCTTCTGGAAAACTCTTAGATTTTACTGGTTTCTTTCAAAGTAAAGTAGTCTGGAAGAGGCCAGCCTTTTCAATACCCTCCACTCACTTTCCTCCCTAAAACCCTATTATGCTGTTGTGTCATTTGTATTCCATTTTATAAACACACTGAAAGTACAGTTTGGTTTGATGTGTCCTGCCTGTTTTTTTTACTTTGACTTCTTTTGCTGTCTCACTTTATAAACCACCATACAAATACGGATGTTATTATGAAGGCTTGATGCTTTACTTCTGATATTTTCAGAAAAACACACAACAAATCATTTTTCCTCAATGAACAAGGGGAAATGAAACGCACATTTATAGAGGCAGAAATGTATTCACATGCAGACGCAGGAATATGAATTGACTCAGCGAACAAGCTGGAGATGAAATTCATTTGCTATCTCGCGAACAGAAATTTGTCATGCCTCCTGGAATAATGGACAAAAAAAAAAGAAAGAAAACTTCTGAATAACTACACTGTAAAACACCAGTGAGTGGCTTTAAATCAGATTATACAGTGTAACAGTATAGAGAGTTACTTCTCTCTTAAGCCCATTTGTAGATCTGATGATTTGCTGCATTACTCAGACCATTTTCATTACCAATACCATTTTTGTGTTTGACACAGCGGTTTCTAAAGCCGTAAATGAAATGGAACGTTAAAAGCTATCTACTGTTTATAGTTAGGAGCTCCCCAAAGGTTGCTCTCTTAAATGAGTAAATGGGTTTATCTGCCATTGAAATCAGTTCAGCTCAGCCCAGTCCACAACCTTTATTCATAGTTACATTTAGCCCAAGCTTACCGAAAGTATCAAAGATACAATTGAGGGCAAATTAGGGAAATCTGAGCCAGTTTGTTAGCAGGAGTTGGAAGTAACAAGTAAGCACGAGTGTTTTCTACTTTTGTCCCCATTCCCGTTGTATAACTTTTGCTCTTAATTTTGCAGGAGACATATTTCCGTAAGTTTCCTGAGCCTTCCCAAAACTCCGCGCTCCCTGCCTGCCAGCATAATAACAGAGAGTGTGACTAACTGATTTAATTCAAAGTGCACACATAATTTATTAACCAGATGATAATACCTCTACCAGGAGAGAAAGTGAGCTTCTCAGACTCCGGTCTTTTGTTTTTGCCCGACTGCCACCAGAAGTTTCCTTGGAGTTTCGGATTGTTTCAGGACACCTTGATTTGCATAGCCCACAGTCAATTTTTAATTTAGAAAGCTGAAAATAAATTGCGTATGCAAATCACAAGCGCAGGTAAATATTTGAGGGCGACTTTGAAGTTTCAAGACCCCACCCGTCACGGAAAACACTGAATTCGAGAAACTTCTTGAGAACTCCTCTTGTGGGGGATGTAGAAATGTCACATCGAAAACACAGGGCATTACAGGAAGATTGTGAGACTGTTTGTCTGAGACTGATGCCTAATGAAACTTGTTATCCAAGTCTTTTGTGAATCAGATTGATCAGCTATTATCCTTCCGTGCATCTGACCTAAACAGACTTAATCTTCCATCCTCATATAACATTTTTGGTCTTCAATGTGTGTTTTTGGTGGACCTCATTACTCACATCCATGTTTTCTTGCTATAAATTGTCATATTATTGCAGTGTTTGTTGACATGCTATCGCCACCAGCTGTCAAAAGTCAAAGTCTTTGTTATCTACTCAGAGAACCGTGGTTACAAAAGTAACCTATCATTTTGCACTGTGAAGAAACCAGCCCTCTGTATACAAAATGGAAAACCCAGGTTTGGAGTACATTGTTGATGATGAAATGACAATTCATGAAAACAAACTTCTGCTTAATCCAATTTGAATGAGAAGGATCAATTCTGGTATTTCCATAATCTCTGTTGTCTGCATAGCAAAATAGTCAAATATCTTCCCATCAGTTCCTCTGTATTTGCTAACATTGATCAATATGAGACAGTTTTGAGTTTCAAATGTATCTTTGAAGTGCTCATGGATAAGTGCATTAGTGACCACCTCACATAATAAAGAAAATGCATCGCTTTCCAAGAATAACATCTGCGAAACACGGTACTTGGCCGGCCTCTCTGAAATCTAAAAATAAAATCAATGGATGTAGGTCCTGCTGGGTAGAGAGTGCACTGATGTTGATACTCTGCAAGTAACCATCCCCGATCCTACGCTGCTCTTATGTTCTTGCTCTGTTTCCTTGATGTCTGAATGGGAACACATAGTGGGAGGGGGGCATTTTGTTGCACTCTGGGCAAAAGTACAGGGGTTCCAACGTTCTTTGAACTGTGACTTGTAATTTTATTTGTAGTGTGGCTCTATGATGTGCACTTGCTCAGAGCCATGCACAGCGTTCACATTGCTGCATCTGTGCAGAGGGCCTTTGATGGCTCAGTGCGTGATTGAAGACCACCGAAGGTCTGTGTTTAAGACCTGCAGGGCTCGGCCTCCCCAAGCAGCCTGCACGAACGTTGCTTTGTCTCGTTCAGCCCATCTGCCTCTCATACTGGCACTCTTCCCACCCTTGTCTCTCCCCGACGTTGTCTAGAAACATTAGCAGCTGGATGTTTGATCTTTGCTCTGATCTCATACTGACACACATGTCTGTCTGTGAATCCATGCCGTGTTGTCTCCCATAGGCACATAAGGGCTATGACATTGGATGTACATTTACTATATGTCCAGTGGCCCCATGAGTGTCTCTCATGCAGCTGCATGTGTTAAGCCACCTAAAATATCAGAACCGATCAGAAGCGAATCTCTGAGATGCCGCAAACGGAAACATTAAACTCATAGACATGCGATGAATGTAAGGGTGCATGGAGAAATCCTTTCGCCCTTGGTGCCTTTCAAATTTCTGCAAAAAAGTCACCATTGTATCACACTCTAATGAGTTACTGAGCAGGTATAATATGTCTGTCTTATAAATCCTTCCTCCCTGCACACTGTAATCCAGCATGCAGAGGTTTGACCTATTATTCAGTTCAATCATATTCTGCCCAAGGCTGGAGCTTTAAGACTGGCTGGAGAATACATTTTAGAAACATCAGTATTTCGTATCCAGCATGTAGACTGAGAGAAGGTCGAAAGGCCTCTGAAGGAAGTACAAAAATCCATTGCCACTGTACAGCTTGTTCTCGCAGTAAAGTTATTCCATTATTCCAGTATCTGTGAATGCTGATATACAGTACAGTGTTGCTGCATCGGTCTGCATCAGTCCTTAGGTAAAAGCCTTTATTTAAGAAGAATTTCTACCTATGTGCTGTGCATTGTCCGGATCAAAGGAACCCAATTTTTGAAAACATGTGGTTTCACTGTGTAGTTTTTAAGCTTTTCTGTGTGATATCAGGTCTTACAAATGGCTGTTTAAAGTACATCAGAGCTTTAAAGGTTCAAAATGTACCCACAGTGGCTTTTATGTAAGGAATTGCAGTTCTTTGTAGCAGTTCCAGGAATGGCCGCGTTTATCTGGATACCATACAGGTACTCTTAGTCCCAGAGAGAAAGAAACACAACGATTTTGATAACCACAGACATTTCTTCTAGTGCCAGTAGATTTGCATTTTAGATTTGAAGTGTAATTTCCTTTTGAATGTCTGATGGACTGCCATATAGCAGTGTTCAAGTCACGATATACTACACACCAATCAGGGATAACATGATGACCACCTTACTAATATCGTGTATAGCTCTCCCTTGTGAAAAAAAAAATAATCTGTTTTGTTGGTGTATTATGGAAAAGTCGTCATGTGCGAGCATACGTGCTAACTTTTACAGGAAACTGGAAGTATAACGTCGCCATGGATACAGTGCAGTTGCAGTGTGGGTCCTATGAGTCCTGTTTTATATATATATATGTTTCACTTGTGTGCAGAATTACCTATTAACAATACTTCTTTTTTTTAATCCTAATCATTAATACTAATTTTATTTTATTTTTTTTCCATATTTGTGAATACGATGTACGTTCATGACAAGCTATGTTATTGATAAAAGCAGTCAATGCAGCAAAGTATATGAAACATATGTTGGTATATGGAGACACTGATACACGTTTGCTGTGTTTACATCATGTTTACATCACGTTTGCTACATGGGTTTCTATAGTTTGAGATGTGGATGGCACTTGCAAGTAGGTCACGCTTCTTCTGCAGCGTTCTACTGGCGTCAAACAGTGAATCTGACATCTCAACGAACTCGCTCCTCGCGTCGGCCCAAGGAAACACAAATATTAAAAGTTTCTTTTAACCATTTTTAGAAACTGCGCTGCATTTGGATGCAAACACTGGCCGTGTGGTTATCAGCCTTTCTTGTCAGGCTGCGTTTATGCCGAAACGGTTGCGTCATTCATGCTCCATACGGAATCAATTGTTGCGGCTTTGGTGCCGTCCTCAATTTGGTCCAAAGAGAAATCGCTCCAAAGCGTTTCATCAGTCTTGGCTGGTGTTTTTGTGAGCAGGTGTCAAAATGCAAAACTAAAAACTAAACGCTACCAGCTGAACATTAGCTAACAATAAAACTATGAGCATGCAGATGTCGGTTAAGTCATCACTCAGCTTACAAATGAAAAAGGCTGATATCGATTTGTTTGGTCACGGAACTGCTAGCATGGCTGCTTCATTTACATTACGGCTGAAATGAAACAGCAAAATGGCTCTATTTGCTCCCGTCTGCTAATTAGCATTTTGAGAGCAGACACATTTCATAACATAAAATCAAACAAAGGCAAAAACAATTAAAACATAGAGAGTTTAATTATCCTTACAAATGAAGACGAGACCAAGCCTGACCTTGAGCAAACATCAAAACGAAGAAAACACGGAGAGGAAACAATTGCTCGTGTACCTTTCATTACCTGCCTGTGAACGAGGGGTGGGGGGAGTTGGAGATCGTTATGTAAGCGAGGTGGGGGAAGCCATTATGCAGATGAGCCATCATTTGCAGGGTGTCAGCCTTCTTCAAAGGGAAAGGAGAACTTCAGAGAGAATGTTCAGATAGCGAATGGGTCATTTCACTAACAAGAGACGGGCAGGGAGCGTCAGACTTATGGCAACTACAGATCCTCAGACTAATGATCTGTGTGAATAGACGGAAGGAAAACAACACGTGCATCTTTATTATCCACTGCATTTTTATCGCAAATACGGAATGTCCTCCTTTGCCAGATCATTGAATTAACATATTCTCATACATACAGCGATCAGGCATAACATTATGACCACCTTCCTAATATTGTGTAGGTCTCCACTGTGCCTCCAAAACAGTTGTGACTCATCAGAGAATGGACATGGGCCTTCTGAGGGTGTCCTGTGGTGTCTGGCAACAGAATGTTGTTAGTGGAGGCCTTTGGGTCCTTTGAGTTGAGGGGACAGGCCTCTGTGGAGCAGGCTTGTTCCAAAGCATCCAACAGACACTTGATCAGTTTGGGATCTAGTGGATTTGGAGGCCAGGTCAACACCTTGTGCTGGTCTTCATGTTCTTGTGCTGCATCCTGCTGGGGATGGCTGCTGCCATCGAGGAGTATCATTGCTATGGGGTGGGGGTGCTTGGTCCACACGATCCACACGAATGCCAGGTCCAAAGGTTTCCCAGCAGAACATTGAATCGTCACAAAATGGTCAATGTTATGCACTTCTCCTCTCAGTGGTTTTAATGTTGTGGCTGTATACTGTACACTATAATATCCTGTATGCTTACATTGTAGTATAACTACTCTTGCAGAACTCCACTGCAAAAATAAGACTTGTATTCGACTGCCAGTGTAGAAAACTATTAAAACAACATAATAAATAATGTTGATGTGATTTGATGTGTTTTAAGAGAAAGGATTATAATACAGACAAAATAGGCAACAGACCTTTTTTTCACAGCAGATATTCAGATCACTGACATCATACCAGCGTGATCATCATGTTTCCTGAAGTGTACCATCAAGGTATGAAACTGAAACAGCATGCAAAAAAAGGAGGACCTCCCGAAAGTGGAATTGAGCCATCATTAACACACATGGGCTTTTTCCCACTGTGGCAACTCAAAATGACTTCCGTATAAAAAAAGATCTACCTCCCAAGTGGACCATCTCTACTTGTTTTGACCACAGGATTCTTTTTGCAAAGAGTTATTTTCATTCACCACCAAACCCCGCTATCAGCTAAGGTTAGCCTGTCACTATTACCTAATTATGTGGCCCCATTATGTTGTGGATGGTTGCTGTGTCAAAATCTACCACAAACCGAGACTAATTCCACTTTATTAAAATCACTGTATTTCCCAGGCATGGTTCTGTAAATACGCGGTGATTAGGACAAATACCCTGTGACTGGATCTCGGTGACAGCAGGATAATTATTCAGAGGGTAATACGTCTGAAACAGCACAGAGGCAATTTACAGAGGCATTAGCTGTTAAAGTTGGTTGGCAAAGTGATTTGAAATGGATTTAACCTCCTCTACCTAACCGCTATATTAGTGTTTCTGGGTGTCCAACAAGTTGATCATTTCCAGTGCAAAGAGACACAGGGGGAGAGGGAAGGAGAAATGTTTTCATTTGCTCTAGCAGAGTCTTTCTGGGCTTACAGTGCATCGATCTGCTCCTGTTTATCCGCTGCAGATACGACCAACCAGCCTAGTGGTAGTGTTGGCTGCTCTTCGCTCTGTTCTGGGCAGAGTGGGCATAATGATGAGGGAAGAGCAGGGCACGGTGCCAGGCAACAAATCAATACCTCAAGAAAATAAGATGCAAGCCCAGCAGCTGCTGCTGCTGCAGAGAACTGATTTGGTGTGTGTGTGTGGGTGAGTGAGCGAGTGAGTGCGTACAGGAGAGTGTGTTTGATTCTGCATGTGCTCACTCAACAACACACTTGACAGTACTTTTGAGAAGGGTGAACTGAAACAAATCACATTTCCAAACAAGGTCAATGTTCGAACCTATTTGTGTGTCGAGAGAGCAAGGATATAGAGAATGTGATGTGGATCTCACTATCATTATTGTATATAATTGTATTTAATCAGGCATAACATTATGACCACCTTCCTAATATTGTGTAGGTATTCTGAGGGTGTCCTGTGGTGTCTGGCAGCAGAATGTTGTTAGCGGGGGGCCTTTGGGTCCTATGTGTTGAGGGGAGGGACCTCTGTGGATCATCCCACAGATACTTGATCAGTTTGGGATCTAGTGAATTTGGAGGCCAGGTCAACACCTTGTGCTGTTCCTAAACCATTTTTGTGTGTGTGCCTGTGTCAGGCTGCATCCTACTGGGGATGGCTGCTGCCATCAAGGAGTGTCATTGCTCTGGGGTGGGGGTGCCTGGTCTGGTCTAGGTGGGTGCCACATGTCTAAGAAACATCCACATGAATACCAGGTCCAAAGGTTTCCCAGCAGAACATTGTATTGTCACAAGATGGTCAATGTTATTTACTTGTCCTGTTAATGGTCATAATGTTATGCCTGATAGGTGTATGTATATACAATATATATATATGCATATTTGCACTGAATAACATGTTATCATTGATTTATAGAATGTATTAAAATGGCCAGCTTTAAAGGATGGCAGGCTAACCCTAGCTGCATTCTGATGACAGACTTTTTTCCAGAAGACGTGAGCATGTAGACTCAATGTGATTAATTAAAGTAATTAACTAAATAATTAATCATAATTCTGACAGTAATTGTTTGGATCACGGGGCGTACTGAGTTGACATCTCATATCAAATCAGGCATCTTTTTCCTGTTGCAGTTTCTTAAAAAAGCCAATGATACATAGTCTTAGTGCTTAAACATTTGGAAACTGACATACTGACATGTCATGCACATACAAATACAACAACAACAAAAAAAAACATTTAATCTTTATAGTATAGTTTTATATCATGTATTTCATTTGTTTTGAAGATATAAGATATAAGGCTACAGTTTCTGTTTCCCCTTTCAAGGATTGAGAGTGATTATACAAAACACTGTCGACATGTGCGCATTACATATACCTACAGTCCTACAACCTCTCAGTCACTTCTCTCCAAATAGATAAAGTCACACCAATGGTAATCTGTGTTTGTCCTCGCCATCGATCACTTACATTTTAAGATTGTAACCTTTCCTCTGAGCAGAGGTTGAGCTTGAGAAGTTTGTTTGGATGGCTTCTTAGGTTCTATTTTCTTATTTATTTTTTTCTCCTGACAGCCAGAGACGGTGAATTTGTACGTTTGCAATGTTTTTTCCCTTTCATACTTCTAGTTACTCTAGGCTACCACTGGCTGTTCTTCCACTTCAGCTCTGGTAGAAAGCCATTGCTGGTTGATGTAAAATGCATTGCCTCTGGTGCGCCAGGACAACAGGTTCAAAACTCTGCCTAACAAGGTACCATAATGCCAGGCCTATCTCTTTGTATTCTGCAGTACAGCAAAGGCTTGAATGTATTACGGTAAGGAGAGATCATTTGGAGGTGAAGGGACACAGTTTATTGAGGTTGTGAGACTCCAAGGAGAGGTAACATCATAGTGTAACCCCGGTTTCTAGCAGTGGCAATTTCTCCAGACTCTCTGGGCTGTGGGTGTATTGCGGGTTACACTTCAAACCTTCTGAAATCGACACCAACACGGCAGGACAGTACATACATAACTTTATTACCTCGATTACACGCGCACCGGGAGAGCGTCACACCCCTAATTGTCCCTCCATTAACAAAGAAAGGTAGGAACCAAAATTACTCTATAAGCGTGTCGGATAAAGCAGGAGCAGATAAAGAAATAATTATGAAATTAACTTAATCCCGTGAAGTCCCAAATACTGCACAACTAAATATCCATCACAAATTATTATAATAAAACTGTATCCTTGCAATAATCCAACACTAATGTGTGCAATAACTAAGGTTACAATAGTGTAGAGTCCCAGATGAAGGTAGTACATAGGGGCAGGACCTCCAAGTGTCTAGACGCTGGTGGTGGAGCAGATAGGCTGATGAAGAAGTTGGTTGAGGCCAGACACTCAGGATTATTTGGATATGTGTAGGAGGAGGGCTGCACGACAAACGCCGCGAAAGGCGTAAAGCAACAGAACTTTAAGGAACGCAGGACTGGTTGGCTCGGAGAATGCTGGCAAACAGATCATTGGAGGACGAGGGTAGCGAGGCTGAAATTGAAAATGATCTCATTCTGACAGAGTGGGTGAGTGATGAAGATAATGGAGCAGCAGAAATAGGCTCATATTGACCGTAAAGCAAAGGAGGCAGAATGTGTGAACACATCATCCTTATTGAGCTTTCACTGAAGCTTCCTGTCCTCCATGAAAGCTTTCTGTCGGCCTTTCTCACTTCTTTTAGACCTTGACGATTACTCGATTGGTTAAGATTTCCCTATTGTAAAATTTACAGCTTTTATGAAACGAGCCCTTTTTGCTCTCCACGTTATTCTGGCTCCACTCAACTGTGAGGCGTGCAACATGTTAACAGCTGTGAACAGGTTTCCCGCAAAGCTGCTGTTCCAGCGGTGCTGAGGGTGGTTTCTTTGTTAACGTGTCACCGAAGGGCTGCGGGTCCAAATTATTTCATTAATCTTAAATAAATTCAATAAGGTTAAGCTGACTGACAGCTCTGACAGCTCTCCCAGTGCAGCTGCTGTACTTGCAGCATGCAGCTGCACAAAACTAGCAGACCGGTCCCATCCGACCCATCTCGCACAGCCCTGGCTCTGACACTGCTCCTGATGGTCTTGTCAAAACTCTCTCTATATATGTGTATATTATAGTACTTGCATGTAGTACCACCTCTCAAATTCTGTTGGCAGGTCTTTGTTATTTTTCCAGAATTAATGAAGAGGTGAGGAGGGAGAGGGAGAAAGTCAGTATGCAATGGAGAGAATAAATCAAGCTGCAAAGGATTCATTATTTAAAGAAAAAGTTGGAGGAGATAGAAATGGATTCAGAACCGTCCCGGGCGTCTAACTGAGACGTAATACATCATTGACTGACATATTTTAAGACAGAGATTAACAACGCAATACATCTACACCAGTGTATTGTCTTCTAATGCCATCAAAGGGATGTTCTTGTTAGTAAGACCTGAAGATAGCACAACAGAATGGTAAAATGGTCCAACGCTTCTCGGTTCTGATCGCATCAGAAATGCTAAATGCTGCTGTCAGGAGCTCACAAGTCTGTGATTATGGGAAAATGAACCTAACCAAAGTAGATAAGATAAGGTAGGGTTCACCCAATCTTTTATTTACCTCAACAGCCCTGAAAAATGTCTACATGACGTCACAAAGTGGTCTCAGGACATATATGTCAGGTGCACGTAAGAGTTAATACATCCAAGATGAATAAATGTATTATCTGCATCACCATGTACCACACGAGGCCATTTTACTGACATTACTGTACATTAAGTACTTGTGTGTAGCTCCAGCCAGACCTACTGTACATGAGCAACAACAGACAGGAATGGGTCACGGCAAAGCTGCAGCCCATGAATGTGACAGCGATTGATGCTGGTAAAAGCACAGAAGTCTCTGGCCTGCCCCGCATCTGTCCGCCCACCCACCCTCCACCCTCCATCCCTGCCCTTCCTTCTCCAGCGCTCATACTGGGCTTCACACGACTCCCTGCCAGCTGGCGTCTGCCTGTCGCTCAGGGCACAATCTCAACATGCAGATGGACTCCACCTACAACTGGCCGTGGACAGAATTAAGCTCCGTGATCAATTAATCATAAAGACCAGACTTTGCCCGCCGCCCTGCGTGGAGAGAAATTCAACTCCTGCATTTGAAAAACAGATTTATTTCGAAGGGTTTTTTTGTTTTAGCTTTGCACATTTTTCACTATGAAACATTTTTTAAATATGATAAGAAATGGGGATTTAAGCAGTTGCTCCAGGAACTCCTGTATAACCATGGGCCTGCTGTGTGTGTGTGTGTTTGTGGTTAAATTTACTATATGTTGGACAGGTTGTACCTTCTTTTCTGCTTCCTTATCCAAAACCTTTCTTGAGCTTCCCTTTAAATTGAAGATTGCTGACAAGCTTCCCATGCAACAAGTTATCTACGTCTATTGGCCTGGAGTCATACAAAGGCGTGCAATATATGTATGGATACATTCTATGCTGTATGCATTTGTCTGATTTAATAACTAACCAGAGGCATTTAAACACAAATCTTGATATACATCCATGCTATGAATGTTCAGCCAGTGGACATATACAGCACATTTCTTAAAGCTGCATTAACTTATTTTCTTTTTTGTCCATATATGTGGACAGTACAAACTGTTGCTCAACTCAGCACTGACGTAAAATCTTCTGCAACATTAAAGCAAGCCAACACCCGGCTGTTGAGGAGGGACAGCAGCATTAATTTGAAGTCATGTACAGGTACAGTCAGTGCTTTAAGTGGAAAAATCGGTTTTGGCAAATAATTATATGAAATTTTTGTGAGTTGGAGTAATAAACTGAGTAATTGTGCAATATTTTATTATTAATAACAACGATCCTGCTGGAAGCCAAAACAGTTTCCCCACCTGTAAATGTTTTATGATGGAAAGTTGGTCTGGAATCGCTCCGTTGGGAACTTATTATGCTCCAGCAAATATCCGCCAGGTTAATCAAATATTTTGGGTGGGCTCTATGTGGTGATGGACAGAAGAGTACCAGTGACGTAGTGGGACAGGTCATGAGAGTGCCGTGGGACTGAATTTGTTTGCAACGGAAATGGCTAACCCTAACCCTAACCCTTATTGCATCTGTTATAAAATATATTGATAGCTAAATAGCCAATAAGGAGCTGTCAAGAGAGCCTTAATCGCTAAACTTCACATATTTCATTGCTTTGATTGGTTGTAGGACTATCCAGTTGCGATGAGGTATTTTTGTCAGGTCTCAAGGCTATTAAGACTAATTGTAAGCATGTCGTACAAATGTTTGTATCTCCGAACCTCCTCAGTTAACCTTTTCTCGATGTGTTCCATCTTTATTGATCCAAAACAATCAATTCGGACCAATCACAGCTCTTGTGGTCCGCGTTGCCATGATACAATTCTGGGGAGGTGCACGTCAGGCTACAGTGCTAGGGTCTGTGTAGGGTCTGGGCTGTCCCCGTAGCGACAGCGACATATTCACGCAGAAGTATAAACCACCTATTAAGGTCACTGGAGACAACCAGACACTGAACAATGAAAACAATGAATCAAGGTGACAGGCTGTCCAACAATTCCATATAGAACACAACCGAATTTGAACAGACTTGGATGAAAGACCAACAAGAAAAGAATTTAACAGACTGTGGATTTTTATCTTTTCGACTTGTTGCTAACATTCTTTGCTTTATTATTTACCAAAGGTCTAAACTGTACCTTAAACTAAGGAAAATTGTAAAGTATGCATCAATCCCAAACAACCAAATAAAAGAAGATAACAAGAGGAGGCAATTCGCCCTGTTGCACCTACATCAGAGTGAAGAGCTAAATAAAGAACGAGACTAAAAGCTCCAGAGTTCAATTAAAGGGATGTTTCTTTTATGTGTCTTGACTGTTTCTCTGAATATATTTCGAGTCTATTGTGTTATACGCATTGCCTCAAACCACATCTCCCATTTGGGATGATTACTTTTTTTTCTTTTCTCTCAACTATGAAGGAATGGCATCTTTATTGTCTCGGAAAAGGTCTAAAGACTGAAGGATTGCCGGTGCAGAAGTAAAACCGTCTGACTTCCTGCCTCCCACACACTCTTTACTACTCAGAGGTTTAGGATGTTAAGCCCGTGGCAGATTATCTTTTTTTCATTTTTTTTGGGAGGTGTGTTTCTGCCCTCATTAGGCCCCTGCTGTGTTTCCTTTCGATCCTGGATCTAGCGGCGGTGGGTTGGAGCTTGGGAATACCTCTGAAACAGGTACAACCGGAACAGATCTGAGTCGGCGCTCTGTCTGCTTGTTTATTCCTAATATCAGAGGAAACAACTTGTAGTCAGACGTAAACCCCGCCTCCAAGACAAGTTCATTACACGATATCTGCTCTTTCTGAGTATTACAGCTTAGTGATACCTGTGCATGTTGCGCTGCACAGTGATATTTCCGGTTACCTGACATGCCAAACACACGTACACACACAAACACGCACATATCCATACGAACAGTATACCAAATGTAGAGTGGCAAATGACGCCCCCAGCCGAGCTGTCAGACATGGCTGAGTGTTACGTGAATTCCTGGAGAGGCAGAAAGGAGGCTTGTTTCTGTTGGTGATACGTTTTAGAAGTGGCTATTTTTACAGAAAGTTAGCGGCAGACTGGAATAACTGCAGTGTACTGGCAGGCGAGACTGCTCAAACGTGTGCACATTGTTCTTTTACAAAGCTGCAAAATGTTCTGTTCATTGGAAGTAGTCGGTGGTGTTCAGTGGTGGCTCCTTCTCAGTAACGGCAGTGCTGTTGATGTTGGACAAAGCGTGCAACGATGTCCGAGGCGATCCATTCAATGGGTAAATGAACCGGGGCTAACAAGACACGGCATTGAACGATCGTTCTTTTTTGTTGTTCAGCTTAAGTAACAATACTGCTAGTGACCACTAAATGCTGGACATTTATCAGTTCAGTAGCTCAGGGTGTAAAGACACCTTCTTTAGTGTTAATTCAAAATGATCTCTACACAATCATCTGATTTAGTTCATCATATAAATTTTAGATGAAGCAAGTGCAAAACAAAGAGCAGTGTCAAAGGTTCTGATAATGTGCCAATATCAATTTCAATGACTGACTTATATTAAAACTTTGCCCGTCTGTTTCAAATCAGCAAAATGATCAATTACCAGTGAGATCAGGTATGTTCCAGACCAGTTCAGACGTTTCACGGGAATGCCTTGATTTGATCTCTTGCTAACTGGCAGATGCATTTCCAAAAAAGAAAGAATAAATACATAAGTCTTAGTGTGAGCATCTGTGAGAACAATCTGGGTGAATTTCAGCCATGTTGGCCAGCAGCACTCCGTGGAGCACAGCTTGATTCGTGTGGACATTCACAGTCGACAACAGTGACAGTGGCTGACATCAAGCAAAACGTATGAATGTGGTAAAAATAAATAAATAAATAAAAATAAAAATTCTTTCTTTCTTTGGCGACCGCCCCAATGTAGAAACTGTGTGTCAGTTAGTAGTAAATAAACTGATTCGTGAGTTAAAAAAAGGAGCAAACACTGACATTAATTTAGACTTAGACAGACTTTCCAGGGAAATTGCTTGATCACAGTAGCTCCATTGCACATAAAAAAACACTTGAGACTAGTAAAAAGTAATAAATACACAAGTAAAATAAAGTATGGGCGGGACAGTGGCGTGGTGGTTAGCTCTGATGTCTCACAGCAAGAAGGTTCAAATCCATGGGCCGACTGGGCCTTTCTGTGTGGAGTTTGCATGTTCTCCCTGTGTCTGCGTGGGTTCTCTCCGGGTACTCCGGCTTCCTCCCCCCGTCCAAAGACATGCTCATTAGGTTAATTGGTGATTCTAAATTGGCCATAGGTGTGAGTGTGAGCGTGAATGGTTGTCTGTCTCTCTGTGTTGGCCCTGCGATAGACTGGCGACCTGTCCAGGGTGTACCCCGCCTCTCGCCCTATGACAGCTGGGATAGGCTCTGGATATTGTTGCTCCTGGACAGTTTAAAGAACAGTTTGGCAAAGCCACCAGAAAACTGTCAAAGCTCAAAAGACAAAATACATGTTTGGTATCTGTGTTATCTTTAATACCATTAATGCTGTTCTTTCTCGACACCCGCAGTGTAGTTGTTTGAGCACGTCTTCGTAAATCTGTGTAAATCTCCTCTCCGCTTTTGGCCGAAAAGACACCGTTAGATCACCCTCCTCTCCACCTTCTAGTGGCCTATCCATCACTGTCACCTGCTCTGCCATTTTTAACCAGTTCTGCTCCTTTCACTTTTAAAGGACATCACTGGTTATTAAAAATCCTCAGCCGCTCCAATCGATGCTGTCTCCTTGCTTTGCTTTTTAAAAAGTGACTTTTGAAACTATTGGGCCAAACATTCTAGCAAATTATAAACAGAGGCATTGCTTTAGTGAATTTTACATAAAAAGATGCAGTAGTGTATCCGTTAATTAAGAAATGCAGTCTGGTCTGAAGTTGGAGAGGACGGGGTGTCCGGTCTCACAACACTCTTTCCTGCCTAAGATATCGGCGAAAGCTTGGCTCTTCCATTTGCAATCTGTTTTAGACACGCATGGTGTCTTAGAGGTGTTTGAGTCCGGTTTTTTAGGCTTTTCACGGCCCTGAAGCTGCTCTTTTAAAAACTTCTAATGGTGTTTTATTAGTCAGGTGACTCCTCCATTCTCCTGCTTTCAGATCTCCCAGCTGCCTTTGATAATGTAGACCACAGGATCCATCACATCTCTCCCTTGAAGCACTGTGTGGGTGTTAAAGCTACTGCAGACAGAAATTTCTCCGTCATCCTCCGTGACTCTCTGCAAGAGAAAGGTGCTGAGGAAAAACAGAGTCCCTGGGGGCTCAACATGTTCCCCTTAGGGCTCATTCTTATGAAGTACAGCATCTGATTGTCATGCAGGCGATACGCAACCTTACATGAGACAGAAGTCAATGCTAAATCATTAAAACCATTGTTGGGCTGTCGAAAAGGAGATCAAAGATTGGATGGCCTTAAACTTTCACACTCGTGCTTTGCCTTACTTCAGGGGGTTACCGATATAATATCCTTGCAGTGTTTCTTTTAGCCTTGGTTTGGTTTGTGTTCACATGGCCTTAACGCTACGCACTTGCAAACAGTTTTGAGACTGGTCATGAATTGGTTTGATGGAGAGGAAAAGTGGATCAGGGAAGGAACCAGGAAGTCGAGAATTCGTCTTGATCCTGAAGTTGTCCAGGCCCGATAACTTGACACAGATTACACTTACTTAGAAATGCTCTTTTGATCAAGTATAGGCGACTCAATATACAGCAATATATAACCAAGCAGGTAAACTGCTTGGTTATATAATTGTAAGGCCGGCTGCATTTGTCCGTGGGTAACATGGGTTCACACTGTGAATGCACTGCTCCGGGAGCTGTTGCAAGCATCCCCTCTAACCTGGCTCAGGTCGGTTGATTTGTTCTGGGATGGAGTGCTACTGCTGTGCTCACAGCAGCCCAAACAAACCAACCTGCCGGGGAAATGCTCCCTGTAACAGAAACTTCAGTGAGAGTAAAACTGGACTTAGCGGAGCGTGTGAGGCTCCTCATATAGACCCATAAGTGAAACCTTTAAAAAATCTGGATGTGATTAGATAACAGAAAAACAGAAAAAGTCAAATTTCTCCCAGTTTTGACTAATTTAAAAATCATTGCATAAAGTCTTTTTTTGTCTTCTAAAGGGATATACATGTTAAATATACACCTTGTCTCGACTACTGTAATGCCCTGTATGCTGCTATTATCAAGGCGTCATGTGTCACGTTTGCAGCCAGTGCAGAATGCTGAAGCTCGTCTATTAAAAGGGACTCGACAGTGAGAGTGGCCTCCCTTCACTGGCTCCTGGTACGTTTGAGGATTGATTTTAAGACTTTAGTGTGTGCATATAAAATCTCATACTCTGATCTCCTACAACCACACGACTCATTGAGGTCACTCAGGTCTGCTGACCACACACTTCTTGCTGTCCCACGAACAAGGCTAGAGAGGCCGGGATGACTGCACTTTCACAATCACAGCACCCAACATCTGCAACTCTGATTTGAAAGCTTTTTTTCCTATTATTATTGTGTTTTTTTTTTTCTTCAGTATCTTTAATTTCTTCCTATGTCTTGTCTTTGCGTTCATTATTTGTGTGTATATTTTTGCATGCTTTGCAGTTTGTTCCTCATTTTTGTCTGATTTTGTTGGTTTTAAATGTGCTTTTAAAAACAAAAATAACTTACACAATATTAGGAAGGTGGTCATAATGTTCTGCCTGATCAGTGTAGATCTCCCTTCTGCCTCCAAAACAGTTGTGACTCATCAGAGAATGGACATGGGTCTTCTGATGGTGGTCTCCTGTGGTGTCTGGTGTCTGGCAACAGAATGTTGTTAGTGGGGGGGCCTTTGGGTCCTATGGGTTGAGGGGAGGGGCCTCTGTGGATCAGGCTTGTTCCAGTGCATCCCACAGATATTTGCTCAGTCTGGGATCTATTGAATTTGGAGGCCAAGTCGACACCTTGTGCTGTTTTTCATGTTTTTTTGAGTTGTTCCTAAAGCGTTTTTGTGTGTGTGCCTGTCTCACGCTGCTGCCGTCAAGGAGTGTCATTGCTATGGGGTGGGGGTGCCTGGTCTGGTGTAGGTGGGTGCTACATGTTTAAGTAACATCCACATGAATGCCAGGTCCAAAAGTTTCCCAGCAGAACACTGAATTATCACAAGATGGTCAGTGTTATTTACTTCTCCTGTCAGTGGTCATAATGTTGTGGCTGATTGGTGTAGTCTGTTATAAACCACTTCATAGAATCATTGTAGTGTTGCAGAGTACAAGTATAACACAAAACATAAAGTACCACGAGAAAGTACAGCATTTAAACGTCCATTCAGCCACTTCACTTGACGTATTTGATTCCACTTCAGTACATTTTATATTTAATGTGGGCAAATGAGAGTAATTTGGAGAGTAACTCCAGGGCATCCGAGGTGCATTCATGTCCGTGTTTAATGTTTCTCTGCTCTGTCTGAACACAGCCCTCACACCCAGGACGCTTGTTAATGCCAGATGCCAGCATGCAGACAGAGGGTCTATTCCTCTCAGTAGATCTCTGACACAGAACAACACTTCGTCTAAGGGCTGTAAGCCATATAGTAAAGCGCTGGCACGGGCAGATGTCTCCAATTTTGTACCCAATTTAACAGCTCCTGTGATGTAAATGAGGTCAGCGCGGTCCAGACGCTCGCTGGGGCTTCATCACGAGGCAAAGGAAATGAGAAAAAATAAACACGGCGCATAATAATGTGCGGTTTTTGAATGCAAGTTATCAAAGTAATGGCAGACGCTGGCACTCTTTTCTTCAAGGTTGTTTTCCCGACCTATAAAAATAACAAAGCGATATTAGCTCTGAATCACTGGCTGCGATTGTAAATATGGGCCACGATTAATTAGGCTTAAAAATTAAGCTTATCTTATTTATAGACAACAATGCCAATATGGTTTCCTAAAGGCTTGCTCAGCTGTAATGTGGAATGGGCAGCATGTTTAGTGAGAAATCTATGTTTGGACACGTCCCACTTGTACTTGAAAGTGCTCCGGCTATCTTTTCAGCTTTAATAAAGGAACTTTTTTTTTTTTCGTTCTATAAAATTAGACCATTAAAGGAAATATAGTAATGAGAATGAAACTGGAACCATACATCCCCTAGAGGTTTGTGTGTTGCAGCTGAATGCTAATGTTGTAGAAATTCAGAGGCGGTTAGTGTCACTGAGGGTGTTTTTTGGTTTATATCGGCTTGTTGTTTTAAGTAATTTTTGACTGACGGCTTCCACAATCCACTACAAATGCTACAACTCCGGTTCATTTAACAGTTGAAGCCTTTAAAATGCCTTCATCGCTGAGATTTTGTTGTTTCATATTGGAAAAAGCATAGTCCTCCATAGGTGGAAGATCGTACCATGAGAAAACATGAGAAGTATATTTGATTCAGACCATAGACTGTATGAAGAAGGACGCGGAACTGCTTCTCAAGTGAAGCCGAAGCAAGTAGAGCTGCGGTACAGGCCATCAGCTCCACCGCCTCCATGTTAGCGGATGGGACTAAAATAAATAAAAAAAAATTCAAAGATGTTTACGCAATTTTAGGTAGTTAATATGATGTTGATGCATGTGTCAATTGTTTGGACGAGTTTTAGTTAGTTATTTGACGCTATAGAAACAGGATGCGACTACCAGTTGCCATGCCGACAGCTCCGTAAAGCGTTGGGAAAAAAACTAAATAAAAAGTACAGTGTAAAATCCAACATTTCTTTGCAACTGCTGGAGGTAGAGCAGAGCGCAGTATTAACCACACTAGAGGAAGTGTGGGTTGAGTCATCGATAATGCGGTCCTGTGTGGCTCCACTCTCGGACATCACTGCCCAGACTCCGGCTCCAAACTCGCAAGATGGCGCCGACCGTATCCCCTTGAAACCAGCGTCAGTTTGGCCAGCGCGGGGAAGTGGCGACACATTGTCCATATTTATACAGTCTGTGATTCAGACAGTGCACAGGCTCAAATGAAGCTTAATGAAGTTCAGCCAGGAAGTCCCTCATTCCGTTCATTTATTAAAATGCATCCTTTTCCTCATTTAAACTCATTAAACAAGTCCTGGTGCCAGAGTCAGGCCACAGTTGCCATGAAAACTCAATTTCAGTGACTTTAATTAACATTTCCAATGTGACGAGCAGTCACGTTTGATGCATGATGTTAGATGTGTCTGTAGAACGTTCACCTCATGCTACAGCAGCATGTTTGGTATTATGTGAAACTAGACTGTCTTGTTTTCTAAGCAAGCCATGCAAAATACAACATGAGCATCATACCTGCTAAAGCCAAGATGAAATCCTACTGTTTTTTAACCTCACAAACAATTTCATTATGCTTATTTTTTCCTTTGTAAAACCCAGAACAAATCCTAACAAGGCCAACAATGCCTGGAATCAGTGCCCTACCTTCATCTGTCACGTTTCCGCCTGTTGATAAACTTTCCCATCCGTCTGCAGCTGAGAGGAAATTGATTTGTGAGATTGTTGAAAGAGAAAGCTTCACCAGTTTCAGCTGGAGACTTTTCTCACTCTGGCCTATTGTTGGGGACGCAGTGTCTGTGGGTCAGAGTTTTTTGAAATACAATAAGCCTCTAAGTTTATTTTGTTGGCCTCAGTCCAAGGTTGTGGAGCTGTTACTGACGGAATCAGGGGATGTGTTTTTATTCAGGTGAAAATAAAAAAATAGTGTCAAGAGCTTAATGGGTTGAGATCAGCATGCAAGCATGTTCACAACGATGGAAACATGCTAGTGTTTGGCAGTTTTGCTAAAATAAGCCGTGTACTACTGCTATACTAAAATAAAAATCAGTAGCTCCAAAATGAAATCATGTTCAATTCTGTGTATATAGTGCAAACAACAGTGAAACTCGTCTCAGAAACCAGAGTGTGATACATGCAGAGCAAGGATTAGCAGAGCCAAGCTCATATGGAGGGGATCCATCTTCTTGAGGTTGACCAGATGGAGAAATCATACTGTTCATTTTCATATATATTCATATTCAATAACAAACTAAGACAGTTCAAGACAGTTTGGTCGGACGGTCGGTCGGTCAAGGACAACCAGACTAAAAAACTTTTTCTATTCACAGGTCATCAGACCACTGAATGAATCATCATCACAGAATTTGCATATGAACAAATGTACAAGAAACACAGACAGAAGAAAATGCATATTTTATACATAGGAAGGAGAAATAAGATGCAGTAATGTGCATTAACGTGAGCATAGACGTGAACATATCGGCGGCAATGTGACGTTTGCACATATGTTTGTACATTCGAACAACCTAAACATTTTCTGCACATAATGAAGTCTCACCACTGTGACTACTGCAACATATGCTCTCACTCGCTTATTTTCTTAGAGTAAGTTTGTTTCCTTCATTTTAGTTTAGTGCTTATTTTAGTTGTTTCAAGGGAATTCGCAACTTATGAATTTCATTGTTCAGTGCAACCTTTGCTGTGTGTATAATACACAATAAACTTCTTGAATCTAGATCTTTGGACCTTATGATGGCACTATTGGGGCAGGTCATTACAATTATCATCACCCATTAACCAGATCAACATGCTGAGTTGGTAGAAACCATCATCTAAATAAATCCATAAATAGTCCATCCAGTGGTTCTTTCCACGTTTTAGTCCAGACAAGAGTGGTGCACCATCAGACTTTAGCCATGCTGGTATCTGTAGGAATGATAAACACTTTACTTCAGTACTTACATGGTCCCAGTTGTCAAAAATAAACTAATTGCGCCGTGTGCATATAGTTAACAGTTTCCAACACAGTTGTTGTTATAAACTGAACATGTGCTCACAATGTCTAGCACCGACACACAAAGAGCTTCTGAAACGCGAGGCAGACAGAGTGTCAGAGTTGTGGGCAGACAGCAGCCTTTTTAGGCCGACAGATCAAAGATCCAGACAGCCCCATAATAAATACATGCAGCTCCTCTACATGGTCAATCAAGAAAGAAATATGGAGAGAGGGAGTGAAAGTTTGTTGTGTGTGCATTGAAGATGCACGCAGGCAGAGGGAAACTTGCTGGCCGGCTAATGTTGAATCATGACTTCTCACTGTGATCGTGTCAACCATACATATTTATACACAGCCGTTTAATGAAATGTGGCGACCCATTATTAATCTTCATCGGAATCTGAAAGCCAGTGTTGTCTGGATGTCTGAGAGAGTGGAAAAATGTGGCAATGCTGAAACTATGGCTACAAAACAGACATCAACTTTGACTGTTAAGAGAGTGGTCGGGTGATCCAAACAGTTTGCACACTAAAAGTATGCAGTACGAAAAACATCAGACATAATTTTAATGTTTAAGTCAATCAGAATCCAAATGCAAAGATTTTAGAGATGTTAGAACTGGTGAGTTGTAGTAACTTGAGGTATTCCTAGTTGAACTGATCTGACTTTAGATGAAATTTAATATCTACACACTTTGTTGACTTTGTCTGCTAATTCATTCAGTTTAACACCACAGGTTTATTGAACTAATTTTTGAAACTGAAAATATAAAAGTGAACTAATCAGCCCAATTTAGTCCATTCATGTCTTTAAGGCAGCAGGGGATCGTACAGAAAATTGTTTTTCCAAGTTAAACAGATGGATTCACAAGAATATTTTTGATTGCACAAACAAGGCTCGTATAATGAAATAAAAGTGTAGTCTGAAATATGTGTATATGGCACAGTATACACTGATCAGTCATTATCACCACTGAGGGGTGAAGTGAATAGCAGTGATTATCTCATTATTATTGCACCTGTCAGTGGGTGGGTTTTTTAGGCAGTCTGGGAATGTTTTGTCTTTAAAGTTGGTGTCTTAGAAGCAGGAAACATTTGCAAATGCAGTGATTTAAGCAAGTTTGACAAGGGCCAAAGTGTGATGGACATCTGGATCACAGCATAGGCGGTGTAAATATGGACAACGTGTCACGAGTCTGCGCAGTACGGCCCACACTCAACCACACTCCCACCAGACTCACTCACGTATTCGTTTAATTAATACTACACTTTGCTCTACCTCCACCAGTTACAAGGAGATGTTGGATCATACAACATTAAAATCCTCCAAGAAATGGAAAGCGATGAACTGGAGAACCGAGGCTCATTGATGCACTTGGGGAGCAAAGGCTGGCCAGCGTGGTGTGACCCAACGTACGAGCTACTGTTGCTTTTAACTGCTGAAGAAGTTACTGCAGGTTCTGATTGACAGATTGACACAGTTCATTGCGTATGGGCCTGCATAGCTGCGGACCAGCCAGGGTGTTCGTACTGACCCCTGTCCGTACAAAAGCCGAAAGTGCCAACAATGGGCCATTGATTGTCAGAGCTGAACCATGAAGCAATCATAGAAGATGGCCTGGTCTGATGAATCAATAAATTCATTTTCTTTCACTTTCACCTGGGGAACATGTGGCACCAGGATGCATTACGGGAAGAAAGCAAGCAGAAGGAAGCAGTGCCACGCTTCTTTGGGCAATGTTCTGCAAGGAGACACTGGGTCCAGGATGTTACTCTGACACGTACAACCTACCTAAGCATCGCAGACCATATACGCCATGTTGGCCAGAACGGGGGCCATACACAACAATAGCCATAAAGCAAAGCTGACTGGTGTATGCCCACCCCAGCTTGCTTGGTTGAGAGTGGTGATGTGTGCACTGCAGGTTTTGTTTGTTAACTTGGCAGCTTGTTATGTCCATGCTGTGTTGAAGATTGGATGATTGATCTTGGTGGTCTACTAGCAATGCATCCCGAAATGCAGATCAGGATGCTGTAAACAAGCGAACAGAGGTGTTTACAATGCAGACATTCAAAAACTGGCCTTGATATCTTTACCAATCAGCCACAACATCAAAACCACTGACAGGAGAAGTAAATAACATTGACCATCTTGTGACAATGCAATGTCCTGCTGGAAAACTCTTGGACCTGGCGTTCATGTGGATGTTACTTAGACATGTACCACCCACCTAGACCAGACCAGGCACCCCCACCCCATAGCAATGACACTCCTTGATGGCAGCAGCCATCCCCAGCACGAAGCAGCCTGACACAGGTACACACACATTCTCTGATGAGTCACAACTGTTTTGGAGGCATAAGGGAGACCTACACAATATTAGGAAGGTGGTCATAACGTTATGCCTGATCGGTGTATAGTTTATACTAGTATAATATTTTATGGGAAAGAAAATGCACTGAACTTGTTCATTGGACCCCGGCAGTGCATTAGCTTGTGAAACTGTAGTGTCCCCTAGAGCACCATGCCACCTAGCAGTTGTAGGTCACGGCTCGCACATGGCGACTCATGTCCTGCTTTTTGATCTTCAATTGCCTTCTATGTGTGTGGTGAGAAGGTGACGGAAGTGAACAAGGAGAAAAGGGCTCCCAGCGAACCCCTGGTATGCAAATCCCAGTTTATGTTGAAAGGTGTTTTCCTAGTTCAGCCCAAACTCTGTAATAAATAGGAGTTAGCGCTGCCTCCACACACCAGACATCTCCTTTCCATGACAACCACTTACCTTTAATGATGTTTGTTGGACAATATTATGTTTTATAGAGTTACAAGTCCCATGGTAACAAGCAGAAATGCTGAAAATAGACTTTTGGCTGTAAACACTGTAGACGGCAATATTTGGAGGCAACAAATGGGGCAATTAGCAGGAAGCTGTGTCCGTCTATTATGCCGTTATTCCTTTAAAACCCAGTATGTCATATGAAAATATATATTTTTGGCAGTTTCCATTCTTCCCGAGGGCTAAATGGCCCCTTTCCATTTTCTCTAAAAGTTTCTTGTGCCACAGCGACTGGCAATTATTGTTCAATTCACAAAGTAAAATGTCAGCCAAGTCTATAGCTACTGGCCTGAAAGTCAGATACAGTCCTCCTGGAAGTTCACACATCTGACACAGCAAAAGTTAAATAAAATAAAATAGAAAAAAGTCACAATGAAACGTAATCCAAAGAAAAGAAAAATCTTACATTATTTTATCAGAAAGAAGCCAAGAAACAAAACAAAACATACACACGAGTTCAGCCTGCATGCATCTGCATATTAGAATAGGTCATATGAAATGGGATTCTAGAAACTGTATTATAATTACAAGAATTCACTGCATCATTGATTACAAATGAATGCAGGGAATCCGACATGTGGCAAGGACCGTGTTATTCACACTGATGTTTTATTCCGTGGAGACCAGAGATCTGACTCAAGAAGTATTTCTATTGCTCCAACTTTGTGAACGTGTGAAAGACTGAGAAATAGAGTGTGGCATCTTCAAAATGCAGAGTCCATCCCTCCAGGCTGTTGTCTAAAATTAGCAGCATGCATCCAACAACAGAAAACATTGAGATTTAAATTTAAAGGGAAAAGCGTCCAGAGAGGGGGACAGGAGGAGGAAGAGAGGCGGGGCAAAAGAGGCAGATCGATAAAAGACAGATAATAGGGGAAAAAAAGAATGTCAATAAGACAAAATATAGATTTTAGCAGACAGTAATAGTAAAAAAAAAAAACAAAAAAAAAAAAGGGGGACTGAGGAAGATGAGTACGAGTGTGATGCATAATGCAAGAGTCTGCTTTCCAGTCACGAGACCACCAGCTGAGCAGGACACACACACACATCAAACACACAAGAGTCGACACAAATGTTCAAACCCACATCCTTATGTATTCATAGCAACATTTCCAATTCAAAACTGCTCATGAAATTGAAAGAAAAAAAAAGAAACCACCAATCACAGGAGACCCAGAGAGAGAGGGGTTAAAAATAACCAAATAAGGAAAAATTAATTCTCAGTTTGTCTGTCAGTTGATTAGATGGTTTTAGTCGTAAGCCTTCAGTGCGGCAAATATTTTTATTGAATTAATACACAAAATCATCTCTGTCAGGGTTTTCCCATACAATGTTAATTCTATGGCGGCCCTCGAGGGTCTAATTTACTTCGCCACGGCCTCGTAACGAATCGGAAATATTTTCGCACGTCTCAAATAACGTTGTGCTTGTGTTTTTCCTATTGCTCTGGAAATCATCTCTCACAATTAGTTAGATCATCTCTTCTAGTTCCCTTCCCTCCTCAAAGTCGCCTCACTCAATTTACCTCAAGCTGACGGGACTCACGTAATGTCAAGCTATTCATATTGTCCACTGATAAAAATCAAAGTTACGGTTTAAAATCCAAAGTTTGTGCTCTTGACGTTTTAGACCATGGAGATTGTTGGTCAAAACCCGGGGGAAACGTCTCCAGACGTAACAGGAACTAGCTTAACTTTATAAGTGCTAGTCAGCACAGTTAAAATGATAAGTCGACTGTTTACTATAAATTACTTTTATTGCCTTATACTTTATTTAATCTTACATACATTTGTCCACAGAATGCTACGTCTCAACAGCACTATGTTTAGTACTCCTGTATATGAACTGATGAACTGCACAAGCTGCAGCCATTTGTCGCTAAATCCAATAACCGCGTTATTACGTTAATTTAAAGACAGTGATGAAAACGCACGATCTTATTCTTCGTGCAGTAATTGGAAAACACTGTCTCTATTATCATACACATTTTTCCTATATATATTTTTTTTTTCCAAAAAAAAACAAACAAAAGTAGTTCTTCAGTGTTTTTAAAATTTCCTGTTTCCACATTCTTAAAGCTCCATACCCTGAGTACATAGAAATGAGGGAAAGCGGGTTAAATGGAGTATGCTATTTTATAAAGATGTGTTTTGAGTCTGGATTTGAAACATGTCTTTGAGAAACAAAGAGTCTGTATTTCGAGAGTGTTCTAAAGGCGTGGAGGAGCTGAACAACTGAATGCTCTGAAACCCATGGTGGACAATCAAGGTTCAAGGTTCAAGGTTCTTTATTTGGCCATTTGTGCATAAACCAACAGTCCAGGCACATTGGAAATCTTGCGCAGGGCTCTCAGAGTCAACAGTTTATGTAGTTAAGAAAGAAAAAGAAGTATAAAATATAGAAATCACTATACAACGGGTCCTCCTCAGCCATCCACCTGCCTGAGAAAACGGGTGGGCATGTATAATTGGAGAAGTTCAGACAGATATGATGGAGCTTGGTTGTGAAGGGCCTTGAAGGTACGTAGCAGGATCTTGTACTCATTATAGGAGTTTATTGGAAGCCAGTGGAGCTGCTGAAGAACTGGGGTCGTGTGGTCCACGGATCGAGTTCAGGTGACGATACAGGCTGCAGCGGTTTGGACCAGTTGAAGCCTATGGAGATAAATGTTACGTAACCCGAGAGAAGCAAAAATGGTGAGTCACTGTGAATCAGAAACAAGGCGGGATAAGAGAAAAAAAAAAAAAAGAGGAATAAAATAAGAAGAGCTGGAAGGAGGCGAGTGTCGCTAAGAGTATATATCAGCCACGGGAAGTCACAGGTACACACTCCAGGGCCAAACACGCAGCCTTTCCCTCTCGCACACATGCTGCGCTGCAGGATATAGCGAACGCAGACCCCGAGCGAGCGAGAAATTTATTCAGAGTCTGACAAACTCGCACAAGGAATCAGGAAGCGTGCTTGCATGTACGAGCTTGAGGGGTAAAAGCGTGCACACGTCGCTATACATCCACTGTCACCGGCGGTATCAGTCGGACGCGTGTGTGTGTGTGTGTGTGTGCGTGGGCTCGAGATGAAAACTGGGAAAGTAGAAAAGTGAGTGGAACACTTACTGATCTCCGTCCGTGAACTGGTTTCACTTCAGGACACATTACACAACACAGCAGGTTTCAGCACAAACACACACACACACAAACAGAAAGAAGTGCACTTGCTCCATGCTGTCACACACGCACACACACACATAGAAAAGCTCACAAAGAATATAAGTGTTTCTGTCTCCTACTGCTTCACTGATAGACTATTACAGCAAATCAGCGTGTTACTTCCAAACTAAAGTGACTGTAAAACAACCAAATCAGGTCTTCATCTCCTCTTTCTCATCCCTATTGTCGTCAGATAATACAGACACCTGATGGTTAAATTTCCCTCAAAGTTCCTCTGGGTCTTGTTCACTCCAGGAAAGAGTAAATTTACCCGGTCTGAATAGAGCCACGGCGCTATCAACGAGACCTGCATCTGAGGCCGAGACAGGATTTACTCAATTACTTATTTATGGCCCTCTGCTTCCTTTCCATTTCCCCCTTTCGCAACTACCGCACACTCCAGGCCGGTGGCGTCTTATCTGGAAAGAGATCTGCTGCTGAAATCTGCAAAGCCCCCTGTTCCCTATGCGACCTGATAGAATATTCTATGAGCTCATGCTCCCAGACAACATATACAACTCTGGCCACGTGTTAAATGTGAAACGATTTAGCCCCGGAGTCCGATACACGGAGAGAAAGTTCATCCCAGATCCGAAAGTCGGAAACTTAAAGGGAATGCCACCAGTTTTACAAGTACTGGATAATACTTATTCTGTTGGTGGCAAATGTCATCGCAAGGATTAATACACCTGAATTCCAGATCCCACTGTCAGTGTCTGACTCACATTATAGGAAATGTAGGAATGAAACTGTGATAAGATTTTGGTAAAATTATCACAAATCCACAAATGTTGCGGCTCTGGATTAAATGGTAAATGTTTGTACACCGATAAGGCATAACATCATGACCATCTTCCTAATATTGTGTAGGTCTCCCTTGTTCTGACTCATCAGAGAATGGACATGGGTCTTCTGAGGGTGTCCTGTGGCGTCTGGCAACAGAATGTTGTTAGTGGGGGTCCTTTGGTTCCTGTGGGTTGAGGGGAGGGGCATCTGTGGATCATCCCACAGATACTTGATCAGTTTGGGGTGTAATGAATTTGGAGGCCAGGTCAACACCTTGTGCTGTTCTTCATGTTTTTTGAGTTGTTCCAAAATCGTTTTTGTGTGTGTGTCTGTGTCAGGCTGCATCCTGCTGGAGATGACTGCTGCCATCAAGGAGTGTCATTGCTATGGGGTGGGGGTGCTTGGTCTGGTCTGGTCAAGGTGGGTGCTACATGTCCAAGTAATGTCCACAAGAATGCCAGGTCCAAAGGTTTTCCAGCAGAACATTGTATTGTCACAAGACGGTCAATGTTATTCACTTCTCCGGTCATAATGTTATGGCTGATATTTATATAGCGCTTATTTAAAATAGGTTCTCAAAGTGCTTTACAGTTACAAAGACACAGCTACTCATTCATTCACACAAGCAAACCCATATTCACACATCAGTGTCAAGCTCAGGCTCCAGCTCAGTGTCTTGCTTAAAGACATGTGGTCCACGTACCGGAGACTGAACCGCTAACCCTTGTGGCTTTACACATACTGATGAGTTGAAGCTGATGGAAGTTGTTATATGTAATGGAATGAATACGGTCGGAAAGAACAATATCACAGTATATCAAAATATTCTGCTTTTGAAGTAGCATCATCTCCTAGATTTGAAATGCAAAAGTTTCATAATTTATGAAAATGAATTAAGTTGTCCTTCAATGACAGCTTAAAGGACAATTCCGCCGCAAAATGAACCTGGGGTTAATAACACATGCGTACCGAGTTCGACCGTTCTCTGGTATTTGTTTTCATGCTCGTCAAATGTGACCAGTTTTCTTACAAACCGCTAATTAGCGTTTAACGCTAGCCTTCGGGGCACACGTACACATAAAAAGAATTCGCTATTTCTATACCACTAACAAGGCTCACAATATCACCACACTTACACGGTAGCATAACTAGGGTCTCTACATGTAAACCGAAGCATTGAGAACTTTGCAAGTATACAGGCAGTTTATTAAAAAAGGAACACAGTACCGTTCATGTCTGGCTCACATATCCAGGCGGGTGCCATCTTGGGGAAACTGAACTCTCTGGGACGTGAACCTCGCGTGAACCTTTGTTGCCGGAAAAGGCGTTGTACACGTGAAATGTGATTAGGCGTGTTCGACTTCATGCAGATCTGTGCAGATCTGACTTGACGTGATGCATGCTGGGTTGAACAAGTTCATTTTAACCAATCATATTCGAGGTCTATGAGCATGAACAACCCAGCATGCATCACTCGGTACACATGTGTTATTAACCCCAGGCTCATTTTGCGCCGGAATTGTCCTTTAAAGCCTCCTCTGACCAGAAATCTAGGGAAGAGCTGAGATAACACTGCACTCTTACAACAAGAACAAAATGTATTTTATCAGGATATTATTAATCTCATTTTTACATCGTATTGAGAAAAGCAACTGGCTACAGATACATTTTAATGGAAGTCAATGATGTGAAGCTACATGCTCACCATACAAAACCCTTGCCGCTACCCTAGTAGCAGTACTGGGGTAGCTCCAATGCATATTTGTCTTGGTAACCTTTGTTATAAAATGTAACCACTGCCATTTTCCAAATACAGGGACATCCACATTTGAAACGCTTCAGACCGAGTGCCTCAGAAATATTTGTGCATCCTCTTCCTTCTCCTTCCTGGCGTCCCTGGCTCCCCTTCCAGTGCTAATTGATGTTGGGAGAAAATGAAAACTTCAGGTTCATTTGTTCTGGAGGAAGAATAGTACTCTCCACTTAACTCTCCTTTTTGGTGCTGTAAAGCAGTTCAAACGACTCCTTGCCAAATCCAACCTGGTGGGACACAATACTGAATACTGTGCAGCGGCAGAGGCTGCCAATCTCCCTGGCAACCGATTTCTGCAAAAGTTTCACCAGCTGCGGAAAACTTGAACGTGGTAATGATTTATTGACGTTTCAAAGCGACGGATTGCACTTTTAAAATTGAAGGAGTGGGTCCAGAATAAGCCCTGCCTGTCCTGCTTGCATGACAAAAGAGGCAATATGCTTTAATGAACCTTGGTCTGAGAGGCTGAGAGGAAACATTCGTCTCTTGGGTCTCAGCCTCAAATAAGTCGTCTTGCATTTTTTATTTTTTTTTATTTTAACCACTGTTAGCATCTATCGCCAGGGCACAGCTCTCGTGTTCCCAGCTGTTGACCTTGTGCTTGTTTTGCTGATATCGTTGCATTTTATTCTCGCTCTGTGAAGAAGGAATAAAACAAAGAGAACATGCAAAGCGACATCCAACACCGGTCTGATTAATCTAGATTTATTTATTTTTGAATGTTTTTGTTCCCCCTCTTATGCTGCTGCAGAAAGCTAGCAGTGGGACAAGCAAAGCATGATGATTTGCCGTCTTGTTTAATTAGCCCACGCTCACACACACCGTTGTGCAGCCGTGTTGCCAAACTGTACAAAAAATACAAATACAAAAAATAAATAAAAAATATCTCTGCTTGTAATCAGGAGATAATCAGATATTGTAATCTTGGGAAAACAAACAGCGGCAGTTTTAAACAATGAGATTTGTTTGCACATCTTAACAAGCAACCTAAAGCTTTACTTAACATATAGATTAATACATGCAGAAGCCATTAAAATATACAACGCCATATGCTGTGTTTACAATTGATCAATGACTGAATGGGTTATTTAGAACTAAAATATAACTTCCAAGTCAATAAATGGTTATATTGGTGCTGGTTCAGTCCCCCTCTTAGCTTAAATCACAGATAGTTTAAAGATGGATGGCAGCACTGCTCCTCCAAATTGAAACCAAAGCAAGTAGAGCTCCCCCTGGTGACTGGCTGCAGTATAGGTCATAAGCTCCACCCCCTGGGACTTGTGACAAATTGAAACACTAAAATACACATTAAATAATTGTTTTCAAGGATGGTTTCTGTCATGGGGGAAATAGCGTCAGTTTGGCCATTGCAAGGAAAGGGGACACGTTGTCCATATTTATACAGTCTATGGCTTAGATTTGCACAGCGCGGAGGCTGGAAGTGCATTTACTCCAATAAGGTTGGCTTTTTGTTTGATTAAAAGCCTTTTCCAACGCAGTGTTTTGGTTTTAAAAGAGGAAGATTTGTTTGACTGGCAGAGAAGCATTTCTGGTTAACTTCCTATTATCTGATGAAGAGTGATGCACGGACGCTCCCCTGACCTTTCCAGGGAAGATGACCAGGCTGATATTCATCATAATCTATATGAATGAGCTTCACAATGAATGTGTAGGCCCTCCCTGTAAATTATTGTCAATAACCACTATAAATTGCTAATATCAAAGTCTTTTGAATCTTTTTTACTAGTGTTTGAGCAGATATATATTTTCATTATACATTTAGCATAGCTTTATGTTTTGCTTTCTGGGTTTGTGTGTCCTAGGGTTCATATTCACCCCTTTTCAGCCAAACATGCACCACAGCAACTGTTTGCACTGTATTCTACACCCCCAGTCTTACTCTTGTTAAGTGGTTGGTTGCACACATTTATTTTATTTATTTTTTTAATTACTTCTGACATTTTTGAAGATGTTCAGCCAAACACATTAAACAAAGAACGTCTTTGTTGTTTTTCTTCCCGTGCTAAATGTGTTTGTATCTTACTCTTGACTGTAGCATATTGGAGAGCACGCGACTCCGCAGCTGAAAGCAAACTGTGAGCAAATATACTACAGAGAGAGGTGTACAATAGAGTGTAGCAGGTCAGTTTTAGTCTGTGAGGGGACAAAGACTGAGCTACACACTGGTGAAACTGCACAAAAAGCTGCAGAGGGATGTCCACGCAGCGACGAAGCAGAATAGAAGGCACTGCCACGGATCATTATTCATCACACACAGATACAGGACATTCATTTGTCAAGAGAAAAAGTCAGATAGGTGCCATCGTCAAGGATTGACAGGATGATAAAGTCAACATGAAATAAGAGTGCACACATGTTGAGCAAATATTAAGGTTTGCAAAAAGTTCGATTTCCGTCTTCCGTCACGTCCTTCTATTTTTCATTTTTTTCCTCAAGTGAACCACTTTCCTGTGAAGTTTGCAGATTATTTTACCGAGCTTATCTCGGTGTGCAGCGCTGCGCCTCCCAGGTGGTAATCCTGAAGCTGCTGCTGGGCCTCTACAGGAATCTCCTCTGTCAGCACTAATGAGTTTATTTGCTGCAATCGCCTTTGGACAATGCTCACTAACAGGTTTGCTATCACACCAATGTGCCAATGGTGATCAGTCATCTCTGTATGAAGCACACAGTACCGGCCTTTTTCTTTTAATGAAAAGTTTCACACGGCGGTTTCTGGCCTTTACCTAGCCTTCAAGGACTGCGCGGTCAGATGACAACCACGCGCAGGTTTACTTTTCAGTTTTACCCAAAGTCATTGCATGTGTACAATTGAATCAATAAATAGAGAAGAGGTAACTGGGCCCTTAAAAGAGGTCAGCTAAATAGGACTTTACTCAAAAATAGAGCTAAAAACAACATCTTCTGACTCAACTACCTGACCCAACAAAATGAGACAAAGGAGTCAAGTTACTTGCCGGTCAGACCAATTCAAACACAGAGGTGAAATAACTTAAAACTCAATGCTAAGGAACACTTTTACAGCTATCATGTCACAACTCATGGTCTGGTCCATTCCCTGGGGCTTCGCATGTAACCCTTGTGTTCTTGCGAAACATCATCAGTCGCATTCGACCAAGTACCATCCAAACACCCAAATCTGTTCTTGCCCTGCCCGTTTTAGGATGCGAGGATCCATGTGGAGGTAACTTGTGAGGACAGCCAGGAATCCCAGGATGCATTGCACGGGTGTCATTAAGTAACGATGCTGTTCCAATTCCAGAATGACCACCCTGCATCCTCCACAATCTGTATTTCAGAATTGTCCAAGAACTAGGGGTGTAAGGGTACACCGCAAGTCATGGTTCGGTACGTACCTCAGTGTGGGAGTCACGGTTCAGTACGGGTTTGGTACAACAGGAAAAAAGCAACAAAAACTCTTACATATAAGACTGGCTTTTTTAAAAAAAAGCTATTTTGAACAGACACCAATTGACCGAAAACGCCATTGCCGTTATGTTGCACCGGGGAACCAAAATGCTCCCACGCTGGTGATTTAAATGAAGCCGGGGGCTCTTCCAACTCCACAATTCTCTTAGCACATCCATGCTCCACACACTCCATTACTTTTCTTCTTCGTCTGTTTTTCATGACGTTGGCTGGCAGCTTTTAGGCTCATTACCACCCCCTGGATCGAAGCGAGGACTCGACTTATTCTTTTTTTTAATAGGCTACTCACTCAGACGTATTCACCGTATGACTGCGTTAACAGGGACCCCAGAGTACCATGACAACGCGGGATGAATACAAATACTATTACACCCCTACCAAGTACGCAAGTCAAAAGACTAGTTTGTGTACTTGGTGTTGTGCAATCCCCCAATATCTATATGTATTAGGCCAGAACAGGAAGGACGATGGAAACTCTAGACACGGTAACTTAAAGAGAAAGGTAACTAGTTAAAGCAAATGTGTGGGTGTAGATATGGAAATCTCAACCAGGAACCCAAGAAAATCGTTCAGTCTTTTTTACAAAAAAAGAAAAAGAAAACGCCTTTTTACTGCAAAATATATCCACAGACAGAACATGCATGCATCCTTTAACATCCTGTAGTTTGGGCACCAAATTGAAATTGGTGGTTGTTCCACTGAACGTAAAACACTTGTAATGGCTATGCAGGTTAAAATTATGGTGAACATGAACAGCACACATCTCAGAAATCATGAGGAGTGCTGTTTCCATCAGTCTATTTTCCATTTTAAGGGCAATAGAAAAATTTGCATATTGAATAAAGAAACGAGAATGAGAGTCATAAACATGGATGAAAACTGTTTTCTTTCTATACATGTTCCATTCTTGAATTGCTCCCATTCTCTGGCATACTAGCCACCAGAAAGCCAGAAAAAAATAAATGATGAAAAGGGTTGGGGTCAGATAAGAACCCTTGTTGCGTATTACCCTACTCTGTCATCATCACAGCCGACAACAACACTGCACACATGGTTTAGAAAGTCAGTTCCACTCATCAGCAAACAGAACGACTGGTGTCTGAGGAAAGAAGCAATGTGATGCCACAATATACATAAATAAAATAAACACAGCTAGTGAACGCTAACAGGGACCCCAGAGTTACTTTAAAGTTAGCATGTACATCTACCAACTTCATGAAGCAAAGTCTAGCTTAGAAAATACATTCACATACTTTTCGGAGCAGCAAAACTCTCGTTGCATCTCAGACATTTTCACACCACAGGAATCTTTTGAGGAACTCATGGAATGCTTTAATGGCTAAAAGTCCCTGCTTCGAGGACTTTTTGAAAACTTTCAGGGTTGGTGTTCTGCACCACTGATTAGTTAAAATAGAGTTTTCAATTTCATCGTACACATTCAAGACTTTTACAAACCCACAATTGTAAACACATAGTTATCTTCGTAATTAGCGCTTGACATGATCAAATTTGGAGGAAGTGGCTTTGCAACCAATGGACCAGTGACAATGCTTTGGTAGAGGACAGTAATCTGATATAATCCAAGACACAGCACGAAATATACACAGGTTAAGTAAATAACATTGACCGTCTTGTGACAATACAATGTTATGCTGGGAAACTTTTGGAACTGGCATTTGTGCGGATGTCACCACTACTCCATAGGATGCTGGCAAGATTCAGCTTGACACATGCGCACAAAGAATAACGCTTGAGGAACAACTGTTGACCTGGCCTCCAATTCACTACTTCCCAAACTGATCAAGTACCTGTGGGATGCACTGGAACACGTCTGATCCACAGAGGCCCCTCCCCTCAACCCATAGGACCCACAGGCCCCCAGTAACAACATTCTGTTGTCAGACACCACAGGACGCCCTCAGAAGGCTCATGTTCATTCCCTGATGAGTCCCAACTGTTTTGGAGGCACAAGGGAGACCTACACAATATTAGGAAGGTGGTCATAATGCAATGCCTGATCATTATTTAATCAAGCTGATCCATGAGTATTTGGGTCTGTCTTCTAACCGGACAATTTGAACTCACAAGCATAATATGGTTTGCATGTTGAGGTGTCCATTACTGTATATGCCGTCCTTAGGGCATTTGATCATTCATCAGTTGGGCCCAGAGACCTCTCAGACGCCACTGCTCTGCACAGGTTTCCGGTTTGGATCAGCGTCTGCACGTCTCCAAATCTTCTACAATTAGATTACAGCATAACCAAAAGTCTCCACTAACGTCCTACAACGCCACGGCACATTAGCTGCAGATAATCTATGCTTCTGTATCCTCCCGCTTAGACAACTGTAATGCTCTTTATTCAAGACACTGTTAGAAGGTTACAGCAACTCTGCAGAGAGATTACTCGCTAAGACCTGATAACTCCCTCGTATCGCCCCGGTTCGGATGTCATTACACTGGCTTCTGATTAAATTTAGGATTCAGCTCGAGATACTACTCCCCGTCTACAAGACCTCATATAATCTCGCCACGGAGTATATTGACGAACTGCTAATGCCTTATATCCCCGCAAGGCTAAGAACACAAGGTGACTGTGTCTTTCTGTGAAGGTTCTCAGTCTACCAGGTCATGGTACAGCCACAAAAACAAGCCGAGACAAGGGCAGCTCTACGAATCCAGCTGGCCTTGTTTCAGCTTGTTTAGTTTTTTTTTTCGGATAAGGTGACCGTGTGTTTGGCGTCCTAGGTCTTTAACTGGAACTCAGGTCAGGTAAATTCTCTTGGGCGTCTTAAATCACAGCCTAAGATGTGACCCAAGTGTTTTTGGGTTGGAACAAGTATTCTGATTTTTAATGCCCCTTTAATTTTGTTCTGGTTTTTAATGTCTCTCAAGGAGTTTGTTCTGTTCATTGGTTCTTTTCAAAGCACTTTAAACCAACGTTTGAAAGGTGCAATTACCTGCAATTTTCCTTTCTCTGTAGTAATTCAGTAACTCCACCAGCTCCGTTCCTGCTGTTCTGTATGTTCAAAGATGACCTCTTATATCACCTTGGAAAAGAGGACGAAAGGAAAATACAAAAACAAAAGAATAAACATTTCACCTGCATTAATATATTCTTGGACATATTTGAGCTACAATACCCTCCCGAACATGAATGCCGTTAGCTGGGTGGTGATTCATATCAAACGGTCACGCGTGTTCGTGAATGCAAATAGTCGGAGCGTTTCAAATATGACCGGTGAAGATAAAGCTCTTTTCTCAATTTGTCTTGGCTGATAAGACCGAGTCTGACGTGCCAGGCGGAGGAGATCTGCCTTCCGAGATCTGCTGCTACTGTATATTTCTCGTTCCTTTTTTTTTTTCCCCTCCAACCCCTCCCCCGTTCACCAGCCTCCTGCCATTTCTTATCTACCTGAGCTCACATCCACATTTACATGCAATGCGTTTGTTTGCACGTGAACTGTTCTTTTCTGTGGAACCTTTTTTTTTGCCCGAGTGAATGTGCAGTATGTGTCTGCGCTTTGCACAACTTGTGCATGTGCAGAAAACACAAAAACAAAGTTGTTGTTTTTGTGTTTTGCTGTATTTATTTCTCTGCCTGCCGCAAGCATTTTTTTTTTCCTCCTTGCGTGTTTAACGGAATCTGTTCTGGCAGCATCCTTCCTCTCACCCTCCACCTCTGCAGAATGCATCCACTCTTCTGTTCTCCCTCCATCCCTTTTTCTCGCTACCTTTTCTTTCTCTTTCCCTAACCTCTCCTTTCTCTTTCTCTAACCTCTCCTGTCTCCACTGAGGAAATACAAGCAAGAAAACAATTAAAATAACCCTCCCCTTGCTTCCTTTACGCATCTCCACCACTCCTCTATAGTGTTTTGCCCCTTCCCTCCTCTCCCATACTCTCCACTTCCTTTCTTTATTTTACCGCTTCCAATCACCTTTTACTGTCCTTTCTCTTCCTCCTGACTGTTTCCACCCCCCCACCCCCATCTTCATCATTTCCTCAGTGTTCTCTAATTATTCGAGTCTGCCGCCACTTCAAAGTGGCCTGTTAGCTGATTGAAGCTTGTTAAGCAGAGAAAATGAGCAGGGGAGATTGCATAATGGCCGTCGCCATTCGTTAGCAGAAGATGAGAGACGGGGAAAAAAGATAGAGAGGGAAACAGAGGGAAAGGGGCAGCTTGTTGATGACGGATCTGCAGGCTGTGCTTTTGGGATTTTACGTGAGGGCTGATGGATAGGTGCGTGGATTGATGTAGCAGGCTGTTTGTTTCTGGTCACAGACTGTGTGTGCTCCAGATATGTGTGCATGTGTTGAAGTGGTGGTGCTCATCCTCATTGCATTATTATTATTGTTTCGAGGGTGGGTTCATTTCCTGCATCTGAACACCAACATATGTGGGTTTTATGCATCTGCGTCAATATGGCATCATAGTGGCGTGGTGGTTAGCACTGATGCCTCACAGCAAGAAGGTTCTCGGTTTGAATCTACTGGTCGACTGGGGCCTTTCTGTGTGGGGTTTGCATGTTCTGCGTGGGTTCTCCAATCCAAAGATGTGCACGTTAGGTCAATTGGCGATTCTAAATTGGCCATGGGTGTGAGTGTGAAAGGTTGTCTGTCTCTGTGTTAGCCCTGCGATAGACTGGCAATGAACCCTGCCTCTCGCCCAATAGGCTCTCGCTGTGATAGGCTCCAGCCCCCCACAACCCTCCAGAGGACAGAAGATTAATGAATGAGCTATGGCGTCAGCCCAGACCCCACACAGACCCCAATGTGCACCTCCCTATAAATGTAACTATGTGGATGCAGACTGCTGTGATTGGTCCGCAATGAACCCCGTCTCTCGCCCGATATCCTAGCCGCTGTGATTGGTCCACTTGGTAGTCGCATGTTTCTGCTTTAGTACTTTCGGCTGCTTCTCCATCTCTGCTATTTTCAAATTCATTGTTTTGGACCAATAAATTACTAAAGATGGAACACACTGAGCAAAGGTTAACTAACTGAGGAGGCTTGGAGATACAAAGATACAAACGTTTGTATGCACAAGCATAAATGTCTCGCACTGGCGTAGGCTACGCCGTCTATGTCCTGTGGCTCCGAGTGCATGTCACTAATGTGTGAATGTCTGTGCTTGTGTGAGCCAATGGGTAGATGTGTCACTGTGACTACAAAGCTCTTTGAGTACCAGTAGGTAGAAAAGCACTATAAGAGAGACAGAACCATTTACCACTTGCTAAGTTACTGAGCAAGAACTTAAACTATGGGAGAAGGAAGGTTAAAGAGTAGCAGCTGGGGAAATGCTTGGCCCAGTCATAAAGAGGTGGTATGTCTGCTAAATATGTAGAATGTGGTGACTAAATATAGAGAATAGTCATGCAGGCACTTATGATGATGTGGAAAAATCTTTGTAGAGGGGCTGGAGACGCTTCATTTTGACACATATAAAACTAAATTTGAATGGTCGCGCATGAATACATAAAGAACACAAGTGGGAACTATGGGATGATATAAAAAAAAAACACTGGATCCGCCCTTTAATTCATGTCTGTCTGTGTCTATCACCCCTTGTGATTTGTGTGCGTGTGTGTGTGTGTGTGTGTGTGTGTGGTGCCCTTTTGATTACCCTTGAAATATGAAGCAGCTTTGACTCAAAGGTCAAAGTCTCCCCGTGGAGCTGAGATGTGGAAATTCTTGTAAAAGTACCAACGGCTGGAGTGTTCAAATGTAATGAGTCCCCGTCCAGTCATTTCAAAACACGACGGCGAGCAAGCGCTGGATAATTTCACACTCGGTTTGTGAACGCAGCTTTGGTTTGAGATGCAACCCAGCAGTGACAACAATGTTTAAAGGGATTTTATTTATTTTTTATTTAGTTGTGGATTGCTTCAGTGTTGCTTGAATTCCTAAATTCAAGTCCACAAGAAAAAAACAACAAAAACAAAATTCTCTTTTTCAAAATGAAAAAAACATTCGTACAAAACATGTCCCAGAATATCCATCCATACTTTTTTTATGGAGTGTTATGGGGTTAGGGACACGTTTTTTTAGCTGTTTATCGAAAAATATAAAAGTTCTAGTCATGTGATGAGTTAAGTGCAGACTCACAGCTTTGGTTAGAGGGACTAAAGGATTGCAGCTTTCTGATCCCTCAACCTTTTTTTCAGATTAGACAGCGTCTGCAATTAGACAGTTGATGCAATAGTTTCTGTTATGTTTTTTTTTTTTTTTTCTCCCATGAACAGGTGGGGGATATTTCCCCCATCATTTCTTTATCGACTATGCAGGCAAAAACCTTTAAGTTGTTTCACAGTGTTGCGTTTGGATTTGGAAACTTGTTGTAAACCCACGAAGGAGCTCAAAGAAACTTTCACTGAAAGGGAAACAGGTTGCAAAAACAAACCAGCCAAACCGTTTGGCAACTTTCTTTGCCAGATGTTAGGTTCTAAATTGTGAGGTAGGACCCAAATGCAGGACACAAGGGGGAGGGCAGTAGTAGGAAACAAAATACTCTAACAAAAATGTAAAAAAGCACTGCAGTTGTGAAACTGTCATCCAAAAACAAGACAAGAACCCAGGAACATGAGGAACTGAGTAGGAACACAAAGGAACATACACGGGGTGAATTTGCATATGATCTGACAAAGGGAAAGGCAGGACTATATATATATATATATATATATATTTATATTTATAGACACATGGGCGGAGGGGTTGATGAGACACAGGCGAAACTAATGAGGGCGGAGCACACAAGGAGAAACCAATCCAACAATCAGAGCGGGAAAACACAGGAAGTAAAGCAAGACACCAATATTAATATTGCACTCTCATGGCATTGTCAGACCCAAGATAAACTGACTACAGCAAGAATAAAAGGATAAGAACTTGAGCTAACATACGTTTTTTCTCCATGTTTTTTTTCGTGATCTAAACCTGAAACCAATATTTTGTAAATCCCGACAACAGATATGAGCACGCTTCCTTGTTAAATTGAAGATTTTTATCGTATGGGATGCAAAAGAGAGTAAACCTTCATATCACTCGATACCTCCAAGAGGGAAGAGACATGGTCCTTTAGTTTCTTTAAATAGCCTATTAGCACTGTTAAGCGTATTAGGGGGAACAGCCACTATAGTGCCTCCAGGCAGCAGCGTAGCTCATTATGCATGCCTCTCCATATAATAAAGTGTTAGCACATGTCATACTCCTTGAAGGCATAAAAGATTCAACAGTGACACCCTGCAGTGAGGTAATTATACTTCTTTACGACAGAAGGCATACTGGTACTACCGCATTGATCTGTTTCAAGAAACATATTTCCACAAAAAAAATAAAAAAAATAAAAAATTGGACACAGTTTTTTTTTTTTTTATCAGATTTGCTTTTCGCCGTCTCATAAAAGAACTATTTTGACATCAGTCGGAATACACAGGGTGCAATTAAATGAGAAGTCTGGAGGAGGATCTAGTGGTGTGAGGCGACGAGGTGTGAATAACCCTCCATTTCCACCTAACGGGGACTGCCATGCGCTAAATATGCTTCATCTATCATGCTTCATCTGCAGCTGCACTGTGCGGCCATATTGTCAAAATTGTCAAAATTAGAGATTAGATAGATATTTAGATGAAACTTCAACTCATATCTTCCACGTACGATGTTACCAGTATTGTTACTTGTTCCGCATTATTCATTCCTGCATTCGTGTTTGTTTTTGTCCATTCTGACCTACCGTAGAAACATGGTGGAGCAACACGTTGGACTACGTGGAGGAGGACTATTACTACCACCTGTGTAGATAGGAAGGGCTCATCCTAAGTGAAAACGCAAGGATTGGTAGCTATGATTGTGCCCTCATCAATACAACAAATATGAATACGTATGATCCCGTTACGTCCCTTGGTGGCACTAGGAGAATTTAGGGACCAACAACCAAGGAAGCTGAGAGTCGGGGTAGAAGGAAAACTTAAACAGATTTATTTATTCCACCATCAAAATGTAACTGGGAAGGCTTTGCACTTGGGACCATGCGGCCGAGCCAGATAAATAAAAAGCAAGACCACAAAACAAGTCCAAGACATGCATTAAAGGGTGGGTCCTGACTAATGAACCTCTAAATGAAAAACATCAAACAAACAAAAAATATCTAAGAAAAGACATAATCAGAAAAATACATGGGTAGCAATAATCAACAATCCTAGGGTATATAACAACAGTAACCTCAAGGTCTACACAAGCAGCATTAAAAGTCAGCAGCAAAGATTGACTACTCTCGCTGGGCCCTTTTTTTCAAGAGGACTCTGGGCAATGATTGGTCAGTCTGGGGTTTAATCAACCAATTAGCTGGCACTACCAGACTTCACAGATGGAAACCAATCATGCAATCAGCTCCTACAAGACAAACTAGAAAGAGAGAGAGCGAGAGAAGTCATTGGGTGGGATTAAACTTTTTCATGATCTGGCCTCTTAAACAAGACAAATGAAGTTACATCATCGTATTTTTAAAAGGGTCAAATTTAGATGAAAGACTCTTTTTTTATTATTATTCTGTTTAATCTCATGTTCTACACTCCGGTCCAGTTGGTGGCAGTAATGCACCTTTATGCTGGTTTGCCAAGCGCTATTAAGAAGAGAAGAAGAAGTGCTCCGTCTGGCACAGTTCTATTTCTGATAAAACACAAAAAAAAAAAAAAAAAAAAAAAAAGGTCCCCCTAAATCCGACACACTGGTCCTTCAAGCTGGAAATCAGTTCAGTTCAGTTGAGACCTGACCATTCATTTTCTGGACAAATTCAGTCTTCTGCTTTTGGTGACATTTGGCTGAGACATCCATCATCACATGACAAGACAACAATGTCTGTAAGTTGACCTGAGAACACCAGTGATCATGTTTCTCTGGACACGTTGGACACCACATGATCACAGCTGACACCAAGCCAGGCGGCATGCACACCAGACTCTGATTAACTATGACTTTAGGAAATTAAGCCATGTTAATGAAGTCAGCTGACAGACTGTGAAAGGGAGTATGCAACCTGGGAAAATTAACAATCTTTCACACTGAAAACCATCATTTTGGATCAGTTATATCTCTATTCAACCGCCAAAATCATGTGCTTCTGACAGCACTGCAGATAACACATCCATCAAACTGCAGAAGTGGCATCGGCTACGGGCGGCACTGCAGCAATGTCTGAGGGAAGTTGCAAAACGAAGCTCCAGCAGAATTGTTCTGAAGGTGACTCAGAGTGGAGCATATTCTGTTGTAGGCTGTGTCAGGATGAGTCTGCTTGGAGAGTTGTCCATTGAATACCGGCTCATTCAGCAAAGAAACACAATGCAACAGAGGAAGGAAAGTTATGAGTAACAAGCTTTTTTTCCACCTTTCCTTCTCAAAGGGGAGTTCTCAACTCTGACTCATCTGGAGAGAAACTGTGCATTACTGAAAATGAAGTTCATGAAAGGCTTGGTTGGTTTTTGGGGGCTGGAAAGAAAATGTATTATACATTGAATTATACATTGGATTGGTGTTTAAAATCTCTGTTTTATCAGTTTCATATTCTTTTGCTGAAGTCTACGAGCTAAATAACTCTATTAATCATTATAGTAAGACTGAACTTCAATGTCTAGAGCTTATACTGTGGATTTAAGATGCTTCCAGGCAGCCACTGGTTTGCACTCATTTTAAACCAACTTGGAGAGAACTGACATATGCTGAAGGAAAGTTTTCATGAGAAACGTGATGGTAGCAGGTCCTGAATCTGAGTGTGCTCTTACACCTAGATTCTGCTCAGATTCAGGGAGCAATTGATACAAAATGTTTCTACGTTGCGTTTAGCCTCAATTTGGTTCCTGCGCACAGGGCAATCAGGGCAATCAGGGCAAAGCAATCGAGGCGAAGTTCCGACATGCACTATCAACGCTGTGAGCTTGCAAACTTCTTTTGTGACTGGTCATAATTTTGCAGGATTTCTACCAAATCGGGAAATAATCAAATTGAAAATGGAGCATCAGCAGCGAGCGTGGCATTTTGTCATCGTTGTGGGCTTCATGTAGCAGCATTTATGCACATTAACAGCGTGTTCAGCTTGATCAGGCCTCCATACGCTGACACGGTGCTCTGCTGCTGGCAGACACCACAGGATGAGAAGATGCACTGGAGGCATAGACCTTAAGATGTGACGTAGTCTTAGAGTTTAGACTATAGTTATATATAAATAACTGATAATGGGGTATCAGCGTATCTGCTTTGTCTGAACGAGGGCAAATTTATGGGTGAATGCATGTGTGAGTCAGCTGGGCTAGAAGATCATGCGGACCAGAAAGACTCAACACGTCCAGACGCCAGAACAGTTCGATTGCCAGTGACTCTCCTAAACAACATACATCAGCGTTTGCTAATTGGCAGGCGGGCAAGGCAGAAGAAATTGTTACAGAGTGTGCAGTCACAGGTGGAGGGTGCAGTGGAAGTGTAAATCAAACACTTTCACCCAGGAGACTGGGATTTGTTCCTCTTGAAGAACCATTATTTTCCCACACAGTTCCCTTATTTGTTTATTTTTATATTATTGGAAGATTCAGTCTCTATTTAATGAGGGGTTCAGGCACGAGAATGACAAGTTTAGGTTTAGAAAAAGATCACGATTTGGCTCACCCTCCTGAGACCCAAGCTTTTGTTTATAATTTGGGAGTAATAGGACCTAAGAAGAATATAAACTAAGCATCATCTTTGAACAGGAAGTAGTTTTTGAAAAAAGTGATGTTTGTAATCAATGAAAATTCCAATGTCCTCAAACGAGTACTTGCTAATTAGCAACGTTGTAGCTTGTTACTGTTTATAGAATTTGTTCAATTTAGAAAGGTTAAGCATAAATTAACAAGTTTCAACCATCTAAATGAAGCAGAATGCAGAATAATCTGCCACAAACCTAAAACTTAATGTCCCCATATGAGGACGCTGGGTCTAAGGAGGTTAAATAGACTTTTTAAACTTCTCCCATATGTAAGAAGCCTCTCCAACATTTGCTTGGTTATGTTGTGTTGGGTCCTGCGTTTGTCATTATATTTCCTGTTTTCCTCTCCAGTATAAAAAAACTCAAACATAAACAGGTGGTTAGCAGAGTAACAGAAGAGAGTGACTGCTCAGTTAGTACCTTTGATTCAGCAGGGACAGTTCAAGAATGGAATGGAGTTTTTTGGTAAACAAGTGCGACTGAGTATATTGTTTTTCTGTCTGGTCACTTCTGAAAGTCTGCAACTGCACATAAATCAATTCCCAGCCGTCTGAGTTCATCTCATTGAACACATTACTGGTCACAACCGTCTGAGTTCCTAGTTTGTTCACTCATTACACAGTGTCTGAGTCACTTATCTCTCGGCCTGGTGGGGTGATTCAGCTGATGAGAGCCATGCGCATTTTCTTATATGACATTTAAAACCTTTGGGCTCCAATTGAAATGCTCGGGCCAATGGGAAAAAATGTGGGCACAGAGAGTGTGTTAGTAATGCCTCCCCCTGCTTCCCTTAATACCGTCAAGGTGACTTTGAACAAGTGACTGACGACCAGCTGCTCTGCTGAAGCTTCTCACTGGTTATGTGTAAAGAAGTCTGCTTGGGAATGTATGGGGCTGATAGAAGCCAGATCTTAGTGAGGCCTCAGAGAACTGTAGCTCTTTGAAATGCCATTTTGGAGAAGGTAAACTTATATCACTGCGGGGCACCTAGAATTTGCAAAAGGCAGTCATATGTCACTTACTAGACCAACTTCAGCACAGTTTGAAGCCTCCAGAATTATTTCCATTTGACTAATCTGTTACTGAAAGGTGTAGTGAACTGTCATGACCTAAGAAACTACCCTGCCTCTCGCCTGATGACAGCTGGGATAGGCTCCAGCCCCCCTGCAACCCTTCACAGAAGATGAATAACTGAATGAAATAAATATCCAGCAACTATTAGGACTGTCAAAAACACCACGTTTGTTTTACCCATGATAAGAACACATGGGTTCTGTTATCATCAACCCTTATTCGACCCACAGGCGAATCAGGAAACGATCAAAGCGGCATTAACTCAGTGGAAAGCAAGCAGAACCTGAAGTGTGGTCGTGGTAAATTAATACGCTCTGTACTGCCAAAACAGACAAATTCCCAAAAGAAGAAGAAGACGACGAAGAAGAAGAAGAAGAAGAAAGGAAGCAGAACCAAACAAGGAGCAAGGGATCTTTTGAAAATCAAGTTCGGCCTCAAAGCTCTACTACATGATTCGATGTGGACTGAGTCTGCTGTGTGCTTGAAGTCAGTTGGATATATCACAACAGAGATAACTGGACTTTCAAGCAGCAGACTTTCAACAGAAATAGATAAATGGTTGGCTCGCTCGTTCTGGAGAATATTGTGAACAGTGTTTGAAGTAATTTTGGATTGTTTCACGTTGTTGTCTGTTGATTTGATTAAAGGAAGTGTATTTGAATGTACGACTCCTGATTTGATGAAAGCACTGAAAACATGAAAAATATCCCTTTTAAGGTAGATAGAACGACTCGTTTGTGAATGGAATGGAAACCATGTGATTAATAGTGATTCAGTATTTTAATCTATTGACAGCTCTAGTAAATCTATAACAAATAAAAATGTGTACAACATACAACACAACAGACCCCCCTTCCCTTTTTTTGATAAACACAAGGATACCACTAAAACCAGAACCTTCTGAACAGATGGGCATGACCCGATTTCCTCAGGCTGATCATTCCACAACCTCTGGGGCCCAAAACTGCAAACGCCCTACCACCGTTTTGTTTTCATTTGGGCCCCTGTTACAGACAATAGGCCTCTGGCCAAGTATCTCAAACCGGCACATATGGTGCTGAAAGGTCACAAATATACATGACATTTAAAAGTAATCATTAAGATCTTAAAATTCCAGCCAGTGGAGACCTGCTTACCTGAACTGCCATGATCCCCTTTCCTGTTTAAAATCCTGGGAGCTGATTCTTGTCTAAAGTCTAGGGATTGACTTATTGTTCAGACAGGTTAATATTCTATTACAAAAATCCAGGCGTGATGAAATAAAAGCATGTAAGATCAAACTTATGTATAATCAAGTGTATTGTCACTTGGAGTGACAGTTGTGTGGTGTCTCAGGTTGCTTACTGTTCTGTTATCATGACCCTTTCGACCCATAGGCAAATCAGGAAGTGATCAAAGTGGGATTAACTCTGTTTGGAAAGCAAGCAGAACTTGAAGTGCGGTTGTCGTAAATAATTTTACCCTGCGGAAGGAAGTAATACGCCCTGTACTGTCAATTCGAAAAAGAAGAAGAAGCAGAAGAAGAAGAAGACAATCAAGGAGAAAGGGATCTTTTGAAAGGCAAGTTTGGCTTTAAAGCTTTACTAGATGATTTGATGTGGACTGAGTTACTACCGTACACAGCTTTCTGCCTCTGGCCAAGTATCTCACATATGGTGCTAGTGGAGACCTTCTTAACCCGAAGTGCTATGATCCCTATTCCTGGTTGTGGTTTAAATCCTGGGAGCTGATTATTGAATATTGAGATTAATATCGAGATTATTTATTGTTCAGAAGGGTAAAAATGCTGTTACAATAATCCAGGCGTGATGAAATAAAAGCATTTAAAATTTTGTATAATGTAAGATGTATAATTGAGAACATTGTCACTTTGAGTGATAGTTGTGTGCTGTCTCAGGATGCTTGCTGTCAGCCTCTGGATCATCCCGCCCTTCAGCTCTACTCACACTCCACCTCTTTGCTCATATTTGAATCAACTGGGGGTTAGGTGGAGTCAAGTGCTGCCATGACAGCTAAGGCTAGAGCCACCGCATTGAGCTTCAAACACTCTTTGCTCTCATGGGCCATGTCACAAATGCCTAGATCTTTATTTACAATCAAAGCAACACACAGGCTAAGCTTTATGCCGTAAAATCCATTGGAAATATTGGGAAATTGCACTCTAAAACAGTGAATGTGCTATCAGACAAAGATGGACTCCCATCTTCCGCAAGGAGCCAACACAGTAGACCTGAGTCGGGTTTCACTTTTCCTGCTGTCAGATCGTTCCATCCTTCCCTGCTCTGACAGTTACTGTCGTTCTGACTGATGAGATCCTGAAAACCTCCTGAGCCAGAAAGAGTGTTGTGTTACTATGACAACTGGCGACATCAGTTGAGGAGTAACTGATGAGTGTGAGTTCCAGATTTAATTTTCAATTTAATTTTTCCTTCCTGTTTTGACATATTTGAATACACAAAAACAAAAAAGAGTCTGGTCAAATGCTGCTTATTATTGTTTTAATATTGTGAATGTGCTTAATGAGTGAGCATTGGTAATTCACTTTTTTGGTGACTACTGCCTTATTGTCCAATAGCGAGGATATGCTAAGAAAGTGTTTCTGGTCTCTTTTGGTTGCCTGGCAACCTCAAGGTAATGCCAGGCCCCTGTAAAACTTTATTAACACTTGACTTTGAAGAGGATGTTCTGTAGCTTTAGAGATGTCGGTAGATTTAAGTGTCACTCACCATCTTTTAGGTGAACCTTTGTTCCTTTGTGATCGTATTGTGTAACTATTCTTTATCCTCTTTTTGGGCCAAACTCTTCCTTTTAAGATGCTTTTAATCGCCATGTGGACACTGCTACGGAAAAATTCATGTAAAAGGTTAAGAGCAATTTGTAGAGAATACTCTTAACTTCTGATCCTGATACTTTCCAATACAAGCTTCTCTCTGAACCTCCTGCATTTATGTAGAATGTCCAGAAGTATTATTCTCTTGATTTCAAACCGCACTCAGCATCCATCATTCACAGGCTGCAAATCGAGCTGCCGCAAATCAGACCCCTGACACAAACAGAAATGCAAAGGCTCACTCCGTGCTTTTACCGCGAAGTCCGGCGTGAGTCAGCGTGCCACTCGCTGGTCCGTGCATTGAGCCGACGACTCACCCTGTGTGACAAATCACGTGTGAAAACAGAGTCATCTTTAACTCAAAAGGGCTTAACTATTAATACGCCTTTTAATCCGCCCTTCTGCTTTTCAGAGCATCAAGGGGAATATTTCATTTCCGCACCGCGCATTAGCATCACTCCAACCTGTTCCTTGTCAGAAGCAGCGGGGCCACTTTGATGCTAAAGGAAAGATTAAAAAAAAATAAAGAGCTATATGAGCTTTCTGCAGCACTCTTGCACTATGAAAACCGGACCCTCGAACACGTCACCGCTCATCACTTATTCCGCTCCGTTAAATGCCAGGCGCGCCGACCCCTGGGCCCTTGAGTGGGCGAGTGTTTCGACTTGATAAATGAAAGCGCCGGAATTCCTTACAGAGCTGCTTAACCTTTTTTAGCTGTATAATTATGCAATGAACACAACACAAGAGGTGATAATTAAGCCTAGATTTGTTTCCTTCCCTCTGCCCTCTTGCCTTGTTTTTGCTATTTCATACCGTTGACCTCCAACACCGGTAGCAACACGTATGCGGCAAAACGTTGCCATTACCGCCTTATAAATTGCACTTGTAATTAAGTATTAGCTCCTTTTTCTCTCTAGTGACTTGATACCGCTACCCATGTTCATTTTCTCTTTCAGAACTTTGCATTTTCGGGATATTTTTGGCGGTCAGGTGCATCCTTTTCGATTCTCACCACCTGCGCTATTTTTACTTAATTCCCCCTTTGTGCGCACGTCGCCGCCGCCGCCGCCCCACCTGCGCTAAAGAGAGGAAATTAGCAAAACAAAACAATGCTTCTGTACTATTTTTACCTGTTAATCTCCGCAGTTTTCCTGTTTTTTTCTTCTTCTATTATCTTGTTTTTTAACCAACTATACAAACCAACCACCCCCTCCTCCTTCCTCTCCATACACCTGTGCACCGGGAGGAAATTAGTCAAAAAAAAAAAATATTGTGAAAGCCCCAGATCTACCTCCAATTAGCGGGAGCTTGTGTATCTCCTTTGATGTTCCGTGTAAAGGTAAAAGAGGATGTTTTAATTAAAAGAGGGGGAGAAGAAAAGATGATTGGAGACAAATGGAGGCTCATTAAACCCATGTGAGAGGCAATTGGTGGGCTTCTTTTAAGAGGCACGTGAAATCCCAGTGAATGCTAACTGAACATGTAATATCTGCTTTGTTGTTTTTATAATCATTTTCACAGTAATGCTGTTAAATGGGTTTAGGTGATGATCTCCAAGCATGGGCCTGGTATCATCACGTCGCATTGTGTGCTCTCAGAACGCATTTGGTGCTTTTGCTGGAAGTAATCAAAGCGAAATGAACACTGTGGACAGCAAGCAGAACCTGAAGTGCGGCCGTCTGCGGAGGGCAGTAATATGCTCTGTAGCCTACTGTTGAAACAGCCAAATTCCCAAAAGAAGAAGAAGAAGAAAGCAAGCAGAAACAAACAAGGAGAAACAAATTTTTCAAAAGGCAAGTTTGGCTTCAAAACTCTCCTAGTTGCCTTGATGTGGACTGAGTTACTACCGGACACAGCTTTCTGCCAAAATAGGCATAAAATTCATGGTATTCGTATGTCATTCCATGACAGTGTTGCTAGATATATGATAATTATCGTCTTTATACAATAGTTTCAGGGCCTATAGCAGGGGTCTTCAACGTCTTCCAGGGCAAGGACCCCCAAACCGATGGAGCGGGGACCCCCTACTTATGTATATGTGTATTTAAAGACATTTAAATTTATGGAAAAGAGGTCTTCAACCCCCTGTTGAAGACACATTTGTCGGCTAGGACTTCATATAAAAGTCTTTTGGTCCTTGTCAAAGTTTCTTATCTTGAATCAAACTAAAGGCCCTGTCTGCAAATTCGGCGTTTCATCACTCTGTAGCCGACAGCTGGACTCTAGTAGACATTTTAAGCTCTCGTTGCCTAGACAACTCTGCACATACTTCCCTCTCTAAATATTTCAGAGGTGAACAGAGATAATTCACCCACTTGTTCACAGGAACTCCGAGTGCAGTTCTTCAGATCGAAGTTGTACATTGTGCATCACCGAGAGCTGGATCTCCGCGCCCTCACAGCAATCTGTTTGAGAGGAAAATGCGCCCAGTGACACCTGCGTTAATAGGGACATGCCTGATACCTGTTAAAAGTCACTTTCCGGGCTTCCCACTTTATATAATTAAAAGGTGAATGATGAGGTGAATAAGCACTATATAAGTGCAGGCCATTTACTGTTTTTATCAGCCTCCACTAAACCAGTTGCTTGTCTAATGATTCGCAGGCATGAACGATCTCTAGGTTTTGGAAAAAAACAATAAAAATAAATGTGATCTTTCTTTTTATGCCGTGAGCCCTAATGATTTTTTGTGGCATATGTTTAATCAACATTTTATTTTAAAGTTTTATTCATGCCAGCGTCATGACCGTAGGGATAGCAGTGTATACTGGTTGCCATAAATTTATTTTCGAACGTAGCTTATAGATTTTGGTGGTTCATTAACCACCGGCAGGCCTTTGTTTCCCACTTCTGTGAAGGATTACAACACTGGGTTTGGAATGGCACAAAACAAATCTTACTTGTGCTGTCCACACCAGAAAGCCTTCTGCGCTGTTATTCAAACATTTTACAGTTTATGTGGTCAGTTTAGGTATGGTCACTTTATTAGGCCATTCTCTATATATAGTGTGCAGTATAAACAGTACACCTTTGAAGGAATATAAAAGGCAGAAAGCGGATTACAGTTTCTGCCCACAAGCAATGTAAATCGATATATAGATGTGAACACATATTGTGATAATTATACTGAACATATTAACAGCATATGGAAGTATTGACAGAAGCTTTTGGTCCCTAATGGAATCAGGCCTCCAGGGTATTTGGTCATAGTAATCCAGCCCTTGATCCAAGCCACCCACAGGAACACAATGATCGACACCTAAACAACCAACATCCCTACAACTACAACAAAGTCTTGAGACTATGTTTTACCAATCTTTTTTTATATATATATCTTGCATGTGATCCTGCAATATATTGTAAAATAAAATAAGTCCAGATAAGCCATTAAAAAGCGTACAGGTTTGCACAACTCAATATTGCACAATACTATATGAGAAAAGTGTCAGGTTGGAGAAGGACTTGCAGTAACAGGGGGAGTGTTATTGCATGTGATGTTTCATCTCCAGTCTAGCACCAAGCAGTCTGGCTGCAGGCCTACAAGGCCAGGCTTTATCACGCTGAGAATACAGGCCACCTCCACAAGTGCAGAGGTCAGGCTAGCAATGTCGGCTCAAATCTCGTTTTTCTCACTTAAAGAGTAGCGGTGGCTCTGACTGTGGAGCAAGGGTGTATCTGCGCTCGGAAGCTCAAAAAGGAAATGTTTCCCTGTTGGAAATTATTCCTACTGATAACAGCAAGGACAATGGATTATGCTAAGCACCTGGCTCATTGTCTCTGGAAAGAGAAGTGGAGGGGTATTCAGATCCCTCACTGAAGGGAAAGTTTAAAACAATGTTTAAAAATGTAAAAGTATACTGCAGGAGGAGGGAGAAGAGGGAGAACATGCAAACTCTTCACAGAACCCAGGACACTACATCACTGTGCTGCCCCTGTTCCGCAAATGCCAAGCATACGTCGGTTAAAACGTCCCTGAGCTATATCTGCTGCCACTGGGAGGCATGCTAATTATGCCAACGTGTTCTCATTCCCGCACGCAAGAGGGAAAGGAAAACTTCCACGAGAAGGAGTGACAGTGATGACATAAGTACGGACCATTCGCCTACGGTCTCGCGGCGTCTCATGTTGCCGTGGGCAGGTTAACACCGGGGTCAATTGCAAAACCCTCTGACAGCTCCAACGCCAAAGGACACCTTGGGCATTTCTCTGCGACGCCAGCAGCTCTGACAGCGGCGTTTGAAGCTCCGGGAATGAGGGTGGGCGAGAAATGCTCCTATGGCTCTCACTCAGAGGACAGGGACATACAGATGACATGGACGGCCTTTCCAGCTGGAAGACTTCTCGGCGCGTTATCACGGTGATATTATCGTTAATCTCAAAGCTTCACAGAGACACTGAAACTCTCACCGCCAGAATAAAGTAGAGATTAAAAGCACAATTTTTTAGCCACTAAATACGCACCAGCTCCTCAAGTTTAGTGATGGCCGCGCAGTTAATAACAAATCATTTGTCAATAGCCCGTAAATGTGATGAAATAAAGTGTGTGTTTGGCTAATCCATGAACCCCAAACATGATAAAACTTACATCTGAAAACTTCTCTTGGAGCTTCACTATACGCTGTAAGGAACTAAAAAAGCTGTTGAAATCTTTCTGCAGAAATTTCTCAGACCACTTAAAGATGGGATACGGGCACACAGACATGGATTTTTTCATAAGGGTGCAGATGTCCTTTTTTTTTTAATATTCATATGATTCAGCGGACGGTAATTTGATACGTCTGCAGGGGATCTTTAATACTGTTCAGTATGCTTTATATTATTCATATATGCGGTCATTACTGTATGGAGAAATTTCATGCCAATTCGTGCTGCATTTCGGTAAGTGCAAGGGCCGCAGCTTATTTAATTGCGTAGTTACCGCCGCGCATACTGCATGTACTACATAGTAAACCTGCTTAGATTCATATGGTAGACGTAAAGACAATGATTTATATGCGAGCCGGCACGCAAGTTTATCCGGGCGTACGCAAAAATACACAAGCAAGCTCTTTCACGCGCAGTTTAAATCTATATAAAGAAACACAGGGACTACTATCAGGAGAAGATGAACTGGTATTATTTAGCTTCTCACTGTTTAAATTTTGTGCGTTCGTGTGCGTGCTGCGATTTTCACACGAGTGATTCACGGCGCCGGCAGCACGCTGCGAGTTAGCACCTGCATAAACGTGTTCGCTTTATATACTCCACGTGTCTCCGTTTGAATGTGAAATATTTATGTGTGTTTGCATTTGCACGTGCGTGTGCAGCAATCGGCGTCGCGGTGCTAAAGGACCGTGTATAATGAGGTACACAGTCAGTCAGAGAGTAGGAACTGAAGGCGCACACGCTGTTACATACATCTATACCTGCATCTATCTGAGCCGAGAGGCAATTCATCCGCTACCTCCTCTTCATCTTCTGCGTCGCTCTCTCTCTCTCTTCAGTCAACTCTCTCTATCTCAACCTTCGTCTCTCTCAGTGTTTGCTGTATTAAAGCACTTGGATGCCACTTTATTTAATAGGGAGCCTTTCTGGAGACGCGACCACCAACTAGGCTGGAAGCATGTGTGTGCGTGCGCGCTCAGTATACGCAGGGGCAAGAGTGAGAGTGCTTTACCCCCTCATTTCTATCTGGTGCCAGCAGCCAGATTGCATTAATAGCATAAATGAATCAAGCCCAGGAACCTTGGAGGGTGCGTTAGCGCCAACAGTGTTTCCGGAGGGAGGGATATTCCCTGAACCCCGCGTGACCTTGGAATAAATAACGCCGAGAGCTCTTCGCTCAATCATCAGAAACGCAGTGCAGTAGATCCACCTGCATCGCAATGTTTCTGGCTGCAGGCTGGATTTAATTGCCTGTCAAAATACACCGTGTTGACTGTTGGAACCGGTTGTCACAACACGGGATTTAATGTCATGTGACGTGCACGAAGAGGGAACCAAGCAAACATTGATTTACATGAAGTGCAGGTAACAGGCTGCCCTTTAAGGGTTCATTCAGTTGTAGAAATAATAAGACACTTGTACAACACTATCAGGTTCCAGCTGACACAATGGAAGAAACCCAGACTAAAAATATGTGCATTCTCGTGAAAGAAAACTGGAACTAATTAACTAATTACATACTTCTGTGTCAATTAAACGTTTCAGCAAGCTAGCTTTACCTCCAAATTCAGCCCTCCTGACTATCGGTGGAGAAACAGAGGTTATTTGTTACTGTGAGGTGTTCTCAGCCCGTTTCAGACACACCTAATTAATATTAAACATGATTGATGTCAGTACTTTGACAATAAACAGCGAGAGAAAGAAGCATGCAAGGGAACAGAGCGGCTCACGATGTTAGCTAGCGATGCTAACGTTAGCTAGCATACAACAGCTGTTGAAAGACATGGATCATTTTCTCTTCCGCACTCATTTAGCTGCAAGGTATTACTGACGAAGTATGTCTGAAACTTCTCCAAGTGTTGGATGTAATATGATATCCAAATTGGGTAAGATTTCCTACTCCTGTAAACGTCCTCTTCGAACTATGGTAAGTTTCCTTCTAAAAACAGCGAGAACTGCAGGCGGTTCTGCCTAGCACCCAGCCCGACTTTCTCTATCCAAAAACGTTTTGCAACGAAAGTTGGTCTGGAATTCGCTCTGTTGGGAACTGATTATGCTCTGGCAAAGATCTGATCAAATTGCTTGGTCAGTTTTTATGCAGATATGGACAGGAGAGTAACAGTGACAAAGTCATACACGCCATCTGAGCACCATGGAGTTGAATTTGTTCACAAAATAGTTCTGATTTATTTGTAGAACTATCCAGTTGTGTGCAGAGGTATGCTTTTCTCTGTATTGTATAATAAAATCATACAGTGAAACAGTGTTACCAGACTCATATTCTGATCAGAATTATATCCGGGAATTAGCCTATATACTGGCAGTTTGAGGTGGGGTCACTCTCCGGCACTGAAATATGATTGGTAATTTTTCCAACCAGAGGGAAAATTAAAATAACAGATCCTAATTTGATGGTGCATTCACAGCTAGTTTGTTCTTTTGAAACCCGGAGGCGTTTTCGCCCCAGGTCAGTTCCTTTGGGGTGGTGTGAACACAGCAATCACACTACGTTCCAGAGGAAATACACCGAGCTGAGCCGAGTTAAAGAGGCTGAATTGTTGAGAGGTCTCAGCCCTTTCTTGCAGTAGCTTCCCGGAGCGTTACCCAAGAACCAATATGACTACTATTTATACACTTATAAATGTATAACCAGCTTACCTGATGCGCCTTTGGAGAAGAAACTGTTGGGTGAAAGGTGAAAAAAAATGAACATGTTGTTCATATTCGCTGGTACATGAATCACAGAACAGCAATAAATGCCAGCGCCCACGCTCGCTGCTGATGCTCCATGTTTTGACGCAACTATCTACTTGCAAAATTATTACCATTTGCGAGCATGTAGTGTTGAGGGCACGTCAGAACTTTGTCTCAAGGGGATGAAAGGCAACATTAGCACCATGGAAGCACCATGAGGTTCTTTTGTGGAGGGCATATCTGTTCAAAGTCAGCACTTAGTCATACAATACTGTACAGAAGTTCAAATAAGTTTCCGAGGCTGTAACAAGTTTCTTCTGCATTTAGCACTTGCCACGAGTGCATGAAACAATTACAACATTTAATTAAAATGATTTGCGTCCTTGGCTATTAATATTTTCTTGTCTATTCTCTTCTGTTTTTCCTTTTTTTTTTTTTTTTTTTGCGAGGCAGAATGACTTTAGAGACAATGTACTTTCAAACAGCCGCAACTTTTGTGCCTGCAACACGCATTTGAAAAGCCGCGACCTTACGCTAAACCTGAAGTGTGTTTTGCCCGCGCCTAATCAAGCAGCAGCTGAAAGAGGGAGAAAATGAAATTTAATTGTGAGGAATTAAATTAAATGAAGCTTTTAAGCACACAGATCAAACTCACTATTCAAAACGAGACGGTGTCAGAAGTTTAGCTAACCTTTTAATTTCTGGAGTGTCTGCCCTTCAGCGGAGTTTTCGTTCCACTGTACAAAAAGCAAATAAGCGACAAGAGAATCTGCGGACTGTTACAGATGTTCTGAATGAGATAAGAGTTTTTGTCTTCATTTTATCTTTTATCATTGTCTTCCTATTAACTTTAACTACATGCACTTAGATCACACTGATTCAACTACAAGTATCACTCTGATGCCTTGTGGTTACACGTTCGCAGCGGCATGTATTCGTGGCTGTCCCTTTGCCTTCTTGCAGCAGAGATTGAACTGTAGTTCACCCACCCACAAAAGAGCATAGTGCTTAAACAAATGATTATTTTTGCTATCGATTAATATAGCAGTTATTTTTTCAATTCATGTATTCATTTCGGAGTAGTCGATTAATCTTTGAGTTAAAAACACAACAGAACTTTTCCTAATAAATGTTATTCAGACATAATGACGACATATTTGAACACGATATCTATGAATGAAAAACGCATTTCACTTTTGAAGTTTTACCAAATTATACTACTCGGCAAAAGTTCAGTTTTATTGAGTATAATTAGGAGGGTTTTTTTTTATTTCTATATTTTGACATTAATTTGCATACATTGACTATGATTTAACTTTGTGCTTGTGCTAATTGTAACTGGAAATGTGTCCGTATTAGAGGGTCACATTTTATACTCACACTGACCGAACGTAGTACATGTGTCTGTGAGAGGAAACACAGTAGACACAGGGACAACATGAAAACTCTGTGTAACAGTAGTTTAAATTTACGTCTATATGTGCAGAAACAAACTGATACGACTCGTAAATGCGCTAGAAAGCAGCGCCGCAATGCTCGTGATTAGCATCGCAGTTAGCATCCGCTCTTGAGTCTCTTCTAGCACTGACCAACCGTCAGACTAAATTCCCCATTATAGTCAAAATATTCAGCTGCTCAGCTACCGTGTACTTCATTCTCAGATACCTGGCTTTACCAAGTCCACACAAGAACACATCCAGGTATTTAGACCGCTCTCGGTCAGATGCGTACCGTGAATTGTAACAGTACTGGGGCAGACAGCAGTGACAAGTCCACAAGAGCACAAGCACATATATTGAACACATATTGATTCATTGTTTTCAACACAATGGCTCCACTTAATTTTAGTAGCCTTAGTGTGGTTTAAGTAAAATTACTTATATGCCTGTGGTGTCAATTTCCATTCAAATCCATTCAAATCATTCTTGACACTTACAGTATATTCTGACTTTACAATTCGTATGGTGTTTCCTAGCATTCACACTACTTGTTCATTCAAACCAACCCGTGAAATGACGTTCAATTCCCCATATTTGACATTTCAAATCATTGCCAACAATTAACTTTCCACTTGACCGGGAACACGGAGGGACGCGCTTTGACTGTGAAAGGAGGCAGCGAGGGGAAATTTCTCCTGTTTCCATATGACGGGGCTGTATCGAGCTGACAGTGAGGGGAAAATACCATCCTGATGTCTGAAATACAGCGAAAGAACAGTTGGTGGAAAGGTCTCTCACACACACATGCATGGATGCTCACTCATGAACGCGGGCCTACACTTACAACCGTACATGGATGAACGCACAGAAGTTCGCACACACGCGAGTACACACAAAGGTCAGTATATCCCTGATGGGTATTGATGCTGGAATAAGGCCTTTCTACGCAGTTAGAGGTATCTGAGAGAGTTTTTCTCATGCGTGTGTGTGCGAGAGAGAAAAATCATATCACTGTTTTATTGAGCAAGTGGTAAATGCCAATCAGAAAAAAAAAAGATGAATAAAGAGGATTTTCACTAATTGCCCTTCATAGATCGTATATCTTGCAGTGGAATGTCTCCATGTGTATTTTTAGTTTTGGGAAAACAGAAATAAATTATAAAATATAATAAGCCTCAGCGATTATACACTGTATTCAAATATATTACATCCAAACAATGCAAATGACTTAGTGGTTATTATTTCACTGTGTAACCCCGGTTTCTAAAACTTACTTTCAGATATAACCCAAGTTTTTTTTTTGTTTGTTTGTTTTTTTTGTTTTTTTTTTGCATTGGGGTGACTTATTTTGACAAATTAATTCAGTTCTATAACATTTTATTTATATCTCAATCAATCAAAATGACCTCTAAAGCCAACCTATTGCAAAACTGAGAGCTTTACAGAACCCAGAGCCTGAAAACCCACAAAACAATTCCATTCAGCTGATGCGGTGGAGGATCCTTCTGCTCAAGACCAACCGCATAGAAAGAGACAGAAAGAAAGAGAGAGAGAAAATAGAAGGGAGAAGAGAGCAGCGCATGAATTCATATGCGCATCTGGATAAAGCATACATGATACATACAAGAGAGCGTGATACTAGAGTATGCATGATACATGGGGCAATAAAGGATGCCAACAACTGGATAGAAAAAAAGAAGGACACACAATTAGTGACATGCCATACTAGGATATCAATACGTGGAGAGTGAGAGAGTACCCCAGCAGCCTAGGCCTATAGCAGGCCTATATAACTTGAGACAAACTGAGCCAGGACCAGCTATAAAGGCAACATTAATGAACTCTTCTGAAGTTGCAGGGTGTATGGCAGCAAGACTGATACCACGACTGAAGTTTCAGGCAAGATCTTTGTGTTGGCTAAATGCTAATCAAGGTGTTTTTGCTTTAAAAGTAAAGCTGTACAATCTCAAAAACATGACCATATACTGTATTTAACAATGGATGCCACACACTGCGTCATCAAAAGCCAAACATACTGCAGAACTGAGTGCTTGTGAGGAGTGTTAGTGTCATTCGGGATCGGGTGGCGGTGGAGACGTGTTACTGAGGTCCCTCATCCTGACTGACATTTAAAAAATTAACATGCTGAAATAATGCAGGGGAGCAGTGTTTGTGTGTCCTCATGGTGTTTATGCAGTCTTTTTTGGTATGACATGGTCTTGTCTGACGCTGTTTTGCTGTTTACCCTGTCTGTCACTGACACTACTGATTGACACAGTATGCGACATCATGGTGCAGTGCTGTTGTGTCAGTTTCACCATCAGTTATTAATACGATCACCATCAATATTATGTTGTAAATTATTTATTTTTTTATGTACGTGCCCACAAACCTTCTGAGGTGAGCGTGTGCTATAACAGTCATGCATGTAAGTGTTAATGTTGGTATAAAAGGGAACGCACTGAATGGCAGGACACTGAACAGCTTTGTCTCAGCCGGGGTTGGCTTTGGACTGTTTTGCTAACAAGGGTTTATTTTTGCCTAAAACAATTCCCGTTGTGCATTTTGGGCCGAGGCAGAGAGATGACTCAGAGGCCGGATTTACAGTAAGCAAACAAGATTTCTAAGGGTTCTGCAAAAAGCTCAGCAGGAGACGTGCACCACTACGAACTAAAGTTTTCTGCATATTCTAGAAGAAAAACACAGGTACGGGCGATGAGAAGCAAATCTGAACTCTCCTTTTGGTCATCAACTTGCAGCAGCAGCAGCAGAGATTCTGCTAACCGGGGCAAATGACAATAAGGACAATGGACAGATCCTGCAGAGCTCACAGCTGTGGGATCAGCACTCTGGATAGCAGCCATCATAAAAAAAAAAAAAAAAAAAAGCTTGCAGAATGAAGTTTTAAAAAGTCATTAATAATCTGACAATAAGCTTCATCATCATGCGAACATTGTTTATGAAGACTCAACTAAAGAGATCATATGCAGGCAATAACTCAGCATGAAAAAAAGCTTATGCTTCCATTCCCTTGTCTTACAATGTAAGATGATACACAGTAAGCTAAATTAATCCACCCTCTGCAAGCGATTTATGAAGACAACCTGCACAACAATAGAGTTAGCCAATCGCGTGGCTGCGGGTCAGTGCATAAAATCCTGCTGCAGAGGGGCTTCATTTAACGTCCATAGCTGATCACCTGAGATTTTTTTACCACTGCAGTCTTGAGTTTTTATTCAGTATAGTGAGAAACACACACACAAAAAGAGAACAATCGTTGAACAGCAGTTGTGTGCACAGAAATGTTTTGTTGATGATGGAGGTCAGAGGAGAATGACCAGGACGGTTGGAGCTGACAGAAAGGCGACGGCAACTCAATTAATCACAACTGTGCCGAGCTCTGACGGGCCTCGGCAGCACGAGATCGTGTTGGGGGTTCCACCCCTATCAGACAAGACCAGAACATGGGGGCCGTCCTAAATGTGCTAAGTTTTTGTTACATTACGTCCTTATGCTGTGAGTCCGTCAGTTCATTTCATTATGGATCCAACTTTGTGCAGACACTGTCATGTTGAACCAGCAAAAGAGTCTTTCCTTAATTGTTGTCACAAATTTACATGTGCGTCCTTGCCTAAAATAGTGGTTGCCAGTCCTGTAACACAAATACCACCCTCAATAGGTTTGTACCTATGACCTTTACTCCCAGTAGCTCATTTGTTGGTTCAGACCATAGACTGTATATAAATATGGACAATGCATCCCCACTTCCTGGCATTGTCCAAACTGACGCTACTTTCCCGGGAATACGGGCTGGGTCATCTTGCGTGGCATCTTGGAGCCGATTGCTTGAAGTGTATTTTAGTGTTTTAGTTTGGCCAAAGTCCCATCCACTAACATGGAAAGGGTGGAGCTTATGAGCTATACTGCAGACAGCCACCAGGGGGAGCTCTACTTGCTTTGGCTTCACTTTTGAGGAGCTGTTCAGGAGTTTTAGAAACCGGGGTTACACAGACTTCCCCAACTTCGTGGTAGAAAGTTGGTCTGGATCTGCTCCACTGAGAACTGATCACGCCAATCAAACCATGTAGGTGGTCTTTGTGTAGTTATTACAACAAAATGGCTCTGATTGGTTGTAGGACTACCCAATTGCGTGCAAAGGTCTTTTTTTTATTCTTCTCTTTATCGGTTGAAACACGCCCCATAATGAAACCCAAATGGCATGTTACCATGTCATATTCTGATGAGGATTGAGTCCTGTTAAGCCGGGCTAATGTATGAATATTTAATCATAAGAATATATATATGTTTTGTTTTATGAATTTAATCATCTTCTTACCTAAGGGTGTCCAAGTCCCCAGGCTGGTTTAAAAATCTTATTGTAGGCTGAAGTGTAATAATTTCCCATGACAAGCACTAAGGAGCTGCATCTAATTATATTTAGCCAGTATTAAAAATCTGTTTTAGATGTAACTTGTCATGATCAGTCCCAGTGTTAAGATCACATATCTTGTGTCGTTGACAACTGAAAGCGTTTCTATTCTCAGGCTACTGCTGCTTTGCATTGGAAAAGCTGCTCACGTTTCATCGTCTTCTTTCACCTTTTTCTGTCGTGTTCGTCACAATCACGCACCTTTGTGGACGTTTTCCTTTCAGCGCATCCCTGACAATTGGCCTGTGCTGGATACGTCTCTCGATTAATACACCGCCTCGAAGTGGAGCGGAACAAAGGCTGTGTGTATGTTTAACTAAATACTTCAGGTCCATTAGGGGGAATGCATCGCTCGGAGAACAGCCCCCCCCCCCAAAAAAAAAATAAAAAATTAAATAAAGTAAATTGAAGTTGGTCCAAAATTACCACTGTCATTTTGCATCATATAATTACCATAGAGACTTCCAATCTGGTAATTGCTTGGTATTATTGTGGGTTTTGTGTGTCCAATACTCTTGTGACCCAGTGTGTGTTCTTAGAAAACACATATGTTTGCGCATGTTCATGTCTCTTCTTGTGCCTACTTCTCCGAGGTCATATCCATGTGCTATCAGTCTCCAGGCGCTAGAAGGGTATGTGTGTGTGTGTGTGTGTGTGTGTGTGTTTCAGCCGGGGCTTAATTGAATAGGAGGTAAAGGCCATGGCGTCCCCCTATGGTGCAGACTCTAAATGTGGCCTCACTGGAGAGAAACCAAGGGGAAATCGAGCTCAGAGACACGGAGAGCGAGCGAAAGAAAGAGGGCGAGATGACTATAAATTTGACATTCCTCAGAGAGTTTGAATAGAAAGACTGACAAAGAAAGAGAGCACAGCTAAATGTGGGCTCCCCGATGAGACGGAACGAGCTTTAGAGAAGAGAAAACGGGAGCGGCGGAGAGAGACAGAGAGAGAGAGACTTTATCTAAATGTGTCCCTCCCCAGCGAACGGGCTTCGAGACCAGGGGAGCTGTCCTTGGTTCTGAATAAGCCTCTGGCATGGAACCAAGTCAAGCAGTTAGCATTGAGCACATCGCACGGGGCTGAAGGCTCATACACTACCTCTTTGTCACTGTCTCCCTGTTCATCTGTCTCCCTCCCTTTCTTTTAACCCCCCGTCACCCCGCCCGTGTTTGTCGTGGAGATGTGACACAAGCAGTTAGTGCAGCGCACAGATTGCAGCTGGAGGCAACAAGATACAGCTCCTCTCTATCTGGGCGCATCCACCTTTGTTTTCTTTGTGTTTCACCGTCCTCTCATATTTCTTTTTTTCTTTTTTTCATCTTTTTGCGTTTTCTTCGATCATTTTTAATCGCGCCTTTAACAAAATGCAGAAGAAAAAACAGGTAGAGTTGGGAAAGAAATGTGTGCAATGTCTTTTTGGGGTCTTTAGAACGGAGCTGAGTTACAGTTCGGTGCAGTCAAGGCTTGACATTTGTTGGTTACTATTGCCTTTTTCCTCGCACAACAACATTTTTACGCGTCGATAACACTCATGATGTTGAAGCATTTCTTTAAATCAAATCATATCAGCTTAACTTTCCATGCATTGCTCTCTGCACTTAACCCATCCAAACTTGGAGCAGTGGGCGGTCGTGCAAGGAGAGCAGTCTGAAGGGTTGGGGGTTGAGTGCTTTACCGTACCAAGGCACCTCAGCCATGGACATCGTGGGGATCCAACCAATGATCCCCACAGTCCCAAAGCTGCTTCTCTAACTAGTTAGTGATCCCCCTTAAAGTATGAGTATGCTAAAACTAGAGAGAGCAGATATTTTAAGTCTAAAATCATTAATTATCAGGCTAAATGTCTGTTTTGGGTAACTTAAGTCCACAGCTTCCTTCAGTACGCAGATAGATTCTGGTGAGAAACACAGAGACTGGATGCATTCAGTATCTTTTACAGTTTTATTGCAGAAAGGAAGATGGTGAGAGACCCAGAGCCTGCTGAGTCTCTGGCTTTTACAGAGGATCGGCAATGCCTATAGGTACATCTAAACAGAGGAAGGGAAAGGTTCAACATATGTGCCATATATGGAGTTGTTTTCCACTAGAGATGGTCACCAGGTGTTAACCTCTTATCTCGTCTATCCTGACAGCTATGGCATGTGCATGAAAGCCATCACACATTCCAAGCGTGCCCGCTCTCTGTGGGTTTTTTAACAGACTCAACATTGCTTTCATGCACAAACGCGAATTAAAAAAGTCCAACTACTGACAAGTAGTTTAAAAAAAAACTCAAAATATGTAACGTTAGCTGAGTACCCCCTCACTGAATATATAACGATGTCCTATTAAAACTATTCAGTCACTTTTTCAGGCATTAATCATAAGGCTGACATGACAAATCAGAACATTTCAGTAACAGTAGTCGTCTTCTGAAGTACTCAACAGGTTTACCTTTGGTGTTTTGTTTCCAGATGCCGCTTCAGTTTTGACGGCTCCATGCTTTCACGTGCCAACACCTCACACATAACACACTGAGGATTTTGTCCTCAATATAAGAAAATCCATATCTCATACAATCTGTGTTGTACCTGTGTTTCACCATGCTAAATTAGCATATGTAAACAAACTTTACAGATCTTCTTCTATGGTGTGAAATGGCTTGTGTCACCTGCCATCTACAGCCCCCTACTGTTAAGGAGTGTGAATCAATGATTTTTATTTTTTTTTTGCCCAGGCAAAGGCACACGACCCATTGAAAACAGGCCTGCAACCCACTTTTGGGTCGGGACCCACCAGTTGAGAATCACAGCTATAAAGGGTAAAATTGAAAACAATACCACTGCCCATTTTGAAATTGAACCAGACAGAGAGAATGTGAAACTTAAGAAATCACATTTGCTAAGCTAATGCCAGTGGGTCATTTGGTGCTAGTGGAAAAAAAAAAAATGTGAACAGTGAATCTTCGCTTTTGGATAAAAAAATCATTCTCTCGCGGAGTAGAAGACCAACGAGCGTGATAACACCACTGTGGGCCGTAAAACCAAAACAATGAGCTGAAAAATATTAAAAAGTTGGACGAAACTGTAGAGTAACATTCTACATACCAGTTCAACACTCTGTGGGAGAGTCCATATAGGTAGTTTATTTTTTTTTTTTGTTCCGCTCAGCACAGCGGCTTTCTGAAAATTTCAGCAGTTTTGAACCAGAAGCGCTCAAAAGAGGCGGAGCATGCTCAAAAAATTATATCAGGCGCAGTGCTTTTTTTCTAGGCTGCTGCCTGAGGTCTCATAGGAAGCAACTGAAAAAATAAGTCACGGCTCAGAAAAAAAAAAAACCCTACATGGACACTTACACTGGACCTGAATTATTCAGTTACCCCAAAGCCCCGTCCATTTATAAAGGGATTCTCTTGTCACCCATCACTTTGCAGCTGACAGCTAGCTGCTAGTGGACATTTCAGTCTCTGGTTGCCTAAGGAGTCATATTGTATATTACTCATCCAAAATGTTTTTGGGTGAAAGTGGGAGAACATTAAAAAAATATCGCTAGCGCACCATCTTTTCTTTTAGTTAAAAGATAGGCCTGGTAGTCTTTTAGATCGCCCGGAGGTAACTCGCTCTCGTCTCGCTGTCATCACTGTATTTGAAAGGAAAATACCCTCAAAGATGCTGACACTGAGTTTGGGTTCACCCACTGCTTCAAACACACAATCAGCACGGTGAACTGGGAGCTAGGAACAGAAGCTGTGGATGGTGTTCGCAAGAAACATTTGGGAAACTCTGTATTTGTGTCATATGCCATTTAACCGGATCAGTCACTCCCACTGCCCATTGCTTCAGACACCAACAAATTAGTCCAACTTGGTACCGCCACTCATTGCTTGGTCTCTCACTGTCATATGGTTGCTAGTCTCTTCATGAGTGCATGCACCCTTTCTGGTTCTGCAGATTCCATTCCATTCTGCAGTTGTGGAAACACATTGCTACCACGCAAACCTGCGAGTCCACTATTCTGCAGCAGAACCACGCGTGTCTTTTTCATGATCAAAGATCGCGCCCAGATCGGATCTTAATGCAAGGTCTTCTCTAGAAGCTGAAACAGTTGACTGCTCATGTTGGTTAAAGAACTTATTTGCAAAAGTTGATATTTGTTGATAATAATTATCAAGCTTAAAGACTGAAAAAAAAGAAAAAGTGCTCCCCATTAGAGGCAATTCTAGCCTAGTTTAGCGCCCTTCGAACTTCGGTAATGCCGCCTCCCCAATGTAACTATGCCCTAGGTAAGAGTATAGCTAGCAAGCAACATAGACCATGCAAACCGGACCACAAGTCCACTATTTTGCAGCATAACCATAATGTCACATTAACACTATATTTACTGTAAATGCAAATGAGGAAACCAAGCCAGATGGAGGAATTGGTTTGTAATGAGCGAGTTCCGGATATTGTGCACATGTAAACAGCAAATGTTTAAACCCCTGCCCAAAACTTCATTCAATTCTCCACAGGATCTTTCTGTTTGCTAAAATGGTGTCATGCACATCAACAAAATAAAGGTTACAACTTTCTTTTCTATCTCAATATGATCCCATAGTTTATTGCCCAAAGGTCTCTAGTTTAGGTGTAATCGGGTGCAATTACAGGTTAACTGTCGAACGGCCTCAGTTCAGATTCAGCGAGTTTAGATTTCCCACTTCATGCTGTTGAAAAGCCTCCAACCCTACTGGCCCCTAGTTAAGATTCAGACAAGTGGTTGGGGCTCTGAGCCGCTAAATGGGCCCAGGAGATGTGAGGAGATGATGGCGGCTGGCTGAGTTTGTCAGTGTTGACAGAGCAAAAAGAGGAGGGCGGAGGGCGGCAGGGGGGCATGAAAACAGGACAAGGGGAAGAGCAAGGGAGGAAAAACATTAAATAAATGAGTTAGATTGCCCTCGTCACAAATCCTCTTAGACTTCACAGCTTCCTCTTCATGCATGGCTTCACATTTTGCATTTGCCTCCGCTGCAGTTGTTTTACGAGCGTTGGAAAAGGTAGGCGGAGGTGGCACGTGTGTCAGCCTTTGCTTTTAAAAATGAAACACTAGTGTAAAAAAAAAAAAAAATATATATATATATATATATATATATATATACCGCTAAAACATTTGTCTCTGCATGTTTTCTTTTCCGAGTCCCTACCACTGTCTAAACCTTTTTCCCACCCATCTGTCACCTTAACTGTCCATCCATCCATCATGCCGGACGAATAAAATGAAGATAAAATGCTCAGAGAATAACCTCAGAGAAGGAAAAGGACAGCTGGGGGAACAAAGACACATCCTGGCTTCTGTCCCCCGTAACATTCGCTGTCATTTCAGCCTGGAGCTGTGGCAGCGTTTCAGCAGCAGTATTTCAGCGCCATTGGTATTAGCCCACCTCGCCAATATTTTAGCAATCATATTAACCTTGCCAGCCAACATCTCAGCATTTATATTAGCCCCCGCGTCCAATATTTTAGAATCGCATCAGCCGTGTTGCATCTGTTAAGTGTACAACATTTGAATTCCTCTCCTCCCGGGCCCCTTTTTTTTCGCTCTCGATGCCGGCCAAGGAGGGCATCGTTTTTACGGGCCAGGAACAATAAATTACCAGAATTAGTCCTTTTTCCCATTTTAGTGAATATGTTTTAGACAAGTGGGAAGGGAAGAAATGAAAAATCAAGCTAAAACATCGAAAAAAAAATCCACGTCATCCTAGATTTTAGCCTTGGCACGGTAACGTTAGATGTTAGGAGAGTGGATGGGTTTAAATTAGGCAGCTTTATTCTACATAATAACAAAGAATAGAAAAAAACAACAATAATAAACAAAATGTGCTCAAAATGTGGTCAGCCCATTATAAAATTAACTACAGGATCATCTGAGACCACGACTGCTGCACCGAGGAAGCCACTGGCATCTTCTATCTTAGGTACTAAGTACATAATCACTGGGAGCCGTAACTATAATCCAGAACAAAAGTGCCCCCAACAAACTTAACCCATTATCTGGTGAGCAACCACATTTGGTAACCCGTAACTTCCGTAACAATAATCTGGAACAAAAGTGTCCCCAACCGCCTTAACCCTTTATCTGGCGAGGAACCACATTTGGTAACTTCCGTACACATTTTAAATTGCGTCCCCGTGCCTCTCAGTGTGGATTAGAAGCAGGTGGTTTTCACTCAAAGATTGAGGCAACATTCTCAGGTCAAATGTGGTCTGCAAGGTCCACCTCTGCATGAACGCTGAGCGTAACTTCTTTATTAGGTATCAGGAAGAAGTGGCCTGATGTTGTCTAATGTGATAATGTGAATGTTGGACAAGTGCCTGAATCAGCACTTATGTTTTAATGGTCTAAAATACATACCACTTAAGGGCAAGGAACCACATATGGTAAATTTGTTGACCTTGATTTTTTTTTTTTACATGAAAATGTCACAAAAGTAAAAAAAATAAATAAATAAATAAAAAGAAAGTCGTCTTATGCCCTACAATAACCCTCTAGGGTTGAAATTAGAAAACTAGGGTTGAAGCATTTCACTGAGTGCCCTGTAAAGGGTTAATCTGAACAGACTGGGCTAATGCGAAAGAATGATGTTCTCTCTGGGTGCAATGAATACATTACTTCTGCACGTTTGCCCCATATGGAGTAGTAACATGTTTCCAGAGTTTCTGGGAAAGACATGCAAAATAGAGGGTGACAATTTTTCGGGACTCCCGCGGGTCACGTTGTTCCCACGGGAGTCCCGCGGTACGGGAGTCAATTTCACTGTTGGTAACGTTATAGGGACAGGATAGAGCAAAGAATCAACAGGAGCGGGCAGGAGCGGGACGGACCCGGAGATTAAATTAAAAAATGATGCTGCAATGCAGTGAGTGCGCCCAACTTTAGACAACAACACAGGGAGCGGGACGGGATTGGAGAGTCTTTCTCTCGAGAGTTTGCGGGACAGGATTTATTTGGGGGGGGCAGTCACGTGATCTGGATATGACGGGAGTATTTTTGTGGGCTCGGGATGGGATGGGAGTGACAATTGATTCCCGTGTCACCCTCTAATGCAAAACAATGGTAGTACAACAGTGAGTTGCTAAAGGAGCAGCAAAGCTATGACTTTATTGAGTGTCCATGTAAACAGTTAGGTTAGAAAAAGCCTGATTTCAATCAACGTGAAGAAATATTCTCTGTCTAAACGTAGCCAGTGTCTGTTTCCAAACCTTCATTCCTCATTCCATTCTGATTACTGCCTCAACTGCAGCAAAAGAAGAAACAGACAATTCTGAACCTCTTCCTCCATCACTGGTTCCATGGTTCATTCCCTTTCAGGCTCAAGGAGGCTCTGCACTATAGAGGGGTTGAGACTGAGCAAAGCTTAAAGCCTGTATTGTTTTTTTGCCAGAAAGCCACATGCAGCTATCCCGTCATGGTTTTATGTTCTAATTTTTCCGCAGAAGCTTTTCCATGTCTGCATGGGTGAGCCTCGGGGATACAACAAGACTACCCTGTGGTCGTGACACGACATTAGGTGTAGCTATACCCTTTGAGCCTGATCATGTTGGATGAGCCTGCAATGACAGGCAGGATATAGAAACTGTTCTGAGGTTTGTCTTCAGCTCAGATCACAACATATAGTTCTATTTAAGACTTTTTTTTTTTTTAGCATTTTGACTGATAAATAAATAAATGTGGCTTGGAGCTTTGTCTGTAGTTGTCATGGAGATGGTTTCATGGGGGATTTCTGTCACACGGGAGCAAGACTGAGGCATCTTTGTTCGTTCAAAAATGGCCTTTGCCATCAGATATGAATGGCCGCATGATCATTATCCATCCAGTGAATAAAGACCAAGCTTGACAGTGCAACACCAGCAGAAACTACCTGAAGTGTCCCGTTCAGTCCAGGTTGGTCGTGAATCAGCTCCCAGCTGATCGTATTTGCGGCACACAAAGCTGCAGCGGGTGAGATCACTGTTTGAGGTTCAGCCCTCCGCCATGGATCACAGAAATAGCCAACATGCCATTGTGGTGCCGGGGTGGATTTTTATTCCTGTAATGAGCAGTCTGCAGTGACTGTATCCTGCTGGGGAGACCAGACATCATTTATGCACAGGACAAACAAGCCGCACAGGCTCTGCTGCCAAAAGCGCCATTCATTTAATAGAGACAAGACAGAGAGAGGGCAGCGTGCATACTGCCACACAGCCAGCACTGCACTGCAGAGCCCAGCAAGCAGACTGGGGGGTGGGTTAATCGAGCCAGTTATTTGTGAACTTTGTCATGTCTGTCTTCAAGTATAAATTTGAAAAGCTGGAGTGTAAATAATCACGATCCAATGTACCAAATAGAACCTATTAATGGTTAAATGAGCGATAACATATATGTGTGGGCTAGGGTTTGGAGCGTCACAGACTATATAAAGCAAGAGTAATTACTTGGTTAGCATTTCTATCTGTGTTCATCTCCCTAATCATTAGAATAACAGTACTTATGGTGTTGTGCAGCAGTTTCAAAAAGATGCAAATGTGGAAGGAGTGTGATACTTGTATGGAATTATGTAATTCAGCCTTTGCCATCAAGTGTCGTTGCATTTTCTGCTATTAACCAATGTTTGATATAAATGTTGGTGGACACATGCGTCCCAGACCACCTCCAGATGTGGTCAGAGATCGGCTCTCTCAAATGCGATCTCAGTGTGTCCTGGCCATAGACTGTATATAAATATGGACAATGCGTCACCACTTCCTTGCATTGGCCAAACTGATGCTATTTTCCTGGGGATACAGGCGGTGCCATCCAGAGTCTTCGCAGAACGGCTCCGATGACCCAACCACACTTCCGCTAGACTCACCTTTTCATTTAATTAATACCACGTTATGCTCTACCTCCACCAGTTACAATGAAATGTTGGATTAAACACTGTACTTGTTTTTAATTATTATTATTTTATTTTTTTACAACTCTCACACTCCCACGGGACCACTTTACGGAGCACCCGGCATGGCATCTGGTAGTCGCCATAATGTCACATCCTGTTTCTGTAGCGTCAAATAACTTACTAATATGAAACGTATCCAAAAACACTTACACATTCATCAACATTATATTAACTACCTAAAATAACAGAAACCATCCTTAAAAAAAAATAATTTGATGTGTATTTTAATGTTGTAGTTTGATGCAAGTCCCATCCACTAACATGGAGGAGGTGGAGCTTATGACCTATACTGCAGCCAGACACCAGGGGGAGCTCTACTTGCTTTGGCTTCACTTTTGAGGAGCAGTTCTGCCGCTCATCTTTATACTGTTTATGGTCCTGTCGGCGTTCACACATGTCTTTTACGTGATCGGATCACAACACAAGGTCTGAAGAGGCAAAGCACTGGGAGGCCAGGATTCAGCATCTTGCTCAAGGACACTTTAGCATTTGGCCGATGTGCCTGGGGAACCCTTTTAGTGGAAGGCACGCTCTACCTACTGAGCCTCAGCCAACCCAAGACTACATGCAAATTCTTCCCAAACTGTAACCAACTGTAGGGAACAGAAAGACAGGTGAGAAGCCACTGTTGTAGAAGACGTGAACTAACCTTACCCCAGTGACTATACTGTGCGTCTTCTCCAGTTCATAGTGAATTAACAATACAACATGCAGACACAGGCCAGGAAGTAATTCTTTAATTAACCATGAAGTAATGCCATATGTCTGATATCATACAATTTCTCACCAGGAAAACTGAGGCTTTGTAATTACCTAACTTTTCTGCTTTGGTCTCGTAATACTCAGGAAGTCCCCAGTGAGACTGGAGGGCAACGCATGCTCAGCAAACATTCCCAACTAAATAAAAGCTTATATATATATATATATATATATATATATATATATATATATATAGCGCAATACATTGTAAAAGTGTGAGATGAGGGTGAAACTCATTTCCTCAGTGTTGCCTCTTAGTGTTTTTTTGCTTGGCACTCGGCCAATAAATCCACAGGGACAACAAGGTGAACGGCCTGGCCTGCTGACTGCCTTCGGTTCCTTATTTTTTTATATCCCAGATTGTTTCTATAATATCCATGGGAGGGTTCAGGGTCGTGGCCCGGTGCAGCGGCTGCCAATCTTTCCGGTGCAGCCGCTCACTTTCCGCGAGTCCCGAAAGACGTCAGCTTCGTGCATTGATGTGAAATGTCACATGAAGCCCTCTACATTTGAAAGGGTCAATGAAAAAAAAACACAAATAAATTCCGCTCACATGCTCCCAAATTCATTATCTACAGGAAACAAAGACGGTCTTAACGTCAAGCAGATTGCTTTCACGACATTTAAGTCAGAGCCACACAGTTAATTGCCTTTAAGAGCACATTTTGCGTGTATGAATTCCCAAGTCAATTGCTCGGTCTCCTCAAAGGGAGGTAAAACAAGGGGCCGTATCGCGCTTGGCTTCTTTACGTATCGAGACAGTTGCTTTCTATTATTTATGTGTGCTCAGGAGGAAAGAAAACAGGAAGCAGCGGCAAAACACACCGTAGCGTTTGATGGCGACGGCGATAAAGCAGAAACTGTAAATGGTGTAGATGATGAAAATCTAAAACCGAAGACAAAAACGCTTCTATCAATTCCAGCGGCACTGTCTTCGCTGTAATTCCGGTGTGCTCAGTATGGCACCTCAGTCGAATCCATTAAACACTGTTCTGGAGTTGTTTACACACACGCCGCTCTGCCTCATTTACCATGCAAGTATAAGAATGATTATTTTAATGGAAAAAAAAAAAAAAATAGTGACTCATTACCTAAATGCAAGAAGGCCCATTGAACAGTTTACACATCCATTAGGCTATTCACAGAAACACTGTTTTGACCTGAGTCACAAAGACTAGAATCTCTCCTGTGGAAGAGACTGTGGAATACGTTACACTCAGGGCGGCACAGTGGCGTGGTGGTTTAGCACTGATGCCTCACAGCAAGAAGATTCTGGGTTCGGATCTGTGTGGGTTCTCTCCCACCGCCCAAAGACGTGCTGTCAGACTGGCGACCTGTCCAGGGTGTACCCGGCCTCACGCCCAACAACAGCTGGGATAGGCTCCAGCCCCCCTGCACCCCTCCAGAGGGCAAGCGGCTACAGAAAACGAACGCATGAATGGATGTTACACACAGCTGCTTACTTCAGATGCAACACATCTCCATGCATAAATGTCAGAATACTGTAGGCCGATGCCAATGACTTGCAAAATGATGCATGAATGTTTGCAGGGGTGTCATGTGTGAGTGATTTTGTGGACAGCCAAGAAACTTTGAGCCAAGAGACTGAGGTTTGAGACCCGTGTTGGAGTCTTTTTGTGTTAGACCATTACTTTGGATTGGCAACTCAGAAAGAACTGATTATTGGGTTGGGTTGAATGATCCTTTTTACGACGTTAAACGTTCACGCGCACAATAACAATTCTGTTATTTTCTGTCTATAGAGGGACAGTGGAGCGCATTCGCCAACAGACTGATTCAGCTCAGCTCCCACAGTGAACAGGACGCCTTTAATACCATTCTCTATCCAGCTTTACAACAACTGACCTTTCTGTAATAGATAACTCCATGTTATTCATGTTAATGCACATTATTGCAACTTATTAATCCTTCCTGTGACTATAATATACATATACTTCTGTCTCTGTTCCTTGTACATTTGTTCTCATACAAATGTAATACATTTTTGACTGGATTTTTCAACTGTCTTCACCAGTTTTTCTTTTTACCAGTGGTTCTTTTTTTTTTTATGTGCAGCTGAGCTACTGTGACCGGGCAATTTCCCTTGTGGATCAATGAAGTCTATCTAAGTCTAAGTCTAAGTCTAACACGCCATTTGGATTTCATTTTCAGCTAATAGGGAGAAAAACGAAATACCCCTGCAAGTAAATTAGATAGCCTCACAACCATTCAGAGCCATTTTATTGTAAACAAATTCAACTCTACGGCGCTCAAATTAGGCAACTGCCTTGTTACTCTTCAGTCTATCGTCTCATGAAGCCCGTCTGAATGATTTGATCTTTGCCTGCACACAGTCCCACTTCATGAGTGTTAACAGTAGCAGTTTATGTGGAAACAGAGTAAGAAAGGTGGTAATTCAACTGCTTCTCTGTCATTTTCTTTGCTTCGATGGTGACAAGTGCTGACCCGGCAGTTGAGGATGGACTGGCAGTGTCATAAACATGTAATTAGTCCAACAAAATCATCCCCACTGTTGGATAAATACAGGATCTTACATAATATGGTAGGTTTTGCATTATTTTATTACTATCAAAGTACACTGCTCCTTGGTGTGTTGATTTCTATTTATGTAAGATACAATGTAAACAGGATTATAGAGTGGCATGCAGTAACGGCTTGTACCACTAATCCTTTATTCATTTAGTTTCGGGCAGCCTATGGCAATGCAAGGAAATATAAACACATCATTAAGGTATTAAACTACTGCCTTTTCAGCATCTAATAAATGTCTCTCATACCTTGTCCTTTTGTCCTTTTCAGTCCGCTTTGGTTTCCATCAGCTCCTTTTCAGCTGGTACAGATACAATATGTTCAAAACTTTTTGATGTTACTTAGTTGGTAATTGTATGTGTTTGGTACTGGAGGTCACATACATAGATTTTTCACTTAAAGGGGGGGGGGGGGGGGGGGATGGGAGTGATAGTAAAGTTGTGGGCCATAAAATGGAGCCAGTTAGCTAAAAAAGCTTAAATACCCCCTCTATGGCTGAGTGGGACTGCAGAGGCCAGTGATAATACTTTACGGTTTCTCGCTACAATCCACATCTTTCACATTACGCACGGGCAGTTGACCTTTTTGTTCGCTTAACAGCAGATAGCCGAGATGGAAGTGGGGGAATTGTGCTTAGGGTTGTCAGAAATCAAAATGTCAGAAATTCCCAGGAAGGGAGATTGATTTGTGTGATGCTCTTTCAGCGTAAATTAAGTCAAAGTCTCACAGTTCTCTTATCTGATATCTGGTTTTATCCAAACCCTGGGAAACAAATCAATATCTTGTGCTAAACACAGCCTTTTCCATTTAATGGAACCACAATGGATGAAAGCACCGAGCTCCGGGAGTAAATTTGCCCTCTGCCACAACAAACGGTAAAAGGCAGGCTTATTCCCAGCCACCGCCCGTTACAACAGAATATTATTTATGTATTTTCTGTATTTCTCCGCAAGCCATTAGCTAATCTGATTTCTACCCACAAGCTTTAGCAACTTCCCACCAACTAGACGCATTTCTGTCGGCTCAGGAATGTTACCTGCTCCAAACCACAAAGTGGGTGGTTGATAGCAGGAGCAGAGCCAGGTGATGCTGGCCGCCTTGCAGGATGTGTTGATAATTAGCACCTCCTCATCGTGGTTTTTCTCTCAGATATGCATTATTATTATTTTTGAAAGACAGGAAAATGAGCAACAGAGAGTAGATGAAATGACTCACGGTGGAGTCTAGGAATCCAGCGAATGTTCTTTTTGTTTGCTGTTTATACGTAGGTTTAATGCCGTAAGTGAATTTAACCTTTAACCAACACTCTTAACATTTTAATTTGAGTGGAGCAGGGTTGCAGATTGCAGACTAAACACGAAAAACCCTGTTTTTCACTTTTGGCAGTGAGGTGAAGCTGGCAAGCCTCAGACCAGGACTCCTACTGTATTCTGACCTCCACAAGTTTATTTTGTCGGGCTTCTTTAACAGTGGGTAACAGTTATTTTAATTTATTTTCCGCCATGACTAAAACATATTGAACAAAAGGCATCCAAAATTCGACTCAGTCCCTGCACAAGTCAAAAAGTAGCATACAGTCCGGGTCCTCAATATGCATTATGTCCACTCCATCAGATTGCTTTGTGCTGAAGAGAGCGTTGGTGTTTACCACCCTAATGTGATGAAGCTGTTATGAGAGACTCTCTCGGGGTTATGAGATTCATCAAAAAGAGAACGCATGTAATATCGTTTTAGTTGTTAAACAGATTAACCCTCCCTGTTCCTGCAGGAGCCCGTGGCTAAAAGCCGTTTTCACCAAGACCTCGGGTTCAGATTGCTCAGGGGCCTTTGTTAGCAATTAAAATGTCCCTAATTATAGAAGAATTAACAGCCTCACAAATGTGCACCTCAGGTTCAAATAATAAGTTAATGCATTGTCAGTAATTGCATTCAACTCTCACATACACAAGTGCCAGTTATAGTTTATTTTAATACGATAACAGAAGAATAATAGCAGCCTGGCTGGAGCTGGTGCTTCATTCCATTTAATGAACTCCATGGAAGCTGATGTTCAGTTTGGTTTCTTTTTGAGCTGCTTACCAGGCTACAACTATTTAAGATAATATAAATCATACAAAAAAAAAATAATATAAAAAGTGGTATAATCCTACCACTCTGATTTGGCACCGTACATGCACCTGTGTCTTTTGTCAAACCAAACTAATATTGTGTTTTCCCGGCACTCCATTCGCTCCATTGTGGCGCAGATTGCATAGCAGTGCTAGCTATAAGCTTATAAGAGTTCAGTAGGCCTTCTTCACAGATAATATTTAGAGTCATGATAGTAGTAATTACCGGTAAATAACAAAATGCTGAAAATGATGAACACAAGGGTGATCTACGCAATATTAGGCAGGTGGTCATAATGTTGTGCCTGATCTGTGTTAATTTGATTTGATAATGAGGTGAGATTTACCTCTAATTTATTTTATGTCTATTTGATGGTCTACTGTATGCATGACATGTCATTTTGAATGGGAATGGCTGTTTTTATTTCAGCAAAACCAAAATATCCAAAAGTATCCTTGTACATCCGGACTCAGTCCTTATCAGAATGAGTCTGCATTTGGATTTCATTATGTGGCGTGTTCTAACCAATCCAACCACCAATCGGAGGCATTTTGTTGTAAGCAAATTCAATTCCACCAATGCTCAGAAGACTAACAGCACCATCACCACAGGAGGCTCATCCAAACAGTTTCATTGGCCCGTATTGCATAATCAGCTCCCAACGGAGACACTCCTGACCAACTTTTCTCCACAAAAATGTTGTGTTGGTTTTTATCACAGTGCATTCTGCTAAGCACGACAACAGGTGTTTTTCCTTTTTAGGTACATATGTGACAATGGCCATGCTGTTGTTGATATCTATAAAACGCCTTGTATGAGGATGATTGCGTCACGGTTGGTTTGTCTGGCCTGTTGTGTTGCCACAGTGTTTTGGTCTTGGGCCTTTCAACTAGGAATGAAATGCAGAAATCATGTATCTAGAAAACCTTAGTTCTGTATTATGGCTTGCCAAGGATGCGCTGTATGAACTTCTGATCGACTCAACTGTGGCACAATCACAGAGGTTGAACTTCCCTCTCAGTTTGTTATGAAACAGTCCCACAGATACCTAAAAAAGACAATGGGGTGAGTGTGATGGTGCAAAGCTCCGGTCTTACTGTCACTGAACCAGATAAATCTCTGAATGTCCTCTTATCTCTTGATAGGCATTATAGCGTGTGCATATGTATATACATTCACATGTGTGCATGTATGATTCCAGTCATTTGCTTGCATTACGTGTGTGTGTATGTATGTAGCTGTGTGTATTAACCTCCAAGCCCCAGCATTGGTGGTGCATGCTCCAGCATCTGGGCAAAATGCACAGAGCTAACAGCTCTGGTTCTTTCCAGTGTAAACCTGTCAGTCAGTGGATTCCCTCAGTCCCTTCCTCCACAACACACCAGCAGCACAGTTCAACTCAAAACCTCTACACTCAGAACCTCCGTCCCACGAGCCCTCACCGCACAGCCCCTCCTCTCTGCTCAGTCTGTTTTTCTTTGGGTTAGAACTGTAGAGTTACCTCATCCGTGTGGACACAGCTTGAAGACAGAAGCATGGATTTTCTTTTCTGTGAGTTAAGAGAATGACAGAGATGGATGCATTCTGCTGTGGCAACCAAACAGAAATCAATTATAATAATTATAACAGTCCTCAGCTCTCAGTACATAGTGCTAGACTGCAACAGTTCCAAAGCCCAGAACGGGGTTGTTTTTGTATAGAACTAGTCAGTCAGTCAGTCAGTCAGTCAGTCAGTCAGTCAATTCCCTCAGCACGAAGATCATCTGAAAAACTGCAGGAAAATATAATGAATCAACCTCACAACCAAAACTCCCATGAGCGCACAGCTCAGCTTCGTTTGCTGTGAACTTTTCTCAGGATTACACATGTAGTAAATTAGATTTACAGCCAAATTTGCAGACGTTGGAGAGTAATTAATTATATTACTGTGAATTTTACAAACTTCTGTTGAAGCTCTGCGTCTTGTGTCCCTGCACACATTTTCAAATTGCAACAAATAATTCTACTCATAATAACTGATATGCCGGTTGTCCACAAATGTGCAGCAGTGCAATTTGAAAAACACAACACAACACGCAGAGCTTCAAGAGAATCTTGTAACATCCACACTAATGTAATTAAGTACTCTCCAACGTCTGCAAATTTAGTCTATCCACCAATTTGGTCTGTACAACTACAGTATAGGATGAACTTCTATGACATGTAAGATATTTATAGTCCTTAGAGATTGGCAATCCCTTGCCAGATATTTCCTTCTTTGGAAGCACACCGCTTTGGTCTTGATTAAAAATATCACCTGTTATTTGATGGATTGTCAAGAAACTGGATATACGTATTTATGGCGCAGACAGAATGAACCCTTCTGCCTCTGGCAATCACTTGACTTGAGCACCAACAGGTTAAAAATGTCAATTATTCCATTAAAACACAAACACGGTTTAGGAACAACTGAAAAAAAACATGAAGAACAGCACAACCTGGCCTCCAAATTTCCTAGATCCCAAACTGATCAAGTATCTGTGGCATGCACTGGAACAAGCCTCATCCACAGAGGCCCCTTCCCTCAACCCACTGGACCCAAAGGCCCCCACTAACAATATTCTGTTACCAGACACTACAGGACACCCTCAGAAGGCCCATGTCCATTCTTTGATGGGTCAGAACTGTTTTGGAGGCACAAGAGAGACCTACACAATATTACGAATATGGCTGATTAGTGTATATATTGAATATAGTGGTGCAGCATTTTCTCAACTGAGGTGATTAGGTTGTAGTTTTGAGCACACGTCTACTGAACGATATCTGCCCTAATAAATGTAGGTGCTGTCTATTTCTTCAAGCTCTACAACCAGGTCAAGATTTCAGTTTGTCCAGTAAGTTTGGATCATGATCTGATACCTATAAAACTATTCCCACTAGTTTCAGCTGTACTTTCTTTGCACTGCTTTCCTCTCTTAGTACACCCATCAGTCAAACTGTGATATGTGGTACACTGTATTCTTTCCTGGGGTTCAAAGCCGGGAGATTGGAGGACATGGCCAAGTGAAGAATGCCCAAGTTCAGTTATCAGACCCCCTTTAGCAAAAACCCTCAATGATCAGTCTATACGTTGAATGGAAACGACAAACCTTGACATCTGTTGTGGTTCAACACTGCCTTATCTGCATCTCTCTGCAGATTAGATGGTGCACCGCTGTGAATGTAACTGCACTTGTTCCACTTTCTTGAGGTAGCAACCTCTTCTCCCTTCCTTTGTAATGGCTGCCAAACATCAGCGTTACATCTTCAAAGAGGATGAAGTGAAAGAAGTGTCAAAACAGATGGCGGAAGAACTTTTTAAAAAAAAAAAAAAAAAGAAGAACAGATTTTCCACTCTACAAGGGTTGAACTTTTATTGTTGAGCTTAAGTGGAGGACAGACCTGGATCAGTATCTGTAACATCACAACCAGCCATTTATGATCTACTCGATGAGAGGGTAATTAGCTTGCTTTAATACAGAAGCAATTAATGAATCTAAATCCATATTGGTGTTTGTCATATTTATTATTTTGAGCCACTAGGGGATGAGCTAAAACCTCTGGTGTATTTCTTCCTAGATTGCCGTTGCCATTGGCACATTGGTCGTGCGGAACTCACTAATCCTTCCTCAGACTGATCCGTTATCCTGTCCTGCAACATATATTTTTTGGTTTGTGTATTTGTGACCCATTTTGTGAACCCATTGGCTATAGTGTAAAGACTTAACTTCTGGGGCAATGCCCAGGCCAGGGTTAGGCTAAAGGTTAGGATTACTTTCTGTTCAGTGCGCCAACCAGTTACAGCATGAGTGGCAACTTGAGATAGGAGAATGGAGGTGGAGTTGATAGACAATGTCGACATCCGTATAGATTACACTCAGTTAACGATTTAAAACCTCCACATGTGCAGTGTAGTGCATTTTATTTGGTTGATAAACACAATAGGTTAGCCAACGGGGTATGGCATAGTGACCAAAAAACCCTCCAGTACCAACATCACCATATGGATTATGCATATTCATATGCAGATATCTGTTTAATTTACCCCGTCTGGAATGAGGAAATCTATTAGAGAGCTCGAAAGAGAAAATAATGATCAAAGTCTAAATCTTAAAGGAAACAGCCTGCCGCTTTGAGACGATGAGGAGTTCTTTGGCAGACCGACAAGGAGCTGGCTTCTGACTGCAAAGTAAGATTCACGCCAAGTGTCAAAATAATATTCTAAACTGTTGTTGCCCAACACTGATTAGCTAAATTACGCATAAATAAACAGAAACATATAAGAATAATAATAGTGACCCTTCTTGTAGTTTCTGAAGACATTTCCTCATCTTTGCGGACTCAGTTTGGTTTTATTCACAATCCACAGGGTACAGGTCAGATAAATGAGCCTCCCTCACCTCTGTGTCCTTGGGGAGTAGTACTGAACATGAGGAGTAAGAATTTAGTGTTACACAACTTCCTTTTATGTCGTCCTCTCTCTCTCTGACGTTCCATCATCTGTGTCTATTTCTGTCAATGACCGTCTCAAAGTGTCTCATGTTTGGGAACATCTTGGTCTCATGACGCAATTTCAGATCCGCTTGCTCCACAATCTAACCTCAGCAGCAGACAAAATATTGATTCTGAATGAGAAAGTGACGCAAATCCGGATTTCATGTTGTGATTGACGCAACATAGTTTTTCTAACTTTCTTTAACCATGGTGTTTTGATCCAGATAGCTAGGGGTAAAGGGATGTACCATAAATATACCAAATGGGCAATGGATGCTACTCAAACAAATTAAAATGAGAACGAAGGAAGTAACCAAAGTTACTTATTCAGTAAAGAAAGCAGATAGGAGTAGCACCCCTAAACCTAATATTTTTAGACAGAATTCTTTTACATGTATATGGTAATATGAAATCAAAACAGAGCTCAAAACTAGCCCCTGCTCCCAAAATGAGACAAATAATAATCTTAATCTTTCTAAACAAAGCAAAAGTAGCTCAAAAGCTTGATTCTACAAAACAGGCAACTAACAACAGATTGCTCTTAACTGACACCAAGGCAGCTGTTCGATCTCTACCCACAGCTGCTTCGAATGCCAGTAGAACGGTGCTTTTAAACCAGTTCCCCGATGGAGACAGTCTTCGGATTGGTGGAATGGATGAGAAGAAGGCGGATCACCGATTAAACACAGAGACAAAAACACAGGAAATACCTTGGGCCGTAATGCATGGAAGTGGATTTGTTTCTTGAAACTGAATAAGTGGTGGGAAGTCAGATAAACTTCCTCACCAAACACAGTTGTTTTGCGATGGAAAGTTGATCTGGAACCCTTCCCACCAAGAAGATTTGCTGGCCCAATCAAATCATCTTGATGGGCTTTTGTGCGTTGATGGACAGAAGAGTGACAGCGACATCGTTATAGACGCCCTCTGAAGGCTGTCAAGCTGAATTTATCAACAACAAAAATGACTCTGATTGGTTGTAGGACTCAGGTTGATTGCACTCAGAGGTATTTTTTCTCTGTATTGGTTGAAACGCGCCCCATAATGAAATTCTAGTGGTGTGCTACACCAGGCTAGGTCAGTTGGCCAGTCAATAACAATTGGACAGATTCCAATTAAACTTTGCACAGACATCCATGCTTCCCTGAGTAAAAAAAATCCTGTTGACTTTAATAGCTTCTTGACTGTTTCTATAGCACCACCATGAGGATGATATTTGGTTTTGAAAGAAATGTCTCAACGAGATTTAATGGATCACTGTAATGGTTTGTACAGATCCAGAGTGCCTAAAATATGCATGCTACTGACTTCCCTGGACATGCAATAGTCTTTATTAATCCAGTATTTTCATTTACAACCGGAAACCTTCTAAGGTTGGGGTCCAATTACGAGCGTGTTAATGTGTTGGGCATTGCTACAAAGCGCATGCTACTTTAGTCAATGTGCTCATTGATGGAGCAGCTGGCTGATGGCGTCTTCACACCATAGAGCAGTGGCTTCACACCCTGCAGCCATTTCACCTTTGCCCCGTAGTTTCACCACAGCTGGAGGGCACCGGGCATTGTTGGGATAGCTCGCCGTTCACATTGCATCAGGTGTGATGGAAGCGTACAAGCCCAGCGGTCAGGTCGCAGGTTACTTTGATGAGTGACACATCCTCATATACTGACTAAAGACGTAAGATATACTCAGGAATAAAGTTGATATAGTTTGTTTTCCAGCATAATGACTCCGAGCTCAAGGGCTTTTTGAGAGGGCGGCTTCTCATTAGGCACACAGGCCAAGTGTGCACCTTTGTTTCCACTCAGAGTGCGGAGCACTGTGAATAATACAAATGCAGCAAGTTTTTGTTTTTATTTATTGACAGTGCATTCGCATAGCATCAGGTGTGAAGGAAGCACACAGCAGTCAGCAGGTTTTACACAAATATACTGGCTTAAAATAATAAAATTAAGGGATAACATTGATACCATTTGTTTTGCAGCATACTGACTCCGACCAAGAGCTTGTTAATAGGGTGGATTCTCATTAGGCATACAGGCCAACTGTGCAACTTTGTTTACACTCAGCATGCGAAGAGCTGTGAATAATACTCATGCTACAAGCTCATTGTCCCCCGCCATAGTAAGTTTTATTTCTGCTGAGGAATAAAAGCAGCAGCTGTTCCTGTTTTGCACTTTAGTGGAAATCTATTGCTTGGGTATAACAGGTAGTAGGCGAAATGCACAAATGGCATCATAGTGTGTGTCATGACAAAATGTCATTCAGTGTGAAGGTCGGGGTGTTAAAATAAGCTTTCCCCTCGCTATATTGCAAAGCTAGCAACGTCGCTCTATTGAGCGCTACCTGCCAGTACACGACTTTGGTCAAGACTGGAATATCTCAAGAATATTATATGGATTACCATGACATTTTAGAATCAAATCAACAACTCAAGCAATTACAAGCTCATTTCAGTACGATTTAACAAAATGAATTGTAACATTAATCGTCTTAGCTAGGGAGGACGCCCATGTGCCACCATGTCTCAAATCACCTACTTTCACTTCCATGTAGTACACGACGTACTTGTTGTGTGTATTGCATTGATTTTTAGGTATTGTTTCAGATCAAACGCTACACATTTTGCACTAACCAGAAATAACAATAGCAACCTATTTAATCTATGTACTGCCTATGTGAGCAGTTGTAGGTAGGATCAGTTGTGTGTGTTTCAGTTGGCCGTGAATATGGGCTTTGCGTGGGTTGGTTGTTTGAATCTGTATTCTCTGTAAGCATGAAACTTTATAATATGGTAGGTACATCATATTCCTCCACAGACTCATTATCACATTCATTATCAAGAGGCGGACTTTTTTTTTTTTTGAAGCATGAAGCATAAAATTAGTATGTATCATATACACCGCTTCACCTCGGTACACATAAACCCGCACAGATGGAAATCTCCTGACTGAACCCTGACATCCCAACTATCGAGCAGTGTCCTCACTGCACAGCAACAGCCCTAAATATCTGATGACGCTGTTTGCATTTCAGCACGTGGCAAGTGTTCTACTGGAGTAATGGTTCAAATGCAACTGAAAAACACAGTTTAATACATAAATAAATAAAAAACATGTGGGTATTTAAGCAGACAAACGTAATTATTTAATACTGATGTTAAATAATGTATGTTGTCATAAATTGTACGGATGTCAAAGTTATTGACGTCAGCCCAAACTTTAGGTGGGGAAATCAGGAAGTGATAAATTAGCACTGTAGAAAGCAAGCGGAATCTAAAGTGCAGTCGTAGTAAATAATTTTACCCTGCACAGGGTAGTAATGCCCTGTAACAGTCCCGGAAGACGCAAAAGAAAGCAAGCCCATTCAAACAACCAGAAACGGATAAACAAACTAGTCGCCTGTACAACAGGTTCAGCTTCAAAGTCCTGCCCGATGCTTCACATGACAAGACCAGACGTTATATTGGGAGCTGTCTGAGCAGCTCAGATGCTGATAAGTGAAATGCAAACTTCCAGGTAGATTTAAAACAAATTTAAAAAAAATTGTGATTAATCTGCATTAATGCATGTTAACTATGAAAGTTGTGCGATTAATCGCATGATTTAATCTATTGACAGCTTTAGAATATTGTCCTCGCATTCAGTACAGGTTTACACAACGAAATGCAGTTAGGCAGTGCAAATAGCAAAAAGTGCAAATTTAACCCAATAAGGAGTATTATTAGAAAAAAAAAAAATTATACAGTAATAGTATATATATAAAAAACAAGTGTAATACTAATATTAATATATAGATCGCTATCTGCAGTATGGACAATTAGTATACTCACACTTGTATACGAATACACACATTCATACATACATATAAACATAAATACACACACATATATACTTAAACATCTACCTACATATGCACATACCAATCTATGTGTACGTATGTATATATGTATGTACACAGATATATACACGCATGTACATGTTATAGTAAATGTTATAAAATATAAACAGTATATAACATGTCATACAATATTATACAGTATCATATAAAGTGGACATATACATCAATTTTTAAAAACAAACAACAACAAAAGAACATTTACAGAACATCAGGCCCTCATGTCATTTGACACAGATATAGTTCGATATGAAAAGTGCCCGTAGCCAGGGCAAAGTGTTTGATAAAAGTTTGATATGTAGACTACATCCCCTTACCAATTTTCCTGCGAGGGGTCATCAGCAAGCTAACATTAGCTTAGCATTTTAATTAACAAGGCCGGGTGATAGTAGAATCAATGAAGATGTACAAATCTTTAGAAATAGTTTGGTGGATGTTACCTGTTTTAATTTAGTGATTCCTCAATCCTCCTCCTTACTTTGTAGTTATTGCTAATCAGCAAAACTAAGATGTTTGCATATCATGTGGGGTGGCTGAAAGGAAGTGGCCTAAGTCCTCCTCCAAACTCTTTCCAACTGTGCCGACTTTGTCCTCAGCTCACCTTGGATTATTGTAGGAATGTATAAAGCATGTAGGAGAACATGCCTTGGCGTATGAATAACTCATGAAGCATGTGTCCTAGAAGCCTTTCCCACACCTTCTGTCTTTGATTGCTTGTATGTATATCCAGTTCTCTGTTTCTCTTGCGATCTTCAGTGCATCTCTCACCACTTTGTTTTGTCTATCTTTCTTACGGTTGCTCTTTCCATTTTTTCCCCTCGCTCCCGCCTTCATATCTCTCTCCCCCATCTCCCCCTTTCCGCCTCTCCCTTCAGACTTCAAATGAGTTTACTGCCCTCTCAGGAGACTCACATATCACCCACCCACCCACAGCTCTCTCTGATTGAACTCGGAAGCCTCAGAACTTCTGTGTTATGATTCAATTTGTCCTGACCTGAGTGAGGGGCGTGCACGCCATCATTATACGCCGCATTTCTATTACAAGAAAAGGAACGACGCCGTCGCGGCAGAAGTGGCGAGTCGGATCTGGAACGTAATCATGCTGATGCCCCCCAGCGTGGAGGGGGGAGAGTATCAAACGGGACAGGGGTAATGGAGTGGAAGCCTGATTGAGATTTCAGTAAATTAATTAGGCCCCGGGAGAGGGCCGGGTTAGGGAGGTGCATTGGATTGCGAGCTCTGAGAGAGACAGATGGGTGGGTTGGAAGTCGAGGGTGAGGACTGGGTCATATCACGTATGAACTAAAGAAAAAAAAGAGCGAAAGATGAAAAAAAAAAAAACAGTTCAGGAGTTTGAATGAGTGAGAGTGCAATGACAGGGGAGACTGAGGGATGGATGTGGGTGCAAGTGGGAGACGGTGAATGAGAGAGGTTGAGGGTTGAATGGAGGGTGCACAGTGTTAGATAAAGAGTGGCATGCTAAGGAGACATACTAAGCTGTTGCCAGTGAAGCTTGGGCAGAGCAAATGTGTTAAACTGAAGCAAAATATACAGAAAAACTTAATTTAGACGTAACTTTATTATAGAACACTGCTGTGAAACAAGATCTACCGTGCCTTCCTTGTCCGTGGTCCAAAGCAAAGCACTTTCCTGACAAGGCGAAAGATGGGAGGGCGTCGAGAGGGTGTATGTGACTACAGTGAGAGGAAATAGAAAGAGATGCAAACAGAGACGGACAAGGGAGCATTAAGTTCAAACCGCAGCATGCTCGAAGGGGAGCGGAGTAGCTTCTGGTCTCTGAGTAAATGTCAAGCTCTCACTTCCCCCATTACGACCCCTGAATCACCGACAAGTCAGACCAGAGCAAGAGGAACAGCCTGCTGACTCCATTATCCACAGGCAGGTTAGCCTGGGGCACCGGCACCAAAAAGATTCAAGGCCCAAAGGTGGCGTCGTCAGGGGATTACAGTCCCATCATAACCCTTCCAGAAGACAGGATATGGTTCATTACGAAATCCTCTGCAGCTGCCTCAACGTCAGTACTATCAGCGGAGTGAAAGATGGTATTAGAAGATTTTAAAAGACCCCATTTTTTTTCCCCAGCCAAAATCTTATACACCGCAATCAGGCATAACATTATGACCGCCTTCCTAATATTGTGTAAGTCTCCCTTGTGCCTCCAAAACAGTCATCAGAGAATGGACATGGGCCTTCTGAGGGTGTCCTGTGGTGTCTGGCAACACAATGTTGTTAGTGGGGGGCTTTGGGTCCTATGGGTTGAGGAGAGGGGCCTCTGTGGATCATCCCACAGATGCTTGATCAGTTTGGGATCTAGTGAATTTGGAGGCCAGGTCAACACCTTGTGCTGTTCTTCATGATTTTGAGTTGTTCCTCAAGCGTTTTTTGCATCCTGCTGGGGATGACTGCTGCCATCAAGGAGTGTCATTGCTATGGGGTGCTGACTCATTTTGGTCTGGTCTAGGTGGGTGCTACATGTCTAAGTAACATCCACACCAATGAATGCCAGGTCCAAAAATTTCCCAGCAGAACACTGGCTTGTCACGAGATGGTCAATGTTATTTACATCTCCTTTCACTGGTTTTAATGTTGTGGCTGATTGGTGTATTTCCCCCCAGCATGAAAACTCATGCACAAACATGCTGTTTCCCTCCCGCCCCAACCACCACTATTACTTTGTTCAACAATAGATAAAGTTCTGGATCTCTACAGTCTACAGCCTTAAATAAAATACATACCAACCAGTAATAACATCAAAACATAGTTTTCAAAGTAAATTATCAGTATAAACATCTCTGTATATGTACGGACTACCAGACAGATAACACTGTGGGCGATATTACAGTCTCATATCCATGGCAACAGTTTTGCAGGTCTCTGCGGTGCAAACTTAGACGCGACCCTGGCTGTAGCCTCAAAATCTGCAATGTCATCTTCGGATAAGCTTCAGAGAGTCTTTTACATAGAGACGCTGGGGCATGCACTTCCCGGGGCACAACAAACTGAATTTAGTGATTCTATCACTTTTGACTCTTACTTCGAGGTGTGCCACAAACAATAAAACCCAATCTGACATCCTTTAGAGGCCTTGTGATGTCATCTTTCACTTGTACTTTGGATATTTGTGCAAATCCCTCTAAACCATCCCCGTCCTTGGGTTTTTATCAGTTTATGACATCCCTTTGTTCGGGCATGCCAAATAAAAAAGGGAGTTGGAACACGGGCCAGCACTGAGCTCTGTGGGACCAAACATGAGGCTATAAAATGTGAAAGTGAAAATGACCTTTTTGATGATGTAACAGACACATTTGTCCTCTTTTTAATTGGAATAAAACACATTTTTATTACTTTTTTTTCATCTCAAGTAGTGGCCACTCTTTGACTAGAGGAGTACTGTCAGAGTGACAGCTTAAGAGGAAGTGTAGATGGGAACACGTCACCTCACAGAGAAAGCATCTGCCCTGTTTAGGGATGATTTTTTGTGTGAGCGGGAGTGTTTGGCCCTGTCCCTCGGCAGATTTTTTTTTTTCTTTCATCTTTCAAACACTTTTTGTGAAACTCCTAGACATGATAGATGTAGACTGCAGCTCCAACAGAATCAAACAGCAGTCTGCACAGAGTTAGAGATATTTTCACTTTCAACAGGGTCTCGAGAGTTTCCTTAAAGTGACAAAGTCGCCACCACTGTCACATTAAAAGGCTTTTTTAAAAGACACAGAGTGCATAGCAATAACTCATATTGTCCCAGCTAAACGATGCCCCCGCTTCCTTCTGTTTACAGAAATTTCTAAAGGCGCAATTTATTCCATGTTAAGAGTCACCACAGTTTGTAACCGCTCCAGGGATTCTCCGTAACCTACAGTGCTTTGTTTAAAACCGGATTCATCTTTTCTTTCAGGAAGTATACCCACTTGAGGGAAGTTCCTAGCAGCATAAATCAGCTGCACCTTCACTTAATCAAACACAGTACAGTGCAGGACTATATTTCTCCTGCTCCACCACTTAACCCCTGTCTGATTAAGGGCAGCCGCTCAATAATGATCACCATGGGTTGATATGCTGTAAATTAAAGAGGATGACTAACAGACGATGAGTTTTTTTTTTGGGGGGGGGGGGGGGTTGTGAGGGAGAACATGTCACTCACCCTAACAAGCAAAGTTCAAAACTCACAAGACCTGTGCCATAACTTCTTGCAGTACTCCTTATCTTTGAATGTGCCGTCTATCCTCTGACGTCAATTCTTCCAGAGCCCAGTGACACACGTCAAGCGCGCATCTGCGAAATCAAACGCTGCAAAGAAAATCTATTATACTCGGAGAACACTGACTTCTGGAAAGGTCACGATGAACTCGGTTGCCAGAAAGTGTGAACCTTTTTCCGAGGTAACTGCTGTTTCCATTTTCAAGAGCAAGGTGTGTGGCAGAGATACGCTCGTGCTCAGCCAGATGTTTCTCATGCTAGCGCTAAGCCCGAGGCTGCGTTTGTGTTGTTCAGCTGTGCCCTAATTGGTTTAATGTGGAGCCTGATATAATTTTAATTCTCCAACATCTTTGTCAGTGGGTTACATTAAGCATTTAGATCTTGATCTGTGGGGAAGCTTTCCAAGAACGTGAGAAAGGCACATAGTTGAATACAATATTAGTGCCTCCTCACAGCGGTTTCACAAAGCTGAAGGGTTACAACACACAACATAGGCTCCAATTTGGGTTGCCCATGATTATTTTTATTAGGTAAGAGCCTGAAATACCAACTTTTAGTGTTTCATATATAGGCTGTATAAAGATGGACGGCGGAACTGCTCCTCAAAAGTGAAGCCAAAGCAAGTGGAGCTCCCCCTAGTGGCTAGCTGCGATATAGGTCATAAGCTCCATGTTAGTGGATGGGACATGGGCCAAACTACAATACTGAAGTACACGTCAAATCATTTTCAAGGATGGTTTCTGACATTTTAGATAGTTAATACAATGCTGATGCATACTAAAGTGTCAAATTTTTGGATAAGTTTCATTTTAGCTTGTTATTTTACGCTATAGAAACAGGATATGACATGATGACTACCAGTAGCCATGCCAACCGCTCCGTGAAGTGGTCCCGTGGGACCATGAGAGTTGGATTTTTTTTTATATATAATTAAGTTCAGTGTATAATCCAACATTTCTTTGTAACTGGTGGAGGTAGAGCAGAGCGCAGCATCAACTAAACGAGAACTAGCGTCAGTTTGGTCAATGCAAGAAAGCGGGGACACATTGTCCATATTTATATACAGTCTATGGTTTCAAAGCTTCACTACCGTAAGGCCAAAATAAAAAGTCTTGTCTTCTGTGGATAAGAGACACATCAGTGACATCTTTACTTCCGTCCATTTAATTGGACAGAACTAAATCACATATTGTTACGCAAAGCGCTACACAGTCACGATGACACATCTACCCACTCATTCACACGAGCGCACACACATTCGCACACCACTGCCAAGCACCGGGAACATGTCAGTGTCTCCCTCAAAGACACTTCAGCATGTGGTCCATGTACCAGGGATTAAACTGCTGACCCTCCGGACAACCTGCTCTATCTACTGAGCCACAGCCACCCCCCACGCGCGACCTTACTTCTGTCCATGAAATGGATGCTACCAATCAAAGTAAAATGTACCCATTATTTAATTATTTAAACAGAGTGTGTTCTCTGCATTTGACCCATCCCATCATTTAACTCATTGACACTTAGAGCAGCAGACAGTAATCTGCGTTGCGTCTGGGGAGGGCCCACGACCCTAAAAATATGCTCTACCGACTGAGAAAGCCGGGCTAGCTCAACAACCATTTAGCCTCTTCACTGAATTAAACAGATAAAGATAGGAGAAAGTTACTTATAAGAGGTTTTCCACATTTCCTTTTCTCCTCTGTGCAGGAAAATAATTTATCATTGAGTAAATTATTACAAATTTGAGAGTCACCAGTTATGTGATCTATTTCATGAAGTCATGTCATGTCTCATGTTACAAAAACAAATGCAATACATAGGTGAGCACCTATGTGCGTCACAATTTCAATCAATTTGACTAAAGGCTAAACAAGTTTAAATAAAGGCTAAAGTTACATGGCGTTAAATGTAGCCCATAGCAGCTGTGAAGGAAATGAAAGGAAACCACATTGTTAGCTGGCTGCCTAAGTCCTGGACAGATGTCTAAAGTGTCTTTGCAACTGGCAGTGCGAATAAGCTGCATCACTCTCTCCACTTCCAGGCAAATTAACAGCGGCATCTTCATTTGATTCTGCGGAGGGAAGCCATCGCCTGTTGAAAGGCTTGGCGGCACTGTCGGGACACATGGAACTTTGGCCGTTCAGTGGTCGAGGTCAAAGAGGTTTTTATTGTCACTCAAACTATATATAGCAGGTGCATTACATAGTGAGATGAGAGGATGTTCCTCCAGGAGCTACATGAAGACATAGGACTAAATACAATACAAGGGACTAAGCACAAAGTGCGTGTGTGCAAGCTTATGCAGACAATACAAAACAGTGCAAGCAGTACATACAGTGCAAACGGTGCAGAGCCCAATCAGAGTGCAGGTCACTGAATGAATAAACACTTTGCAAGCTGCTGTAATAGTCAAACCCCATAACGGTGGAGCACCATCATCACTGCTATGCCATCTAAGGATGGACTTTGTTATAGCTCAGTTTTGTGGGAATATGATTACCAGACATTTTGACCAGCAAGCTTGTGCTTTTTAATGTATTTTTACCAGGAAAATACCAATAATTAGACTGAAAATCCTCAAGTATAAATTAGTTGGACATGGTCTACCTTGATTAAACTTTTGGCAAACACTCTCACCTCTTAGCACAGCTCAGAGACATCTGCCTCCCAAACGGCTGTGGTCCTGAACGTCATCTTGACATGCCGGTAGAGTCACCTCCCTAGCGCTGCGCATGGCTTACATGCTTTCTGTTCTCTATAACCTCTATATCTTCTTGAGCTATTGCCTCAAATTAAATGCCAATTTAATAATGTGTGTTCAATATCCGGTGGACGTGCAAAAGGCAAGCATGATAAGGGTGGGGTCAGTATACCCTGTCTTTTATTCCTTGGACTGGCTCGAGCTCCAGAGTTACTGTGTCCTACATTCCCACAGAGCGAATCTTTTTAGGATTACCACGTGTCTTTCAGACTCCGCGCTCCACTAATGCAGGGTTTCAGTTGATAATTTAAACTCTCAAGCACGACCAGACATAATCAGTGTTATTTTCTTGGAGAAATCGCCTCAAGAGCCACTGACGAGATTATATTCCTACTTTCAAGGCTAGCAAGTACTTCCATTGACAAGTAAATCTATCCTTGTGTGCAAACTCTTCGGAGTGTCCCTTTAATGACTAACATTAAAAACTAATCACAGATGAGGGTTGTGTCTCTCACAATAGTGGAGAGAAGGCGGGAGTGCGGACGGCCTTAGATAACAAATCCCACTTCAAAAAAGCAGGCTCTTTTCAAGCGAAGCCAAACCGCTGCTTATGTTTCAGCTGCTCGTAATGTCGTGTTCATTGTGCACTGTACACAAACTTGTTACTTGTTTGCCCTCCTCCAAGTGCAACACAAAATCCGTTATTTTCAGCCGTTAATCACTTCATACCTCCTACATAACACAGATTCACCAAGTGGTGTTCAGCGGATGACTCAGTGAGAAACTCTAAATGGATGAAGTGGAATATAATGTCTTCCACAGTAGAGGAGCCAGATGGAACATAATTTAGCAGTTTTTTTCTTTAATGGCAGAGCATGTCCGTAATGCAACAGAAATAGGTTTCTTCATCTTATCGTAGATTAAAGACCTATTTCTGAGAGCTTTCTAGCTTTGGGTGAGGGTTGCTCATGCTCATGAATATTAATTAACCGAGATCTGAGGAAATGGCGTGTGGGCATTCTGTTTTAAGGTGGATTTTTTTTCTCCTCTATTTCAGGGGGTCTTGGCATGATTCTCGCAAGTGGAAAATATTCCATGCAGACACAGATTAACATAATTAATGCATCGGCGTGCGTCGGATGAGATCTTTAGCCACTGATGGATGACTTATTGATGTCTTCCACTGATGACGAGCCAGCTCCAAATACAGAATTCTCTTTACGGTTCAACCCTGTGATGCCGTACAATTAAGAGGAAAACAGCAATTAATGTGACACCAGTCAGTGTATATTTGCATTAAAAGTGTCACACATAAAATAAGCATTTATAGTGTATAATGAGTGGCTCTGGTATGGTGCAAAATACTAATATGGTAAGCGGCATTGCTGTCCCAGCACACAAAAGTGTAAACATACTACACTACCTCTAAGTCCTGGGTCAAAAATCTTACTCAAATATATATTACGTAAGGAAAGTGCAGTAGTTCTTACAGAGGCTCCCATAAGAGTAGAGCCTTTTCCCCCAAATTTGTATAACCGTTTGCTATACATGGTTAATTCCTTGACGTAAGCGCCTCTGACTGGGCTGAAATTTCTGCAGTTCTTGCAAGTTTCTGCGAAACTGGCTTTGCCTCTCTGGGAAATCCATCATTTGGCATCTAACCCACGCAGCTCAGATGCTGCACAGGACACATTTAGGGAATGGGGAAGCTTTAAGTCTGGCCAGTATTAATATATCACTGACAGTGGTGCTTCAGTGATTGCCTAAAGCACCATTGTCAGATTGGCTCAATACAGTATGAGCTCAATATACGACTGCTAGGCTAAGTTTGAAATATTCAGAGCCTGACAGGGGTATGCTGGGTCTGAGACGTGTGCTGTCCGGCGCCGTCGGCCTTTGGTGAGGTATCTGGGACCCTGCCGGTGGCTCGGTTCACGTCGACAGTGAACGCAGGTGGCTTTGTTCTTTTGGGGAGAGCCATCTGGCGGGCCTTTGGGGTTGAGCTTGCCATTCAGAGAACCCTTATGTCTGTCTGTATCTGCTCAGGGGGCTTGTTTCTGCTTGTTATCCATGGCACTGTTTATGCAAGGGTCAAATCACAGAACATGTGCTTGTTAATTGTGCATTAAAAAAAAATAGCTAAGGCTGAAATCACCAGGGCCTGGCACTGCTTGCTCAATGAATCGTATCAATTACTTACTCAATGCATATAAAATAAACCTTTATATGGTGCAGTAAAACTTGCCTTTCTAGAAATCAGTTGATGAATTTGGCTTGTTTTGATAGTAAGCAGTGTAGAAAATGTGCTGTTTTCTTAAGGAAACATGAATTTTGTGTAATTCTCCCGAATAAGCTTAGAAAACCCATAACCTATGTGTAGTTTTAGGCTCATAACCTCAATCAGTGCCTCAGGTTGCTACTATTGAATACAAAACAACACCTGTGAGTTGGAGATTAATACCTTTTTTTGAATACCTGGACTGATCAAATTACTGACTTGACTTGGAGCCAGAAGACAGTCTGTCCCCATGGTGATTTATTCACCATCCAAAAACTGCTTCGGTTGATATCTCATCCACACACCTTCCACATTGCTTCTTTAAAGACGTTTTAGAGTGGTAGCAGTTGCTCCCGTTGCAGACAGTCTGGAGACAATTCAATTGCAGCCACAGGTGTAAAAATCTCAGGGCAATAAATGCAATTGTCATCATTTGTTCTGAAGCTTATCCTCCCTTGTCAAGTTGCATTTGGGGAGCCGGACAATTGAAGTGTCCATTTTCCCTTGGTTACATACCAGTGAGGAGAAGCAATTTCTTCACATTCAGGCGCAGTAGTAGTTTCTTTTGGCACATTTACAGTGGGAGCCATTAATCGCCCATTGTCCACTGGCTAAGAGGCTCAGCAGAGCAGTATCACTATATTAATTAGGATGTACAGTGCCTGCTTCGAATCTAAAGTGAGTCAATTAGTTCGCACATTCACTCCAGTCCAGCACCCCAGGTCACCCCAGATACCCTTTAGAATCAAAAGAGTGGACACGTTTTATTTCAGCTTCTCTGCTTTCTCACAGTTTTTTTCCTGGCTCTCTGTCCTTTCCATCGCTTTCCCTTTTTCTCTCTCATGCTTCTTAAGATCCCTTCTCTCAATACTGTGTATTTTCAGACTGTGTGAATTAAAACTCCACTTTTCTAACCTCTCAGCTTCATCTAATGGTATTATTAACCAAATGGAGGGGGGCTTTCATGTCATGACTGACATTCTGAACATAAGATAACAAGCCACCGGTTTCAGGGTATGGCCTCTGGTGTCAGACTCGAATGTTCTCCTTGACCTTTTTCCTACCATCCATCGGGCTCCAGGTTGATGACTTCCCAGACTTGATGTAACCGGTGTTGCATAAGTGAATTCACCAGATCCATTTGGTGAAGACAGCTGTGAGATGCAGTTAAAGTAATTGGACCTCGAGTTGAGATTATTTTCGGTGCAATGTCAAGCTCTCTTCACTAAAAGCCCTTTTACACTGAGCTTAATAGATGACTACAAAATCTACAGATGCAATGACTCAGTTGCAGATAAGTCCTTGTGAGCAATTAGCTTTATAATCAGTGTATTCCTAGCCTGTTACTGAGCCAACAATAGACTTAAGATTGAACCATTTAAGAGTGGAGACAGCTAATCATCCTAATATTATAGACAATACCACGTACTAAGGCAATGGAGTCCCTTGGTTTGAGAGAAAGTTAAACCTGTGCTTTCTGACACTATCATACCATCTAACATATCCAAAAAAGATTCAAAAAAGGCAACTGGACTTGTAGAGTTTTTATTTTTTGAGAAGACCTCTTGTGTTCCGGTTTCTGGTTGTTAACACAACAAGCAAGTTTCAGTAGGAGTTCCTATTTCAACCTCAAACTTCCCACCAGTCCTAGAACTGAAGAAGCTACTCAGATGAGTGGTGAAACATCTTCTCGAAAAACGCTACAAGTCCAATTGCCTTTTTTGAACCTTTTTTGGATATACCATGACCTGGATGAGTGAGAACCTTCACAGACATACCATCTAACATTTGGGGTTGGCACCTCTCTAGCTCAGACATGGCCATAGCTACCAGATCAAGGGTCAAATGAAAGCTAACTCAGTCGGATGAGTCTCCTGGAGACAATCAACGCATACGTCTCTCCAAGACGGATGCATTTAATAACCAAAACACCACTGATGCATATGGAAACTACACTTGGGTATTCCAAGAAAAGACTATATTTGTCTTTGGTGTAAAGTGCTGCAAAAAGCCCTGCTGTTGGTCATTTCACTTACCTATAGAAGCAAGTTGACATAACTATCTTCTACTAAGATAAATAGGGTTTTTAAATGGGGTTCTCCAAGTACGGGGTTCCCCTCACCCTCCCTAGAGTGAGCAGTCAGGCAAACCTGCCTTTGCTTGCCAGAGGGGGCCAGTTGGCAGTATTTGTGTAATTGGTGTCTTACTACTGGTGGTGGTTAGCAATGATGCCTCACAGCAAGAAGGTTCCGGGTTCGAATCCATGAGCCGACTAGGCCAATCTGTGTGGAGTTTGCGTGTTCTCCCTGTGTCTGCGAGGGTTCTCTCCTGGTACTACGGCTTCCTCCCACTGTCCAAAGACATGCTGGTTAGGTTCAGTGGTGATTCTAAATTGGCCGTAGGTGTGCATGTGAGTGTGAATGGTTGTCTGTCTCTCTGTGTTAGCCCTACGATAGACTGGCGACCTGTCCAGGGTGTACCCCGCCTCTCGCCCGATGACAGCTGGGATAGGCTCCAGCTCCCCCTGCGACCCAAGCGGTTACAGAAAATGAATGAATGAATTAATGAATGAATGCCTTTACATACCAAAGAATCTCAATCAGAACACAAAGCTGTTGACATGCACGGTGTTTTATTCTGACTATTAGTGGAATACTAGCGTCTGTACATTTTTCACAAAATTGTCAGATTCCTCCCCCCAGTGTTCCCACAGTGTTGCCAAAATGTTTGCCACAAACCCAATTTACATATGAAAAAAACGACCTTGCTGCAAATGTTCGACAACATCGCCAAAGGTTAACCACTGTCTGCCAGAAACGTTTTGTAAAGCATGACAGGTTACAAACACAGCTATCATCTTCTCCTCGTTCTCCCTCATTTTGTTCTCCCTTTCTTGACAAAGCCAACCCTCCCGCCTCATCTCCTGTCCTCCCTTGGTAATAGCACATTAGTTTGTAGGACATTAGTCAGTAAAAATGAAAGCATATGGCGCGTAATATTTACTTGTAATGAGCCTGAGTGCCACCATGCGCGGAAACCAAATTATGAGTGCCTCGTTTTGTGGCAGCCCAATAAATATTTTACCCTGTAAAAGTATGGATGACGTGGTGGGATGAGAGAGCCACCTGTTCTTGTCAACTAAATGATTTACCAGATGTCTCATCTTCTTTCTTTTTGTCTACAGCCGCCCGTCCATTCATTTCCATATTTCCCTTAGGTTCACAGGAGAGGGAGAAGGAGTGTACAACAAAAATAGCAGACTAATGAGAGGAAGCGTAAAAAAAGATGTCGTACACTGAGGAGGTGTCAAGATAATTAAGGAACAGCAAGGGTAAGCATGAAGGAGATTTACAAACCTAGTCCTGAACAGTTCAAGCTTTGTGGCTCTGCCAAATGTTTCTCCCCATTTACTGAAGTTCTAAAATCCAGCAGTGAAGCTGAACATCATACATCATGGATGCTAACAGTGTTTCACCGTCACACTTCTAGTTTCCTCATTAGATCTGTATTATGCACTGCACGAAATATACACATAAAAACTGAAGCTATTGCTTTTATTTTACGCCAAGACCTTGGTACAACACAAATGCTGTAGCAGGTAATACTTGACATTAAGTGGCCCCAAAATCCTCACTTCGCAACCACCATATGAAATTCTCTGCTCATAACAGACCATCCAATTATCCCAAACCTGCCACAATCTACAAAAATAGCAGGAAAACAACCGAATAACCTGAAACGACTGCGTCAACAGACATTTACAAGTACAAGTTTTGTACTATGGATTAAAAAATTAACATGCAATCCTATTCATGTCAGCGTGGGAGCAAATTGCAAGAACTCTAGCATCTTTTACAAAAAGAACTCTAATGGCTTGTTTCAATAATGCAATCATTGCTTTGTAGCTAGTTTCAACAGAGACACAGTTATTTTAACATGGCAAAGTCAAAACATGACTTTTCTGGAAGCTGGCAAGCAAAGGGTCAGGGTTACCAAAGCTAGCCTGCCAAATGATTTGATGCTTAATGTCTAAATGCATTCATTGCTCACTAGCTAGCTTGTGAGAGTATGCTCTCTTTAACATGTTTAGACGTGGAAGACTTTTGCAAGCAAACCAATCGTCGGCTTCATCTTTCGATCTTTCTCCCATCGTCAGTTTTCCGTTCTGCCGCCATAGAGTGCAAGCGCCAATTTTTCTCTCAGGAGCTATTTGTATAACGGTTTTCATCATCACTTGAACATCGTTGTGTGGTCCCTTAGGACCTGTGGCTCTAAACAACCACATAAAAACTAAATATGAGCAGTGACAGTATAGTTATACCTATCTATGTGCTTGCAAAGATGCCAGTCTTGTGATAAACGTAGCAGCTCATGAAGGTTCTTCTGCCAATGGCTGTCAGTCTTGTAATGGTAAAGCTTTTGAGTAAACTGGAAAATGTCTCCAACTCTGTCAGGAAATGTTAAACCAAAGACTAACATCTCAGTGTTTGTCAGGAATTGTCTGTGCATCTCAGAACTCATGCAGAAGTTTATTCTGCATGGGTATGTGTAAGATGGACGCAGACATGAATATGATGTATGTATGTACATATCATAGCCTATATAATAACTTATAATTTGCTCAACATAATATGTTAGATCAGTCACAGCCCTAGTGCCAGCTCTTTGCTGCAGCTCTTGTTAACATTGTTGTGACATTTTGAGCTCCTCTGCAAAAAGGAACTCCACGGGAAGTCACTCTAACCAACAGCCATCTCTTTTTACAGTGACTCTGGGTTACAAGAGCTGTGTCCTTTGGCAGCGTATTTCTTCTCCCACTCATAACAAGGCTTGACTTTTAATATTATTTTATTATTATTATTGCTACATACCTTTTACCGTAGCTACATGAATCCAATCTGCAACAATAAGCACTGAAAAGCCTCCAATATTATTTAACATTTACACATCCACACACACACACACACACGTTCAGACTGCACGCACCAACCCACAGAGATAGTGTCTGTAAAAAAGAAAAAAAAAGAAAAAGAGAAAATCAGAGCCAGGAGCTCGCACACACACTTTTATGCATGCAGATCATGCTTCCAAACAAAGGCAGAGATGGCACTTTGACATTAAGAGGAAAAGAAATCCACAAATCCCTCCCACTATACCTGGGATTTGGGCCAACACACACACACACACACACACACTCACACCGTCTCTACAACCCTTGGGAGAGCAGGAGCTTGGTACATGAAGGCTCAGATGGTGAGTGTGTGTGTGTGTGTGTCCACCTCCTTGGGTCTTGAATAGCTGTCTTTTCTGTTTTTCCTCTTCTTTCCTCTCCCTGTCGCTTGTTCTTTCCTATCATTGTCTATTCTTCTTTGAGTCTACTTTACTTTTGTTTTTTTTTAACTATTCTCTATAACTATTTCCTGCAAGTATAAGTCACCCTCCTCGCCATCTTTCTGTGGCTGAAAGATGGGTCATTTTGTGTCTTGGCTTCCCTAAAATTAGGAGTGGCGGTAATACCGAGATTCTCAAATACATTACAGCCAAATTGAAAATGCACACAAACTTGTCCATTACAATATAGTTGCTAAAGGATGCTGTAATAATTTTTGAAGACTGAACGTAAGCAAAATTTTGAGTATGGAATAAGACCATTGCATGTTCTATTAAGTTGGGAAAGAAAAATGCTTCCTAGATTCGTTAGTTAGCAATCATTTGCTAGCATGTTAGCCAAAATGAATTTAAAATAATTTGGCGTCCACATCTGCTTTTAAGTGTTAAGTTTAATGGAAATCAATGAATATGACAAAATACAATACTGAACACTAACTTGTTTAATGGCCTTTAAGCTATGGTGTTTATCTTAGTCAATGAACGAAGAAGTAAACACAGCAATGGCTAGAGCTGGAGACTAGAGACCTGTTTCCCACTTCAACCTCAGACTGTGCAGCCTATTCAGCAGATAATAACGCATGTTGTTTGTTGGATGAGTCAGATGCTTTAGCAGTGTTCAAGCAGGGTTCAAGGTTTGTTATAAAGACTGATAAGGATCTGGAGCCCACTCCAACACCACCTGGATCCAAGATATGTTTATTGTCATTCAACCATGTTAAAAATATCAAGGAAGACAATTCGTTAGAAAAGCTCCATCAGCATACAGAATAAATCAGTAACAGGGTAAAAAAAAAAAATCAATGTTAAATAAGTATAACACCACATAGCATTAAAAAAACAAGATGCACACAAAGTGCAAAGGACAGAATTTATGTCTTGGAGTTCATTGTCCTCACAGCCTCTGGGAAGAAGCTGAACTTTAGTAGTGCTGTTCTGGCTTGGAGGCTACGCAGCCTTCTGTCTGACGGGAAGGGGGTGAACAGTTCATGTGCCGGGTGGGTCGGGTCCCTCATGATGCACGATGCCCTGCCCCTGCTGAGATAAATGTGCTCCAAGGAAGGAAGGCGGCTGTTGGTAATTTTTTGCTCAGATTTCACCACTCATTGCAGCAACGTCCTGCCATTGGTGGCCCACGTGTGCTGCATACTCCTACAACGAAGGGAGGAGGGGAGTGACCTTTCCTGCTGAAGTCCACGACAATCTCCTCAGTCTTCCCCATGGTTTGCGCTGCACCAGTTCACGAGTTCTTCCACTTCCTGCCTGTACACAAAGATTGTTGGAGATCAGTCCAACCATCCAAGTAAACTTCACAATATGATTGTTTGGGTACGCCAAGTCAACATTATATGTCAATATGATATACAAAATACACAAATATGTGCACATCATATCATCCAAATGACAGTACTACAACGGTTTGACAAACCATTTCACATACTGCATCTTAAAAGTCATCCCCTCCTTCTAACTTTCTTGTGTTTCTTCTTCCCCCGTCTTCCCTTTACTCCTTCTCCATTTCACCTACTCAGCAGCTTTCGCCTCGCTTTCGCGCTCCCCTTTCATCCCTTTTCCTTACTCCTTTCTATCGGTGCTCCGTCGGTCTTTCCTTTCCTGAAAAAGGTCTCACCCCTCTCCTCTCTATCGACGCCTTTGTCTTTCCTTTTCTGAAAAGGTATCACCTCTTCTCAAGGATGTCCTGGATTTGCAGCTACGCTATCACCATGGGGACTGTTACTAGGGAGATAATGAGCAAGAACGATAGAGAGAGACAGACAAATGAAGCGGTGGTGGCGATGGTGGAGGGGGAACTCCGACTTCACGTGCCCTTCTTTGGTTCGGTGGGAACAGTGTCGAAAAATAATGGCGAAACAAACAAACGAGCTTGTGGATAGATAGGCAGGTAAAGAGCAAGTCGCGCATGATCAGAAAAGAACAAGAAATAAGAATTGAGAGAGAGAAAGGCAGGTAATGAAGCCTGATCTATATTGTACAGGCTACATGGTACAAGAGGACTAGCAAGTGGCTCAGAGACATGGGGTGAGTGATGAGGGAAAGATGAGAGCGACTGAGGAATGAAAGGAGACGTAGGAGAGGTGAATTAGAGGATGCAGTAAAGATGCTATGATAGGAGAAGAAGAGATGGGAAATGAAACGGAAATGAGAGACGAGAAAACTGAGGGCGGTACAAGAGAGGAAAGCTCCTACAACTGAAGCAGGGAAGGAACAAGAAATGGTAGGGGGATCTAACAGCAGGCAGGTTGTCCACTACGCCGGATTTATGGGGCAGACATTGGTATTCAATAATAAAAAAAAAAAAACCTGATCTGATCTCTAATCCACCACTGATCCAACGAAAAAGGTAGAGTTGAAGATATTGCATAGGTCGCTCCTAAACTCTTTCAATAGAGCAGGAACCTGATCTGGATTATTGGGGGGAAAGTGAGTTTTCTAAAGAAAATACTACAGTAAAATTCATGAAAAGGTACACTTTCAGAAGCCTCCTGTATGTGTCTCATGCAGCCATTTGTTTCAAACATGGACTATGTAAATATGGACAACGTGTCCCCACTTCCTTCCCTGGTGGCGCCATCTTGCAAGTTTGGAACCAGAGTCTGTGAGTGGAGGCACACGGAGCCGAGATATAGATGACTGTCCTCCAGACTCACTTACGTTTTTGTTTATTAATACTGCGCCTCGTCTACCTCCTCCAGTTACAAAGAAATGTTGGAATATACACTTATACATTTTTTCCAACTCTCACGGTCACGCTACGTCATGCTTCATGGCCAGTTCGCGTGGCAACTTGCAGTGACCATGATGTCACATCCTGTTTCTAGACACTCGAACAGGCACCAGTATCATATTATACAACTACCTAAAATGACTGAGCCCATCCTTGTATTTTATTGTTTTAATTTGGCCCAAGTCCCATCCACTAACATGGAGGAGGTGGAGCTTATGACCCATACTACAGCCGGCCACGAAGGGGACCTCCATTTCCTTTGGCTTCACTTTTGAGGAGCTGTTATGTCATCCATCTTTACACTGTCTATGGTTTCACAGTGTAAAATGACTTCACAAAGTGGTAGTAATGGAGTTTGGTCTCAGCCTATGCAGAGCTTTCAATTTGAAAAGTATTACAAATGTGTAAATAGACACATTTCGAATGAAATCTGGTGCTAATAACATGTGAGCACTCCCTAGGTGGAATAAGGGGAGGCTTTCTAGTCTTTTGCAGTAGATGAATATACATTTTCTGCTTCTGCAGTGGTTTTCTTCCACATACTACTAAAGGACGCTACTTTTTGATTCTGAGTGTTTGTCTTAAGGCGAGGACACGTGGTGGTCAGTCGCTCATACGGCCATGACGACTGATCAGATCAAGTTGGACAGAATCTGGTCCTGTCTGGGTCAGTTGAAGTGCACAGCTGGCAGATAAAATGGCCAGCAACTGGGTTTGAAAAATCTTCACTAATCACAAAATGCAAACATTCTCATTACTATCCCTTTTAACGTATCTGATATTTGCAACTTAACTGAGGGTGCTGAGAAAAAGGTGTTTTCTTTCTTTTTTATCTTTGTATGCGGTACAGCGTACCACGAAAAAGCAAACCGTGCAAGGTGTCAGCTGCCATCAGAGCTGTTTTGGTACAAGAACAGGCTCTCGTGGGATTTGCAAGGTCATCGTCTACTGGAATGTCTATTCGACACTCACAGGTCGTTCGGGCATTGTCTTCTGTACTTGTTCATCAGATCAGCACAGCTTCTGGACTGCCAAAGACTTAAAATATGTGCATTTTGGTGAAAACGGTGTGGAAACGTGTGATGAATCCCGTTGAATCCAGCCAGTGTTGTGGTTTGCAGATCCAACTCAGCCAGTGTTTCACTTATAACAACAAAGCAAAAACTTTAAATTGTTTTAAAACCTGGTCAGGTTTCCTACACCTTTCCCAAAGTCAAATTCAAGCACTTATCGAGCATTTTCGGTGTATGTGTATGTGCACTGTATGTAAGGATGTATGAACCACCCGTAGGTTTCCTGAAGTTTTGACAGTTTTGAAGATCTCGGTAGTAGCTCCGGCCAGACACCACCTAACTACCAGCTACTTCACAAATAGTAAGGTGGAGCCAGAGCAGAAGCATATAACTGAAGTCTCGCTAGGCCGCTAGCAACTTCTGGTAGTGCAAACCGTCACCCAAAGCACCTGCACCCAAAGTATGTAGAACTTCAAGCGCCCTGCACAGTCATGAATGGGGAAAGTAGCTATCAAGACCAAGACTGTATTCTGTTTCAGTTTATTCCTGCTGGAGTTGTCCATTTTAAGATCTTATGACCCAGCCTCAGGTTAATTCATTCAGACCACTGAATGGCCACTCTTGGTTTCAATTGCATATTTCAGCCCCAGAGACTGCTGCCTGGTTCATTGTCAGTTCAATGAATATTACATTTGTCGATCACATACGTGACATACAGTCCCCGACGCGCCTCAGCGGCAGCTACGAAACCACGCAGAACTTCATAGCGCCGTTCAAACAGACTTGTTTTGTGTGTACGTTCCCGACAGATGAAGTTAAAAGACAAGCTTGGGGAGTAGCACTGAGGAGGAGAAACTTTGAGCCGAGTGACATCTGCAGCTATCATTTCAAGCCAGAAGGCTTTGACGGCACACAAGCACCCACCTGATAGTCTTCCAAGGAAAGCTTTTATTTTTTGAGACGGGATTGAAGCCGAATTTGTTCTTGTTCGTCTCTTTATTTTCACTTATAGAAACTATAAACAAAAAGTGTCTATCACTACCAAACCAAGCCACTTAAAAATGATCATCAGGTTGTGATAACTTTAGCTTCAATTATACCTCTACCTCGCAAACCAGACAAGCAAGAGGAAAGAGATGCAGTGCACTGGTCTCATGTTTGCTAACGCTAACATACGAGGGAAGGAATTGCTCTTGTCAGAGTGCATATTCCATAAATGAACACGTTGCCACCGACCTACAGTACCGGTACTAGTATTTTGTATCACCCTTGCCCCGCACGTCGACACTCATTCAGCCTGCAAATTCGCCAGCCAGCTCAAACATGTAGCGTTAGCCTGCCTCCCGCTGCTGCACAATAGCTGCACTTCCTTCATGCAGACTTTGCAGGATTCTACTCGAGCGATTCTTCCATGTTTCAACCACGAGTGTATTTATATTAAGTGGGCTGACTCGCAGCATGTTATCAGCTCCCATTTATTGTCCCATCAGAGGCTAAACATAAAAAAAAAAAAAAGATCACAGCCATGTGCACAGCAAGACTAGTTGTCTTCATATTTATATATGGAAGACAAAAGCAATCAGGCTCTATCTGAATAATTGTAATTCTTTATCCAAGAAATAAACTATTCAGTTAGATGTACAAATATTATAAAGGCAATGCAATTTCAATTTGAAGCAAATTGAAGCATTTTGATCCATTTTGATGCATTTGTATGATGCTGACTATGAAAGGATGCACTTAAAAACACCTGCTTTATCGGGAAGGGAGAAACTAGACTATCACTGACGTAAGCCTTCTCAGTTGTAGTACGGCAGGTGCTATGCGGCATAAAAACACTGGGCCACCTCTCCTCCACTGTCAGGTCATTCACTGTTAAATTTAACATCAGGAAAGATAGCAATTTACCGTGTATCTAGTGAAATTTACATCACTGTAATTCGAACTAGCAATAATAATGCACGTTCAAACAAGCACTACAGAATATGGAAATTAGTAATGGCAGATAAAAGCAGGAAGTGGCTGCAGAGTGGCTGCAGAGATTGCAGGCTACAAAGTGTAAGACACAAGATGTGGGCGCGTGCGAGGGACTGGATGAAAGACCAAAGGTTGGAAAATAATGAATAGCGTAGTGTAGCAGCGTGCATATTAGTTTTGAGTCATTTAACAGCACATATTCTCAGCATGGCTCCCCGTATGATTTGATAGACAGTAATGTCACAGATAAGGAGAGCGGCGATAATGTGAATGAGACCGATTGCGGGGAGGGCCGTGAATGGAGAATAACACTGATGGTGGCGTGGCAGAGGATTCAGGCGAAGTGATGAGAGGAGGGAAGGAGAGAGGAGGAGCGTGGCTGAAAGTAAAAAATATATATATATATGAAGGGATTGGATAAGAGTGGTCTAAGAGAAGGAGATAGAAGAGGAAGACATGACTACAGTTTTCTGTAGGAATGTATATTTCCACCTGGCAGGAAGACTGAGGGCTGTACCTGGTTGAGCCGCTGTACAAGACAGAACCAGAGGATTCTTAAGCCGGCCAGATCCAGACTGCTGCTTTTCCCGAATTCTGGCTGATACATCGATCAGCCACAACATTAAAACCACTGACAGCAGAAGCACATAACATTGACCATCTTGTGACAATTCAAGCTGGGAAACTTTTGTACTTGGCATTCGTGTGGAGGTTATTTAGACATGAACCGCCCACCTAGACCAGACCAGACCAGGCACCCCCATCCCCATAGCAATGACACGGCTTGATGACAGCAGCCATCCCCAGCACAAGGTGTTGCCTCCAAATTCACAAACTGATCAAGTATCTGTGGGATGATCCACAGAGGGCCCTACCCATCAACCCACAGGACCCAAAGCCCCCCCACCACTAACAACATTCTGTTGTCTCACAAGGACTTATATAGTGATGTTGCATTGACAGTAGGTCCTGGTAGCCATACTGAGCCTATAACCACTTGTGTTTTTCAGTGTTTTCTCGCTGTTTTCTTTCTTTGTGGTTAATTAGCAGCATCCACAATGGACTCATGGCACCAGTGGTTCGTAATTATTCAACTGTTACTATGCTGACATGCCATTTAATTTTTTTTTTCTCAAACTGTGTGATTTGAGTAAATTCTAATGTTAATATCCTTTTGCTGTGCACAGAGTATAGTGACATTAGCAGAGAAACAGTCAAAAACATCAGTTCATCAAATTGTCCTGAGATATAGCACATACATTATTTCAAGTTATCTCATTCGAATGACAAGGCATAATAAAATTATTACAAAACCCCAAATTGGTTTTTAAGGGTAATGACATTAGTTTAGTCTACATAAGAGCGTTTAATCATAAAAAATGGTTTCTAGCCAAAATTAAATGGATATCTAATTGGTCTGGAAATAATGTGAGGCTACGTGCACAGACAGTTTCCGAAGGTAGAGGATGCAAAACTACATGCATGGCAAAAAAAATAAATAAAAAATAAAATAAATAAATAAATAACATTAACCCTCTTCAGATCACGTGCATGTCAATTCCAGCAGCACCACCTTGAAGCAACAGTGAGAATGGTGGAGCCCGTGAAAACTAACACAGAACTTAAAGATTAATAAATCAGTTCAGACCCTTCACTCAAATATATTCTTAATTATTAAAAAGAAAAGGTAACATTCCATAACACAATAAAAATGCCTTCCACACATGGCAGGAAGCAACATTTGGTGAAGGATGATGTTATCAACAATACCAGATTTTTTAAGGGAGGCTGGTACAGTTTACATGCCCACCTATCTTCTGTCAGTTGAAAATTTATATTTCATTTCTTATTGACCAATGTTAATAAATTGGTCAATTAATGCATGAATGTATTATATATATTATCTATGTATTATGTCTATGTCTACTACCTTTAAAGTACAATATGATGAATTTGTTCATTATCTACAAGCGCCCTCTCGCCCAATGACAGCTGGGATAGGCTCCAGCCCTCCAGAGGACACACGGTTACAGAAAATGATTGAATGAGTGAATATCTATAAGCGCTGATCCTCTAAGGGTCGCAGGGGGACTTGAAGCCTACCCAGCTGTTACTGCGCGAGAGGCGGGGTATGCCCTAGACAGGTCACCGGTCTATCACAAGCTGAAGCACCTGGAGAAAGCCTGGGGCACACGGGCACAGGGCGTTCCGTCGAGGGCAACTCAAAAACTCTGAAAAAGGACCCAAGCGCAGGACTCAGGAGAGTTTAAAGAACAGAAAGTTTACAGAAGCTGGTCCAAAAGAGGTCATTAGAAGCCAGCTGGCGAATACTGAAGCTGATACTACACCTGTAGCAAAAAGGAAAAGGCAGGAAGATTAGAAACGACACTTCCAAGGTTGACAAAGTGTCGACATCTGGTTCATGTGTACCCACGGAAAAAGGTAGAGCGGCGAACTGGCAATGAGTTGGAGAGTTGAAAGTCCTTAAGTAGTGTTGCGGGCATGATTGGATGATGAGAAGCAGAGTTAGCAGCCCAGCCCCAGGGTAAGCTCTAATCAGAACACCTGAGGCTATATTCAGTCTTATTTGCCGTCAGATTTTAAAGGCTGCTTTGAGAACTGCACGAAACTAGAACTCCGGGATGCTCGGCCCGAGAGGAATCGCTTTATGTCACTGTGACACTGATGAGAGGAAAAGGGGCACAAGTTAAGCTGCAATAAATCACCGTAAAATATAAGGTCAGACCCAGTCGAGCACATTTTTGGGGATGTCCCTCCTAAAGCTGCCGTGTCCAAAACCAGAGTCCGCGTTCACCATTTAGTTTATTGTATGACATCAGTTGTCTTGCTCTGTGAGTGTACAGGTTCTTCACCTGAGTGTGTTTGTGTGCCGTTAAGGACTCCAGCAATCTGCCACCTGCCCCAATTCTGTCACCCCGGCAGAGGATATATACACACACAAACACACCATCACACCACCTTGTCAGCATGCAGTTGTCCTTGCGTTTTTGTTATGATGCATCTTCAATATTTCATTAAAGAGAATTAAACTCATATGGCTGGATGCATGTGTTTAGAGGAGTCTAGAAAAAAAGTCAACCTATTTCTGTATTTAAGAAGGTAAATCCCATGTTACAGGCTACATACAGGCATTTTTTGTAATAACTCACATGTCATTCCTTAAAACTTATTAGGATATGATATACTAGACAGGGATAATACTTTTCAGCGATTAGCCACATCAGTCGAAATAATCATCCCAATCGTAATGATAGGGATGTTCCACACCGAGTGTTAACTGGTGCCTCAAGAAGCTGACAAGTTCATCCAGCAGCCCTGTACACACTCTGCGGAGGCTGAAGCCAATGTGAAGCCGTGTTTCCTCCACAAATGTTTTCCTCTTGTTCATCCTAGAATCCAGGCCAGGCCAATTCACGGCGCAGAGCAGCTTTACTCCCACACCGGCACCGTCCACCTTCACAAACACCCACGTCCACCTCATACCGTGCTCCTTTCCACAAAAAGCACATTTTCTTTCAGGATGATTTTACTTTCTTAATCATAATCCACAGTGTTGCATTTTAGTCCATCATATCTGCTAGCGTTAAATAACGTATTGGCTAGCTTCTAAAAATAACTGCAGGTTTGGTTTCACTAACGGACAACGGACAATGGAATTGTCGCAATTCAGATTTGTAACAGCAACATACAACAAATAGAGCCCAAAGTAACACCACCTCCAGGCTTGTTTTGTCTAATTACGAGTCCCAATCTAAAAAACAACATTGAAAGTGAATAAAGGGGTTTGAAAAAAATAAAAATAAAATTCTGAAAGCATTAAACCTTGAGCACAGAGTCACTTTCATTGGAATCAATGAGGCTCCACCTTGGTATCCATTTTTAATGCATCCGTGTTGGAAATGCAACTGTTTTCTGTTAATATTCACCTACAAATATACTAGAATTGGTAGTCCACAGTATATTTCTATACAGTCTGTACCAGATCCTAGACCACCCTGTGGTAATTTCAATCAACAAACCAAATTTAACGAGTTTCGCGGTAGATAATGCGTAATTTAGAGGCTTCCACGATATTGATATACGCGGCACTCCGCTGGAGCTAAATAAGGTCGTAAGGCTAAATATTTTTAGAAATAAGGTCCAGGTTGTAAAAAACGGTAGTTCCCCTTTAAGAATAACACTTAAGACTCTGAGGTAGGTCGTCTCTGGTTCCTTAATCAGAGTCAAAGTTTATACTGTGCATTGGTGATGGATATTCAAAACAAACGTTTAATTAAACTGGTTCAAACCAGTCGAGACGCATCAAACCTGCAGTTCTCTGGGCTTTGGGGGCATCAGACACTTGCCACTTTGCGGTTGACTTGCTAATAAATTGTTGCATTGCCCAAAAATAGAATTGCATCAAAGAGTCCCATGCAGTTCAAGGATCTATGCCATCGTATCCTGGAATTTAATGTGTTCAGTGATAAAATGGAGCAGCAGGGAGGGGGTGAAGTTAAGACCTTAAACTGAACTGGGAAATTAAGGTGGATCCCCAATGGCCTGGCTTTATTTCAGAATTTCATTACCTCAACGAGGCACGCCCAGAGGTCAAACACATTTCATCAGCTGAAAATCTGCCACGACGGCTGTCTGTGATTATCTGGTTTTGACCATATCCAGCTGAGATGTCAGTAGGCCGCAACGAGTTACATCAGACCTCCGTAGGCGTCTTGGTTTCTTGAGGAAAGGTTCGATGAGAGTGCTATTTTCTTTTATCTTGAGCCATTGTCACTGAAGAAAGGTTTAGCTGTGAAGTGCTAGCAGACACTTAAGGTTTCAAGGCCCCTGCTGTCAGATTTCAAATGGTTGTGCTCAGATGAGCTCATTAAGACTGCAGTATTTCTGTGTTATTCTTTAAAGTGTGTCACTTTTCAGGTAAGTGAGCTGAATTCACTCTGGGGGAAAGCGACTTGGAGACATAGCCGGCGTTTATCGCAATTCGCTTCCCGAGGCATTTATTTTGAAAAAAAAAAAAAAAAAAAAAAAGTTCCCTTTGTGCAGGTGGACATATCAAATTCAATAACGCTCAGCAAAACTGCAGCTCTAATCATCTGACAGTTATTGTGCCTTCTCTCTTCCTCTCTCTTGGCAATGTTTTGCTGTTGTAGGAAAAAAAAAAAATGTCGGAAACACTAACGCCGGGATTGTGCCTCAGCTATTTTGACATTGAGTGGAGTCATTTAATTTCCATTTCAAAGGGACTCCAGGAAAAAAAAAACGGAAAAACCCGCGCAAGCAGAGGAACGCCGCTCTATCGCTCGCAACGAAGCATCTGAAGAAAGAGAAGGGGAAGGGAGAGAGTGGCTGATTAGAGGAGATGGAGAGGCGGAGGGGGGGAGACGGACCGACAAGAAGAAAAATGAAAAATGAACTTTTTTGTATCTCATATCCAAAAGGTGTCTCATCCTCACAAAGGGTGTTTTCCCTCATAAAAGGCACCATTGCAGCAAGGGCGCAGGAGTAAATTAACCAGAGGAATTGGTGCTGGGGTGGAAAAGGAGGGGGCGTCTTTAGGGGGAATTCTTCCTCTTTCTTTTTCTTTGTGTCCCCATGCGGAGAACGACAGGAGACTCTTACACATGTTACTTCCCTGTGGTCCCTGTGAAGAAAAGTGGGCTAATCCCAACGCAGGGAGTGTCAAGCGGGCACATCAGTCAGAGCTTTGTGAGGTTAGAAGCTTTAAATATAAATACTCAACATGCCGAGCTGAAGAGAATCCGTGACACCCTTTTCGGCCCGTGCCAGATCACGCTCCCGTTACAAGTCGCTCATTTATTTTTAATTTGACAGTGACTGTTGGCCGTGTCATGTGGTTAGAACCAATTTAACAAGGATGATCACACATCCCCTGCATTGTTACAGACACAGCAGAACGTCCTCAACACATGTATTACAGCAAGCACAGGCAGCGCTTAGGCGTAGGGATATCGTAGGCCACGTACAGCAAGGGCGTGGAGGAATAGGGCTGTGTGCAGGGAAACCTATGTGGAGCAAGGCATCAGTAGTCAAAAAGGGAAAGATGGTAGTGGAAGAGGTGCATAAACAAGAGGAAGCGTAATATGCACTAAGGCAGTGTCCCAGGCTAAGCAAGGACAATGGGTGACTTGGGAGACTTAGCTATATTCTGACGGAATTTGAATTGACCAGTTGCATTGCTGCAGCGTAATTCACAAGACTAAAACAACAGCAGTGCTCTAGGGGTGCTATCTTTGGTGAGGGTTAATTGGTCCACCACTTTGAACAAGACTTAAATATGGATATTTACTATCAGATGAATCACCATAACATTTGTCATATTTTTATGATCCGGCTCAAGTGGTTACAACGATGGGAAGACATATCGATTAAAGAATACTTTATTTATTAAGTGAATTTAATGTGCAAACTGGAATATGAGAGCAGAGAAAGACTTATTAGGCTGGAAGGACTTACACCGATCAGGCATAAGATTATGACCACCTTCCTAATATTGTGTAGGTCTCCCTTGTGCCTCCAAAACAGTTCTGACCCATCAGAGAATGGACATGAGCCTTCTGAGGGTGTCCTGTGGTGTCTGGCAACAGACTGTTGTTAACAGGGAGCATTTGGGTCCTATGGGTTGATGGGTAGGGCCTCTGTCGATCATCCCACAGATACTTGATCAGTTTGGGATCTCTGGAATTTGGAGACCTTGTGCAGTTTTTCATGTTTTCTGAGTTGTTCCAAAACCGTTATGCCTAATCAGTGTATGTAATCTTGGCATACTGGGTGCTACAGTTGCTCCAGGTCACATGAATCAGCTGCCTGCAGAACAGACAAACAGGTTTCTTCCATATCCTACCCCAAGAAAACCAGAGACTATCGCAATATGCAAAATCCCCTAGAAAATATACCACTTCACACAAATGGATAGCCCTACAGGAAGCAAATTCAACTCCGTAGTGCTTATCATTTTGACGTGACGACTTGTGTCAATGTTCAAACTGAAGCAAGAAGGCTCATAGCCGTTCACAAAGCCTTGAGAAATTTCAAAATGCATTCCTCTCATTGTCTGCTTTCCTTTCGCTCCTAATAGGCAGACACTTAAAGGCACAGGGGTCAGTCAAGCTCACACTTCAGTAGAGAGTCTGCCGGTTATAACTGTCACATCCCCGTGACTTTACTGCATGATGGAAAGTGGTTAAATCTCGGCACTGTGAAGAGTCAAATGGCACTTCGACTTTCGCTCTGCCAAAGGGTGACATCTTGGTGTCGTTCCTGCTTCCAGAGGAGGAGGGCTATCTGAGCCTCAGGGGTGGTCCATTGCCTAAAACTGGGACTGTTTCACTCAAGTGTGTATTATTGCTCGTTACTCATGGGCGGGTGTCAAGTATGAAATACTTCAAAATATGAAGCATACGTACGAAGAGGCCGCTTCACTTGTCCCTTACGTCAATTTCCTCCATGTTAAAAAAAGGTAATCTCAGAGCTGCAGATACAGTTGCGCCCATTCACAATGCCTTTAGGAAATGTCAAAACACAGTGGCATTAATGTAAAACTGTTCACACTCCAGTGGAGAGACTCTGTGGGGTATTCCTGCTGTCAAGTTCTGTTGAGTTTACCGCAGTGTGATGACAAGTGGGCTAATTCCACAAGAGTAAAGGATCTCAGTGACAGTCTGACTTCTGACTTGTAAAACATAAACACATCCGTCAGCGCCACGGGAAGGAGCCGCGGTTTCATCTTTAACACTTCTGGCGCTGACACTTTTATTGAGTTCTGTCAATTTTCCCAAGTGCAGCCCTGGGAATGTGGTGCAGCTTAAAGAGACATTGTTAATCAAGTGAAGTCGTTGAGTTTAATACGATAAATCACCGGAGGCAATGTTCTCACAGTGACACTCACTCAAAAGGTCATGCGAAATGTCAATATAGGGTCAGCTGTGCCCTGAGGCCATGATCACATTGGTGGCATTTTTGAAAGCGCTTTGTTAGATTTTTATAATCACTGTATTGCTCTCCTTCCTACCTGTAAAATTATTAGCAAACTTTGGTCTGGGAATGTGACTGCTCATATTAATCATTTTTGAAATTCCAAATACACCTAAACAATCACACAATAATACTTTTTGGAAGAGAAACTACAGGTGAACAAACAGTGAACATATTACTAAATTGTGTGGTGTAAACGTGCATCACAGTTGGAACATTTCAACATCAGATTAGTTTGCGACCATAGACTGTACATAAATATGAACAACGCATCTCCACTTCCTTGCATTGGTCAAGCTGATGCTATTTTCCCAGGTAGCGCCATCTTGCGAGTTTGAAGCCAGAGCCCAAGAGTGGAGCCATGCGGAGCCACGTTAGTCCCTACAGGACTGCTGCATGGAGCAGTTGGCATGGCAACTGGTAGTCATCATGATGTCACATCCTGTTTATATAGTGTTGTTGGGATCTGAACCTGGTGGTGCATAATCAGGTAACCACATGGCTGCTTTTGTCTTGGGAACAAAGGAGCCCTGGAAAAACCCCAGTATCCCACAATCCTCTAGGTGTGAAAACTGACCAAGCAGTTCACTGGCTGACAGTGGCATGTGACCTCTGAGGTCATCAGGTCATATAAAATGCGCTGTTTTGCCAGTGTCCTCTCTCTTATTCTCTTATCCTCCTACCCTCTACAACTCCACACCTCCACGTGGAGACCCCCAGCCGCTCGGCTGCAGCTGGGTGCCAGGCCTGTTCTCCTTACAGCAGCGAAGCGAGATCCTGCTGAGGAATCTACACCAGGTCTTTTAGCCAACAAACAGAAGGTTTGCAGGCTAAACTCCCAAACAACAGGAGCCACACGGCTAGTTAGCACCGAGCTGCTAACAAGCCACTTCAAAGGACTTCAAGGAGCGGCCAGTTTCCCTCCGTTTGCCATCAGGAAAACACAGCAAGGACTTCAACTTTTCCCGGTTTGGCTTTCCATCAGGAACTGCCAGCTAAAGGAGCAACACACCAGAAATTGACTTTCCACCAAATCTGGTAGTATGACCTGGGCCTAGTTAAGCTAAGCAAAGCATAGAACTTAAACTTTGATTTGATGTGATATTTGTTTTATTGAGTGTTTAGTATAGTGATTTGATGTTAGTTTAGATTATGCAACACATAGACTCAGGGTCTCTTGCATGCTAAACTAACCATCCTTTCTCTAACCTGGCACCTCTTATCACATTCCACCAAGGCATTTGGCCAGCACACGGCACATGAGTGTCCCCACTCAGCAGCCATCTTGTTTCCTTTGTGTTCAAGACCTCAAGGCCCCAGCGGCCATCTTGGCACGCCCACAACCAGCGGCCATCTTGGCACGCCCACAACCGGCGGCCATCTTGACACGCCCACAACCGGCGGCCATCTTGGCTCACACACAACCAGCGGCCATTTTGGCTCACGCACACACACACCTGTATTGAGTACACTGTAGTTAGCTTGTATGTTTACTTTTATTCTTGTTAATAAATGTCTTTTAAACATACCTGTCTGTTTAATATTGCACAAGAGTGAATGTTGCCAACCTCTACACTGCCAAGAACTCCAAATTTCTTCAACTGTAACTAGTTGTTAACATGGTAATTTTGGTTATAGTTATTAAGTTAATTATTAATCCGAACTCCATATTGACAATTTAGTATAATTTATGAGACTGTTTTGATTAATTGGCTATCTTTTCCCTTCCTAGAAGGGTGGTGCCCCGAGGTGATCTAGTAATTCAGATCCAATTATTTAATAATAATAATTATTTTTGATAATTATTAATTATTCATGATAGCCAAACCCCAATACTGAGTGCCTTAGTACCAGGCCCAACAGTGTCAAATAACTAAAACAAACCGTTTCAGATAAATGGACACTTGAGTATATATCAGCATTATATTAAGTACCTAAAATGAAAGAAACTATCCTTGAAAAGAAATTATTTGACGTGTACATTTGTGTTTTAGTTTGACCCAAGTCCCATCCACTAACCTAGAGGGGGTGGAGCCTATGAACCTATACTGCAACCAGCCACCAGGAGGAGCTGTACTTGCTTTCGCAGTTCTGGCACCTCACTACGAAAACACTCATTTAGGAACATCAGCTTTAACAAATAAGGGAATGGCATAGTAAGGATTAACAGCCTAGAGAAAGTAGTCAGCTGGAGACAGAAAGGCAACACATTAACACCCACTGCATACGTACACAGCGCACCAAGCCCTGATGAAGGCCCTGGGGAAGTCGTACCCTCGCCCACAAGGACAGGAACCCTGACCAAAAACCATAACAAACTATAATTTCCACAATTAAGGTTTCTTATTTTGCATAAATAATTGCCCTAAACTCAAACCAAAAAAAGTCACCTCAGTACTTGGTCTCAAGTCATTACTTCACTTAATGGCATCTCATCCCCTCTCAACAACTGGTAACTTGCAGCTTGTCTTAAATAGCTATTTTAGCTATCTAGACTAAGCATCTGCAACTATACTAGTTTTCCCTTTAATATGAGACCTGTCAAACGCATATATCTAGAGAAATAAAGACCATTAAACCAGTGTCTGATTTTGGCTTTGCGTTGAGTCTTGGCACTAAACCCACATACACCTTAAACAAAGAACAAATCAGGATTAAAGCTTCTTTATTCCATCTACTCAGCAGTTCAACTGCTTTTTAAAAAGAACAAAACAGTGTCCCTCACCAGTCTGCCAATACCAAATTCATTCTCTTGCGACATCGCCTCACCTGCACCCATGTGACTGCCACTGATGTGCAGTTTGAAAGATTTAACTTCACGTGGAGCAGCCAGGACAGGAAAATATATTCTGAAAGGAGTATGAGTCTGGTAACAAGCCACTGGGATTTCATTATGGGGCACGTTTCAACCGATGCAGAGGAACTCAACTCAACAGCACTCAAATGGCATGTATTACTATGTTGCTGTTACTCTTCTGTCCATTGCTGCATAAAACCTTCCCGAATTGATTAGGTCGCCAGCATATCTACGGGCATAATAAGATCCCAACGGAGCCACTCCAGACCAGCGATACCCCCACAAAATATTTTATGGCAGTAGAAAGTTCAGGTTTCATTCCAGGCAAGTGAAGGGCAGCTAGGTTGAGGGTTATGTCTATGCTATGGAAACATATACAAACTGGAGTTTTTTAACAACTACCAAAAGCAAGTTTACTTCCTTGAAGTTTACCGTCCTTGTTACTAAAATGACACCAAAATGCTGTTTGGGTCAGTAAGTTGTACCAAACATCGAAGCAGGTCGAGAAGGTCTGCATAAACCCTGGTTGATGTTAGCAGTCAATGCTAGGCTAAGTTAATTTTAAGTTGAAACATATTTTCCCATTGTGTTTTAACCTTACCAACATTACCGGTGTACCCGTGTTGTCGCTGACCTAGCAGCTCAGTGAGCGTATGTCTGTGGAACAGTACAGTATGCAGCAGAAAGCCTGCTGTCCACGTTAATGTTACCATCGTATAAAAGGTCAGAATACAGCACGGTTAGTCAGCGTGTGGTTTGTTTACTGCCTTAGAGGAAACGTTGGTCCTGTCTCTTGTCTGCTGTCGCTAATCAGACTTATCAATGAAACCAGCAGTTGAGACACAAACAGAGGCTACAGTTACCCGCATTGGGATAAACACCTTTTTTTGAATATGCCTAAAACCTGCCATTTTTCAAAACACTGGAGCTAATTTCACTGACTTCAAGCATGCAAATAAACCAAAATATTCAACTGTCCAAAAATAAGGGGAGTACACAGAGGTGAGAAACTCCATTTTGGCCTGTCTGTGAAAAACATTACTTATCAAATGAACAAAAAAAGGGGGGAAATTATATGCGGCCAAGAAGTCTGGCCAAGGACCAATCATAAATCAAATTCATTTTCACAGCAACTCCATCAAGCTTATTCGACAACATCATCAACAAACGCCATTTCAGTTCAACCCATTTACCGGAGAGGAGCAGAAAATGTGCTGATGTGTGCATAGTCGAATGTGACTTTAACAGAAGCTGCTTGAAAGGAGGGTGGCCGGACTGCATTCATGTCCAGACGATAATGAAGTACATATTCAAAGATGTGGACCCGCTTGTTGTGTTCACTGCAATGTAAATTTATTTTGCCCTTTGGATGTAACACAGATAACAATCGTTACCAGTTGGTGTCTAGACATGACTGTTTCGGTGTACGTTGAATTGAACGACACCTATTGTGGACATTTTAACAATTCACGGAAAGTTACAGTAGATAATTGGCAAAAAGATACTATATCAATTTCTATGATCTCTGGTGTTATTAATTTGTCCCACTAATTACATATGCCATGACTAAGTGATTTAAATCTAATTAAAAACACTTGTACTGAGAAGATAGTGAACAATTGATTTGTTTCTAAAACCGAAGGTCTAAAATGTAATAAATTCACATTTTTAAAAAAAATATATTTCTCTCTTATTGTCACAACTTAAACTGTAGTTTTTCAACGTGTAATTAAATTCAGAATCCGTGAAGTTATGCTTCTCTTGACTGACATGATTGGCCTTGCATCTCCTACCTCAAAAGTGCATGTCATGCTTTGACAGATGTGTATGAGGCAGAACTTTCATTCATTTTCTGTAACCGCTTGTCTGCAGAGAGGCAGACAACCATTCACGCTCACGCTCACACCTACGCCCAATTTAGAACCACCGACTACCCTAATAAGCTTGTCTTTGGATGGTGGGAGAAAGCGAGAGGACACGGAGAGAACCCATGCAGGCATACGGAGAACATGCAAACTCTGAGACTGCTCTAATTGCCTGATTGCAATCTTTCCCAAAGTGTTTTTTTTGATGCCATTTGCTTATTTATTCACACGAATGTAATTTAAGACGTATACTTTGATCACAGTCCAGTGGCATATCAGTGTATTGTGGCTCTACAATGTACCTGTGCTGCTACGAAGTTGCCAACACTTGAGGACATTAGCTGTACTGTGTGAATGTATGAGGAATTTACCAAGGCATTTACTTCAATGAAAAAAAGAAGAAGAAAAGATGAAATTCGCATTCATGAAAACTGGGCTAATCCCATCAGCAAAGACACTTGACTTCAAAGATGTAAGACATCAATACTATCACACTGTGTCAGTATTAAACTCCAGAGAAATATTCTTTTAATGGAAAACAAATGAAGCGGCATTGGTTAGATACTTTGGAGAGGGCCAGTTAATAATTCTCTGGATTGTCTGGGGAGCCTCGCAACAGATGGGTGATGAAAACTGGGCTAATCTCGTCAAGAGACTGGTCGACCATAGGTTTCATTAAAGTCTGGAAAGCAGAATCAGAGAAAGAAAAATGCACTTTGTGCTGATTAGCCTCAGAAATTGCTTTGATTTGATACCAGCTGATCTGAAGTTTATTGCTGTGTGTATTTCGCAGGAGTGCACAAAGAATCACATGTTATAGATTCTATAGACTCACTTCAAAGTGCATACATGGACAAGAGTCACTTAAAGCAATCACGTTGATCGCTGTTGTTTTCATGAGAAGCATCTTTGTAAATTCAGCAGGGGAGCCGTGTGCTCCCGTTGTGTTCTTAGCCTGAGGGTTTCAACTAAAGAGAGAGCAAATGTTTCAACAAAGACCAACCGTGGCATTTCCCAGTACGCTAATGAGAAACAGGTTATTTCTACACAATATGGTGCCGGTATAACGAGACACCGTGGCAGACTTGCTGGTGGAAAAATGATTACATAGCACAAATAGAGAGTTTCGTATTATGCATAGCCTCTGGTGAAATAACTCACATTTTCTGTTAACCTATGCAGTGAAAAAGGTTTCACAGAATGTGTCAGAGTCTTTGTGGAAATGCCTTTCCTTGGTTTTAAACATGGTTGACCTTTGAGTTCTTTCTTTCTGTAGGAAGCATGAAACCAAATCATGTCCGATTTGACAGGGAGAATGGGTTTCCCTTGTTCCCAGACGTTGGTTGTATTGCTTCAAACTTTTCTGCCATCTGCCGTCATGCATCTTGCAGGATTTGCTTGTGCTTGGATCTTGTTCGATTTATAAATGACAGCCGGCCTTTTCCGTCCAACTTGGCTGAAAGTATTTTTAAAAGTCCAGCCTTGCAGACATTTACAGCACACATGCTTCCTTCACGGGATGAGCAGCATGCATATATTTGGGCGTGTGAAGATGGAGCATTTGACAGCCCATTTAGCAAATGCCTTAGAAGTAAAACAAGGTAAAGAATAGCAGCTATTAAAAAATCAGTTATTGTAGAGTAGGAGATGTCAGTCGGAGTTGTTTCAAAAATGTCTGTACAAGTGAAGTCAGCTGTACAAGGAGGTGTTGGATGGGAGTGGGTATAGAATGGATTGTGTCAGGATGGAGATGAGGGTGTGGGGGAAGCTCCTTCTCAGCCTCTCAGTCCCGGCCATAATGGAGCAGAGTCTTCCCAGAGGGTAACCACCAGAACAGTCTGTGGTTTGGATGGTGCTTGATAATCCGCTGTGCCCTACCCCTGCATCGTAAATGTCCTGCAGGTTGGGTAGAGCATATTAAGTGATGCGTTTTGCACAGCGATTGACCCTCTAAAGTGCATTCCTTACCTGGGAGCAGTAGTTTCCATACCAGGCAGAAATGTCCCCAGAGCGTACAGACTGGATCGCAGTGCTGTATAAGGCTCTGAAGAAATGCAGAATTTTTGAATTTCTTCAGCTGCTTGAGGTGGCCCATGTTAAGTCCTCTGAGATGTGGACTCCAAGGTACTCACAACTGTGTACTTATAACCACTCACAAACAGTGAGACTTGGCCCCCACACCTCCCCAGTCCTGGCACGGGAGTACCACAGGGGTGTGTGCTCGGCCCCGCTCTTCACTCCCTCTATACCTGGGACTGCACATCCATTCACCCTTGAAACACGATCCAGTTCAAAGACGACACAACTGTCATGGGTCTCATCTTAAATAGTGGTGACAGAGAGTACAGGGAGTAGGCGCTAAGGAGCTCATCCTGGACTTCAGTCGAAAACAGGATGTGCATCTACCACTCAGCATTGGAGACTGGGAGGGGGAGCAGGTGACCAGCTTTAAGTTCCTAGGCACCCACATCATCAGTAACCTAAAATTGAGCCTAAACGCCACTGCTGCAGTGAAGAAGGCCCAGCAAAGACTGGAATTTCTCCAGACACGTCTCTGCCAGTAGAAAGTGTCTTGACTTACTCCATCCTAGCATGGTTTGGCAACTGTTCAAAAGCAGGGTGACAGGGAGGCTCTCCAGAGGGTGGTTGACACAACACCAAAATAAATAAATAAATCATTGGCCCTTGGAAGACATCTACAGGTCACACTGTCACAACAAGGCGTGCATAATTATCAGGGACAATAGTCATCCTTTCCATCATATCTTCACATTGCTACCCTCTCTGCTGCAAGGTGCTTTAGGGCCCTAAAGTGCCTATCCCTGAGGCTGACTCATTATCAGAAATCAGTCCTGTCGTGCTGTGCAGTCATACGTGTTGAGGGAGTAGAGCAGGGGGGCCAAGGACACAGCCCTGAGGGACACCAGTGTTGAGGATGATGGCTTTTGAGTGCTGTTTGAGTGCTGTTCGCTGTTCGATCTTCACTATATGTAGTCTGGACATGATCATGAACCTCATGATCCAGGAGCAGACTGAGGGGTCAAGTTCCAGTTTACTCAACCAGCTGAGGGGGGGGGGGGGGGGGGGGATTTATGAGGTAAGAGCTTTTCAGTGGTGAAAGTAATGGCATAATGTGAGCATAGTATTTCTAATGAGGACCTGAGTATGCTGATGAGAAATGGGAAGTTTCGTGCGAAAATAATACAATATACAGCTTTAGAATACAAATAAAGACTAAATAATATTTAGTAAAGGGCTCTTTATTTCTGCCTACTAGCCTCTACTTCACCTGGTGCACTCCACCTCACCCACCTCCCTGGGACAGAGTATAGTAAAATATTTTTACATCTATATTTAGGCGGAACTGTGATGCATTCTGCCCTTAATGTGTTGTATTTCTTAAGCAGCTGAGGTAGGCTGCTCGTCTCAGTTTGCATGTTTGCAAGATGGGATGCGCCTCTGTGCTCACTCTGTATGTAGTAATAGGAGGAGACACTTTAACGGAGGCTGATTATGCATTTTGATGGATTTAATAAGGCCACACAGTTTGCAACTGTGAGGTATGCTGAGAAAATTCTCCGCCGTCAGATAAAAACATTGCACGGACGGGATTTTCAGGAGCCTTGAAGTAGAGGGGAAACAAGTAATCATCACAATTCTTATTCATGCACTACCATTGTAAATCAATGTGCAAATTTAAATTGACAAATCATATAGCACTAGATCCTGGAGATGTTTAAACAACTGCAGAAGTCTAACGTTTATTTTATGAGTTAATCACAGCGTTTTTTTTTGGTTTTTTTTCCTTTTGCAAACTGACAGCTTTAAAACCTGCTCTCAGGGGTTGCACCTGGGGTTACAATACATAACCAACATTAGCTGCAGGAAGGCAGTGGCAAGCCCAAGTTTTTTTTAAAACACAATTCACTTTATGTCAGTTTAACTGTAAAACTGCAGCGGCTTGTTGGATCGCGGGTTCGCTCGCAGCACTTAAGCCCGCCGTCCTTATATGACTGTGTATTGGGGCATTTCCTCATGGTAGTTGCTAAGTGCTTGGCATCCAGTTTAAGATCAAATGCAATACATCAACCTATTCAGGTGGGTAAGAACAGATTTGGCTGTTAGTGCACATTTCAGCAATCCCATAAAGTATTATTTCATTTACTTAGCTCTTATTGCTTTACACAACAAAGCAGAAAGCATTCATGCGTGGTCAAGTCCGCAGTGCCTGTTTTGATCTGACTCTCTCAGGCCTTCTCCCTTTTTGGCCCCAACGCATCAGAATTTCTTGACTCTTGTAAAAGACTCAAATGTAAAAGACTCTCTGCCTTATTTCATTTTTCACTACATCCTCCTCTTCTGTGATGAACTTAAAATATAGGAATGTAAAGTGTGGTGAGATCTGTCATAAAATGTTGTTACCTATGTTCCGTTTTTATCACTCATTCTTTCCTCAGTGTCTCATTTGCTCCATAATTCCCTTCCTTTCATTATTTTCCCACATTTACCAGCCTGCTCAGTTTGCTTCACCCTTTTTCTACACCTTTTTTTTTTCCTTTAAATCCGTGTTCTTCATCTTAGCAGCCCCTGTCTATACCTCCCCGCTTTTCTCTTTCCCCGCGGATCTAGTTTAAAGCGAGCGCTACAAAAGGAAGGGAGCTCGTCTTCAAACAGACTACAACAATCTTCACATGGTTCTCCCCTTTGTTACAGATAAGCGCGACTCTTCCACTGATTTCATTCGACTTCATCCTCTCCTCTCCCCGCGCCGTCTTCTTCTGAAGGATGAGACAACAGTGCAAAGCAAGCTTGTGTTGCGCGGCGGGGTCAGGCTGTGCCACCGTCAAAGCGGAGTGCGTCCTTTTATATATTCACTTTTTTGAAAATTCTGTCATGAAATAATTGTTCTACGGTAAAAACCTCTTGATGTTTTGCTTGTGCGTTCGGTATTTAGAGGAACGCGTCTCACTTAAACTGTGAGAGATTCAATGCATCAAATTTGATGTAAAATACAGGAGGTTAGCAGACCCCGACATTACTGAAATAAATATGAAAAACATGAAACCTTCTTAGAAATATGAAGAAAAAAAAAAAAAGTTTGTGCTTCAGTTAAAACTTTGCAATCTTCATTATCAGGCTCCCAGTCTTTTTCCTGGAAGCCGATGTGCGCAAATTCTCCTGAATTCAGTACAATTTACACAAGGTCATACTGTATCTAATATTGTGTGTGAAATGAAAGAGTGTGCACTGTGATACTTGTATCTTGTGACTCTCAGTTTCCCATTGGTTCCTGGGTGGCATGACCAAAAGTTAAAATCAGACATGCACAGTGAAGACCCCGATGGGGCTGACTTGGGTTCTCCTAATCGAGACCTGACCTATAATCCCAGTCAAACTGTGTCCATATCGCTCAACCGCCGGAATGAGGCAAGGTTGCACTGATTTGCCAAAGGCTTGGGTTTATGCGCCGACATGCAACCCCAAACGTCACGGTATGTAGCAATGGAAGGAGAACCCGAGTGCGAGACACAGAGAGCAGAGAGGAAGGCTGAGCCACTCAAGGTAAGACAATTTAGAAAGACAAAAAACAGGAACAAAAGGTGCAGCAGAGATGGCAGGGTAATCGGAAAACACAGAAAAAGTGGTGAAGACCCAAAACAAAAAGCTGGACAAAAACTCACTAAACTGAAACAATAGGGAAACAACAGGACAAGAAAATCACAGAGGTAACAGCACAGAGGAAAATACAACAGACAACTTGACAAAGAACAAATTGAAAGGCGGGACTATATATACCAGTGGGCAAAGGGGTTGATAAGTCACAGGTGAAACTGATGAGGGCGGAGCACACAAGGAGAAACCAATCCAACAATCAAAGGGGGGAAAACACAGGAAGTAAAGCAGGACAAGAAACACCAAGGAAGAACTTAACAAAATAAAAACAGGAAACACAAAGAAACCAAACAGGATTACAATCAAAGTATCGAAAACACAAGATAGTGACAGAAAAGATCCAAAAGTCCATGCCATCACACCCGAGGGCGATTTCAGAGGATTCATCATCGACTCAGATCAGACGGTGTAACATAATCAGTGAAGCAATATTTCTACTTTTTTTGACTGCTGCTTTTAAATTTTTGATCTGTCATGGTCTCGCCAGTAATTTGTATTCCCATGCATTAGAGTTGAGTGCATTTTGGGTGAGGTCTAATCAGTCTATTTGATTTCTCCTCAGGTCCCGTGCAGACTGGGTCCCTTGTTTTCTGGAAAAAAGACATTTTGGTTGGGTTTCAGTGGGTCCAATTTCAGATTAGATCACACAGAAACATTTAATATAAAGATACATTTGTGAACTGAAGCATGATAATTGTTTATATACACTGATCAGCCACAACATAATGACCAGAGAGACGTAAATAACATCTTGTGCAATGCTCTGCTGGGAAACTGTTGGACCTGGTATTCATGTGGATGTTACTTAGACATGTAGCACCCTAGACCAGACCAGGCACCCCCCACCCCATAGCAATGACACTCCTTGATGGCAGCAGCCATCCCCAGCAAGATGAAAAAAAAAAAAAAAACACTAAGAACAGCACAAGGTGTTGACCTGGCCTCCAAATTCACTAGATCCCAAACTGATCAAGGGATGATCCACAGAGGCCCCTCCCCTCAACCCACAGGACTCAAAGGCCCCCCACTAACAACATTCTGTTGCCAGACACCACAGGACACCCTCAGAAGGCCCATGTCCATTCTCTGATGAGTCACAACTGTTTTGGAGGCGCAAGGGAGAACTACACAATATTAAGAAAGTGGTCATACTCTTATGCCTGATCGGTGTATGTTTTTAAACTGTCCTTCTGGTCAGCCTGATTTGTCCGCAGCGTTGACCACAGCATCAGATTTGACAGCCCATGCGTAGCGCCACAGTGGCTGTGCACACCGCCTCAAATGACAGATGGATATGCACCGAGCGTATGAATCATTTAAAGTGTGGAGGTTTGGCTTTTGTCCTGAAGTGCTCTTCCAAGATCATTTTCATGCCGCTTGCTGTATGGTTTTATTTTAATGTTTGTCCAGAGGAGAGAGGGCTATGTACTAAATTTAGCAAAGGTCAATAATACTTAGACAATCTTGATTACCCCTGCTGTGACCTGCCTCGGGAAAATAATGGAACCTATTTCCATCCCCAGAGTTAATGATTGGTTTGCCAACCCATTCTCTCATCTCTCTATTATATTAGCACTCCTCTGTGTTGCACCGAATTGATTGGCCTGTGAAGAGCACTGGCACGTTTAAGACACCCTCTGTCTTCAGTCCCTGTGAGGGCTTTTGTCGACTCACTGAGAACCAGTGCAGTGCATGTACACCGAAAACAAATTGACGGAAATATGACGACAATGGCGTCATGAGTGGGTTGGGTAAACCTGTTAAACATGTAAAATGGAGAAGGAGGGCATTGCCTTGGTTGTCCTGAAGAAACTCAACTTTTAATGTCAATGTGCACGTCTTTTGAATCTTCACGGGAGCTTGGAGGCACCACTTGCTGAGTTCAGACAAGGTTTCGCCAGCAATCAGACTGGAGTGTGGAATTGTAGCTGCGGTTTGAAACGCCCCAATCTTTGTCTACATGTCTACACATATTTTGATTATCTTTCCTCTCCCCTCGAATCCCTCTCTCTTCCCTGTCACCCTTTCTGCCTACGTTCTTCTCACTCTTACTCCCCGTGAATATATGCCAGTCTCACATTAAAATGACTTTCTGCAGGCTATCCGGCTACGCCACGGGCCTCATAGGAAGCTACTACGCCGCGTCTGCGAGCCACTGATATGCAATTCTCATGCAGATACGAAGCGCGCGGGTAATGAGGGAGCGGCATAGGCAGAGGGGAGAGCAGAAAAAAAAAAGGAGAGAATTTGCCCTCTAAACAAAATGAATCGCCACTTTAAATTTCTGCATACTGTATAGGCTTTTCTATCTAGGTTTTTTATGTGCCTTGCTTAGAGGCTCATGAATAATGTGATGGAGTCAATATACTGCCTGGGTTATGAAACGCGAAGATTGGCTGAAGAATAGGAGTGGAGCTTTTTGAATAAAATACAATTGTAATAAGCAGTTGGCAGTAATGCAAATCTTTGACATTAAAGTTAAAATAGGAAATTTTAACGCTGAGGGTGCAAATCTGCAAAGAAACAGTTCCTTTCATTTATAATCCACGAATATACATATTGCAAGTGCATTTTTTTATTCATGTATTTATTAACATAAATTGGCATTAAACAAACTGTAATACCACTACTGCTGCACCTACTCCACCCACCCACCTTTTAACGGAGATAATTTAACAGTACGCCATTAAATTGAGAAGGGTTATATAAGGTCAGCTGTAACAATAAAAAAACAAAAAAACAATGTTAATGTCAGTATTGACCCAAAAGGCCAGACGCATGCCACTAATTTTGAGGTCCATAAGCCACCAAGGAGTAGGAGACTGAGCTGTAAAGTGAAATGTGGCATTTGCACTGGGGCAGCATCATGCACTGCATACGGAAACAGTTCACACCGCTTCGCTTCTACATTTCAATCGACACTTTTCCGCAAACACCAATGCACCAAGCAACAACGGTCCAAAGCATACGACGACACTAGTGTTTGTTCAGGAGAAAACATTTAATACGCACCATTGCATAATTGTATTGCTGTACCCGCCACAGGAGCGACAATCCCGAATTATTAAAGTAGAATATGACAACCAAGTAACTGATTATGCTCCAGCAAAGATCTGTCGGGCCAGTCAGATCATTTGGTGGGCTCTATGTTGCAATGGACACAACGACGCAGTCATACAGGCAGTAGCAGGCAGCCGGTTTCACACAATCCTATCTTCATCACCCCATCGTGACCTCCATCATCAGCTTGGGTCACGCGTGAGCGCATTTTGTTTTGTCACAAACTGCACTCTAGTGCCATTGTGCTTTCTGATGGGAAAAGCGTAGACTCCGACAAGCCGGAGCTTGTACAATCTCCACAAACATAAAGGTTTACCTACAAACTGAAATTGAAACAGAAGATGTTGAATCTGAATCCCGACTGAGACGATGCAGTAACACCTACCGGTATCATGCAGTATTCTGGGATGTTAAGATAGTCTTTCAAGTGTGTGTGACATTTTGTTTCCGTCATACTGTGCAGAAAACCTCCGGGTGTTGCCTTTTGAATTCCAGCAGTTCAAATAATTCTAAAGTATTTGCCTTCACGAACAGTATTTCAATAATCATGTGGAGTTAAAGAGCCAAATGGATTGAAGTAACAAGGGCAACAAGCAAGAGAATACATGCTTTGGTAGTTAGACTCTTAGGGTAAGCAGCATCATTGAGAGTAGTCCCATTTGAAGGTAGTAGCTAGGGACAGAACTACCCGAAGTCTAGTGGCTGGTGGTGGCTGGCGGGTTTCGCCGATTAAGATTTTGGTTGAGGTGTCATGGATTAGGAGGAGGGCTGTACAACATACAGTCTGAAAAGGCAGAGTGACAGAATTGACTTGTAAGGACAGAGACAAGGATTGATGGCTTTGGAGAACACGGAGAACAGTTAACTGGAAAAGAGTGGTCACACTAAAACTGAAAATGAAGTGATTTTGACAGCACGGGGATGTGGCAGTGACACAATAGAGACAAAACACAGTACGTAGGACCAAGTTCCTTATCTAATTTTCACTTAAGTTGCGTTTCCGTTCAGATAATTTAAATACTAAACTTGCATGTTAGCATCACGCGAGCTACAGAGCTGCTGCCTGCTCTAGTAGACACTTCTGCAGGATTAGGTGATTGTGGCTCAGTAGGTAGTCTACCAACCATAAGGTTAGTAGGAGCAAGACACTGAAACTTGTGTACCAGTAGGTAGAAAAGTCCTATATAAATACAAGACCATTTACCAAAATCAAGAGGCAAACTTGAGGCCATCTCTTTTGGCAAGGTTCTTTCATATATGTATATGTTTTTTTGTTTTTTTTCAAAGGCAACTTTGAGTCAAACCAGTCTGTATTGATTCCATGCAGAAAACCTGAATCACCTCAGTCCCAGAATGGCCTTGAGCGCGACAAATAGAGTAACCACTGAAATGCAGTCATTCCTTTTTCTCCCTTTCTCTCTGTGCCACCGAGTATTGATGGACACAATAATCTAATCGCTAAGTGAAAAGGGATTGGACTGAGGGGGAAAAGAGCACTGGTGAGGGAGACGAGGAAATCCCCTTTTGTCTCTGACTTGATCACAACCCTTGAGGAAATCTTTGTAATTTCTTATCTCCTTTTCTCACACCGATACCATCTTCTCGTTCTTTGCGTCGCCCTAATTTAATTCCATTCAACCCAAAGCACTTTGTTCTCTTCAAAAAGAAAAAGCCGATTATTTGCCAATGCAAATTCAGTGCAAGCACGATAGATAACAACATTTATTGTTAAAACCACTGTTGAACTACACCGAGTTGAGCAGGGGGTAAATGTAAGGAAAAGGATGTCATGCAACTAGACAAAAATGGTAGAAATAGTACAATGAGGAGACTTACTACAACAAAAGGTTTCGAGGGTCTTTCTAGACACTTCCTATAATTAATTAAGCCATTCAGCTCAAGGAAATAGTCAATCCATTGAAAGTTTTTGCAGTATCAGATGTCTGATTCTGACTATACTGTGTTTTCAGGGGTTTCTATGTGTGAATTACACAGACACACCTACTGGAACAAGGCCATGCAATGGAGGATTCAACAAACTTGCGCCAACTTAAGCGTGGTTTATACCTCTGCGGGACATTGACGGTGTAACCTACGCACGTAGCCTACACCGATGAGACCCATTTATACTTGTGCGCTCGTCAGTTTGGCTCACGACCACCCAAACACTAGTCGCGCTGTGTCTTTTTTGCCAGTCGGGTTAAAGTTTGTTTCTACTTCCTGCTTCAGTTTCAACAGTGACGACCGAAACAAATGTTTGTATCTCCGAACTTCCTCAGTTAACCTTTCCTCAGTGTGTTCGGTCTTTATTGATCCAAAACAATCAATCTGAGAGTTGCGATGATGGAGAAGCAGCGCGGAAACACTAAAACAGAAATACGGTACTACCATGCCGACCGACCACAGCCCTTGTGGTCTACGTTGCCGTAGCTACGGCGTCAAATTGACACAGAGCTATAATCGTCAACTAGGGTCTAGGGTCACTTGGACGTTGAATGCTTGCTAATCCAGCCACTTGGGAACATTAACGTCTTGACTTTTTTAAAATTCCAAATTAAGGCAACAACAGCTCCACAACTGTAAGGCTGAACTGAAGAATCTAATGCTTCATGAAGGAAAGCCATTTTGGTGATCTTTTTTTGTAATCCTTTAATTTAATGTCTTTAACCCTGTTGCCGCCGAACAAAGATACATTTTAAAAATCCTTAGCTGCAACTCTAGTGCAGCTAGGGAAGCTTTTAACAAGTCTTCTGACTGAGCTCCAGTCATTTACGTTGCAACTCAATTGCCTCATTCCTTTATTCTTTCTTTTACTTTTTGCTGGTCTGTATTTTGTCCCTTTTTACAGAAACACACACACCACTACACGCACACACACACACACATACACCGTCCTCTGCCTCAGTCAATATTGATGACCGACCGCGGCGTAATAACAGAGGTGATATGGTTCACCTGTTCCTAGCAATTCTCCTCTGGCTCATTATTGGCAGGTGGAGTTAGTATGGACAGTGTGTTTGCGTGTGTGTGTGCACTCAGCTTGAGCAAGCTTTCATGCAAACAGGTAAACATCCTGTAATGTTATGTGTGTGGGTGTGCGTTTGTGCCTGTACCTGAAAAGTCTGATGTTAATTAGTGGCATTAATTATCTTAGCCAATTAGCCAACGCACCCCGAAGAGCACTGGGCATTGAAGCAAAGGTCGGGGGAGCTATTTGTCTGCTCAAGGCCAAGCTAGCTAGTGAGCACACAACGCTGCTTACTTTCAAAGAAAAAACTCCCATGCATACATCCACCTACACACATGCAGTCATCTCCCCATTATTTCACAGATTGCGTTAATATACTTCCAAGAGACGTGCTCTAATCACAGCTCACGCTTGCCTAACCCTATCCCCTAACCTTTAGCATCCCCACCTTTTCACAACATATAGGCGAAATGAAAAGAGCAGTGTAAAAAGAAGACGGGGAACGGAGATAGAGAAGAAGAGGTCTAAAGCAAATTTAGTGTGAGGAATGTAACCATCAAGGTCTTTTTTTTTTATTTTACATTTCCACATTTCCATTTCCTGCAATGCAAACGACAGCATTTTCAAATGTCAGACAGTGTTTTTTTTCCCCCCATAACTTTTATCTGTCAAACAAAGCCGTTTGGATACACCTGTGAATTAGTATTTTTGTGGATGGGCAACCTGGTGTGTGTTCTGTGGGTGTGTGTGTGTGTGTGTGTGTAAAGGCCAGTTCGGCAATGGGCTGTTCCTGGGAGAGCTAACCTTTGCTTCTATGGAAGACAGAAACTCACTCCGACAGTCCGAGGTAGAAATCCCCCCTGGAATCTTACACGGAAGCACGTGCACACATATGAAAGAGAAACACATGCAGTAACACACACATATAAACACACACACATACCGAAAGGGAAATAAAAATCCTTCATACTGTCAAAAACAATTTTAATGTATTTTATAGATATGGACGTGCTGGACTACATACATGCACAGAATTTACAGCACTCCATGTGAGAAGCCACATAATGTGAGATCCCCTATTTGGTGTAGGTCTTCTTCTAGTTTTCCATAGTCAGACCTCATTCATTCATTCATTCATCTTCTGTAACCGCTTGTCCTGTGAAGTGTCACAGAAGGGCCTGAGCCTATCCCAGCTGTCATTGGGTGAGAGGCGGGGTACAGGTCGCCAGTCTATCGCAGGGCTAACACTGAGAGACAGACAACCATTCACATTCACACCTACGGCCAATTTCGAATCACCAATTAACCTAACGAGAATGACTTTGGACGGTGGGAGGAAGCTGGAGTACCCGGAGCGAACCCACGCAGACACAGGGAGAACATGCAAACTCCACACAGAAAGGCCCCGGTCGGCCTCATAGCCAGACCTACCTGGTGCTAATAAGACTGCAATTGCTACCATTTATTTAATGAGAGTGAGGATTAGGACACCTTTTGGGGATTTCAGATTTACTGGGTTTTGATTTAAAGTAATTGCTCCCTATCACGACACACACACATACACACTCCCACCTGCATGACTGCACACGCATGAACTCTCTCTCATTCTGCATACAGAGGCAAAGATACTCGCAGGTGCGCAGCCACTCACATGCTTCACATGCACACTCACGCAATGCCATGCAGAGATCTGCACAATCTCAAGAGTCGCCCAATCACAAACAAAACACACATACACACACACCTACGTACACTTGAGGTTCCTGCCAGAGTGTGACTGATCGAATTTCAACCTTCTCCATGTCTGCAGGCCAAAAGCAGCAGCAACCACTGAGCAATGCACCTTTTACCACTTCCTCTGTCTGCATCCCCCGTATGTGAAAATATGAGTGTGTGTTGCTGATACACTCTCTCTGGGTGTATTATTCGGGGCACGTGCCCTTGGATTTTCCCCTGTCCACATGTAAAGGTCCAACAAATGTTATTTCCTAAAGCTCATGGCTCCTCCACTATCCCTATAACATTCATGAAGCGCCATAATTTACTTCCTGTTTGATGCATTCTTCAGAACTTCTCAAACTTGTTGTCGTTTGTAATGAATGCCGCATTTAATATTAGCTTTGCTGCACTGTATGTAAATGAAACTTTAAGGTGAAAGGCTTGTCAGCGCACGGGATAGCAAGTAATCAGATGTCTCGGGCTCAAAAGTGCCAAAACAAAACGGAGAAGGCTTTAGAGCGGCATTTAAATAATCAAGACACTAAACTCTTCTCTGACAACTAATCAAATCAAATCAAATCAGATGATGACATTCGTTTATATGGGGTTAGCGAGCAATCACCACAAAAGCACTTTGGTGATTCGCAGAGGGAAAACGGAACAAAAACACATATTGTGAGGGATTTATGGATATGAGTTGCAAAACACCACAAACCAAACAAACACAGCCCCCATGTGTGGGTTCTAATTAAGTGATTACCGAGAGACATTTAAATACTTAAACACGTATTTTACATATTTTGTTTATATGTGATCGATGCATTTAAAAATACCTACAAACCATGTATTAAAAGTTAAAGTTTTTCTATATTTAGTGAAGTCAAGTATTAGCAGGGAGTAATATTGTAGCTTGGGGGGACTGAAAAATGAAACTGGTATCTCTTTCAGATGAACTGTGAGATACACTGAATAATGGATGTTAAATGGCCAGTATCAGCCCGCTCTGCAGACTACATGAAAATAAAGTTTTCAAACAGTCGGCCGTCCCAAACCCCTTCACCGCTTCTCACAGAGGTCCATTAGGTGCAATCCTCTGACAGCGCAGTTTATTTCAAGCAAATAAATAAGATATAATACACTGACTCTGCTATTGACTGACTCTGTTGAGTTTTCGTAATGGCAGGACCTAATAATGCTGACATCAGACCACGCTGTACTTCAGAGAGTTTATTGATAGCCGGAGTTCACAAGGGTTTCACAGTGTGTGAAGCAGTAGTAGCCTGTCTCAGATTGGAGCAAAATGTTGAGTCGAAGCGTGGCGGGCAGACGGGATCCGGAGAGAGCGGATCGATCCTCAAGAGGGAGAGCTGGCAAATCTGAAGCACAAAGAAAGAGAGATACTAACATCAAGCGATCACAGGAAAAAAAATGGCTAGACATGTACTACCAGGAAGGTAATACCACGGCCTGGTGATGACAGACTCAACTATGGAAACCTTATTTTCCACAAATTTCTGCAAAAAACGAATCAAATGATTTTCCAATGCCAAATGCCAAAGGGATGTGTTATACAAGCAAGCCACCCTAACAATAGGCAGCAAACAATCTTATGTGGCTCCAAAGTCCGATGGTGCTTTAATCGGACAGAGCTGAAGACTTAAAACAAATGAGGTACGAGAACTCTGTAGCCTACATCTCATCTTTGCTTGAGGCCAGATGCACTAGGCTACATTAGCTACTCTTAGCATAACACAGTAACATCGCAGTAACATGTCTGGTTCTGCTACGCATACTTTTTTAATCAGATATGTCAATGTCACAGTCTTCCTTGGCTAAACTGATAACGTACCCTTTGAGTCAAGTTTATCACCATTATTATAATGTTTAAAGCAATGGTCTTCAACATTTTCCAGGCCAACGACCCCCAAACTGATGGAGAGACGGAGTGTCCTACTTATGTCTATGTGTATTTAAAGGCATTTAAATTTGTGGAAAAAATTGCGGGGGAATATAAAAAAAATGTCTAATCAACCAAAACTTTCGCGACCCCCCTGCAGTACCTCCGCGGACCCCCTAGGGGTCGCGGACCCCCTGTTGAAGACCTCCGGTTTAAAAGCTAACAGCATCGATACACCAGCTACAATGTATTGCCTGTTATTAGCATTAATAATGAGGCAAGTACGACCGAGATGTTGCACATCAGTTTCAGACAAACCAACCCGTATCTGCTGGTTAAATCAACTGCGTTTATGCACAAAGAAAAAATAAGAGCTACATTATAGAGAAGTCTATCTTTAGCTGTCAGTAGACAAAAGTCAGTGCCAGCTTGGCAGACCTTACACCTTGAGCTAATTATGAATCATTATTTTGTTACGATAGAGGTGATAATACTGGGCACTTCAGCCAAAGAAGGCGAAGGGCCAAATGCTTGAGCCACCGTAATGTACATCACAACACAGTGCTTTATAACCCTTTTGTGCATCCTCAGTCACAGGCAGATGGGCAAGAAAGCCATTTTACCTTCTCAGGATGAGCCAACAGATGGGTCACAGGCGCCTTAATTCACCAAAAAGCCATTGAACAAATGAATACCCCATCATCCTCATCATGACCCCAGCTTGTTTTCCGATTCCGTCCATTACAGATTATGCTTGGTCCAATTTACCAATCCCCATTTCTGCTAAAAGAAATACTGACCACTGGCCACTTCAGCTTGTGGATTGATTTGCAGGACGCCCGGGGGGGACAGAAAAGACACAAGAAGACTGATGACTCAATCTCCATAATAACCCCGGCCGGCTTTAATTTGCTTTCAATTCAATCAGCTTCTTGCCTTCCAAGTCAATCGGTTTCTTCAAAAATTCAAAACACCTTTATGCTTGAGCAGGTTGTCAAATCTAAGCCAATTTCGAGGTAACTGTGAATGAATGCTGTGTGAAAGGCAAACGCATTTTAGGGTCAAACTAAATGATTAGAATGAATAGAGTAGGCACTTGGTTTGACAGAAATCTTGTCAGTCCTGCTTGGTTTTGTTTCGCAGGTCATTCCGGTGAAGGTGATCGGGGTTGAGAGGACCGGTCCATGAGTTTAGCCTCCAAAGCACTGACTCGTAGGATGCCTGAGGGACAAAACGGGCAGTAATTCACCACAGCGGATAGCCATTTCCCTCTGCGGTGGCTTAAAGGATTTTGTTAAAACACCTCTTAGAGATACTCATGATAATGCTAAGTAGCCCCTGTGGTTTTGGGGATATTGCTGCTCATGCTAACTACTAAACTGTGATTAATGTCTTGAAGCAACATTGGCAGAATGGAAAGAATAATTCTGAAATGAATTGTTAAAGCATTATGTCCATTATTAGCATAGCAGCACTGGAGAGATTCAGCTTAGCTGGTTTAGTTTGCTTACTTATTTGAAGTAGTTGAGTACAAACTCATTCTAAAACTGCTATGAAACCATTGATAACCAACTGATATGTTGGTCTTTGTAAATAAAGAGACCAGCTATTTTTTTTTTTAATAAGCAGAGTTAAATGTTATTTAATGTAATTTGCAGTGGATAATCCATAGACAATATAATGATGGACTGCGGAACAGCTTCTCAAAGTGAAGCCAAAGCAAGCAGAGCTCCCCCTGGTGACTGGCTGCAGTATAGGTCATAAGCTCCACCCCCTCCATGTTAGTGGATGGGACTTGGGCCAAATTAAAACACAAACGTACAAATCTTTTTTTTTTTTTTCGTGGATGGTTTCAGTCATTTTAGGTAGTTAATATAATATTCAAGTGTCGATTTTTCTAAGAAGTTTCAGTTTAGTTAAAAAAACAGGAAGTAACATGATCACTACATATTGCCATGACAACCGCTTTGTGAAGCGGTACAGTGTACGTACAGTACAGTGTATAATCCAACGTTTCTTTGTAGCTAGTGGAGGTAGATCAAAGCACAGTATTAATTAAACAAAAACGCAACTGAGTCTGGCAGAAGTGTGGGCGGGACATCGATATCGCAGCTCCGCGTGGCTCTACTCTCAAACTGTACTGCGCAGACTCCGTATCCCTGGGAACATAGCGTCAGTTTGGCCAATGCAAGGATGTGGGGACGCATTGACCATATTTACATACAGTCTATGGGTTAAACACATTAGCTAAATATTGTATCATTGAAGCATTAGCACTTGAGTCATAGCTCAACTGAAATTATAATTATTTTAATAAGGATTTTTCTTTTTTTTTGCAGGTATTTGGCAATACAACAGAGAACTGAAATTGAATGACTGCACAAAATTCTGTTGCATTTCACTCTCATCAACCTGCTGCCATTCATCACTAAAGCCCATTCTTGAGAAATACAGCACAATGTACCGAGTCCTTGGAAAAAGCACACGAAGACATGCTTTGCAGAATAAACTAAAGGTTAAATCAGGATGGTTTAACCTTAAAACGAACAGTCAAAAAATTTAAAGTGTAACTGTAAGAGCCGACCAGTTCAGCCTTCAAACATGTTGCATTCAAGTCACATATGCCCTTACTCCTCCCATCAATTGTGCGATAAATTGATCCGTACAAATCCTGAAGGACAGAGGAGCGAGCGGCCGAGGGCAGACACTAGACAAATTACCTGTCTCCATCACAATGCCCTATGGGTCAAACCGCTGACCTCAAAACAGAAGAAAATACTGCTCACTGGTATGGATTTAGCCGGAACGTGTCTTGGTCTTGGGTCTCGGGTCGTATTACATAAGCTAAGAGGGGTAGAGCACGCTGGCTAATCACTACGCTGGCCTTCAAACCTCCAAGCCATTGATTTATAAGAAGCCTCTGGGACGGATGAGATAGTAATGGAAGACTTGCCGGACAAAGGTTTTATTCCCATCACCTGAAACTGGTGGGTCAAATCACAGAGCACCAAGAGACACACTGCAGCAAAAATCTCCATTTTTATTTATCTAACTATGTCTTCACTCTACCCAGACACGTGTATGCCAGCTTTGGGTCAATTAATGTTGGTTCTCAGAAGCAGACCTTAAATAAATAAATAAATAAAGGTTTTGTGCACGTATGGACACCGCTCATGTGCAACTGTGCAACATGATTGGCAAGGAGTAGAAACCATTAAACCATGATATACGCTACTCAATGATAGGGACTTTCCATACGTTTTTCAGCTGTATCACACTCCACAGAACACATCCAAAATCAATTCTGAATTTAAAAAACTGTAATGCATGTGCATGTTGTCCGTTTGGGTATTTGTTTCATCTTCATTGTCTACACGTGAGGAGAAAATAGCTACAGAAAGTTGGTAACTTGCTTTCGACTTAACTTCGTGAACCTGCCATTTTGTGAAGACACACAATTACTTTTGTCAAGACTTGATATGTGATTTAAAATTACATGTGATTCATTGCAACAATACCAAAACTGGACTGGAAAGTGAAGTTTGAAAAGTAATTAAACACCTTTGACAGCAAAGAATTTCCTGCGTAGGAACTGCAACACATCCTCGGCCTGTTCACCATAGGCTTGTAAAAAAGTAGGAAAGAAAACACCAGGTTAATTAATAGACAGTATGTCCACTTTGTCTGGTATGGAACGTACAGTACACATAGAAAATGATTTATTTGATCCATCTTCGTGTCCCCGTCATGTCCCTTCAGTCTCTATCACCAAGCTGTTGCAATGAACCCCACACAATGTCCAGACATGTCCTATCCAGATGTCTACTTATTGAGTCTCCACGTAAGGAAATTACCAGTGAAATATTTATACTTTTCTAGCTAGTAATAGCTCTGGACTCTGACAACTGCCCTGCCTAGATTATACAGAATATCAGCCAGATGAGTGTAGACTGAGCTCCAAGCAGTAATGGCTGGGAATACTGACCGTTGCCGGCTGGAGCCAGACAGACACTGCCACTGCCACAAAATGGTCTGGAATGAAATCCAAACCCTAAGTTAAGCTAAAAGACCACACAACATAAATGACTAGTTTCACACACAGGCATACAACAGGCACAGCTCCTTAGTGGTAAGAAAACCTCTCATTAGTGTGCTCCTCCTTGCCTTCTCGCCAATAATCCCATGCCAACTACAACCGGATTTAGTGTTAGTTCGACCAACTACACAGCTACTCTTCAGGAAAGCTAAACTGTTTTTTTTTTCTGTTTACTAAAGTGAGTGCAACAAAACACTTTCCCTGAATAGTGACAGTAATAATACATAATGTAATATGAAAGGTGGCACCTTTTATGTATGAATATACCACTGCCACTGCTACTGCTACTAACTGCTACTAATTGTGTTGTATTTTTATCATGATTTTAAAAGTTGGTTTTCGTGATCTCACAGCAGCATCATTATATTAATAAGATAAACGTACAACTGTTAGCAATCATAGCATTGCACAATGATACTCTGATCAAAGGCCTTGCTTTACCAGAAGTTAGAGTTCCTTTTAATTGAGTAGACGTGTTGGCTCCCATCCGAGGTCTCTAATAGACTGGCAGTTGGCACAATTTCATTGATCTCTGACAGTTGAACACATTTTTATTCAACAAAGGGGAAATAATGGAAAGACAGAACAATTTCAGCGTGAGGAAGCCATGGAAACCACTTGAATAATCAACCTCAGTTTGGAAATGAGGCAGCTGGAGTTGATAGCAGTCCGTGTGTCAACTATCAGCCACACTGTCCAGATGACCAAACTGAAATTATTCCTTTAGTTCTCTTATTGATTATCTGTTTCTTAACTAATCAGTTAGCTCGATATCCATCAGAAGCAAATGCACTCAGCCTTAACCTTCACGGTCACCAATAAATGGCGAAATAATGCAGCACAATCTCACTTATATGAATTATTCTTGGTTAATGAGTCACGGATGGCAGCCTCAGTCTGCTGATCATTCATCCTCCCCAGAGGATACATTTTCTAGATTTGTTCGGAAATTGTGTATCTGTCCTTCTAGTACTTTTAAGAGGATGATATTTTGCAGATATTCTTGGTTTCTAGACAATGTATGCTAAGAGCGTAAATGGCCTCCTGACACTTTAGGGTTCTGTGAAATCTAACGGCAACAGGGCCACCATGTCCATAGGACCACCATGATGTTGTCGCTGGTTTTATTTAATGTCTCTGCAGATTTGTGCGTACTGATTTTTGGAAGAGATGTCAGGGTTCCAGGGCGGCACAGTTGTGTGGTGGTTAGCGCTGATGCCTCACGGCAAGAAGGTTCTGGGCTTGAATCCATCGACCATCCACTGGCGACTTGTCCAGGGTCTCGCCCAATTGCAGTTGGAATATCCCCCTTGCTGTACTCCAGAAGACAAGCGGTTACATAACATGAAGGAATGAATGCCAGCATTCCCAGAGGTTGAACTTCAACATCATCAGACCAAAATGTGTGTTACAGAACAAATACAAGCAAAACCTTTGACAGCTACCACAAGACTCAGTTGTACTTGAGTATTTTGAGAATGCTGAGCTAATTAGGCTAAAATGACAAATATTTGCATCAACTCGCTAGCATACCATGGTAAGCCTATCCGCATGCTGCGATTGCTTAATACTTTGGGTGCCTCAGTTTATCCTTGCAGAGATGCTAGCATAGCTGTGAATGCCTTGAATAAATACAGTTTTTTTTATTATTATTATTGGTCTTTTTAATCAAATTTCCATGTCTTTCTTCAATTGGATCATTTCTAACTCCCCAGATGCTAATTAGTTACCAAAAACTATGCGTATAACATATCCCCCAAACTAAACTATGGTCAGTGCCTTAAGGCAAACCAGCCTTCAGCTATTTGAATACATGAATACATTGTCTTAAAGTCTTCAACCTTCACTTACATTAACACTCCCTCCCATAGCATATGTAATATTCTCCATTGTTTTTTCCACTCGGCTAGGATTGTGTTCAAGGTTGAAAGACCCTCTGACGTCAGTCGGATTTAGCAATTGCTCTGCGCTCCGATTAGCACTTCACGGGTGTCCTTTCTGTATGCATATGGCCCTACAAGCACCTCTCCGATGACACCCGATACAGACAGCTCGTCGATTCACACTTGCTTCCTGCCCATTCTTCTTTAACCCCAATCCAACCTGAGCCTGCTAGCAAGTGCTCTATGTATTGAGAAAAAGACAGAGGCCAACCAATAAGCTGGCTGTCTCTCACTGCATTATAAAAGGACAGAACCCCAGCGCTAATTGGTTTTCATTTTGATCTTGGCAGCCTTTGAATAAGTCTCCCACCCCCAGGGTAATGGAATGGCCCTGGCCACTTTAATTACCAACCACTGTAGAGAGACAGAGAGAGAGAGAGAAAGAGGGAGAGTACAAAAAGAGAGATGATGGCATGATGTAAAAAAAAATAAAAATCCAGTAGCTCGAGGCTTGAGTGACGGAAAAGAAAGAGAGGAGATAGTCAGCGTGGGATTTATGCAGGAGGTGGAGAATTTTGTAGTGTGCATGGCCATGGTCATGACTTTGATCCCGCACATTGGGGATATGGTTGCCATGTCTACAGGATTGAAAGCTGTCCATTTTTGTAGGGTATAGGTTATTTCTTTGACTCCCGACTGTCAAAATAGATGAATTTGCTGAGCTCTGAAACTAACAAGTGGCTGTTTTCTTATTTCTCAGAGCATTCCTGACCTTTAGGACATAGAGTGTATGTTAACAAAAGAACTTAAGCTCAATGGTCTAAGGCTTATCATATTTACTTTGAAGCTCAAAACTGATGATGGTGATGATAATGGCCACATTGGTCACCAAGATGTCAGTGAGGATAAAAAGTTTAATAATTTTACTGAGGCAAAAGCTGTTAAGCTTATTCCAAACATCATCCAACATGAATGATTCTACAGCCGTACCAGTTGCCAGAGAATGTACTCACACTGGCACCTTGTGCTAGGCAAACTGCGATGCTTGCAGTGATAATGCTAACAGTGTTTGCCAACAGTTTACCATGTGTTAAACAAGCCAGTAAGCGCAAATTACAAATTATAGCTCAGGCATATTAAAATGTCATGATGTCTCCAGTTTTTCCTGATGGGAGCCCGGAGGACTAACCGTCTCATGACAAACAAGCTGACAAATCATCCAATGAGTCTAAATATTTTGTTCCAGCGGGAAAAATCCGACCCCAATAGAGCTAGATCTGGATATGTGTAAAATTTCATGGCAATCCACCCCAGATACTTCACACAAAAAAACTCGATTTTCAAACTTGTAACGCAAGAAAAACAATTAGATAAACACCAACAGCGGCAAGATTCCTCACCTGTTGATTATGACTGGCTATACAAGTCAAATGGCAACCCATACAATACATCAAGCATAACATTATGGCCACCTTCCTAAAATTGTGTAGGTCTGCCTTGCACCTGCAAAACAGTTGTGACTCATCAGAGAATGGACATGGGCCTTCTGAGGGTGTCCTGTGGTGTCTGGGAACAGAATGTTGTTCGTGGGGGCCTTTGGGTCCTGTGGGTTGAGGGGAGGGGCCTCTGTGGACTATCCCATAGATACTTGACACCTTGTGCTGTTTTTCATGTTTTTTGAATTGTTCCTAAACCACTTTTGTGTATGTGCCTGGGGATGACTGCTGCCATCAATGAGTGTCATTGCTATGGGGTGGGGGTGCCTGGTCTGGTCTAGGTGGGTGCTACATGTCTAAGTAACATCCACATGAATGCCAGGTCCAAACGTTTCCCAGCAGAACATTGAATCGTCACAAGATGGTCAATGTTATTTACTTCTCCTGTCAATGGTCATAATGTTATGCCTGATCCGTGTATATGCAGAGAAGTTTTATCTGTGCCTGGTCGACTCATGGATCACCACTCACATCTCAAGTGCTTTGAGACTGCCATGGCAATGAATACATTTAATTCAAAATGTGTTTCAACCCTCTACCTTGAGCATTAGGTCTGTAAGTAGCTTGACCTTAGGCCAAAACATACCTTGAGTAACAGTGTCAGCATTCAGCACACTGCTCTGAAACAGCTCACAGTCAGACAGTGATGTTAAACAAACCTCCAGAATGGTGAGTCTTACCTTGTTAAATAAGTCACAGAGCTGGTTCAGGGCGCGGACCGGCATCGACATTGTAGCTGTAGCTATAAATATTAATTAGAGAACCTCTTAAAACTGCGGCATTAGAATTCCCACAGACACCAAAGCCTGATTACAGAGCCGTGTATTATTGATACGTTTTAGTGTTATTTTAGGTATTCATAAAGGAGCATAAATATTCAATACAATAATATTACTTGGTGGGGTATAGGTCTGTTTGTATGTGTTTAAAATATTACCCTTGAACGCTGATATTAGTGGCTTTGAGGCAAGGTCAATGGGCAACGGTGACTGCCTTAACGTCTACCATCTTGGGCTGGGAGCAATAGATCACTTCAAGGAGAGAGAGAGAAAGAGAGAGAGAGTGGGTGAGTGAGTAGAGCGAGAATATTACATTTTGATCTTGAGGGTCGATAGGGTACTGCTCTAAGGTCTCATCTTCTTCTTTGACCTACAGCCATTGCAGAGTTAAAAAAAAAATCATCTGTGTTGCCATGTTAGGACTTAAGCCTGTTATTGGACTGCATCGATGTCCAATAAAATGGTAAAGTGACGCGTGATGCTACCACACCGCAGATCCCCGCGAGCCTCCATTCAACGGCGGATTACGTTTTCTCTCCTCTTTTTCTGCTTTTGAAGCATCATTTAACAGTTAAGCGGCCACTGAGCCAATTCCGGTCACGTCTAACGGCGATCAACCGCGTTCCATCTTGTAGATTGCCCCTGATCCAAAAAAAAAGTTGTTAAATACTGAACAAAAACCTTCTAAAAGTCAACACTTCCACATTTCATTCTGCTTGTGTACGCCTATCAAGCGTGTCGAAAGGTTTCCTCGTGCCAGAGGCATCCTGAGCGTGTTCTACCTTTTCGGTTCAAGTGCAAACAAATCAGCCGGATTTTGGAGTTACAGTCGACTAATTTGCATTTTTCCAGCACCGTGTTGTCAATCAGCCGAGAAAAAGCACAGAGAAGTCAGTCTAATCAGTTCAGCAACACACCGCCGTCATCTCCAATCTACCCCTTGGTGATGTAAAGAAGAAAATAAGCCCACATTTTGTTTGTTAATCTAAGGCAAGCGCACTTCTATTAAGAGCTTCAAGTTGCTCTAATCCATCAGAGTCACACCCACTTACCTCTGAGAAAGTGCTAGGACGAAAGTAAATACCGGAATGTGTCGTTTAATTCTATTTTCACTTGTGACAGGGAGTTGGACATGAGTGACAAGGAGAAAGGTCAGTGTTGCCAGATATACGGTAGTTTTAGGGCCTGTACGATATACCATCAGTACTTTTAAAAAAGCCAAATATCCATGCACATGAACACTCACACATCACCAGAAACTGATGCTCATGCCCAATCAGCTGTGTCATTCACATAGAGTTGCTTTGTTTTTAAATGCACTGTCCTAGCGTGGGATTTTTCAAGTTGTTTTAGTACATACGATAGTTTGGGTCAAAACACGATAATCTTAAAGCGACAGTACAATACTTCGTCATTTCCTGTCTGGCAACAGTATTAACCCGTCATGTTATCATATAATTACATTTTTGTATTTACTTTTTTGACGCACAAGAGTTTCGTAAAAAGCGTAAAGCCTTAAAACCAGGTATATCCAGGTATAACCGTTATGCTGCCCTACATGACATCGGGGCATTGCACATACTGTAGAATAAACATGGCGACATATTTTAAACTTTAAAAAGGAATGTGTGTCGCCACAAAAACAAAACAATGCCAAAACCACTCAACACCACTTACTGATAGTGCCCAACATGATTTGGTCTGTTTCCCTTTGCTTCGTTAACTGATACCTGGCTGCTTGGGCAGATTACAGGTTGTAAATATGACAACAGTTTAGCCAGATTACCAAACCCCTTAACATGGAAGTTTTTTCATTTGTCTGGAAAACTACTATATGTACATACGGTCATGTATAACAACCAAGGCATTGCATGTCAGTACAGTTCATTTTTCTTTTATTCAAGCTAAATACAGTATATAATAGCAGCAGTTCTCCTGGGAATCCTGTTGATTGCCTCCCATTACATTCAATTGTTTAACTTAAACATAGTTATACCTCATCTTTTTATTCACCCGTACTGTTTTAATGGCCGATGAAATGACCACTATTTCTTGTCTCATGTGCAACGTCGTTTATTATAATAATAATTATAATTACAATTAACACATTATTCAGTTTAGAGCAACTGTGTTTTTTCACACTCGTTTGTGGTTTGGTTAGAATGAACTCTCGTCCGACAAATAGGCCCTTGACGCGCTCCATCGCGCTATTAAAAAGCCTGCACTGCATTTGTGCTGTCTGAAAGCAAACAATCCTGGAACAGTGTTTCCTGACAGCAGACCTGATATGTAAGCTTCAGTTCAAAAGCAAAAATTCCATTAGCAGTCAGCGAAGTGTTCAGGAAGCAATCCCGTATCATCAATCGTACAAGCAGTGTTAATTAAATTCTTGGTAACCATAGTAACACATAGGGGCAGGCGACAGCTGTGAGCTACTAATAATATACTACTATATTTACTTCTATTTCTATTTCTTGTAGAATTGCACATATGCAAATATTAGTTTAAATTAAATTATTTTTTTTAAATTCAATTTTTGTTTATATATCCCCTGTGGATCAATAAAGTCTAAGTCTAATATGCATAACACAATTGTGTATTAATTGAATACTATATACGCGTCATCTTTTTGTCTGTAGACATTAAATAAACCAAACTGCTGCTTTTAAAGCTGTCAGGCATCAGTGCTAACCACCGCTGTGCCGCCTAATATTTCGTCTGAAATGTAAATGTGAATTTTATTTTGCTTGACGAAAGAGTTCCGTGTGTAGGAAAAAACAAAAACAAAAAAACATTTATAGAGAAAATTTTGTTGTTGAATACTGGATGAAACAACAAAGTGAAGGTGAGTGGTGATCCAAGGCTTCTACCGGCCACATATTTTGAACCAAAGAAATGAAACCAATCCTGAAAGTGACTTCAACACCAGAATTTAAAAGATTGTGCTGCTTATGTCATGTTGGGATATTGTTTAAAAGGGGAACTACTGTTTTTTACAACCTGGACCTTATTTCTGTCATAAAATACGATCGTTTACTCACCCATATAACATTTGTCTAATTTGTAGTCCTTCGGGAGATATTTAGATCTGCGTATATCCATATAGTGGGAGTGACTGGGGCACCGAAACGCAGCCTCTAAATAACGCATTATCTGCCGTGAAACTCACATTTCACCAATATTTTGTTACCGTATGCTAGTGCTATTCCCCGCTGAGTCCGCCCTAAGTCCTATTAACTGTTGCTACAGTGCTAAAAGCTCTATCCATCTTTGTTTTTATTATTTTAAAAATAAATTGTTGCACAGTACCTTTAGAAAAATAGCACTGTCCCTTTAAGTTGCTGATGTTGTGCAATGGCTGCGGATGTCGCTGCACTGAGGGCATGCTTCAAAAAAAAAAAAAAAGATGAAAGTCTGCCTTGCTGTTTGTTCTGGAGGTGCAACAGCTAAACGATAGACTGACATCCAAAATATTTTTTCAATGGCGCGCAATCTACCCGCACGACTTCGCGTTCACCGTATTGGGCATCCCCTGCCTACATGATCTCTCTACAGGTATATTAAACTTTTATTCACAGAGTCGCCACTTTCTTCCACTCTCGGTCCTCACTTCCCTCACTCACGACCCATTCTCTTTCCCATTCATCTCACTTTGCTCTTTCCTTCCTCTGCATTTTCTGCTCCTCCGCTAAAATTTCCCCCTCGGTTCGTCTTCTTCTCCTCCTCCTCTCCTCAGTTGCCCTATTTGTGGACGTCTCTTCTCGGAGCGGTGTCTCCGGTTTGAAGTGAATTATTTTTTTCTACAAGGCTTGTGACCTTAGAATCTCAATTGCACTCACAGCAGGTTCACACGCGCACACACACCCTCTGCTCTGTCAAACAGACTCAGCGTCCCGTTTTCATGCGTGTGCGTTGCTCCTCCCTGTACTTTATGTGCCGGATTTGTTTATGCCGACAGCACTTTTCACTGGAGACTAGACCGGCAGTATGTGTGTGTGTGTCTGTGTGTGTCATTGTGCGTGTTTATTACTGCATTTTCATGAGTGCCTTGGTATTTGCGTGACAATAATCTCTTCAAGTTGGTGCATCTTGCTTTGTTAGCGTTTTTTTTTTTTTTTTTTTTCATTTTTGCTTTGTCATTGCATCAAACCAAACCAGATAATGCCTCCAGCTTCTGAATGTGTACGCTTCAACTGAAATTCTTATACGGCGACCATTAAATGTGAACTTCTCGGTATTTACTTATTCACTGTGCATTGACTAAAATGAGGAGGAGTTGTGCAGACTGATGGCTTGAGGCAGGTAGAGTATGTATTGCATATGTAATGAATTATAACTTTACCTTTTTACAAACCTCTATCTCAAACTACAGATAGAAAAAAAGAAGCTTGTTATTCTTCTTTTTCGTTCTTCAGATGTTGCCTGCTTAAAAAAAACTAAAAGCAGAAATCTTGTTGTGCAGTTTATACATTTTATACTGCACACATGGACTTAAATGTTGGTTTACACTCCCGCAACGGATCTCCACAGCACCCTGTAGACAATATAGGGGTGGCCGAAGTATTTGTACTTGTACTGCGTGCTGGTGTGTCAGGATCGTTCTGTAATTATTCTGCGAAAGTGGTAGTCTGCAGCGACTCAGCTTAGTCGATGTTATGTGGGAGGCAGAAGAAGGGAGAATTTGTCGGTGCTTGTCCGGCCATTTAGAGGCATGACAGAGGAAATGCATTTTGGACCAATCACAGTAATTGTTGTCTTCGTTGTCGCAACGTGTTTTTGTGTTTCTGGGGAGGTGCTAGTCAGGCCATGGTGTAGGGTATAGTGCTAAGCTGTGGATTGGACACACAAGCATAAATCGAGTTTAAGTAAGGACCCAACTGTGCATGGGTGAAAGTGTTACAAACAGCTATGTGCTGCTTGCATGGTAACCGTTTTTGGCTCATGAGTAAGACCCCTCGCTATTTTGAGGATCTTCGACAGGTAGTGGTTTCCCGCTCCGGATGCTTATTGGCAGATTATGCCGGTGCCGTGGATCCTGAAGACTGGCTGCTTTGGGGAGCTTGTTCACTAATAAATGGTCCGGTCTGTCAACAGCACAAGAGGGGTCGTGATGTGCTGTGTAACTTTGATATCATGCTTGCTGAGTGTGTTGCGCAGTGTGAGCTAGTTGTTTCTTTAGTTGTCATCTTGTTGAGAAATCTCAGTAACAGTAGGGATGATGTTGTGTCCTAGAACAGAAAGCATAAACCTAACAATGTGGAGCTGGTCAGTTCGTGAATCACCCATGTTAAAGATTTGAATCTTCTTACTGAATCAGGAATCACGAGTTCAAGTTCTCCATTAACCCGGATCCTATAAATCCTTTGGCCGGCTGCTGCCAAGTACACAAGGCGAGTTAGTGGACTCCCCAGCAACACTGTGGACTCAGGTGATTCAGCTGAACCGGATCACTTTAGTAAGTAACTTAGTTTATTTTATGGACCCGGGTTCGTCTGAGTTTACCACCACGACAACATAGGCCGCTGTTACAGAGTGTACCTTGTTCATGACCACAATATGTATGCCGAAATAGCTCAGTTGGGAGAGCGTTAGACTGAAGATCTAAAGGTCCCTGGTTCGATCCCGGGTTTCAGCAGCGTATGTGGGACATGTTTTAAACAACACTTGAAGGATTAATAAAGTATTCTGATTCTGATGTCAAAAAGTTAAGAATTTGTGTCAGTAGTCCAAGGAGTTTCTCAGCTTTCTGTGAATGTCTTGTTTCGCCTCAGCTCCTCACGACCGTTGACTTCCATTTCTGGAGTCGGATACAGTTTGGTAACACTCCACCGTATCAGCACATTACAGAAAGAAAAATATATTTTTAATTCATTTATTCTTTTTGTAATAGTGGCGGCAATACTTTAATGTATGTACACAACTGTTTCCAAAACATTCACACCAACTTGAGCACGACCATTAACTTCCATTTTGGAGTCTCCAAAATGGAAGTTAATGGTCGTGCTCAGGTTAAATAGAAAACACCCTTCACCTTTTTACAGCGTCAAAGGCATTGTGAGAAAGAGAACTTTTCATTGACACATGAAGTGACTCAATGATGACAAAATGACCTAATTTCCCAGGTACCATCCGCAAACAACTCTGGAAATCAATTTACTGATTATATTATATTTCACATTTGCCCCTGTGAGAAAAAAACAAAACAAAATAAACTACTCCTAGTTACACACTCCTGCCCTTTTATACAAAATAACTGATTTTATTCAGACAGCAGTATTCAGTCACTGTGAATGGCAGGTAAATAGGCATTGATTGTCGATAATTGTCACAGCGCTTCATGGATTTGTGCCGGCCTCTAGAAAGGGCAGATTCTATCTTGGTCTCGACCGTGGCTGAAGTTAAATGGTCAGATGCCGATATCTCACTCAGCTAGATTCAGAACGGGTCAGATTGATGAATGTCTCATCTTAGACGCTTTGTGTTTGTTTGTGTGGACTGCTGAAAAGTCCATATCACTCAGACGCACAAATAAAGTCGGTGACTTGATTTGCTTTTTTTTGTTTGTTTTTGATGCATTAAGAAGACAAAGAACATGAAAAATGCAAATGCATTTCTAAGAAACACAGACATACTGCCTGCTTCCACCTTTGGAGCAAAGTGCCACAGATTAACATGCCGAGACAGGAGTAAATGGAGAAAACGTGTGAAAAGGTTTCAGTTTTCAAGCAGTGTAATTTGATATTTAATTTCAGAATTTACCTAAAACCATTTCCAAAACATTCACACCAACCTCAGCCTTTCTTTCCCATTTTATGGGAAAATAAAGAGATAATTTGTTGTTGATCACGTGGACAACAGAGTGAACACTTTGCGTGTATCAGGAAGGGTACTTGATGGAAATGTGGCCATTGTTTTGTGATACCTCAAACACAAAGTTGACTTTTTAATCTAATCGTGTGCAATCCCACAAGGAATTAGTTTGCGTGCTATGGTGACATATTGGGGCTAATGGTGTTTTTCGAGTCTCTAAAAACAGAACAATCATCTGGAAAGCATGAACACACTCAGCGAAGTTGGATGGTACGAGAGGAATGTCTGGAAGGTCGCTAAAAACACCAACACCCCACTTCTTGAAATTAGGTTTCATTGAAGTCCGGCTGTCATTTTTGACATTATCTTCCACGGGATTATTTCATCTCATCACATTCATGGGGGCTCTCTTAAAATATCAAGAAACATTCTCTCTGGACCATGATATTCCACATTAAATGTTTGTACAGAGTTTTGAGGCAGAAACTTTCTAAAGGAAAAATACTGAGGTCTAAAAAGTAGGCAGCCAATGAGAACACTGGACGAAATCAAAGCCAGTCACTGATGCAGTAGTAGAACGTGTCAGCAGCATACTTTAGTTTATTGTATTGTATTGCATGTTTATTAAAAAAGGGAATATAATATTATTTTTATTCATTTTTTGTTATCCTTTGGTGTTAAATAGTATGCAGGAAGGAAAGGGTTAGGGCTAAAGGCTAATTTAAAGTACTATTGGACACAGACACCGTAGGCTACGTGCTAGTCATTTATACTTGTGCACTCGTAAAGACACCATCAAAACGCAGTGCGTCTTTTTTGTCGGATTAATTTTTGTTTCTACTTCCTGCCTCACTTTCAGCAATGGCAACAGAAACTTTCACCAAACTTTCGCTGACTCATACTAATGTTTGTATCTCTGAACCTCCTCAGTTAACCTTTCCTCGATGTATTCCATTATTATTAATCCAAAAGTATAATTTGGAAAATCGGAGAAGCAGCCGGAAATACTCAAGCAGAAATACACCACTACCAAGCGAACAAATCACAGCTCTTGCGGTCTGTGTCGCTGTGAAACTTCTGGGGAGGTGCACGCCAGGCTACGGGGTCAGGGTCCGTGTAGGGTCTGGGATGTTGCCGTAGGGATAGGCGATCCTTCATCCAAACAACACATCTCCAATGACAGACCAAAACCTGTGAAAACTCACAAAACTGACTCATACACTGTTAGATGCGCAAAATGATCTTAAATCTTAGCATAAATAAGTGATAATAAACTAAAGTTCAAATGCAACATGACCGCCATACTCACTAAGGGGTGTGAAGCATTCTGCCAACTAAGTTTTATTTGACAGGAAAAAAAAGGCTAACTCCAGAGGAGAAATATAATTACTGTTGCAAATGAAGAGAAAAGGGCAACAATCCAGAAAGAGGAATGACACTGTACGTAGATAATCGGCACATAATTGATGGCTATTGTTCTGTAGCGAGCGTTATTCATTCCGTCACCCTCTGCTGTGGCAGTATACGGGGCCGCTGTGCCATAATAGCCATAATGCACCGAGTGAACTGAGCTGAACTTAATTATTTCAGCCTCAAATGACGAACGAACGCAAAGCAGGATGGCAACTGTGAGCTCTGAATATGTCACAGAAGTAAATAACATATCTCGACTGGCCAATATGCTGATAAATGCCACAGCCTGAGGGACCGTGTGCAGCCGAGACACTCACACACAGACACACTGTATTCCATTTCCCACTTAAATCAAAGAAGTCACGACTATAAGCTCTTATTTGCTGGATTTTGAAAACATATATATATATATGTATATATGTTTCTCCGTGGCCCCATCTCAGAGCCAAAGAACCTGAAGGGAATGACGAACAATCTGAGAACACCCTACGCACGCGCGTGCTGAGGGAGAGGCTTGAGATTGATTTAGCTGTTTTCTCAAAGTGTGAAAGTGGATGAGGTGAAAATGCCAAGTTAAAGCTTGTGCAAATGGAAGACCGTGCGCCGTAGACAGAGATGCAAAGTGACAGAAGAGGACAAAAAGAGGGAAGAAAGGGAGAGAAGAGAGATGGCGCGATGATAACAGCAACGAGTTCAGAAGTTCGAGCGTGGAACAAAGAGAACGACAGAAAAAGGAGGACAGCGAAGATGCCAAGACGCTCCAACTTCAGCTTTGGCACATCTTGGATCTCGAAACCCACACCCTGCCCAAGAGCTTTCAAAGCCCACCGTGCACCCTGCTTCTTGATTTTACCCCGTCATGAGCATGTGCCTTGATGGATTTGCTCTTGCATGTGGAAAAACTAAACAATTTACAGTTATTGCGTACACATCATGTATTATGAGTGGATTACTGAGCCTCGGCGCCCCAGCGTACGCGTGATGACGCTGGCACACTGCTGGCTGTCTGCTCACGCGGGTTTGGAGCTCGCAATATGCTCGCAGTTTTACATAAGTAAATGATAAATGCAGCTGTTGTCTGCTCCACAACAGTCCCTGGGGCGTTGCGCTTTTCATTTAAACGCTTGCCAAAACCCAGTCCTGTGACAGCACCGTATTTGTTGCCGTGTAATAAATAAACAGTCACATATAGAGCACGGCTGACAGGGGCTCATTTACATCCCGTTATCTGCTGCATCTGCAGCCTAAAGATTTGCTTTGAGATGAACTGTAATTTAAGAACCCACCAATAGCTTAGGGAATCTCAGATTTCTCATCAGTCTGGGATGTAAGGCAATATGCGGGTGCTTGCTCATATGTGTAGGGAATCTTTGCACCTTTCCTCCAGAGGAAAAATACTCCGTACCCCGGCAGCAGTGGTCCAGCATAACAGATGAGAAGGGGTTCAAAGGATGTGTAGAAGAATTTACTTCACCAGCCATGTCTCATCATAAAGGTATATATACTAGCTTGGTGTGGCCTGGCTCTAGGCGAGGGGTCTGGGAGATTATCTGAGATGGGGTGGATATGAGATTTGATATCAGTCATGGTGTTATGTATTCTGCCACATCACCACGTATCTCCACGCTCCTTCTTGTTCTTTTCCATTTGTCCCAGTGCAAATTAGTTGAACACCAAGGTACAGTCTAGACATGTTTTCAGACTTTCACAAACAAGTATGTAGTCGGTTAGGGTTTAGGGCAGTATAGGTATATTCTATTTAAAATTTAAAATGCATGTTCTTTAGAAGACGTGAGCCAAATTGTAGCACTATCAAGTATAAGGCGCTGTGGCTTAGTTGGTTAAAGCGCCTGTCTAGTAAACAGGAGATCCTGGGTTCAAATCCCAGCAGTGCCTTTAATGTACAATAGTGGTCAAAACCAAAATCTCCCTTAAATTGCTCTTTGGGGACAAATAAAGTTTTCTGAATGAATGAATAAACATGTTCTGTCTGTCATATTTTAGCCTAGTCAGCTTCACCAACAGCTGCAGGAGCGGGTTCTTTGAGGCCGTTGAAATGCTGGTTAGTTCCTCATTTCTACACCAAGCGCTGGCATTGTCATATTTTATCTCTGACGGCAGTTTCATACAACATCGAGTTAGATTCTTAATGTTGACTGGACAATATGGAACATTGCAGAGCACACGCAATGAAACAAGAGCACGTGAAGCTCACAGACTCAGGCAGTGAACCTGAGCATGCTTTACCATAGACTGTATATAAATATGGACAACACATCCCCACTACCTCGCATTGGCCAAACTGACGCTAGTTTCCTGGGGATACGGGCGCCGCCATCCTGCGACTTTGGAGCCAGAGTCTGTGCAGTTCGGTCCGAGGGTGGAGCCACACGGAACCGTGTTATCAATGACCCAACCACACTTAAGCCAGACAGTATTTTGCTCTGTTCTACCTCCACCAGTTACAATGGCAACTTGTAGTCTTCATGATGTCACATCCTGTTTCTATTGCGTGGCAACACTTCCACTAGACTCACTTGCATTTTCATAAGATCAATACCCAACATGCGTCAGCATTATATTAACAACCTGAAATGACAGAAACTATCCTTGCTTGTTAGATATGTACTTTAGTGTTTTAGTCTGCAGACAGTAACTTGTGCCTTCATTGGATTTAGCATTATTGGCCAAGTATGCTCACAGTGCTACAATTTGTCTCAGGTCTTCTAAAGTGAGCGTACATGCATTTTAAATAGAAAATGCCTATGCACATACAGCATATAGTATCTACATATATCTTTGATTGGTACTGTGCAGTACAAGTTGCTGTCTCCAGCAAATGTCAAAGTTGCTTCTTGACTCATAACTCCATTATTAATTTGTTTGTATGCATCTAAGGTGGGCAAAGATTGAGAGAAGGTTTCAGCTTGTACATCCAATAATATAAGCTTTTTTTATGGGTTTTTCTTTGTATGGTACCAGAGGAGGTTTGTATTTGTATGAAGCCATTCCCCTCAGGGAGAACGATAAAACACGAGGGGGAGATATCCACAGATTTCCCATGTGTTTTCAGTGCATTCATATTTCACCACGCACAGACGGGAGTTTGGTGTTGCTCATCTTTAAAACATGACTCTCCCCCTGCCCGCCTGGAGAAGTTCGTTTGTGGTCACATGGCATCATATTTTACGACAATTAAGATATTGTAAGTTCAGGTGCACATGTTCAAACACTTAAAGTTTGCCCACTGTCTCCATCTCTGTTTTCAACGTCTAAAACGGATTTAACTTGTGCATAAAACATGAAGTTGAGGCCACCGGAGACGTACTCTCAGAGGACATGTTTAGGAATTTTACTACCAGTAGAGCAGCACACAGAGAGACGCTTAGAAAAATCATGCGTCAAGCTGGGATGATTTACGTCAGTCTTTTCATTTCAAGACATCAATGAACACTCAAGCAGCCACAAGTTGCCAAAAGACTGAAATCTAAGGAGGTGACGTTAATGAGGCGAAGCTAAAAGAACTTTCAATCGACTGTTCATATTCTCTGAGACGTGTGAAAACTTATACATTGCTAAAAGGTTTCAGTCAGCTGGGTGTATTTGTTTCCTTTTTCCCAAAACTGGTTCTGTGCATAAATATCAGTAAACAATAGTCCACACGATAATATATGTAAAAATGTGTATTATTGCTGCTTCCAACAGCAAATTTGAGTTTAAAATTCATCAGAACTGACATATATCACAATTTCATATTTTCTTTGAGGAGGATCTGCATATTGTTCTTTCTGACCTTGAGAACTTTGCAGTAAAAGTTCTCCAGCAGTAAAAGAACACATGGATTAAACAGCCCATTAAGTGCTGTGATATCATTGTGGCTTTTGATGGGTATTTAAGATTTATTAATAGTAATAATTGCAAATTGAGTACTAACCAAACAAAAAAGAAAATGATATTTCTGGAAAAAGTGCCAGTCTCAGCCAAAACTGGGAACGGAATTAATTTCTTAATGAACGTTCATTCCCAAGTACTGCACTTCTCCGTGCAAAGAGAAAATTAATTACCTGGATTAATGCACTTCAGATTGATCCGATGTCATTTGAGGTAAAAGTTCCTCGCAGTGCAAAGACCGACAGGTTCATAAGAAGCTCAATGGCCGCTGATTAGATGGCCACCGGTGTAGAGTCTTGTATGTCTTATTTTGCAAGAGTAGTTTACGTTTCAAAAAACACTTATCTGGTCGAAAGCCTTTTGTGATTTCACACCTATATTGAGATGCATTTCTACAGTTTTGTGATTGGTCATAATTTTGCGGGGAAAAATAGGATTTTAGGAAATGTTTTGCTGCTCTGTGGTTCATGTACCTGTGTTCTGTATATGAACGGCAAATTCAGTTTGATCAAGCATCTATGCTATGTGTATAAAACAACGTTTATGTGTATGTTATGAGACAATGAACTGCTGCTGCTGCAAGACATCTTCCAAAGATGCATCAGGTAAACTGCTTGGTTATATTATCACAAGGTTGACGTATCGGTCTACGGGCTACAAGTGTCAGTGTTGCCAGATAGGAAATGAAGAAATATCGTACTGTCGCTTTAAAATTATTGTATTTTCACCCAAACTATTGTATGCACTAAAACAACTTGGAAAAACTCACACGCTATGACGGTGCATTTAAAATTAAAGCTACTCCATATGCATGGAACTGCAATAACCTAAACTATACAGTACAGATACGATAATTATCGCATATCTGGCCAACACTGGTCAACACTGCACACGAACCGCTGTGGGAACCGGAGACCACTCTCTCTAACCAGTCTCGGCTTGGGTTATTTGAGAATGCGGATGCTGTACTCACACCAGCCCAAACCTGAGGGGGAGACACTCCTGGTTTCGTAGCAATGACGATTGCGAACGCACCCTAAAAGTTGTTGTGAAATTCATATAAGTCAAAAAAAGCCTTAGGTTAAAAGGGTTAAATAGACCAAAAAAAGTAAAGTAAAATTGCGGGATAACTTACAAAAGCTCCAGAAACATTAAATTGACGACACAGTACGCTCGTGAGACGGCACATCGGACACTTAAGCAGCAAAACACACTGTTATTTCAGCGACATGATGTACAGTATCGGTAGAATGACTTGTGTCAAGGGCTTAGCGGGTAGACACCGAAAAGTAATATAACGAATGAACAAAGGACTCCCAAGAGCATCCGTAATAAGGAACAAGGTTATTTCAGAAGTCAATTATGGTTTGATGAAGCTTTCCACCGTAATGGTGATAAAGACTAAAATAAAGGTCTTCAGCTAACGGAGGTTTCGTGCGGCAGTGTCGAATCTGTTTGAAAAAAAAAAGACTATGAGCATTTCATAACCTTCGCAGGACACATTTAAAGCCCTGTTTTTTTTGGGATTTTGGCCCAGTTTGTTGTGTAATAATAATAACTCCTAAACCACAGGGACCATAAGGAAAAACAAAGCACCGAGCACGCTGTGACAAGCCGCTGAGAAGATGTAGCTGGCGGTATTGTTGTACTGATTTAGACCTTTTGCTGAAGCATTCACTGCAGTCTCATTTGGGGGAGGCTGTGGATTTTTTTTATTTATTTTTTTTTGCAAATCTGTTATCTTCACTGCAGCCATCTGATAGATTAAAATGTCCCTCCAGACACACAAGAACTTCATTGTGTTTATGAGGTGAACGTTATATAAACAGCGAATATGTTCCAGACAAACAAAAACTAAACTAGGTGATAAATGGCGCAAACACTGGCTGTGCCAAGTTCAGTTAAGTCATTTAATTAGGTGGATGTGCTAATGAATTTCACAGCACTAATACCGTCCTCAATGTCCTGTCTTTGTTTTTTACAAAACCTGGTCTGAAACCCATCGAGCAAGCAAGAAGGCAACGGTGACAAGGAAACCTACATTTTAACGGGGAGAAACCTTGAGCAGAACCCACCTCATACTGAGGGACCCAACAGCCTAAAGCTGGGTTTAGACAGAAGATGAGAAGACTATTGCATGAGTAGTAATAGAGAAGAAATTAGATAAGACATTATAGGACAGGAGCTCGGTGCGAGAGAGAAGAGAGTAGAAGATAGGTGCTCAGTGCATCATCCCCCACCAGCCTTGGCCTATATCAGCTTAACTAACTATAAGCTGTATCAAACACAAGGTCTTAAGCCTAACCTTAAACATGAAAAGTGTCTGCCTCCTGAACCCAAACTGGGAGCTGGTTCCACAGGAGAGGAGCCTGATAGCTGAAGGCTCCACCTCCCATTAAACTCTAGGAACCACAAGTAAACCTGCACTTTGCGATCGAAGTGATCTATTGGGATGATATGGTACACTGAGGTCTTGGAGAAGGTCAATGGAGCTCGGTCTTTAAGGGACTTGTATGTCAGAAGGAGGATTTTAAATTCTATTCCGGATTTGACAGCGAGCCGATGAAGAGAAACTAAAACTGGAAGAGTATGATCTCTCAATGCTCTTGCTGCAACAAGAAATAACTTGTGAAAGTGTTGTCCCTGGAAAGAAATGTCCTAATGGCTTTAGTCCATTAAAATACAAGAGTTTATAGGAAGTGTTCAGCGTGTGATAACATTTTATGGCAGTAATTTTAATCGCCCTGGATCAAAATCAGGTTTAGACTAAAGCATGACGTAATAATATTGTGCTTATCAAACTGAAGGAATTAGAGGAAACACAGTATTTCTGCATTCCTGTTTATTTAGATGCAAACATCTTTGGAAAACAGTGTTATTTTATTTTTTTTCAATCTTTGCATTAATTCATTGCAACTTGCAGCTTGGCTTTCTTCTTTTTTTTATCTTTAAGAACCTTGCATGTTGTTACCATCCTTTTTTTTTTTTTTTTTTTATCTTTCATAAGTCAGTGCCCAGTGGCATGAAGAGTGTCAAAGGGAGGTAGGGTGGCCGTGGACGTTATGCAACAGAGGTAAACCTCCGGTTGATCCCACATGTCTGGGACGCACACTCCGTAGGCTGCAGAGACGCTCGGCACACCGTGACAGAAACACCTTCCTGATTCTGCCTCCAGGCGTTTTAATTACGCTCTCAGCCATCGTAAATTCTGTGTGTGTGTGTGTGTCGGGAGCCCGGTGGAGTGTGGGGAGGCTCAGGAACACAGTTGGATTTAAAATAGTCCCTGTTGTCTCCCATTGTCTCTCCTGCTTTGATGTTTCTGGTAGTGAGTAGCTAGTAATTAGCACGCCCACACAATTCGGCAGGTCTTCTCTTCTTTCTCGTTCTCCCCTTTGTTTTCTTTTTTCCAGATTAACAGTCAGCGTCCGCCCTCCTTTTGTTCCTGCCCTCTCCCAACGTTGCTGGTTCCTTTCTTTATCTACAGGTAGCATTTGTCTGTTTCACATTCTGACTGCATAATTAACCCCACAGTCTCGGCTACCGTCGGCATTGTTTTGTTTTTGTTTTTTTCTTTTTTTCTTTCCACCCCTCCATTTCCCAGCCTCTTGCCCTCTTTCGCTCCATCCTTCATCCCTCTCCTTTTCAAGTAGCATTTGCCCGTTCTCATAATTGTGTGGCAGTGTGTTCTGCTCGCATATAGAGCCATGTAATTTATCAACACGGGGAAAATTACCGCCTATTGTCGTTGGGGAGCGAACAGGGGCAGTGGTGTAAAATAGGTTTAAGCACATGAATGAATCATCAAGCCAAGCCTCCTAACTCTTTCTTCCCGTGGATTTCATTTTGTTTCTCTCTCCCCTTCATTCTCAGCTTCTAGTTGTGTAGGGAACTGCCTTGATCTCTATTTTACACTTGGTTTGTTTAATTTCGTGTAAGGAGCCACAGCCCTGACCCTTGGAGTCTTCATCCAGGATGTGAAGCCTATTGTACATTTTTCTCTATATAGTGGCTGCAGGAAAAACTGGGCCTTCAATTGTAATGAGCTTATATTAGATACAAGCCACTGAGCAGGATTTAGGCTCTGTCTGAAGTTCATATCAGATTTTTCGTGTCAGATAATGGATGTCTTGTGTCAACCTTTGCCTTGTCATTTTTCCGAAACCGATAATCCACACTGACCCACATTTTCATGCAGTGACTGGCCAGCTCTTTTGATTTTTGACATGGTCTGACATTAAGATCAGGAGGATAATATCCCTGGCCATTATTCCTTATCATCCCTTCTTTGCAAGTGTTTTATATTTAATAAAATGTTAACCAGTGAGCAGTGGCGGCTGGTGAATTTTGTATTAGGGGGGGCGCAAAGTTTGTAAATCAAACCCCTGTAGGAGGCTCTGGGGGCATCCTCCCCCAGTAGATTTTTGTGATTTTCACGTACAAACTAAGCATTCTGGTGCATTCTGACAAAATAATAAAGACAAAATAGAACATCTCCTTACAAAGACAAATGGGGCCATGGAACTAAGTTTTAACTTAATTTATTTGCCTTGTAAAATCCAGCAAGTTTAAAAATGCTAATACATCAAACATTTTAATCGCATATAAATATTTGACCTGAGAACAGTTATTTTTTCATATGGATTTTTAGTATACCATTGAATAATGACTGAAATTTCCCATCCAAGGGGCCAACCAAAGCGGTTTCATCAGCTTCTTCGTTCATGTTCACTGTGGTTTGTAGTCTGAAGTAACGACGCTAGTTGGTGCTCCACTATAATCGGTCCGCCGAACTCATCCAGTGAGAAACGTTCCGCGGTGCAAAAATAAGTGTGATTAAAATGCGTAAAAAATGATTAACCCGTTATTTTTGTGTAATTAATTAATCTTAATTAACAAGTTAAAGTCCCGGCCCTAGTTTTAAGTCCTTCATCCCCGTTGTAGTCCATAACATCTCTGTCCAGGGACTTTGAAACAGCACGCAGGGGAAACAAAAAAAGCCGTTTAGCATACACGTTTGAGGTGAAGCTTCTTGTGTATGTCCTCCCACGATCAGTAGCCTGCTGCGAAATGTTTAAGTCCGGACAGTCGGGTCCCAACTCCTTCATCCTTTTCTTCTCCACAGCCGACCTAGTATATACAGTCAATTCAGCCGACCGACGAAAATTGCGCGAATGCTTCCTACCCACTGCGCAAAGACACGTTCAAACAATGTCTTTTCAACGTCGTTTTGAAGTTTGGTCGTTTTTGAAGTTTGGTCCTCTGAAGGTGCAGACTGTTACAGCAGACGACGTCTTTTCCCGACGTCGAGTGAACGTCCGTTACCGACGTCCACAGGACCTCTGTATAGGAGCCAGTTGTAGTCCGAATGTGGTCTTCTAGACGTCGTTTCTACGTTAAACTTAAACTCATTTTAGACTAATCTGGTCTACAATAAATCACAATCCAATCCCGACAGTTTTTTCCCCAATCTTTATTGCAAACGTCAGTCTTATGCAGCATAAAATGCAGTACAATTTGTGAAAAAGTGGTAAAATACAATAAATAAAATTACCTTCGGTCTGTGAATAAAAATGTAGCAATAGCCTACAAATATAATACAAATAGAACAATAACATAATAATAAAAATAAAAGTTAAAAAAAGTGCCCGTATGAAGTCCTCAGTTGCCCGATTATCAAACAGGATGACTCCATCTGCACAAGTAGAAAAAGACAAATGATTAGCGATCGAAACGCCAGTTAACACCGCCAACTTTTTTAGAATGCGTCTGTATTGCCGGAAAAAAACAACAACAACAGTTAGTGTGAGACTTTGGCGGCCAGCCAAAGTCTCACACAGGAATAACTACTATCGCTCTCATAATGATAGCGACCGAACAACTGTTGTTTGCAGTGTTCCCTGCAAACATTTCGACGTCTAATAAACGCTTTAATGTGTACAATTGTTCACGTTAAAGCGTCTGTAAACGTTAGCACAGTGGTTGCGTTCAAAAGCTAACGAGCTGATGGGAAAAGATGCAATGCTAACTGTAGCAACAACTGCTTAGATTAATACGACAAAGCTAAAACAGCAAACACTATAAATGAACATAAAGTTAACTAGGCAGTATGGGTTGACCGAACTTACCTGCAATTTAGTGAACGATGATTTAGAACAGCTGTAGTAGCGGTAGTAGCGGTCGTAGCCTACGGAGCAGACTCGGCCATTGCTTCCACAGAAGAGGAACACCTGGGCCAATCAGAGTGGCTCTTACGGTGTATGTGATGACACAATGCTTCAGCCAGTTAGAGTCGCAAATTTGCACACATTTCGATTTCGCCCGATATGACTGTGGCGCAGAACTCAGTTAAATTTAGCCAGACCGGATTAGTTGCACAAACTACGGTCCAGAGACCCTTAAATAAAACAGTAGGAAAAATACGAAAATATAACAAAATATTATGTACAATAAATAAATAATAAATATTTTTTAATCTCAAATCAACAATGAATATGAATATAAATTATTAATCATTCGTATTGATTAATCATGTTGATAACAACAAGTTTGATATTTATCTTAAATAAAAAAAAAATATACATTCGTCAATTTCCTGCACCTGTCTTAGACGTCTATATGACCTCCAGAAAAGTTATCAAGTCAACAATCAAATGTTGAACGGCATATTGACGTCGAAATGGGGTCATGGTTAGACGTCGAAATAGCGGACCTAGTTTGCACGTCGTGTAGACGTTCAGAATTGGTCATGGACCGACGGACGCAATATAGACCTGATCTGCACGTCTATCAGACGTCGAATGTTTAGTGGGTGATGGACGTGATTGATTGATGAATTGTCCAATCAAGCAGCCATCTCTTTGCTCAGTTACGTATGACTCAAGCGCGTTAGGGCGAGCCCCAAATCCTCATTGAAAATGCATTGAAGGCTCATTTTCCGAAAAAAAAAGTTTTAACATGAGAGTCAATGGGAGAAGCTGGGGCGATTTTCCACGTTGATGAATTCGCCCAGAGAGGCGGGACCATTTGAAACGCGACTTGAACCTGACGATTCTGATGACAGATAATATGTCTAGAACACTGAAAACTACTTTTGCTGTGATAGAATTTGTAAAAAAAAAAATCCTCTTTCTCCCAGCTGGTAGGGCGTCGCCCAAATCGCCCCTATACACCATCCGCCCCTGCCAGTGAGTAAAACCACTGAGAGAAACACAATTTTCTTTTTCGACGCTTAATCTACATTAATTAAATTTTTTCCTCTTAAACTGCTTTTTAATGTCACCCAACGCTTCCTGTGCAGATGTTTCACTGTGAAAGCTGTTCAGCAACTGTAAAAAACATTATCCTCACCTGCTAATTAATCCGATGCCGCTGTGATTTGATACAAATCTTTAAAAACATTTCATTAAGGTCTGCAAAGGAAAGCACAGTTTGATGTGTATTCCTATCCATTGCTGCAAAGTGAATATTTAAAGTTATTTACATCACGGTAAAGAGTTGTGTAAATTCTTGAAATTGGGTGCCACTTATTCCTTACAGATGGATGCGATTAAAAAATAAACTTAAAATGAATGAAAGAGATGCAGAAAATCCTCCAACGTAATAGAAGATGCTGCTCCGTATGAAACGGAATATGGCACTTCATTGTATATGTATTTGTGCATAGTAAAGACATAGACGCAGTAACTTACGCACATAGCCAGAGTCGGTGCCAGACATTTATGCTTGTGCGCTCGTAAGCCTGGCTCGCTTTTTGTTTCCACTCCCTGCTTCACTTTCAACAACATTTGCAGAAATTTCGCCGAGGATGAGTCATACAACTGTTTGTATCTCCGAACCTCCTCAGTTAACCTTCCATCTTTATTGATCCAAAACAATAGATCAGTTCGAAAATTGCAGCGATGGAGAGGCAGCCAGAAATGCTAAAGCGGAAACACGCTACTGCCAAGCGGCCCAGTCACAGGTCCGACGTGGCGCGTAGTTACATTTCTGGTGCACGTCAGTTACGGTGCTATGGTCTGTGCAGGGTCAGCATAGGGTCTGCGCTGTCGCCATAGCTTCTGCATCAATTTCACGTAGAAGTCTAAACCACCTATAACATTGACACAACCAAATGAAAGACATTATTCTTTTACATACAGTACCTTTTTGCAGGTTTATGGTAAATGGTCTGGTATTTGTATCATTCTTTTCTACCTATAGGTACTTTACAATTAAAACAATATCCATCTATTTCTAATGCACAGTTTTTACCTCTGCATTGCTGTGACGCGTAGTTACATTTCTGGGGAGGTGCACGCAGCTGACGCAGACTGCGAGAGCTACGATTGATCCGCTTGGTAGCAGCGTATTTCCGCATTTAGTATCTCCGGCTACTTCTCCATCTCCGCAATTTTGATTGTTTTGCATCAATAAAGATGGAACACATTGAAACTTTTCCTGAAATTTCGCTGAAATTTCACCTTTTCTCAGTCACAGTAGTTGAAAGAAACCTACGCTTGTAGCCTACGCCGTCTGCGCCCAGTGGTACTTTAAGTGAACCTTAACATCTACCCACTTGTTCACACAAGCACACACACATTCACACAACTCGGGGTTTTCGATATTTTGCTCAAAGACAGTTTGGCATATCCAAAAAAAGGTTCGAAAAGGCGACTGGACTTGTAGAGTCTTTTGAGAAGACGTTTCACCACTCATCCGAGGAGCTTCTTCAGTTCTAGGGGACTGGTGGGAAGTTTGAGGTTTAAATAGGAACTCCTGCTGAAACTCCACTTCAGTTGCCTTTTCAAACCTTTTTTTGGATTTACCATGACCTGGATGACTGAGAACCTTCACAGAGACAGTTTGGCATGTGACCCATGTACCGGGGATTGAATCGCTAGAACTCTGGTTGACGGACAACCTGCTCTACCAACTGGGCAACGTCCACCATATCAATTATGACACATTGTCGGTAGTTGTGGAGAAGCACTTAGAGAAACAGCTTGGGACCATAAGGTTCACAGGTTCACATCCTTTTATGTCCTAGGTGCAAGCGCCTAACCTCCAAACTACTCCCTGGGCACTGCACCAGTATATTCTGAGCGTATACACTACTGTGTGAATGAATGGAAATACAGAGAATGGAATTTCCCCATGAGGGATCATTAAAGGAAATAAAATTAAAATCAAAAAAAGTCAGTTGAGCTTTTGATCAAGTGGGTTGTTTGTAGTTTAAATATCAAAATCAGCATGTACAAGACTGATTATTTAAATATTACACTACAAAAAATGGAAATGTCACATTTGTCCATAGGTGGGAGACAGAGTGATTGCTGTGGTGCTCTCCCCTGTGAATATATTCATTCATGCGAAACCAAGAAGAGGCTAACTTACAGAAAAAAGTAGCCCTCTGAAGCGTGAAGGCAAAAGCTGTTCTAAATGTAGCATGCCGAAAAAAGGGCACGAGGTTACGGAGGAAGTGGTGTTACGACACTGTTCGGGCCATGGTGATATCTGAAAATAAATGTGACATTTGAGCCTGATCCGGTTTTGCAGACCCTTTATTTTTTTTGACACTGACGCGCCTCCGAGTGTCCCCACAAGGCCTCTTCGAGTTGTACCACGAATGATTCTTCGACGAGCACAAAACAGCAAATTCTGCTGCAGAAGCATCCAAAACATCCATCTCACAACGCACATTCGTACAAAACTACAGAGGTTAACAGCGAACAACAAGGTATAACCAAGAGGATTTCATTAAATTGACTTAAAAAGCTAAAAAGAGAAGCGTTTATTTATTGTCCTTCCGAGAGTATTTTTATTCAGCTTTTGCAAGAGATTGACCTTTAACTGTCACACGCGCGCTGCCCCTTGAGCCATTTCCTGAAAAGCATTTCTCATTTGAGGATCGGCCGCGTTCTCCTCCTTGCCTTCGCCGTGAAAGGACTCCGGAATACAAAAACAACAACAACAACACAGGCCCACCGTGAGACCTTCTGCGTCTGTTTCGGCGCTTGTTCTTCTTCATTATGCATTTGTGTCGCCGCCTCCGAGAGCCACTTAAAGTGAAATCCGAGATGCAAACGCGCCTGAGAGAAATAAAGTCATTTTATGGCATATGCTGCAAGAGCAGTAGAACGGCGGCTACGATGAGGGGCCACTGAAATTAGTCATTTGACAAGCAACATTAATGTTTAATCATCTCTCTCTCTCTCCCTGACTGTAGGTTTCTTTTGTTTCGATGGAGAATTTTTGCTCTTTCACCTTTTCTTCGTTGCCGTTTGCTCTTATATTTGACTCTTCCTGATCCTCTCTTAGCTGGATTATCTATTTTAGATCAACATTGTTTCACCTGTGACACAAAAACAGTAAATTCCCACAGTCTCTCTCTCTCTCCCTCTCTCTTTCTCTGTCTCTCTCTCTTCCTTCCTTCCTCTCTCCTCTTCAGCGCCCATCTACTCTTTCTCTCCCTCCCTCTTTTGATAGCTCCCAGGAATGATCTTTATCAGGAGGAGACAGAATTGAAACTTCGCAGCCCCCTCTTTAATCTCCTCAACCCTCTGCCATCTTGGCGATTACCGAGGTGGTGTGTGTGTATATATGTGTACGCGCGTGTGGGTGTGTGTTTTACGAGGCATACATGCAAATGCCTGCTTGCATCACGCGCTCACACATTTGCCCAGGTACTTCCGTGCATGTGCGGAATAAGTTGCTCGTCACTCGGTTGTATCCTATCTCTTCGCAGTTGGCCATTCAATCATCCGGGCACATATTTCTCAACAGAAGTCACTTTTGCAAAACAGTTAATCCGACGCCCAAACGGAAGAGCATTTGCCAGAATGACACATCCCTTCTGCATGGTGCTCCAAGTTACTAAAAACGAGCCCAATATGGCGTGAAACACAAGCTAGTGCAAAAAAAGTGGAAAGTAGAAAGCAGTCACTGCCTAAATATTTCTCTTTTTTACACCTTCTGCACTGTTATGTCTGATAGTTATTTTCAAAACTCCCTTATTCATATACACCAATCAGGCATAACATTATGACCACTTTCCTAATAATGCGTAGGTCTCCCTTGTGCCACAGAATCAGTTGTGACTCATCAGAGAATGGACATGGGCCTTCTGAGGGTGTCCTGTGGTGTCTGGCAACAGGGTTGAGGGGGACGGGCTTCTGTGGATCATCCCACAGATACCTGATCAGTCTGGGATCTAGTGAATTTGGAGGCCAGGTCAACACCTTGTGCTGTTCTTCATGTTTTTTTTTTTTAGTTGTTCCTAAAGTGTTTTTGTGTGTGTGCCTATGTCAGGCTGCATCCTGCTGGGGATGGCTGCTGCCATCAAGGAGTGTCACTGCATTGGGGTGGGGGTGCCTGGTCTGGTCTAGTTAGGTGCTACATGTCTAAGTAACATCCACACGAATGCCAGGTCCAAAAGTTTTCCAGCAGAACATTGTATTATCACAAGATGGCTAATGTTATTTACTTCTCCTGTTAGTGGTTTTAATGTTGTGGCTAATCGGTGTATGACTTCCCATATTTTTGCAGATGTCCTGTAAGTTCAATTTTCAGTTATTAATTCATACATAAACACAAAATCCAGCTCTAGCTATGCATGATTTGCCCGTGGACGTCCACCGAGGGACTCTTGGGGACATCGGCCGATGATGAAATTTACATCGACCATGTGGAAACTGTGAACCGGCCTTTGCTTATATAACAAACTCTGTTACACTCGAAAGAAATAATACAATAATGCATTAATTAACATTTAAACCACTCTGAGAGCTATGCAAAGCCTGAAGGAAAAAAATGCATATTTATGAGTTTACCACACAGCTACATAAAGAACAAGCTTTTGACTATGTAAATGATGCACCAAATGAAAAGAAATAAGAAATACAACAGGATTTCTCTCATTAGAAGGGAACAAAAGCTCATCCGTTTGTCGAGCACTATAATTAAGTGTGCAGTTGTTGGTTCCTTGACTGACTTCCATACCTTAATCATGCAATATGTCTAAAAAATTTGGACACAAGAGCTGAATCTTTATTGTTAGGTGTGCAAAGGGGGCTACTTCAAAAAAACTTTGAAAAATCTAAAATATGAAACATATTCAGGTCTATTTAACACTTTTAAATTTACTACCTAATTCCATATGTGTTCCTGTCTTCAGTATTAATCTACAAATAAAAATAAAGTCATTAATACCTTGTCTAAAGTATCTGTATCCAACTCTAAACTACTAAAACTAAATGAATAAAGTTCGCCGTATCACCAAACATTATCATTGATTCATCTTTTGTGGGGTAGTTGTGAAATTTCACTAAAAAACAAAAAAAAAAATGCCTCAAGCTGAGACAAAGAACAACTAAGCATAACAAATGTGGTTTAGTGGTCCATTCAGTGCAAAGACACATTATAAACACTTGCTGCTGTAAAGAGAGTCGGTCTTGAGTAACTTTCCCACAAAACCTGCCAACAAGTAAGCAAAGCACTGTCGGCTGGTGCTGGAAGGAAAAACAACTCTGATGACTGATCAGTGTTGCCAGATGGGAAATGAAGAAACACCGTACAGCCGGTTTGAAATGATCGTACTTTGACCCAAACTATGGCATGTACTAAGGCAACGTGAAAAATCACACGCTAGGACAGTGCATTTAAAATCAGAGCTATTCTGTGTGCATAGACCTGCAGCAAGCTAAGGAATACACACAGAGGCTTGGCAGTTTGAATGAAACAGCTGCTTTATCCATTGTCACACTTAAACACTCCCACCCACACAGTCAATTGCGTCTTTTTGCACTTTTTTCCTCCGGCCAATTATCGTATATCTAGCATCTACAAAGTGTGTATAGCACTGTCATTAAAGATGAGATTTATGGCTCTTTGAAGGGAGCCGAATCTTGTGGATCCATTCCTTTCAAAGAGCCGTCCAAAAGACTGGCTCATTTATTTATTTTTAAGATGCCAGCCTGAAGGGGGAGACTTATTTTATCCTCAAAATGAGCACTATGATAGGGTAAGATCTGGATCATAATCATTCAAACTTAGACTAAGATATCCCACCAATAGAATATGTATTGGTGGAATGAATATCTATATCTAAAATACAGATTCTAGATAGACAGATGGCGTATTCATCGCATGAGAAGTCTCTCATGTCACCAACACCATCTCAAAACAAAGTAGGAGCTTCAGAAGCTCACAAAAAAAAAAAAAAGTTGCTTCAAAGAGCCATTCAATAGATTCGGTTCGTTTGCGAACGTCACAACTCTCAATCCTATCAATCCTGAAGCTGCACAATACATGTTTCACACTGCGAATGGTGCTCTATAAGATTTACAGTGGTGCTGAAAAATGCATGTGATTTAAATTAATGCTCTGTATCTAATTATAATAGCATTTTGTCCTCCTTCCATTACACAGTAGCTCTCTCTCTCACACACACACACACACACAATGTGAAAGTAATGTTTAAAATTACAAAATGTGGAATCATACTTGACCAAAGAACTGCAGAGGCCCGTCCCTGTGTTTGCAGCTAACCAGCTGACCTTCAAATTACGGATTAATATTTCAGTAGATCATTTTCTGTCACTGATTAGACACAGCGGTGACTCATCCGATAATGAGACATCATTGATCCTGCTGGAGGTAACTCGGTGTTATGTAACCACCCACACTGATCGCACACTGACACAAGTATTCATGTGACATTTAATTGAGAAGCCTTGTTTACATTGATTGACGGTGCACGTGCACATGACTACCAGGTCACATTTATCTCTTTATGACTCGGCCAGAGCCCCGCAAAAAAAAAAAAAGTTTCTCTTTCTAATTTATATTAAAAAAATGTGTGCGTTTCAACGATTCTGGCGTTTCCACAGTTACTGCAGCCACAGCATCTCTGCAAGCACCCTGGGTGTTTGTTAACAAGCAAAATGTGAACTCTATTATCGAGGCTATGGTGAATATAGAATGCGTACTTCAAAAGGCGGCCAATATGAAAAGTTGAGTGGCCTCAACACCTCGCTGCAAAGCTGGATTTTAGCAAAGCAAGGTGCAGACGTTAATACGGCGCTTGTCCTTCGTTTGGAATTGCATTTTTCATCCTCCTCTCCAGGTGGAGTGATATGTATTTGACAACCAGCACACTTGAGAATGACAGGAGAGTGGATTTTTACTTCCGTCCAATGCCGTTCCTGAATAGCATTCCATTCACTTTAAAGGAAACGGCGGTGGTTATTATGCATGCAAAAGCCGGTCTCTTGTTCCAGTCTCCCGTCCCGTGGGAAAACGGCCGGCCTCTAGTAGACACTTACAGTACGGGACTGCGTGTTTACATTCAGAAACACACAGCCACTCAAGCCCATGCCTGCAGCCACAAGGTAAGTGTGTGAAGCAGGAAAAACAAGGATAGGACGAGAGAGCTTTTCTGTTTGCTCATGGCTCAGTGAATGGCTGTGTCCTTGTACTTGAATGAGGGGGCGATAAATTTATTTTTTCCAGCCGTCAGTAAAGGCTGGCTCGTGGGAGGAAAATTAAAAATCACTGCAGCAGGTAAACACTGGGTGTTTTTGTGTAAGCCAGGTAGGACCCCTACATGTTGTTTTCTTATGTGTTGGCTGGTGTGTATGCGTGTTTGTGTGTGTGTGCCCTAGAAAAATGAAAAACTCCTCCCGGCCTCCTAAACAGATTAGAAATGAGCAGAAGTAATTAGTATTTTGCGCACCAAAACAATAATCTAACAGCAAGCCCTACACAAATACAAACATAAATCTCTTGCGCTTAAGAGAATGGTAAATCTGGCCCAATAAATCCAGGAAAGCCAAAAGCACGAACATAAAAACTAATTATGCAAAGGTAATACTGTATTTTACTGTATATTTTCTAGGCTTTCATTAATTTGTTTCACTTTAGTTGCAGTTTCAGATGAGAAATGCTATGAATTAACGCTGACTTTTTTTCTTGCATGGGTTTCTGAATAACTGTAGGGGTCTGGTTTTAATTGTGTCATCATTTAGGTAAAAATATTCTGCTTTTCCTGTTGTTTTTTTTTAAAATTAGTTAGGTAGAACAAAATCAAACTGTGAAACACACAATTAAGGGGGTTGTTTCCTTACACGAGTCAAGCTAAATTTGACTTATTTGCCACTGAAGGATATATTATTTTCAGAATTATGCACTGCTCACTCACTGCACTGTTGGAAAAAACATCTAATATTTTCATTACTCTAACTAAAAAGTAGCATTTCATGTAGAACAAGAAAACAAGACACTTAGCTAAAAGGTTAAGTACTTTTAGCTAGCTTAACAGCTAGTTTAACATTAGTTGTGGTGTTCACTGAATTGCTCAACTACTGGGACAGCACACATGTCAACCAACTGAAAAGTCGAGTGTTAAATGGTCTGCACTTATATAGTGCTTCTCTATCTTTGTGGTACTCAAAGTACTCAAAGTACTCAAAGCACTTTACGATGTTTTTCATTCACCCATTGACCCTCACACACTGATGGCAGCAGAGCAACGGCCCTGTTCAGACCTTGCATCAACATCCATCCTGGGAAATCTGAGTTTAGGTGCATATGGAAGCTTCCAGGGAACAGAGGTGTTCATGGTTCTGAAACAGCAGTGGTGATCCAGTAAAATATTCTATTGGGCAATCACAACCCAAATGATGTCGGTGTTTATTTGCATTAGGAGCGTCAAACTGAGATCGAATCTGAAGAGCAGGCTGAGGATGTACTGGGGGGTCCGTGTTAATGCCAGGTTTGAACACAGGCGCTAAATAGTAGCCTCTTGCTATCAGATTGCCCAGGTTGGATGTTGATGCAAAGTGTGAACAGGGTCGATGTTGGTTCAGTGTCTTTGGCAAGGATACTTCATTATGTGGAACAGCTGGGTATTGACTTGCCAACCCTGCAATCAATGGCTAACCCGCTCTACCACCTAGGCCACAGCGGTACTGTTACTGAGAGACTTAATCCACGTTGTAATTCTTGAGACTGACCCCAAGGACTGATGAATTAGGCTTGAATGTTCACTGGTCATAGACCGTTGCCTTGTTGGCTTGGGGGTGACCAAGCTACGCAACTGATCTCGGATTAGGTGTACTAATTACAAGATTATTCCAAATGGGAGGGATCTATGACATGTGTAGACTGCCAGACATGAGTCATGTTTGAAAACCGTTTTAAGAACTAGAGAACCCACGAGAGAGTTGCTTGTATTAACTAACTTTACACATTCATGCAAATAAACATTGCTCAGTGATGCATACACAAACAGATTTTCCAAGCTTTCTCCGGGATGATGTTCTACAAGCTTCCACAATTCCACAGAGTACTAGCGCACACGGACACAGAACACAGGGATTGCCCTAGCATTTGTATTAAAAGCAGACAGTTGAGTTTGATATTTAACGGAAACTTTCTCACTTTGGATCTGGGGATCTTCTAGATATTCATTTAAATTAACTTGAGTCTCAGTGTGGTGATGCAGGAAAATGTGTCTGAGGTTTCAAACGTTATTATTTTATTCAGTAAATTTGAATAGTAACATTGAATTAACAATAATATAAAAACCATTGAATTTAATGCATACTACTCAGAGAATTGGGGTTACAGATGTAACCTTTTTTGTGGATAAATTTACGTCAAAATCAAGTAAAACTATTACTATATATACTTAAACCTGCAGAAGCTTCTTTTCAGAGCCACAGTAACGACAACTGCGTTGAATAAAGATGACAAAGAACGGATGTGTCCAAGCTCCCATCACATTCATTTCGGTTAAAAGCAAATAAGTTGGAACAATTTCCTTTGAGCCTCCTGAGGAGGTGAGGGGGCATCTCCCAGTGAACGACACCAGAAATGAGAGGTTGGCACTAATTTCCCAGTGCTGTACACCACAGTTGTTGCTCTTGTCTCTCTCTTCTCTAATCTGCTGGTTTATAATAAAAGAGTCTTTGGTCGTCCAGGCAATTATTTTTTTTTTGGCTTGGCTCTCACAAAAGCCTTTTTTGTCAGGATGTAATTTAACTGTAACTTCTCTGCGTTGATGTCTTCTCTGCACTGTTAAATCAAAGCAATTTTTGAGTTTGATAAATTATATCAACAGTGTTGACTTTGCTTGACTTGAATTAGCTTCAAAGAAGTTTGTCTGCACTCTTTACAGGAAACACGGATTCAGTCCGTGCGCAAGTAATTGCTGTAACTGGTATACTGTTTTTACTGAACATAGACTCTGAGGGTCAGATATTTTCTTTGAATTTGTTCAAAACAGTGGAATTTCACTGAGCTTTAGTCACAGGAGATTGAACGGCTCGAGTGTTTCTGCGGCCCGTCTTTATTTCCCCAAAGAGCTAATTGTACAGATGTTAGCTAGAGCGCTAACCTAGAAATGTGCACACTAACTGTGTGTGTGTGTGTGCACTGTCCAGTTTTTGTGTATTGGACTCAGCATTGGGATAAGTATTTTTTTTCTCCATTTGAGTCCACTGCATCTCTTCACATTCACATCACTTTTTCTTCAGAATGTACGGGACTGCACAGCCTATACATTTGATTTTGTAAACACGCTTTTTCATGCATTTAACCCATATTGCATTTTATTCCATGCCTCAGATTGATACTGAACTGAATTCAGGTAAAGCCCTATTGACACGGGATAAGTATTACCTGGGGGCATCGGGTCCGCCTTTGACTGTTGTTATTCTCATGCTTTGCTTTTACTTTCAAAAGATCAGATTCATGACATGAATGCTCACCACAACGAATTCCTCATCATCAGTCTCAGTATTCAAGAATATGCTGTTCTACACTAAACGTGGAACACGGGTACTGCATAATTATTTCACGGTGGAACAGGATTGAAGCAAAAAGAACTTAACGGCCTGATACAAACCAGATCCAATTATGTAGTGTTTAAGCATTCCAAGCACTTGTTGAACGTCGAACATTTAAATTATGAATCGATTGAATGGCAGGTAAGAAATCAATTAAAACGAGCTTAATCCAGGTCTGTGCGCTCTATGTACTGCTCATTCAGTGGTTTTACGAATCTCTACTGTGGAGAACAATCCTGCTGGCAGCTGCCGGTTTCCTTGGTGACGACTTTGAACACAATAGGAAATATCTCATGAGGTATCGAGTGTACAGTCTGTAAAAGAGACCGTTTACAGTTTATTATGGTATTGCTGTAATGTGAAATTCAAGGCGGCACTGGTACATTTCTGCAGCTAATTTCTCATGCTTCATGTTCCCTGTAACAAAATAAATCTTTCTTGGTCATACTTAATAATGGGTTTTTGATTCTTCTTATAATTTAAACCCCTATTTTTAATGAACTCTCTCTAGAGCATATTTCCAGGGAGCGAAATTCACGAATTCCAAGATGTTCCTGCAGAGCTGTAAGGCATACAATGGCTTCCCCTGTTACACATTTCTCTGGAGGAAGCCCTGAGGCCTAGCTTCACTTTGATTGACAGGTTAATGCTATATCACAGTGGCTGGGGAAAAAAAACAAAACAACAACAAAAGACCGTCATTTCAGCTGTTTGCCTTTCCAACTACAGCCGCATCACTTTGCATGTTTGCTTCTAATCAGTCCAGCTGATTGCCGCGTTTTCACACAGGTGATCATTATCATGAGCTCAGCCCCCACTGTGTTCACAAAAAGTGGCATTTGATATGCTGCGGCGGTTTACTGTAGACAGCATTGTTAGTCATCAGCCAGAGGGTAGTGAACACATTTACACTTAAATGACGGGTTTTAAAAACAACCGGCACATTTGTGGATGCGTCTCCGATGTCCCTGCGATTCTAAGTAGAGTGTGAACACATGCATCCGCGTTAGCACTGTCAGCGGCACGTTTAAATGAATAAACGAAAAGTTTATCAGTCATGAAGATGGTGCGCATCATGAAATCTGATTTGTCTATTAATGAGCCAGCCGTAAAGACATAATGACTTCTGTGCTTTATGACAGAGTCTGTAAACCACTGTTACACTTACCTCTTGACACAACCACATAAACTGTCTCTGGTTGTAATGATCTCACTTCCCTCTCATTAGCTTTTGAATTAAGAAGAACAGATAATAACTCGGGTAGCGTAAAGGACTGCAAAGATTGTATGTCTTAGAATATGTGAATGTCTTCCTGTGTTTGTAGCTTTGTGTAGGTGTGTTTTCTCTTCTGGATTTAGTCATGGTAAAAGTGTGAAAATTCTCCATCTGTTGGTACAAGCAATATTCTGCTGCCACCTGAGTCCAATTTGTACAGAAGTACCATCGACCTTTACTATCACCTCTGCAGATACCCAAACACGCACTATCAGTTTCTAATACCCTCTGTACAAAAAGTCAGCTTGGAAATGGATCAAGAAAAATGTAATCTGTCTTTTACTTCAAAAATTTTAGGAAAAAAAATGTGTCCAAGCAGCTTCTACCTGTGCTTGAATATAACAAAATATTTGAAAGTTTTCAGTCTGGTTTTAGGAAGCACCACAGCACAGAGACTGCTTTGCTTAAAGTCACAAATGACTTTTTAATGGCAGCTGACAAAGGTATTGATACGATAGATCGTGGCATTCTTTTAAAAAGGCTGAGGCACTGTGCAGGAATATCAGGGACATCCGTTGACCGGTCCTCCTCAAATTATTTAGACAGAAGGTTTTATGTTACTGTGAATAATTTTAAACCATCTGTGTGTAATATGACATATGGTGTACCTCAGGGGTTGGTTTTAGGACCTATTTTATTTTCTTTGTTCATGCTTCCTTTGGGAGACATCATTTGCAGGCATGGCGTTTTCTTCCACTTTTATGCGGACAATACTCATTGTACTCATCATACTCGGATGTGTTAAAAGGCAGGTAGATCAAAGTTCATTACACAACTGCCTACATGACATCAAAAACCACATGGACAACAACTTCCTGCAGTGAAACAGAAATGATTGTTATTGGACCTCAACAGCTGCCTAAGTCAGCTCTACCCTTGGCTGGTTCATCACGTCTGGATTACTGCAACAGCCTTTTTACTTGTTTGAACACTTAAGCATTTCATGACTTCAGACGGTCCAAATTTCAGCTACCAGGCTCTTAACCAGAACCAGGAAAGGGGGTCACATCACTCCAATTTTAGGAGATCTCCACTGGCTCCCAGTATGTTTTAGAATCAATTTTAGGGCCTTACTGATTCCTATTAAAGATTTCCATGGTTTTGCCCCGGGCTACATCACTGACCTTTTAGCCCCATATAGGCCAGCATGTACCTTGAGATCCTCAGGCAGAGGTTTACTGTCTGTTCCATGGACCCAGCAGAAAAACTAAAGGGGACAGGGCATTCACAGTCCGCTTCACTGCTGTGGAATGATCTGCCTGTGGAAATCAGGTCAGCTGACTCTGTGATCTCTTTTAAACGCTGCTTAAAACATACTTTTATCGGCGAGTCTTTCCTGGTTTTCATTTGAGTTCTAAGTGTGTTTTAATTAAGTTCTTAACCATATGGGGTTTTATTGTTTCTCTTTTAACTGTTCTGTTTTTATTAACTTTGTTTAATGTGCCTGTTTTTTAAAATTGCAAATTAGTTTTTTAATGTTTTTGTGAAGCACTTTGTAATGCTGATTGGAAAAGTACTATACAAGATTATTATTAGTAATATCATTATAATAAGCAGGAAACAATGAAAAAATAATTCAAAACATGCACAGCTGTAATATCTCCACATGGAACAAGCAAAAGAAGAGGGATTTCATTAGGAATGCTCAGAACAAACATTTATTTTGTAGTCTAAATAACAAACACAGCAAATAGTCATTTCTAGGATATCTATTAGGCTACATGACCTCATTACACATCGTTAACATCTGCTGTTTAGTTCTGGGTCTCAGTGTCGTGTTATATCCGCAACTTTCACTAAAACAGTGTGACCCCGAGTAGGCAAATAACAAATAACAGTCTCTTCAATTGAAAAATTACAGTCTTCTAATTTTCTCACTTTGCAAATTCATCCCTCTGGCCGGACTTCGGCAGGCCAGGGTTTGACGCCTCTGATTTATAAGGTAATGGTGATGAATGCTGGTTGAAGAGGCTTCATGGAAATTTGTGCCTAGGGCCCCAACAGACTCCAGAGTCGCCTCCAAACTGAAAAGAGACGAATACGTGGAGGAGTGAACATGCTGCTGCCGCTGCTGCTATGGTGACACAGATTCGCTTAATTCTGAGTCGGTTGACAATAATTGACTTATCATTTCAGTACTTGTCTAATATTCCAGGGTTAGCCTGCCTCATATTTTCGACTGGTCCAGATTAATCCGATATTACGTCTTTTTTTTTGCTTAATCTTTCCTCCTTTTTTTTACAGCACCAATCCCGAACACCTGTCTAATACATACTGGACTCTGAACAGATCGGCAGTGTAGTAGAAAACATATATAGATTTCGTAGTGGATTACCACATGACTATCAAAACAAAGCATGACTTCTAAATTTTACCAATATCAAGAAGCATTATTTTCACTCTGGGAATGAAGAATACAAAAGTCTTTTAGTGGGAGGTAAAACTGGCATTTGAAGTGAGTGTGTGTGAGGGCTGTGTGGGACGTTTGGCAGGATACTGTGCACGCAGCACTGCCTGGCAGTGTGTTGCAGAGGGCAAACAGCCTTAGCGTAGTGAAGATCTTTTTGTAAAATATGCTCAGTCTTGTGGATATTCCAGATCTTTGTTCACTCTTTCGGGCTGGGGAAGGCCCCAAGAGACTCATTAGGAAATATTTACTTTACTGTCCAGGAAGTTGGGTTAAAATCTGCCAAAAACAATATAAAATAATAATAATAAATAAAAGTCCAGGCTATCTACGTTAAAATGGCACCCACATAAAGAAGCTGAAACACCCAGCATGCTGTCAGAAAGGAAATTATCATTCCGTCACCAGGTTACACATTTAATTTAATGGCATTCAGTGCACTTTAGAGCTTCCTGTGACAGTTGTTCAAAGGCAAAGACAACAAGTCACCTTATTGTTATCATCAGGGCAGAGTGAGATCTGATAAAGTAATACCACCAGTCACTAGACAGATGTTACTGAACCTGTTCAAAAAAACTGTGAATGAAGCGCAACTGCAACTGCTACATCCATTATAGGCTCAGGTAATTCCCGGGTTAGAAAGGGTTAACATGTCCCTGAAATGATCTTGTCTTTCTGTCAGAGTTGGCAGTTCAATTAAAATGGATCCATCACTTCCCTTTCGGGGCCTTCGGGGACGACCTGGGAGACAGTTGATTAACTGTTTAAATACTGGCCGAGCATCGTTTTCTATTCAAGGAAATACTTCTCAGATTGAGAAACACGTATTTCAGCGTGTCCGATCAAACCTTTAGTATTTCTTTTAAAGCAGTAGCAGCTTCTCAGATGCAACTAGTATCACAGTTTTTGTGAAATCACAATGTAGTGGTCATTTGGCACAATGCTCTGAACAATCAGTCGGTTAATAAGGAACAATGCTGGATGTTTTATCGGTGGCTACGATTATCGGTTGTAATAATGTATTATAAGCTTTCTCTAGATGTTTTGCATGCTTATAAGAGATACAGCAAAATGGGACGTGAACACAGCAAATTAGACTCATAATAATCAGGTTTGACAGAACAGAACCACATGTTAGAAGAAGAATGGTTCTCATATTTGTGAATGTGCTACTTCTGGGACCCCTTCCACCGGAGGACCCTGAGCAGTTGGTAATCTGGTCTTTCAGAAAGTAATGAGCTTTATTCTCCTTGAATGTCCATCATTAGAGCCTCTTGAAATCTTCCGTCCTTAATGATTTCCCAGCAAATATTATTTATTCATCAACGACTGAGCAGCAGTCTTGGCAAACACTTCAAATATAATACTATTAATTAATGATGGCTTCATGGTAAAATATGGCTAATACAGCAGTGACATTTAATTAGAATAAAATCCTTTGAATTTTGTTTTTCCCTAAAATGTAAAGATACGCACATGGAGGACTGTGGAGTTTCTCAAGGCTCTATCTTAGGCCCCATTCTTTTTTCATTATACATGCTCCCCTTGTGGTCCATTTTTTAAAAAAAAAAACACAACATCTTCTTCCACCTGTCTTGCAGATGATCTAGACAAGCTTTTTTCAACAAAGGCTTCTTAGTAAAGTGAAGGCCTACCTCCCCCAAACGATTTTTACAGGATGATTCAGGCTTTCATTGCCTCTCGTCTAGATTACTGCAATTCATATATTGGCATTGACCAGTCAGCAATACATTGCCTGCAGGCTGTGCAGAATGCAGCAACTTGCCTTTAGACAGGAAAAGAATAATGACGTGGCCACATGACACAGATACTTGCATCCCTTCACTGGCTTCCAGTGCATTTTAGGATCCGGTTTAAAATTGCATTGCTTGTTTTTAAGAGTTTGAATGACCTTACTTGTCTGAGCTCCTACATTGCCACGCTGCAGCCAGAGCGCTGAGGTCAACAAACCAATTGTTGTTGGATCACCCCAGATCCAGGCTCAAAATCAGAGGCGATAGAGCCTTTTTCTTGGTGGCCCTCAAAGCTGTGGAACAGCTTACCCTTTCATGTCAAAGCAGCCCAGAGCATTTTTAAATCACTGTTGAAGACCCATTTCTTCTCGCTGGTCTTTGGTCCAGGTTGACGTTGATCTTGGCTTTTATTGTGTTATTATAGTTTTACTCACGGTTTTTCTTCCCATCTTATTTGGTGATTTTATAGATTATTTTAGCTCTGGTTTTATATTAATTTGTATTTACTTGTACGCCACTTCGGTCAACTGAGGTTGTTTTTAAATGTGCTATAGAAATAAACTTTACCTTGACTTGCATCATCAGAAGTCTTCCATTCAGTAAGACACTGAAATGAACTTTTAAAGCTCTGTCACAGAATACACAGTGCACGGATGTTGTCGTTTTTGTATAAAGCCAATTTATTCAAAATCTCTAGCGTTATGAAAGACACACCAGATTTCATTGATGTGAGCCAGTAAATGCACCAGATGATGACTCCTACACGTCCATCATTGGCATGAATGAGTATTGACAATTCGATTATGCCATTTACTGCCGAAGATGTCGGAGCCAGATTTGGGCTATGTGATAGACTGTTGAAAAGTCCAGAGTCTATCCTTTCTCTCGCTCAGTGCACACTGTGATTGGCTCCAACCCACTGCCCGCCTGTCCATAATAATGAGGGACTGGCTGGGTGGATGTATGGGTGAAGTCAGACTAGAGCAGTTTGTTACATATTCCTTGATTTTTTTCTGACTTACAGCATGTTGTCTCCAATTCTACAGTATTTCACTCTCAACTCTGTTCTTTTAAATACAGGGAGACAGGTAAAATGAAAGTTTTGACACGATTTAGCTGTTTTAGTGTGCACCATGTATCAGACCAGACACATTTGGACAACCCTGAGCACAAGGGTTAAGTATTAGGGCAGCTTAACATTAGCCATCTCTGAAAGGAAATATGTGGGTACGATTGGAGGTGTGTAGACCGACAAAACGTGGCTGACCCTTGCTGCTTTTTCTCTAAATTGCCCATTTCATTTTTGTTGTTATGTTGACCTGGCTGCTCTCAGACCAGGCCGTCAGACATTTTCCCCAGGACCTTTGAAGCTTGCGGGAAAACTATTTCTAGGTATGTTTTGAACATGGGTTTTAACTTCTATAGTGAGCTGCATGTTTGAGATTTCTAAAACATTGTTGCTTCATTGTAATAGTGGTGCATACATATTGAATCATGGGGCATCATGGGACTCTGTGCTAATTCTTTTTAAGTTAGGTCACACTGCCATTTCAGAAGGCTGGAGCATGGAAGAGCCTTTGTCAAAGCCTGCAACCGAGAAATTAGCAAAATTAACCAGCAACCAAAGTGGGGCTTTCATCCTCAAGCCATCTATCATTTATCCATTTACTTAAGGAGTTTTATCCGAAATTCAGAATGTGTAGCTCACCTGAATATAATAAAACAATGTATAAATACTGAGCGCTTTGAGTGACCAGTCTACAAAGACTAGTGAGCATTCTAAGAATGCTAGTTGCTAGCCAAAGGATACTGGTGAAAAGTGTAGAGTTGCTTGTCGCTAGCCTAAAAATGCTACTTCCAATGCTAAAAATGCCAGTTTCTAATCTAGGAATGCTAACGTAGAGATGCCATGTGCGTAATAAAGCCGTCTCTAAAGCAGGAAATAATGTGGACATAACATGAAAGGTGTTGCACCTAGCGATGAACCGAGAAACAGAGACTCTCGCTAAGGTTTTTCAAGATCCAACCTGATATCCGTCCTAGTATCGGTATGATTTGCCATTAAACCCAAAAGAAAAAGAAGTAGAAGAAGGTAGGCAGAGGTAGGTAGGCAGGCTGTTAACAAAGGTCTTTGGCTCAGAGAAGTCTTGCTAATGTGGCGGCAGTTGGGATCTAAATTTTCAGATTTTTATTTTTCAAATACGTGGTCTGAGCCACCCCCACGTTTTGCACACTGGTTACTTCCTGCCTCAGCAGGCAGCTGCTTTCAGCGGAAACCTATAAAAACTCCCCGCGCACTACCTGCTGAGCGCAGAGCGGCAGGCGGCTACAGTTAGGGACTAGTTGGTGAACTTAGTGCAGCATTTAGCGGCTAAATAGATGGACGTGTCCCTCAGGATATGTTGAAAAGCATAAAAATAAACCAGAAACATGAGTCAGAATTAATGCTAAGGTTGCTTCAGGTCTGCTGAATATATGTAGACAGGTTTTTACATGTTCAGTTAAGGTGAATATATGCATTCTATTCACAACTTTACTGGCCAGAAAAGTAAAAATGATCTTGGGAAAATTCTCTGCACTCTAAAAACATGTGAAAGCAACAAAATCCATCATCCAATATGCATATAGCTTCATAAAGAAGCTAGAGTGGCATCTAATTTTCAGTGAGAAATGATAAAAGCAAATTTCCCAGATGTTGAACTTCTTCTATGAAGGCATCGACAATAAAACCTCCAAATATGAAATAATTAGATGTGAAAAAGCTTACAATCCAGAGGCAGCACAGCAGAGACAGAGTATGAGATGACTATAAGAGAGCATGGTGAACCAGAAAGCATGAGAGGTGAGAGAAAAAGAGAGCCCTCGCTCTAAGACGTTCACCTTTGCCTGAAGAAACCTCATTTTCCTCCTCTGATGTCTGCTTCCATCCATCACTCTGCTGCTCCTCCTCTCCTTGTCTCCTCTGCTCCTAGAGTCTGCACTCGCTCTGATTAATGAGAGGAGCCCTGGTTGAACCTATTAACAGTGTGTAATACCGCTCAGTCTGCAAATAGCCTGCACTGTCCGGACCTACTTTACACTTCTCAAGGTAGCGGTGGCCTATTAGGCCGAGCTCGGACTGTGCCGCGTTGTCTCTTGCCGGGTAGCCTTTTCTGGAACTCCCTCTGTCCTGCCCTCTCCCTGTGTCTATTTCTGCCCTTCTACCTCCCATCTTGTCTTACAGCGTCTCCTCCCTAGTTGTCTTGCTCGTCTCTTTGTGTCAGTTATTTCGCTCGCTCTCTTCACCAGCTATCCTTGGCCCTATTAGGAGGGTGGTCAAGTCGGGAGATTAATCGACCCGAGAACCAGATCAATCAAAAGAGGAAAAAAAAAAAGAATGTACTTGCGGCCCTTACAACCTAGTTTTTAGAATGAGGGCTTCTCCGGCGCTGTCTTATCTTTGCAACCTATTCACACTCGGCAACGAACACCGTTTTTTACTACTGCCATTGAACTAATTTTTTATAGCAAGACTATGTAGCCTTTTACATCACAAAGCAGCCACGTGTTGGAATCACAGGATTGTGCCTCATTAAATTTCCTTTTATTTCCCAAGATGCTCCTGACTCAGACTCCATGAAAGATGTGACTGAGGCCGCAGCGCATCACATCTGCCTGCCTCGAAGCTCTGCTGTTAGCTGGAGTCTTGGTGGTGGTGGTAGGAGACTGTAAGACGAACTGATGAAAAAGTTGAGGATGTACCAAGAGGGAAGCCCCTGTTAAGTATTAACATGGTTTTTCTAAAAAAGTGCTGGCTGAGTCTATTCTATCAACCCTATATCAATCGTCTGTTTTAAAGCTCTAGGGCAAAGCTGATCTGAATTGTTTCTCTGTATACATTACGTTTTCATTATACAGCTGGAATCACCGCCTAAAAATACAGATGCCAAATCACCATTACGATTTCACTTAGATATGGAGTCACTTCGTTTCACTTTACTAAGCTTATCTGATAAATGGTGGCCACACGTTCAGAATTTGAATTTGTTACCAAATGCAGAAATAATCCAAACAGATTATACTTATGGGCTAGCAATGAATCTACTATTAAACCCTCACAGGCCCTGCGATAGACTGGCGACCTGTCCAGGGTGTACCCCCGCCTCTCGCCCGATGACAGCTGGGATAGGCTCCAGCAGACCCCCGCGACCCTTAACAGGATTAAGCGGGTACGGAAGATGAATGAATGAACCCTCACAGTTCCTGTACGGACCAGTGATGGGAAGTCCAGCTCTTTTCAAAGGGTCTACTCTTTTGGCTCGGTTCTTGTGTCTCCCAAATGACTCTTCATTTAGTTTCACTCAGAGCCTTCTGTTTTATCCTAATTTAGGGATTATGAATGGTTTGTGTGTTGTTAACCAATACTTCATTCACTGTTTTCATAAAATCCTTATTTTTAAGCATTTTTGTTCATTTTTTTTTAATAAGTTTAATCAAAGCTTTAAACGAACTTAACCAAAGCATAAAAATCAAATAAATACAGACCAAAGTCTGAACAGTATGACACTTTAAACATCTGTAGTGCAGGTTGGCATTCTGAAGTACCAGACGTCTCAGCCTGGATGTTCAGTTTTTACTAATTTCTTCACTTTTGCCTTGACGCCCTTGCATTTAAATCCCCTGTCGCTCTGCGTTTACCTGGCCTGTATCACTACACTCGCCGTTTTTTTGAGCACCTTGAAACCATTCGGGGTACAGTACAATGTAGTCCAAACAGGTGCTGCCTCTAATGGATCACTACCTCCTGTTGTTTCAGAACAACGAGCAGTGCTGCTGTGCGTGTGCCCCGTCATTGTGATGTGCAAATTGTGGTTCAGGCTGCGAAGTCTCTCTCACTCACTGGATACACACACTGTAAGCCATTTATTTCTCTCTGCCGTCGTGATGGTAGTTTTACAGCATCCATATGCACAGTAATATCCCTGTTGTTAGCAGCAGTGAAAGAAACATTTCCTATAATAAAGTTTAATAAAGACACCAGTCATTATTTAGGGCATACTTTAGCTTAACTCCACTTGGTTACTCTGCATACAAAAGTATGATTACATGTCTATTTAACCACATGCCCACACTGTCGTGGGTAGGGCAAAGGCTAGAGATTACCCAGACGCATGACACACACAAAGAAAGCTGTATGAAATACTAAAGTTCAGTTTAAGGAGACTTAAAATTAAGGTAAGAACAGGGCTTCAGAGCGAGGAAGGGTAATCAAAATAATCCAAAAAAAAGCAAAAGCTCAGAAAACAGAGGAAAGGAACCACCTTGACAAAGACAGAGAAAGCATGACAGGAGAACACAGACAAAGACAAAAAGGCAGAGGCGGCACTATATACACTGACAATTAGGAAGGGAACGGGACACAGGTGAGACCAGTGAGGGAGACGCAACCAATCACAGAGGAGGGAAAGCAGAAAGAGACAGGAAGTGAAGTTAACCGGAAGACACAAGCTAAGAAACCATTTCAAAATAAAATAAGAAACAAGTCTGAAACTCAATACCATGACACACACATTTTTATTTTTTATGATGGGATTACATGGTCCTTCTGATATTCAGCAATTTCATTTGTTAGTTTAGTAGATAAGGCAAGGAAACTTGCTAACTTGATTCTCCCTACAAATGAACAGACTACAATTGAAGAGCATTTGCGTTTTCACTCTCCACAATGGTTGTGTATTTTTTCCAAATGAATGACTCAGGCTGGACTCGTGCAAGAGGAGATCAGCCGACTACTGTTGGTCGTCCGTCAATGTGGCCAGGAGACCGACATGGTGAAAAGACACTGGTGGCAACATTTATTATTTCTCTTTATCTTCTCCGGCATCTCCACACACTCTCTTGTCAACGGACTGCGACGGGAAATAAATAAATTCATTAATGAATAGTTCATTTGCAAATGTGCTATATTAGTCCTAAATAGGGCAAAGTGTACAGAAATGATAGATTCTGAACAAACATGCCAGGAGAGTTGTGAAAGACAAGACGTTTTCTACAGTCAAGTGTCGGAGTGCAGGTTAGTTTGCAGGGTCTGCAACTCCCTGCAGCTTACGTCACTGATGATGGGAGACAAGTGGCTAATGAAGAGTTATTTGAATTAATCATTAGATGCAGTTTCATCGATGTCTACAGACCAAACATGCTTGTAGAGAACACTTTCCTTGTAGCCAACTGAGCAGCCGTGTGTGATGGGAACAGAAGGTAGAACTTGGGAAGGCCGTGACACATAACCTGGTATTTAGAGAAAGGGTTATGGAATTTATGTTGGTTACACAACAGTATAAATTACATATAACTATATATTCCATCTGTTTGTTCCATTTCTGGTTTTGCCTTCTGACATCTTTTACTTCTATTGTCTAGGTCCCGGTCAGTTCAATTCACAACCTACTATAAATGCAGTCGCTTTTTAGAGGAGGTCAGGTAGACTGCCGGCGACAGATTTATGTCAGATATCAGCGGTGTCTTAAAGTCGTTCGTGAGCCACGCCAGCTTACGGTTATCTCTCCCGCGGAAGCCGTTTGTGCGGCGATGTACGGCGTAAACAGAATATATTTTACTGATAATAGAATTTAGAAATAATCACGTCAAAGCTTATGTCACGGAAGACTTTAGCTAACCAGATGAGCGTGTGGGAGGGCTGATCCAACGGGGCGGCCAAGCGAATAGAGACGGATGTTTGTCGGGCTGTTGTAGAACAAAGCCTCTCGTTGTGTTCCACCTCTGTCAGCACCTTCGCGTTGTACGTTTGGACGTGTGTTTGGTCATATGTAGGCGTCATTCCGAGCAGCAGATGTCAATGCACACATGGCCGATACACTCCCAGTTTCTGCAAAGAAGGAAAAAGATTGAGAATGCTTTATTACTTGGAAATCCGTTTGTCTCGTTGCGGTTTTCTCATTTGAATAAGGATGCACGTGTTATTCTTTATTTTACAAATTACGCTGTATCACTTTGAGATCTTAATCATATTTTCTGACTAAGCGGTAAAGCTTGTCAAGGGAACTGAGATTCACTTACTTTCAATGTAAACTGAAGTGAAGCAAATACGAGAATTGCGTGCCATTACCTCACTGAATTGGTCGGGCGTCTTCCACCGAATACGTAACTAAATAAGGACTTTTTGCAGTTTGTTTGACTACGCTCTATAATTCACACAGGCCGCAGAAGTGCATGCATTCACTCTCTTGATCACGTAATGCCAAATAGGAAGATTACGCTGGAACTCGAGTGGGGAGGTTTTATGAAGGGCAGAAAAAAAAAAAAGGCGGCGCAATCAACCAGCCAGTGTGCAAGAATGCTTCATTCAGCTGACCCCTCTGTATGCAAGCAGAAAGTCGGGCTGGGGTGCTAACGAGAAGTGGAAGAAAAGACCAAGGAGAAAATGCGAGTGAGAGAGAAGGCGTCGTAGAAAGAAAAAAAAAAAAACAACGCTCAGAATAGAAGGAACGTGGTGAAAGAAAGAGATTGAGATAGACAGATTTATAAAAAGACTCAGAGAAAAGGGAACAGTGGGAAGCCATTGCTAGGCTAGTAATCTCACGATGGAGATGGTTTGATTTGTGAAAATTGAGCTTTTGAAAATGTGACAATTTGACAGTAGCCCCGGGTAAGCACTCTGGGATATCCACACACACACACACACAAAAAAAAAAAGGTCTCTTTTCTTCCTGACTCTAAAAGGGAAGACCTGCTAACCTGTTATATAATCTAGCAGCACCAAGTGAAAGCCTGGCGCAAAGAGACAAAGCATGTCTATATACGGAATAAAGGCAAAGATGAAGGGCTGAAATTGAAGAAGATTGGGCACAATAGCTGTCAAGCACAAATCTTCTGCTATTTACCAGAGGTTTGTTTCTGTCTAACCTGAAAGCGGATACACCAAGAGCGCAAATCACAACGGAGGCTCGAGAATAATTAGGTTCCAGCCTCATATCACCATGTAATTGGACTGCACTCTGGTGTGTTTCTGGCCCTTTACTTTTCTAATCTAACTGCTGACCCAAAAACACACTTTTCCACTCCACACGGTAACATTTTCCAAATATGCCACACACGGCGAAATTGTCGGGTCAAGAGCTAAGTTAACCCTGAGCATTCGACTGTCACATTCGTTTCATCAAAAAAAAATCTCCTTCCTTTTTTTGGAGAAAATAACTTACTATTCCCAAGATTAGTGTATTCGGGTTCAGGCTGGAAAAAATATATATTTACAAAATGTTCGCAATATTGAGAGACTGGCAACCTGACCAAGGTGTTCGCCCAGTGACAACTGGGATATGCTCCAGCCCCCCTGGGACCCTTTTAAGGATAAGCAGTTATGGGAAATGAATTGTAATGTCGTCTTCTTTCAGAATCAGAGATCAGAGAGGAGTCTGAATGTCCATGGTTACCATCATAGTGGGTGCTTTTCATGGCGCACACTCCCAGAGAGACACTATTTGGTGAATAAATGGCGTAGCCCACCACTAATCATTCTACAAAACACCACTAAAGACTCTGAACTCTAAGGGTTTCCAAAGAGTTTCCCTTTATTTGCACTAAAGTGTAGAACCCTAGATTCTTCACCGAGACTTGGAAGTTGACTTATGAGGCTTGCAACGCTAATGAACTTATCTGCAGCAAGCTGTCTTCAATAAAAGAAGCTGAAATAGCTCCCCGTACAATGTAGTGTACTGTAAAAAATAAGTGAGTCATTAACCTACTCCGTTCATGTTGATTTAATCTATTCTTCATGGTTTGTCTGTCCTTTTTTTTGTTCAACTAAAAAAATAAAAAAGAACTTGCGTTCAGCAACAAACTTAACTCTATCTCTCGCCTTGAGAGACAGTTTTGTCAAAGAGTTCGCTGTCGTTCTGCGACTTAAATAATCTTTCCAAGTTTAAGGTCAGTGATTGTTCTGACCTTCATGTCTTAACATAATGTTGGACTGTTCTTTACTTGCTCAATCAGTGCAACACCGCCTTGGCAAAACGTATGGCATCAAATGTATTCAAAATGGCGGGAAATCACTTCAGTTTACTGAAAGGGCACAGACATTCAGACTTGCTACCAATGTGACCCTGTGGCCACTTCAAGTATATCAAGGAAAAAAAGTCCCCTGCAGCCCGAGACATAGCTCGGTGCCAGCAAGGGGAACACTAGTGCAAATGTTCCGTAAGATCCGTAAGATAACTCTCTTTGGATTCGTGAGCCAGGCAAGCAATTTCTCTCATCCCTAAGTTCACATTCTTGGCTCTGGCCACAAGAGCTATGTATTGGCTGTATTAAATATTTCTTAAAAGGACAAATGTTTAGTCAACATGGTGATAATGTCCCCAATTCTTCCCGCTATGACGTTAGGAATCCATGCGGATGTACAAGATGATCAAAATACAAATGGATGGGATGCATTGCAAATACATCAATATATTACATCATGGAATATGCAGCAAATGTCTCAGATTTTGTTTCCCCCATACAGCAGGCAACACTGTGCACTGTAGGTTGGAGCTGTTCTATGAGATCATCCATTCACACAAAACAATCCCATTAATGGTGAAATTTCAACACAGCTCAGGGCTGACTGGATTATTATGAGTCAAACTGTTCCATCTGGAGGGGTGGATTATTAGTCTGTGCCTAAACTTAGTCACCAATGATTCCCACTGTTTGACAAAAAAAGTAAGTGCCGTGTCTGCAGCCTAATAACCAGTGTAGTAAACACATGACTCAGAAGGCCTGAAAGTCATTAAACCTGCGAGGCTTCAGATAAATGTTGTCATTTGAACTCAGCAGGAGCGGGGTCAGCAATGCAAGGGGTTTAATTAACATGCAAATACATGATATGCATCACTCCATGTGAATTAAGTCTCGATGATTACACCCTTCTAACCGTGGTTTATTTTGACCCTTTAAACTTGTGTGCTTACAATTAATTAGAAAAGATTTGACTTAGCTGTGACCGCATGTGCCTCAGTTATTAATGTCAAATGGTTTTTGTAGCTCACGTTTAAATTGAAAACGTGGAATTGCCCGACTTCCTAATTGCGGCAATTGCACCCCCATTACAAGTGTGTGTGTGAGTGTGCTTAAAATAGCAGCCAGTGAGTGCCTCGCCTTAACGTCTTCTCAGCTGCATATTAATGTGGACGATAAGTCAAAAAGTCTGTTTTCAAAAAGAAAAAGAAGAGAAAAGAAGCCAACAGTCTATTTTTGGGACACATTTCTCCTCAGAAGCGTATTCAAAACCTGATCTAAATGCAGTGAATGGCTGATATACTTAGTGTAGAGTCAGAAACATCCCACCCACATTCGTAACGTACTTTAAAAGATATACATACATATCCTTCATCTAAAAGAGACCTTAAAAATGACACAATCGTTAAGCGTTTTTTATTTTAAAGTTCTCTAAGTCAAATAGCTTGTTGTGTTTGTCCATGAGATGGCCAAACTGAAGAGTTAAATCTGCTTGTGGAGCTGGATGAATGTATTTCAGTCAAAAAGAGCTCCATCTTATTGGCAAATATTATAAATGACTCCCGTTTGAATAATAAAGTATGGCTGAAATGGATGGTTTTTAACTTGCGTGCATGGCTGTACAAAAATTAGCATCATTTTGACGTTTGTTTTTTTTTTCTAATTACTTTTTAAAGCTCATTCGAGACAAAACCGACGCGCATTTGCATGTGTGTGCTGGCACGAGCGCATCGACTGTGCACCGCTTGCGCCTCTTTGAGTAGAGTAGAAACGCTCCATCTGCCTGTCAGTGGACTAAATGTCTGTTGGATAATTTATATGCTTCGACTGCATTGTTTTTTATGAAGGGGATACACTAGAGTAAGAAATCTGGGTGGTGAAATGACTAAACAAAATATCCGGCTAGTATTTTGTGCGGTTTTATGCTTTGGAGGTTTTTGAAAAGCTTTCGAGACCGAAAACCATCAGCTGTTTGTGGCAACACCTGCTACATATTTAGCAGTATTCTTTTGCTAGTTAGTAACCGTTATTTGGTGCAGGGAAATTAGCTTGGAGCCAGTTTGCCTGGGACTTTCTAACTTCAAAAAGCCGCCAGCTGCTGCTGGAAATGAATCCGGGTGAAGTTGGATTAAAATTAAAGCGAAAACAAAGACACTTGTGTTTAATTTTGTGTTTAAGTCTCAAATGCGGGGCACGCGTGAGGAGGGAAGAGGCAAGCTTTGAAACATTAAAAAGTCAGGACCACGCGTAAAAAACCTGAAACACATTCTACAATAGTTTTTCCAGTTTATCAAAGGGTGCTTCCACACCTATTTATTTCAGATTCAGGGAGTGATTGGTTCTTTGTTCTATGTAACCTTGATGCTGTTCTTGTTCACAGGGAAACGGAGGCAAAGCAACAATGTCCTGCCACTTTCTCAACGCTACCCGTTTTGTGTTATAATTTTGCAGAAATTTGGATTACGGGAAATCATTCTATCAAAAATAGAGCATCAGCAGTGAATGACTTGCACTGGCATTTACTGTGGGTTGAGATTCGTGAGCAATATGTATAGTACGACTGAGCATCTATATTGCTGAGAAGGCTGCTGGTGCCAGACACCTCAATAGGAGAAGACCTGCTATGGAGCCACACAATGACTTAGGTGTGAAAGCACCCTATACATGCGAAAGATGCAGGAAAAATGCAGTGGAGCAGAACTATCGCTGTGTATTTCAGAAGAAAGCAAACTGAAAAGATGACCTTTGCCAGTAGATCATCATGGTTTTAATGTATTGATGTAAACACCCCTGACAGCAGCTCAGGAACCCGTCTGACCGCGTCAACAATGCGCTGGACAGCTCTGCGAAGGAACTTTCTCTTATTGTCCTCATTTTCGTTTGTAATTTCTCAGAGGAACCGACGAGGATTGTTTTTTCAGTGTGGGAAATTAAAGTCTCAGAGCGACCTCCAAAAAAGCCACTCTACTCCCTTCCCGCCCTTCTTATTGTTTGTTCTCGGCCGTCTTTCTGCCGATTCCTGTCTTCTCTACCTTCTTCAGCTGCAGCCACACAGACTACTTGACCAATTATGACTGCTCTGCTAACTTCACATCTTAATTCTGCACATGGCAGCGGCGCTACTTCAAGTGATTGAGCCGGAGAAACAGACGAGAGGCGAGAAACGACGACACGAGAAAGCTGAGGAGTTGCTTTAGGAGAGATGAAAGGTGATTTGCTGGTTCAGAGAGCTGTGGTGTCTCTGTTAGCTCAGAAACGGCTTTGTGCTGCTGCTGCTGCTGCGTGTGCGGCCTTGTCTCTGTACCTATTTCCAGGTTTGTCTCAGTGTGTGATTGTGACATCAGGCTAATAATGTGACTTAGTATGAAGGAAGCAGAAATATTCTTCTGGATTTGGCTCTAATTAGCTTTTTTTTTTTTTTTTTTTACTTCTGATTAATGGGATTCAAATCAACTGTCTAGACAGCAGAAGTCCCCAAAACAATCAATTCTATTAAAAGCAAAATGAGAGAGACATTTAAACTCAATGGGTGTTAAATCCAGGCCTCTGAGCTATATTATATCCCGTGTAATCCAGTCATTTATTTCAATTCATCAAACAGTTTGTCTTTAACAATATTCGAATGGCACAAATGCATTCACCTGAGTTACAGGTTTACCACAGAACAGCATCTTCTTTGATTTTCTATGGTTTCTAGAAATAAAAATGTTCCGTCCCATATTTGTCAGGTTCTCACCAAAACACCAACTTCATTTCACACAGGGACAGGCAATATGAGAAGAAGAAAAAAAAAAAAAAAAGGATACAGTAATAGTAATACTCAACTATGCATGCAGACAGGTCATAAGGAAAAACCCGTAGTAGGTAGAGACTGGAAACACAATGAGTCACATTTATGCAGGAAAACCCAGATGCTGTTGAAGCCAAGACAAGATCAGGCTTTACAGGTATCTGGGTCCAGACGTGGTCCCAGGGGGTCATCCCATTTTCTTCTTTCCCTTTAAATCTATGTAGTATAGACTCAGAAGATGCTGTCGCTGAATCCAATTTTTCATATTTCGGATTTTCCCCAGTCCCTCAAAATAATTCTGGATGTAGTGATTAATCCGGCCAATAACAGAAAATACACTTTTTGAAATATTTTAGGGGCGGCACAGTGGCTCCAGGTTTGAATCAATGGGCCAACAGGGCCTTTCTGTGAGGAGTTTGTATGTTCTCCCTGTGTCTGCGTGGGTTCTCTCCGGGTACTCCAGCTTCCTCCCACCGTCCAAAGACATGTTGGTTAGGTTAACTGGTGATTCTAAATTGGCCGTAGGTGTGCATGTGAGTTTGAATGGTTGTCTGTCTCTCTGTGTTAGCCCTGAGATAGACTGGCGACCTGTCCAGGGTGTACACCGCCTCTCGCCCGATGAGAGCTGGGATAGGCTCCAGCACCCCCCGCGACCCTTCACAGGACAAGCAGTTACAGAAGATGAATGAATGAATGAATGAATGAAATATTTTAGTCTGAGGTCAGAGGAATCATGGAACCACGCCAAGTCCTTAGGACTCCTACAGCTTTAGCCCAGAAAGGTGCAACTAGAGAACATACCCAGTTACAATGGAGTAAAGTTCCTATCTCTGTTTTCTATTTCCAACAAAGATGTTGTCAGTTTCATTCTATGAAGTCTCAATGGGATGTGGTAATGCATGATGTATGAATTAGTACTGTATTTTATTTATTTTTTTACGGGAGAAGTTTTTACGGGAGAAGTAAATCACATTGACCATCTTGTGACAATACAATGTTCTTCTGGGAAACTTTTGGACCTGGCGTTCATGTGGTGTTCCACCCACCTAGACCAGACCAGGCACCCCCAGTGACACTCCTTGATGTCAGCAGCCATCCCCAGCAGGATGCAGCCTGACACAGGCACACACACACACAAAAACGGAACATGGATAGGGTTAAATGATGACTAAAAGTGCAGCGATACTACTGAAGTAATCATCAAACTGTGGTCCTTTTTAAAGTTATCATTCAGAAATAAAGTCCCATAAGCAGCAGAAACCCTCACATCTTTCAAGACTTTGTACGGGATCAGGCTTCTAAAACGACAATTAATTGTGGCAATTAAAGTTGGCCATTATCACAAACCTTTGGTGTTTATCTATAGCCACCAAAATGAAACAGCGTGCTAGCAGTTAATTCAGTCAGCCATTTATTTTTAGCTTCCTGCTGCCTCTACGAAATATCAACACATTTCACTGTTGCATCATGCAGCTCCTCAGTTCAGCCTCAGTCTGAAACGGTCTATACTGGGCCTCTGTGTTTTGGGCCGCCTTTCTCGACGAGCCCAGCCTGCTCTGATTGGCCGACTTCCAGAAGCCGTCCTCCTCTAGGTAGATTTCTTTTTCTTTTTTTTTTCTTTCCACCATTCTTCACTCAAAATGTCAGCTTCAAATATGAGTGGACAACAAACCGGAAACGAGGGCCTGGGGGTAGACGTGGATAGCGTTGCCTTCAGAGCAAGTTCAAGCCTGGGCTGGAGGAAAATAGTCTGCAGCATTATCGGATTTCCTAACTAATAATTAATGTTTTGTTTTCTCAGGATGAACCCTTCCACACTGTGAAATAAATAGTCAGACATCCCTTCTCTCTTTGGCGATGTGTTTATGTGGAAAATAAAGAATGAGGCAGTAATCTGAAAACATGAGGTCTGAAAGTGGCTTGAGACCACACGTAAGTACGCTGATGGTAAAATATATGTGTCACTATGCCCTTAAGTCGTCAAAATCTTTCAAATATCAACATGCTGATATTTAGGGAATGTTGACTGTGGTCCATAAATTGAACTGCTTGCGCCTACACCAAGAAAGTTCTGGGTTCGAATCCATTGGTTGACTGGGGCCTATCTGTTCTCTGTTCTGCGTGGGTTCTCTCCTGGTACTCCGACTTCCTCCCGTCGTCCAAAGACATGCTCAAGCTAACCCTAACCCTAACCCTAACCCAATGAGTTTGCTTTAACAAAATCAAATTCAACCAACTTTGTTTGGTTTGTGAACAGGCCGAATTTAAGCCTATTCTGACATCCGACCAAACTCATTTTACTTTTTCTTTCTTATATCTACGAAGCAGTCAGATCAGACAGATCGGAAGTTGTCTCTTTGGCTCCGAATGTGACGACTGTATCAGATTGAAAACAAGTAAATGTAAATCTGTGTCTAGTTGTCATCCTACAGTGCTAGAAGTGAATGTTTTGGAGGTGGTACTACAAATCTTAATGTAGCATAGCTTTATTAGCAAAGTAAAATACTTCTATTATACTGTCTGGCACAGGTAGTACTGGCTATTTACTCTTCATTATATACGGTATACAATGACAAAGTGCATCAGACGTTACGGATGTACTGTTCCAGCTACAAATGACACTAAATTACTTTCTCTGTCAAGCAGTACCTAAACCACTACTATAACAACAAGCTTTCTGCTGCCATCCGACTCATCGTTAAAGCACTTTGGGCAAAGGCGCTCTATAAATACTGTGCATTTACTATTCAAATGGGCTAAATGGACTGCATTTATCGTATAATCCAGTAAATCAGCTATATGCAGATTAGCAGTCTAAAAACAACACTTTTTGGGAGATGTCTGCAGCTCAGTTACCACTTTAGAAATGATATGAACCAATAAAAAGACATGCTTTGCCTTTTATTGTATCTCACTAACACCCTTTCCAAAAGTTTTCCTCCGCTTCCCAAACAAAAATGTGTGACTGACATTTGTTCAGCGGCTCTCAACGTCCCCCTCAACCACTCACTGCACCGAACCTCATAAACACCTCCATTAATAATCACTCCCCAAACATTAAACACCTCAATTAATACGAACACGCTACATGCCTTATCTCCTGTTCCGTGTTATCTCAGGTGGCCAGATTAATGTTTTGTGCTAAACTTTTGCACGCTACCTCCCCTAATCCCTCCTATTAAACACCGGTCTTCGTGTAAAGGAAAGCTATTACGTCGTTAATGATGAGTCATATGAGTAAAATGTGCAAAGTGCACAGTTTGAGTAATTTACTCTGTTTGACAGAGAGGTGCAGTAAAAAGCTGAATGGACAGGGCATGGGGTTAGTGTTATGGCATTGCGTCTGGTCCAGTTGGTAGTCATGCACTTGATTAAATGCTGTAAAAACCAGTTAGTGAAAAGTAATGTATATATTTTCCATCAGTGTCAGGAGAAAATGATTATCCTCATGATTGCAGATAGCACAAATTTTAATGGTTGCACTTTCACAGAATATGTACTACGTTTTGTGAGATTTCTCACCAAGAGTCTCTCTGGATGCCTCTGGTTCCCTTTTCTCATCCTGTGTCTTGTTGGTGCTCTGAAAAGCCAATTTTTTCTCTTTTTGTGCGTTTTCTTTTAGGTCAAACTATCTCATCTTTACCTCTGCCACAGTTCTTATTAGGGGTGACACAGTGTTCACAGCACTTGTCACCTGGCTATTTTTTTTTTTTTTTTGTATCTTTCTTGGCCAGGCCTCTTGTGGCAGTGGCAAATAAAACATTTTGGTCCAACTGAACCTCATTTAGGACTCCTTCCATGGTGATTTATAAGAGAACAAATATCCCTGTTCCAACACAAGTAAATAGCCTTGGACGACACAGCACATTTATCATGTTTCATTACAAATAGAGACGTTTTTGTTATATTTATTATATATTATATATTATATTCAGACTTATGTCATTTTAGCCCGTCTTTCTTACTAAACTCATCAACTTCCTCTAAATTAAGCCAGGTAGCTAACCCAGGTAGCTAAGCCCGGGAAGCTAACCCTGGTAGCTAAAGGAACACCAAACTAATGATGACAAAACGTAACTAAGAGACGGAAAATCAACATAGTACATCGGCACAGGAACTGAACTTCAGCTTTTCATCAAGCTTGGTCAGCTTGTGAGCTTTGAATGTCTGATACCGGTAAGCTAGCATTACTATCAGTGGCTAAATTCACCGTGTTAGCATTTTGGTTTGTTACGACCCAGCTAAAGCTAGGTAGGTAAAGGGATGTAACATAAATGAACCAGGTGTGAACCAAGCTCAGTTGGCTGGTTATAGTTCAATGTACAATGATTGAAAAGTAAAACAAAACTCATAAACAAAGAGTAACAGAACTGGGCAATCGATGCTACTCAAACCAATTAAAATGAGAACGAAGGAAGTAACCAAAGTTACTCATGTAACCGCTCATCCAAAACAGAAAACAGGTGAGAGTAGCACTCATAAACCTAGTGTTACTAGACAAAATTCTTCTAGATGTATGCAGTAATATGAAATCAAAACAGAGCTCAAAACTAGCCCCTGCTCCAAAAACGAGACATGATAACCCTAATTTTTCTAAAACAAAAGTATCTCAAACGCTTTTTTCTAAACAGGCAAGTTTTCTCTAACCTAACACCAAGGCAAGCTGTTCAAACTCTACACAAAGCTGCTTCCAATGTAGGCTACGTGGCGCTAACCTGGTAGCCGTTAGCCAGAGCTAATGTCAGTGGTTTAAACACACATATTTACCCCTAAACAGCATTTTCATGGGTTTCTAGTTTGCTTTATTTGTAGATTGTTGACATTCCTGATTTGATTAGTTGTTTAATATTGGCCATGTTGGGCTTCCATACATAACCCTATTATAACGTGAGATTGTATGCATCTTTTCAGCCTTGTTAGTGCTGTCATGGAAATAACAAGGCCGGCAAAAGGATGAAGTGATAAGAAAGATAATAATGAGGATTTAAAAAAGGAGAAAACGGTGTGTTGCACACAGAAAGGAAAGCCAGGGACTGCGAAAAGGAGGGAAATGAGTAATATGTTATTATCATTTCACACTGTGGCACAGTGAGTCCTTCCCTTTGTACCTAATTTTTCTCCCAACGTCTCTACTACTCTGTCATGTCACTCTTTCTGCCTCTCCCCCTCTCTTGGTCGTCTTCCTCTACCTTCAACTTCCTTATCGCTCTGCTCTCCGTCTATCTCCGCTGTTTCAATCTCGCCCTGCATCTCTTTTTCATTCTGCCCTTTCTTTACTGTGTGTCAGTCTACAGTATCAGCGCCATCTCTCGCCTTCCTCCCCACCTATTCTTTTCTTTAACCCCTCTTTCTGCTGTGTCACCCTCTTTTCTGCAACCTCTTTCTTTCCTCCGCCTTTCAACTACCGTTCTGTCACTGATATCTATCTCTTTCTCCGTTGCTCTTAGTCACCCCACCCACCTTCTCTTTCTTTTTCACCCACCTTTTCTTTCTCTCTTCCTTCTCTCCCCCTTTCCCAGTGTCACTGCTCCCCCTCAGAGCCTGGCAATAGAAATGACTAATGGGAGGTTGCTGCTGATATCGAGACAAAGCAGAACACTGCTGAGCTCCTTAGCTGCCACACACACACACACACACGTCCACACACACATACACAATAACCACAGAGGAACGTGATTACTACACACACTTACACAGTTAGTATAATAAACAGAATTTAACTAGATGAATGTTTGAGTTCCTTAATTGAAAAAAATCTATATTGTGGAACAAAATAAATAGTACTGTTCATCTTTGTTTATCAGTTTGATTGTTCATTTTCTGGCACTGAAGTTTTTCCTCTTCACAAAGGAACAATAAATACATCCGAAAATGCCATGCGGTCGGCCCCAATGAATATTCGATAAGTTAAAGGTTTTGCTTTCATGAGAAATTTGGAAACGTCTCACTGCACCGCCGCTGAGCCACAAGCCTTAATCAGAGACGCAAACTGCAGCAAATAATAAGTATTTACTTCGCAAATAAACACTTGCAGCTTGACTATTCATGCAGACTATCCAATGCGTATCTCGACTGGTGGTATTGGGATGTCTTGGAATCCCTCAAGAGGAACTGGAATGCATTGCTGGGCAGAGAGATGTCTGGGATTCCTTGTTTAGCCTGTTGCAACGGCCACCCAACCTCGGATAAGCGGATGAAAAACGGACGAATGGGTGGATGGATATTCATATGCGAGTTGGACCTCTCCTCACTATGCTGCTGCTAGTGTTTGCTGCCTTCTGGTGAGCCTGAATAGTGGCATTGCCAGTAGGATATAGTGGGCTAGGATAGGATGATATGTGTTGATAAAAAAAAAAATATATATATATATACTGTATAGATCTACCTTTTTTATTATTATTAAGTATGCAACCAAACTCACTGTCAGACATTTGTAACGGTGGCTCTTCTATTGACTATATCATGTCGACAATTTCTCATTTCTAGTTGAAGTCAGCTTTGTTGATTTATTTTATCGAATCACTGTGGAACTGAGCTAGAATTGGTCCTTGGTACGTCAATGTTTTGGTGGAACTTTTAATCAGCTTTTCACTTTAATAAACTTTTAAAGAAATGCCCTCTTTCTGTTGTGCATGCATCAGTCTAGACTTATCTGTTCATTGTGTTTATGATTATGTTCATTTTATACACTAAAACCAGTTAAATGTGGACAATAAGTAAATAAATCAAAAGTAAAAAGCTGCCTACAGTATGTGAAGGTCTTGTACTTTCATAATGGCCTGCTGCGGCTGTATCATGTCTTGCAGAATTCATTTAGAATATGTCTTTCCGGCATGTCAGATTCATTTTCTGCAGTGGACGAGGGTTTGTGATTGCATGTGCTAGCATTAGCATTAAATGCCATAGATATAGCATGCAGAATGTCTTAGTCTTACAAGTGACTTGACTGAAATCTCAACCTGTGTTCTTACCAGCGCCTGGTAAGAACATTGATGGAAGAGTGTACCAGTAGATGTAGTATGTGGTTGAATTTGAATGAATGGTCCTTGTCTGCCATGTTTTGTTCCTTTTTTCATCTTGCAGATGTCCTCTGTTGGTGACAGGAGTCTTATCTGTATCTGGATGTTAATAGTAATGTTTGCTCCTTTCTAACATTTCATCATTTCAAGCCCCTTGACAGATGATTTAAGACATATATGTGCATTCAGGTAACACACAGGGGCGATAAAGACACGCTCAGTTACTTCTGTGGGTTTTATATAATGTATTGCATACTGTGTGCACTATATTTTCAGATCTGGCAATTTCTTCACCAGTCACAGAAGATCACGAAACTGGTCTGGTAACGCTCTATAGGGTATTGTGGGGCATGTTTCAACCAGGTATGTGTCTTCAAGCAATTAAGATGACGCTCATAAGCCTCTGTTTTTCTTCTTTCCATCCCCGTATAAACCCCGCCCACATGATTGGATTGACCAGCAGATCTTTGCTGGAACATAATCAGTTTCCAATGGAGCGACCCAACATTTGTAGGTGAGGAAGTTGGTCTTGCTTCCAGGCTACAAGGTTACTCCCTGGAAATGGGTTTCAGGTACAGGTGTGACAAGGTTGTGGTGAGATACAGCGTTATTCGTCCATGTCAAGACAAGAACTGCTTAACTAAGTAATGACAAAGGACAGTCCATCATTACTTACTAAAAAAAAAACAAAAAAAAATGTCAGTGATGAAACTGGGTCCCATGAGGGGGGGAAAAAAGGCCAAGAGACACTGTACATCTGCTACAGAGGATAAGTTCATTAGAGTACCAGCCTGGGAAATCACCAATTAGCAGCATCTCTGATTGGAGCCCTAAGGTTAAAACCACTACAATTACATTTAAAAATATTCATTTAGCAAACGGTTTTGTCCAAAGTGACTTACGCAGACCCTCAAGGATAACGAGCGTCAACTCCCTGCACGACGTTCCATCTGACACAAGTGGAAGAAGGGTAATCTACTGAAAGCAGAAGGGCACTAAGCACAGAGCCCTGTGGTACTCCAGAGAATGTGAAACCTCTAAACAAAATGTCTGTAAGCCATTCTCATTCCACCGCGCTGGCTGACTTCACAAACACCCGTAACGTTTTAATTGTTTACACTTTAATTGTGAGCTTTCAAAAGAGGACTTGCACATGCAACGACGTGGATAAGGCATGGTTTTGTAAACAAAAAAGCGTTGTCAATGTGGAATCATTCTGTCGGCATCAATGTCACCTTCTTCCCATTTGCGGCTGGAAACAAAGGGAGGCAGAAGGGAAGGAGAAGACAGAGACAAAGATACTGGGATTGGGAGTCCCAGGGTGACTGGGTCTAATTGAAATGAATTCTGTCTAAAGCAATGACTTTAATGACATTTTGAATCCAGGACTGGAGTAATGACATGGAGGGCCCCCCGGGGGGAGAGTGGCTCTTTAAAAAGCCAGTGCAAGGGGGAAGAAGGTCGGCAGGGAAGGAGGAAAAAAGACACATAAGGAAGGGAGAAGACTGCACAGAAAGACTGACAAAAAGGAAGAGGTTAAAAAGGTTAAGTATGGCAAGAGGGTGTTTATTAATAAAACCAGGGAAACACGTGGAGACAGAGACACACATATGGAGACAGAAGAGACACTGGAGAGAAAGGGGCAGACTTTAAAAAGACATCCAGGGAGAGGCGAGTTCTTTTTTTTTTTTTTTTTTTCATCAGGCTGTCAAGCAGCTTCTCTTTTCTAGCTTATTTCCCAGACTGCAAGACTCTATCGATAGGTCAACCTTATGAAGTCAGCGTCTGAAACTCAGTCAAACCAACTGAGACCTGGCCACTACAAAATATGGTAAAACTCTCGTACGGGTTTAAATATTCATCACCTAATGACATATTTATGAGGCTAAAATCGAATATATTGCTTTTCTTTGAGAGGCGGCGTTTCACCACACGGTTGCCGGTGGAGCTGCATTTCGAAGTATAAAGGGCTTTGTATTCACAGCTTAACATAATGAACTGATTTTAAAGAAGCAAAATAGAACGGAGAGTCTCAGGTTCCGATGGGGTAAAAAAAAAAACAGAAAGAAAGGCACTTTTTATGTTTTAAAGACCAGGAAGTATTGCAGAGTTATGATATGAATAACATAGTAGTAGTAAGAACTCAGTAATTTTATATTTAACCAAATGTAGAAGATTATAATTAACCAAAAGAGCCCAAAACATAAGCTCTGGCAAACACATAAATACATTATTAAAATGATAATAATAAAAAATTAATTAGTTGAACAGCACATGTAAAATTTAAATCCAGTGGACATTTCTCCAATACTATTGCATAACTCGTAGCACTTACTGTACGAGAGGCAAAAAGCAGTATAGCATTAATAATTATAAACAATATGTGTGTCAATTTTTAAAAGGTAACACTATAATTACTACACACTAAAAAGCGTTAGTAAATACTTAATTCATCATTTATAGACGTTAGTATTAGCTGTTTTTAAATGCAATTGTAAATGCTTTGTTCCTTATTCACTAGCATCTATGTCATGTGTTTAATAATTGTATTTTCATACTTTACTAATGATCAGTTCATCATTTCTACTCATTTATTTAGCAGTTATCATTGGTTCATAGGGTCAAATAGAAAGTGCAAGAGTAAACGATTAAGAAACTATTGAAATGTATATTAATACATCTATTTTTATATTCACATGTATTCATAATTACTAAGTGTGTTACTAGATGGTTTATAGACATGTATTCTTACTGCAATTCATCATTAATTCACGTAGTCATGAAAGCTGATCTAAAGTGAGGACTATTTATGCCTTGTAAAGCGTTTATAAAGGAGATTTAAATGCTCTATGTGGCTCAGTTGTTTAATTTAACGGTACATTTGATATAAATAGAAGAAAGTAACATCTGCAGTCTGTAATGACATTTTTGACTTTCTTTGTGCGAGGTACAAAGAGCGTGGTAGTGTTAGACAATATTAAAGCTAATGGAATGTTCTTAGATCATTCAATATTTTACATTTGACTTTCAAAATAGTAAAGTGTACATACGTAAAATCAGCCAATAACTTAGTGTATATGTACACAGCGAAGTCATCTAGGTTTGAAGAGTTTCACCAATACCTACGATCCTCAACCGTTCACCCCATGCTGCTTTCAAAAAAATGAAAACTTGCCAAGTTTGGCAACTTTTGTAAAGGCCCTGGCTACACACAAGTACATTATCGCCCCTGCCTGGCATGTAAAAGGTTCATCCATTAAAAAACGATTGCAACACTGGCGTGCATTATACGATTTACTGCATCCGAGCTTCAAAAGTCCGCTAAAAACGTGCAGAGGGTTGGGGCTCTACGGAGCTAAAGCAAACAAGCAGTTCAGAATGGGGCCAAACAATGACATGGTCAAGTTGGGCAGTGAGAACGTGTTTGTCTTAACCCTTTTAAACCGAATGTGTCGCTGCTGGCGGCACATTTTCAAAAGCGTAATTTTGATTACCGTAATTATGCCAGTGTTTGCGCTCTTATAGACACTGCGCTTTACTGCCAGTATGGTGTTATTACAGTAATTTCACTTGCGCCTCTCTCTGAGGGTTATTACACTTTCAAATGAAAATAAGTCTAGGCGGACATTTTGAAGGTGCAGTGGGAAAGTGTTAAGCATGAGAACTGATTTCCCCAACTACTCTTAATGTAACAAGAACTATATATAATTTAATTTACTCAAAATGAAATGTAAACTGTTAAGACAGTATTTAAAGACATGATTAAATCAGACATGTCTTTAATCAATGCAAAGAGAGATGCAGAGGTTCTAGAATATTAAACATACACTGATGCGTGGTGATCATGCCATGCCAACATATACTGTATATAAAAAGAAAAACACATTCCCTTAAAATAAATGTTGTGAATGACACTTCACAGAATATCATTATGAGCAAATACGTAGGTCACTTACAGGAAGAATAATGAGTACATCAGTGTAAATGAGATGCAGACAGAGGCTCTAAAAAATAGAATTTACATGTTCCCTTCAACAGCGTGGGGAAACAAGCACAAATTAAAGCTGACAGTGTGCTCTTCATCCCCTTAATGATCATGTCATTTTAGATTAAAGGTAATAGGAATGTGCAGCTGAAATTTAAAACACAGTGACGCCGTCCAAACTGAAGCAAAGTCATTTAAATTAAGATGGTGTCTGTGTACAGTTGACTGTTTGCAGTCGCCAATCCATTTGCACAGAAATAAATAAGAAAAAGTCACTTTCAGAAATGCATTTAAGTGTAATTTCTTTCAGCGAACGTGGCCATAGAATTCAAATAATGTCTTTGGTCTTGGCCAGTTGTTGCCAGTGGTAGAAATCAGGCAGGATGATGCTCCTTTAATTCCTGGTCATCCTGAATCGGAATCGGAGTGTTCTGGACCGTGAGTTCTGACATTAATTAAAGTACTTTTAATGATTCTGGGTCCCGAGGCGAAAGTCTAAATTCCTCATTAGAGTGTCAGCCAACAAAACCCATTTCACACCAAAGCTCTTGAGTTTACCATCGTCAGAGAAAACACTTCAGTTTTTAACGTTTGTTGCTGAGGAGTGCTGCTCGATGGATTGGTGTTGAATGCCTTGATCCACATTTTGGGCTTTTATATGTCATACAGTACATTGTATATAGAGTACAGTACGTTCTAGAAACGCTGCTGTTGAAAATAAAGAGAAAAAAAAGTCTATTCTTTGCAAAATAACCTAACCACAAAACTTCCTATTTTGAGTGCAAGATTAATAAAATGTTGCCTTTTTGTTTCATGTGCAGTATACGGAGGATAGTAATTAACAGTATTTTTTTATTTGATTAAAAAATATAAATTAATGTAGATTAAACATATGCTTTAATTTAATTGTACAATGTGATTATATTATAAAAATATTTCTTTTAATATGCTTCAGTATATATTTACCATTACATTAATGTACCTCTTTATATACGTTCCCATTTAACATGTTATTTATTAATTAAAATGTTAATTTTACTTATTTCATTTTTGTATTTTCCACTGTATTTATGTCTGTATTTTATTCTTTTCTCCTTTTAGTTCACTTTTTAAACAAATGTGTGACTGCTTCATCATGCAAGAGATGAGGGTTGCTACTCAAAGTGATGTACGGTATATAGACGACTGATACTGGCACAATTAAAAATAATTAAATAAATAAGGTAACTAAACAACTCGGTAAAAACTATTATAATTAAATTAAATTTGAAGTCAAGGTAAATTTAGATACTTAATATTAAAGTGTAAAATACGTCTTCATTCATAAAATGTGACTCAGTATAAAAAAAATATGTGTTTTAATATGCTTTATTGTATGACTATTGTGTCAATTTATTTACTTTCCCATTTAGTCTATTTTATGCAACTCAATAATTTATTTAATCACATGCATTTATTTATTTGTTTTTGTTTATTTATTTCCTGATGCTTTAGTGTCTGTATTATATTCCCATTGTAATTACATCTTTTTTCATTATGCAAAGGGGGGGGGGGGGGGGGGGGTTACTAGAGTTGTGATGTTCGTGAACGAACCGATAAATAAAGCAGATGTCTAGATAGAGATTTGGATCACAATCAAACTTAGACATTCCACCAATACATATTCTCTCTATCACGGTGCTTATTTCGAGGATAAAATAATTTAGCCCCCGTCGGGCATCTTAAAATAAATAAATATCAAAATGAGCGAGTCTTCTGAACGTCTCGTTGAAAGGAATGGATCCACAAGGTCCCACTCCCTTCAAAGAGTCGTAAATCCCATTTCTAGTAGTCACTGAAAGTCAGAGAGCTGAGGCAGCCGTCAGATGGTGAATGGATGTTTGTCACGAACAGGCAAACCAACAACGAGAACAAAACCTTCCAGAGGCAGGCAGCATTTGAGTAGAGTTGAACGTCCCAGCGTAGTTTTCTGCAGTAAATGGACATGATCAGTTGGTGAGTCAGATCCTCAGAATGACTGAAAACGAAATGGTTCTCTGTGTCCATGTGTCACTGCCACTTGAAACACATTCTCAGTAAGTGTGTCCACTCAAAAAATCCAACTAGAAAGAATGATTAACACTGCACTGTGGATGCCATGAACTCATAACCAGTGTTTTTCTCCTGACATCGTAAAAGCGTGGGTAAATTATCTGAAAGGCAGCCAGGAACCAATTTTCTCACGATATTTGAACACATCTTCAAAACACATTTAACAAATACAACCTCTATATTCCTTTATTTTTGCCTTTTACAAAACTAGATTTACATCCCTTGTTTTCAGCATTCTGAGACCAACAGCTTCCCGCTAAGGTACACTGTGCGTCGGAAGCGACTGGCGACAATTATGACAGGAGTGAGAAATGTAATTGCCCTTCAAATTACCCACTCTGCCTTTCAAAAAGTTATAAGATCCAGAGAATTCCTCTTGCAAAGTGATGACAAATGAGAGCTGCCGCTGTATTTATCAGTCGGGGCTGCCACTTGTGAATGGTTTTGTGTGATGAGCTGTGTTTTGCGAGACAATCAGTCCCTCCCTTCTCCTCTTCGGTTGTCGAGAAACTGTGATTGTGCGGATGTTCCTGCAACTGAACGTGTTGTAAAACTCATGCAGATGGTTAAAAACTAAATAAATAAAAAAATGACTGGTGTCTCCAGAATGGAGAAATCCACAGAGTGACAGGTCACAACAAAGGCAGCGGCATGTTTGAGTATTAATAGCTAGTCTGCCTTTTATGGGGCAAAGAGAAGACAAGGAAGGCCCTCTATTCAAATAGTAATTGCTCACAGTTAATCATTGGTGCCTGTGCGTCATGAGACTGGGCAAATTTTGCTTTGGGGGGAAATTAGAGTGTGATTGTGCAACAGCGGTCGCCACAAAAGTCAGGCGTCAAATTAAACATAAGAGGAAATGGTATGGGGATTTTGTTGCGCTGGATTCATTAGATTCCGCCGTTTGACACAGAAACCAATCCACCCGGGAAGACTGTTTCAAGAGCTTTGGATAAAGGGGAATACTGCTTAATTTCCAAATTCCCACATCATTGGCGGCTGCCATTTGTTCCCCCCTTTGCTCTTTAATTGATATCAGAACATTAGCTCCCAGCTGAAAGTGTCTCCGAGCCGCAGATGTTAAGTTTCCTTTCTGCTGTGGGAGGGGAAAACGGAAAGTGGCAGTGTATAGTGGAGAGGTCGTTCCATTTTTTATTTATTTTTTTTTCCCCACAGCGTGTGCTTTAAAGACCATTTAACTTTGTACAGTTGTATTTGCCCCACATGCCCCACTTACACTGAGGCAAATTTTAAGGAATTGTTATTTCCTTAGTGCATACAATGGTCATAAATAACGTACGGACATAAGAATCCATATACTGATGCTTTCAATGCCCGAACCTTGATTGGTGTAGTGTATTGGCTGTACAGTGAACCAATCAAGGCTTGAAGTTCTTAAGCTCAAGTGAAGGAACTAAAACCCCAGTATAATTTAAAAAAAATTGTTGATTAGATGAAGCCATGTGTCATCACATAGCATTTCAAATTAATAAATGAAAAGGTCATATATCATTGAATACAAAGAGATGTACACAAGTTGACACAGACAGTTACAAATGTATCTCAAAGATAAGTTTCCTCACTCCAGCACTGACTTTTCTATGGTTGAACTTACAGGATAGTGACTCATGGGGAAAGTATTGGTCAATCAATAAAAGCAGGAAAAGAAATTAGAAAGCTCTCCAAAGATTTGAAAAATGCTAGTGAGCAATGTTCAAGTTAATGATTGGGATTTCTCTTGATGTGAAGACACCATTAGGTAGACCAACAAAGATATTTAATTTTTTTGCTCATTAGGATACAGGCTTCTGACAGAAGAGACACCGTGCCTGATACCAAGGATGGAATTAGGGGGGTGTGATCTATAGTGGCACAAGGAAATTAGGCTGCTTTCACAAGTCTCAGGTCGGTTCGTTCATTCTGGAACAAATTAATCCAGTTGAGCCCAGTTAGAGCCTGATTGCCATCCCTCCCTGGAGCGGTTCGTTTGCAAAGAGAACACACATTACTTACGTAAGGACAGTTTGCATGATGGAGAGAAGTTCTGCTACATAAATGTTGATTTTTACACATATCCTAGATATTCAATCAAAATGAAGATAAGATAAGATTGGGGAAGCGTGGGGAAATTTGCACTGTTGCAGCAGCACACAGTCCAAAGGACAGGGCACACAAGAGATAAAGAAGTAAAACACCAAATAAATACAAAATAAACACAATACAACTTCTAGGTATGTGGTCTACTGGGAGCAGGCTGGGTTGTACAGCCTCACAGAAAGCAGGAAGGATGGACCTCTGGTAAAGGTCCTTCATGCAGCGGGAAGTGAAGCAGTCGGCTGCTGAAGGCTCTGCCCATAGTTCTGTTACAGCGCCATGAAGGAGGTGGGACTGGTGGGATGACACCTTTTGCTTCCATCCTCCGATCACCCACCACCTCCGCAGGCTCAAGAGGTCAGCCCAGAACAGAGCTGGCCTTCTTCACCAGTATGTTCAGTGTCTTCTTGTCCGCCACTGAGATGCTGCTGCTCCGGCAGACCGCTCCATACTCGATGGTTGATGCAACCACAACCATCAAAGTAGATCCTCAGTAGTGCTCCTTCCACTCCGAAGTACTTCCAAAGTGTCCTTGGCAGGTCGAGTCTGCTCTGGCCTTTCGTATGAAGTTAGAATGAATCCCACTCACTGCTGACACTCCAGTTTCGATTTGATTATTTCCAGGTTTTCCTGAAATCAAAATTTTCTCACAAATCTACAGCCAAACACAAAACTGTCTGCAAGAACATAGTGTCATGGCTGCCCTTCAAACATGATTTGTAATAATATTGTATTGGTTACTCCCTGAATTGGACTGATTGCAAGACGCATGCAGCACGTTTTCAGAAAATACCGGAGGACAATGTGCATTGATCGACCTGGATGCTACACATGGGACACACTTGGACTTTGCAGCACGCTCTAAAACGCCAAGCCAGGTGGACCATTTAGTTAGTAAAAAAAAAAAAAAAGTCAATGTTGTGGAGTGACTACCTCATTCTCCTGACCTTAAAATTGAGCCACCTTGAGGAGCCCTCTGATGTGCAGTTAATGAAGAATGACTTAAGAATTTATGGGACCTGGGGGCTCTTCGCCAAGAATAGTGCTCAGAGTGGCCACTTAAGTAACAGCTTTACCACTGACAAAATATAGGGCCACATGCATATATACCTTCCATTGTACTTCTTGTGTTTCTTTAACCTACTTAAAGCATTTAGGAATGCTCAGTGGCTGATTGGACATCTTGTCCACTAATCAACAGCAATCATGGAGAAGGACCCATGAGGAATGCGGACTTCTTCATTTAGCACACTCAAAGCTTCGGGGCAAAGCACATTTCTTGTTTTGCTGATTGAGCTGCCTGATTGTCCCCCCCCGAAAAGGATATTAAATGACAAAAGAAGAAGTGCACGTTTCAGTTGATGTATTAAAACACCCATGAAAAAAAAAATAAAAATGACCCAAATCACTGCTGCAGCATGCTCCACTTGACAGCGGCGGATGGTTGGCGAGCTTTTATATCTTTTGATTAGTTGAAATCAGACGTCATCCATGACTCACATCCAAGAGTCGATTTTTAAGAGCTACCACGTTTTGAAAAGTGTGCAGCAAGAAAACACCTGAAGGAAAAGGTAATTAAAGTATGTTGTCTTTTACTCTAACAATCTGCTGAATCAGTTCGGACAGCAGTGGTAGGAAAAATGGGGGAGTCAGTATCAGATTCCTTTTGTGTTATTAGGCAAGATGACGAGGTGAAACATTTGAGGATGATGTTATTTGTCTCAGACTAGATGTCTTTTTTAACAGGGTAAGTATTACCTGGAGACCTCATGCGATTTAGAAATGTCTTTCCCTCTTAGATACATATATCTGACAAAAGCGTACATGTAGAATCTGACGATGATACAAATACAAGATATAGCTGATGATGTTACATGACAGTGTGAAAATATATCTGACAGATGTATGTTTATCTTGTTCCTTTTATCCTCTCTATCCTCTCTCTTTTCTGTCTCTACCCGGCCGGCCTTAGGCAGATGGGTCCCTCCATATGAGCTTAAAGGGGAAGTACTGTTTTTTTACAACCTGGACCTTATTTCTGACATAAAATATGATCGTTTACTCACCCATAAAACTTTTGTGTCATTTATAGTCAATCGGGAGATATTTAGATCTGCGTATATCCATATAGTGGGAGTGATTGGGGCACCGAAACGCAGCCTCGAAATAACGCATTATCTGTCGTGAAACTCATTCATTCGGGGTCTGTAGGTCCATCTACATCTTCTGACCTGGATGATGTCATCTATGAGTGCTACGGGCACCTGCGACGGTCGGCTTGTTTACTTGTAATTTGCTACTGCTAGTTTTTCGCAACATGGCTGAATATTTTTCTGATTCTGAGGTTGTGGACAAACCATAGCAGTAGCAAATTACAGGTAAAGAAGGTAGACTGACCTACAGACCCCGGATGATGATAACAGATAACTCCGGACTCAACGGGGAATAGCACTAGCGTATGATAACAAAATATTGGTGAAATGAACGAGTTTCACAGCGTTATTTCAAGGCTGCATTTCGGTGCCCCAGTCACTCCCACTATTTGGATATACGCAGATCTAAATATCTCCCAATTGACTATAAATGACACAAAAGTTATATGGGTGAGTAAATTATTGTATTTTATGCCAGAAATAAGGTCCAGGTTGTAAAAAAACAGTAGTTCCCCTTTAAAGTTCTGCTCAAGGTTTCTTCCTGTTAAAAGGGAGTTTTTCCTTGCCACTGACACCTTCAGACTTGCTCTAGGTGGTTTCAGGCCGGGTTTCAGACCGTCAATTTGTGTTGTTATTGACACTATATAAATAAAATTGATCTGAATTGAATTCCTGTATTGTGTGTGTTAGCACAGGATACGCCAACTTTGTGTTTTATTTGGATCTACTGACATTATCCCAGATATAATGTCAAGGCTCTGCTACTTTCAGATTCAACACCACTACATGAAAGAGGTAAATATTGTACCTGTTTTTGACACCTTCAGTTACTTGTCAGATTATTAATCAAAAATATACTGCGTGATAAAATGTAACATGTCCCGATCCCAGGAGAGAATTCTCAAACTATCTGACAGAATGTGAATCACCTTTACTGATGAGATGAATGCATCAATAAATAAAATCCAATACATCAAAATGTGCTGCCATGCATGTCACCCCATCTCATCATCCTGTGAGATTTCCCTCTTTTGATGGTTTTCAGCTTGCTTTTTCTTTGAATGGGTCCCTGTGGTGTGTATAGCGACATGCCACTGAATTTGCACCCAGACTGATGTCTAGACTTTCATTTAAATTGCTAACACGGCGAGCACACCCCAAACCACGGACGTGCTGATTTGTACGGAACCAGTTCATCACAAGACCTCTGTGTTTGGTGAAATACGGTAGATATGCGGTATAATTTGCTGTTTACATTTGGCTTTACATAGTACTGTACATCACAGTGTTTACACCAATCAGGCATAACATTATGACCACCTTCCTAATATTGTGTAGGTCTCCCTTGTGCCTCCAAAACAGTTGTGACTCATCAGAGAATGGACATGGGCCTACTAAGGGTGTCCTGTGGTGTCTGGGGGTGTCTCCAGTGCGTCCCACTGGTGGACATAACAGTCTCTATTGTCAAAATAAATGTTTCTCTTACCCTCTCAGAGTTCGTGTAAATCATTTTGCCTCCTTTTGTGAAGAATGCGAGGAAGCTCACCGGATTAGAACAGTGAGTGTGAGTGACAGCCGCCCGAAATAGTCTGGAGCAGGAGAAACTTGTTTGGGAGCAATCAAAGATGCACATACAGAGCAGCAGGAGGATGCATTCCCAAATCAAATACTATTATGTGATGCAGAACCATCAGTGAAGAAAAATACAAAGCAGCATGCAACAGGTGATCGCACATCCCATGAAACAGCAATAACACATCATGTTATTTTGTAGATGCACAAGGCCACTAATGGATGCAGATATGGCGTGGGGAGGCTAATGGTACACTCTTAGCAGGTGAATTGCACCATGTTGGACCTCAAAGTCCGATTTGTTTGACAAGTGCAACTACACCGTTGCGACCACGGGCAAGGTTCAGCAAATGGTTCTACCTTACCACTGCAAATCAAACGTGCCAAGTGTGCGTGCAACCAACTAATCCTGAGTACGTATTCTCAATTATTTACAGGTTTCCGTGTATACAAAATAAAATATATGTATATTGCAGTCATAAATAGACTATATTTAGGTCATTTTGGCAAATGCTGTTATGAAAAACTGCCTCAAAAACTTAAAAATGCACAACTCACTCAGGATGTTGGTCAAGTATATTGTGCAACATGGAGACAGCAAGCATTTATTTATATAAGTACAGAACAAAAACACTACTTTTCATAGTGAAATAGAGAGGGAAAAAAAGCATATGTCCACTGGCTGATTATCAAAAATTAGCAAATTCTCCATATAGGATAAACACCATCTGCTGAAGTGGAAAAAAACAACTCCCTGTTGACATGGCACCTATTTGACTTAGGAAAGGTTCATGTGGTTCAGCACATGTTCGAACACATTAACACACGGCTAGAAACAATGGTTAAGCTGCAAATTACATAAACATCTAATTAAACAAGAAACCAATATACGGTATAAATGAATGTTCAGGAATAAATGGTGAACCTTCAATTATAACCGAGTTTGCTTTCACAGCTGGATGAGGTCTAATAGTTCAGAAAATGAATAATCTTTCCTTGAAAAGAATGTGTGTTGACATGTACGGTTATTTTGCAGCAGGGTGATTTAATGCAGGTAAACACAGTGGACTCCCATGTGTTATGTCACTGTGGGAATATTAAAGAATGATAAATGGTCTTGTATTTATATCCGGCTTTCTACCTACAGTCACATCTACCCATTCGTTCACAAGGACATAAGAATTCAGGGTTCAGTGTCTTGCTCAAGGACACTCCATGTACCAGGGATCAAACCGCTAACCCCCTGGTTCGTGGACAAGCCGCTCTACCGACTGAGCTTTAGCCGCCTGAGTCTGAGTTTTTCAAACAAAACCAAAACGCTTTTCAGATCTGTTTTACAGAAATATTCAAAATGAATAATAAACTCTCTAACAGCGACTCATGCTCTATACCAGGGGTGTCAAACATATGGCCCGGGGACCAAAACCGGCCCACCAAAGGGTCCAGTCTGGCCCACGGGATGAATTTGCAAAGTGCGAACATTTTCTTTTAAGAAATTTGACGTTGTTCATAAAATGTTCATAAATAGTTCTTTAAGTGTAAACATTTTCATAATGTACTTCTTTGCACTAAAACAAAAGGAAAAATTGTCAGAAAAAAATAAATTGTCATTTTTTTTAATAGATAATTAAACTACGATGTTACTGGCCCGGCCCCCCTTGAGATCAAATTGGGCTATGTGGCCCCTGAACTAAAATCAGTTTGACACCCCTGCTCTATACTCACTTCACAAGTAGGGGCTTTTTAAAGTTATGAATTCTTAATATTTTAATATATTTATTGCAACACATTACATGTACGGGATCTCGATAAAGACTGAACTGAACTGTTGTTCTCAAATCAGAGGCTGCAGAGACAGCGAGGATTTAATGAACTGAGGGAGTGACCAAAGTACCAACAAACTGCTTGTCACTGCCTTACTTGAGTACACCTCCCACCTCTTTGTCCCTTTCACTCTGCTTGTACTCTGTGCCTTCTGTACTTGCTACCAGAATACCACTCAGACAGAGTGCACTTTGTATTTATGTATACCAATAGCATCAAATCTGTAATTACAGACTTACGTCTCGGCTCAGTCCGTCTCTTGTGCACACACCAATGTGTACATATATAACAATTACCAAGCCGAGCAATTTGCAAAAAGCTCTGGCATAATTTCATGGCTGTTAATAGCACCGCCTGTGATTCAGACCTCATTGTCTTCTGTCCTCCCTCTAATCTGTCTGTCATATTTTAGCCTAGTCAGCTTCACTAACAGCTGCAGGAGCGGGTTCTTTGAGGCCGTTGAAATGCTGTTTAGTTCCTCATTTCTACACCAAGCACTGGTATTGTCATATTTTATCTCTGACGGCAGTTTCATACGACATCGAGTTAGATTCTTAATGTTGACTGGACAATATGGAACATTGCAGAGCACATGCAATGAAACAAGAGCACGTGAAGCACACAGACTCAGGCAGTGAAGCTGAGCATGCTTTACCAGGGTATGCGGCATAGACTGTATATAAATATGGACAACACATCCCCACTACCTCGCATTGGCCAAACTGACGCTAGTTTCCCAGGGATGCGGGCAGCGACATCTTGCATGTTTGGAGCCAGAGTATGCGCAGTACTGTCCGAGAGTGGAGCCTTATTTATTTTTTTCCAACTCTCATGTCGTATTGGAGCGCTTTGTGGAGTGGCTGGCGTGGCAGCTTGTAGTCATCGTGATCCTGTTTCTTTCGCATCAAATCAACTAAAACAAAACTTATCACTTGAACATGGATCAGCATTATAGTTATTACCAAGAATTACTGACATTATCCTTGAAAATTTTTTAGTGTGAGGGGGTGGAGCTTATGACCTATACTGCAAACAGCCACCAGGGGGAGCTCTACTTGCTTTGGCTTCACTTTTGAGGAGCAGCTCCATCCTCCATCTTTATACGATAGCATAGCGCTCACATGTGAACTTGACTGCTTTGGTTACGTAGAGTGCCTAGTTTAACAAACCCGTGGAAGGACCAGTGTAACAGCTTGTCTTCGTAACGCTCTGGTGGTCTGCAAATTCGGAAATGCAAGAGCAAGTGAGCTTTGACCATGCACCATGGTAAGGCACACACAGTGTTATCGTAAACTCTGACTTTTCAGTTCTCCGACTGTGCCCTCGACATGTGTATTATCTTTTCAACGCGCTCTCAACATTATCCCCCTGCACGTGTGGTGCCAACTTGATTCTCGACATTAAGAATCTAAAATGGCGCTATTTTTTTTTAAGGACTTCCTGATGCATCACACAACCCGCCAACCGAGCTGGCGCTTTGTCAGTGTCTGTGGAAATATATTCACAGATCCATGTTCGTGGTTCATTAATCACAGATTGGACATCGATTATATGTGCCTTTACTATATCACTGTGCCACCTGAATAATGCTCACCCTTCAAGGGCCTAAATGACTGTTGCCGCTGATGGAAACACTTAAGTTGCTCTCAGACTCACTGCAACTCGGGAGGATACAAATGATATATAAGCACGGTGGCTCGCATGTTCACTCAGCACGTACAGTATGTATTGTGCATAAGGCAGTCAGCCCCGCACCTGCCAAACACCATCTGTCTCTCAATCTTACATTCACACATGTACATATGGTAAGGAGATGAGACAGGGAAAAAAAAGTACATGTATATACAAGCCAACCAGCGGGCCAGTGTTTTTAGTTAATTGAAATGTTGAGTCAGTGTGCTTTGCAGCACGTTGCATCATTTGTCTTCCTGTCAGTTTGTGCAAGAGGCCTGATCGCGGCCCCTCCATATTCATGGCCGTCAAGTCGTAAAACACTCTCTGCGTGCGTGAACACTGATTTGTTTGATTGATACAAACAAACAAAAAATGCTGATTAGAAAGTGAAAACAGGTTCTACAGGTCAGACTTTTATTTTTTATTTTTTGACTGAGTGGAAAAAGGGCTGATCAGCTTCATGAAGAAGTAACTTCCAATAAATTATCTTTACGTTTATTTACTCTAGCAGCCATTCTGCCTCCTTAGCTTCATTTGCCGCACCGTGCCGTTAATGAGGCTGGTGATGAATCTCAGGTTAATGAGCATGTATAATCACTGTAAATTAGCATAAATAGATACATTAGCGTCCTCCTCCAGTAACCTCTCACACTTGTTGGTGTGGTGACTCCAGATGCGATCAAATCACAGCAGCACACTCGGAAAGGCCGTCGAGCGTCTTTGGCGCGTCAAGTCTGTTCTGTTCAGGAGACGTGATCTCGTTCAGAGAGAAAAATGCAAGGCTACACGGGCTGCACGTATGTTCTGGTTATTATTAGTAGTGGGGCCGTTGCAGCAGTATCACACGCTTAGTGACAAGATCGTGTGTTTAGATGTAAAGAACTGATTTACGTTAAACACAAAGCACTAGCAGCTGTAGACTGCAAAGCTTATAGAGTAAGGACAGTGGTGCTGTGAGCCAAAATCAACTGCATGTTAACAGGTGCTACCATTTTAGTTTATTCTGCTAGTCTGAGAACTTTTTCTAAAACGAACGAAAAACAACGAATATCAAAAACGTCAAAGAAAGGCAACTGGACTTGTAGAGTTTCTTGAAGAGGTTTCGTCACTCATCCGAGTCGCTTCTTCGGTTCTGAGGGACTGGTTGATTTGAGGTTTAAACAAGGAACAAATAGGAACATCTGTGGGTGTAGGCCATCAAAGTCTCTGCAAGTCCAGTTTCCTTTCTTTAACTTTTTTGGATCAACCGTGACACAGATGGCTGAGAATCTTCACAGACGTAAACACAAAAATATTTGCATTGGGTTTTCACCAAATGACTTCAATATTATTGGACAAACAAGCACTCTCACTAGATAATGGTGGCAGAAACAAAACCATGGGAACACCAAACTGATTAGAATTTATCCTAGAGGCAACTTTCATAGTATTTTTACCAAAATATACGTCAGTAATTCCAATAGTCACCCTATTTCTGTCTAACCTTCTGTCCCCGGTGGCCAGTCAAATCATTTAGGGAGGCTTTATGCAGGGATGGACAGAGGACTAACAGTGACATAGTGATCCCTGTCATCTGAGCAACTCTGATTGGCTGCAGGACCATCCAGTTCGACCATCCGACCAGCAGCATCAGCAAAAAGGACACAAGTAGGATGGACAAATTGATCCGAAAGGCTGGTCACGTTATCGGCAGTGAGTTGGAGACATTTGTCTCAGTGAGGGACAGGAGGGCAGTGGACAAACTGTCCACATCAATGGACAATCCCTCACATCCACTAAACCAGACTACAGAGGGGCAGCGGAGCCTCATTCTGACAGTGAACGCCACAGGAATACCATTCTCTATCCAACTTTAAACCTTTCTGTAACAGATAACTCCACTATTGCACCTATAATTATTCTTATGTATACAATATATATGTGCTTCCGTCTCTATTTCTTGTACATTTGTTCATTTTGTAATTTTTTTGCTTATACTATTTTAATTTACTAGATTTTTACTTATATTGTATTTTTGTTTTATTTTAATCTTATTTTATTTTATCTTTCTATTTACTGGTGGTTCTCAAGAGTGTTTTAATGTGCAACTAAGCTACTGTGAGCAAGCAATTTCCCTTGTGTCTAAGTCTAAGTCAATTGCAAGAAGAAGTGTTTTTTTATTGTTATTATTTATTTAATTATTGTGTATCTGTTGAATCGCGCCCCACAATTACATCCTAATAGCTAACTTCTGTCTGCGTGGCTTGATCAAGTGAATACTAAAATTGTCATTGCCCAAACAAAGATGTCAACTTGATGCCTCAGCACAAAGCATCAATGGATAACCAAATTTATTAAGTTTCAGCAGTTCATCCGACTGACAGACTGAACTGGACACATAAGCATTACATTACTGTCAGTCATGCATTTGCTTAGCTTGGGAGTCACCTATACAGAAATGTGCGGTGGCTACGAATTAAAACTGAACTGAATGAACCACAATCAAAAAAAGTGATTTCTCATTTTCGGCTCCGGGAAGAGTCACACAGATATAAACTATCTCTAACAATGCAGTTCCCTGACAAGCCTGCAAAGTACGTTAGTCACACCGAGATACAATTACGAGATCTGCTGCAGTTCAGCTTATGCTTACGGTACGCGCCGTAATGTTACACTCTCACCGTGACAGACCATAACTCACTGGAAAATGAACTCTATCTCCAGACACAGCGCCGATATTGGGAGATTCTGCGAAAAACCCTTGAACTGTCCAGCGACAAACTTCCACGTTCAGCCCCCGGGGCCACGCTCGCCCCCCGCGCCAGCCCCCGCACCCTCGCCCACCGCGCCAGCCCCCGCACCCTCACTTTCCACCTCGCTGCATAGAGGAGTGCGCATTGTGAGACGCAGAATTGGACATAATGGAGATGTGAATGCAATTTCAGGGGATGCCGGGCAGTGGAATATATATGTTAATCGCAAAGCTCGTGTTTAGCTGTACAATATGTAATTCTATATTACAGGAGCAGTGTAGCAGCAGGCTACATGAGTCTCTCCCTCTCTCTTTCTTCCACTCCCACCAACACATTTCACCTATGCACTGAGTCTGCTTTGCATACAACTAGCATGCAAATCTATAGGGTATTTTCTGTGTGATTGAGACCAGATGGATCCAGGGTTAGCTGGCCTCTCCAATGAGGGCTTCATTATAAATGAGCACTGATCGTGTGCACATCCCCCGTGTGATGATCACTTTTTCTGTTGAGGAGTAAAGAGTTTTGGGGCGATTAGCCAACTGTAAGCTGTCTTGCCTACGACGCTGACCTCGCGGTGCTCGGCTCACATTTCGGCTTCATCCTTCAGTGGACTAATTGGCCTGTAAATCCTTTAGGATGCGACAGCCAGTATCTGCCCGGCACAGCAGGGAGCTGTGCTGCAGCTTGGTCGCAGACCGCAGGATGAAAATAAAAGGCCGGCTAGCGTGATTTGCATTTGCAGCTGGTCAATTTCAGGTGCCCCGTGTGCGTTTGTGTGCAGGCAATTTCTCGCTTTTGTGCGTTTTTGGATGGAAGAAAAGATAAAGCACCAAATAAAAGCAATGAATAAAGATGTCAGGAGAAGCTAAAATTTTAAGTCTGCTGTAAACACAGAAAAAAAACAACTGTGCTTAATCCCTTAGTGTCGTGTCATGACCTTTGCGTTTGTTGATCACGAGTCAGCTCACAAGCCAACGGACTTAACGGCCTCTCCATTGAAGATTTGCGACGCATTTTTCAGCCGCGTTTGACCGATCTCTGAATGACTCTTAACCCTGCGCCTGGAACGCGGAGTACATGCGTTCAGAGTTCAGAGTTTATGATGTTATTACGCTGAAGTCATTGCACGCTGAGGAATCGACCAGGGATAATTAGAAGTGTATTTACGGTGGGCGTTACATACCGTTAATTCCTGGTGGTTGCATAATGTCCAGATTTAGAGTGGGGGATGATTGGAATTGTGAGGCAGTGGTAGTAAATTGCGGAGAAAGTTAAGATCCAGCCATAAAAAAAAAGAAAAAAAAAAGTAGACTTGCAACTCATGATTAATGCTTGGCTTTTTTTCTACTCTGTATGATTTATCTTTGTTTGTTGCAAATTGTTTAATAGATAATGAGATAAACTAAAGTAAGTCATACTGTTCCCTATACTGTTCCCAATACTTGTGATAGAGTGAACAGGTGAATGTTTGGTAATGGGGCCTGGATAATTGGCTGGTTCAAGAGAAAATTCTTGACTAATTTGGCACCATATTTTAGAGTAGGTTTTAAATCTGTAAAATCCTTTTTTAGCTCCTGAATGTAGGTTGGAAAAGGACAGAACCAATCCTCCCACTTTCATTTCCCTGTTAAATGACGAGTAGCCATAATTTCTGAGAAATGTTTGGGAGGGAGTTAGATCTAGGGTAAAACTCAATATAGTTTTCACAACTTAGCTGATGTGTTCTATCCTGGAAGTCATCCCGAACTTTCCCAGCCCACCAAATCTTTGTGCGGTCTGGAGTTGCTCCGCTGGGAACCAGTAGTGCTCTGACAAAGATCCGCCTAGCAAATCAAATCGCTAGGGCGGGCTTATATACAGTGCCGGACAGAAGAGTAGCAGGAGGTATTTTGTTCTATGTATCATTTGAAACGTGCTTCATGATGAAATCCAAATGACCAGACCACACATTTTTGAAAGAATTGACCACTCCCTTGAATCTCAGGAGGAATCCCATCTGCTCAACACAGAGGTTTGGCAAAGATTATCTGTTTGTTTGTGTGTTTCCAAACCACTTCCAAATTGGTTGTTGTACTGTCCAGTTGTGTGCAGAGGTATTTTTGTTGTATGTATCAGTCGAAACATGCTTCATAATGAAATCCAAACGTTGTGTTACCAGACCACATATTTTTATAAGAATTGAGTGTGGCTACGACATAGTTTCCGAGCCACTTGCATAGTGCAGTGGTGGATTGAAGAGTAACAGAATTGTAGTCATCCACATCATCTGAGCACCGTGGAGTGGCATTTGATTACAACAAAATGGCTCTGATTGGTTGTTGGACTGTACATACCCTAACCCTAACCCCTAACCCAATTGCGTGCAAAGGTATTAAATGGTGTGTTACTAGTCTCTTTGGCTAGATCTGTTCAAGTTTAATAGATTTTTCCCTTTTCTTCTTAGCCACGCTAGCATAATGGCTTTAAAAGTAGCAATGTCAGTAGGTTGGGAGATGCATTTGTCTTCGCAACTATTTCAAATATTGTTGCTCTAGGAGGACAAATATTACTGGTATTTTCTCATGTCTAGAGGAATGTCTTCAAAGTGGAATTCTGTAAAACGTTGCTCGAACGGGAAACACATGGAAAAAATTTATCAAATGCTTTGATACCACTTAAAGCGAAGGCTCCACTCAAACAATCAAACTGCAGCATGTCAGCATTACCGACACATGTGCACCACTTTGCTGAAGTGTGACCTCGTGAAAGAACCCTCCTCTTTGTCTCTGCTTGATTGAGATGTAAAACTATGTATCAGTGTCTTTTTATATGCTCTTTCCGTGCCTCTCTCAGTACAATGAAGCGTTTCCCAGTGACTGCCAGGAGAAGGCACAGAGTGTTATTCTTCTGTCAGTGACTGAATATCAGTTACGTGATAATTTGACAGATATTCAGACGTTCCATCTCACTTCTTTCACTGTAATCACGCTCTCGAGAGCGGCTCTTGTGAATAAAGGGCAGCGTTCCCCGTGCTGTGCATTTATCCATTTACCTAACAGTGTAACAAACCCCCCTACAATAAACCAAAAAGAAAATGAGAAAAGGGTTCACAAGCTGGATTATGAGGGCTGTAATTTATTCTACTTTGTAATGTGTTAGCACTTGTCCTTTTGAAAGACTCCCACTGGGGTATTTCTTCAAGAAAACCTCGCAAAACATTAGACAAGTAAAACCAAAGTGAGTTCATTGCATCACAACAGGAGAGTCTTTAGCAGGCTTCTCTTTCTTGCATTATTATTGCCGACAAAAAATTCAGCGCTTAAAGCTACACTAATGAATTTTCTTTTTTCGATATAAACAGCTGATAAGTAATTCTCCGCGTCAGAATCTGCAGGATGAGCTCCGTCCCTGCAAGAGCTTTATAGCCCATTTCAGCTCACCGATTTGGTCTTCTGGCCCGAAAACTCGCAGTTTGGTTCAGTCTCACTGCTCTCATTAACGTTGTTTCTAGGAAGGAACAGCCACCAGTGGAAGGCAGACCAGAAAGAATTTTGCTCGTAGCTACTGACGCAGCTGCTAAAGACCCAGATCTCAGGATTCTGTTTTGAGGCCAAAACAAAACTCGGCGATTCGTGAGGAGGCTGGAAACATGACTCAATGATGAATGCTAACCTTGTGTCGAAAGTGTGCGATGCTCGAACAAGCGATCGTTGCTAACATGTCAACATATCAACTTATCAAGAAGGCGAGGGTAGAGTGCACGTTATGAAGAGGAGCGCTGAGGCGGTTTGAATCCTCTTGGGGGCAAAACGTTTAGTAGACCGGATAAAATTTTGTCTAAATCTTGTACTGGCTATTGTGCAGTGACAACAAAGGAATACACAAAAGCATCCCAATACTCTTTGGATCCAAGTCAATTAAATAATATATATCCGTGCAAGGCAAGCAAAGATTAATCAGAGAGTTTGTGATATCCATGAGCACTTTCTCTAAACAAATGCTGTACACGGATCAGGCATAACATTATGACCACGTTAGTAACATTGTGTAGGTCTCCCTTGTGCCTCTAAAACAGTTGTGACTCATGAGAGAATGGACATGGGCCTTCTGACGGTGTCCTGTGGTGTCTGGCAACAGAATGTTGGGGGATCCTTTGGGTCCTATGGGTTGAGGGGAGGGGCCTCTGTGGATCAGGTTTGTTCCAGTGCAGTTGGGGATCTAGTGAATTTGGAGGCCAGGTCAACACCTTGTGCTGTTCTTCATGTTATTTTGAGTTGTTCCTAAACCATTTTTGTGACTGCATCCTGCTGGGGATGGCTGCTGCCATCAAGGAGTGTCATTGCTATGGGGTGGGGGTGCCTGGTCTGGTCTAGGTGGGTGGTACATGTCTAAGTAACATCCACACCAATGAATGCCAGGTCCAAAAGTTTCCCAGCAGAACACTGAATTGTCACAAGAAGGTCAATGTTATTTGCTTCTCCTGTGAGTGGTTTTAATGTTGTGGCTGATCGGTGTAAATCCCACCAAAGAACTACATTCTACACCAAGATAAAAACAGCAATGCCTTGCTGTTTTAAGAGAAACCTTTGTAGAGAATGAGCGTGAGCCATGATTGATCCCCGAGTGCCACAGGGTAGAGACGTCACAAGTATTGAACTTTACTTAGTGTTTTCAGCGTTCAAAACTCAAGCCATACAACATTTCAGTGGGAACCCAGTGGAGGTCTACTTATCACCATGAGCCTGCTGGCCAAGTTTCCACACACTTCAAACATAGACGCCAGCCTTGAACACAGGCATCGATTTAACCTTCGATTCTCACTTTTTACAGTGAGTGACAGTGGAGCTCTTGGCGTCTGACTGACGGCCATTTTGCCTTTCCCTCCACCGGTGCCGTGCAGTCGCCATGGGAACTGGCTACATGAAAACCATCTGTGTAATTAGCTCCCCCCCACCCCACCCCACCCCATACTCTGGCTTTAAAAAAGAGAAAAGACAGAGATGAGTGAGAGAGCAACAGGAAAGGGAGAAGCACAGAGAGGAGAAGACGGGGGAGAGAGGGGCCTGGGGGTCCCTCTGCACCTCCGTCTTATTATTACGCTGGAAAAGATGGAGAGGGAAAATAAAGCGGTAAGAAAAGAGCGAAGAGAGAAAGTGAGCCAAGGGCACGCAGAAAAATAAAAAAATAAAATATGGGGGATAGCAAATTTAGAGGTTGGTAAGAAAGGAGGATAAAACAGCAGACAGATGGGTGGGGTCAGGGGAAAAAAATGTTTCAAACTGTGACAGTGAGCGTAGATGACAGCATGAAGGAGTGTGTGCATGCGGAGAGAGAGAGAGAGGGAGATGGAGAGAGTTGGGGAGTGAAAATGCAAACCCAGCAAAGAATGACAAATGGGGGCAGAGATGTGACAAAGTGGAAGAACAAGAAATTGAAAAGGATGAGGGAGGAAATCCCTGCCCCTGTTCGTGTTATATTTGGGTTGATGTCAATCTGAGCTAAAAAAAAAAAAAAAAGAAAAGAGAAAGATGAAACAACACATCTGACAATTAAAAAAAAAAAAATCTCAATTTCAAGTAGTTGTGTGTGCATTTTAACGCCAACTCACGTTACATTCCCAGGATCATCTGAGTGTTTTTTCTCAGGCTGTTCAGATCATTACAGGCTTAAAAAAAAAAGAAAGTCTGGTGGTGTTCTGGGAACAAAAACGGTGTCAAGTTTGAAAAACATGACAAATCTGAGTCTTTTTAAAAAAAAAAAAAAAAATCCAAGACAACAAACACCGTCAAGTCCCACTCAAGTGCGAGACAAATGACAAATGCGAGAAAGGCCGTCTGTTCCTCGCAGAGAACGATGGCTTTCAAAGAGACACGGGACTGAAAGCAAACAGAAAACAAGAGAAGAGAAAATATTACAGGCTTCTTCTGCACTTACTGCATCGGCAAACAGATAAACAACACTGTAAGACGCCGCAGTCGCCTTCACAAGTATTCAGATTCTACATCGCCGTCGCTCTTCTCTCCATCCCCACCGTAAAGCCCACCCAAACAACTTGACCGACACAGTAAATCTTTGTTGGGAATGGACGATGCTCTGGCAGAAGGGGTTCCAGAGCAACTTTCCACTTGAAGTTATTGCTAGTTTCCAGGCTAAGTCGAGGCGGAAATTGTCTCAGAGCTCCTTTTCATTGACTGGTCGTGCTCTTAGTTTGCTAGCTATAACATTAGCAGTGGCGCATTATTAAATTAGCCGTCAAAACACATATTTAACTTAAACTACCTGTAGTGTCATGGGCTATGTCATGGGTCCATTCAGTTTAAACACTCCCAAAAAACTCCAGGACACAGATGATTCAATTCCATGAAGTTTACTGGGAATCTTGTGAAACTGTAAACACAGTACAATGAGATATCTGTATTATTAACGCACTAAACTCAATAGCATCTGGCTAATTATCACAGCTTGCTAGCCTAGCCGCATAGCTTATATAATGAGACACAGTCAAGCTAACCAAATAACAAACAACGGTTCAAAATGCTTGACAACTTAATTTTACAAGATGAATTATACTCACAGACTTTGCCTTAGCAGAGAGGGAAAAAGAATAACCTTTAACTGAGGAGCTGACGACTGCATGTGCTCACACAACTGTATCTGATCGCGGCATGGCAAATTTACTTCCTGTCTCCCAGCATGCACTGCTTTTATGTTGTCATGGTTACAAAAATAAACAAATCACACTAAACTGTGATAACAAGGTAACAAACACATTTCTAGAGGCATAACATGTAGGTTCATCAGGATATCTGTTCGTATAGTTTACTACAGAACAAATTCAACCGTAATCTTCATATCACCCATCTTTACACTGCATACAGTCCGTGGTACAAACCAGAACTGAATGTCTGAATGCACACGTCAAAAAAGAGCAGGAAGTGGAAGCCTGCAATCAGGTAATCACTTCATTACTTAATTGTTTTACAATAGCTGCTAACTAAAGTCGAGGAACAATGCAGGATGTTTGCTTTACGGGTAATTTTCTACCTTAATTAAACAGATTTGGACGGTTAGACAGGACTATTTAAGAAACCTTAAATTAATTGCGTTTCTGTTTTTAACTGCCATGTAAATGTACACACACACGTATGCCGTCTGCATGCGGAGGTTGAACCTCCTAGAAACACAGGAGCTAATGAATGCAGCCAATGACCAGTGCTGTTCAAGCGGCCCCTTTTGGCCAAATGTCTTTTTCCTCACTCCAAGCCAAGTTCAAAACTTGAGAGCCCTGGATAACCTCTGAGCAAATATATGCTTAGTGTAGCGGTATATGCTAAAATGAACACACCTGAGTGCATTTGAGGCAGTACGGAACGTCTTCATAGAGGTTTGGTCTTGTACATGTGGAGATGTTCAGGCAAAGAACACTACGCCGCAGATGAGTTGTGCAACCAAATTATTAAAAGACGATCGTAGTCGCAACTGAGGATGAGTCAGGGAAAGTAGCCGGTCCCAATTTTAAATGCAGAATAAGAGAGAGAGAGAGAGGAGGAGAGAAAGCTGGAAGGTTTTCCTTGGGTCCTCGGCAAAGAAGCTCGCCTGGCTCATGACTGTACCACGTGGTGCGGGTGTGCAATTACTCTATTGCTGACATATCTGGCACAGAGGGTGAGAGGAGTGTCACACTGCAGCGTGAGTTGCTGTGCGCATCTATTATTTGTGTGTAATATGAGTAGAATAGAACGGAGTGAAGTACGAATGGAAAAGCTCATAAGGGACAATGATGCGCTGAAGGGGAGTTCAGCTTAAACACAAAAGGGAATATATGATATATTTCTGACTATTATGTTTAGGATACTATACGCAGACATCTCTGTCAGTGAACACACTGGCTCCTCCAGGCAGGTGAGAACAATGACTTGCACACGTTTTAGCTTATATTTGTGTAAAGCTCGAGTGTAAACTCAGTTTTTTTGCTCAGGAAAAAAAATGAGAGAGGTTGAAAAAGGACAAAAGGTAACAAAGTAAACACTGTGAGTAATGTGCACGCTCCAGCGTATTTCCTTGCCTCCAGCTCAGTATCCCGTGGCTGTTGAACTTAAAACTCGTTTTGGGACACAAAGGCTGCTCCAATCCAGCGCCATTTAACAAATTGTGTTAACTGTGTGTTTTGTACCACAGTATGTGCTACGTGCAAATTTAAACCAGTAACACTGCACCATAGACTGTATATAAATATGGACAATGCGTCCCCACTTCCTTGCATTGGCCAAACTGACGCTGTTTTCCCGGGCATATGGGCGGCACCGTCTTGCAACTCTGGAGCCAGAGTCTGTGCAGTACGGTCCAAGAGTGGAGCCACATGGAGCAGCAGTATGGATGACCCGCCCACACTTCCTCCAGACTCACTCGCGTTTTTGTTTAATTAATACTACGCTCTGCTCTACCTCCACCAGTTACAAAGAAAGGTTGGATTATACACTGTACTTATTCATTTATTTATTTTTTTTAGAACTCTCACAGTCCCACAGGGCCACTTGATAGAGCGGTTGGCATGGCAACTGGTCGTCACCATTACGTCACATCCTGTTTCTATAGCGTCACATAACCTACTAAAACTAAACTTATCCAAAAAATAGACACTTGAACATGCATCAACATTATATTAACTACCTAAAATGACAGAAAACATCCTTATTATATCAAAATATTTTTGATGTGTATTTTAGTGTTTTAGTTTGGCCCAAGTCCCATCCACTAACATGGAGGAGGTGGAGCTTATGACCTATACTGCAGCCATTCACTAGGGGGAGCTCTATTTGCTTTGGCTCCACTATTGAGGAGCTGTCCCGCCGCCCATCTTTATACTGTCTATGCACTGCGCTGTTTTAAAACAGTTTAGGGCCTAGGACAAGTATACTTTGAAAACTGGGGCAGTGGTCCTTGCCCACCTCAGACAACAGGGACAAGACACCAGTCTCACTAAAACACAACAAAGTACAGTGAAAAAGATCAATTATAGATTGCTCTAATATTAGTTTATGGCAAATAAGGCCTGATTTAGTCTGAAGCTGTATTAACATTGAAGCTGATGCAAGATTAAACATAGCTGTGCAGACCGGTTAGATGACTTGCTAAGCTTTCAGTATACTACAATTTATGTTTAACTTTTATACTATGACCCATATTGGGTTAGGTTAGGGTTAAGGCTGTTACCTACTACACGAGAAGTGAGAAATTTGTTCTTGCTGCCCTGGTGTGGGAGTTCTCACGGCTTGTTCTCGACACGTCAACCGGGCAGGACTTTTGTTCTCGCAAGGCGTCCTGAAACTATTCTTTGATTGGTCAGAAATTACAGAGCCAGAACAAACTTTGCTCTCGTTCTTGCTCACCAAGAGAACAAGAACACATGTCTCTGTTCTCATGGAGTATGTAATGAGCTTTAGAGATGTTTTCACTAGTTCTTTAGCCAGCAAATATCGGAGGATGTGCTTTTATTTTTTCATGCTCTGCCTGCTGAATTACATAATATCTTTAACCAGACTCGGTGTGATCTGGGAAATGTTTGCATTACTGCAAGAACCGTCATTCTGCCCCCCTTCTGCTGCAGCATATGTTTCTATGTGTGAGCTCTGTTCCGCAACCCTCTCCCTGCCTGTGCTTCACTTTGTACATTTAACACAGACGAATGGGCAACTTGCTGGAGGACACGCACAGACACGGAGGCAGATGTAGCTCTCAACAGCGAAAGAAGAAAGGAGGAGGAGGGGGGGTTAGAGCAGATTAAAGAAAGAAGAGATATATGAACGGTGGGGGGCGGGGGGGGGGCAACAGGAAAAGGGAAGAGTGATACAGAGTGGATGGAGGAGAAGAGGAGAAATGTAGAAGAGAGAAGGATGGAAAGCCTCCAAAGTGGCTCTTAAACTGCTTCAAATTGGTCATTAGTGTAATCAGGAGGAAAAGCATTGCAGAAGCCTGCTCCATTAGGGGGAATGGTGACTCTCTCTGCCTCTCTCTCCTTTTCTCCCTCTTTCTGTCACTTCCTCTCTCATCATTTCTTCCTTGCGCTCTCTCATTTGCTTCCTCTAAGACCCATCCGTCTTTTTGTACTGCTAAAAAAAAACAAAAAAAACAACAACTATCTTTCACTCATCCACCACATATATCCTTTTCTCTTTGCAGCCGCAAGTGGGAAGAATTGATCAGCTTAGGAATGCTGTTGCGTGCGCCACGGATTCCTTGCAAACACTTTTGGAAAATTGATGCAAGTCGGATGAAAAGAAAATTGAGACGCTTTTTGTGCGGCAATTGCTGTAAGATGTTGCGAGTTCACACATGCATGCGTGATATTTTACATAATTAGCCAAACTCAACTCAAAGAAAGAAAGAAAGAAAGAAAGAAAGAAAGAAAGAAAAGAAAAAAAAACAGCATAGCAATGAATTGTTATGCCATGTTCACACACACTACTAGCAACAAAGTACCACAAAAAGACCAAGCTTGGTCAGTCACACTGTGACCGAGTTCCTAATAAAGTGTTGCTCAGTTGCTAGCTAACATTATCTAATCATCCACTTTAAAATTAATTGGTGAAGCAAACATGACAAACATGTATGATATTTTTGGCTTTGTTTTTGCTGGCACGTTTTTATGGCCCAGCACAGGAACAAGAAACAGAAAAAAAATAAAAATAACATCTAGTTTACAAATCCAGACGGACGGGTTTGTTTATGTGCTATTTAATGTGCTGAAGCTGAGCAGTTAATTAGCAAAAGTGATATAAGCAACCCGCGTTTCCTACGGTCGCTCGGTGCCTCGTTCAGTAATCTAAAGGGCAAAACAAGGTTTGCGTTCATATCTTTAAATTACACACACCTTCCAGTTAATTAGGCACACTAGTGAAAACAAATGCATTCCTGCACTACATCGTATCTTAATGAAGGTTCTGGTATTCGGCATTAGATTCAAATATCTGAGAGAGCTGTTGATTCAGCTGTTGGAGGCTGCAGTTTGTCGAATTGTTGAGTTGTATTGTGTTGTACCGACACATGTTTCTATTATTCTGACAACCCAATCTTAGTAAGTGGGCTAGGCTAAACAACAGAAACACTTGAGCGTTTAATTCAATCCGGTCTAACGGCATCCTCCATAATGATCATCGAGAGGTCTAGCCCTAAAGGCTGTTATATACTCCGCAAGAACAGAGAAGTTTGTTCTTGCAGCTTGTTCTCAACACCTCATCTGGGCAAAACTATTTTTCTTGTGTGGTGTCCGGCAACTATTCTGTGATTGGTCAAAAAATTGGGAGTGGGCGTGGTTAATGTGGAAAAGCGGACCCCGTACTCGCCCTGCACAACTCCGGTCATGTTGAGTGGTCCAACATGGATGGATATCTTTATTGTCACTATAACAAGTACAGCGAAATTACACCAGTCAACCCGTACATATACAACAATACATACGATAAGAAAGACATAACAGGATGACTGTTAGATAATAGTGGGGGGAGGAAAGGGGGGGAGAAACAAGAGGAGAGGGGAGGAGAAAAACATGTCGCTTACGTTCACTCTTTTTAGCCATCTCCTCTGCAATCGCAAACAGAAACACATCTTTCTCCTACTCCATGTCATGTACATACAGGACAAGGAGTCCATTGATATCCCTAGCAATGACCATCATCGTCTTTCTTGTTATCAGATATCCGGAAGATCACATATTAACCTCTGGACTTCGTTTGTTGAATGAAGACTGTGAGAGGCTATGGACACTGTACTCGCCCTGGTCGTATTGAATGGTGGTGGTCGCTGCCTACCTTCATTCTTTTTATCCATTTCAGCAATCGCAAACACTAACACATCCTTCTCCTCCTCCACTTCAAACATGTTGTTCTCCTCCTCCTCCTCCTCCTTCATCAATTCGAAAAACTGAAAAATTATTGTTTCTGTCAGAATCCCGCAATGCTTAGCCCATGTGCTGCAGTGGAAGGGCCTTACGAGGACTTTCCAGGAGTTCTGCACTTGAGTTTCTGGAGAAGTATAAATGACCTGGCCGGAACAAACTTTGTTCTTGTTCTTGCTGCCTCGAGAAATACAACACATTTCTCTGTTCTTGCGGTATATGTAACAAGCTTAACCCCTAACCTGCACACAGACCTCTTAATTTCGAAATCACATGAGGTGGGTAACACTGCCCGGGTAATACGTATCCTGTGTGAACAGTGCCTATACTTGACATGAAAGGGTTAGTGCCATTTAAAGCTCACCAGTGCTTTCAACTGCATGTCACGTACATATGGACAGAACAAGGCGTCCATTGATATCCCTAGCAATAACCATCATCATTTTTCCAGTTATCAGATATCCGTAATAACCGTTTGCTGAATGAAGACTGTGAGAGGCTCTGGAAATGTGTACATTTTCACCTTTGTTGCTCTGTACACGCAAGAACGTTTCAGATATTCTCTGTGGATAGTGGATGTTTCATTTAAAAAAAAAAAAAAAAAGGATTATAAAATGTGTTAGAGGAGATAAAGCAGACCGGGTTAAGGGCTTCAAGCCAGAATCGACTGGAAAAAAAAAGTGAATAATGCTGGTTTTATTGGAGGAATGAAAGGAAATGTTTTTCCATCTAAATTTCTTGACTTTTTTTATGCTCTTCTCAAATTGCCAAGATATCTCCTCTTTTCTATTAAGACCGAGCCAATGCCCTCTCCTTGTCCCTTCCTCACCTCTTTCTGTCCTTCCTCTCACCATCTCTTTGTTTCTTCCCCTTTAAAAAGCCTGCCATCTATTCAGTGGAGCTCAACTTGTTAAAAAGGAACCCCGCGTCTTCTCCCAAACTCTTTCCGAATGTGCTCGTCCTCATTCTCCTAGTCTTCCGAAGCTTGACCATCGCTCTCCTCATTTTCCCCCTTGCTCCTTCCCAGTCCTGCTCGTCCCCGCAGAGTCAAGCCGAACGGAGCAAATCCTTCCAAAGGCGGTTTTGATGATGAAACAAATAAGGCAGGCACCAGAGGAACGCCTTGCAGATTCAGCGGGGCGTACTGGGAAAGATTAGCAGCCAAAGGGGCTTTTCTTCGCCTAATTCTCACTCTGTGGCAGGAGAGTGCATCTAATATGGCAACGTGCCGAAAAGAAGAAATGAATCTGGGGCTTCTTGTTCTGAAGACTGAAAGAAGCCGGAGAATGGGCGTTGGATCAAAGCCTTGTGTCTTCCGAAGTCAGCAGTTCATAAAGTGAGCAACAAAACAAGTTGATGTTGACTTCTTGAAGAGGTCATTTCAGGTTAGTGAATAAATGCTCTTAAAAGCCCATCGATTAAAGCTTACAGAATACTTCTGGTTCAACTTATTGTATTTGTCGTTATGCACATAGGTGACATATTTTATGTGTTATAATGGATTATTAGCAACATTTGGGTGTTCCACATATTTGCTCTTTGCCCAAATAAAGTGTGAACTGATCTAAGCAGAACTGCCAGCTTAGCTTTATAGTCAGTGTTTGCTTTTTTGGCTGAGATTGCCATGTTTCCTTGCACTAGCTATGATTTTTTTGTTAGCATTTAACACCTTAAGCCTGATGAAATATTTTTTTTGAAACACCTACCGGAGAAATTGTACCCACACTCAGTCAGTCAAAGCCAAAGCAACAATGTTGGACTCTTTGGATAAGAGATTCTTGGGTGAGTTTTGAAACACAATAAGACTCTTTGTCCTCGCCAGCACGCTGAATCTCCATCCATTGGCGTACCATGCTCAGGAACTTTCTGCAGACTGTGAGAGGGTGGTAGAGGAACCTCCAAGATGGCAGGGGTGAAGTGATATACCACTACATTTTGGGTTGATGGCAAACAGTTGGTCATTGACACATCCAGCAGCTGTGTTTTTACCAAGGCTTGCAAATAGAAGACCAACTTCGCTCTTCGTTTAGCTCCGTTTTAGGTCTCCACCAAATCCTAAAGGAAATATGTGGTTTTTCACTCCATAAAGAATTTATTATGGTCTCGCTAATGGTATAGTTTGTCCAAAACCACAAACTCAGTCTCTCCTCCTATAATATTAAGCTGCCATGTAACTATACTGTGGAAAGAAATGCACCAAATGGCTCTTCTCAATGCAGAAAAAAAACTTGTAAAATCATCCAATACAAACACATTTTGATTTATTATGATATCTAAGATTTGTCATTGTTATCAGAAGTGATTGTACCAAAATGCTGAACCATATAATAAAGCTGTAAATTTTCCCTTTAAAATACGTATGTATAATAGGTGCTGAATTGGTTTACTGTTCCCTGGGGTCATGACATTAGCTCAACCAATAAAGTCCCCTTTCAACATGATTTTTATTATTATTATTCCAGCTACAGAGAGCTGTGTCTGTGTGGGCGACATCAGCAGCATTCATCAGGAAACAGACATTTCATTCTGGAAGCCTGACACCACTACAGCCTGTGCAAAGGGATGAAATTGGCATTTCCAGTGGGCAACCAATAAAGAAGAGTACGAACATGAATATATCTGTGCAAATAGAGTGTGTGAAACCATACAGCGTAAAATACAAAATGTATTCAAGTCTGCGAGGAGGAATGCGGATGTTCCAGTCAAAGTGGCATCAACTTTGTGGCCTTAAACTATCTAGAAATAAACAAACCATGGTATGGAAAGCGTGTATTTGTGATTACAGTCGGACAGCCAGGAAGTGGATTATGGTGCTGGGGTGGGGTGGGGTGGGTTTCAAAAGTTTCAATGGATGATCTTTTGGCCTGAAACTGCAATATGTCTCATATGGGATATAGAAGCTAAGCAGGCAGGAAGCTGCCGTCTTTGACAAAGGGGTCAAAACACAAACTTTGCAGTCACATTTCAAGCCTGCAGAGGATCAGTGTTTGATACTCACATGACATGCTTTCAATGGAGGATTACATTAAATAAAAAAATGCAGTATTCTGGATCTCACCACACTTGCAATAGCAACTCACAGAGTAGAGCTGTAGTGAGTTTTTTCAAGCAGGATGGTGCATCTAAGATTGAGAATAAACTCTATGGCACAGAGGAATAAGATATAGCAGGTGAAGCTATACAACCATGCCTGCTCCCATTAGACCACATATGTAGAACTACTACTATTTATTTAATTGGCTATTTTTTTCCCACTATTGCTTTTTCTTCTCTTGTGTGCACTGCCCTTAAAAATATATGCTGATGCAACACTGCAAATTTCCCAAAGGATTATCTCATCTTCAGAGAAAGATATCTGGTTACACGACCAATCTTAATATGCATCAGCTGCTAGCTATGCTACCTTAATTCACACATTTGTGTTGTGCATCTTTGCACCCCCAAGGTCCTTGCAGTGGCTCGGGCGAGCTCCCAGTTTACGTTCAAGTAACATAAAAATGGTGATTATTTCCTTTATGAGCAGATTGAACTACAACAGGAGTGCACACAACAAACAAATGAGGGACTGACGGCAAGCAGTGGGTGCTACTCAAAATAATTAAAAACTTAAAGAAAATGACTTGAAATTAAATCCTGAGTTCTCAACCTACACAAGTAAATAAACATAATAAAAGACAGGAATGAGTAGCATCCCTATATCTCATGTCTCTAGACAGTCCTTCCTATCTGAGGCTGCGCTAGTGGGCATGTGGAAGCAAAAGACGAAAACTAAGACCTGGCCTGGCTCCATTAACGAAGTGACTAAGTCACAAGTCAAAATCGGGTATAAAAGAACACACAAAGGCCACAGCTGATCCTTCAACATTTGCCACACACAAGCACTACAAGTGACTAACATTCAAAACGGTGAAATGGCACACACAACACACAGCCGCTCCACATGGCAGTTTGGCAGGTCTTTTAAGCAGGTGTTGTGATGACTGCAGCAGCTTGATTGGAGAATGCATCTAAAACACTGCTCCAATGGATGATAGCAGGAGGCGGAGCAGAGAAGGAGGAGTAAAGGAAGCCAGGACAGAGCACCAATCCAGGCCAAGAGATTACTGACGTTCTAATTGTATGAATAAAAAAGAAAGATGGAGTGACTAAAAGCCAGGCTGACTAATTGACCCAGTTTCATGGAGATAGGTCTGATGATAAGTTTGATTTAAGCTGCAGTCAAAGTCTAAGTTAAATATCTAAATATACCTGTTGCAAAACGCAATTCCACTCATGCTGTATGATCAGTTTGAAATGAACTCTGGGTAACTGAAGATAAAAAAAAGAAAAAAAGAAAAGAAAAAACCTTACATGCCAGTTTGGTGTCACCACTGCAACATAGGCCTGAACAAATCTGTGTTTACGTCACGAGGCACTTCTTTGTCATGTCATCTGTAGAAGTCATATTATCGATGTTGACAATAGATGATGTTTTGTGTGACTGTATAAGAGGTCTGCTCTTGGTGTTGCCTGGTTGTCTCCACACCATAGACCACCAAGTGTTTTAAAACAGTGCAGTACATAGACTGTATAAAGATAGACGGCAAAACAGCTCCTCAAAAGTGAAGCCAAAGCAAGTGGAGCTCCCCCTGGTGTCTGGCTGCAGTATAGGTCATAAGCTCCACCCCCCTCAATGGGACTTGGGACGAACTAAAACACTGAAGTACACATCAAAAAAAAAAGTGCATAATGCTGAAACATAGTCAAGTGTCCATTTTTCAGATACATTTTATTTTAGTTAGTCATCATGAGGTCACATCCTGTTTCTATAGCATAAAATAACTACCAGTTTCCATGTCTATGAAGCATGTCCCAAGTACAGTGTATAATCCAACATTTGTCATAACTGGTGGAGGTACAGCAGAGTTCAGTATTAAGTGAACGAAAACGCAATGAGTCTGGTGGAAGTGTGGGTGGGTCATCGATAACATGGCTCTGGCTGCAAACTCACAAGATGGCACCGCCCGTATCCCCAGGAAACTAGGATCAGTTTGGCCAATGCAAGGGAATGAGGATGCGTTGTCCATATGTATATACAGTCTGTACTCCACACTCAAACACTGAGGCATGAAACTGTGGTAACACTGTACTGAAAGACACACTGTTATTCATTGTTATCTTATTTAGTTGATGGATATATGCACAATGCATTCTTAGCAGGAACAAGTCTGTGTTTGCTCTGAGTTGGAAAGGGATATATTAACAATATATCACAGCCACAAGTTATCCGTTAAATATGAAATGCACTATTCAACTAGCCTACTTCGTGTCTGTGTGGAAATTTTAAAGGGTAGCAGTTTTTTTTTTTTTTTTTTAGTTTCAGAAACACTTCAAACAGTTTACTCAGGCTTTAGCTGTGAAACTATCTGCAGCCGTGTTTAAAGGGCTTTGCTGTCGATGAAAGGGTTGTCTCCCAGATGTTTCTGCTGGTTCTACATCATTTGATCTTATAAATCAGAAATAGCAGTGTTTCTGACTTTCCTTAACAAGAGTTTTGTAGCCACTGTTTTCTCTGAAGTTGCCTTACATAACACGAACATGAAGTGAAATTATTTTTTCAGACAGCTTAGAAATAAAAGTGCCAACCAGAAAATAAATAAATAAACTGTATGATGTAATACAAAATTTGTAGGCGTGTTACAGTAGACCAGGCGATGCTGGAAGTTGTTCCAGGCACTGGTAACAACATCATTTAGAGACTTATAATAAGATTTGATTTAAATGTGTGCTCACTTATATTACTGACAATAGATGTGGATGGGTTTCTGCTACTGTGGTTAGGAAGTGTTAGAAAACTGAGGCGTGTGGCATTGTTGAGCCAAATATGGTCTGGTCCCAGTCCAGCAACCTCCAGGGTGGAAGGGCCTATTGAAGTCTGATTTGTTCCAAATTATTGTTCCTCTAAAGATATCATCTGAAATGAATGGGTATGTTTAGGGCTGTACTTTGTGGCGAACCATTGACATTTATAGCAGTAAATAGAAAAGCTTCATATCGTTAGCCTCATAGCATAATTGCCTAAGTCATTTTTTGGCCACTGTTAGAACATCATTAAAAAATACCAATGCACTTGCTAAAAATTGTGTTTTTCTTGTTTTCCGGAAACGTTAAAATATGACTTAGGCAATTATGCTATGAGGCCAACGACGTCAAACACGTTTTACCTCTTGGTTAAATATGTACACCATTAAACCCACTTGCCTTACATTGTGTAGATCCTGACGGAACCACAATACACTACAAGGAGTCTTGTTCTATAAAACTGAAGACACTAGCATTAACATACATATCACAAATTCTCAATCCTATTGCAATCTGGGGACTTTGGAGGCCGAGCCTACACCCAGAAGTCTTTGTCATGTTTTTTTTAAACTATTCCTGAATAATTAATACATTGTGGAAGGGTGCATTGCCCTTCTCAAAGAGGTTACTGCCATCAGGAATTACTATTGCCATAAAAAGGGGTACTGTATATGTACATGTAAAATTTACATCCACATGACTGGACAAAGGACCGCTTGCATTGTTATGCAGGATGGTATCCAGAGAATCATTCGTGGTTTTTACTTCTGAGTCAATCTGACGCCGTGGTTACGGTGCCAGCCCAGACCCAGACGCTGTAGCCTGACGTGTACTTCCTCAGTGATGCAGACTGCATGACCTATGATTGGTTCGAATGGTAGTAGCGTGTTTCTGCTTTAGTAATTCCGGATGCTTTTCAATCTCCGCAATTTTCGCAATTGATTGTTTTGGATCACTAAAGATGGAACACATCGAGAAAAGGTTAATTGAGGAGGTTCGGAGATACAAACATTTGTATGACTCATCTTCTGCAAAATTTCAGCGAAAGTTTCAGTTGCCATTGTTGAAAGTGAAGCAGGAAGCAGAAACAAAAATTAACCAGACTGGCAAAACAGACACCGCACTGATGAGCACACACTTATAAATTCCTTGCATCGGCATAGGCTACGTGCGTAGGTTGCTGCTTTCGTTCTACCCATTGTGCACCTGGTTCCAGGTCCATGGTCCAGTTGTAGCTCTCACATGCATTGTCGGTGCTCTTGGCAGTTGGGCTCTCTGACTGGTCTGCAGCTACAGCCCCATACGCATCAATGTGCAAATGGACTGGGTTCTGACAGCTTTCTGTCATAGCCATCTGCATTGAGCAGATGTTGTGTTGGATTAGGCCAGCCTTTAATCCCCACCAACGAGCGTTAGACGTCCATGACCGTGTTGCGTATTCTCAAGTTGTCCTTTCTTGGTCCACTTTGTCAGGTGCTAACTAACTAATGCATACAGGAACAGCCCATGAGACTTTGGGGGATGCGATGAACACAATCTGCCATATATAGCCCACCCCAGCGCCATTGCAATAATATTATCACTGTCCTTTCAGATGTTTTTAATATTGGTTTTGATCAGCGAAATACTGAGCTATGCGTTACTCCTACGAGGCCTCAGAGAACTCCCTCACTAACAGCCTTTGACATGACAAAAGACAAAAGTGAAACAAACTACACCAGATCAGCTTGTTTCACACTCCGAGTTGCAGCCCTGTTGCATAAGAGATTATCCTTAAAGCTCTCGCAAAGGAAGAGGAAGCACAGTGATATAGGAAGCCAAGAAAACAAGGAAAAGCTGCCCCTTCGTACAGCCTCTGAGGGCTACACACACTGGCCAAGCAAAACTCCTAACAGGTCAGTCCACACTGACACGTTCACATTCATTCGTTCTTATCTAACCACAAAAGAAACTACGGACCACAATACTCTGTGTACTGCTGCTTATCTTTGGACGACATTTAATATTGAAAAATACAGGCCTGACCAAGAGTTCAGTTGGAACAAATCTGCGACAAGCCCTCCTTCAACAGTCTAGTTTCCATCCAAGGCAGTGCAAACATTTCACAGATTTATCAGATTCTCATTTTCTGGCACATTATCTCAAAGCCAGCAGTCTGTGGCCTATCTGCGGCTCATTACCATAGTGCCTGTGATACATTACCACAGCATTTAATTTTCATGTGGTACTGGAACATCATACCACAGAAACATTTTTTCCAGTCACGCAGGAACATTTTTGCAACTAAAACTAACTTCTAACTGAAATACAATGTAGTTTGCATATCAGATGTGTTTCAAAAAGAAATATGGGATTTTATAAATGGAGGTCGCAATAGAAAATTACTTTTAAAAATGCATCAACACAACCCATAACCCAGCTTTGTTCAGCAACCCAAATGAAGTTAATTATACCCAGTAAACGCTGTCATCACAGCTTTAAGATGTTATAAAGCATACAACAGCAAAATAACACTTAATACTGCAATACGGGAACAGGACAGTATTGCAACTGGTCTCTATGGACATCTATCTTATTTGGATGATAATTTCAGTCTGAGACTCCATGATTATGGTGACCTGACAGATAAAGGTTTGTTCCCATTAGTTCCCATTTGGCTGCAAGGAGCAGCCATGAGGTTTTTGCGTTTTGGCAATTATTTGAGCACATTTGTATCTGAAATGCTGTGTTCGATTTAATGTCGCAGATCCAAAGTCTTGGGTTCGTTCAAGCTGGTTCGGTTGTACAACATTACTTTTTTCGGTCTACGTGACTTTGAATGCATTCTTTCCTCACAAGCAGTTCATTATCATTAACTTCTCTTTAATTAAAACTCTAGGCTTGCAGAATTACCTTGAATTCTATACGGTATACACCCTCAAAACTCCTGGCATTGGTCAGTTAGTTCATATCCAGAAGACGAGCTATGTCCGAAATCTACATAGTGTATTTTTTCAATCCTCAAGAGATTAACGCAACTCAAGAAACCGATTAAAAAAAGATACAAAGCAAACCTATTTCGGAGCTAAACTGTCATGCTGTGCAAGATTTCATAGCTCACTGGATTTTAGATTTATAGGAAGACTTGGTTAGAATGAAACAAAAGGGTTCAGACTTTACTTCAGTGAAACAAGAAGCAAAATGCATCATGACGGCACCCTGCGAACACACACCACACATTCAGGATGATTATTAAAATTTGCAGGAGGGTGAGCAGTTACTCCGAGCCATCAGTAAACTCTTTTGCTCTACGGAGCCTGCATTAATGTCTCTGGAGCATCAGTAACGTTTGCGTTAATACGTCTCCATTAGACCCCGCTGCCAAGCTCTCAGTATCTGCTCCTGGTGTCTGGAGACGGGAGAGAGGGAGAGAAGAAAGGACAGTCGAGTGTCAAAAGGGAGAAAGACGGAGAGAAAGAGGACAAAAGTGAGGGAGAGCGAGTGAGACAGATGGAGGGCTGTTGAGGTGGGAGGGTGTCTAGACAGATAGAGGAAGCCACGGGACAGCAGGAAAATGGACAAGAAAGGACAAAGAGAGAGGTAGAAATAGAAAACTGTGAAAATAACTGAGGGACAAATAAAGACAAGAAGCATGAGTGACAGAGAAAGAGACGGATCACGCAACAGAAAGACTTAAAAAGCCAAGCCGGAGTCAGAGCGAGGCACAACCAAGCGAGGGACTAATTTATTTAACGGGGTTGCCATGGGGAACAGAATCTATGATGAATGTGTGGGTTGATTATGCAACCAATTGACTATAATTCACCCAACTGACACAACATCATGACCAGTGATCCACAGGGAAGGATAACACTGGAAAAGGAACATGTAGGATGGGTATTGTGTTGGCAAAATACCGGCAGCCATTGACACACAGATACGTATACAGCCGGCTTATCAGGAAGAACACAAATCTGAGAGCTTAACAGCTTACACTAGATGACCTAGCCTCCAGGGGCCATGTCTAATGTTTTGTGGCTTCCGGTATGGCCGGGGGATATCTGGATACCAGAGACAGGATATCTGGGCCCGAGACATCCTGTACCATGTTCCGGTCAGTGTTAAATATCCAACTAGCAACCTCAGAAGGGAGAGTTGAGAGATGATGTCTGCAACCGGAAAGTTCACACACCGTTTGCTGTTAACCGAACCATTAGAACGACTCTATTAAAGGTATTTTCTTGATTAACAAAAAGTGTTTTGGCGATTTGTAGCGATTGGTCAATTCAACAACCGCAAACCAGAAATCTTCTCATACTAAACTTTCTGCTTTTGAAGGTTTTGCTCTTATCTTATACTCTCTTATCCCTCTGTAGACTTCACTTTTTACAATACAGCGCTGTATGTTGTAATAATTCAAGTGAAGACTACAGAGAGGTTCTAGGATAGGTCAAGATGTTAATCAACAGGAGTGCCCAGTACGTCGATCGCGAAGGTAGTGCGGGTAGATTGCATTCAAAAAGTGTTTTAGATGTTAGTCTCTCTTGTACCCTCACTATGGCATTTGACACTTGGTTGACGTACAATACAATGACCGACGGGCAGTTAGTCTGAGAACTCCCCACAGATGCGCATTCAAACACAAAAGTTGACGTCGCCTTCAGGCTTGCTCTGGGGGTTTCAGGCCGGGTTTTGTAAAGCGTCTTGAGATGATTTGTATTGTTATTGACGCTATAAATAAAATTGAATTGAAAAGTTCCAGCAAAACTCTAGCGAGCTAAGTAGCTAGCCTTCCAATTTATATCGACTAAAGAATCGGTACAAAAATGAATGGGAGTGCTGGACCAAGTAAGAAACCAGTGCAGTGCAAGTCATGGGAAACGTTTGGACTTGGCATTTGTGTGGATGTTACTTAGATATGTAGCACCCACCTTAACCAGACCAGCCATCCCCAGCAGGATGTAGCCTGACACAGGCACACACACAAAAACGCTTTAGGAACATGAAAAACAGCACAAGGTGTTGGCCTGGCATCCAAATTCACTAGATCCTAAACTGATCAAGTATCTGTGGGATGATCCACAGAGGCCCCTCCCCTCAACCCATAGGACCCAAAAGCCCCCACACTAACAACATTCTGTTCCCAGACACCACAGGACACCCTCAGAAGGCCCATGTAAATTCTCTGATGAGTAACAATTGTTTCGGAGGCACAAGGGAGACCTACACAAAATTAGGCAGGTGGTCATAATGTTATGTCCGATTGGTGTATATAATATATCATTTTGACTCATTGTAAAAGTCAGAAAAAGTTGGGCACCACTGCATTAGGGTAAGTAGAGGAGATTCACTAAGGTTGTAGAAAGTGTGCAGAAAGACTGTGTTGGTTTTCTCCTGCCGGCGATCAGTGTAGTTTTTTTGAAATATTTGAGACAGAGTCCCAGAAGCTCCAATACCTGAATTATGAGCACGGGAAGAATGGCGAGTTCAAGCACAGAGGCTTCCAGGTAAGTCTCTGTCAAGACTGGGAGATTTTTCAGAGGTTTTCCAGTGATGGAGATTTCTGCGGTTTAAGGACAGTTGGGGAGTTCAGCAGTAGAAAGGAGAGCTCACTATTGCTGGGGGGCATTCCGTTGGACTAAAAATGTAAAGACTGCTGGACGAATCCTTCACAGAATAGAAAATACTGCCTCACGGTTTAAGTTGGAAAGCCTAATCTGTGATGTGGAGATTTAAAAGAAGAAATAAAGGACTGGGTATCCTGAGGGATAATGAGATTGTAGGTTCTATACGCATTATTATGAATGCCCCAAGCCAGGATTCTTCCACTGATATCACTCTTAAGTACAAAACATAAAGTTCTCCACATACATTTTACTAACACAGCAGATATCCATAGTTGGTCAGTTCCACATTGAAAGTGTGTCTGATTTTACCATCTCTGTATGCATTTCAGAGCTTGTGTAAGTTTGAAAGGCCTGACGCTATGGCAACGAGATATGATTCATGTTAAAGAGCAACGCAGAAAAACGGTGAATCACCCAAATGAGAACATGAATTACAAATTAATGGCATCTCTGTTAATCAGGGGAATGTGTATTTTTTTTTTTTTACAAAATCGATTTATTCTGAAATGTAGATGTAAACACTTTTTACCACATGAGAAAACCGGAAACCGTTTACTCTGCTTGACTGCTATAGACACTGCTCACTACTCGTGTTTACATGGGAAATATTGTGATGTTACTTAATGGAAAACCATTCAAATGTTTTTTGTATTAACAATCACATCCCATGTATTTTTCCTATTGTGCATGTGTGTACTCTTCATGAATGAAACATTTCATATGATAAACATGTTTTGACGTCGCTCCACGTGGAGAGCAAAAATAATGCACAGAATATTGGTTTATTTTATCCTCCGTACATGAATCTTTTGTAAAAATGCAATTATCACGTGGCTGGCTGAGACCCCGGGCAAACAATGCATTGTGAAATGATGAATGCACAGCTCTGTCAAGCAATGAATATCTTTTCATTTTGCCAGCTTTTCTTCACCTTTCTGAGCTAGTATTGTTGGTACCGACATAAGGTCACCCTGACACTGTACTGGAAAAGTGAAATGGTACAGGCGTTTAAACACAGATGTCAGAATAATAATAATAATAATAAAATGGCTTTGATATAATAAGAGCAAGAGAAAATCAAACATTCAAAAGCACTGCAGAGACTAACCGAGCTGGATACAGCATTACATGTTAATTGGCAATGGCAAATCAACAGCTTGGTTTCAACCCACACCAGTACCTCACCCCTGCATCTCCTGCATTTTGTCAAATGGAGTGGAAATATTCTTGTGGCGAGCTGCTATGTCTCCAGCACACACAAAAAAAAATGGTAATACTCCTAGAGTAATCTGACAATGCAAAGCAGAGGCAGATCAAAGCTACTCCTGTCCTGCAAAGTGGTGAAGCTCAATCTGTTGGAAACGGTTCCTTGCAGTGGTCAATTGGTCAAGATGCATGTGCCACATAAGATGGACAAGTGCAAATTTGGGCACACACATTTAATATCCCAGAGGATGAATCCGGGAGTGTTTAACCTTTCAATTACCTGGTGTAATGTCTCTGCTTGCAAGGTGGATTACTGCAAATTGCAGTACAGACATGAAAGGAGGAATTCTGAAAATTTTGGTGATGGTACAAGTTTGCATCCAACAGCCTCTTGACTTTAGTAGAGTCGTAGCCCGGAAGCCATGTAAACATCCCCACTCACTAGTTGGATAGGAAACCTTTCTTTGGGAACTGATTATGCTCCTGTAAATATCTGCCAGGCCAATCAAATCATTTGGGCAGGCTTTATTCTGCGGTGATGGACAAAAGGGTGACAGCAACATAGTCATAGACGTCATCTGAGCGCCGCGCAGTTGATTTTGTTTGCAACAAAATGTCTCTGATTGGCTGTAGGACTATCCCATTGCGTGCCAAGGTATTTTTTTTTCTCAGTGTCTATTGAAACACCCCCCAGTAATGAAATCCAAATGGAATGTGCCAAGCTAGTAGGGTCATTCATGATCTCCAGGGGATGTATCCTACGGAGTCTGGTGATCTCCGGTACGTGGTTTCAAGTGAAACATTGTTTCTGTCTTTAAGAACTTTGCTGCTCTGACTTTCATCTAGCATCATCATTATATTGGCATCAACATTTCCCTTGCACATTCTAGCTCACCATTATGGCTCATTAGGACACTTAATGGAATTGTGCCTTTCCTACAGTGACAATTTCACAGTTCATTGTTCTATACAGTGACCAGAACCTCCTCACAGACCTGCTAATTGATCTTGTTAACATTACATTTTAATCTGCCGAATTCATTTTTATTTTTTTTAATTTATTTTTTTATTTTTTTGTGGCAGTAAACTGTGTTCTGCATGTGGAGTACAAAGTCAGCCATTAGACTGCTTTCCAAAAATGCCTACTGGTCGACTTTATTTATACTGTGGGATTTAGCTGACATGATTAACAAAGCAAAGTGACCCCATTATACCGCTGCAAAATCACTCATCGCTAATACAACGATCAGCTTAGTCATGAAAAATGTCGAGCAATAACACAACTGAGGCCAAAGGGAAAAGCAAGGCGATTGTTTTTCATTTTCTTGCAGCAAGTGCTCAGGTTGTCTTTGCTCACCAATTCTCCATTTATTCTGCATTTCATTTTTCAAGCTGCACTCTCCGCAGAGGTCAGGATTCTAATTAAAATGTAACGCACTGGGTAAACAAAGAATCCTCCAACCGCGTGAGACAACCTTGATAGTACAATGCTGGCGGTGCGGCGGACAGGTTGGTTTGAGTGAGCGAAGGGAGGTGTAGCCCTGGAAAAGAAAATGTCAAAAAGAGAAGACGCTATGGAGGAAAGATTTCTACTCATCTACCTCATGCATACAGTGATAAAAAGCTGGTGAAATATATGTGGATCCGCTCCTTTCCCGTTTCCTACAAGGTGGTTTCCAAGCCACACCAATAGAAAACATTACCTTTAATGCTTTTAACCAAATCACATTTAGTTGTCCCCAACTATAATCAGTTTTTAGGAGCTCTATAATTGAAACATGTGTTCTTTAAAAACAAATTTCAACGAAAATGGCCATGTAACAGACCTGTTTCAGCTCTTGAGACACAAAACCGCAGCGACTGAGAGCTATGTGTGTCGACATTGAAGCCTTGTTTCCAAAACCACAGCTAAAAAGGAGCTAACATCAGCTTAAGCGCCTTAAATATCGATGTGACAGTCAACAAAAATAGCAAAACCTCTTTTCGTGTGATATTAAGATCAAGACTGTTTTCAAGGTACTGCACTCAAGTTTAATATTATAGAAACTTGACACTCTTGCAAGTGCTGCTGTTTTGTCATATCTGCACAGATTCTAACACTATTTACAATGCGCTATACCCTTAATACAGTCTTGGTGCTTTTCTTTTGAAGGTCTAGCATGCATAGCCCTAGTTACTTGGAGCAATGTATTAAAAAACTATTTCTGAATCATGTTCCCTCTTGTGTTTGTCATATTATGTAGAATCGAAGAAATTTAAATCTTTAATATCAATTCAGTATAGGAAAATCATAGTGGTTTGTTTAGTTGTCCCTGTAAATCTGTGAGCTGTAGTATTTTACCACATTTGTTGTTGCCACCATTAACAAATGAACCAGGACTCTGCAAAATCCCAGCTCTACCATAACTTCCGTCTCTCGCATGGTGCTCTACAACCACAGCAACAATGTCACTAATAGTATAGAATTGAACATAAGAGCTTATCAATACGGTGCGCTGCAGATATGTTTACCCTATATGTCACGGTAGAATGGGCATCATCTTTCATTAAAGTCTGACACTTCGGCAAACTCTCAGCTCTACCGTAACTTCTGTTTCTCGCATGGTGCATTCACTGACATCAAGGACAAAATAAACATGCTTGGGTGTTTGGTGAAGTCGGATGCCTTTTCAGATTAGTTTGCATTGCAGTAGTACTTTTGTTGTATTTCAGGACTTACATATCATGGTAGAATGGGATCTTTAGAATCTTTAGTGAAGTATTTCCACACCCTTGATGAACCCACTGGGCTCCTCACCTGTCTTCTGAGATGTCAATTTAGTTACTGTCGCGCGATCGGTGACTAGTCAACTTGATGCTTAAAGTGTCGACTAATCGACTAGTCGGTACAACTACTTGTACCTGGGATACAAACTGTGTTCTAGCTCTGTGCTCTGTGCACCCAGCATCAACCCCAACAGTCTCCTGACAACTTGCATGCAGTCCATGGACATTAAAACATAGACCTTTATTCATTGGAAAAATAAATAAATAAATAAAAGTTGCCCCCTGTGTCCCTGCTTTTTTTACAACCTTGGAACCTTACAAACTTTACCCACACAAATGTAAATGTCAAGTCCATATAAGCTGATAACCTGAAATTTGGTTCAAGCAGGTGGAGCAAATATTTAATATTGCATCTAATATGATTGAAACTCTCCTTTGTGATGCAGTCTTGAATCATGAAATAAGTGAATCTGAATACATTAACCATTTCTCCTTGAGCCTTAGTTTTGCAACACATTTCAAACTGATAAAAAACAGTCTTTTAAATGTAGAAGAAAGCCACCTTTCACTGGCTGTGTCACCTTCAAGGAGGCAGGCTTCTCACCGTAATGACCCTTTTAATGAAGTTTTTTTCTTTTTTTCTTTATTGGAGTTGTACAGTGTAGTGAAGTGTACAGACACTCTCTTGAGTCTCGAATAGCTGGTGGATAACAACAACCAAAATGCTCCCAACTTCCCAAAAAAAAAAAAAGAGTCATGGAGCAAAAATAAACCGGCACTGCTGAAATATAGATCAAATACACCAACCCACCCTGCTATTGTACTTTATCTGTGGTGTCAGGAAACCTTGTGGCATCAGTTTTTTATTTCCTTTGGTCTAAAAATGAAAGATAACATGTATAGAAAATGTTTAAAGCTAGTCCTGTGGTAATGATTTGTAAAATACAACCACTGCAGAGGTGTCAGTGGGGGAAAATGGTCATTTTTCTCCATTTCTGAAAAGTTGCTCTAGATAAAAGGAAGATTTTGCGGGGCACCAGCATTATACGCCGAGTTCCTTTTTTCCTTCCCTATAGTCAGTTCCTGTGTCGCCGGCTGTCTGTCTCTCTCTATCTCCCCACCTATCTATTTCCAACAGCATATCTCACAGTAGCAGAGCTTTGCTGAGAACGGGCGTGAATGCTCACTCAGAGAACCTTTGTCAAGCAAAACAGCAGACTGCACAGCCAAACTCCCCTCCAATCTCCTTTTTTCCATATACCTCAGCTCCCCCAGAAGGACTGAACTCATGACAAGTGAACACAAATAAAAGCACAGGAACTCTGCCCTAGACAGTAACCCAGACTCACAAATTCATCCAACGAAACCCATGTCTGCTAAACACCATAATTAATCCTCCACGCTGAGATCAGAGGGCACGGACAGCTAAAGAACAGCAGCCCTGGAGCTTTTAAGGAACACTGTCAGTCAAGGATATCCATTAGCCTGGGTATTTTTCCTATGACTACGCTACACTGCTTTCAGTCGTGGGTGCAACCTATAGTGCAAGGCTAGATAACTCACTCTGCAAACTATGTCTAGCAACCTTGGCATGTGAGTGGTGACCTACATGATGTTGTGGGGGCGGAGGTGCCAGCGACCAACTACCGGAAACAACCAGCATCTCCCTTCACCTTTTCTTCCAGTGGGTCCTCACTTCTTACCCTTTTCTTTATAATCACACAATATGAGTGATGATTTCTTCACCTTCTACGTCTTGCTATTGTCTTTCCTCCCAGTCCTTTTATTCTCCTTTCTGAAAGCAACACTACTCTCTCACTATAAAAAAATAATTGTTATATAAATATGAGGAATCCTAGGCAAGAGACTTTTGAAAGCTTTCTGGGTTGTGTTTTTTTCAGGGTAGTACTGGCCAGTTTGTTTAAGTGGGATTTGGTTGCATGCAAGCAAACAGTCCGTGGGGGTGCCAAAGGGGTGTCAGCACTGGTATATTCGGCAAAAGTGAAGCAGAGGTTCCAAAATATTCACTTGATGTAAACTGTGTAAACTGCGAGTCGCACTGTAAGTAATGACTGGTGGAGGGAACAGGAATTCTGTGGAAATCTGTGACGTCTAAAACAATATCCAGGTATCAGATGGCAATAAGGAAAGCTCCAAAAACGTCTGTGCCATTGGGCAATAGCCAATGGGTGTGGACAAAAGCTACATATACATACATGAGTTTCTGCATTTTGCTGTGAGGGTCTTAAACTGAGATCAACATTTTCCTGCTGCCAGAGGCCAATTGGTTAGCTTTGCTAACAGTAAACATTTACAGGAAACCATTTTGCAATCTATGTGCCTTCTAGTAAGCTGCTAGCCTGGAAGCCCGTTCGACTTTTCCCGTTTGCAAAACTTTTGGTCTGGGGTTGCTTTTTGTTGGGAACTGATTATGCTCTGGTAAGGATCTGTTGGGCAAATTAAATTAAAGATTTAGTTGGGCTTTATATGATGCATAAGTAACGGCGAAGTAGTCATACACGTCATCTGACCACCGTTGTGTTGATTGAGTTGAGTTGTTTACAACAAATTGGCTCCTATTGGTTGGGGGACTATGAAATTGCATGCAGAGTTTTTCTTACTGTGTACTGGTCGAAACACACCCCATATCAAAATCCAGCCTGATAAGAATGGAGACTGACCATAGTCAGACTAGTAAATCCTTAGAGACTGGAGCCTTAATCCAGCGCCTTAGACCACTCGGTCACACTAGCTTACAGCAACCACACCTACACGTGATCAAAGCAAAAATAGTAACTGTTCAGGGTGTGTTCAGTTCCTGCAATAACACATGATTTATGATGTTGACAGAGAATCAATCTTGTCGACACGGGACAAAATTAAAGCTGTTTTTGATCAAACAGTTGACAAAACACTTCACAAAAGTACACAGTTCCAATGCTTTCTCAAGGTTGAAAAGTTTTAGCAGTGGAAACTATGCTGTAACACCATTTAAAGTCCTAGAACACAACTTTACCAGTCTTTTAGGGATGAGCAGGTGGCGCACAGTGGCTTGTTTAGTGGTCTTTTAGACATACTGTGCAACTATGATGATCACAACGAAATTGTCAGAAATTACAATGGCCCTCTGTTAGTAGAAAAGGTGAGCAGCTTCTTATTAAACCACAACAGCAAGTCTTGAGAAGGTTTCCAGCCAGCATTGAAGGTTTGTGATGAGACAGTGCAGGCAATTTTTTAGTTTTTGTCTCAGGTATGCAGCAGCAGTCCTTGTAAAGTGGGTTAATGCACATTCACAAACTACTGTTTTTTTCTTTTTCTTTTCATTATTCAACCAAAACCAATTGTTCTTGTGTTCTTGGTCTAAATGTTAATGCAGAATATGCAGCCTGTAAACTCCAGTTTCCAGTGTCACAAACTGTCCTTTGTATGTATGATTAACAAACCGCCACCTCCATATTTACCTGCCTTAAAATTTTAAGTTAGGTGAACGAATACAAAATGTTGTTGGAACGTAGCCTAATCTTATCTTGATTAATTAACCCATGTTGAGTAAACCTCTGTGTTCGTTTGGTTGATTTGCATTGGTTAGTTGACTGAACTCTTCAGCGTAAGCGGCTGAACTTGCAAATCTATTACAGTTCAATTTAAATTGAATGGTCATTTGAATTAAAACCCTTGATTTACTTCACTAACTTAATCTGTCATGTCTTTGGCAAACTAATGTAATTTTGCCTGATCTGATTTTATTTCAATTTGGGCAATCATCTCACTCCATTTTTAGTCTTAATTTCTAAATTAATTTCAGATGGAGCATGAAAAACTGCTGTATCGTGTTTAAATTGGATAACGTATTTTTAGTTAATCTCCATAATGACAAATAATTAAATGTATAGCTCAACTCTGGCGTTGCATGTTAATTCCTATGGGTGGAATTATTCCTTTTTTTCCCTCTTAGTTTCTCAAATTTATTCCATTTCTGAGGAATGTACGCACAGGCACTTGTTTTCAAAGTAGTTTTAAACGTGAGGGCCTTTATCATCTCAGTATCAGGGTAATAGTTGTTCAGAAGAGAGTCAGTCTTACAAAAATATACTCAACGCATTCATCTTCAATTAATTCAGTCAATTTGTTGGCCTATTTATAAAGGGATCTACAATTCCAAGTATTTATTTTGGTTCATTCAGCCATCTTACACTTATATGTTAAGTGGATCAGCCTAATCTCAATCTAGTATATTGAATAACCACCCCATTCCTATTCAACTTTACATTCGTGATTCTGTAATTTTTGATATTTCTATGGCTTTTCCATTGATTTCCACTCACATATAAGATATTGTATGATGTAAGGTACTCAACATATTGAGGGGTTTTCCATTCATGAAGCTTTTCACCTTTGTCGTGACTAGGGTTGCCAACCGTCCCTTGAAAAACGGAATCGTCCCGAATTTAGAAACAAAAGTACGCGTCCCGTATTGAGCTGTAACGTGACGCACTTTGTCCCGTAATACCGTAAGAATCAAAAATAGTGTGTAAAATGTCAATGGAATTAATGAATAACGGGGCGCTTTATATCAAAATTTACGTTAAAGTTATTCCCAGGCCTTCTCTGTGACCAATGAGCTGACAGCGGGAATCCCGCTCATCTCATTGGTCGAGGTACTGTCGCTTGGGAACAATATACCGGAAGACAACAAAGCAACCAACTTTTCCTGACACTTTATGTTTGCACTTTTCTTATTGCACTACTACAAGAGGAATGTTCTGCTTTCTATTGTTTTATATTAATTTTTACAGTTTTAAGTGAAGCAGGACAGGTTTCTGTTTAAGAAAGATATTTATTTTACTATGTTAATTTTGCTATTTTGTATTAAAATAAATTGTTGAATAATAATTTGTTTTTATATCACTCAAAAATATGCATCTAATTCAATTCAGGTTCAAGTCAAATAGTTAAAAAATCGTTTCACACACAAAAAAGGGCTAAAAAATTCACCACAACGGGAAGGGTGAAGGCAATCGGGTCGGCCAGCCCTGCCAATGAGGTGTCCCTAATTTATTTTTCAGGGAGTTGGCAACCCTAGTCGTGACTTTAGTTTGTTGCATCTGTACAGTACTTGTATTGTGGGGTTTGAGAAACATCACAGTTTCTACGTACCCAGGTAGAACATTGACCCCTTTGTGGAAGCTAATGGGAATCCTAATCAAGAATAGGATCCACTTTTAGGAGCTTGTTGTCAAAGAGAGAGAGAGAGGCTTAACCCATATTCAAATGCACACAAATCACACAAGCTCACAGTGGAAGTCTTCCGTAGTTTAAGCCTTTAGGCAAGGCAGACTTCAACCGCTGCAAACACAAGTAAACATCCCAACCCGACCACCCACGGGTTTTCTATGTGTGTGTGCGTGTTTTCCTGTGCATGTCTGCATTGTGTGTGTGTGTGTGTGTGGTGGAGAGGGTGTGCGGGGGAGGGCATGCGGATGGCTGGAGTTGACATAACATGACTCTGCAGTGGAGATTTAATGAGGGGAAAGACAGAAAGCTGCTGGCGTTTTGCAGTGTGTCACCAATCTGAAGGCCTCACCAATGGAGATTCATGAAGTGCAGCTGCTGTTGTTTACCCGTTAACCAAAGTGAATATACTTGCGTTATCTAGGTTTATTCATCTCATTACTTCTGTGATGCTCTGAATGGCAGATTTCGTAGTAGGGGTATTAATAGTAGGGGTTAAACGAGTCAAGTCAGCCAAGATCTGGTGAAAGTTGAGTTGACGTCGACTAATTGATGACGTCTATGAGCTGCTTTGCAATCAGCTTATACCATTGTGGGACAAATGAAGGTTTTTCTTATTCTTATTCTTATAAGCTCCGCATTACTCTGAGTCATTATTTTTTTTGTATTTACCATAAGTTACATTATTAGCTTTATTATTTGCATTATTCACATTTAAAGCATTCAGCTTTCCTGTTCATCTGCATATTTTTTTTAAAGGGCAGCTGAAAATAGAATACACTGTATAGAAAGTATGTCTTAGTGAGCTTTCTCTCCATTGTTGAGGCAGGAGGCATGGTCTGCCAGCCACGGAAAGTACAGATCACAAAGCATTCTGATCGTTGTAGGATTTTCCCTCTTGGATCAATAGGAACTAACGCAGTCCCCTTTTCTCTGTTTGTCTGGTCATAGACCACTAGTAGGACTGTATGTTCTCCTTGGTGACCTTCTGAGGGTGTCCTGTGGTGTCAGGAGAACAGAATGTTGTTAGTGGAGGCCTTTGGGTCCTATGAGTTGAGGGGAGGGGTCTCTGTGGATCATCCCACAGATACTTGATCAGTTTGGGATCTAGTGAATTTGAAGGCCAGGTCAACACCTTGTGCTGTTTTGCCGAGTTGTTCCTAAACCATTTTTGTGTGGTTGGTACTTGTCTAAGTAACTCCCACTCGGATGCCGGGTCCAGATGTTTCCCAGAAGAGCATTGCATTAACACAAGATGGTCGATGTTATTCAGATCCACTGTCAGTAGTCATAATGTTATGCCTGATCGGTGTATATATATATATCTGGGGGGAAAAAAAAAGTGGTTCCATCAGCACACATTTGTGAAACACAAATTGCTATTTACTAACAGCAACCATATATCACTATGTTTTCTTGTATCCACTAATTTTCATGTCACTTGGCAGACTGTTTACCATGTGAGACAAGTCCCATTGTCATCTGTCAGAGCTTCTCAGGAGGTAAAGGTAAGTCAACATTAAAACATACACCGTAGTCAGCATGTCAGTCAGGGGACTGGTTTTACACCTTAGCAAACAGGGCTGGAAAGAATAATAAAATGAAGGGATATGAAGAATGTGAAGTTGCTTTTAAATCAGTGCTTCCATATATGACTGCTGTTATGTGACTTCACAGTAATTATCCTAATTTGATTCCTTATAGATCTTTTCTAACTAGAAATGGCTTACTTAAAGCACATAGATCCACACTGAAGCTTTCACAACATGTCATTTTGTACATCAGATGTACGAAATTCAACAGCAATCCAACAGTGGCCAAACAATTACAATCAAACAATGAAAAGCAGGCAAAGACAAAGCCCAATAAAATCACAAGGAACAGAAAAGCACAGAACACTATAAGAAATGACTATACATTTCTGACATGGAAGTACAAAGACAAACTGGGAAGGAAACGTGGAGACTAAGGCCACGTTTACACGTACGAAAACGATCTTTTCCCTCTCCGTTTTCGATGGCATCGTTTCAAGAAATATCCGCGTCCACACAGATCCATTTCACCACGACTGAAAACGTTACTTCATATTCCAGGCCTATAGGTGGCGCTGTTTCGGTTTCAGAAATTCACCAAAAACGGAGAGGAAGAGGCGAAGCATGCGCATAAAGCTTGAGCGCTGTTTACAAATCGGCTTTAGAAGAAACCAAACTCAAGGAGAAATGATATTTTGCCCTGGTAACCATAATAGGCTCAATATCTTCTCCAGCAGGAACACGAGCATGTAGTCCACCATTGTTGTTGATGTTGTTATGAGACGTCTCGCGGGATATAAGAGGTGGAAGGCTCGAGGGGTGTGGCGATGACATCCTCGTTTTTCTCCGAACCCCGTTTCGCCCAGTTGACACGGCAACACATAACCGGCGTTATCAGAAATCTCCACTTTGGCCGGAGTTTTTAGAAATAATCATTTTCTGTGATAAAAACGGGGTTTTCGTGTAAATGAGAGGCCAAACCGCAGGGAAATATCTGCGTCTTCCCTTCGTGTAAACGGGGCCTAAATACAAGGGGAACAATGAGGCTCAGGTGAGACACATCAGGGCGGGGCTAGCAATCAGGGACCGCAGCCAATGGGGGATGTTAAGCTCACCTAAAACCCATAGTAAATCAAGTAAACTATCAGGTCCATGTGCATGACACTGGTCTCTATGGATTCCCACTGTCAGTAACATAGTGGCAGTTACTACGCCAGATTCATTTGTGATAGACTAAAGGAGAGATTAACATTTTTATCCTAGCCTAAAATGTCTTATACATTTGATAGTAGAAAACATCCCAACAGCCAAACAATTAACACAAAACACACTAGGAAAAGACATGAACATTTCTAACACAAAGTACAGAGACAAACTGGCAAAGAGGGAAGGAAACGCGGAGACTAAATACATGGGAACAATGAGGCACAGGTGAGACAAATCAGGGCGGGGTTAACAATCAGGGAAGGGAAGTGAAGACATCTGAAGCGACAGAGAGATAGTAACTTACAAAACAAAACAGGAAATGCCCAAAACACAAAGAAACTGTTAAACTTCAACTTTTATCAGAGAACAGCACTGAGGCCCACTGGTTTATCGTCCAGCGCAAATGCTCGCTGGGCCATGCAAGACGATGATGCCTGGTGCCTGGTGGTGTGGTCAGGTACAACTGCAGGTCGTCTAACACGCAGACCATGCTGATGCAAGCGGTTTTGAATGGTTTGACGTGACACTCGGGTGACTCTCACCTCCCTTAAACGTGCCTGGAGTCGAGTGGCATGCATCATCCGGTTCTGCAGGGCACTGTTCACAATGAAGCAGTCATCAGCGTGGGATGTGGCCAAAGGACGTCCACTTCTATGCCTTCTATGACTCTTCCTGTCGCTCTGTGTACAATCTGCTGATGACACTCTAAGCTCAGTGGCAACTTCCCTCTGAGAACATCCCTTTTGAAGACTCGCAGTGGCCAGGTGCTGTTGGTCAATTGTTAGGTGTCGTCTTGGTCTCATGATGTCAAAATTGTACAAATTGTCATTGGGCCAAAACATTTAATGGTCAAAAAGTCAACACCCGTATTAATCCAATTTTACAATCACAGGCGTGTGAATCATTATGTGTGGATTCAACTCCCCAGCAAAGAAAAATGCCATCGACTGAGGTCAACAAATCCTTTGCAAATATGGCAAATATACGATACTGCCTGAGGAACTAATGCTGGAGTAAATATCCACGTGTGAAAACGCTAATGTCAGAAATCAAACTCTAGGGTTGAACCAATGTGCTGTGTGGCGATCATTACAACATGTATTCTGCTTCTTCTTTCTGAACCGTCGAAATTTCAATGCAATCTCTCCATCACGCGGTCAGAGTATTGGGTTGCCCCACATCTGTACAGTCAGATAGCGTGTTTTTCTTCAAGAAAAAAAAAAAAAAAGTATAACATTTCCTTCAGTGAATCCTTTAAAAAGAAGAACAAGTCCCCTGGAAAGATTTTCCAGTAGATGGAATCTGACATTTCAAGTCAGTGAACTCTGCAACAAAGGGCACAATGCTGTGGACTGTGACAAGTCTAGTGAGATCTTGAAAGCTTGGGAATTATAGCACTGTGCCAAGGTTAGGTCACATGCACTCCATAGGATTGCATCCATATGTTCAGCAACGGTTTTCAGAAAATGATGGAAAATAATATAGTAGAACCATGGTGCAATACGTAGCCATAACATTGATATTTGTGAATCTAACAACGTACAAATGTTGCAAATTAGCCACAGAAAATAGTCACTTGAACCCATGTTTGGATGAATAAGGCTGCAACAAAGGAAAATCACTGCCTGCAGAGTGGATTATGGTGAGGGAAAACATACCCTATGTGTCGAGTTTGCGAGAAGAAAGAGTTGAAATTGCTTCCACTCGCTATTCAGACTATTCTATAAACAATCCACTCACTAGATGCTGAAGGTTTTCTTTTTTACTGATCCCCTGTTTGCCTCTGCTCGGGCGAACAGATAACCTGCTTCCGTGCTTATTACTGCAGCAATCTGACTGCCAGAACACTGAGAATGCTGATATTAGAGGATCCTGCAAAACACAGCATTCAATTTCAGTGGTTCTGTACGCTCGCTGCTGACATTTTACATTTGTTATTTCTATATTTTGTGAGCAAACGTATGCTGAAGTTTAGTCAAGAAGCATGGTCAATGAAGAAGCAAAGTGCATTATAGTGATCGTTGCTTGAAGGCATATTTTAAGTCGTGTGCAGTTTAAATGATCATTAATTGCATTGGAGTTACTAGTCACACTGAATTCTGAAACATTTCTGCAAAATTTATATTTATATTTATATTTACTGTGAGAAGACAATAATTGTGCAACTGTGAAGTAAACAGAAGCTCAGGTCATGTCCATTTGTGAGCAAATTTGTTCCAAAATTATAAATATTTCCTTTTTGTTCACATTTACTTTGCAGATATATAATGCAAATGCATGAAACAATAAACATCCTCACTTTGTCAAAAGAGCTTTGTTGAATCCACTTCATTTTGAACAGCTGTACACTCGTCCATTTATATTATAATCAGCCAATCATGTGGCAGCGGTACCACGTGTAAAATGAAACATTTTAATGCTCAAACCCCACATCAGAATTTGGAAATATGTGATGTCGTTGAAGTTGACCATGCGTAAATATCCAGTGAGCATCAAATCTGAAGATGGAAAGGTGTTGATGGAGATAAAGGTCAGAGGAGAACGCCCAGACTGACTGGAGCTGACAGGAATGTTGGGGATGGGTTGGGGGAACTGACGCCGTAGACCTCAGCGCTAGCATGGAAGCGAGCCTGACTCCCCCCGCAAGTGAGGTAAAGTTGGTCCGGAGTCACTCCGCTGTGGAGATCTGTGGAGCTGATTTAGTTTATTGGCTGAAACATGGTCTGGTCTAGGTGGTCTATGTCTGAGTGACATCTGCACGAATGCCAGGTTGAAAAGGTTTCCCATGAGAATGTTGTACTGTCACAAGATGGTCAATGTTATTTCGATCCCCTGTCAGTGGTCATAATGTTATGGCTGATCGGTGTATACCATATGTACTCCTTAATAAAGTTTAGGTGCACCAAAACAATGGGCCCTTTACAATAAGTGTCACAAGAAAATTATTGTTAAATGGGATTGTGCTTTTTCTGAATCCCTGGAGGTTAGGAAGTAGGTGGGCAGAAAATATTGTTTAGCCTTTCATTCAGGAAGGTCAAGCAGTATCACTCTTAATATCTGGTATCTTCCATCAAGGCAACTTAGGCCGCCTTGAGCTGTAACGACCTAAGAGGCACTACCGCCACTTTCAAGTATAAAGTAATGGAATCATTTTGCTTTTACCCCTCCGTCAAGATATTGATGCATTGCTGAGAACCAAATGTTCTGAGAGGCAACAACATCATTTCAGATCCCAACAATTCTGCTCACACTGGAGTGCCCTAAAAGGATAATTCTTCATTTCATGTATGACACTCAGATGGCTCTTTGGCCAGAGAGCTGGTAAAATACTCAGGGGAAATTGGACTGGGTCTGCTGCTACGTAATGAACTTTGAAGAGGCACACACATCATTGTGATGTACAACTTTTTTTGGAAAAGGATGCACGTTACGATGCTTGCTTTGATGATGTGTTTGAACGCAGCCAGACACATTGCAAGTGCACTCAGTTGCTTCTTACATTAAAATCATTGCATTTTTTGAGGAGCCTTTGATTTAAAATATATCTGCCAAGTAACATGCACAAGATTTCCTTGCTTTCACAGAGTCAATGATACAGTATTGTTGCACTGTTGCATTGTTGCATTTAATCTCGCATAAGTTCGTTTTCACACGGTAATCGAGACAATGTTCTGACACGTCCTCACCACTATGTTCTTGCAAACAGTAATCCGATTAGTCATAATTTTTCCAAAAGTTTGGAAAGTCAGATTTCAGAAAATCAGGAATCAAGTTACAAATGGAAGATCCGCAGCAAGTGTGGGCGTTGGCATTTATTCCTGTTCTGTTCTTTGTCCTGTATTTGAACGCGTTGAGTTTAATTAGGCATCCATGCACTGAAAACAACATTTATGTATATTTGATGAGGAGGCGCACAGCTGCCGCCGCACACCTTCGAAGTAGAAAAAGGTACTGCCAGACACCTCTGTGAAGTGCACACTCTTCCGAAGACGCGTCACATAAACTGCTTGGTTATATAATTATGAGGCAGTCGAATCAGCCCTTGGGTGACGTGTGTTCACACTGCAAACAAACTGCTTCAAGGGGAAATTCCAATCGGACTGAGACCTTTTCTAACCAGACCGGTTCATTTGTTCCGGGACGGGGTGTGATTGCCGTGTTCACACCAGCCCAAAGAGCCAAACTGAAGGGTAGACTCTCCTGGTTTCCTCACAATGACCTAGGTGTGAAAGCACCCTTAGATACTACAACCGTCAAAATACAGCTAATGTCGTAAAAGGAATATTTTGTTGATGGTTATATCTCGATATATTTGTGCTGACATCAGCAACTTACATAGATTTAACGCATCTCCCTATGGATCATTTGGCTGAACACTTTAAGTTTAAGGAAACAAGGATGTGATATATTGATACAAAAGTTGCCCTGGTTTCTTTTGGAGTACTCCAGCTAGCATAGGGTTTCTCACTATAAAATCTACCCCAGGTCTTGGAGATCATGTACAAAAAAGAAAAATGGGAAACTCTGGAAAACCCAATCAGAAGTAGGATACTTGACTCGATGTAAACAGAATCATTGACAGCAACACTCCCTGAAGTCACAGCGTTTATAGCGTTATAGTGTTATATGGTGTTTGACATCATTAATATTGCTAATAGGCTAGCTGGGATAATAATAAGAAAACATCTTTGCAGTGTTCAGTTTTATAGGCTTAAGAACAATATGCAACACAGAATAAAAATCTAAATGAAGGCATGCTATATTTACATTTGGTGTAACAGAGATACAATGCATAGCTGCGGTTTTTGTTAAAGGGGAATTAGCATTTTTTTACAACCTGGACCTTATTTCTGGCATATAATATGATTGTTTACTCACCCATATAACTTTAGTGTCATTTGGGGTTGTTCGGAAGATATTTAGATTTAAAAATAAGGTCCAGGTTGTAAAAAACGGTAATTCCCCTTTAAATCTCACTTATTTTGACAGAATAAAACTGCAAGTTATTACACATGTGATGTGGTTTTCTCTTCGCTGTCTCATGTTTTTTATTTTACATTAGGTGCTGTGTGGTCATTAAAACAGCAAAAGTGTCATAAAAATTCTATTTGAAAAATATGCAGTCTTGACCAGTCAATTACGCTTTCCCATTTTTGTCGTTTTATTCGAAAGAAAAAAACTCAAAACCCATTTCAAGAAAAGTTCAACTGCTTTGTCAAAGAACCAAACCAGTTTTCCAAAAAAAAAAACGTCTTTTTTCACGTTTCTCTCATTTCTTCTCCATTGAAGCTCAGACAACAAACTGTTAGTATTCCACCGCGTATCTATACACCTTTACAGCCCGGGGGGAAATCAAAGAGAGGAAACCCCATCCCAACACCGCAATTATGTCTCTCTGGTTGCAGCGGATGGAGGGAATAAAAACAGATGAGCGGATAGGAGATTAAAAAATAACAGGAGGAATGGTGAGAATTGGAAGGAATGGGAATTGAAGGGGAGGCTGAAGGCACAGATGGGATGAGGTAGAGGAGTAGATGAGATGGCCTTTTAGGAAACACATCAAGCTGATTGGAAAGAAGATAGGAAGGGCGTGAATGAAGGTGGGAAAGATAGAGGAAGGAGGAAGCCAGGAGAGCTCAGCGAGACGGCTTTCAAGTAATATGAGGATAACGCGGCAACTGCAATATGCTCAGGAGATCCTGGTTCATTTTCCATTACCTGCTCCAATGAGAGTGGCTCCCGTGGCTTTTCAATTGGGCTTGTCAGCAATCCTTATATACAGTATATATATACACAAAATATATTTTGCTTTCCTGCAGAGCCAACCCATCTCAAAAAATTATTTAGAAATAATGATGGCAATTCTTTGTGGCTGCCTGATGTAACCACATCTAAGGCTAAGGAATCCTTTACTATTGTGTTATTTATTATTACTGCTTCCACAGTCATACACATTAGATGTCCTTAACATTTTCCTTCCCCTACAAAAATGACAGTATACACACACACATACACAACAGGATAATAGCTGTGTTGAGTGTGTCAGCTTACATTCAACCTGTTGATTCTAAATGTAAGCTGTACTCCATTATGTCGCACTACTTCCTTATAGGAGCATTTTTGGAATATTTAATATCGTTGCATAATTTTAATCTTTCATGTCATTTATTCTGTCTCAGTCTATGAATTGGTGAATACTGCACACCTCACACTTTTCACAGTAATTATAACACAGTGTTTAGCACTGTCACCTTGCAGCAAGAAACTACAATTTAAATATCATTCAATAACTGGCAGCGAGCCTGGAAGCCAGCCTGACTTCCCCCACCACTACATCCGTGTGGCGCATAGTTGGTCTGGATTCACTTCGTTAGGAACTGATAATGTTCTGCTGGTCCAATTGAACTGATTGGGTGGGCTTTATTGACTGAAACACGCCCCATGGGGAGTAGAAGTCGGCAACTTCCGGAAAGTCCGTATCATAACTTTCGTCATCGTAATTGTCAAAATAAGCAGTTGTGCTTTTTTTAAAAATAGATTTAATAAACATGGGTATTGGTTAAAACGTGTTTGATGTGAAACTAACCATTTACAGCATTTAAAAATGACATCTGTGTGCAAAGAATTGAAGAAGTCTTGTTTAGAAAAGTATTACAACTCAAAAACTTTTCATACAGTGACAGAAGGTGCTTCAGCTCCAGTGAACACAGAAGTTCGGCTTTGGCAGACTTTGGGAATTTATAATACAGTACATATTTTCAGTAACGCTGATACATGCTGTTATTGGAGATTAAAAGGCATTAACAGTGGCGCGTTTGTCTCCAATGATAATTTAAGGAAGATAACTGAGGGAGCTACTCCATTACACACTGGAGATCCTGTAGGTCCAGACGGGCCCCGTAGAGGGTTGTAAGCGCCTTCACTATTAGTAATTAGTTTGTTTTTGTTGAAATTATATGACTTCCTGAACAATAGCAAGATGTTTTGGTTTGTATGATGTCAGGTAAAATTTATGAATTCCTTTATTTTTGTGAATATCTTTTTGTCGTACACAGCTTCCGTTTGTTGGTCACAAATGAACAGGAAGACAAACTTTATTGTGAAAGTTTACCGTCTTAATACACAGGCATCGCCATCATTGCCGTGCATCGCAACGCATAAGGCAGTCTAATGTTGTCCATGAACTGTGGTCGTTTGTTGAAATAATTTAAGAACGCAGTTAAGAATCATGCAGAGTGCAAACAGCCATGATGGGGGTTGGGGAGTACTGTCAATGCACTCGTAGGGCCTTCATAAGTTTAAAGGGGTTTATGGTTGTCATATGCCAAAGAGTAGTCATCTGGGGACCACGGAACAATTGCTCAGGTTTTCCGGTATTGGGGGTGCACCTCTACCAGAACAGGCTGACTTTTAAATGAGGAAACTGGTTGAGGAGGACTTGAACGCACGACCCAACAAGGTGGTGGATTGAAAGTCTTTACTAGAAACTGGAAAAGGAACAGATAAGAAGAAGACTTCTGACATGAAGACAAACTGAAAATAGTGGGAAGGGAACTCAAGAGGCTAAATACCATGGGGATAATGAGGCACAGCTGAGATGCATCAGGACGGGGTTAACAATCAGGTGCAGCAACCCACAAGGGGACAGGAAGCGAAGACATCTGAAATGACAGAGAGTTAGTAACTTTCAAAGTAAAACAGAAAATGCCCCAAAAAACACAGAGAGAGTTAACTATAACCGGACTCCGCAGAGCCGGATGTGAGAGACTTGGTGGTGACTGGCTGAAATAAACTTTTTTCATTTAAACACCGGGAAGTATTTGTTTGTGAGGCATAAAATGACACCTGTGATTAATGTCAAATAAACGATCCCATATTCGACAAATTTTCACCCTGGATTCCATCCCGTCGTGGCGCCGCGAGTGCTCATTAAGATTCGGAAACCTTCTCCGGAACACCTTGTTTCCTGTCTGCCGCTATTCTGCCGGGCATATGTTGCTTAAATGGGATGAGAATTTGGGGATTTGGTTCTTCTATCACCTTTCCGTTCAAACCATCTGTCTCTGTCAGAGATTCGGATGCTCCATTTGAGCTGGAAGAATCACATTCATTTCCTTTTTTTCCTTTTTTCCCTTATTTTTGCATGAAAACAATGTGATTCGTTGCCAAATCCATCTTGTTGGCAAACAATGTAAAATTCACAGAAGCCGTAGAAGCTGCCAGTCTCCTCAGTGATGATCTTGCCTGTTACAGTAATTACGCTTATTATGCCGGTTTCTAAAATAATGGTGGTGCATAAATTCTCCTCATGACAGCTTTGGTATCAGATCCTCATTTCCTTCACGGTCTTCTCTTTTATTTATTTTTTTATTTAAAGGCACCTGTGGGTCAGCACTCTCGTTTTCTTTCTCCTCATATTGATTGGAGATTGAATCCTCTGTGTTTGGAAGCTAATTAGCCATAACTGAAACAATTACAGTAAGCCTCGAGCAGCAGAGCTATTGAGCTGCTGGTACGCTAACAGGCCTGTATAAATGTAATCCAATATTTCTTGTGTGAATATTAAAGCAAATGCAGGTCACCACGGGCCAGTGTGCTACCGTTAAGAACCCAAATCCAGGTTTATGCATGCTTATATTCAATACAGGCGCATGCACTCAGACATAAGCTACAACACACGCTAGCGCAAATGTAAATTGGGATCCGCTGCACAAAAGAAAAAAAAAGAAAAAAGCTTTCTCTCCCTTTCTCTGCTTCTGTGTATCTGTCACACACACTAAATACACAAACCTAAGCACAGCTAGGATATAAGGCTGCTTGTTGCTAAGGTAATAACATAACCAGGTCACGAGGCTTTGCTTTCTGGAGCACGGAGAAATATTACCAACACATTATAGATTTGTGTATTGTGGGTTTACGTGTGTTGATTTGTCTGTCTTTCGGATAGGGGTGGGGGGTGAGTGACAGTTAACGCATTGTGTTTTCTGCTTGCCCATTCGCCTTTTGAAGAAATGTGTGCTTGCCAAGCGCGTGGTGTTCGCTCTCCATGCAAATCCCGGGGAAAAGGCCGAGCGTTGCCCGAGCGGCTTGCTGGCAGTGAAATGCTGGATTCCATTTACTGAGGCGTCAACACGTCACTCATAGCTGTAGGATTTCTTGGATTTAACTCGGCGACAGGTCACTTAATCGGTCCCTCGCGCACTTAGCCAAGCAGGAAGCGTGCATTTTGTTTTCAATAACGCCTCTTTTCAGATGCCACCATGGATTTTCCAAAGTGTAAGCTTTCCAACGAGCTGAAAACTAAGCTCTTGTTTTGTCAATTGATTTTTCCCCGCGCTTTAAATTTTAAAGTGGGTTTGTAATGAGTCTGAGGATTACAGAGCTTACTCAGCACATTGGAGGCGGTGTAAACTTTTCATTGAAGTGAGAAAATGGGGAAAAATCTGAGTTACAAGCTTTCCATGCACCATCATTAATATATTCATTGAATGTGGCTCTGAGCCAACTGTTACTGCTACTCCACGCTGGACTGGGAGAGGCTGCTCGGCTTTGTTAATAATCTCAGGGCGCTTGGAAATGCAATTTGAAACAGCATGGCTTTGCAATAATCTTTAAGAGCCACTTGAGTCCAACTTGTCAACAGAACAAAACCTTGCAGTACAGCGGGGGACTTCATGTAGCAACACGGTGAACTGTCATGCTGAAATTAGCCGCCTCTGCGGCAACTTGCGAAGGACAGTGTTGAAGCCCTGACTACATTAATAGGATGGGCTTATTTGCTCCACGCAACATTTAGTAGCATCCACTGTATCCGACATGCACAGCAAGAAGGTAGGAACCAAATGCAGGACATGCAGACAAGGAACTAAAGATTGGATGAAATAATAATGTTTAATGAGGACTTATGAAGAAGGTAACAAAGGGCGCTGCAGAGTGTGGCCGGTTAATCCAACCAAAAATCCAAAAACCACAAAGAAGAAAAACTCAAATAACAAGGAATCATGGAGAGCTGAACCGAAGCGTAAAAGTACAGAAAAATGAATGAACAGACTAACTGAAAAAGGGCAAAGGGAAAGACAGGACTATATACGTATACACATCGAGGCTACTGAAGCACAGGGAGACTACTCAGCGTGGCGGGCACGACGAGAAACCAATCATGTAATCAGAGGGAAAACATAGACTGGAAGTAAAGCAAGACACCAACAAACCAAGGAAATAACTTTCTGAATAGAAGCAGGAAACACAAGGAAAACCAAACAGGATTACAATGCCATGTCAGAAATAGGTCATGCTTCCATACCCTGCAAAACTACGCTTCTCACAGAAGGCTTTGTAGGTAAAAGACTACTTGGCTTAGATGTTCTTCATGGTTTTGGTGTTTTTCTCCAAAGTCTTGCTTATGTTAGATAGTCAGTGAAAAGTCAGTTCACAGACCCGAGTAATTTTGACAAGCGGAGGATTGTAATGGTCCGAAAACTGGATCAGCGCATGCGCTAGAAAAGTCCGATCAACAGCAGCTCCAACGCCAACTGACTTACAGGCCTTGATATCTGGATCCAACATTAGCCCACTGTCAGCTGTAGATCCTTCAACAGCCCTTGACGGCTCCGTTTTTTGGGGGGAACGCAAAAGACAATCACCAAATTAGCCATTCATTCATTCACTTTCAGTAACTGCTTGTCCTCTGGAGTGTCGCAGGGGAGGGGCTGGCGCCTATCCCAGCCGTCATTGGGCGAGAGGCAGGGTACACCCATGACAGGGCTAACACAGAGAGACAGACAACCATTCACACTCACACCTACGGCCAAATTAGGATCACCAATGAACCTAACCAGCATGTCTTTGGACGGTGGGAGGAAGCTGGAGTACCCGGAGAGAACCCACGCAGACACAGGGAGAACATGCAAACTCTACACAGAAAGGCCCCAGTCAGCCGGTAGATGAGAACCCAGAACCTTCTTGCAGTGAGGCAATCAGTGCTAACCGCAAATTAACTATGGGCTGTCATTATGTTTTGGGTCACCTCTCCAAAAAAAAAAAAAAAAAAGTTTTCTTGAGCATTTTCCAAAGAAGCCTTCTTTGTTTCCCTTGATAACTGTGGTCAACTGACGAGTCAATGATTTGGCTCATTCACTTAATTGTTGTCATGCTTGAGTATGTCTGCTGAGAGCACTGTGGAGCCTGGAAGCAGCGGCTGACAGGATGTTTCTTTCAACACTTAACTAGATACGCTTGTTTGTTTCGTTAGTTTGCTTTGGAGAGCCTAGCAGAGTGTCGATTCTGTCAGCTACCACTCCACATGACTTGCCTTTGCTCCTTTGATGTGGCCGCCGTTATTTGAGGAACGTCGAAGTCATGGGTTAGGAAAATGTCGCACAGGTTAGTGCACTAACAGATGAATTCACTCCTCTGTCATCAGCACACAGCACACTCTAACCTATCCAAAGCTTGTTATCCATCAGTGGCTTGTCTCTTCAAAGGTATTCTGAAGCCCCCACCGATCTCTATTCTCTGCGGGCCACTGCCTTAGCCAACACATCGGGAAAAGAACAGTAAAGGTTAGGCACCACAATCTGTACAAATGTTGGGTTTATTTATTTATTCTCCCTAACCAAGCGTTTAATCATCCGGGGAGCAGGCACGTGTTATCTCAAAAACATAATTGCAACCTGCAGCTGGAAACCTTCTCCTGGGGTTTGCATAGATAACACCACGAGGCCAAATCGCAGAGCACTGAGGGTTACCATCGGGGCTGCAGTGTATTAACCGCGCCGTGACGCAGCTATCATTGTGCATAAGGACCACTGTGAACGAGTCCAACCACTTCCTAAAGGGCGAAGCCAAATGAATCCGACTTGCGACCGCCCACCACCGCACAGATGCGATCAGAGCCACCCATAATCCCTCAGAAAGTCTTTTGCAGTGTAAATGAAACACAAACAGTTGTTTTTGTATAGGCTGGGATCGGAAAATGTAAAGAGTTGTAAGTCTGTGATCATTTCCAGCTGTTTTCCGCCGTGCATTTATATGATTTTTGAGAATTTTCCTAGCTCTTTGGCTGAAGATGATTGTTTTACACCTGCCTGGCATTTGTTATAACCCGTGCAGGCCCGTTCCTGCCCACCTCCATGACACATCTGTGACAATATATGAGTTTAGACAGCTAATCACACAAGATAATGCAGGTGTTGTTAGTGACCTATCACTTGCTGAAGAGTGCGGGCAACAGTCACTCTCCCTGCTTTTCCGTCCTCGGCGTAACAACTTGTCACTTGTGAGAAGAATATTTGCTCTAGCAGGTGACCTTTTGGCTGCTGCTTCTAACTGCCTCAACATCTCGGTACGTCTATATGAAAAACGGCTCCTTACAAATGATGTTTCATTCGGCACCTTGGCTGTTTGTTGAAAAGATGCAGTTTGTCCTATTTCTGATGTTTGTGATCAAGCAGCAAACTCAAAATTGCAAAATCTCAGTGTATAAATGTGTGGACCAAAGAGCTCAGTGCGCCTACCAGTTTCAACACGAGCCCAGCTGGGGGTAAAATCCTAGCTCGCCGCGCAGCGACGCAACCCAACGCTTGGTGAAAGCACATTCTGGAGGAGGCCTCAACGTGGATTTTATTCGGCGGCACCTCTTTATTTCCGTCCCTCCTAATCTCCATCCCAGGAGGCCTGTTCCAAAACCAGATAAGACGGGAAAGGAAGAGAACAACCTCAGCTTACACTGGAAGAGACAGAGGAGGACAGCTAATCCCCGTTTCTGCACGAAAGCCATACGTATACAAAAAAAAAAACATATACATACAGTCAAAAAACTGCAGCGATATTGTGCTGCAGCAGCTATGCACTATTGGTAATAAAACAGCTTGCATCTGTGTCATGTCATCGCTCCTTGTACAAGCCACGCCGTTGGCTAAATGACAAATGCAATCAATACAAAGTGCACAACCACAAAGGCGGACTCGGATAAATCGTATCGATTTTACACAGTCGCAGAATGACGCCAACCCTCCCAGCATGCTAAGTAAGCTTTAGGAAAAAAATTATAATTGTATTATAATTAAACAGCATATTCAGAATTGAATGCGTGTGTCCATTCCATAAGCTGATGAAAAATAAAACATAAACAGGACACATATTTATTTTTAGCTTTCATGAATATTACGATACAGATAAAAAAAAAGAAAAGAAAAAAAAAACATATTCAGAATCACATTTTAGTGTTTTGTTTTTGTAAGAGCGCTGTGGATGGCTCAAGATGCCGCCTGTGATCATATGCTACGCGGCCAAATATACAGTATGTGGGCACATGAACGAAGTAGCCGAGACCTCAGCATTACCAGCTGTGTCTATGCTTTAAACATCTTTATAATTCCATTCTCTTTTAAGCCGTGGCTTCCCCATCCACCCACAGGACCTTCTACTGAGTCACACTAACCCTGGGCTATATTCCAATTGTGCATTAACGGACTTTAATAAAATATTCAAGTCACCCAGTCTTAGACATTTTCTAAAAATGTGTAGCACTTCTTGTTTTTATAAATAGTCAAGATGAAACCAGATTAAAAACAGAGGGCGTTTGTACCTTCGCGTGCCAGAGGGTACTATTATCCCATCATTTTTTTTTGTGTGTGGTTTGTGTTTAATCATTCTTAGTCGGTAGGAAGCAGTGTGATCTGACAGAATTCATATTAGCCGACGGACAAAAAAAAGGACACAGGCATTAGACTTACTGGGCACAGCGAGTGACGAGAAGTCCGACGGCGGGGGCTGCGGATGTGTTGTCGACTGGCTCTGTGTCCGTGGGCTCGTGGTGCCATTTAGCTCTACACTTAAAGACAGGGCAGGCAGTAAAAATGCCACCTAGACCAGACCGGCCACCCCCGCCCCGTAGCAATGACACCCCTTGATGGCAGCAGCCATCCCCAGCAGGATGCAGCCTGACACGGGCACACACACAAAAATGCTTTAGGAAGAACTCAAAAAAAAAAAAAAAAAAAAAACACGAAAAACACCACAAGGTGTTGACCTGGCCTTCAAATCCACTAGATCCCAAACTCCCAAAGTATCTGTAGGATGATCCACAGAGGGTCCTCCCCTCAACCCACAGGACTGATAGGCTTCCACCCTCAGAAGGCGCATGTCCATTCTCTGATGAGTCACAACTGTTTTGAAAGCACAAGGGAGGTTGTTAGTGGGGGCCTAACAACCTCCCTTGTGCCTGGTCTGGTCTAGGTGGGTGGTACATGTCTAAGTAAAATCCAAACGAATGCCAGGTCCTAAAGTTTCCCAGCAGAACACTGAATTGTCACAAGATGGTGAATGTTATTTACTTCTCCTGTCTGTGTTCATAACGTGGTGACTGATTGGTGTATTCTGCATTCAGTGTCATCCCAGCTTTGCTATCCCACACCTTCTGGTGGGGCTTATTTATGGTGACACCAATAAGTGATCATTGTTGTGACACCGTATAATGTGAAGCTTTGAAGATGGTCGAACTACTGACACCACAAAAGACAATCTGCGCCAAGCAAAGACTGGATTTATTGAAATTGCTGCATCAGAGAAGAAAGATATGTCTGCCTCTTACCAATGCACAAATCAAAAGAGAACAGAAGGCCACAGACTCTGGTGGGCTTGCCGCGTACAAACAGATAGACGTTTTGGAAGAAAAAGAATGTCTCTGTTGATACTGCGTGATATGCGAAGGAGAGGCTGTCGTGCAGTCTATTCAGGAATTAAGGGACAGTGGCGGAAAAGGGGCTAACAAGAAGTCTGACAAAGAGAAAGCAGGGCTCCGGCGAAGACGTTCAAACTCCAGCGATCTGCCAAAAGCTCTCGCTCGCTTCCACTTCAAACTAATTTTCTCATTCTCTGCCTTCTACTTCCTCCCCCTTCATCTGTCTCCTCTGTCGGTACATATCTCTTATTTATCGTTTCCTTCTCCCCGCACCCCTGGCACTTCATATCCCGGTTCTCGCCATGAATTCGCAACAGAGACGAGTTAAGCAGCTGGTCGCCGCAGTGGCAACGTAGATTTTAATCGTGGCCTGAGAAAAGCTTTCAGCGACGATAACTTTGTTTGGGGCACTTTTGAAAACGTGGCCGCATCATCAATCTTACAGGAAGGAATGCGCGGAAAACATTTAATCTAGACGGTGCGGAAGACGCCAGTGAGGAATAACGTTTGTTACGTCGTCTCTGGTGAAAGTCTGACTTCCTGTAGATAGGATCACATCCAGGCTAAAATGTTAGCAGTTACCTCAACAGCCCGGTTAAATAGCTTTGTCATTAGTTAATAATTTGCCATGACTTAAGGTACGAATCCCAGGTACGTAGAAGGTATATAGAGACATTTAATGAAGACTTCTGGGATGCCCGCGGAGAGGCAGAGATCGGGAAGAGGAGGGTCGTGCAGCAGGCGGCCTGTCGATGGAGGGACAGAATGACTGAATTTAAATCACAGGGGCGATGGACTGACTGGTTCATTGGATGGAAGCAGTGACGTAGAAACTGAGAACTGATTTTCGATGGAGTGTCGGAAAATGGAAGAGGTAAGGAAATAGAGAGACAGCCCACATTCGCTGGAGGGGAGCGCGAAGGAACAGATCATCCTTGCTGAAATTTCGTGGGTTTCGAAATGATAAATGCTGGGGGATGGATGGAAGCGTCATTCTGTATTCATTTTTCATCTCTGTGTGGAGCAGCTTAGCACCTCTTCACAGTTTTTTTGTGTCTCTCTTGTTCCTTTGTGTTGTGTGGGAATCGTTCCGTACCTCTTGGAAGTGGCTGTACTGAATTTGCGTCTCTCTGTGGTCATTTTGCATTTCCCCACGGCCCACTGACTGTCACTTCAACTAAGAGAAAATAAAGGCTAACAGTCTTCACGCGGAGGCTCTGATCCAGGGCCCCAGTACCGGTCCAATTTCAGAGAGCAACAATGGCCAAGGAAGTAGCCCCAATTTCTTCTAAGTGGTTTGATTCTGAGCCCAGTATTTACACCGCAATGAACTACTCAAAACTGGCAGCCGTACTGCATATGACCCAGAAGTGGCTCACATTTGGTCCTCTGGTGCCACTATACCGCTGCTGCTGCTGCATCGAGTATGTTGACACTCAACTGCAATGGATCCAACTAAGCTGGCTGCCTCAGAGCAGTGGTGTGGCACATTTGTGCAGGGACAGATTCTTTTTTTCTATTAACATTTGTGCATTTCTTCCCGTTATCCCGGCAGAGGTCAATAAAAGTTCATAGATTAATTAATATTCCTTCATGTCCTGCCTATCACTGCTGCGTCCTTGGCGCTACAGCAGCTCTAATCAGACAGACAGCTCGCTGATGCTGTTGCTAGAGGTCAGAACACAGTTAATCTCTGTCTCACTCGGTTTCCTTCCCGTCCTTCCTCTGCATCTTCTGTTCTTTTTCTCCGTGCCTTTATTTCCTCTAATTCAGCTGCTTTTTCTCCTCGAGTCCTTGTAATTTTGCTGTCTGTGCATATTTCTCTAGTTCTTTGTGACTTGGTCTTTCAGATCTGCTGTTGGCATTCTGTCTACCAACAGGCAGCCAGCACCGGTTTCACATGGCGTCTGGTTGCAAGAAATAGCCAGGTTTAGAGGGCACCCTTTAATTCAGTGCATTAGACATATGCTTAACCAACACTCGAGGTAATATGCACTTACTTGCCATTTCACTGGGTACATTAGTGAAAATGAATGCATTCTAGTATAACAGTCCTGCACTAAATCTTAGCTTCGTGAAGGTTATGGTATTCAGCATTTGTCTAAAATGACAAATAGCTGTTTCTGTTGATTCAGCTTGGACTAGGCTAAATAACAGAAACACATGGACAATCCTACTTTGTCTTCTCCTAACCTTACGGTAACTGTGTAGGTTCAGCCATCTAGATCTAACCAAAACTTGACTGACATTGGCAGGTCAGGAAAAAAGATTTTGGAAGGCCGTTCTGACACATTTAAGGATTGACTGGAAGGCAGTCACTACTGCTGAACTGACACGGATGAGCCAAACCATTGTGATGATACTGTCCTTGGTCCTTCGCATGCTACCAAAGGAGCTCCAACACACCAAATCTTGGACTCTACAAGACCTCTAGAGGTTGCGTATGGTGTCTGGTGGTGTCACAAAGACATGTTAGCGGCAGATGCTTTGAGTCTTTGGCATCTGAAGGGACGTGGATAAGACTTGTTCTCGTTCTCTCTCCCTACCACTTCATTCGTCGCGGATTCTTGATTTGTCCCCGCTTGGATTGTTGTGGGCAGGTACTCACCACGGCTGGAAGCACCCCAAGTTTTCTCATTTCAGAGATAGTTGCACACCGTTATCATGGTCTTGACGATTCGGTTGCTCAAGTCATTCCCGTTTCTTCCGCAGCCACAGGTTGACTTGTTGACGGACTTTGCAATTCATTACGGGTGATGCACTCGTTACTCTTGGCACCTAAATGGAAGCAAAGCCGTCCTGCTTTGGGTTCCACGAGTTGAGATTTATATATTTTTCTTGTGGTTACATCCACCTTTTGGGAGTTTGGCGAAAGGCAGTTCAGTATTGTTGGTAAAGCTAAAGACTTACCAATGCCAGTCTCATCACCTCTATAGGATGCACTTTTCCCAACATTAAGAGGGATAAGCAGTAAAGGCGGACTTATTGTTATCTTTTGCAGCACTAATGCAGTGTGCTATGTGTGCGTGCCCATATGTACGTATACAGTGTGACTCACTGACTTTAAAGCTGTATTTATAGGACTGTGAATGATGAGTTCATTGGAAAATGTCAATGCCCCCTGGACAGGCCAGCCCACAGCTAACGCAGAGAAGATCATTCTGTCGTCACGTTGAGTCACACTTGCTGCTTGAGTTGCTGCTTCTCTGGTCATCAGACCAGAGAAAACATTATCAGCTCACTATCCCACAGTACACCTCGTTATTTTTAAGTATTTTGAATTCCTAATATCCAGATGAAATAATGAAGAAATGCCCATCTGCCACAAACTGAGTATCATATCATCTTCCACTGTCACATTTGTCATCCGTTTATCACACTGAACGCTGTGCACTCCTCCCTGGCCTCCCTCTAAGTCCAAAACACACAGTCAATGAGTCTCCTTGAGAAGTGGATGTCATATTGTTCTACACGTGTCCTCCTTCACCCTTCCATCACTCTCCATCTGTACCAGCTCCCTTCCCGCCGCGAACGTCAATGGAACACCGCTGTCACGCTGCGCCGTAATGCATCTACTTATCCGAAAGAACACACACTCCACTTACCGCGGCGTCGCATGAGCTCAAACATGCGTCTGTTCCTCCCATTCTGAGTTTGTCTCTCCCCTCCTCTCGGTCTTGTTAGTTAGATATCGAGGGTTCGGTCGCTCCGCCCTGGAGATGGGGGCACGGGGGCAATTAAATATTTATGATTCTGGATCCATCCAAATGTCTGGCAATGGAGAAAGCCTGTAACTGTAAAAACTGGCATGACTTGTTTGTGCACAACATGAAGCAAGGGAGGCGGAGAGCTCACCCCACAGCGTGTGTGAGTGTGTGCGTTTGTTGTCTGTACAGTATGTTTTTTGCAGTGGCTCCTCCGACAGACGATGTTATCGTAACGGACATATTTCCATCACATTTGTATTATCTCATTGACCAGGCCTGGGGAATTCTTGCTGCAAAGTGTGTCAGCAATAGAAAAAAAATAAGTCAATGCAATATGCAGTTGTAGCATTGGCTTGTATGAAGTCGAAGTCAGTGGAAGCTCAGAAAAATCGAATAATCTATTCATTAAGTCAGATAACCCAGGCTGAGTGGAGTTTCTCCACTGTACAAGCATGTATTTGCACTTTGAGTTTGCACTTTGACGTCTTTGTTGAAAATCTTGACCACTTCTCTCGTTCATTCATTCATTTTCTTTAACCGCTTGTGCTCACGAGGGGCTGGAGCCAATCCCAGCTGTCATTGGGCAAGAGGCGGGGTACACCCTGGACAGATCGCCAGTCTATCACAGGGCTAACAGAGAGAGACAGACAACCATTCGACATGCCTAATTGAAAGGATAAATTGCATACAATAACGATATAAGGGGAAAACTAAACCTAGTAACGCAACAATGTCTTGAGCTCACCCGGACAATGCCGTAAACTCATCACAAGACCATTCTCTCCAAACACTGAATGTCCTTTTTCTTACATTTGATTCCACAGAACTAAATCTTACATTGATTTGAAGGAAACCGAAGGATGGCTTATAAGAATGACCAAAAAAGCCTTTAAGGAATATAAAAAGGATCAAATATCATTCTATTTATACAATGTGATTTCTTTCTTTATTTCATTCTTTCTTAATTCTCAGGAAAACAACAGTCAGCAAACGCCCCACAAGAAAATATATCTTGTCTGTTGTGAGTTACTTCGGAAATAGTGTGATATGCTATCCTACACGTAGCTGCCTCTGCATTGACTGGCTCTTTAACTAGTTACTCCATGGTGTGAGGTGTGACATGAAGCGCCAGATGTACGTAGAGAGGAGGTCGGGTTGGACGGGGTTAGAGTCAGCAAAGCAAACGTTTTTGAAATGGGAGACTCCTGTTACCACCTCCTGTCAACCAATTGTTCCTTAACTAATTGAGTATTATTTTATTTAAGTGCACATTGAGAAACATGCAACTAACAACAGCAGCAAGGGACGTTATGGTATTTGTCTTGCCAATCTGGGTGCCTCGGGTAGTCATTATTTCAAGTAATTACTTCAACCCAAACTATGATGCATCGTCAAATTGTGTCTGTGCCCAATCCGAGAAAGAAAGAGAACTTTAATGTTTGTTAAAGTGAATTGTAATGCTCATGGAAGCCGTTGGCAGACGATGCTGTTCAGTTAATGAGAGCATAAGTTTAGAGGATGCTTCTGAATGTGGGTTTTTACTGAAGTACAGTCACACACTCGTTCTGTTCTATACATTACAGTCCATTAAGTCTTTTATTCAAGTGCTTGTTCCTGGCTCCAACCCACAGATCAAAAGATAATGATACATAATCAGTGCTAATAATGACAGTGACATACATCAAAACAGCTTTAGTATCAGTTTCTTGGCAGTAGGTGAGCTTCGCCCTCATGTACCTTGCCTTTTTGATTCTAGTGTCCCTTTGAAGCCGCTTTTCCACTTTTGAAATGCACGATTGTATGCTTGTTAGGTCTTTATGCATACCCATTTTTTCCACAGCAAACAAGCTGACGCGACGGCCGACCATTAGGGATGCCATCTATTAAGGCTGATGCAGGGGTTGATGCTATGCAGCGGTTACGAGTGTCACCTCTCCCTTTATTCTTTACAGCAGAGCCTGTGATAACATGTGATGTGTGTCCTCGGTACACATTGTTATGTGCACGCATCAGTAGCCTAGACCTAAGCTGTCAAAATAACCCCATGGGGTGGGACAGGAGACCAGACTTTCTCTTGATGCTCTGGTGCCTCTTTTCTTAACAGAGCAGAGGGCCTCTGCAGGGCGCCTTCAACAGAGGCAGGCCCCCATGATGCAACGTAGCAGCGCTGGAGCATTTTGCTGTGGAGTTTGCAAATGGTAGGTCATTCATACTCAGATGCGAGTTTTCGAATCACTGCAGGCAGCGCAAATGTCTATAGCACACTAGTAGTAAGGACTTACATGGTTTCATTGCTACCAAACAGTTCAGGTATTGGTACACTGTGCTGTTTGGTACTGCCTGTGGGAAAAATATTATAGAATGTGCTTTGTCGCGATGAGACATGTCAACAGCAGTGGATTTTAAGCATTAGAAACCATACATAGCCGCAGTAATGTTCGCAGTAAAGTTATGCATGGTTTATACCTCTGGGTCAATTTCATGCTTTAGCTATGGCGTTACCCCAGACCCTAATAATACATTTTTTATTTATAGGCGGCTTTCAAAGCACCAAGCTCGAGGAAAGGTAGAGCTGGGTGTCATCCGCATAGAAGTGAAAGTGAATATTGTATTTATGGAATATGTGACCAAGGGGGAGGAGGTAAATGATGAAGAGGACTGGACCGAGGACAGAACCTTGTGGTACACCAGAGGAGATGGGAGATGGCTGGGATGCAAAAGTTTTTAATTGAATGAATTGAGTTCGGCCAGTGAGAACTCAATACACAGACCCTAATGCCGTAGCTTGATGTGCAACTCCCCAGAAATGTAACCACACGTCTCGGCGACGCAAGAGCTGTGATTGGTCCGCTTGATAGTAGCGTATTTCCGCTTTACTATTTCTGGCTGCCTCTCGATCTCCACAAGTTTCGAACTGATTGTTTTGAATCAATAAAGATGCAACACATCGAGGAAAGGTTAACTGAGGAGGTTCGGAGATTAAAACATTTGTATGACTTGTCTTCTGCAAAATTTTCAGTCACTATTGTTGAAAGTTAAGCAGGAAGTAGATTAAAAGATTAATCCGACTGGCAAAAAAGACACACCACTGACTAGCTTGTGCTAGTTTTGAGCCAGACTGATGAGCGCACAAGTATAAAGGGCTTGCTCTGGCGTAGGCTATGTGCGTAGGTTACGCTGTCTATGTCCTGCAGTACTTTCAATGAGCCTTTAAGACGAGACTTTAAAGTCAACAAACCAAAACAATGAAAGTAAAAGGCAAGGAAAGCAAAGTTGTGTAAGTGGTGCAGACAAGTGATGAGGTGATGGACATATCTCAAACGGACCCAACAGTCTGCGAGACGGGCTTTACGAAATCTTGGTACAATCTGTACCAAAGGGTGACACATGGAAATCTACACGATTGTTTTTGCTCAGTAAGAAAATGTTCAACCCACCGCGTGATTTCTCAGTCAACTCGCTGACCTGATCTTGAAAGACTAAAACTCCAAAGCTATTCAGACTAAATCAACGTCCACGTCGAGGCAGATGTGACTGAATGGCACCAAACCCAGTCCCCTACGCTCACACAGATGGCTGACATTTATTTGCAACTGTCCAATATTCCTTAGAGACTACATTAGCCAGAACCATCAAAGGCAGTGGAATAGTATGGGAATGCAATTACCGCAGTTGTTGTCTTCCACACTAAGTAGTGCTCCCTCTCTTTTTACCCAAAAGCACCCCAGCATCCTAATGCCGGGCTTCCTGAATACAGCACATCATTGCTTTTCAAACATGTCCCATTGAGGCCTGAGAGTCTGCTGGTTTTTCATTCCAGCCAAGCACTACAGCAGCTGGCTCCGCTGATTAACATAACCTCAACAAAAGCGGGGGAGCTAAATGGCGAAATGAGCTAGTGCCGTTTTTGAAAGGAGTCAAAATCTTTACAATCTCCGGCCTTGAAGCCCGATCACAGAGAAAACCTCCGCCGTGAGTTTTACAGCGACTCCTTTATTGGAGGCAAATATGCTCGAACAACATCTGTAATCCTAGATTCACTTACCATTCTCATTTCATGGTGACCTAACCCGGGTAGAGAGCCCACAAGAGTTGGAATTCTAAGCCTCAAGGTACCTGTCAGTATTGAGTGGGGACAAGTTATCTGGAGAATCACAAAAAGCAACAGACAGGCATTTAAAACAATGCTATGTTTATTAATAGAGTGTAATTAAAAGGAACTAATGCCAGTGGAACACTACTGTAGAATCCTTGCGAGTCCAACATACAGAAAATCATTCAGACAAAGCAGCAGCCTGGATCTGGGCCTGAGAAAAGATATTAAAAGACCTCATACCTCAGAAGGTATAACCCTCCTACGCCACCTTAAAATGGGTTTCTAATTTATAATAAAAGGACTAATGTGCAGGGCTACTTAACCCTTGGATGCACAACCTACCAATACCTACACTCTTCCACGAGTGGGGTCAAAAATGACCCCAATTAAAATCAATGCATTTTTGCAATAAACTGGGTTGTTAGTCTTCAAAATCTTTAAAACGAAGAGTTGTAATATATTCATATTCCAGGTATTCCTCATAAAACATGTTTGTGACATGAGGCCATTTGCTTCCATGGTCGAGGACATGTGAGGACAGCGTGTCTGGATATTTCTCAACATCTTCTTACCAGACAGTTGAACTGAAACTCTTTCCAGTTTCAGAATGATCAGGTCTACTCTTTAATAAGACTCCTCTGGCTGTGTCTGGTTCAGTGCGTAAGGCACAACCAAGTACAGCCCTCAGTCTTCTCGCCAGATGGAAACCCACATTACTACAGAACATAAAAAAATAAAAAATAAAAAATCCTTTGTCTTTTCCACCAACTCAGATCCTCCTTTACCTGCGCACAGCAAAGCACTGCCCACAGGCCAAAGTCTCACCCCCTCACCCGACTTTAAAGCAAAAAATCCTTTCCTGCCGATTAGTGGGTGGAGTTATAAACGTAAAACCCCAACAGGCCAGAGCTCCAACGCTTACACCACCCTCACCTTTATTGTGGAAATATTAGGAGAACACCTTCGGGGAGCTTTGGTCTTCGGAAAGTCAAGCAAACCTTTTAAAGTTCTGACCTTTGTGCGACCAAGATTCCCACTATGAATGAAATGAGAAATATGCGTCACAGTGTAAGTTACAGAGTATAAATGCATTGTCCAGAACATAATTAGAGCACCTTATCACCTGGCCATTAAAGGGGAACTACTGCTTTTTACAACCTGGACCTCATTTCTGGCATAAAATACGGTCGTTCACTCACCCTATAACTTTTTTGTATAACTCATTTGTAGTCGTTTGGGAGATATTTCGATCTGCGTATATCCATATAGTGGGAGTGAATGGGGCACCAAAACGCAGCCTCTAATTAATGCATTATCTGCCGCGAAACTCGTTCATTTCACCAATATTTTGTTATGATACGCTAGTGCTTTCATCACCCAGGGTCTGTAGATTGACCTACAGACCCTGGATGATGTCTTCTGACCTGGATGATGTCATCATTGAGCGCCACGCGCACCCGCGACGGTCGGCTTGTTTACCTGTAATTTCCTACTGCTATGGTTCATCCACAACCTCAGAATCGGAAAAAAAAATATTCTGCCAAGTTGCAAAAAACTAGCAAAAGCTAAAAGTTATATGGGTGAGTAAACGATCGTGTTTTATGGCAGAAGTAAGGTCCAGGTTGTAAAAAACAGTAGTTCCCCTTTAACAATACATATTCAAAATACAAACTGAAGCCCAACTATAGACTGAGTATTACATGTAAGCATACCTATTTCAAATTTTTAACATTTCGCTTAAAACACATCTGTAAATAAGATTTCAAATTCTTTCGTATTTTTCTAGTAAAGGATTATCTTATCTTGCTAAATCCCGCCCCCTAGTGCACTGATTGGTTCAATAGCTCGTTAGTTAATTGATCATAGCAGATGGTAGTTCGGATCCTTTCTTCTGTCGCTGGGACAGCGTGGGAGTATGAGCAGCAGGGGCTTCAGTTTGATAACTAAAGAGTGAGCACAAAGAATAGCTAGGACAGTGGAGTGCATCCATTGACAAGTACGGTCATTTTCTGTTTGCCTTTAATATAAAACAGAATATTATTTTGTCATGAATGTTCTGTTTCCTGTGTTATTGTTTTATTACTGTGTTCCACTATTAGGGAATGCTTAACATCCTGCAGTAGTTAGCAGTAACTAACTCATCACTAATTCAACCCGCTTCTCAACACGGGTTCCCATGTAGCGATCTCCTTCTGGCGCTGCTCCTGCAGAATAATCGAGGAAACTGCAGAAACAAAACAGCATGATTTATTGATGGCAGGTAATATTGAAAAGCTGCTCCAGCAAACAGGCCTTTTTGATGTTACTCAGCAAAATGGATTGTTGGTGTGTGACCGGGGTGCCACGGCGTTACGGAGTGCGTGTGTGTGTGCATGCTGCGCTTCTGAGATGTCGGCGAAAAACGCTAAATAGGGCAACCCACATGACCCAAAAATACTCACTTCCTCTCTCCAATTCTGTCCGTTTCCCTTCATCTCTCCCTCCCTGTCTCCCTCTATCTCAAATGGGAACATTGTATGTGGCCTATCTACAGCCCAACAACCTCCTCTGGGCATTATGGCACACAGACACACACACACGCGTCAGCCGATGCTCTAGGCATACAGCAGACCAGCAGCAACTTTCCAACTGGCTTAGCGCGGCTTACTACGGCTTAGAAAGGCAGATTGGTTACAGAGAGTGTCCCTGAACCAGAGAGGCACTCATCCAGTCCCCAATATGGTCAACATTTCTATCAACAGCTGATAAGCTAGCTATGCAAATGACATTAAACACACAAATGCGGGCTGCCACTGCCACTTTGGGCTTACATGCCAGAGATTTACAGCATCCCGCATTTTCATCCCCTGAATCAGTGGAAATTTAGGTAGCGTTCCAACGCGGGATCCAGACTCATCAGGACACACCACTGCTCTTTTCTCGTGGGGATCCCACCAGCCCGTGACCTATTTAGCCCGGCCTTACTGTTGGCCTGGCTGCTCTACAGACGCTATCTCCAATGTTTGTCCCGAGCTGGCTGAGCTGATGACGGTCCAGGCACATTTCCTGCAAAGCCAGATTTGGCTAAAGCTATTAGCGGAGTCCCATATGAGAGCCTGTGAGTCTGTAACCCTTTAAAACCTGCAATCCACAACAATAACGCTAGCGTTTTTTTCTTTTTTTTTTGGCAGGTGCGGACACAAAAGAATCACACGTCACGCCCGAAGTAGCGCGCTAAACATGCTTTAAGCTGCAATGTATGGTTTTTGAACAATGAATCCCTAAATAAACAGATTGTAATTTCAGATTCAACGCAAGCTTTACAGAGACTGTTTGGCCTTAATCCTTAATTTTGCCAAAAATCTGCTTTTTGGCTTCAGCGCATTAACTTTTGCATTTGACATGCAGTTTACTGTACGCGTGTCTTGCAGTTGTAGCTGGCAACAAGGTTACAGCAGTAACAATGTAGGGGAACGCTTTGAAAAGACACGAGGGCACTCACTGAAAAAATATTTTGCACATCACTGTTGATTTTTGTCATAGCTGAGAGACCGCCTGTTCCCTCAAAGCCTACAGAGGCTTTACACACACACGGGGGGTTACTTCAGCTTTAGGCCACACTCTGGCTTGGTTTAGAGAGCTCACGGAAATGAGTGACAAGCAGCACCCGAGACCAGCTGAGCCTCGCACGTCCACGGCATTGACTGAAACCGAAAAGGAAAAGTGTTTTATAACCTTAAAGAAAACATCACCGCCCCGGGCCATGACATCTTACATCTGTCACAACCCCCTCCATCCAATCAGTGTCACGAAAAAGAAGGTCAAAATGTACAGGAGGCGAACACAATAACATGAATACCTACATCGATCATGCATAACACTATGACCACCTTCCTCTGTGGATCATCCCACAGATACTTGATCAATTCGGGATCTGGTGAATTTGGAGGCCAGGTCAACACCTTGTGCTGTTCTTCATGTTTTTTTTTTTAGTTGTTCCTAAAGCGTTTTTGTGTCTGTGTCAGGCTGCATCCTGCTGGGGATGGCTGCTGCCAGTGTCATTGCTATGGAGTGGGGGTGTCTGGTCTGGTCTAGATGGGTGGTATGTGTCTAAGTAACATCCACATGAATGCCAGGTCCAAAGGTTTCCCAGCAGAACATTGTATTGTCACAAGATGGTCGATGTTATTTACTTCTCCTGTTAGTGGTTTTAATGTTGTGGCTGATCAGGGTATTGCTGAATCTAAGACATATCTTAGATTCACATGATTTCCACATTCGAAGAGATTAGTTCTTTAAGGCAAGCCGTAGATAAGTGGACAGCAGTGGCATCTCACTTCTCTAGTGAGTAAAAAATAACTATGGAGATCTTACAGCACTTGTATATACTAAATATAGCGATATGAGTCAGTAACCTAGTACGTGTCTTCATGTCTGACCACATTTATTATCAGCTGCTCCAAACAAGGTCCCTCACTTTTCAATTAACGTCCAACGCATTCTCATGAAGTTAATAAAGACCTGCTGAACTCTGGTGTCCACAAACGTCGCTTACGGTGCGTTTTCCTTTACAGGTGATCATTTCTAATAACAGAAATGTGTTTTTTTCCCCTGAAAGAATGAGGCAAAACTCCGCTGATTCAGGAGCACCCCCGTTGAGTATAGGCGATCTTTAATGTGACTCAGGACGCGTTGCTTTCACACTACCAGAGGAATGCACACACATGCGGACACATGCGGACACGTGCGACCCAGACCATCTCCAAATGTGGTCAGGGATCGGATCTCAAAAATCGATCTCGATGCAACCTGGGGGGTGTTCACACCGGTCTTTTTTACGGATCGCCCAGATCGGATACTGATGTGGATAGACTCCACAGATAAAGTAAGGGTTATGCTTTTGCAGCATTTTATTACATTTCACCAAAATATAAAGAGAAGTACCCAACATCATTTTGTTATTTCTTTGACTTAAATATACCTCAAGTGTGCTCCTCAGATAAATATTGCACATTTTGTCATTTTTTCCCCAGAGCTAAGCACCTCTCAAACCTTCTTTTGCCAAAATAATCATATGTGCACAGGTTACCTCCTTTACTTCAAAACACCAGTCTAAACGGAGTTCAGTTTGACGGTGTCGTGATCTGTAGCGAAGTATCTTCAGTCATAAGTAAAATGTAAAAGGCTAATCTTAGACTACAGTCGCTAGTACCATAATAGTGACATGGCTTTAGGGACAAATGGCCCGACAGCCCGTCCCTTTGGTCCTCCACATTCAAATAACCCAGAGGCTGAATCCTACGACTGTGATCTTTTCCTCTAGCGTCACGGCGAGTAGAATATTTTAAAAGCAAACATCGTAAGTAGCTCGATGTTAGCATACTGATACGCAAGCCGCTATCGTGGCTGTGTCCTCTACTTGCTTCTCCTGTGCGTTGAACAATCCCCTCGTGAATCCCCCGCGGTAAATCTATATGCATCCGCCGCAAAGATGCTTTGACTAAAAAGTTCTGCATGGCTGCGTGTAAAGGTGACACGGTAGGAAAACAGAAAATTGTTCACTCTCCACCTCTTTGCTCGCGTGTCCCGTCATACTCATGCTACGCGTCCTCTACTGGCAATGTCAGTCAACAATGCTTTGACACAATATAAGAGATTTCCTTCCTTCTTCACGTTGCACACTTCCTTTCTTTTTATTCTGCTTCCCTACTCCACTTTCTCTTCGGCAGATTGGATTTCCTCTCGTTCTGCGGATTGCGCCATATCCCCCCACCCCTGACATTATTTCCTCTGTCTCGTCCCTCGCTTGTTCTTCATCAAACAAGCAGCTACATTATTCAGCACGGGCAATGAGAGAGTCAGATAGAGCACCGGGCCCCGTGGGTTAATCCATCCCCTTTATCTACCAATCACAAGCGCTGCCCTGTCCTTATCGCTGCGCCCTGACTGGGCGCAGCAGCTGTCCGTCAAACTATATTGGGGTCTGGGCGATTGTGCATGCAGACGAGCGACCGCGCAACACCCTCTCCATCTTAATCGCCACGGGCTTGGCAAGTGTGCACGCGCGCGCACACACAAACACGCACACACATACATGATTGCACGAACAAGAAAGATGCACCTAACGCTCACACTTGTGTTCTTCCTGACTTATACGCGCTCGCACACACCGTGAAAGAGATTTGGGAAGCAAACAAGCATGTGACATTGAGAAGGGTGAACGGCGCAACACACACACACACACGCGCACACTCCATCTGTATGCATAAATCAATAGGCGTTCTATGGCTGCATTTACTAAGGTCAAATGGGCCTTGGGCTGACGGGAAATAAGAGGAGAGTGTGTATGCGTGCTTGCGTCTGGATGTGTGTGAGTGGCATAACGGACAGACTGAGAGAGAATAATGAAAGCATCCCTTAAAGGATAGGCTGAGACGCCGAGGAAGACGAGGCGAGAAGAGTGTTAAAGAAAAAAAAAAGGGATGAAGAGACGAACAAGCAAGAGATAAAACGGATGAAGTGGAGGGGACAGGAGGAACAGGTGAAGGTAGAGCGGGGCAGAGAAGAAGAGGCAGCTAAGTGAAGGCTGCAGCGAGCCGAGGTCAATAGGGGAGATGATGGAGAGATGAGTAGGGGGAGGAGGGGAGGAAGGACGAGAAAGGGCAAGGAAGGGGCTGTGAACCCATTTGCTGAGCTCAGGTGTTTTGGTGGCGCTGTCACGTCTCTAAAACAACAGACTATTTGATTTCTCCGACGCTCCGAGAGGCCGGCGCAGGTCAGAGAGCGTGACTGGCATTCAGTTTTCCACTCCTGCGCCGTTTTGTTGACACGGTAGAGGGAAGAGGACGATGGAGTCGTGTCAGTCATCTTGCCTGAGGTCATTCTGGACGGCTACTCAAGTTTTTATAGAGGTTTTTAAATCCTAAAAAAAAAATATTACTTATCAGTTCAATGATTAACGTATGATTAGAAGACACAATTTCATCCAGTGACTGTGCTCAGGGAGTGGAGTGGAAAAGTCAACAATCATCAGCTCGACAGAAACACGACCGAGCTCTCGACTAATCACTGATAGCAGCTGTTAGTGTGGGGAACTGCCTTTCCTTTGTTTTTATTTTAACTGGTATAACTCCACGTTACACAGAGTTCACATGAGTTCTACTGTTCAGATTATCTCTCGCTGTCTGACAAAGTTTTGAGATAAATTTATAGGCTTAATCCAAACTCGTAGCATCCGACCAGCAGCAGGAGATATACACCGATCAGCAACAACATTAAGACGACTGACAGAAGTAAATAACATTAACCATCTTGTGACAATTCAATGTTCTTCTGGACTTTTGACTTTTGGACCTGGCATTCACGTGTCCCCATAGCAATGACACTCCTTGATGGCAGCAGCCATCCTCAGCAGGATGCAGCCTGACACAGGGACACACACAAAAACGCTTTAGGAACAACTAAAAAATCAGGAAGAACAGCTCAAGGTGTTGACCTGGCCTCCAAATTCACTAGATCCCAAACTGATCAAGTGTCTGTGGGATGATCCACAGAGGACCCTCCCCTCAACCCACAGGACCCAAAGGCCAAATATCCATTCTCTGATGAGTCATGAGTGGATGAGCGGAGGCACAAGTGAGACCTACACAATATTAGGAAGTTGGTCATAATGTTATGCCTGATCAGTGTATACCATAGGTAATATGGACAACTAAATTAATAACATTTTTATTTATTTTTTTTTATGATCTGACAGTGATCGGGACTGGGCACAGAAATTTAGCGAGATGTAGTCAAGGTTAGAAGGTCTTTGTTGCCATAGTTACAGTACCTAGAATCTTGCAATGGGATGGGATCACACCAGCCACAACGCTAACATGGTCTCAGCCCACATCCATCTTTGCCCTCACCTGTAAACTTACCTCTAGCTTTTGTGGTGACACAATCCATCAACAGACAGGAGGTCGTAAACACCTGCCGAAGTACTAACAGACCGTCAAGACTAGGCGTCGCACATTGCTGTGATGACATTCAGATGCATAAACACACACACAGAACTCATTGTTTGGACCCCACCTGTAAAAACGCCTTCATTTTGATCCCAACCACACCCCCGAAAGGTTTCGTGACTGCACAGTTTGTTTCACACAATCACGCTTGATGATGTTTGCAGCCACAGCTCCCTTCACCACTCCAGCTAATGCTCCTTGTTGCTCTTCGTTTCCTTGGAATACATCGCATTTTTCATTTGTTTATTTTTACGATATTTATTCATAAGGAATAAAAATCTATACAGTTTAAATTTGAAAGACAGTGTCTTGCCTTGTTTTGCAAAAAGTCAATGGAGACTTGAAATATGGAACATACTGCTCGGCTACATGAAGGTTATGGTGTTTAGCATTAGTTTCAAATAACCTTGTTTCGAGTTCTAGCTGAATTACCACCTTCCTGACGCCGTTTCAACATAAACTCGACGTCGGCCGACTCCACGATACGCACTTGTTTTGTATGATCTGCTCGTAAATTTGATTTGTCTTCCTTTGTCTGTGTTTTAACTGGGTCATTTTGCATTTGTGTTCTGTATCTGCTGCTGTCTATCTTGGCCAGGACTCCCTTAAAAAATAGGTTCTTAATCTAATCTAAAAATTTTGTGCATTTAGTGCAAGAATGTTACATTAAAATGCATTTATTTCTAATGAACTGGAAGGTTTATTAGCGTATATGTGTAAACTAAATTTAAACCATGATCTTTCTGAAACCTCAGTGGCCTATAACTGCATGAGGCACAGGGTGCACGCTGCCTATGACTGATCTGCAGTCTAAATATTTGTTCATCACATTTTTAAGTGACACAAAATTGACTAGGATGTTAAATCTAAAGCAGATAAGGTGGAGGTACAAGGAAAAACTAGAGGTAGTTTGACCGTAAATACAATATCCAGGAGGAGACTGACATCCAGCAGAGCCTGCCACACCTGCAAGGCTGGAAACAACGGTGCCAGTGAACTCAAAGCAGCCTTTTAATTGGATGTTAATGAACATTTAACGTATGCACTAAAGCACTTCGGTCTTGACTCTGGAAAAGCAAATGTTTTGCAGGTAAGTATGTCGACAGCCTTTAGGACAGGATGTCTGAACATCACAAGAAAAAAAAAAAAAAACAAGTCCTCTGTCCCCTGTTGTGTTGACTATGCAAATATGACGCTGCGTGTCACTCACCAAATGAACTGTTTGTTCCCACAATACCAAGGAATCAGCAGGGGTACGCAAGCCAAACACCGTCTTTTATTTATTCATATCCTTCCATTTTTTCCCTCCCTTCCTCATTTGAGTTATGGTTCTTATGTTTATAAGAGAAATATCCTGTTTTTTAGATCAGCAGGTGGGGGATTGGGCATTTTTTAAAAATAAATGAAATACAGGGAGTTTATTTGACCAAAAAGGCAGAGTGGTGGACACCTTCAGTAACTGCTTTATGCTCTCTTCTGGAAGCTCAGTGACAATTATTACAGTTCTTACTTTTTTAGTGCACCACAATTTCAAATATTCATAAGTCTGTGATTGTGGTTTTCGTACACTCTAACAAGACCAGATTAAAGGTTACATCAAAACTTAAGCTGAGATTAATTTGTCTCACAGAAATTGCAAGAATAAATGAATAAAGTGGATGACCTTTCCAGAGTCACCGGTGTATTAAGTGCTACAATATGACTGGTAGTTAATGTGGACTCCAGCGCCAGACTTTCCGAAGGTAACAAAGAGAATTAAGGAGACAGTAGAGGAAAAGTCTGAGTCTTGGAGCATGTTTCAACAAACCCAAAATGTCACTATAAAAACAAAAAGCGGAGCAGATTTCCTGCCCAGAATGCCAAACTGTTTTAGCCATCAGACCAGCCGACAGTGTCCTGTTAAGACCGCTTCCTTTTTCCCACAGTGAACGGCCAAGTGAGTAAAAAATATCCTTCACTTTGGCAAGATAAGCACGCTGTCAACTTACATGTTTATGTGTTTGGAAAGAAGCATGGTGAGCAAAATGTTTTCATCCTCAGGGCATCTCATTGTTGATGGAAGATGTGCCCACAAATCAAAGTTTTATTTTCTATTTCTTGTGGAGAATTGCAGAATGTCTCACATTCTCACAATTGGATCGTCCCACAACCAATCAGAGCCATTTTGGTTTAAACAATGGGAAACAATTTCTCCCAAGTAATGTTCCAATTCAGAATGTGCACCTGACAAGCAGAGTCCCAAAACCTGGATGCGTTCTTTACCTAAGCAGTTTATTGAGGATGCATGACATGGTAAATTGTGTCAATTTAGGATAGCCAGGTATTCCCCCAAATGCGCAGGTGTCATCTAGTACACTGCTCTTCCGTATTGCCAAATTACCCCCCTCCGTCCTCCTGTCCTCCAGGGATTGTACTTTCAAAGTCGAAGGTGCCATCATAATATTGAGAAATAACGTATGTTTTAAGTGTATTGTGATCATATATTAGATGAGAACAAAAAGGTCCGACAGGCTAATCCAAAAAAACAAAAAACAAAAGCAAGACAAAACTCAGGAAATCAGAAAACAGAAGGAGCTGAACAGAAACACTAGGAAACACAAGGGCACATGAACAAGCTGGTAACTCAACAGACGACTCGACAAGGGGAAAGACAGGGCTGTATATGAACACACAGGCGTAGATGAATTGACGAGAAGCAGGTGAAACCAATGAGGGGAAGAGGACGCAGGTGAGTGTAATCACAGGGGCGGGAAACGACGAAGACAGGAAGTAAAAACTTACTTAAATGCAAAGAGAAAACTGATTACAAAATAAACAGGAAACCAAACTATGTTGCACCTTCCCTCACCACCGGCGAGGGTCGTTGAACCACAACAGAAACTGCTTCCAGAGAAAAAGTGGTAAAAACTTACCTGTGTGAAATCTCCCACCTGCTCACTGGAGTCCAGTTGCCATTTCAGGGGAGAATGGCAACTCTCTTCAAAGTCAAGTTTCTTCAGTGGCGGCCAGTGTACATTAGCATATTCGACATGTTTCCATATTGGATGGGATATTTGGATGAGACTGGACCACCCTTATCCAAGCTGGTGCACAGTCATCTGGTTTAGCTGTTGACGCGACTTGACTGCAACTAACGGACTGCGTATGACCCCAAGAGATGCAGAGCAACGGATCTGTGAACCATTTGGGAAAGCCCTGGCCAACCGCCCACGCAAGTGCCGGCAAATGACGGTGCGCTGCAAACTATCTCTGACATAATATCTTTGCCGGCCTTCTAGATAAAAGTAAAGGCAGAAGTGGGGTTTTCAGCAAGGAATGCATCTAAACTGTGCACAAAATGCCCATACTGTAGTGTATCGATCCTGCTATTGTGTGAAGATTTCAAGACATTAATTTACAGAAAGGAGAAACTCTAGTTTGGTATCTCCCTAACCAAAGAGAACATTTGTATTGATGGTTTTTGCAAAAAATCCATATTCAGCGATATGAACACCAGTATCGGTGAGACTCAGCTCAGGATCAGAGTGAAAGTCTGCTTTTATTTGACTGAAACAAATCTGAAAACTATTTCTTCACATAAAGTGGTTTCTCTCTTGAAGGGAGGAGTGTCTTCCCAAGAGTGTCAGAGTTGCAACCCCTGGATATCTGAGCTGAGCTCCGGCGGTCTCGGCCCAATATAAGCCCCGGCCTCCAGGGCAATTGCCGTCTTTGCACAGTTGGCAATCCAGGCTCGATGCAGCTCTAATCAGACTCTGAAAATAGTGGTTTTAGGTGGCTCTGAAGGAACTTTGTAAAGTAAAGTAAAGAAAATAGCCCCTCTGATGGCCATCAGCTTGGGCTCGGAGACAGAAACAGAAAGCCGGTGTCGCGGGTTTGGCGCGAGGAGTTTGGAATATGTGGACGTTCACTTGGCAGGGGAAATATTACCACCTCTAATAAAAGACGGTATCAGTGTGATTTATGGTTAAGTGTAGGATCAGTGTGTTTGGAGCTTCACCCATCAAGTTAAGTGTATAAAGCCACATCTCTGAGAAGATATCTCTGCCTCTGCTCCACCAATTTGAGCAATTATTCTCAAAATCTGTCTCTACCGACTCGCCCTACTTCGTGGCAGGCAAAAAGCAAATCTCGGCAATGGCGAGCTCTCAGCAACACCTACTGCGTTGAACTAATAATAAAATTATAACTCAGCAAGTCTCATTCCTATCTCCACGTAGAAGCCCTTTTACACCCGAGTGACATTTTATACTGATTTACAATACCACTCATAGTTTATTACAGTCAGATCAAGCGTGGAGTAAACCGATGCCAAGAAAATCACATTTCTCAGCCAACACCAGACTTCTATCTTATCTTTTTGCGTCTTGGTGACTGACAAGGAGCAGAGCGAATACAGAATACATCACTGCTATTCAAAAAAAAAAAACAACGCTGGCGCAGTCAAATAAGTTAAATTGTTCCCAGTTGCTACGATGTATGAATTAAAGACAATAATGGCGCCGCTGGGAAGCAAACCGTCACCTATTACTGCACGCGCCGCACCTCAGTCAGATCTGCAGTGATCACAAACCGAGTAGATGTAAGCGAAACGGCCTCGCAGCATGTGCAGCGTATCGTGAGGACCTTTCCAACTCGGCATCAGAAGCACCTACACATCAGAGTAGTGAAATCTAAATCTCTTTGGCCCACTTTCAGAGTTATAATTTTAGATGCAGCACTGCAGAGAGGTGCGAAAGCCAAAGGCCTCTTCAAGTGCCAGTGAGAGGCAGATGAAAGAGCCGCATCCAGCAGAAAGCAAAGATTAGCTCGAAACACGTGTTGAACTGCGATGAATGTGATTCGTAGTCGAATGATGGCATCTGTGAACTCATTTAAATTCATTACGTGTTGAAATGTGTGTCAAACGCTGCATGCTTCCCTGTAATAATGCTGCATATTCCTTCCATTTTAGACCTTGAACGTACAGTATATCTACATGACTTGACATGCACATACACTGTCTGGCCAAAAAAAAAAAGGTCACACACTCTAATATTCTGTTGGACCGCCTTTAGCTTTGATCACAGCACACATTCTCTGTAGCATTGTTTCGATAAGCTTCTGCAATGTCAGAAGATTTATTTCCATCCAGTGTTGCATTCATTTTTCACCGAGATCTTGTACTGATGATTTGAGAGTCTGACCACTGCACAAAGCTTTGTCCAGCATATCCCAAAGATTCTCAATAGGGTTAAGGTCTGGACTCTGTGGTGGCCAATCCATGTGTGAAAATGATGTTTCATGCTCCCTGAACCACTCTTTAACAATTTGAGCCCCATGAATCCTGACATTGTCATCTTGGAATATGCCCGTGAAGAAAAAATCCATTGATGGAATAACCTGGTCGTTCAGTATATTCAGGTAGTCAGCTGACCTCATTCTTTGGGCACATAATGTTGCTGAACCTCGACCCGACCAACTGCAGCAACCCCAGATCATAGCACTGCCCCCACAGGCTTGTACAGTAGACACTAGGTATGATGGGTGCATCACTTTATCTGCCTCTCTTCTTACCCTGATGCCCCCATCACTCTGGAACAGGGTAAATGTGGACTCATCAGACCACATGACCTTCCATTGCTCCAGAGTCCAATCTTTATGCTCCCTAGCAAATTGAAGCCTCATTGATTAGTGGTTTTCTTAAGGCTACAATCCGTTGAGGTCCCCAAAACCCACCAAACATTTAAGTGATCGCCGATCATGATCAATCTGGATTTTTTTCTGACCGCATTTCCTCCTTGAAGACGATGGTTCTCCACTATCCTTCCAGTTTTTAATAATCCGTTGGACAGTTCTTTACCCAATTGTAGTAGTTTCTACCATCTCCTTAGATGTTTTCTCTGCTTGATGTGTCTTTAGACATGGTTGTTTAAGAAATGAGAAGCTACTCTTTGCATCAGTTGGGGTTAAATAACTTGTTGCCAGCTGAAAGATAATGTATGTATATGCATAAACTCTAATTTGGGAATTGGAGTACGTCCCCTAAGCTGGACAGCAGACACTGCAGTGATGGTGTCAAATAGATAAAGCCTGGAACTTCTCCACAGACTGTGAATAATGAAACAACTGCTCTCATACCGGCTGCACCCACACTGACTTCTTTGGCATTCGGGGACATTTTGCAATTCACAACTGGAGGCCCTTAGCTCATATATAACTTATTTGGATGGGGAGGCACCGTCAGGAATAAGATGTCGCGGAGCAACTCCAAAACAATCTCACCTACTGCCGTCATTAGTTTAAGCCTTGATACTAGATTTGGAGCTTTTGTTTTTCACCTAAAGAACTTTATTTGAGGCTGTCTGACTTATGTATGTTGCTTGGGAAGTTGCAACTATTGAAAAGCTGATTTTTTTAGGGGGCGTTTAGACAAATTACATTGATTCCAACTCTAGGTTGCCATTATGACAATGGATCGTGAAGCCTGCTTTTCACTGAGTAACAGCACATGCAGAATTTTAGAGAGCTCTTGGATCTGGCAAATTAGCCTTCCCTATTCTGGGCACCTTAATCACCTTGCACAGGGAGGGGATCCACACTCTCCACAGGCAGGCTGGCAGGCTGCTCCAGCACTGAGGACCAGAAAAGAAGACCTGCAGAGAGTTTTGTTAAAAACAGAACAGGACGAATATATTGTGCTCTATGAAAACAGGACGTGCTGCAAGAATTTGAATTGAACATCTGTTGTTTTATTCATCACACTCGAGCAAAAGAGGACACAGGGACAGATGGGCAACATGGATTTTGAGAGTAAGAAAACAAATATCTACTGCCATGTTATAGACACTGAGGCTGTGCTTGAGCTAAATGCTAATTTCAAGATGGTACAATGTCCACAGAGACAATGCTGACATGGTGACGTTTAGCAGAACTAATGCTTACCATTTGTTTTTATCTTCTTAGACATGTTGGTGTGTATTTGCTTCTAGCATCAAACACTCCAGCCGAGGCTGTCTGTTGATCAACATAATTACAATTCATCCTTTAGCTTTAAGATTAACCATCCAGTAGCTGTCAAGCTGGTTTCCTCAGGGAGGAGCAAGATGAAAAGTGAGAAGGTCAGCAAAATAGGTCAGTCGGATTCATCCAACGGGGACCATGAATGTCTGGACGAAGTTCCATTTAGAGATGGGATTTATGGCTCTTTGAAGGGAGCTGGATCTTCTGGATCTGGTCCTTTCGACGGCTTGCAACTGCGACTCGGTTCCCATCGTTCGTTTAAAGAGCTGGTGAATAGATTTGGTTTGTTCGCTAACTTCACAACTCTAGTTCCATTGCAAGTTGCAGGAAAGCCTGAAAACAAATAAAGTTCTCACCATGAAACCTGTGTACAGTAAGTATAACTATTGTCCTTGACAAATTCTGCTGCACATAATAGACACTGCAGCTGTTCTTCATGTGACAGTATATTCTTAAACCAGGTTTATATGAACTGACGGTCCTTTGCAACATCAGCTGCAGTTCAAGTCGAGCATCATGAATATTGCACTGTAATCGTTTTCGTAAAATAAAGAAGGAGTCAGTCATACAAAATAAGCATTTCAACACACTAATCCAAGCGTGTCCATGCAATTTGCCCACATGCCAGTAGCAATAGTGTGTCAGCAGAATGTGGGCTTGTAGTCACGGCCCGCTGCAGTCACTTGAGTCCATTTACTACGTATTATGAACCACATGATGGGGGATAAGAAGTACATTGCACATTTTTTGGCAGCTGCCATCACCGAACTGTATAAAAAAGTGTCACTGAAATGAAACTGTGTGCGGTTGTTGGATGAATGTAGATTAGCAAAAAGCAAAATGTGACCGCGTCAAATGGCGTGACACTAATAAATAGGAATGAGCCTCCTGTCCTCTCTGTACACACATATTAATCACAGTAGCAGTAGTAGTGTGTACTGTACATGCACAAACTCTAATGTACATATTTTTTTTTCTGCAGCCCACAGAAGCAGTCCCACGCATGAGCAGTTTCACATCACGGCCTTTGCGATTCTTCATCCTCAATTATGCAGATGATACGGCAAAGTCAGCGGGGAGGACGCGGCATTAGCCAATCCCGCGGATATGTGTTTACATAGCGGCGTATATGCATACGTCCGTATATAGGAACACGATTGCTTGTATAGTCATGTTTGTGTTTATTCACATAGGGGTTCACGTAAGGGTTGCATGTGCCTTGGTTGAATAAATGCATATGTATTTGTCATCGTCTTTACATGAAAAAAAAAATGTGGATGAATGAACATTGTACACCCAGAACTCTGAGTCATACGCATGAGCCACTGCAAATTTGTTGTTTGTGGACAGAGTAAGGGGGGGAAATTAATTCACAAAAGGCCCAAATGGTGTGTGGTCTGCGCGACTAAGCTCATGATAAAATGTATTAATTTTTCCTGCATATGGATAAGGATCATATCAAAAGGGGAAATATGTGTTTGTGCGTGGAAAGGTAAATAGAGTGCATTCAGTAGTATGACACCACATGGACAGCAATCTAAATGACAAATTTCCATATAAATTAATGTTCTGCACTCAGTCTCAAAGTCAACACACAGTGATTCATTGCAATGCCCATTAGACTACGTAAACAGCCCGCGCTCAGTGGAAATGACTCCAGCCTCTCTCAGCAGCACAGTGGTATTTGCGGAGACGGCTCGAGGTCACCTCAGCGTCATATACATTTCAGCGGCAAAGTAATTAAGGTTAAAAGTCGGTATATGTACCCTTTAATGCTGAAATAGAAACAGCGCTTGATTTTTGTCCCAGTGTGAGAAAAACACTGGATTTGTTAGTCACCCGGCCATAAGCAAAGGAACAAATTTCAGCTTCCGCAGGTGGCAATTTATGAGGCTCGTACACACTGAGAGCATTCATTTCACTTCAGCTAAGTGACTACGAGATCATTCAAAGTTGCTTTAATCCTTGCGTTGCCTCAAGAGTGAAGACATAGCAAGGGAAATATGCTGTTTCTATAGGGTAAATACAACAATTAACACAAAGGGAGCAATGTTTGTTTGAGCTTTTATGCGACTCTAAAGAAGGATTCCTTGTATTAACATTTTTTATACGATTAAATGTGAGCCTGAAGTCCATTTAATCAAGTCTATTTTATTTTTTTTGCACATTATATTATGATTTATGGACAACACTACATAGTAAGTTGTGAATATACTTAAGGCTACCCGTCCAGCAGTCAGATTACTCATATAAACACGGTCAACTCACGGGTACGACGTACTGTATGCCTACAGTCCTTCAGTCTCCTCTCTTGCGTCAGCTCCCTTCGCTTCTGAGAAGCCACACCAATGCTAATCCGCGTTTGCCCTCGCCGCCGGTCACTGTCATTCTTACACGGTAATCCTTCCTCTGATTTCTTTTTTATCTGGCGCATCCTGAACAGTTCCCGGGTTCTGTTTCACTCGTCCTCATCAACGGAGACACCAAATCCCATTACCTGAGTTTGTCAATCCCATTTCTTCGCCACGGGCTCGTCAAGACTTTCTTTAGGCCACTCATTTTCCGTCTATGGTTACTCCCCTTGCAACGAGTCGTTTTTACACGCTGAGAAAGCAGGGAGCAACATTTGGATGAATGTTTAGTCCTGCTTCTGACAGCAATATTAACTGAATATCTGGTTCTTCAGCTGGGAAATTGTCTGTTACAGTGACTATGGTCACCAGCTCAATGTGTCTGTCTATCATTTGGTTCTGTGAAGGCGACTCATTGTGGGGGCTAAAAAGAAAGTTGTAACACTTGTCTGACTTAATGTGAGCATGTGGTTGCTCAGATCAAATCAGACACCAGTCAAGGACACAAGGGCAGACGTAAAGGCAGCTGGCAAGTCACAGCATGAAGTATGCGTGTACATAGGATTGCAGGTATTCTGGAAGTTCAGAAAGGTGTGAGGCCTTTAGAGGGGGGTTATAGTTTCTGTAGAGCCATTGAGGAATCATTTAAGGCACTGTATACTTGCCTGTGAAAGCATGGTGTAGATCTGAGGAAAACTGAGAGGTCCCTTTCTGGTTAAACTTAACAATCCTGCACTAAATCTTAGCTTCCTGAAGGTTATTTGTTACAATTGACAGAGAGAGCTGTTGATTCAAGTGTGTTTTCATCGCAACCCTTCACAGGACAAGCAGTTAACAGAAGATGAATGAATTTCAGGCAGCGGGCTAAGCTACAAAACAGAAACACTCCAATTCAATCCGCACCACGAACTACATCCTTCAAAATGATCATCCAGATGAATTGCCACCTTTCTTGCGCTGTTTCGGCATAAAGTGAGCGTAAAAGTATGTGTGAATAGTCTGGAACATCCCCGCCCGAGAGTCAGATTTTGGGCGGCTCTGGACAGAAAAGCAGCGGTGAAATCAGAGTGCTGCTTCCGATAAAGTAGCTTTGACTGGGCGTAGGACTATCCAGTTCTGAGCAGAGGTATTTTACTTTGAAATACAACCATTATTATATTTTAAAACATCTATATGTGACATATTTAATGCACGACTTTAACTGGTAATTCAGCGTTTTTATACCTCATAGGCAGTGCATAACGGTGCTGATTAGACTAACTTGTAGAGCTTTCATTCTTTGCCTTACAACGGTGTAAGGCAATAAAAATGGCAAATGGCCCTCACAAGTGCAGTACCGCACTCGTGTGTGAATGCAGATACATATCAAATCACAGAGGCCGATAACAGGAAGATAACAGCTTGCAGGATTTGTTCTGATTGCAAGCGTTTGTATTGCAGCATGTTGCAAAAAAAAAAAGAAAAGAAAAAGACAATGGATTAATGATCATCATTACACAACACGCGAGAGGATGAACTACAGCTCAGAGGGAACAAGAGAAAAGAGAACACGGGATGAATGGGAATGGGATAATAAGAAGAAAGAAATTAGAAAGAAAGAGAAAATGGGAGCTCTGGGGGGGACAGAGGTGGAGAGAAGAAACACTAACGTGACCTGTCTGAATAAACCTCGTGGAAAAACACTCTCGGCGCACGCACACTAGAGGCACTGCTCGCATGTGCACGGCTTTTATGGGATGCAGAGAAAAAAAAAAAAACATTAAACATGTACACGGAGACAGAGCATTTGGAAGCTTGTATAATTCTCTCAGTGGGTGTCAATTAAATCTCTCAGCTCTGTCAACAACGCACACACACAAACACGCGCACACACGAATTCTCTTTCAACAGCCAGTGCTTCGTCAACACCGGCTGGCTTGGCAAGCGAGAGAGAGAGAGAGAGAGAGAGTAAAAAAAAAAGGAGTGCGAGAGATGGAGCGGAGAGAAGATGCGTTGCAGAGAAAGACAGATAAGAGACCGGGAGCAGGTAATACGAGAGCATGAAAGCACTGCGGGTAAGGAAACACTGCGGTCACATGCACTCACACACATTGGTCTTATTTCATGCGTTTTCTGGGTCTCTCAAAGCCGCACGGGCCAGTGCTGACGCTGGCAAATGAGCTATAGCCTAGATGTGAAATGCAAAGGTATCAAATCGCCACCTCCGCGCACGCGCAGGATAAAACACTCCATCAACACTCACAGATCAGCAGAATACCGATCAAGGAGGTCTCGATGTACAGGAGGCGAACACAATAACATAAATACCTACACCGATTATGACCACCTTGCTAATATTGTGTAGGTCACCCTTGTGCCTCCAAAACAGTTGTGACTCATCAGAAAATGGATGTCCTGTGGTGTCTTAAAACATTATGTTGTCATTGGGGGCCTTTGGGTTGAGGGGTTTTTGAGTTGTTCCTAAATCGTTTTCTTGTTTGTGTGTCTGTGTCTGGCTGCATCCTGCTGGGGATGGCTGCTGCCATCAAAGAGTGTCATTGCTATGGGGTGGGCCTGGTCTGGTCTAGGTGGGTGCTACATGTCTAAGGAACACCCACATGAATGCCAGGTCCTTAAGTTTACCTGCAGAACACTGGATTGTCACAAGATGGTCAACGTTATTCACTTCTCCTGTCAGTGGTTTTAATGTTGTGGCTGATCGGTGTGTGAATGTATATATATATATATATATATATATATATGTGATCCCAGTTACAGGCATCCCGTCAGCATTTTGAACGTATCACACTGAACAAACAGCAGTGCCACAGGCAAGCTCGGCGAAACAACTGCACTGTCAAACTAGTTTGACTGTTGTGCGAGACACATTACACTACACGGTGCAGCACAAAGCAAGACACATTGTGTGACTGAAAAGGCAAGCTCGCACGCGACGCCATCATCCCGAAGCCGCAGATGAACAAACAACAGAAGTCTGAGGCGCTGCATCCTTCTGGGTGGAGTGATCCGCGGCAGAATGTTTGCAGGTCTCCTCCCCACCGAGGTGTCCTGCTGAAGACTTTAAAGGCGGACTGACTCGGTCGGCGTAGACCTTTCTCGCGCATGAGGCATTTTATTGAAATTTTGAAGGTGACTGGACTAATCAAGTGGAATCAGTGAGGTCTTTGGGGTAACTGACAGCCACTATGACCTTACAATAGTCTTTTAATAGTCCACATCCCTGACTAATCTGATTTCATATTGATTAGTGATCATAACCTAGTGCGATATCAATATGAACTGATTCATTGGAGAATGTGTGAACAGAGCAGCTATCAGTTATCTCAGTGTTGTAGTGTACAGTATATTCATAGCAAAACACTGCATGCCAATAATTTCTTAAGAAAGCCTCACTGACACTACACTTACTTAATCAGTGTGCAGAGCTCCAGGGCTTTCGTGATGGTCAACAAATCTTTGGGGATTGTGGGGATTAACCACAATAACCGTAAGTGGCATAAGTGATGAAGACCCAATGACTGCCAACAAAATGATCTAAACGACCACAGCGCCGGAAAGTTTCGGTAAATCATCCTAAACCATTGCCTGCATATTGACTGAAAGGACACTTTGTGCAATTGTTGTGGCTTTTTCAAAATTACCAAAACTCTGTATGGCCATGAAGACGCCCAGAATATAGAACACAACCTTTTTTTTTTTCCACTGACAAACATTTTAATCTTCCGCTGTGTAGAAGAGATTACATTTTTTAGCCAAGAGTCACAGATGGAAGACCATTTGTTCGATTACGTCTGATTTCAAAATTATTCAAAGGGCTTACAATAGGCTGAATTCCCGAACCTAATGGGTATAAATTCATTTTAATTAAAAGAAAAAAAACAAAACAAAGATCAGTGGTGAATGTGACCTGAACGAAGCCAAACCCCATCACAAATGTGGCTGTTGTGGACAACAAGACTACACAAACACCAATGGCAGCATGACGTGCAGTGAATTAATTGGTAAAACAGCAACGAGAGCCAGGATAGAGGCTCAAATACTGTCAAAATACGGTTGTCATCTTGTATGGGTTGTGACACTTTCAGGTCTGTTTGAATCCACTCCGGTATTGGACAGATTGACACAGAGACCCAGGCAACCTCCAGCCCCAAATCAAGCTCCTGCCTGACTCAATTATACTGAGCAGAATTTGGACCCAGTTCAATTTGGGCCATTGTCCAGGTCTCGGTTGCTCAGAACTGACCTCTAAAGGACCTCTTAAGTTCTAGTCTAAAGATTAGTTTAAAATTAAATGAAAAGTTAATTTTGTATTTTTTCACAATCTCAAATCCTTGTTACAGTTTTAGTCAGCATTATTATGACGGCTCAATAGCAACTCCATTCATGCCTTTGAGATGGTTGTGGTAATGTGGGCGAATACATCTCATTTTCACCTAAAGGCCCCCAGGGGTTCCTTCCCCTAGATCTCTTAAGTTCCAAGAATACATACATCAGTAAATCTCAATAATGTTTATGTGCATATTCTGGATATTGGTTCACAATACAGTATATCACAGCCTTTAATAGCAGGGTTTTTAAAACTCTCATACTCCTAAAAGCCTTAGTTATGACTATCATCCTGTTTGACGAAAAATAAATGGACGCTTACAATGCAGATGTCCAAATGTGTTTACGTGTTCTCCATTTACACAGTAAAGGCTCCATTAAAGTGACTAAAATGCATCTAGCCTGAAATTTCGCATCCACACACTTGTTCTTGCATGACCAACCATCACAGCAGGTGCTGATTCAGTTTGCGCTCTGCGAATGAGATAAACACACAGAAGCATCGAATGAATGCATAAAGTAGTTTCATGTATCCCAGCAGCACAGGACTGAATGTGCAGTTCTATAAAGCTATATCCAAAAACATTAAAGAAAGGCAAGTGAACTTGTAGAGTTTCTTGAAGACGTTTCATCTTCATAGCTTCTTCAGTTCTAAGGGACTGCTAGGGAGTTGAAGTTTAAATAAGAACATCTGTAGGTGTAGCCCATCAGAAACTTGCTTGACTCTACAAGTCAAGTTGCTTTTCTTTAATGTCTTAGGATATACCGTGACCTGGATGACTGAGAACCTTCACAGACATTTCACTAAAGCTACATCCAACGAAGGCATGGCGTTCAAAGTGGCTCATTTCTATTACACTTTAAGGCAGGGTGAGCCAACATAATTTTTTTCGTGGTTTGTCTCGTCACTCGTACCCGACATGTGACAAGAGGACTACACCGAAGGCGGAATACTTCGTTAATTTCAAAGATCAATATTGACAGAAGACTGGCAGGAGTCGGTTTAGATTGCCGTTAACTACTCATACTGCATAGAGCAGCCAAGAAGAGCTGACTCTCTTGTCAAAGTTCCAAACCAAACACCCAAAGGCTCTTTATGTTCTCTACTTTCATTTAAACTTTATGAACGTCCAGACAAGAACTAGTAATGCAGTTGGCCTTTATTGTGTCTATACTTGTGTACATCTAGACATTAAAAAGTAGGAGGGACATCAGGCCTGAATACGACACCAGAATCTGAGTTGACTGTGAAAGTCTTTTTAGAATCAGTTTGAATCCCTTATGAATCTCAACAGGTTTTGCTTTCATCATTTTCAGTAACAAAAGTTATAAATAGCTAATGATCTGTAATCACCTTTGTTGCCTGGGATGCTGTAGGGGAGCTAACATTAATTAGTGAGAGTTAATATAATCTCTTGGCAGTAACATTCATCATCGTACATACTGAAGGCAATAGACAGCACATAATAATATATGGTCAAGTCTGCTAATAGCAGAACTTACAAATGCAATCCTTTATACACTCTGCAAGCAACTAAAAGCGTCGACAATACATAATAAATTGATTTAAACAAAAAAGAGCTTAGTCCAGGATCCAAAACTGCAGGAGCTAATCCTAGAGATCATAAGAACCTAACCACAGGATATTTTCTATGGTAAGCCCATAAAGCAACACAATCCAAACATAACTACAAAGGTTAACACACTGTTAATAGCATTAGTGTAGAAAAAGCAGCAGTTTGGACATTTGTTACAGATTCTCCAACTGGTCATTGTTTGTCCATAACTACTGGTTAAGATATCCAAGCCCACCATGATGCAAAAGAAAACACTTGCTTGTTATACATAAATCCTCAGAGAATGTCTTTAGACATTTAATGATGCATTAACAGTTTACAGGCCACTTGCTGGAGCAGCAGAACAAGCTTAGAACATATCAAGTACTATAAGTCCAGATCTATTACCAAACCATTGCTTATTTACTGATCAAACGGACATGGCCACATGGCCGAGTCACACATTCAGTCTCTTTATAAATGACATTTTGTTTAGGTGTCCATTAAATCTATCTGATTAAAGCTTTGTCCACCAGCTAGTCCCAAACTTAACAAGAAAACTGACACTAAACTCAGAATCACAGCAGTGACAAAAGAAAGATGCTAAAAAGCATTAGGAGCTTCATCGCTGTGGGCGACACCGTTTACTGCACATAGCCATGTGGTCCACTGTTAATATACAAAACTATTCATTGGTGCAGCAGCAAATAAACACAGCAGCAAACCATTTCACAATTTAAGACCGGAAAATAGTTTTTAATTGATTGTCCAACAATTTGCTGTTGCAGTTACTTGTGTGTGAATGTCATTTGCCATATCATCACAAATTAACTAAAAACTTAATTCCCCTGTAGCATGTCACTGAGAGACAATTTGCAAAAAGCTATTAGAAAAGCAATTGGTAGCAATTTGAAAATTAAACCCCAACAACCGCCCCCCTCCCCGCCCCGCGCTAAAGCCAAATCCAAATAAACACTGTAAGCGCTAAATCTGTGGTGTCAGGAGTCTTTGAGCTGCCTTCAGCAGACTCCACATTATTACCAAAGCTGGACCGCTGCGTGTCCTTGAGGGGCCAATTCATTAGTTAGCCGGAAAGCCCAATCAATCACAATGTATCTGGTAAGACTGTGGATCATAATTTAGCTCAGGTACAGCAAAGAGAAAAGACAGGGGGGAAAGAGACGATGGATGGATGGAGAAGCAGGCAAACAAGACAGATTGGCAGGCAGGGAGAAAGGAAGAGGGATGGCTGCAGCAGTAACCCTTAAACTTGCTTGGCGTTGCTGTCATTAGAAGTCACCTGTCAATTACAAATCTTGCGGTACTTTCATTTTCAGACTTTTTTTTTTTTTTTTTTAGCTTTTTTGAAATGGAAACACCATGGAAGCTTTACAGATTGCTCTGACGACCTGGCTGCAAGGTCAGTTTTTATCAGTTAATACCGATAACAAGCAGCAACACGCACATCTATTTTATTTTAGCCTTTCTTCACATTAATTCTTTCTCAGCTCTATGTTCGTGGGGGCTCGGGATCCGTGATAAGATACGAGCTATTGATTAGTGAGAGCAAGAGCTAAAGGAAAGCTTCTGATGCGCTCCCCTGGGACGCGAGCGCCGGAAAACATCCACACACACTCACACACATACATAGACATGTACAAATAACCTCTGGGGGCGGTCCCAGAGGTCTAAGTATGTCTCCTCTACTTGTCTGCAATTGTTCCCTTGCCTTCATTGATCCTTCATAGATCAATGTAATAAAATAGAAACAGGTGTAGTTCTGCACCCAGAGGAAACGGCAGCACATTAATCACGGCCCTGCGCCCTGATACCCATGCATCCCGCTACCCCAACTAACACCAATTGGTTTAACAATGATTTTAAGGGCTCATCCGTCAAATTAGAAGAGTTTTAACAACTTCCGAGGCTTCCGGCTGCTTAAATGTGATGATTTAAAATGACCGTTATTTGGAGCTAAAGGGGTGTAAAGTAGCTAAATGCATTTAATTAGCTACGTTACCCAAGTTTCATTTTGAGTTTATGTACTCTAATGACTACGGGATAAATAAAGTCTATCTATCTATCTATCTATCTATCTATCTATTCTAATGAATCTAATGAAACGTCTTCAAGACACTGCAGTCGCTACTTAACAGTGTTTAGCATTGCTATGTTTAGCTGAATACGTGAGGTTAGCTTGGCTTGTCAGCTACGAGCTAAACTGTTGCTTAAATAGCCAGCTGAAGGAATTAGACAATGAAACGACAACAATACCTGCAAATATTACGATAAATTATTATTTTAAAAGGTTTATGGAGCTCTGCTTAGCGCGTGGAATCTGGGTAGTATGATGAAAAAAAAAAGTGTTTTAGAGTGAGAGTATTTTAGAAAGGAAAAAAGCTTTCATACTTGCTACTGTATTCCAGAAAAAAAATGTCACCTTGAATATGTGCATTTAGCCACTTTATTTTCCAAAAAATTATCATAGCTATGTAACGGGGAGGGGGGAAAACATATGAAGCAAAACATGTTTGCTGTGCTTGTTAGCTTTTAGCTAAACAGGACAGCAAAAAGAAATGGCAATTATTTTTTAAGGCTGATTAGGAAGGAAATCATTATTATTTTTCAAACGAGTACAAAATATTTACCCCATGGAAAATTTTTGTACTCTCACAAAGATTTTTGACAGTTTTTTGAGCTCTGTTTATCAAAAGCAGCTGGGCGAGATATTCACAACATAGAAGAATGACAATAGCTTAGAATTAGAAATAGACCTATTGGCAATTAAGTCTTTTTTTCTTTCCTTTTTGAAAAAGAAGCCTGTGTCACCCTTTCAAATACCTTTGCACTTTCATACTACACACAAATCCCATGTAGATTTAGAGCATGTACTGTGCTTGCACTGTAAAATTGACAAAACCAAGCTTACGTAACATAGTCAGACTGGTTTTAGTGTTTAACTGAGCACTCATCATCAAGCAATGGAAGGATGGCAATGGTGGGGAAATGGTTTTAGGAACTTCTTAAAAACAGTAACTTAAGGTGCCAAACAGAACAGCAGCAGATGCTGCATACATTAGGTCATTTAGAAATATTCTTTTGGCGCAGTTTTAGCACCAATCACTTTAGTTTTCTTACATGATTCAACAATTCTGACTTTCTTCAGCATTTATTCGCATCTTGCTGACTCTCTTAAGAATTAACAAGATGTTTCTCTGAAGGCTGTTGTGACAAGAAATCCAATATCAACACCAATACAACACATTCTGGTAGTAATATTGGAGCTACAGCCTGGGTCTGAAAGTGGTAACACTGCTACAAATGTGCAGCACAAACACAGTAACTAGTTTATCTGGTGTGACTAAAAGGTAACACAAAGGATTACCACTTGAAATAAAGCACGGAGCCCCACGTTGGAAGCATTACACCCACATAGGTGTTTTCAACTTGCCAATCAGACCTGTCAGATGGACGACATACGTGACGCATAACAAGAGTGTCATGTTCCAAAAGGGAGAGTGAGGATTACTTGTGCCACCCAAAGTCCAGATAAGAGGTCTGATTGTCCAATCGAAACGAAAACTTAGGTTAGGTTAGATAAACTGTGTGCATGTAAGGTTACAATGGATGGTGGCAACAGTTTGTCACAGTTTTCAATGTAAACAGTGGTACTGTACAAGATGAAACCATAACCTCACTCTTAACCTTGAACATTTCACATTTCCTAACAATTCTCCAATCATTAAATATTCCTTTTTTACCCACTCTGATCTGTTTTATAAACCTTATGGATTGGAATATCACATTCAGTACTGTACTAATGTGTGAGTACCACAACCTATTAAAAACAATCCTCGATCAAAAGTGGACACAGCAACGCATTCCATGCATTTAACAAAGACGGGTATATGTACAATGTACGAAACAATAAAGAACACTGATAAAATGATATGAAGAAATGAAAAGCTTCACCGGTCAAGGTAAAATGAACTATGAATGGAGATATTAGCCCCAGACACAGATAATAGAAATAGTATAACTGAACATTCTTTCACTTTGGTTCAGTCAATTACCTCGTGAGAGTTGGTGTCACTTTTAGAAGGTGAATATTTCATTTTGGTCAAGAACTCATTATCCCTTTCAGACCAAGCTCGTTGAAAAAAAAAGAAAAAGAAAAAGTTATATTCAAAGGACAGAATTTGAATGAGAAATTAAATGAATTTAATAGTGTAGGCATGGAGGCCAGATAGGCCCTGGAGGGGCTGTGAAATTCTCCGAGAGCACTGTCCTTTAGCATGCACCTGCACCGAATTAAAGCCAGGGGAAATAAGGGAAACTGAAGTATTTGACATGTCACACTTCGAAACTGCTTTGGTGAAAATATGTTGTGCCCGTGTGGAAAGTTTGCACAATGTTGCTCCAGTTTCGTGACCTTAGGCGCACATGAAACACACACAGATACTTGTGTGTAATTACAGCAAGGCACGCAAGAAATAATCCAGCTTTTGTTTCAACAATTGAAAAGCCGACTCTCTGAGACTGGGACGGCCTAAACAGACAGGTGACGGGAGAGTTTCCCGTGATCGGCCTCTATGAATGACACTAAATGGTGTGAAAATGGCAGGCGAGCAGCTACACCGAAGTCGCATTGGTGGATTTGTCTACATTTAATGAGGCAGCTGGTGGGGAGGCGAGGCATTGTTTTTCCCTCTCATCAGGGCAGCATTGAGTAATTTGCAGTAACCAGGGAGATGCCATCCCTTTTCATCCCTTTTCAAATGGCTGCCTGACTGTGGCGGATGCCAAAAATGCCCGGGTACCATTCCTGAGCACATTGTTGGCATTCAGCAGACATTAGCCACCGCGGCTACAAATGTGCCCCCACAGCTTAATAAGATGTCAAAGAGAAACTAACAGTGTAATTAAAGCAAGTATCCCACTAATGAAAAAAAAAATAAAATTAAGAGGGAAAAGGTTTTGCAATTAAATGTCCCTAATTATATATAGGATTTTGTTATTTAGTCCTGGTAATGTGATGAATAATGTAACAGCAGTTTTCTTTTTACTTTTTCAACTCTGCAGGACAAAACCATTGGGGCCATAATCACAGATGCTGTATGAACGCTTTTAGTTTGAAGGAGCCCACTAGTGATTTTGGTGTGAGTTAATTTGGATATGAAAGTCTGAACGCATCAGGCCTGCACTTATGTTTCGTAGAGTTGTGACATTCATGAACGAACCGAATCTATTGAACGACTCTTTAAAGCGAACCATGGGAACTGAGAAGCAGTTTTTTTTTTTGTTTTTTGGGGGGTTTTTTTTTCCTGCCGTAAAGAAAACGCAGCAGCATCTGGATGCACTTTTGTGATGACAAAAACGGTAAAGCAAAGTGTAATGTTTACCAGAACATACAGAATTAACCACGTTATAAATAAATTCTCTATCTAGAATCCATATATCAGAATAATAAACGTCAGATAGCCCACAGTCGGAATATATTTTGAATATAAGTTTGAATTATTCTGATCCAAATCATACCCTATCATTCTTCCCAGTAATTAATTGCCAGATAAGATAAGTAAGCCTCAAATATCAGATATCAAAATGAGCCTGTCTTTTGAACGGCTCTTTAAAAGGAACAGATCCAGAAGATCCGGCTCCCTCATAAGAGCCGTAAATCCCATCTCTATGTCACATGTGGATCGAATGAATGCTGTAGCATTGCACATTAATTTCAAGTTGTGGAGACAATTTTAGAAGAAAAAATAAATAAATAACTAAATTGAGGCAGCAAGAGTTGGTTCTGTCACAGATAACCAAATTCATAAGTGGAGCTTAAACCACAGTCTGAGATCACCCCGTTGACTTTAGTATGACAACTTCAGTTGTTTTGTCACAGTTGATAAAGCTTGTATAGTACTTGTTACAACACGTACTGTAAACTGCCCCAATAATACAATAGTTACTTTAACATAAAATATAATGCAAAGTTAATAAATTGCCACACAATCAACTTTCCAGAGTAGGCTCATACATTATAGAAATTAACAGAAACTCACAGCTCCAACAACAGAACAACAAGCAATAATAAATGGCATCAACATATTTCAAGCCCAGTGGTTTTTATCTTTCAAAGTTAGCCCAAGATTTAAAAAAAAAGAAAAACAAAAAAAAAAAAAACTCCATTTTGACAGTGAAATGAAATGAAAACATTTCTGTCTGGTGCTAAAATATTTCACTTGGCGTAAACATTTATTTAAGCATGTTGTATTTCATTTACTGTTCACAACGTGACTAAATCAACGATATTATCTGTAACTGTTCATGTGGTCGGTGAGCTTTTGATACACATGCACACAATTTGTTATTGCCAGAAAGGAACACGATTATTGGCTCCTCACAAGAATTCCAATTCATAAAGTTTGGTTTTGACTCTCGTGGTGTTCAAGTTAAAAACTAAAGCCAAACAATGAAGCCGAGGGAGATTCAGGAATGTGACAATTCTGAGGTCACGTAGATTGTCCTGTTAACAGACTATATAAGTATTATATTTCATATGTATATGGAATAAAACGTTGGCGTTTTTGGGTCCTCACTTTCATACTTATGTACTTCTGAGTGGAAAACTGCAGAACACATGATGTTTGTTTTCTCCTGTTCAGCAACCACAAGACGCACCGAACACACTTGAAACAAATATTATATGGGAGGGCATATATTTGTTTTACAGTGCGCAAATTTACTCTGCAGGAGAGACATCTCAACAACGCATTTGACACACATTTAACTTCTCGCAAAAATGAATCGAGTTCATCCTAATCTAACCTTAATATTAGATTTTTTTCTTGAAACATGCAGGCCTCTGCCAAAGACAGTTTGACATCCGAGACTGCCAAGTGGGTTGTTAAAAAGCGACACATTTACATAGGACTTGGAAATGCTGCGGCATATTTACTGTTCTTCAATTAGTTTGAAGCAGAGGTGGATATAAAAACATGTCTCGTACAATAAGACTAAGAATACCAGTTTTAGAGTTTACATAAATGCCCGATTTCATCACACTCCATTTGGCTGTCTAGGCTCCTAGGCGTGAAGGTACTCCAACACAGTTCTCAAGCGTTTTAGCTAAAGATCGACTTTGCTAACGATGGGAGGGGTTTGGAACCACTGCACTAAAAAAAAAATGTTTTATTTCCATCATTGTTTCATTGTTTCATTCTGTATGAATAATTCAATCTTGAGCTCCTTTTATATGTTTTGTTTCTTTCTGCAGAGATCCCGTGCCAATGTTTGCATCCCTTCACTTATTATGATAATATGGAGCCTCATAAAGGTGTTTCAATTCCCAAAAATTAAAAAAGGAGGGACATTTTGCAGAGGCACCAGAATGAAAAAAAAAAAAAAAAGTATTTCTTTTTAATCAAAAGCCTTCAAAGATCAGTCATCCTGTGGTCCACTCACACCACTCCACAGTCTCTGCTGTGTTCCTAGCTCACAGCGCCCCTTGTGGCCAGTTCCATATTTTATGCAGCCCACAATTCTATTTGCAGCAGGGCTTTGCCAGTTGTTTCGCCCCTCCTTTAAATCTCTCCTCTCAAATAGACGTGCATTTCGCCGAGCAACCCCATCAGATAAGAATATACTCAGAGGCACAGCGGAAAACATTTCTACAGTTAGGATTCGGCACTGAATTGCATAACTGTCTCTACAGTAGGTGGGATGATAACAGCACAGAGGAGAGAGAAAGAGGGAGTGAGAAAACAACCATGAGGAGTTTGTGCATTTTTTATTTTTTGTACTAATGTCTAGTGAGTTAAATTACAAGCAAAATAGAAAAATATAATTTTTTTTTCTGTCTTCTACTTATACCACTGTGGCCCCTGAAGGACCCCGGGAGCTTCCAGGAACAGAACCCTGCACACGAGCCAAGTCACTGCAGTAAAATGTTAGACTGAAAATACGCCTTTTTTTTTTCCAGCCAATTTCATGTCCTTTTACGTTTCTTTCTTTTCTCAAAGTATCCAAATGATACTCCTGCTCTGTAACAGACAGAGACGGGAGGAAAGCTAGGGGAAGAGAGAGAGCGCTCGGAGGGGGCGGACATATCAGATTCACATTCCCCACCTCCCTCCCCGCATCCCTTTTTTAGTTCATAACTGCCGTGCGTATTAATAATTAATGAGGACAATTCTCTGGCGTCCGGATGAGTCATACTTTCTTGCTACTTGTCTTTCCCAAAAGCCCAAAAGGTTGGATTAACACAGAAATGGGAAATCTGAATTTTTAACCCTAAAATGGAAAGGTATGAATGTTTGATAGGCGAATGAGAACAGATGGGACGTATATACCTGCAGGACAAGAGCTGAAAAGATAAAGAGTTTAGGAATGATTGAAAGAATGGGAAATTCAGTTGTTTTAATGGATTCAGTGTTTGGTTATATCATCCTGAGAGGATCACAAGAAGCTCAAAACCGCAAAGAGAGCACAAAATGTTTAGTTTGGCAGTAGAAGCTGTTTAAACTCAGACTTAAGCTCAAAAGCAAAGTTAAATTTAGTATCGACTGTTTGACTGGCACGTCAACACCTAAAGATGCGGTTTTCGCGACCTTAAGTGTAAACAAAAGCGGTTTCTCCCAGCTCCCACGGCCCCACGGATCCCTCGCACCGAAACAGACTTAGCGATCATATATTATGCTTGAAGGGCAGCCAGTGTTTGTACATGAACAAAAACAAGTACAACAGCCTGTCACTTGAGCTGCAGTCAGTCCAACACCGAGCTGTCAGGCAATCCAACTTGTTCTGTGAAAAACTCAGAGCAGGAGGGGATGAGGGAGCTGGCAGCTTCGGAGCGGAACAGAGCAGCCCGGAGAAGCTAAGAGCACGTTAGCTAAAAGAAATAGGGGGACACAGTAGCAAATAGGTGCCGATTTTAATACCTTGATTTCAACATGATTATACAAGAGAAAATTAACCAATATACAGGAGATTTATGACCGATAGAAAATTGTATTTATTATACTTTCCAAGATACATTCTATTCATTTGTAATGTCAATAAACACTCAGAATTTTAACTTAACAATACTTTTTTTTTTTTTCTTTTTAAATAAGGACCGGATAGAGTTGAAAAAAAAATAAAAGAATTTCGAAATAGAACCTGCCTTGACAATATAACCTCAAACTAAATAAATTAAACAGAATTATTCGAAGCCATCATGACTGAGCATTTTCTTTTACTAATATTGCACATGGTGTTTTAAGATACGACTCAGATCTTCAGAATTTTAGAGCCTCGGTTCGCGAAACCCATCCCTCTCTCCTCTTGACACTTATCTCCCTTCCCGGGCCCCCACCCCACCCCCAACAACTCCATTGAAGCATGTCAAGTTTAATGCACATTTATTTTGGTTGCATAATGTTAATAAGAAACCTTTTACATGATACCGTGGGAGATATAAGAATAAGGAAACCGCTTGAAACTTCACAGACTCGGTCAGGCCTCGGCTCATCGTGCGACACAACAAAAAGGAAACATCACAGATCACATTTCACAACCCTTCATCCGGCGGGTCGAGTTCCTCAGTGAACTGAGAGACACAAAAAAACCCTTGAATCGACTCAACAGTCACTTCTGGTGGCCTGAATAAGCTCTGATGCATCGTTCTATCAAGTCCTTTCCGCTCTGTATGTATTATCCTTTTTTTAAATAATACCAATAACTCTTTAAATAATCCTGCGTAGAAAAATAAATTAACTATGTTGTTAAATTTCTTTTACTACGAATTGAGAGCTGACAAGGGGAAGGTGGATCACCGATTGAATCGTAGCGGTGCGTTTGACAATTCTGACTTGTAAGTCTCTTGATGATGATGCTCCGTCGTACAGCATGAGTGTGAGTGTGTTCCTGTGTAGATGCGTCTTTCCTTGTAATTTACAAACCAGTCCCACAGATACAAATAATGTAAGACTTACAAAATAAATTCCTGGTTACGCTTACATGGCAAGCAGCTTTGTAAATTTTTTTTTTTTCATCCTTGGTTTTCTTTTTTTTTTTTTTTTCATTTTCCAGAAACAATGTCCTCTGACAGTGTATGTGCCGTTAGATTTCACCCAAAACATACAGTTACTGTAAGTAGCAATTTTGAAGAGAAACACAACTCCATTCAGAAGACACTATATTTAACATGGCTCTTTACACAAAAAAAAAAAAAAAAAAGTCATGAAATCATTCCCCAATAGAGTTTCGCAGTGCCTCCGATTCCCATGAATGGAAAACAGGAGCCGTTTAGCCTCCCGGCAAAGAGCAGGTGTACTGCTACCGGTGTGTAATCCAGACAAGATGGCAGAGAGTCTGCAGCCGACTCCAGAGAGCATCCCCGAGAACAAACAGACATCCCCGCAAATGGAAAAAAAAAATAAAAATTAATAATTTCAAAAATAAAACTGAAGCAAAGTAGCATCCATTGAGTCTGTGCGATTCTGTTAATCTCATTCCAGAAGTAGCAATTTTGGATACTTTCCAAAGCAAAAGAACAACAACCAACGTTCCCTCCTTTTTCTTTTTTTGTTTTCCTTTTTTTTTTTTTGTTTTGTTTTTTTTTTTAAACCGGGGCTGAAGACGGCGAGGTATATTCTCAAGCACTGTTTTCAAGACCCTTGAATTTGGTTGGAAAAACAAAAGGAGGAGAAAAAGAACAACAAGAACAACAAAAAAAATACGGAGATAAGTACCCATTTCAATAGCAGCAAAAAATACTATGACTGTCTGGTTGCTTTTTAGGGTGTCCTGTGTGTTTGCAGGAATCGTACATGTGGTGGCATGGATAATCCAAAAAGGTCTTTTACTGTGAAATACATCCACGCTGATTCTAGTAATAGCTTTGTAGTGTGGAGCCATTTTGTCCGTCTCTGCATTGGTCATTAAGGATTTCCAGAAGGCACTTTTTTGCTTTGTGTGTGTGTGTGGCTGCAGAGAGGGAGAGACATAGAGAAAGAGAGTGAGACTGGGAGAGAGAGAAAGAGAGAGAGAGATGAGGACAGGGCAGGAGATCTGGAGGATTGAATGATGTGCGTGAGGCTTGAGGAGAACAAAGAGCCAGAGGAAGGCAGATGTGTTTGGCTGTCTGTCTGCCTGTACGTGTGTCTGACTTCCTCGTGTATGCATGTGTAATCAATGCACAAAATCAAACACAACAATCCCTACATTTTACTCAGTGCAGTCTGCTCCTCGAGCACCTGCAGGTAATCAGGCGTTCCTTGGAGCTTTGCTTTTAGCTCGTAATACTCACTTTTCCTCTGCTCCACCACGATCTTACTGTGGTTCCCGCCTATCAGCGACGACTTCTTCATCTTTTTATCCAGCGTTTTCTCTGGGTAGCGGATCTCGTACCCGCCCATCCCTATACTGTTGAAATCTCTTTTGCTGTCCAGGAAGTTGTGGATGAACAAGCTGGGCTCTCGGTTGGGGAGGAACTCCTCGAGTTCGTCGATGGTGCTGAGGCGTTTGTTGCGCTCCAGGGTGGAGAGTGAGTCTTTATCCTTGTCGGCGCTGTTCCGGAGGATGATTTTCTGCCTCTGCGAGTCTGCGAACTTGAAGCCGGCGTCCATGTCTGAGGAGCGTCCGATCCCACAGGTGTGGCTCTTGCCAATGTGCTCGATGGTCTGGGGGATGAACGTCTCGCCTCCCAAGTCGTCTCCTGGGATGGAGCCTTTTTTGCCAGACTTGTGGCTGTGGCGTCGAAGGTGCAGCGACATGGACCCGCACTCCTGATTCCCCAGCCCCTCCTGCCTACCCACTGGTTTTTTATTCCGCCTCAGGACAAAGACTAAAAGGCAGAAGGCCACAAACACAGTGAGGATAAGCACCACGAGGATGCTGAGGATCATAATCGAGAGAGGCACGGGCCCTCCCGGTGGTGCTTTGCCTACTCCAGCCGGCGACACTGAGGTCAAAATAGGGGTGGCGCTAGTCAGAATAAACGGTGGTCTCGCCATCCTAGGACACAGAATCTCATTTTTTAAGAGGCGCAGCTCAATGTTGGCAAACTGCACAGGGGAGGAACATTTCACCTCTTTGGCAGCCACTCCATCATTTAGCTTCTGTAGCCAGAGTTTGAGGGCCACCAGATCGCAGGAACAGTCCCACGGGTTCCCTTCCAGGTCTATCTGGGTCAACGACCGCAGCTGGTCCAAGACACCACTCACCGGCAAGGTCATGAAGTGGTTGTTTTTCAGATTCAGTCTGGCTAAAGAGACACCCGCAAAGACGTAAGCAGGGAGACTCCGCAGGACGTTGTTGTTGAGATACAGGAGTTGTAGGTTCGGCATGGAGTCAAATGTGCCCGCTAAGATTTCCTTTATGGCATTGTATTCCAAATATAGGTACTGTAGGTTTGTGAGGCCCAAAAACATCTCCGGGTGTAACTGTTCAAGCTGGTTTCCATTCAGGTACAGTCTCCTCAGATTAGTGAGGTTAGCAAACACACTTTTCTGCACAGACACAATTTGATTGCTGCCAAGATGTAGTAAATCTAAGCCCTCGAACCCTTGGAAATCAGTTGGGCTGATATCGCGGATGTAATTCCCACTTAGGTGAAGCTTCTTGGCGTTTGGGGGTTTAGGAATGAGATCAGCAAGATTTTTAATATTCCTTTCTTGACAGCTGACGCTGATGCCAAAATCAGAGGGGTGGGCTTTACAGCTGCAGGGCTGTGGACACAATAATGGAGGGGTCCGTGTCTGAAAGGAAACAATCTGGCTATTTCTTCCGAAAGGGGGTAAACCAGCCACAATGCCGTTGCCGTAAATCTTAGATGAGTCAGTAGTTTTTGGCGCTTTTGTGGCTATGGGAGCCATGGTGGTTGGGGACATTTTGGAGGGGAACTGCCCATTCTCAGGTGGTGCGGGTGGCATCCTAACATCAAAGTCACTTCCTGTTCCCATGGGACAAAGCTCCTGTTTGTTGGTTTCTTTCAGGAGTCTCCCATACAGGTCACTTGGGGTTTCACATATGGCCTCGCCGATAAAAATGTTATAAGGCATGTTTTCAAGCCATGCCTTGAGTGGCGCTAAATCACAGGTACAATTCCAGGGGTTGTCATCCAGCTGCAGCTCTACAATGCGCCCGATATGCTCCAGAACCCCCAAATAAGGAAGCTTCTGGATCCTGTTCCCCCTTATATCCAGGTGTGTGAGTGAGGCAAAGCGAAATATATTATCAGGAAGTGCCTGTATCAGATTATCATTCAGGATAAGCACTTTTAGTTTGTGCAGTTTGTTGAATGCCCCCTTTTCAATGTATTTTATCAAGTTGTAGTCAGCCTGAAGGTATTCCAGGTTTTCTATGCCTTGAAAAGTATCTGCTCGCAGCACCTTTAACTCATTATTGTTCAGGTGCAGCTGCTTCAATGCACTCATCCCCATGAACGCGCCACCTTCGATGTTCTGCAGTTTATTGTTCCCCAGCTGCAGTGACACAGCGTGGGTGAAGTTGAGGAACGAGTTTGGGTAGAGTATGATTAAGAAGTTGTTCTGGAAGTTCATGTGATACAGGGAGGAGGCCGGAGGGATGAGCTGCGTGGGCCGATAGACGGTGATCTTCTCGCAGTTGACGTACAGCACGTTTTCCACCGACATGCAGGAGCAGGCGCTGCAGGTCTCGGCCATCAAGTCCGAGGCGGACGGGTCTACCATCGGGGGTCCGTCCGACATGGAAGGGGAGGAGAGAGAGGAGGAGAGGGAGCCGGAGATGGAAGAAGAAAAGGCTGCCAGCAGGAGTACGAGCAGCATCTCGCCGGTTATAAATCCTCCCCCAGAAAACCATTTAGTAACCTTTGGAGAGAGAGAGAGAAAAAAAAAAAAAAAAAGAGACAGGTGCATGCACAAACATTCGCGCATCAAGACCAGAGACGCGTGCACACACACACAAACACACAGAGAAAGCAAAACGTCAAAATGCATATTTGAGATTGATTTTACTGCATTTCCAATATGTATTCCATTTTGACTATTATTTTTATACTTTACTGTAAATAAATATATTCAACTTGCTACATTATTGAGACACAGTACACATTTTCGCACTTTTTCACTCAGAATTGAACTGAGTGGCGGCACAATGACTCTCCCCTAATCACTGGACAGCATAAATATTCTGGTGCAGATTATCCAACACTCCTGGAAATGTACCACATGCTCCAGAAAAGAAAAGACATGCGAACTGCTGCACGTCGTGTGCATTCTGACATCCAAATCATGGGGCATCATCTTGGAAATGTCAAATACAGAAGCATGACTATGCCCCCCACACCCCCCCCCCCCTCCTCCCTGACATAATCAAAGTCAAACAGCTGCAGCTTTCTTTTTCATGGGGGTCTCATTTGAAAGCCGCCACCGTCACCACGGCTGAGCGGCACATTCGGGTTATTTAGAAAAGCAACTGTGAGAGCGAGAGGGAGAGGAAGAACTGGGACTGTGCCCGTTGCTGACATATTGAGAGGGTTTTAAGCGGCACCCATTAATCACAAGGAGAAGCGCCCCCCCCCCCCCCCCCCCCCCACCTCTCACACAGAACAGAAGAATAAATTGAAATGTTATGGAATATGGAAATGTCTAGATCACAACATAGATATATCTTTTTTTTTTTCTTTTTTTTTTTTTGGAGCATGGGTGAAATGGAAATAAATAAGACTTACCCGAAGCTGTGGAGGTAATTAATGCAGCTCCCTCTGGAGACGCGGGGCAGCATTGGTGAGACATGGATGGAGACGTGCGCAAACGGTCCTCCCAGCTGAAGTGGATCGCAGACAGTTACGGGGGGTGCAACAAGGTTTCTCCAGCCCCTACATCCCAGTGTGGGCTTATGTAGAACAACCCGAGCCAAGCAAACTGGAGAGGGGGTGCGGTGGAGAAGGAGAAACAGAGGAGCAGGAGGAGAAGGAGGAGGAGGAGGAGGAGGGGGGTCCGATTTCACCCGATGCGTCTCTTGCTGACGGGCTCCTCTTGCTTGGAACAATCACCCCTCTGGTCGTTCGGTCCCCAGGGTGGCTGTACTACCTCCATGGGAGAAAATACATTTGGTTTGCGGGTGAGATAGAGAGAGACTCGGAGAAACGGAGGGAGAGAGGAAGGGAGAGGCTGACAGCCTTTAGAGATCTTGGCGGCGCGTCCGGCTACTCCAAGGTGTGAAAAAAAGCGCAAGGCGGACGGCGATGCGGTGAAATAAGTCCGTCATTCTTGGAGTTTTTTGGTTTTTTTTTTAAGGGGAAACCGGATAATGAAGAGGTGAAAAGAAGAAGTGAAGAAAATGAGGGCGAGAGGATGACCACCGCTGCGCGCCTGGCTTCAGCTCGGCTCAGCAACCCCTAGCGATCCGGTGAATAAATACTGGTTTGTTTCGAGCGAAGTTGCGCACCGGGATAATGCTTCAGAGGGCGAGAGCGGCCAAAAGCTTCCCATCAGGTTACGCGAATCGGTGTATTATTTTCCATCCTGACAGCATAGATCCAGTCCAGTTATTTTGTCAGTGATTCGTTTGTTTGCAGGCTGAAAAGATGTTCGTTTCGGTCTCAATGGGAGGGATTTTTTTTTTTTTTTAGAAAAAAAAAAGACGAATTAAAAAAAAAAAAATTGGGCTGTGGTGATATCGGAGCTCCTTTCCCGAAAAAAAAAAGGAAAATCACACAGGAAAAAAACGTAGAGAAACAGGAGAAAGAAGTCGGGACAGCAGAAACCGGTGCGTAAAAATGAATAATGCAGTTATTCAGTCTTTAGTCCGCGGTGGTGCAAGTGAGGAGCTGGAAAGTCCGCGCTTTCTCTCGCTTCCATCGGCCCGGAAAAAAGAAACAGAATCAAAATGAACTCAACGAGGAAGAGTTGAAATGGTTCCTCTCCAAATGAACCAGAAAAAAAGAAAAAAAGAATATCCAGGTCGTGGAGTTGGAGGAGAGCAAGCTTGTGTTTTTCCCCCCTCCTGTAAAGACAGAGCAGTATCCGTGTCAGGCGCATAAGTATGCTGGCTCCTTCTGCAGCCGCATTCACCGAGCTTCCCACACGACTAAAAGAGGAGAATGCAGAGATGTAGAGAGAGAGAGAGAGAAGGGGGAGGGAGGGAGGAGAGAGAGAGAGAGAGAGAGAGAGGGAGGGAGAGAGAGAGGGAGAGAGAAGGAGGGGGGTCTATCTCACATAGACCGAAAAAGGGAAAAAAGAAAAACTTCAGTCCTTGAAGCAGATCCATTATGTTGAGCGCGCACTATTAATGTCTGCATGTCTCTATTATGAATTATGATTTACTAATTATTCTCTGGAAGGAAAAAAAAAAAATAATACACAATACGAGGAGGCTTTCACCTGTTTTTCTGTCTTTTCCTCCCGTGCAGCCTCCAAGGGGATCAAGATCAAAGCTGATGAGAGGAGAGGAAGGGAGCGTGTGTTCTGATTTGGTGGTGAAGAAATAAAAAATTTAAGAAGAAGAAGCAGAAGAAAAAAAAAAAGAAGAAAGAAAAAAGAAAAAAAAAGGCTCTACCTGCCAAGCAGTCGCGTGGGGTTCGACTTGCACGACGTGGGCCGAGCGCGTCCCCGAGGTGCGATTGGACAGAGAGGGTGTGTGCGTGTGCCTAAAAAACCGGGCACGGGAGCGCGCATGTGAGCGGCATTTTAAATAGGAGAGGGAGAGAGGGAGAGAGAGAGGAGAGGGTGTTATTATTCAAGAGTGCTGCAGTCAGAAGGGCTGCAAGAGGAAAACGGAGAAGGAGGTGGGAAATCAGTCAATCAGAGGCTTGTGCGGTTCACGTTTTTTCCACTCTGTGTGTTTTTGCAGGAGGGAACGGAGCGGAGAGAGGGGAGAGAAGGTGGAGAGATGGATGGAGCGGAAGAGAAGAGGAAGATGAAGAGGAGAAAAACGCCTAAGGGTACGGTAACACCCCTGCTTTAAATAGTCTTATCCCCTAGTTATATAAAAATGAGATCTTTTATTAGAACAATGGGAAATATCTATCTATCTATCTATCTATCTATCTATCTGTGTGAGATGAGCCACGGGCTGAGTGGAGTGGCAGCGTGGCGCAGTCCTCGAGCTCCCAGCTGACACCCTTGGGGGAGAGAGAGAGAGAGAGAGAGAGAGCGAGAGAGAGAGGAATCGGACCTGAAACCTGACAGTGTCTCGGCCTCACCGGAAGCCTCGCCTCTGGTTTCCTCTTGCAACAGGTGCCGGAGCCAAAGAGACGCGCAAACAAAACCCGGGGCTGCGGGAAAGGGAAGACGGGAAAGAAAGTATGGATTGGATTGCGCAGCTTGACTGGTTTAACTTTTGATGCTCACACGGCGGCGACGACGACCGCGGTGATGAAGGTCGTGATGAAGATTATTAAAAGCAAGTGTGGGCGCGATCTGAGAGCTCCAAAAGTTTCCCTGGTGTGTTTAAAAGAGTGTTCGTCACGACTCAGAATAAAAGAGCCCACAAAGTGTTTAATAGTGTCAGGATTGTTAAAGCTCCTTTTTTCTTGCAGCATTTCTAAAAAAAAATGTGTTTTTCCACCTCTGGGGTTAGGGTCCACCACTCCTGCATTCATTCTAGTCCCAATGCATTCATCCTCAGATCTATTATTTGCAGTATTTGCATCAAACAACAGATTGAGTGTAGAGGTAAGAGTCATTTTGAACAATTTACTTTCAATTGTTTTTGGTGCATCACATGTGTCCTAGTCTCCAGTGTTAATATTAGGAGTTATGTTGTTCTGGACTTTTTTTTTTCGTGTTCATTAATATTCACAAATTGAATGAATGAATAAATGAACAAATAAATAATAAATAAAAAAAACAGCTCCAGAAAATGTAGGTGTCATTTCTATCTGCTATGAAGTCAGGTGAATGATCACAACATATGTATGTGTTTACATAAAAAGCTTCTCATATGACATAATTTAATGATATGAATTTGAATGCAAAAGTGGTAACTGTGCCATATCTGTTCTGGAAAGAGCATAATTGCACATAATGCGTCGTCTTTAAATGAAAACCGCAGTCTCTTCTCGTCTGACGGGCGTATTATGACAGACAATATTCCATTGTACAGGAGTATACACACATTAAGGGACTGTTGCAACGTCTGAACAGTGAATCGTAAATGTGCTTTGACAGTCTTTTTAATGCGATCCCCCTCCACCACACAAAGCCAGCTGCTAATTAAGGACCCTTCAGATTGTGAATTATCACGCTTTGATAGAATATTTTGCCGTCTCGGTTATTTCTCAGTATTTGTCAAAGAGAATCTACTGCATACTGGGGGGTGGTTGAGTTCACCTACCTACACAAAAAAGAGCAAATCAAGTGATTTTCCTCAGCGTGTGTGTGTGTGTGTGTGTGTGTGCCGATTAATACATGATACTCAAAGCGAGCCCGATGAGTGTGCTGATATTTGACAGTCTTGGACATGTTCCTACACTGGCTGTGAGTGGCCTGAGGAAAGCAGGCCTACTAGGGAATGAGCCAGACAGTTGGCAAAGCCCCCCGCTTCCGTCTCAGCTGTCGTTGGTAGTCTGGCCATGTGGCCGAGACGCTGCTTCCTGTCTCCAAACACTGGAAAAACCTTGAATCCTGTGTTTTCTAATCCAGTTTCTTGGATTAGCATTAAGCATCCTGATACGTCTTTTAAAGGGGATTCATGTGTCGCACACCCCTCAATTACTTGTGCTCTGTCCCTCACAGCCACACTGCGACTGCTGGGTTGATGCTCCCTGTGCTGCAGTGTGTTAGTGTTTGATGTGTCGCCCTCATCTGGACAGAAAGGTAACTGCACTCCATTCATGAGTCAGGCAGGTCATGCAGCTCAGGTGAGGCCTGTTCTCTCGGTTTCCTCATTTTTAAAGTGTTCCATTGATTTTTCTAGCTGTGTGGCATGATGCCACGTTCTCCGATCAATTGCTTAGGCCTGGTTGCATCACAGACACCCGTTGTCTTGCTGCTGTTTGCCAGCAGCAGCTCTGATGCAAAACTTATACTGATGCAAATCTGATATTAGCAAAAAGCCAATTCCTCTCCCCCCTTTTTTTTTTTCAAACAAGGCCCCTAGATGTTAAGATTTCTGTCATTTTATCATTAATAGTGGCAAAAGTGGCAAAAGTGGCAGATTTATTTATCTTAAACATAAGAAAAATACAATCAGTGATTGCGAATAGGGTTTACTCCGAAGGAATTACAGAGACGATAAAAAATAAGTTAATAAAATGAGGGGAACACTGTGAAGAAGGCTTCCTCGACAATCCGTTAACCCTGCTTAGTCTCCATGCGAGACATGACACGTGAGCACAAAGTGAGGCCTGCGGTTTGTCATTGCGGGACCCGGTCTGCAGTTTCTTAAAACTTTGTGTGAGCTGTACAGTGTTAGGATCACCAGGTTTTCACTGCTCGCTGTTATAAATGAAACAGAAGTGGTGTAGTGTGAGTGAAGATAGACGACGGCGTTCACCCAGATTAGAGCAGAGGTGGGCATAGTAGCAGAGGTAGAGGTATTTTGAAGTCCTGCACTTTACTATAGTATAAACCTAAATGTACTTGAAGTACCAAAAGTATACTTAATTATGCAACATGTCCTCATATAATAATACAACTACCAATAGATGAATGTGAACATTGGTAATACTTAATACTTTGAATGCTGCTCATAGAAAACAAATTCCATTAACTTCTTATCTATAATTTGATATTATCTGCAATTTCCCCATTGCGGGACTAATAAAGGTTTTTCTTTTTCTTATTATCATCTGTGTGTTTATTAATGTTTATTGATCATTTATTTAAGTTATGATTATCTATTTAAATTGATCAAATAACTGTAGCAGGACCTATGTGGATCTAGCATACTGCAATGTACCAGCATAAACTTGTAATTTTTTAGATTTTTGCTTGTTAACTATGTATTATCTGGGGAGTACCTTCAGTAATGGATTAATCCAACCAAAATTCACCACAGAACGCCACAGGAGGTCATTCTGTAAATATTTTACCTCTGCAAATGGTGAAAACTTTGTGCAATGTTTTGTTTTTATGCATCTTCCATTTTTATATATATTTTTATATTGTTATTTTATTCTATTTGTATTTGACTGTGTCTCCTTGCAACTGTCACTTTATGGGAGAAAAGGCAACAGAAGTATCTCCTTGAAGGATTAATAAAGTATTCTGATTCTGAATATTTATTACATATCTTCTCCTTTATTCTGTCTGTTCTGTTCCAGAAAATAGAGGGAAATGGATACACAAGTGCCTTAAGTTTGTGATGAAGTACCTCGATAAATGTTCTACCTCCAAATATTACCGTTAAGGTGTTTTCACACCTAAGTTTGCTCCAAAACCAGCAGTGTTTCGCACCCAGGTTGGTTTGTTTGGGACGGTATGAACACAGCCATAGCACGCTGCTCTAGAGCAAATGAACCAAGCGACCAGATGCCTCCAGTACAAGAAACTGGTGCAGATGTTAATTTTTCAATGTGACAATTTCCTGATTTCCAATCATAAAGCAGTTTGCCAGCACACTTTGTTTTGGTTTTCCTGTGAACACCAACCGAACCAAGGCTAAAAGCACCATTGTAACAATACTGCATCAGCTGCTCAATGAATCAGAATGAAATACTCCTGTAAAAGCACAGAACACGAGCAGCAGTCATGTCTTTTTCTGACAAATGGCATAAAAAGACTGAAACCAACAACTCCCAGTACTGTCCAACGTCTCCACATCGTGGCACCTGTCCTTCAGAAGATGTACGTCCTCATAAATTCACAAATCTAAACTTTGTGTTCATTGTTTCAGTATGATGCAACAGCTAGTTTCTTTACTTTTTTAAGCACTTCTGAAATAACAGTAAATATTGTTGAACTATTGCTTTCAGTCAGATTCATACATCTATGTCTCGAGTGCAGCAGATCCCCAACAAGGCAACATGTACTCCAGGGACTATTTCTGCAGCTATCTGCACTTTGTATTTTTACAGAATTTATATTAAATATTATCCAGTTCAAAATCAATTCAAAAGACCATCAGATCTGATATATTTTCAGCAGCAGCATGGTGTATGTAACAGCGAGACCCAATAAACCACACTGTGATCATAGTAATAGAGGAACATGCGATGCAGAGCAACAGCGTGGCTCATTGCCGTGTCTTGAGTTGTTTTTTGGAGAACAGTGACGTTCTACGTATGGCCCAGAGGAATAACTGCAAGAACCCCATTATTCATTCATGAAGACATCAGACTTTACAAGCAGGCTGTAAATTAATGCAAGCTTTAATATGTGAGCGGCCCACAGCCAGGATGACTACAGCGGAGACATGTTTGGGGTTTATTTGGATACACTTTCAGTAATTGTGCAGTTTCCTGACACATTACAACCACTCAGCTCTGCTGGATTCCTATACAGCGTTCGCCAGATGCCCCAGGAAATGTAAATCCATCCCTGTTTGGAAAGCCAGAAAGAGGAGCAGCAGGGTTCTGAGTCATGAGGATGGAGGGGCGCTGCTAAACATATTCAGTGTCTGGGTCAGCACTAATCACAGGAAAACGCTTGCGCTGACGCCTCGGTGCTCACTTCTGATTGATTGTCACGCACAGCGAGCTCTGTGGGCACCATTTAACACCAGGCTGTCACCGCTCTGAACTGACCTACATGTGCACAGGGACAACGAGATATCACCTGCTCATGCAAAAGATGGAGACCAAAGACAGATAACTGTCATTTTGTAAGGAAGCACAACGATCTGGCAGATTTCAATGGTGTCATCTGTATTCAGATAAATTATAATAATGGAAATAAGGTAATTATAACCTGGAGGCAGATTTATACTGAAAGTGTTCTAACTGAATACGAATAACAGGAAGAGGCTTATTTTTAATTACAGTAACAGATCTTATTTGACTTGTCTTGCTTTGAATTGTAAAAAAAATATACATACATCACACCGATCAGCCACAAAATTAAAACCATTGACAGGAGAAGTAAATAACATTGACCATCTTTGACCATTGACCATCTTTTTAATTTCATTGTACCCCTTAATTTCGTTATACCTGTACAATGGCAATAAGGACATTATATTCTTTTCTTTTCTATTCTATCTTGTGAAAATACAGTGTTCTGCTGGGAAACCTTTGGATCTGGCAGTCATTTGTGTGGATGTTACTTAGACATGTACCACCCACCTAGACCAGACCAGGCACCCCCACCCCACAGCAATGACACTCCTTGATGGCAGCAGCCATCCCCGGCAGGATGCAGCCTGACACAGGCACACACACAAAAACTATTTAGGAACAACTCAAAAAAATCATGAAAAACAGTCGCAAGGTGTTGACCTGGCCTCCAAATTCACTAGATCCCAAACAAGGAACCTAAGCCAAGGATATGTGGTATGCAAACCTTTGACTGTTCCGGGGGGGGGGGATAAAATTAATCAATTATTAATTAAAATGGGGAATTAAATGTATTAATTGTTGCAATGGAAAATAAATGCAAAAACAAATTAATAGCAAGATATCAATTTATGTTTATTTTACAAATAAAATTGAAAAGCATATCTGTGTTGAGAATTTAATTTGTTTATTTCATTATGTTTATTGGATTTTGGCAGATCCAGCGGTATTGATTACCACCCTAAACCATAATGTATGTACATCCAAAGAATCCATATTAAGAATTGCTGCATCTTTCTGGGAAATTTATGGATAGTACGAGTTTCTGTTTTCACATACAATATATAATTTAGTTTTTCTTTAAATAAATAAATGGAGTTCTTAGTGCAACTGCAGCAAGTTCGATTTTCTCCATTTCATTATAAGATTCCTTATAATTAATAGCATATTCTGTCATTTACAGCTAGACAGCAACTAATATTTATGAAATTATGCAATATAAGCATAACAACTTTTTTTCAGCATTTAAAAAAATAAATATGTATACGAAACAAACACACTTCTTTTTTCAAGTGATTCCCGATAACGTCTTTTAATTTTTGATGCAGAGAAAGTTCTATCCTCAGGATGATAGAACAAGCTCGGTTTAGTTTATTTGTAAGTTTGTCCTTTTCAAATGGAACTTAAAATCTTGATATCCAGTAGAAATGTTTACTCAACTCACTGGTTTGAGTTATTGGGGAAGAATTTGAAAGATATGGTAACCGCAGTCAATGATAATTTCAACAGCATTAGGGATGGGATTTACGGCTCTTTGAAAGGAACAGATGCACAAGACCTGGCTCCCTTCAAAGAGCTGTTCAAAAGACTGACTCATTTTTTATATTTATTTATTTTTAAGAAGCCAGCCTGGGCTAACTTATTTTATCTGGGAAATAATCACTGGGAAGAACGATAGGGTGTGTGCATCTATGTGAAACACAGAAGAACAATAAAAAAAATAAACGGCTCACAACTGCGACTTGGTTCCTGCCATTCGTTTCAAAGAGCCGGCCAATAGATTCGGTTTGTTTGTAAACATCACATCTCTAAACACCATTCCAACAGAACAAGGTTGTGGCATCCATCATTTACCCAATTAAAGTCCATTCATTTTTGACAAGAATAAAGTCACAGAAAAGTGATGCAGCGATTACAGTAGCTGTTGTCACCATCGTGGTGACTCTGATGTGTAGTTACATGGTGGATGAGTGACAGCTATAAGAGATGGGTCTACAGGGTCGACAGAAAAGCATAAACTTGATGTAACATCTCTCTGTCCCTCCTCCGAAGCCCTCCATCACATCTGTCCTCTGTTTGCTTACTGCCTGTCTAGGGGTCAGGGGTCGCAAGCTATATTTCAGAGACTGTGAGGTGATTAATTGGACTGGGAAGAAGGCAAAAAGAAATATCACTTTGCTTTAGATGGATTTCTTTCTAAATAAACTAAATCTAAAAATCTAATCTAGGTTTTTGATTTTTTGTTTTCTTCTGCTTGTGTCTTTGAGATTTTAGCATCTTTTTCAAGTAAATTCTTCTGGAAATCCAACACTGTAGTAAATACTCAAATGGGTCGATACTTACTACATGAAACGCTTCAAACTGTTGCTTCAGTTTCCCACCAAATGCTTCGTAAACTATTAAGAAACTTTAAGTTACTGTAACAATGTTTCTTAACTCCTGCATAGGTTAACTCCTTCAGACTTCGACAATTATTCAGATTGCACAGTCAAGGGAGATAATGTCAAAGTATTTAGATGCTCTGCTTAAGTAAAACTATGCACAAACAGCAATGTAAAAAGAGTCATGCATTCAAAATCTTAGGCAAAAGTCCAGCAATATTCATATTCTCATTCATGTTAGGTTTTCGGTCAGTCTCATTTGTTTTGCTCAAAGTGGAGCTATCTTTGACTACTTTATGCAGAGTTTGTTTAGTCTGCTGATTCATGACCTTGAGGCTGAGTCAAAACCACAATATTTAGTCCCTTTGGCCCTTCAGCAGGTATTTAAAAGAGAAAAGTGTAATTAACTTATAGACCTCTACTGGCGGAGACCACTTGTTTGAGCTTCAACAGTGTTTCATGAGATCACAATATGTGACGTTTTGATCTGAAAAGTAAGGAAGTGCATCCGCCAGATAAATATAAGAACATCAATTCAATCTAAAATGTGGTGAAGTAAAAGCGTGCAACAGCAACATTAATTTACACTGAATTACTTGCACTTAAATGAAGCTGAGTGTTTATTTGTGTTATTAGTGTTGATATTGAGTCTCTGTAGGTCATGTGAACGGAACAAGAAAAATTTAGAAGTCACCCACAAGGACTGTAAATAAAGATGGACAGGGGAATAGCTCCTCAAAAGTGAAGTCAAATCAAGAAGAGCATAAGCTCCGCCTCCTCCATTCTGATAAGTTTTGTTTTAGTTAGTTATTTGACGCTATAGATACAGGATGTGACATGATGACTACAAGTTGCCATGCCAACCACTCTGTTTAGTGGTGCAGTGCATAATCCAACATGTCTTTGTAACTGGTGGGGGTAAAGCAGAGCGCAGTGTTAATTAAACAAAAACGCGAGTGTCCATATTTATATACAGTCTATAGTCACACATTTTAGTGTATATTGGTACAAATAGCTCAAGTTCCTCGCAGCTTGTAAGTCAGACCAAACATAAATGCTAAAATTAGCCTCCTGGAGCAGGCAGTTTGCTGACCACTATAAAGACAGTCGCAAGTCATTTCACTTTCATGGTCGGCCATATTTATTGGAAGAGGTCCACAGGCAGGGAGATAAATCAAATGGGAGACGAGACACGGGGGATGAAGGCAGAGAGACATGAAGTACTAAAAGACAAAGTAGCTTGGACATGTTTTTTTACTCAAGGGCAGTATTCTTGAGTAAATACTTTCCTACAGACTCATTCACACATGCAAAACACAATAAGGGATTTAGATTAGATTCTAAAAAAGGTAAATTATGCTTCTTAGGAGTCTTGGGACTTTTGTGGATCTAAAGTTTAATAACCAAAGGGCATACTGGCATATATTGGTGTTGGATTTATGGCCACAGACAGCTGAATAATTCAGATTCACTGATTGTCTTTTTCGTTGTACACACATTGACACAAAGTCTGACTTTGGCTCTGGGGTCAGCTTCAGGGTAAAAAACAGAACTAGAAACGCTTGAAAATCTAAGGAAGTGTTCAGACTTGTAATTCAATTTGACAAGTCTGTTGTTTGAATTAGGTGGCTGAAATGAGATACTCAAACGCTTACATTATACAGACTGCAAAACACAAATCCTAAAAATAAGATTAGCATATCCACAGGATCCTGACAAGCCATAATAATATTTGGATTACCAGTTTTGGGTGAGCCAAATAAAGTGTGACATGTTGGGCGTAATAAAGCAGTCAGAATTATAGCTTGTTATCAGCACTGCGGGACAGCTTTAACACCGATAGTGACACCCTGTTCTGAGCAGTGTGTGCAGCCCATTACTCTCTCAACTAGCGATGAAAGGAAAATAAATGCTTACAACGCCGGCTAGTTTTCCATAAATCTGCAGCGTTTGATGGCTCTTTATTTATTTAGCAGCATGCATCGTGGCATGAGGTACTCCACTATTTATTACAAACAGCTGAAGTGCACAGATCGCGAGGAAATATGCAAACACGGGCTCACGGAGACATTCGCGGGGGAGACGGGAAATGTTAAATATCCTGGAGATGGAGGGAGACAAGAGAAATGAGCTCAACTTAAAATCACACAAACTGTTTGCGTCTTCTTTTTTTTTTGTTTTTAAGTTGTTGTTTGTGTTTAGCATCCTCTTTTTATCCGTCCGTCCCATCTTGCTGTGCTCACCGTGTAAGGTTCAGTCCAGAGCTCATCTTCCGCGTCCACCGAGACACACAGAGAAAGAGACAGAGGTTAATTGGGCTCAGATGCACCTCGGCGTCCCGGTGGGCTCGGCCTGCCGCTCAGCTAACACTCACTCCTGGCCCTGCTTTCCACATGAAGTCACAGGCACAGGCTGTTCACATGTGCACTGCACTCTGATACTGGGTCTGCTTAAGGCTTTGAGGAAAGCCTGTTAATATGTATATATGACACATAGTTTGTCAGACAAGTAGGCAAATATGTATTCTCACTTTTAAAAAAGTCTTCTGCTACAAAGCCAACATTATCTGGTTGCACAATGACAATGGTAAACACTTACTTCCGATTCAAACTATTCCATTCATCTCTGTTTATGACCACAGTTAACCTTTTATTTTACAGTGCTTTCATTTTACAGGAATAATTGGACATATAATTCAGCACACCTATTCACTTTATCATTTGGAGTTGAACTGACACTGCTCTCTGCTTGAGCCAGCAGATGCTTATCTTAGATTAGTTTAGCAGCTTCTTCTGTCAGCATCTCTGACGCTCACTTTACAAGACTAATTTCTAAAGTTTTGGTGTTGGGAGGTAGCTAGATGGCCAGCACAGACACCTGGAAGTGACTGTTCCTGGCCCTTAAATCATATCTTCCTGCAAAACTAAAACTCAATTTTATTCAGATTAAACAAGATACGACATCTAAATTAGTGAGCTTCTGAGGAGCCGGTGGGGCTAATTATTTCCTCCAGTTGTCAGTTTCTGCACTAATGTAAGATGAGATTTATTTCTGTTAATAACCTTTGAAATGAGGATTTTTTATTTTTTATTTGTTTCTGAAGCAAGGGAAGAAATGAGATTTATTTTATTAGCTTTATGGATAAGACAACATGCTTTGGATTTAATCTGGGTTTTAGTTAGTTTGGCGGAAGGACGTAAACTCCAATTTAATAAGGACAGGCACTTGCCTCGTTGGAAAGTGCCTCTCTCCATGTTCTTTACTCATTACTCATGACCTGATAGTTTAGAAACTTAGTATATGGTTAAGACATTTTCCTACCTAAATTAAATTATTGTTTCCTGACCAAAAGCACTAAGTCTGCTTGCTGAACCTTCATATTTTTCTACACCTGTGTGAAAGTAAAAGCGCTGCCTTTATATAACATTTTTATCATCTAGTCTACAAAGTTGTTCCAGTCTAGCTCAAGGGCGGCAACTTAAATTCGAGACACGCCGACGGAGTATCAAAAATCGAGGGTTTTATTTCATTACAAAAAGGGCAAAAAGGCAACAAGTGAGAAAACAGTGAGCCTCTACAGCTGAAAAGCACTGTCCACCTTTAAGCCCCTTCAGCCGTGCCTTTTATCCATGCCTCCTCAGGTGTGGCTGATCAGAGCAATTAAGCCCGTCAACCACCCCAACACACTAGCGCTGCCACTGCAGTTCCGGTGGAGATGTGGAGGGATGTAACGAAAGTGTTCCACAATTGCCTCTCAGACACCCGCTTCCACACGCCGATGATGGCGGAGCCGCCATTCGAGGTTCTTGCGGGCCACTTGGTGCAACTTAGGGTTCAGTGATTTCCCCCGAGGACACTCCGGCATATGATCAGGAGGAGCTTGGGATCGAACCATTTACCGCGCAAGGAGTAGACGACCTGCTCTACTACCAGAGTTACAGCTGCCCCCTCAGTGTATCATTCAGCAAGAAAGCAGAGAATTAAATTTTGCAGACTGCTGAATTGTCAATTTTTCAGGGGAATCTGTTAAACATGGATGATGGCTGGCTTCTCTGTTCCTTCATTTTTCTTAAGATAAACAAAAAGTGGGGACAAAACAGGATGAATGCTTTGTAATAAAAATATGTGTCGTGTCTGAGATAAACCTCTTTACGGAGATCAGGATTCCTGGCCTCTGCTAGATTAAGCTACCAAGGGAAAAAACAACCAAATTTCAATGACAAGGACCTTGTCTTCAATGAGTGGCATGCATGTACTTGGGAGTATTCGGAGAAAAACCATGCAGGAACAGGGAGAACATGCACAAATTGGCTGGTGGGTACAAACCCAGAGCCTTCTTGCTGTGAGGCATCAGTGCTAACCACCACACCACTGTGCCACTCATGTAGAACTCATAATTTACCACAAAGTAACATCCTGTTCATTCAACTTCTGACTGTCTTTGACAACGAGCCATCCCGCAAGATGCTTACAGAGAGTTCACAACCGCTAAAAGGAAGTGTTAGTCATGAAGAGAGTCAAACGTCTTGGGCGTCAAGCGTTACAAATCCATGTTTTAAGAAATGAAATATGACATTAACATGTATTATACATGTGTACCCGTATCATGGGAGCACGTAAGGCTTTCATTTTCACATGTAATGGTACACACAGTTTTTTCGCTCTCAGTAAATGCGCACACAGCTGATGACAACTTATGCAGTGACAGGACAGAAGAGTAACAACATCACAGTCATTCTCGTCATCTGATCTCTGTGGAGTTGAATTAGTTTCCGACAAAATGACTTGGTTGGAGGATTATCCAACTGCCTACAGTGGTCTTTCTTATTTTTTCTCTGTACTGGCTGAAACATGCCCCATTTTTAAACCCTAATGGCGTGTTACCAGACTCATATTCTGATAAGAATTGAGTCTGGCTACACCAGGCTAGAACTGTCAAACAGTATATTCATAATTTTGTGAAATGCTATCAGAGATGAGACTACATTTCTTTTTTTTTTTTTTTTTGGATATACCTGGAGAGCAGGAAACACTTACAGCCTCCTTAAGCAGCGAGTTAAAAGTCCCTGCCGAGCACCACAGCTATCCATTATAACAACACACACAGGCTGAGTGACAGTGTCAGACACCTGAGCTGAGTTCATAAACTCTCTGTTTTGTCTTCTTCCTATCTCTCTCTCTCTCTCTCCATCTTCCCAACATCTTTTCGACTCGTCCCTCCTTCTCTTTCTGCCTCTCTCGCTGCCTCGGCGTCTTTTGATATGCTAAGCAGCACCCTATTTATAAATCATTGCCAGAGAAAACATAGTGGGTTAGGGGACAAATAACAAATGCCCCGTGTCCGCCGAGGGAGAGAGCGGGATAAAAAAGAAAGAGGAGAGAGCTTGAGCGAGGAGAGAGGGGGATTGTCTGCTCGCCGGCTCCCTACGAGGCATGTCACCCAGGTTGAATAGATGTACATATCATTATCTTTCCTCAGTACACGGCGATAATGATATAAGACAGGGTAAGGGACTAAGGGAGAAGAAAGGAGCCATTGTGCAGTGAAGGTCTGAGTGAGTAAGTGTGGCTTGTGGGCCAATGGCCAACGGTCAGTCCACTGCTACTAAAGCATATGTTGCACAGGATATTCAATTCCAACAATATTCTTCCTACACTTTCATTCTTTTTTTGTTGTTGTTCTTTTAATGGATGTTAACAGGTGTCATTTTTATGAATAAATCAAAATGCTTGTTCCTCCTCGAATGGCTGCTTCATGCTTTTGGGTCATCGCAGCAGGATCAAAAGAAACGCGAGCCGTCCAGTAGCCGGTGTGAAATTAAATTAGAAACGTTTCTGTTACGGGCAACTGTAAAACAAGTCCAGAACCCCTCACATAGACACGCCGTCAAGGGAAAAATAACAAGGTCATGCAAGGCTAAAAAAAGAAAGAAATTGGTCCTGCAAGACAATGCAGTGTCACCTGGTAAAACACAACTGTCTTTTGAATAAACAGCACAGCAGCACACTGTTCCTCGAGCAACCGCTAGCTATCCCACTAGAATAATTATAGTATGAAGGAATTAAAATGTGAACAATCCTGAGAGGGCTGACTGATTAGGGGTAGCGTGGTAGCATTTAGTAGTTGTTCACAAGGAGATGGCTTTTAAACTGCAAACTGACGATTTGTAATGTCTGGCACCTGCACTGACACGCCGCCCGAGTTTGCGTTGGAAGGGTTATGATAGATTTTATTCAGGGGATCTCAAGCGGGCCAAACCAGTATCATTATATATAGTATAACAACCTATAAATAACGACAACTCCAAATGTTTCCCTTTGTTTTAGCGCAAAGAAGTGCACGTACATTATGAGATGTTTCCATTTAATGAGCTATCCTTTCACAAAGCATTTTACGAACAATCTGGAAGTCCAGTTTTATTGCCGTCTGCTGGATGTTGTGTTCTGTCCGCTACTCTTAATAAAACAGCGGATAAATTAGGAATAGCAGTTACTTCTGTAGCACCCTGTTCTCTTATTTTACAGGAGGGTGGGTAATACACACTCTTTGTATGGGAGGTGAACAGATGACAGGTCTACTAGAGTACAGCAGCAGTTAGAATGTATGACTCTTTCTAGGATGCAGAGACCTGGTTAGCTTCATATACAGCTCTGCGCTGCCCATGAGAGCTCAGCCTCCCATACAAAACCACTGTAGCCCCATAGAAACACATTATCACAAAGGTACTTCTAGAAGCACACATAACATTTATGTTTGATCAGGTGGTCCAAATCTTTGAATTTAATATAAAAAAAAAAAAAAGTATAGGTAAAGGTAAAAAACTTGAATAGATTCTTAAATCAGTTAGTCTAATGGTGCCAAACCGTTGGCGCACGCGCATGTTGGAGCTCATTTGAATCCAGTTCACAGTGTCTTAATTAACAGTACTCACAGTTCCTTGGATGCAGAACGTGTTAGATATAATCTGGAAACACCCCTCCTTCAGCAGTGTCCCGTTACTGTGGGGAAGAAACACGTCCTCAGGCTCCGTCCACATTCATTAGCATCCAGTAGGTTCTCAGCAGCTTGGTGCAGTAAGTGTTTCCACAACACAAGTCTCTCATTCTGCTAGCACTAGGAGCTAACTAGCAACAGTCCAGCAGTGTGGTAACGGTTTAGCATCAATTAAGTAGAATTCGCGATGGGAAAACTCTCCCGCTTGTCTCTACAGTAAACAAATACACTTAACCGTGCACACAGGCACGTAACTAATCTCACTAACTTAAAACACTATAACTTATTGAACAAAGTTTTAGCGGTGACTTTCTTTCTCGCTCCGCCTCTTTCTCTCGGTCCCACCCACCTGGAAACCCGACAGGTTAACATGAACATAATTGGCCAATCAAACAGATTGACACCTGTCCACTAGCCTGGTCGTTACCATCCTACGTTTACCCCGGTTTGGCACGTTAGTCTGGCCCAATGTAATAGGAATCTGTCTCCGTAATGGGCGGATGCTTATTTTGAGGTTTAAAATCATTGGAGTTCGGTTAACCAATCAGCAACATTTGGTAATGACGTATATTGTGCGCCGGAGTTCAGGCTCTTACGCTTACCACTTCCGCTTCCAGTTAAACAAATCAAACTTTTCCCAAAGCCAGTTGGAAGGAGAGCTACGACGTCCTTGCCATTTATAAAATTGACAAGACAAGCCTCTTGTTCTGGTTTTAATTCCGTGATGCTCTCAAGAGTTGAGACAACTTCGCGGATGGCTTCTAGCGTCTCTTCCTCCGTCGCCATTGTTGCTATGCTGTTGAACTACAAGCTTCGCTGGACTACAAGCAACTCGGCATGCGAGTTCCGCGTCATCACTCAACTGTTTGCTGATTGGCGCGGTTACACGCGAACCGCGGAAGTGCAATTTGGCCAGACTCCGTGCCAGACCGAAATCAAATTTCGGGCGGAAACGTAGGATGGTAACGACCAGGCTACCTGTCCACACCTTTTATAACACAAGACTATGGTGCGTTCAGGAACGACGTTGAACATAGGACATTCCAAGTCTTAATGAACCTTTCCAAGTATGAGTCGTCTCCTATATGCAATTTCCGCATTTTGCACTTTTCATGCCGCGGGCCAGATTAGATTCTCTGGTGGGCCGGTTTTGGGCCGCGTGCCATATGGTTGACACTCCTGGCCTACACCATCTAGTGTACACCTTCCATTGTTTAGTGGATAACGTTGACTGTGAGACTGCGTTGGTTTATTTTCTAACAGCGTGTTGTTGTTTTTTATGCAGTGAAAATAGGATTATCTTCAGGTACTCAAAAAGTCATGATTTTAATTCAATGTAATTTAAAAAAAATTGAAAATAAATACATTTTTGACTGACAGATGACATATGGGAAGAAAGGAACCACACCACAGTAACATGTGTGAGACTGTCAGAAATACAATAGATCTTGTTCAACTGAAATTCAGTTATCACCTCTGCAACCAACACTCTACAATCCGTGTGGTAATAATTGTCCATTCACTATCCCTCACCAGCATCAGGGAAGAGAAAAAACATTTTTGTGTGTGTGCGCAAGAAATCAGAGAAACTGTGACTCATTTGCCATGACTCAGTGCACTTGATGTGTAATACAGCAGCGGAGCAGATGTGCACACATACTCTGAAGAAAGTACAATTTCAGTCATACGAACCAATTTCCTTGCAGTAAAAGCAGTCAAATATTGTGGTTGTTTGCTTTCTTGCCCTGGAGGATACACCAAAGTGATCTGGAATGGTGATAGCGTGCGGGGGAACAGACAGACAGCGGGCTATTTTGTGGAAGCTCAATAATCACAGCACAACAGAAAGGAAAGGGCAGTTTGTTTTCCATTACCCTTCATTTTGGAAGCCAAGTAATCTGAACGCCAAGTCGGGTCAAGTCACATGAAAGACATGACTGTGGCTGAGATTTTCTACTACACACTGAGTACAGTGATTTGACAGCAGGTCCTGAATACATACATATTCACTGAGTCAAATACATTTCAAATCACTTGTTTCGGCCTCTGAGATTTTTGTGTTCCACTGCAGATAAAGTGAAGCTGTTAAATTGACCCATTTGCCGGAGCTACTAACCTACTAGTAGTGCTTTCAGCTCTTTCTCTTACATTGCAGGGAGATCAAATGTCTTGGCAGCACAGCACAGCCTGTAGCTTCAAACTAAATTAGACTTTTCTCTTTTTTTTTCCCTGGTTAAAACCCTTCAACTGTTTCTGCAAAATTATTTTAGGGATTCAGTTTAATCTTCCCACAGCCCACTCGTTGGGTCCCAGCCCAGCGAGTGGCTGATAAGCACCGCTTTCGATCTGCGCTTTCCAGACATGCTCGCGTTTAAAGACCCTAAAAAAGATGTTCTCATCGGCAGGGTCCTCAAAAGAGTCACACTATTTTGTGAACATAATATCTTCTAATGCTTTTCTGTTTCGATCGCAGTAATGCAGGGCTACATGATTTAATCCGGTCTTTGGTTTGGTGTTTAGCTTGATTTTGTGTTCGTTTTCATCAGCACAGAGTGGTGTGAAGCAAGACTACGTAAGTTTCCAAATAATGTGTTCTCGTTAACTATACCCTTTTTCTATGGAATGACCAGTACAGCCTACTCTTGTAGAAGGTCAGGTAACAGCAACAGATTATAATTCATGCGATTCATGAACAAATTCAAGGATTTCAAGTCCAAGGAAAGAAAAACAGTATGATTAATTACACAGAATATGACTTAGAAAGTAGTTTATTTGAATTGGAGTAACGCTCATGCCTGCACCATGTATTTGAAAGGTTGTGCTTTAAACCAAACTGTGACTTCTACCTTAACCTAATAGTGTGTTTTTGTAACCTAAACCCAACAGTGAGTGAAAGCTAGAGAAATGAGCTACACAAAGCAAAAGAAAACAGGTAGTGAACAGAAAACTAAAACGCGATGGTGCCAAGTTGGACTCAACTTGGGTGAAAGAGGCTTACCAGCACAGAGTCTAATGCCTGACTCTGGTAAATGAACGAATCTGGCGAGGCCTCGAGGTCCAAAGCAGTCTGTTGGGTAGTCTTTGGCAATCAGCCTGCTTTGGCATGTACAGGAAGGGAATCAACCAACTCAAGCTACGGGGGTTTGTGAAGGTTTGTCATACTGAACCGGCTCACGTACAAGCTGTATTAGAATGCCACGAGGGGGAAAACCTTTATCAGTCTGTCAGCACCTGCGCTGCTTGAAGCTCAACAGTGTCAAACAGTTCTCTGGTGTGTTTTGACACTCCTTACGGTTTCACATGTTCCCACACACCTGGTTGTGAGTTCAGTACCATACTGTATAAAGGTGAGCAGGTAGGGAGAGAGTATGTATATTTAATGGAGGCAGAACATAAAGGCTGGTGTAAACTTAATTTGGCTTAATCCATCAATAATATTGGTAGAAAGCCAAACAGCCTTACTAAATTTCAGCCATCAAGACCCAGCATTCGACTCAACATTTCAACTACCAATGCTCCTTTTCTGTGAACCTTTGCATCAATGCCTTGAAATCACATTTATTCAGACAGATGCATAAATAATAGTGTCGCTCTCATGCTGACTCACTGCGCTAAGTGTGTTTTTAGATCTCACTTAGTTTATCTCTTTTCACATTCCGTCACATTTTAAAATAAATAGATGTATATTAGCAGAGGCGTCAACATCCTTGGAGCAGCTGGCGTTCTCCCGGCCTCTTCCTTAACAGCACCATCCACTGTATCTGACCCATGGGCCATCTCATCTATTCTTCTCGGGCTGGGGACACGCCATAAGATTATTAGGCCATTTTATATCCTGACATTTGGAAGGGAAATCCTGATCTGAGGTTTGTCTGGGGTCGATGGCCTGAGAAGATTATCTGCCGCTGATGTGTGACGGGGTTACAGATTCGGCCTGGACAGACCGTGCTGCAGAAATCATAAAAGACAAAATATAAAACCTGGCATCCTCTGAGACCCGAATGCAACGGCGCACCAGTGCCCCAGATGAGTGAAGTGAATCTACAGTTTTAGGTTCTCATTATTATAGGCTACATCGGAGCCCCTGGGTGTAATCCTTAAACTTTGCCGAAAGTTTACAATTGTCTTTGCCTGCAGGAGTGCTGGAAGAATTTAACTGCTGAATCCATGCAGAAATAGTTTGTTGGTAAAAAGTCATTCTCAGTTGATTAATAGCCATTTCTTTGTGGGGGATATTTCCTTGGCACACTTTCGGGCCCAAATGCGTAGCCTTTAAATGCCAAGCTCTAACTGAATATTGCTGCTGACCATGTCCACCTTTTTTGACCACGGTGTACCCATATTCTAATGAGCTCACTGAACGTAAGTGGCCTCAGCAATCTCCGGATTTCAATTCACTACAGCCCGTTTGGGATGTGTTTGAACGGGAGATATCCGTCATGGATGTGCAGCTGACAAATGCAGCAACTGGGTGATGCTATCGTGGCAGTTTGGACCAAACTCAAAAGAGAATGTATCCAGCTTAGTGGTGAATCGATGCCATGCAAAGAATTAAAGCAGCTCTGAAGAGAAAAAGGGGTCTAACCTGATTTAAGCAATGTGTGACTAATGAACCGACTGGCAAGTGTATATCCATGAAGAAAGTCCTCTTGTTCATGTCATGATCATAGAGTATGCAATGTGTTTTGGCAATTGCAGCTGGTAAATCAGTTAGGGCCCTTAACCAAGGCTTAATCTAACAGGCCAAACCTTGCACTTAGCCCTTGTTCTGTTTAATTCTAACCACTGACTGTATATGATACAACTGGTAGTCATCATGATGTCATATCCTATAATTTCTATAGTGTCAAATAAGTAACTAAAATCAAACTTATCAGAAAATTTGAAACTTGAGTAGGCATCAGTATTATATTAACTAACAGATTGTATTTTAATGTTTTAGTCAGGCCCACGTCCCATCCGCTAACATGGAGGGGGTGGAGCTTATGAGCTTTACTGCAGCCAGTCACCAGGGGGAGCTCTACTTGCTTTTGGCTTCATTTTCGCAATGCTGTTCCACGTCCATCTTTATACAGTCTATGATTCTGACACTTATGTGTGACCAAGCCCTCCGCTTACTAAATATTACATCGAACTACCCAAAAACGTTAAATAAAGGCAACTGGACTTGGGAAGTTTAAACCCCAGCTCCCCACCAGTCCTTTTAAACTGAACAAGCTACTTCAATGAGTGATGAAACGTCTTCAAGAAGCTCTACAAGTTTGCCTTTCTTTAACGCATTTGTATATAACACGACCTGGCAACTGAGAACCCTCACAGATACGTTGCATTGAACTTGTTTGTGTGTTTGTGTTTTCCATCCATCTTTAATCATATTAAAATGCTAGCTTGCTGCTTGGTAGCTGTCTCACCGGGGAAAGTGTTTGCTGCTGCTCCATTCCTCTCAGTCTGTCTTGGAATTTGGAATAAAATATGGTTAATTATAGCCGTGAAAATAAAATTACCCTAAATGTCTCCGTTAAGTACATTCCCCTCTCTATCTCTGGCTCTCCCTTGCTCATCATCATCCAACAATGTCCTGAATATGTCAATAAAGTGCTTACAACCTATATTTCTGAGTCAAGTACAACCGTCACATGTTAATTACCCCATCAGTCTCCCCCTCCCCCTATCTCCTTTCAGTACCTTATCCAGCCCTGTTGTATTAAAATCAAATTTACATTACCACTAAAAATCCCATGGCTATAAATGTCTCATTTAAGTGCGCTGACACCCTTCTTAATCGGGCTCTGATCCCCTTGCCGCAGCCTCTCCTTTGAACAGTTCATATTATGTGTGAATCAGATTTATATCGCCCCCAAATGTCTTATTTAACCGCATCTGCCACATCCTTAATCAGGCCGTTACGCTGTTAATCTAAACAGCTGCAGAGCTTCTACACCAGCTGAAACAATGACGGCGTCGGTTTTATTCGGAAGAAGTGGCGCGTCGCATCAAATATTTACAACGTCCCCTGTTTTTGGCAATTTGACAACACTTGTGAGGAAAAAGAGTCGGAAGCGTCGGTGTCTTCTGCGTGAAGACAGCTTGTAATCAGTGTCTGGGTTCATTTGGGTGAGATAGAACGCTAGGGATGGATCACCCATCACAATGAGCTGAAGGGGTTGCGTGGAGACGTTGTTTAAGCATTTTTGTTACGCCATCACGCCTATGTTCAAGTGCTACATGTAAAGTAGTTCTGATTTAATAAAGGAAGCAAAAATTAAATAACGCCCAGAGAAGAGTGTAAGAGGATTTCTGCCAGTTGCAGCAGATTTGGATAAATCTGCGGGAAGATATAGGTCAAACTGCAAAGGGAAAATCTCTATCTGGTTTTTGACATAGACAGGGCTCTTTGTAAGGGGCCACAAACCAAAAAAGGTTAAGAGCAATTGATTTCACCCTTATAGGGGAACTACTGTTTTTTACAACCTCACCTGTATAACTTTTGTGTCATTTGTAGTCGTTTGGGAGATATTTAGATCCGCATATATCCATATAGTGGGAGTGACTGGGGCACCGAAACGCAGCCTCTAAATAATGTATTATCTGCGGCGCAACTCGTTCATTTCACCAATATGTTGTTATGATACACTAGTGCTATTCCCCGTTGAGTCTGGAATTACCTGTTATCATCATCTGGGGTCTGTAGATTGACCTACAGACCCTGGATGATGTCTTCTGACCCGGATGACGTCATCTCTGAGTGCCGCGCACCCGCAACGTTCGGCTTGTTTACCTGTAATTCATTGCAGTCACGAAGGAGACAAAGGAAAGGCTGCATGCTACCACAAAGCCCTACTTTGGCCTGTTGGAACACACAAAGCCTGATAGGTAAAACAGTGCCAGAAATCAAACAGTTGCTGTCCAAAATGGACGCTAAATCCCATCATGCCTTGCTCACTTCACACCTTGGTGTCATTTATGACCTCTGTGTCCTCTCGTGCACACCTAACAACTACCCTCTGAAAGCAAAGAAGTTGTTTTGGTGTCATTTGTATGCATGTTGAGGTAAAAGCTGGCTTAGATCATTTAGATGTTTGCTCCTATTAAAGCCCAACACATGAAATAAAAACCTTCAAGTATAAACACTTAAAAATTGTGCCAGTGTACAATAATTGGATCTACAAATCATGTTTTTGATCTGCCAGGGCCTGATTGCGAATGAAAAAAACAAAAACATTTTTGTTTGAAAAGGACAACCTTCCACCAAGATGTGTAATGAGCACGGACTTCAGTCCAGATGCATGCTCCAGAAACTGATGCCAGATATAAATAAAAGGGAACACGGTCTGAGAAGTGCTTTGCTATCAGAGTACATCTGCTGATGATTTCGGTTGGACTGTGTCTTTTGTGCTTGATTAGGTTCCCCCATGATTGTGTTAAGGAACAAATGATGAAGTTGGTTGATGAAAACCGCAGAGATGAACACAAACGTAATTGAATTTGGCTTCAGAACTGCAATGAGGCGAGGTGAGTGGGCATATTTTGCATGTCATACATTCATAAAGGAGTAGATTGCAGGTGTCTGACTGGCTCGCTTTACGCAGCCAAGGAAAAAAAAATGCCCACCATGCTTTGAGATAACACAGACACGGAGGCATGCAGTACAAAAAGATATTTGGCATTTGGAGTATAGTAGTGGGTAGATCTCTCTTCCACTTGTATTGCCTTGGTTCTGGACTGTGCACTGTATATTTCTGTCTGAGTGATCATTCTGTACAGGACAGTATATGTGAGCACAGAGTGGAAGGGTGCTTTCACAGCTATATTTAGTTCAAACTCAGGGAGTAATTCGGTTTGTGTTCACAGAGAATTTAAGGCAAAGTTCTGGTATTGGTCATAATTTTGTGGGAAATATGGATTACAGGAAAATCAAACACAGAGCATCAGCAACGGAGGTGGGCACTGGCCAGTTGGCCAGAGTGCAGTGAAAGCTAGCATACTCTTTGTAGAGCAGGACGGAACAAACACTCCACTGGTAATTTACTTTGGAGGCTCAGTAACACCCCTGGCTCTTGAGTGGGGACTGTTACACCAGATTGATGGTGGGAGACTGAAAGGGCATGGCTAAAAAAAGGACAGAAATGAATTTTTTGTCAGAGTCCATAACAAGAAGTTTCCCCCCAAAACCAGAACCTGCAGCAATACAAAGACGCAATACAACAATCTACCAGTTTTGTACTTGACTTTTATATTTTGGTTTTGTACAGACAAGTTGACTGTTTGGTTTGTCGACACGATGTTTTAAGCACCATGTGGACTGGTCACCAGTCACTCAATTGACAATAACAACACGGACTCCTGTGAAAGGTGAGGAGCCCAGTGGGTCGTTGCGGCACACTAGCAGCGGTTCGTCAAGTCTGAGGAAATACTTCGATGAGGCCCACACTGCCATGGCATGTCGGTCCTGAAATACAACAAAAGTACTACTGCGATGCACGCTAATCTGAAAAGGCATCCGCGAACGCCAGCAGACGAACGGTCCAAATCCTCTTAACAGCAGTCAGTTAACAACTTCATCAAACATCCTGTGGTAACGGAGAGAAGGAGGCCACACGGATTTCTTTGGAAGTGGTATAAGATCTTTAGCTGGAGTACAGGAAAAGGCTTCAGACAAATGCCGCATTTTTTATTTTTTTTTTTCATCTTACAAAACGCTGTGGAGTACTATTAAACTGTGCTGAGTTGCAGCCTGTTTTTATACAGGCTATACATATCTGCATATGTATTCAGGTCAAGAATATATATTTTATTGTTGCAAAGCATTACTTTCTACTGTGTTTTTATTAGTGACGTCATCAGAGACTACTCAGTGTCGACTGTCGACTTTAAAAATCTTTTTTTTTAACATTATATATTGTTCAAAATTCGTTGAAGGCAGTATCAGTGGGATGGCAATCAATACAAGGAAGGCAGTTCTATGGGACTCTCTTCCTGCAGTGGTTTTATTGGTTCGGGGTTTTGTGCATGAAGCCACCACTCAAGATTCAGTTTCCCAAGAGACCGAGCCTCTAGTTTTACTAGAATTTCAGTCTCCATTACATCCAAACTCAAGAGCAATTTAAGGGGAAAATCTATAGAATCCTTAATCATCGGTATCTGGAATAACGGCACACAACATGGAAATCAATTTTGCATTTTTGATATTCTTTGTTTAATAGGCTTTGTGGCCTTACCTCTACCACAGGAGCAGCAACAGATTCCTGCAGAGAACAATGCCCTATATCTTGCTCCTCAGAGATACAGAAAATAAATAAATCCACATACACATGCAGTATGCAGACATCCAACCCGCCCACTCACATATGAAGAAAATCAATCAAGTCTGCTTTAATCATAGCAACTCACCGGCTCTCCACTGCATGCGTGAGGAATCGCAGGCCTGAATGCATCAAATGTACACTTGCTCGCCTTAAAACATTTATGCAAATTCAAAAACATTATCGACACCTACGTGTACACACTCCCTCTTTTTTGCTCCCGTCTCTCACCAGCCCATCCAAGCTGCCTCTGTGATTTGTTGTAGAGTATATCAAACGTATATTAAAGTACGAGGTGTTGATTTGTTCATAATTTACACTTGACTCCCATTCTCTACTCAAACCCCGGGATGCATCCGTACCACATGTCAGTTAAAATGGAAATCCCTGCAGGCGCGGCAGACAGCAGTCATTTGAAGTGGATTGGAGGGGGGAGAGATTCATCTGGAGAGACATCCTGAGCAAGGCAGGTGAAAAATGAGAGGCAGGGTTAACGAACGAGAAAGAGCTGGCAGTGAGGTTTATACTTGGTTGCCTTCAAATCAAATAAGCAGTAAGGACTGCATATAGAACGGAAAGCCTTCGGTCACTGAATGCTGTTGTTAATTACGTCTTTAACCTGGAAGGTATCTAGGGTTATTAGGACATGAAGTGAATAGTTAAGTGTATCTGAACAAATGAAAATATTTTAAAGGACAGATATAGTTTCAGGACAGGTAATACGTGTCCAGCTTAACTCAGCTCCAGCAACACTTGCTGCAAATGAAACAACTTTATTAAATCAACACAAATCACCAAGGTCATCAAGAAACAAACTGCAACGAACATTTTAAATGAAAGCAACCAGACATATACATTTAGACACCTGCAAAGTGGGCTTAGTCATAAGGTATCAGGCCAAACAATCACATATACACCGACCAGGCATAACATTATGACCACCTTCCTAATATTGTGTAGGTCTCTCTTGTGCCTCCAAAACAGTTGTGACTCATCAGAGAATGGACATGGGCCTTCTGAGGGTGTCCTGTGGTGTTTGGCAACAGAATGTTGTGAGTGGGGTCCTTTGAGTCCTATGGGTTGAGGGGAGGGGCCTCTGTGGATCAGGCTTGTTCCAGAGCATCCCACAGATACTTGATCAGTTTAGGATCTGGTGAATTTGGAGGCCAGCTCAACACCTTGTATGTTTTTCATGTTTCATGCACACACAAATGGTTGTTCTCAAACCATTTGTGTGTGTGTGTGCCTGTGTCAGGCAGCATCCTGCTGGGATGTCATTGCTATGGGATGGGGTTGCCTAGTCTGGTCTAGGTGGGTGTTACATGTCTAAGTAACATCCACATAAATGCCAGGTCCAAACGTCTACATAATCTAAAGTCTGCATAATCCAAAGCACGACAAAAGCACCCACTATGAGACGTTATAAAAACTCATTAATTGAAAAGTGCTCATTCATACTGCCCAGAGATAAGCTTTTCCTGATAAAATTTACATTACCACCTCTTTGGCTGGACTTAATAACTTCTATGCTCGTAAAAATTAAAGAACAGATGTGGTGTTGCTTTTCAATGAAATATCTTGCAACAGTGCTGGATATATATATATATATTTTTCATTTGGGCAATGAGATGTTACAATGGTATACACATTTTAGTATATAAACTGCATTTGCAGTTGTGAAAGTGTTAACGTAAGTGATAGCTTAGCTTAGCATAAAGACTGGACTGAGACTATCTAGCTGTCTGTGGTCTGTCTATGCATATCCGACTGACGCAATGTGCCTCATTTGTTTCATCTGGAAAAAAAACAAATTGAAATGTGCTATTACAACTTTTTTGGCAAGTCAGATATTGGTGTAGTGACTGTGTGGGGTTGTTCAAAAGTCTTCTTAAAATGAGAGGCATGAACATAAAAGCTGAAGCTTGCAAAGTGCACATACTCAATCGCAATCAATCGAGACAGAGAAAAAAAAAATGTCATAAAACAATTTTAGTCCCATGAATCCAAGAAGAGATCTGAATGCAAATGGTGTATTGATTTACCAAAACAAACAAGGCAGAAGCTAAAAAGTGAGACAGATGTGGTGGTTTGGTCAGCAGTTTTTCTCTTTTACTTAGGACGAACCTATCCTGGTCGTCTCCCTCTGCTTCCAGCCTCAGTGCTACGCTCTCTGGATTACAGTTCTGTTATTAACACGCAGGCATGAAATTCGTATTGCTCTTGTTATTCACTAAGTGGTATTTTCTGAAACAAAAAAAGGTTTGTGAGTAAATAAGACAATCACAACGGGAAATTTCACGCAGTGGGGAATTAGCTTAAACCTCACTTATCGCTGCTGACTCCTTGGCAGTCTCACTGAACAGCCTTGCTGCCTTAATAACAATGGATCTGGAAATGCCAGGTATGACCCATGCAATATGGCAAGTTGAGTCCCTGGCAGTCGCGTGGGAATACAACCAAAATAGGGAGTAAAATGGGAATGCTCGGGATGCAGAACAATCAGTGATGGACTTGGCGTTTGAGTAAAGCCCGTGGTTTTGTTGGGATGAAGAACATATATATTCCATAACTCTCAACTGGCGTTGGATGCGGGAAGAAAAGAAATCCCAAGATTTGCATGGCAGTACTGGGAATCAAGTGGGATCCGTTAAGTGTTTTGCCAGTACGAGGTTCCCCGTGGGGCTCAATCTGGGATTTGTTCTCATGTCGGTGGAAGTTAAAAGGGCTTCAGGAATCATGTCAGATTTGCAAGGTTATTCAAGAAATCCAACATGGGAAGCTAATGGTGCCTCGGGGAATCAAGAAAAGCTTCAGCGTGTATTCTGACATGAGATCCTTGTTAAGCTGGCCTTTGGTTTTCACCATTAACGCATGAAATGTTAATGGGAGGCTCACGATGGAGTTAGTGTAGCCTGGAATATAAGAAATAAATCTTTTCTTTTTTTTTTTTTTTGCAAGATGAAGATGCCTTTTAAATAGGCTGGGATTAAGTCAAACTTCTTTAGGTACCTCCCAGCAAGGCATTTTGTTCTCTCAGAACGGTCCAGCCTTTCCACACCAATAGACTCATCTATGTTTGACAGAATTCTTTCCCTAGACCCTTTAAGAAAAGGCTTATTTCAAATCTGTATAACCTGATGCGTGACTCTAGAAGACCTGGGTCTGCTTCCCATCTCCATATCAGTAGATGCTTGGGCTAACTTACTCAAACTGGTCAACTCATCCTCACTATGTGCCCACAACTGCTTACTTAAATTCTATGTAGTGCAATCTTGCCAGATGTAATGTTGCTGAAGCTTCTCTTATCCATATGTACTGGTCCTCCCCTGGCTTGATCAGATACTGGAGGGACATCTTCTCCACGCTACCTCAGCTGTTGAATGTCTAACCAGAACCAAACCCCTTGACTATTTTATTTGGGGTCATGGAGGGACAGGTTAAATTGACCACAGAAAAGAAACGCAATTTGGCCTTCGCCTCCCTTCCTGCACGACTAGCGATTCTGCTCAGGCGGTTGGACTCTTCTTCACCCACCCACACACAATGACTGCAAGACATCATGTCCTGCCTAAAACTCGAAATAATTAGATACTCACTCCGGCATTCGAATGGGAAATTTCAGAAAGCTTGGGGTCATTTCTTAAAAGCGTTCCAGCTTTACTGTAACGCACACTATTCTTTCATTAAGTGCAGGCTCTTGAAACCACAACTTGGCCACAGTAGATTTATCATAATGACAGAGACATTAGTTGTTTTTTTTGTTTTGTTTTTTAGTTATTTAGTTGTGAGGTGTATTGCTTGATACACGTATCTCTCAGTTCGGTATTATTTCTGTATTGCTGTATTGTTATTGTTTTGTGCATCCAATGCATGTCTGCTATATATATCTGTGTCAGCTGCTGTGGAATTGTGTACTGTTCGTATTATACTTATGGAATGGTCATAGACAGTCCAAACACAAACTGTAATAACTGTCTTCCTGACAAATCTGCAGTTTTCTTGAATTAGCCACAGTGTTTTAAAGTTTAAAAGTATCCCTACGGTCAAAAACAATGTTCTTCACTGAGCAGGGTGAATGCTTCTCAGTGCTCACCCTAAAATAGTCAAGACAGTAGTTGCTTATTATCAGTCAGTGAGAAAACAACACTTCGACATGCTGCCTATGATACGACCACAGCGTCCTCTGACATGTTTTCAGCAGGTGTTGGACGTTTCCCTTTTTTCCCCACAATTCTGTTTGTGGTTTCCTCTGACATATTTAGAATCGCCAATTAACCTGCAATTAATTAGCATGTCTTTGGACTATGGGAGGAAGTACCCGAACTACCCGGAGAGAGCCCACGCAGACACAGGGAGAACCTGCAAACTCCACACGGAGAGCCCCAAGTCAGCCGACGCTGTGAGGCATTAGTACTAACCAATGCACCACTGTGCCGCCCCCTTTTGCATGCACTGTGAACGAAACTGTTTGCACCGGGACTTTGTTTAGTGACTTAGGTTACAGTTAGCCATTAACTCAAACATTTGAAGGAACATTAGACTGTAGTTGCATGCTCCTCTGCATTGAAAATAATAAGTTGGTTTGGGCATCTGATCAGGAGGACTTCCAGGTAACTTCTACTGACAGTTTTTAGTTCCTTTCCAATTGGTAGACCCAGAGGTCGAAACATTATGATATATACACCATCTGGCCCGTTAACACCTTGGGGAACACCAAAGACGAGCTGGAAAATGTTGATAGGGAAAGGAGTATCTGGACGAGCTTGGAGCCGCTGCACCCAGACTCCAGGCAAGTTGCTTAAATGTTAAACTCATTCCATTTTCACGTATAGTTTCACTGAATAAGTCTCATCGTACTATTAAAAGCTCGGTCCGTTCCCCTGAAAAACAGGGATTCAACCAAGTTAGCAAGATGCGGGGTTGAGTTACATCAGCAATCCTTCTTTCCACATAGCTAATACCTTCTTTCGCCATCACAAAAAGGGGATTCTACTCCTAACCTGTTGAAGCGCTGCCATCTTGTGCACACTTCATTAACTGTGAGACAGGTTTTTGCAAATTCTGTTGACGTATTGTCCTGCTGAGGGTTATGCATGCATGTAATTGGGAAATCAACGCCGCATTTCTGACGTCAGCGTTGCTTTTATCTACCCCGTGCACGCGTGTAAGTATGAGTGAGCCAAGTACAGCGTACATTTTCTTATAGAGAGCAAAGATCACACACACACACACACACACACACACACAGCGGTAAAACTAGATGAATGAAAGGTCAGCTCTGCGCTCTAATAGCTTTGACTTGCTGACATTTTCTGTCCAGCCTCGGCGAAAATAAAGGGATTAAAGCGCGCATGCAGACGAGCAGAGTCAACCTACACAGGCTTTTAAACGCTCCCATTTTGAGGCACACAATATTAAACATTTGCATACACGCTTACATTCTCTACGTGCCCAGGGAGCACAGACGCTCATAGTGTGCGTGCATTAGCCTGCAGGTAATTATCTGCACCACTGTTCGGTCTGAAAAGAACACACAAACGCCGAATGATTCAAACGGCGCTTCCGAGAAGTGAGAGAGACTGTGGCGACAGTGCGGCGAGTTTGGAGAAAGTGTCTGTAATGCGCCGGCTGTTTCACGAGTTTCACAATTTAATTATTTGCTGTATTAAAATATGATGCTTCAGAAAACCGCTGACAGTGATGGAGAGGGAGAGTGAAAGCCAACGCGCATAATTCCCCCCGCGCTCCTATCGCGCTCCCTCCTCCGATGTATCAGAGAAACTGAAATGTCGAATCAAGCACCGGCTTTAAATACTGAAGTGCCTGTGAGCCGCTTTCTGACGTCTCCTGCTCCTCGAGTGTGACTTATCATCCATGCCACAGAGGAAGACATCTAGAGAGCCACAGATACTCGTTGGAGATGATGAGTGATGTGAGCGGGAGGCACATCATTACGGCTAGTGCTTATCATACCAATCAGATTCCCCGTTCCTTTACTTTCGGAAGTGCGTCACAAATGAGCAGGTTTTGAGATGTGTTGAGATGTTGCCAAGAGTCGCAGTTTGGTGGATTGGATATTGGAGGGCCGGTACTGACAAGATACAAGAGGAGGGTGTCACCCTTACACACAATTGCTAAAAAAGGAATTTTCTCCCATAAAATGAGCGACATGTAGGCCCAGGCTCTCAGGTTTCAAGTACATTAAGGGGAAGCTAGGCTACATTTTGCAATTACCTGCAGTGGTCGGATGTTCCGCTGCGTGGAGGCTTGGTCGCAACAGCACTTGTATTTCACGGTGAAATCACTTTCAGATTGCCATAAGACAAAGGTACAAACACGTCTTTTAAGTGTGACTTTAATGTCAAAATACTAACATTATAGTAGCATGTCGTGCAGCCCTGCATTGGACAGACAATACAAGCTCAGATTAAAGGTGATGGTCCTATCTACAGCCACACATTTGAGATAAATATGTCAATATGCATCTAGTTCCACTACATTTAAATGGGAATTACCGTTTTTTTTACAACCTGGACCTTATTTCTGGTGTCATTTGGAGTCGTTCGGGAGACCGACTCCCACACCGCACTAATATTTAACAGTTTAAGCCATTTAATTGCAGTAAAAGTACAGGTGTTTGGGATTAACTCGGTGGCGCATTTGACACTATGTTGTATTCTGAATGAGTCGTGCACATTTGGTTTACATTGTTTTGTCATTTTCATTTTAAATAAGTTGCACATATTACATTTCTTTGTCACTGTCCCTGTTCAGACCTTGCATTGAGATAAGGTACAGGTGTGAACACCCCTCGGACATATCGAGATGGCATTTGAGAGATCTGATCTCTGACCACATTTAGAGGTGGTCTTGGCCGCATGTGTCCACATTCCTGATGGTGATACGGTCATGTTGGTGTCTGAGGAGCCAAGCGTGGTTAAGTATTCTCCCAATAAGGAACAGTGTCTTCATTTACCTTCATTACCAGAGATTACACCACAGATCCATTAGAGACAGCAGCTGTTGTGATATTCTACTGCACCCCAGATGATGTCAGGGTTTATTTGCATACAGATTTCATCTTCCTTCATGGTCTGGCCAAAAGACTTGTTGAAAGGTGCCCGGGAAATGGACCAGACCATCAGCTGTGACATCATGGTGAGTTAGTTTCATTAATTTGTAGTTTCGGCTAAAATAAAAACCCAGTTTTTGAAAAGTAAACCTGTGCCTGTTTGACGTGTGACTGCTTCGTCCCTTACAACTGATCCACTCAGTTCTGAGAAACCAAGACCTAAGACAGATCAGGTCAAAATTTGACTCAGTTTATCCACAATAGTGGCTGTGTCCTCCTCAGTTAACCTTTCTTCGATGTGTTCCATCTTTATTGATCCAAAACAGTGAATTCGAAAATTGAGTTTGAGAAGCAGCCGGAAACACTAAAGTGAAAACATGCTACTACCAAGCGGACCAATCATAGCTCTTGCAGTCTGCGTCGCCGTAGTGCATAGTTACATTTCTGGGGCCATTTTTCTCCTTCACTTTCATTTTCCCAAACTCAATGGAAGCATAACTCATTATTGCCAAAACTGGCACTGCTGGTTAGAGCCAAACATTACGCCGACACATGGCAAGGGTGTTACCTGCTTATATATGCCGGTGACAACCTTTCATTTTCAGGAGCGGAGAAATACAGTTCACGGGATCGCTACAAAAGGAAAAAAAATAAAATAAATGTCAGTCTGTTTTCTTGCTCCCGAATCTTCCTCCTTTCTGTTTCATGTATTCAGCAGGGTCCCGCTATTGAGTAGGAGGATTCACAACTGTGCCATCGCTTTTTTCCTCCTGTTAGTCCCTACTGTCAAACCCTTCCTTATACTGTCTCTCATTCCTCTTCCTTGATCCCCAGTGCGTTGTCAACCCGGTCCCAGTCTTGAGTGGGTGTCTCCACATCCTGTCACTTAACTGTAACACCACTTACTTCTCCTCCGTGACATATGTGTCTTGCGTTCATTTCCCCCAACCAAAACTCTACTGTATAATCTTTCCCCCTCTGCTATCTAGGATTTACGCTGTGACTGAGTGCTGTCACACCAAGGAGCTTCTGCATTATTGTACCAAGACATCTATTTAATCTACTTTAGTAAGTAGCTCTGTCTTTCAAGTTTAGGAGTGCATTAGGCCATAGCCCAACAATTTAAAGTCTGCATTTCCTGATCAAAATGAAAACAGTGACACAGCCAGGTGTTCCAGAGAAAGCCTGAGCTTTAACCTTAAGACAGGCTTATGCGCTTGTTTTTTCCTCGTACACCAGTTCTGCAAAGCCAGCCTCACACGGATACGTAGATGCAAAAAGCAGGCGTCTTTGCGTTGGCATGCCAGTCTCAGTCCTTAGCACCTTCACCTTGCACAATATTCCACCATCGGCTTCACTGTGAACCTCTTCTTCAGACTCATATCAGTTTCGACCCAAGTTGGCGACACCTTCGGTTCAGTTGGCGTTCCTGTCAGCTTTGTGTCTGCAGGAGAATTTTTTTCCTGTACCCGGCATTGCTTACTACACAGTACAAATCCATGTGCATCCACTGTACAGCGTGGGCCCTGATGACAGCCGGTGAGTTGGCTTTCAGTACCTTAGTGTTGATCGAAACTCAGCCATTAAGGCACTGAGAGATATCATTATCCTAAAAAGCAAAAGTCAAAAAGGCAAAACCATTGCCTCAAAAGGCAAAAGTCTAACCTCCTGTAGGAGCTATAAAAGCTTGCTGAGGACATTTTATCTGGAAAGCCACAGGATTTCACTACGGTAATGATGGTAAGGCTGATGGTAATCGTGGATCCCTGCCATTTGAGGCCTGAGAGAAGCCATACTCTTTATTTTCCTTTTTACAGTACATATGCTGCCTTTAATTCTATCTGGATGCACGCAGCTCCCATTTGTCTCATTTTGAAATGTACTGTACGGGCATCACTGTAACACAAGAACCACTGTTTCGACTTCAGTAACATTGACCCCTACTGTAAACAAAATACAGACACCCAAATTAGCGCTTTCCAAAGGTGCACTCACTAATGAACGGTAATAGTCCGTGCCCACTTGCCAAGTTCATTTGAGGCATATGGTAAATTGTAATTAGTAGCATTTTCTTGAGTCAGCTAATCCAAAATGCACCATCCTAGACATGGTTGGTTTGTTTTTATATACAAATGCTTCGCTTCCTTTGTTTATGCATTCCCAAGCACCGTACCTGCATCAGCTGCAACGTTTCTGCCAGAAGCAGTAAAATGCTTTTGCAAGCATTTCTCAGCTGATAGTATAGACGAGAGAACTTCTGGGAGAGGGGGGACCTTATAGAAGGCTCTTGTTTCCCCTCTTCAAGCGTCATTTTTAACTCCAGTGCCTCCAAAAATACAAGATTCATGCCACGTTTACTGCAGTATCCCATTAAAGGTGGAAGATGGATAGTTTGTCCTTCGATGTGTTTTTGCAACCTGTTTGTGGTTGTTTTAAGCTGTCAGCACTACGGATTTTCTTTCTTTCAAATGCAGTGAGATCACAGTACGGTGATTAAAACGCTCAGCATAATGTTTCAGAATAAGCTTTAGTGATTTAATCTCGTCGGACAAGGCATGTCATGGCGCTGTGAGAGGATTACGCCAAAGTCTAGACAGAAGTAGCGCCGATGAGACAGTCTGAAATGTAAAGCAATGCCAAAAAACATGGGTTACCCATTGCTCAGTCAATTGTACTGACAGGTTTAGTAGACTTGACAGAGGTTTGATGAAGTGGAAAATGAAAATTATGCAGTAACGTTGGAGTCACAATTGCATTAGAAACATTATGAAAATGAAGTAGTGAGATAATTGATCTACAGTATGAATTGACGGTGAAAAGTAGTCTATTGCCGAGGACCTTGGGGGCTAATAGGGTAAAAAAGTACTCCTCTGCTCTTATATCCCAACTAGTCTAGAGCTGGTGCATTTGAGATCAGTGCCCCAGTTCTACACCCTTGGGATCTTTGGCATTGCCTGAGTGAAGCACAAATATATTCTCACAGACAAGGTTCTGCATAACTAAGAAAGCCACATCTACATTATGCAGCTTGGGATTTCTGGGCGATTGCAGAAGAGGAAATCTTTTGCTGACGAACATTTCTCTCCTGAAGCCACATGATTTGGACTCCATTGGCAATTCTCCTTAAACTTATAGAGAATCCATTAGAACAACTGTGCACTGTCAGCAGAAGCAGAGATGTCCTTACAATGATCCACCTTTTACCATTCCTTGCATGGTTAGCTGTGCACAGAAGAGAAAGTAATGTTAATTTTTGACAATCCAAATATGAATTACCCTACTAAAGTTTTTGGTGGTTTGGCCATTTTGTTGGGCAAAGCTGAAGTTATTTACAGGTTTAAGGTTCAAAACAGTCAGTAGGCAGCTCCCGGCGACTGTCATGTACCGCGTTGCGCATACAAATACGGTAAATCAATATCATAGCTGCATCGCTCGGACAGGGTTCCGGCCTGTGTTATTAAGTTGCAGCTGTCGGCCGGGATTGCGGCTCATATGTAGAGCTAGTGTCTTGAAACATGAAGCAAAGCAAGGGTTTAACGATACATAGTACATTTAATTCACTTTTGGTTCTCTATAATGGTATGATCAAAATACCTGTAGTCTACTATATGTCCTCGAATGTGCCAGAAGCCCTGAAGTGGACGTACATGTCTGTCAATGGTATGCCCTTGAATATAGCTCCATCAGTCGAGTGAGTCTGACTAGAAACTGCTCAAGTCGTTCTCCCTGTTGCTTTCAAACAACCTCAGGCTGGCGATCCTGACCAACGTTTCCAGCTGCAGATGTTCCAACACGGAAGGCGTTTGACTGCAGCCGCTATAATTTACAACTCAGTGTGTATACTGCATATGTACACAGTATTCTGATGGCTTTGTACCAAGCAATTATGAGCAAACGGACAAAGTATGAGGTGATCTTTTATTTCAGTGTTTAGAAAATAACAGAAACACAAATTTCTAGGACAAAGCAATGGCTGTAGAGAACGTCTAAGAGCCTTTAATGGAAATGCTAATGGAGTCCTCCGTCAGTCGAATGAGTCTGACTAGTAACTGCACAAGTCGTTCTCCCTATTGCTTTCAAACAACCTCAGGCAGGAGATCCTGACCAACGTTTACAGCCAACACAGAAGACGTTATATATTTAACACAGTATTCTGATGGGTTTGCATCAAGCAGTTATGAGCGAACCGACAAAGTATGAGGTGATCTTTTATTTCAGTCTTTAGAAAATAACAGAAACGCTCATTTCTAGGACGAAGCAATGGCTGCAGAGAACCTCTAAGAGCCTTTAATGGAAATGCTAATGGAGTCCTCTTTCGCTGTGCTTTGTTGATTCTCTCAGGCATCCCTTATTCTTCCAGGAACTCCCACTTGAAAGTGGTCTCATACCCAGTAATTAAAGAATTACACGTGTTGCGCATCCTATTAGCGGAAGGGCACCTGCTGACAGCACCTCGACTCAGTGGCATCTGACTGCATTCCTGCACCCGACTCTGATTCTCCGAAAGCTCCAGCCAGTCGACTACAACGCGCCCCTTCCTCGTGCCAGCTCTCTGTGAATTAGGTCTGGTTTGGTGTTTTTGTTTTTCGCTGTGCCGTATGAAATGTGTCTGCTGCGCTGGGGGCGTTTTAGTGCACTCACAGCAGGGCTTCTGTAACAGTGTTAGGATTCATTAGGGGAGCATCATCCAACACAGCCAAATAAAGTTGGAAAACATTTTGCAGCAAACAAAAAAGAAAATGTACTTTGATATTTCTCACTTTTTTTTTTTTGCTGTATCTTCTTCTTCCAGCACATATCATCTGTGTTATTTTCATGTCAGCCACTCATTTAAGCCCTAAACCCATCAGTCTTTAAAATTTTCCTATCACCCTTCTCTTTCCTCCCTTCCTTGCTGACTATCTCAACATTTACCCAGCACTCCTCACCGGCCTGGCCGTCCATAATTCAGGATGATTTGAGCGCAGGTTCCTGGGATTTATAGCGGCTGAGATGCAGGTTTTACAGTCATAAATCCAATTTGAAAACTCCAGTCTCTCCTGATGCCTCCAGAATCACTCCTGGACTGAACTTTTTGGATGTCCACTTCTAAAGGAGTCCAATATGACTTATAGTATATACAGTTTTTAGAAGTTCTAATTAATCATTGAAAACTGACTTGAACTAAACAAAGCTACAGTTTTCCTGGCGGCGTAACCGGCTTTGATGAAGACATCAAACATGGAACTTGGACAGTAGTTTGTGTAAATAATGAATAAGGTAGAATGGCTTAACAGTTCGCGCTGCCCTGCCACGGTAAGAGGCTACTCGACCTGAATACATCAATTGACCAAATTGGGGCCTTTGGTTGTGAGTTACATGCACAGCACACAGTGTTGTTTGGTTCCCTTTTGTTCTGATTGTTACTTTTGCTTGACCCACAACGTTAAGTGTCACTTGTACCGGAAAAGTGTCCGTGTAATAAAGACTTTGAGGGCTTTCATAGCCTTTTCTTAACACCGCCATGCCGTCTCTCCAATTCCTCTCCGAGATCTGTGTCTTTTGCACATCCTTGCAAACCTAGTGCAATAGTATAGATTCACTTGACATCCATGGGGTTGCATACAAATGTACACATAAAAAGTGCATGAAAAGTGGAAAAACAAGACTTGACAGACTGGATAAAATCCTGCCTGAAATTCATGCCTGCAAATACCCAACCATTCTCTACTTCAAATCAGTTTGATTTATTGTATCTAGTAGCTGACTAATCACTCAGTATATATATATATATATATATATATATTAAAAAGATATTAGTAATGGAGCTTTCCGATGCCGTTATACAATTTGATAAGCCCTTTATTTGAGTGCAATAAAGCTTTAATGCAGCTGTTGAGCTGTGTTTGGGATGGTTTGTTCTGTACTGCAAGATATTGGATAGCTTGTCCAAAAATGTTGTCAGGGAACATCATATTGATGCATTCAGGACCAAGATTTTTGCAGCAGAACAATTTTTCCAGTAACTTAATGATACATATTGTACGATCGGGAGTCACAGTCCTTCAACGTATCTCTAATTAGCTGTGTAGATGTAATTTTTGTGGGAAGGATTGGGTCAAGCACCAATGATCGTTTTGACTTCACACCCAATTTACATTATATTACATTCACTGCAGGAGAATATATTCACAAGACTTAGCATGACATAAACGTCTCTGTGATTGTTCAGTAATTTCTAATGCAAGGTCTATAACTTAGCTGAAGTCTAAAAAAAGGAAAGATAAGCGGAAAATGTGTGAACGGGAAGAGAGCTGAAAGAAAAAGAAAAGGCCTAACTTGCAAAAGTAATCCAACAAACTAGAAGGAGGAAATTAATGATTAGACATGAGGAGAGATGATTCAAGAGGGAGGGGCTTGGAGGGTGACCACTGCATGACATGACAAGGGAAGAGGAGCATGATGGGAAAGAGAGTAAAGGGAAAGCAAAGGGATGGCGAGGACTATGACAGAGCCAGGAGTTTGGCCCCTAGAGTGCTTCACATCCTCTACATGGTTGCTGGGTCTTCAGTGGAAACCAAATCAGAGGCAGGCAGAATTGGACACCCAGCCCAGTGGCCATGAAAAGAAATCCAATCACATCAGAAATCATTAGAGCAGATTGTTCCTGGAGCGCTACGCTGCAGAGAAGTGTGTTTAGCTGTGTGTGCGTGTGTTTGTGTGTTCTGAAAAACATTGCCACACATGGCCGGGATTTAGACACCATGTATACACACTGTCATGAAGAGCATTGTGTCAGTATGGTATATTACATTAAGACAGTTAGGGCCAGTTAGCGGAGGGGAAATGAGAATGCCAGCCAGAGTGGTTTATGGATAAATAAAACAAGAATGACATTCACATGAGAGTGAGTTCTGAACTCTGTGTGCAGCCCATTAGATTTATAATAAGCAAACAATTGTGAGTCAGACGCTTTTTATTGGTGATTGCTGATGCTTGTAAGACTCAACCAGTAGCCTTTATTCAGCTGAATTGTCTTATTTGTTCACTCTATTACACAAGGATGAATATAATCGAATTTGCCTTTCATTAAAAGTAAATCTCAAAGTAAAACTAGTGCGGTTCAAAGGGGGCAAGGAGCAACAACACCCATTGTTCTTTTCTTCCACATTGCTCCTACAACGCAGACACAACCATATAGTGATAATTTCATGTCATGAGATCATGTTACTCCGGAGGACAAGAAAGTTATCTGACTGCAAGAGGAATAACAGCCTTGAGCTAAGTTAGGTGCTCTGTGAGGTTGTGTTTTTATAGGTATAACTGAAAGAAAGAGCTGGCTGATGAGGTCTCAAACGCACGAACCGAAACACAGGTGGTGGATTGAGAAAATTACACTTAAAAAATACAGGCAAAGTCCAAAAACCAAACGCAACAGAGCAAAACCACTAAGCACACTAGGAACAGGCTGGTACATTTCAGACTTTAGAACAAAGACAAACTGACATAGCGGGAAGGGAACAGAGAGGCTAAATACCAGTGGGATAATGAGGCACAGGTGAGATACATCAGGGCGGGGCTACCAATCAGGGGCTGCACACCCACAAGGGGACAGGAAGTGAAGACACCTGAAATGACAGAGTTAAGCAATGTTCAAAGTAAAACGCGAAATGCCCCAAAAACAGCTAGAGTTAGCCATGACCAGGTGCCTCATAGCTGGATGTTGATTGGGGATCGTAGTGTGCCAACACCTGCTGAAGTACAGCTCACGATGATGGGATGGCGATTTGATTTTCAAGTATTTGGATGCAGAAAAAGACTGAAATGTTTGTCATTTATCGTGGACAACAGGACTTTGATTGCGTTGTTTCCTTGTCTAATCTGACCAAATTGTTGCTGCAACGTTAGCAACAGCAAACACAATTATGAAGCTAATTAAAACTTGTAACTGAAAAAAAAATGTTAACTTGAACATTGCTTACCTTTATGGCAGTGTTCTGAACAATCAAGAATCAGAATCACAAATCATTCATTCATTCATTCTTCATATAATAGAGATGTGATGTGGGAAAGTAATGTGTTGGTTTTCCCCATCTCTGTATTGCCATTCAGACTTTTTCTTTGAACAATATTCTTAATGTTAATAGATGCAGCAATACAGGACAAATTCCATCAGCCTTTAATTAATTCAGCTATGGTACTGAGATATCACATTTAGTCTGTTAGTTTGACATAATGAATAAGTCTAAATGTGCCGCGGTTGATGTGTACACAAAGCCAGTCGGAGGTGAGCTTCAGTAGAAGCTGAATTCTGTCAAACGTGATGCAGAATTCAGAACTGAACAGATTTAAACTGAAAAGCAGGTTTCCAGTTTCCGGCCCCATCTTTAGCTCTCATGAGTTAGCAGGTGCCAGAAATGCTCCAAATGCCAACACTTTCTCACTCCCAGGGCGTCAATTACTGACATTTTGTCAACCCCCCTGGCTTCACAGATATACACACGAGATGTCCTTTGGCAATAGTGCAATAGCGCCAAAGGACACTTCCAAGATTTTCAAATGACACCAACGTTAACCCACTCGGATACATAGCCGAGAGCGAATGGCGCGAGCGACTTTTAAAAAGTGTTTCCACTTTTAAAGAGCAACAAAGTTCTTATGCAAATTGCAGGGGTGTAGGCCTTGCATAAGTCACATGACATTTACTGAACCTCCCCGTTGCTGAGTCCCAGCCCGACTAGTGTTCCCATTACCTAGTGCTGTGGAATTAAGTTCGGCTGTGTTGAGTTGTTGAGTTGAGTTTAAGTTTATTCACCATACCACTTGAGACATTACAATAATCCAACAAGAGTAAAAGACAGATGGGTAGAGTGAATGGGTCCCCCAAGAAAGCTAGAAAAGCTTATGGGTGTGAAGCCTGCTACTTGGTTATCTTTATCTTTGGCTAGGGAAAAGGTCACTTTATTGGGTTGAATGGACCACAACTAGAACAACTCTTGTCATATATGACGCAATGGAAATGAGAACCGGCTTGAAATACACTTTTGGGGTCGTGACGAATTTCTCCTCCGAACACCTCAAGTGGGCTATGCAAGCTTGTACGACGAAGAACCACACATTTTGCAAAACATTCTGACGGATGCTGATCTAAGCCAACTCAGAAGTACTTTAACTGCACTTTATCTATTGTTTTGTAAATGATTACTGAGGTGAATCTATTAGAATTTCACCTGAGGACATGTCCCATCGACGTCAACATGGAGGGGGTGGGGCTTATGGCCTATACTGCAGCCAAGCCACCAAGGGGAGCTCTACTTGCTTCGGCTTCACTTTTTAGGAGCTGCTCGGCCATCCTCTTTATACAGCCTATGGTTGAAACACACCCCATAATGAAATCTAAATAGCCTGGCGTAGCTAAACTCAATTCTTATCAGAACATGAGTCTGGCGACACTCTAAGATAGGCTCATCTCATCTTGTACTTTGGCATGTTACACCGAGAAATTAGTTTATCATATTAGTTCTGAACGCAAAGTAGCAAGTTTACTTTCGTCCTTATCCCACTCTCAGAAGGAAAAGCGAAATATGCATGTTTCACAATGTTAAACTTTTTTTTAGGTGTCGGCTGAGAGATTTTCGAGACTTGATACAGCTCCTTCCAGAGCCGCACAACTCATTACACAGCTGTTGTCCCGGCCTGACAAGTGTTCCCATTGATTAGCAAATTGACTTTGACATTTAAAATGGTGGATCACAGATACCCTGAACTCATAAAGGCCACAAGAACAATGCCACAACGCAAACAGCTTGAATTTCAAAGTCAGATCAATTTGCCTCATCGGCCGCATTCACTGTTAAATGTTTTAATGGAATGTTAGCTAATTGATATTGCTGCCCGTCCTCGTCTGAGTGACATATCTGGCAAACACTAAACCAAACTGCCCGCGGGTTGAATACCGGTGCTGCACGCCGTTACCCTTCTCAAATTTCAAGCTATCACCTTCCACCTTATATTAGATGGGAAGCTGGCGGCATCGGGGAGGTTCAGCAGACAGGAAGTGGTTACTGAAAGGCGTACTCGGGAAGTAGTCTTGCATAACTCGGTGCCATCACATTCTGGCAGACTAACAGGCTTTAAGTGAGCACCTTGATGCGTGCAGAAGCGTGTGAAGTCCTTTGCACATGATTTAAGATAAACATAATGGATGTGTAAAGGCTCTGAGCTGTGGCGCACTCGAACTCGGAGGCTGCAGATTTATCACGAATCTGTTCTGCTGCTGCTGCTTTCAGATGGCTGCAGGGATTTAATTAACTGATTAACTTTAATTTGCCTGCCTGAGAATCACTGGAAAATGTAACTTGAAGATTAAGTGCTGTTGGACACTTTAGCAGCTCTACAGCGAAGCACTGAAACAGAAGTGGACCATTGTGTACATTTGGGATTATCCCAGAATACGACCCAAGGACTTGGGATTTCTTTTTTTTTTGTTGTTTGATTTGTTTGTTATATAGTAGCTGATTGAACTATCCGTTACTATAGAATGGAAAAAAATATATCTGTGAGAACAGCACTGAATTGGTAAGTAGGCTTTGTGCAAATGATGGATTCAGCGGTAGTTCTGGCTGGTGTTTTTACGGAGATCTAAAGAATTTACATGGTCTCAGTATTTCACAAATGATTTCAGTGGGAAATTTACCAGTCCTTGGGCGGCACAGTGGCGTGGTGGTTAGCACTGATGCCTCACAGCAAGTAGGTCCCTGGTTTGAATCCATGGCCGACTGGGCCTTTCTGTGTGGAGTTTGCATGTTCTCCCTGTGTCTGCATGGGTTCTCTGCCAGGTACTCTGTCTGCCTCCCACCGTCCAAAGACATGCTGGTTAGGTTAAATGGTGATTCTAAATTGGCCGTAGGTGTGCATGTGAGTGTGAATGGTTGTCTGTCTCTCTGTGTTAGCCCTGTGATAGACTAGCGACCTGTCCAGGGTGTACCCTCGCCCGATGACAGCTGGGATAGGCTCCAGCACCCCCCGCGACCCTTCACAGGACAAGCGGTTACAGAAGATGAATGAATGAAAAAACTGAATTTACCAGTCCTTGTAACTTGGCAGATTCGGATTGATAATAAAAAATATATATGTTTAAGAATAAACACGATTTGATGAGACTGGGGTAGAACTTACGAACTACCTGGTAGTATGTGAATCAGCTCCACCTTTACCAATGAGACGAGCACACAAAGCACCACATAAAATCCAACACATCAAAATATGCTGACACACATGTCATCGAGCTCATCATTCTTCGCGATTCCTGATTCCTGATTCAAGCTTTTTTCTGTGAATGGGCCTGGATGCCATGCCACGACATCTTGACTTCGCACCCAAGCATCTGTCTGAACTCTGATTTGTGGCAGAGTTTTCAAAATTCTTGAGTGAAAAAAAAGCAGCAAACAAAACAAAACTCACCCACGAATCACAGGGACGCTGCATTAGTGTTATCACAAGACCTCTGTGTTAGGAGAAATAGGGGAGGACATTAGCGGTGTCATTTTTCCTTTACAAATTACAGGCACGGCCGATTCGCACAGGATTAAGATCACAGGCGAAATCTGCAATTATTACAAATTACCAGAGATCCCCAGGTAATACTAATCCAGTGCAAAACATTTTATTTTTTCAGGAGCAGTCACTTTTTAAAAATAAAAATAAAATGTGAAGGCTGGTGCAGGCCAAAAGCACTGATTTAAAATGCAAAGCTTATCTTATAGCCAATAAAGAATCCCTTTATGATGCTGGTTCTATTTACATGTTGTGACAATGATAGATATTTTCATTTGTTTATTTAAAAAAAATAATAATAATTATAAAGAAGATCATAGTATGTACTCACTAGGATATCAAACTAGATTTCACATGGGACATATGGGACATATTCCGAACATAGAATAGTTCATCTGTCATCAAGAAGAGCCCTGTTGTCATCAGCTGTTCCCCTCGAGAAATTCTGCCTCAGTGGTGTTACCTATTCTTATTACAGGTGACACATGACAGAACTGCTCCGGGAATAGGTCTCCTGTCTCAAGGTTACGGCGCAAATTTGCATAAGCCCCCCGGGTGTGCCGTTGAAGCACCCATGGACGGCTCCAAATTCTCAAACCTCTTCCATTTTTTTTTTGTTGTTAGATTCATCATGCAAATGTAGCGAGTAGCTCATTATCACTATCCTTATTCAGACTGTACGCTACAAATTATGGCCCAAGCCCGGAAAGTTGGCAGTTATAATGCAAGCGAGAAGAGTCCCCCGTCTCATGTAGTCGCCTTGCTAAGAATTGGCAGGTTTTCAGAACTCTGCAGAGCCGCGCGCTGCAACTCTTCTCATTGTGTGTCTTGGTCTAAACAAGGCTTTACATCTATCACTCCTTTGTTTCCTGCCATTCTAATCAGCACTGGTAACCATGGTGACTTTAGCGAAAGTTTCCGTCTCCAGTAGACACTAAGTTTGCTCAGTGAAAAGACCCCGCCGCTAATACTCTCCCCGTCTCTGCAGTCGGCCATGTTTACAGGATTATTCGGTTTCTTGGTATTCCTGTGTTCACCTGCTTTGACGTGCACCAATCAGCCAAAACATTAAAACCACTGACAGGAGAAGTTAATGACATTGGCCATCTTGTGACAATACACTGTTCTGCTGGGAAACGTTTGGACCTGGCATTTGTGTGGATGTTACTTAAACATGTAGCACCCACCTAGACGAGACCAGGCACCCCCACCCCACAGCAATGACGACACTCCTGGATGGCAGCAGGATGCAGCCTGACACAGACACACACACACAAAAATGGTTTAGGAATAAACTCAAAAAAACATAAAGAACAGCACAAGGTGTTGACCTGGCCTCTAAATTCCCCAGATCCCAAACTGATCAAGTATCTGTGGGATGATCCACAGAGGCCCCTCCTCTTAACCCATAGGACCCAAAGCCCTCCCACTACCAGACATCACAGGACACCCTCAGAAGGCCCATGTCCATTCTCTGATGAGTCTGAGTTGTTTTGGAGGCACAGGGGAGACCTACACAATATTAGGAAGGTGGTCATATGGTTTTGCCTGATTGGTGTATTACTGCCACTGCTATTCAGAGCCTAACTGCCTCTTTAGTGGCCTTGAGAAGGTGTGCTGGATGGAGAGAGACGGAGGGAAAGAAGGGACAGATGTTTGACCTCCAAACTGTAAAGGCTTCAAAGAATTAATGCTAAATATCTATGACAGATATTAAAATAGTTGAGGCATATAAAGGGATTGTAACACTGGATTCACAAAAGAAAAGTTTCCTCATTATTTTAAATAAAAATACCAAACTAATTTTCTTTTTCCACCTTCTTCTTCTGCTTTACTTTATTGCTCCACATCTTTATTGTTTTTGTTGTCACAAACAATTTTAACACAGCCTTGTAATGCGGTGAAGTCTGAACCACCCTTCCGGAATATTCATTTCTTTTATACATATATTTTTCTGGTGTCTGTTATTTGGCACTGAAGTGGCAGCTAGACTTTCTGGAGTGTACAAAATATTAGCTTTCATCCTTTTTTTTTTTTTTTGTCAGTCGTGTGTGTTTAAGTGCTTTAACAGTATAAAGCCTGCATACTACTCAACTCCAATACAGCCGTGTAACCTAGAAATGTGTATTTAAGAAGATACATGGAAAAACACATTTTCTTTGCTCGGGATCACATCCAAGATGAAGCGCAAAAGGGCGTCCAAGCCCAGTATCCGTGGAGGACTTTCAACCCGCAACTACAAATTTGATTAACTTAAGGCAATCAGGAAGCATCCCAGCTGAGGTGGAAAGTTTACACCTAGCACTGGATGCTGTCAATAGGTCTTACAACGCTCACTCTCACTTATGCTTGGACCTGCACAGTGATTACTTATCTGGCCCCCGGAGGTACGAGCTGAGTCGACCCGAGTTTATCAAAGGAGGAACAGATGAGCAACTGCTCTCCCTCGTGTCAATCGGAAATCCATGCTCCGGCATGTGCACTAATGTATCTTAAAGCTTACCTTAACGTGGAGACAGTGCATCTGTCTTGAACACATTTGTGCAGAGACATTAGAGCGCCAACAGAAGCAAGCTAAACAGCAAGTATGTGCTTTTAATTGTCAGTCAAAGCCCTAAGTCAGTCTTCTCTGGGAACCAATTCAACCAATAGTTACTAGTGGTGGTAAACTCGGCTCATTTTATGGATCCAGGTTAGTCTGAGTCGCTCAATAAAGTGATACGGTTCACTTGGGTCAGTGTTGGTGTCAGTCGAATCATCTGAGTCCACGGCGTTTCTGGGGAGTCCGCTAACTCGCCTTGTGTACTTAGCAGAAGCCAGCCAAAGGATTCATAGGATCTGGGTTAAAGGAGAACTGGGACTCGTGATTCCTGATTCGGTAAGAAGATCCGAATCATTAACCCGGGTGATTCAGCTCTTATAATTAGTTGATATTTCAGTCTGAACCCAAGTGGTTTTTAATTTGACCAAAGTGTGAGAAAGGTAAGGGAACAGCACATCTCAAGCATTCTTCTGAAACTTGGACCAAACATTACTGTTGTTTCCTGGAGTCACCGGGTGTTTCGGGTCTTGCAACAGACACCCTCATCTGGGCAACCAGACCAGACCCCAGCCAATGTCCAAGCAGCATTCTGATGCCCCCACTGTTCCACCCTCTTCAATCAGAGCCATCTGGATCCTTTCTCTGCTGCCCCCACATTGTTGTTGATGGCTCTTCTTCTCCAAGTGTCCTGTAGGTCTTGCTCTTGGAGTGATCGTGACTGCTCCCCTCTCACGAACGCCCTACATCCTCTCTACGCTAGCTCCAGCAAGACGAGTTGCCTTGTGGGCTCCGACACCAAGATGATGTCACGTCTTAATAAGGACCGGATGATGTTTGGTGGAATTCTCAGCTGCCTCTCAGGGTCAACAGTCATCTCCTAGTCTTTGGCCGTGGAGACCAAACCAACTGGGCAGTCCTTGTGTGTTGTGTTTAGCCTCTGTCCTTAGACATTTCGGATATTTCTTTAGAAAAAAAATGAGTCAAAAGCTGCACCCAATATATCAAATTTCCAATCCATCTTGGGCATTCACAGCCCGAGTACAGGATAACTTTTCACACCATAGTATTTTCTAATTGGATCACATCATGTGTTCATCTTTATGATTAATCAACCCCAGTGGATCCTGAAACTTATGCAGTTCCAGTCTTCTGATTAGAGCACACGGTGAGCTTGGGGAACGGTGCACCCAGGAGAGCTGACATTCCTACAGCTCTCCCACTCACTCTTTCTATCCCAGACCTATACACTGTTTTTTTCTCTTCAGCGTAATGGGCTACTGTCGACGCATGCACAGCCATGTGCACGCACACACGCACTCATGCACGGGTATTCCCCTAACCCCTGAGCTCCCCTTTATATCAGTACCTCTGTGTGTCTCCTTAATAGTGAGGAGGGAGGATTCTAGCCTGCGAGAATACTGAATAACACTGTCTGAATAACTGTGTGCATGCTTCTATGAAGAGGACAGAAAAAAAACTGACAGAAAGGGAGAAATAAGACTTCAGGGTTCGGCTCCCCCTAGAAATATCCGCCCTCGCTCCACGTGAGCGGCTTAAAAGTTCATAGATGAAGATAGGAGCTGGGCATTAATGCATTACTAGCAACTTACTTACAAGTCAAAGCTTATGTGAACTTATGTGAGATATCAGCATACTGGAGATTCATATACAGTATGACAGCCTGGGGGTGGCACTAGATGAGAAGACAGAATGTCATTGAATTAATTCAGTATTTAAGTCTCGACTAGAAACATCATCCTCAGCTGTACTTGTGTTTGTTGCTCATCATTAATGACTGAACAGGCCTCCCGAAAACAGACCCAGCTTCACAGGAGATCGAGATGCACCTCGACAAAATTTGAACTGACTGACGTGTGTTCTGATGTGTGTTAACAACCACAAGGCCCGACCACAAGCACACAAACCCGCCAAAATGTAAAATGACTACATAGTCATAGCCACATACAACCTTCCCTTACCACCAATCCACATATTTCAATTATGTTCCTAATAAAAACTCCCCGCCGGGCATATAGAACTGAAGAATATAGTCAGATGAGTGTTAAGCGCCTTCAGGAAAACCCAACAAGTCCAACTGCCTTTGTTTCCGCCTTGTTTTTTTGGACATGCCTGGGGGACTTAGAACCATCAGGCTGGCCTTGGCGAAAAAAAGACCAAAGAATTTTTGTCCCAAATTGATTTACTGCAAAGAAAATACTGTTCGTGACCATACAAATAGTGGGTGGCATCACTGACTGTATTTCTTTCGAATTCAAACAGAACACTGCTGGAAGCACCATCTCTCTCCATACGCTTTATTTTTATGGTCAGCTTGTTTCACTCTTTAGCATTCAGGGTGGGAAATATAAAAGAAAGTTACCTCGCAACCAGAGGCCTGGAATGTCCAGTAGCAACCAACTGCCAACCACAAAGTGATAGGCAAGGAGCAAAGGGCTATATAGATGGACGGGCCTTCAGGCTTCCAGTTTCAGTGTGTGTCAGGGGAGTTAAACGAGACTGCTATCATTAAGAATACTTAAAGGCATCGTAAATGTCTGGAAATTTCAGTGTCCGATCCACAAGGTGAACAATAAAACAAAGAAAATAAGGACACGTGACGGTCTTTTACTTTGAGATTCAGTTTATTCACTGAACTCCGTGAGGCATCTGTTTTGGATCGTGTTTGTCTTTCTCCGAATGTGAAAACCCATCACCTGGAGGGTTCATGTGTGCCGGTAAGCCTCCGTCCTGTCACTCACGCAGGTCTCAGTGTATCTGTCCAGGTCCACGAGCTCCTTTGCTGTGACAGCTCAACAATGGCAGCAATGCAAGACATCGGACAGCTCTGTCTGCAGCCATTACCCAAGTGCACAGGTAGCCTACCTCTGAATTTTTAATGGAAGCTGTCTCCGTCTCCCTCCCCCCTCTGTCACGGCAATAACAGTAATTGATTTCTGTGTTAAGACCATTTAATGCATTTTTTCCCTTTTACCACCAATCCACGCGTTTCAATTAGCTTGGCAGAGAGTGGTTTTTACCTCGCAGAAATGCATAATGGCGCCTAATATGTGTGTGTGTTTGTAAAAGTGAGGAGCAGAAAGGGAGAGAAAGGAAAGAGGAGATGACATTATTTAGTTGTTAATTAGACAATTACCCAAAATGGACACTGCAGGGGGAATCCAGTGGGTAGCAGCTTTTTAGTGAGCAGTTATAAACACAGCTGTGTCTCGGCGGAAGCATAAAATCAAAGTTTTGACTTTGGGCTCAGGTTTTTTTCACCGTGGGAGGGGATGAAGTTGTAATCCTTCAGTTCCTGCTTTTCTTTCCTAGTATGAGAGACCTTCTTTGTTGTTAAGCTCATTAGGATCCATTCCGTCTTGACGTTTTTCTTTTTTTTCATACTTGTCACAGTAGACCTTGTGAAGTTATTTTGTCTAATCAACGCATAAATTATTAACCATGTGAATCCCAGGTTAATTTTGCTCAGTTGTCAGTCCCTTCATTTTTAGGCTTTTGTGTCTTATATATTCATTCATTACTTATTACTGATTTTCCTCTAGAGGGTTGCGGGTGGTGCTTGAGTCGAACCCAGCTGTCGGAGGTTGAGACAGCAGGGGTACACCATGGACAGGTCACCGGTCTATCACTGCGCTAAAACAAAAAGACAAACAACCACACACACTCATGTGCACGGCTGCAGCCACTTTAGCATCGCCTATTAACTAAACAAACATGTCTTTGGACCGTGCGAGGATGCCGGAGAAACACCCAGGCAGTCGCTGGGAGAACATGCAAACTACACACAGCATATACAGGTATACGCAATATACATTTGTCCCTGCTGAAGTGACGTAGTGCCAACATAGTCACAGTGACAATGATAATGTAACATGTTAACACGATTCCTGTGTATGGGCATTGCTAGACCAGCGGTGTCAAACATATGGCCCAGGGGCCAAAACTGGCACATCAGAGGGTCCAATCTGGCCCGTGGGTTGAATTTGCAAAGTGTGAAAATTACAAAGAAGATATTAACTGCAATTTTTTCAATAAAACTGACTGTTATTCGTAATGTGTCCACAAGGGGTTGTGCTGTTCTAGCAAAGAGTTGTGGACATGCTACAACACTGAAACCCAGAACTAAACAGCAGATGGCAGCAATGCGTCACAATTGCACTTATTTCTGTTATCCTTTTTTGGGTTGTTCGTAATTTTTTTTGTACATCTTTGCACTAAAACAAAGAGAAACATATAGAGTGGTCGTTAGTCGTAGGTCGTTATGTTACTGGTCCGGCCGCCTTGAGATCAAATTGGGCTGTATGTGGCCCCCGAACTAAAATGAGTTTGACACCCCAAATGGCACAAAGTTCCAGCAGTCTCATTTTAATTTAGTAGTACTGGACAAACTGACATTTTGACCTGAATATATGCACCAAATTCAGAGGGAATCTATGCGAAATTTTATTCATAAACCAAATGTTGACCTCATGGAGTGACGAAAAAGGAAGTCAGCTCACCACCACAGGTACATATTTCAGTCTGGACCAGTTCTGATGTTTATAATGCAGATTTGTCAGTTAGACCACGAGACAGCTGAACAACCCACTGTACCACTTTGTGGAACAGTCCCTGGTTTATTGTTGCAAAATGCTACAGTGAAGTCAAGCTTCATTTATATTTGGGTATGAAAAATCACCTGTTGAGGTGATTCCAGCAGAAATCGTTCATTCAATTCCATCTGGGGCCTTTCTGTGTGGAGTTTGCACGTTCTCCCTGTGTCTGCGTGGGTTCTCTCCAGGTACTCCAGCTTCCTTCCACCGCCCAAAGACGTACTGGTTTGGTTAAATGGTGATTCTAAATTGGCGTAATAGGTGTGAGTGCGAGTGCGAATGGCTGTCTGCCTCTCTGTGTTACCTCGCCTCTCAAGCGGTTGCAGAAAATGAATGAATGAATGGCTGTAAAGTCCTCATAACTTAATTTGAAGGTACATCATCTTTTTATTTTTAGGTTAGTGAGAACATAATCTAGCATTTTCTGTCCCCGAGTCTTTTGCTGCCTTGAGTGTTAATTAGGTGTTAATGATGTGGGCTTGCAAAAATTCCGTTATGTCCCAGTCCGGCTCTCGAAACAGAAATCTGTCAAGACGCTTTGTTTCTTCTAAGCAAAAAGTGCCATTCCACCTACTCAAGTGTATTCTACGCTGGTTATTGTGACAGTTGGAGAGGAGAGATGGGAAAATGAGCGGAGACGAAAGCTGCAGCAGCGAGTCCGCATCCACATTTTCGATCACAAGAGGAGCCTTGAGAGCGGCATGTGGGCATTAACAGACTAAGCAACAAAAACATCTAATGAAAAGCCAATTGCCTACGAGTGTAATTTGAAACTGCCTGCTCAAACGGTAAGTGATGGCTCTTCATTTCACCAGGATCAACACCATGAACATATCTCAGATACATGGCTGGCATCTTTCTCTGAAATCAATCCAAGGGCTGAACCGACTACTTTCACACAACTTAGCTTGACAGATGACAGCTGTCAGTTCGTAATTGTGGACCATCCAAGCAGCTATTATGAAAATTAAAGAATGGTATATTTAGACAGTATGCTAATTAGCCAGTTCTGTCTCAACAAAAGTACCTAAAGTATGAGAACCTGTCCTTCCTCCCAAATACATCATATCTACCAACTTTTCCAATGTAAGAGGTTTCACACAGAAGAGCATCAGCGTTTTTCTTTGTTGACTTTTAATGCATTCTGATTTGCCGTTTCTCTCAGGAAGGATGTGAGCAATTGATGCTGTGTAGAAGACAAGTGAAAGCTTACCAGTCTTTAATGTTGAAATTTGGCTGGAGTGGAGTGCACTATATATGCCAAATATATGATAATTATTGTATTTATACGAAGGTTTTATAGGCCACCTATACGATATACAATCAATGATTTAAAAAAGACCAAATATACAAAAGTTTTGGCATTTCCGAAACAAATATCTTCTTTTGATTTATGCAAACACCCACACATCACCCGAAACTGATGCCCGCTCATGACTAAGTATGTAGTTGATATAACGCTGATGATCAAGTGTCTATTTTTCTGAGAAGTTTCATTTTAAAAACAGGACGTGACATCATGATAATTAACAGCTGCCATGATAACCACTCTGTGAAGCGGTCTAGTAGGGCCGTGAGAATAGAAAAAAATGGGTATTGCAACTATTTGGACACGGCGTACATATTTTATACAGTCTATGTTTTGACCGTGAGATCTCAGACTGGCCGCCCTTCAGTATGTCATTTTATTGTACGACAACTGAGCATCAAATGACACAGTGAGGATAGATAAGCTAACATCAGAAATATTATTTTTTTCTGAATTGCATGCGATCTACCCACTCAACCTTCATGACCTACCGGTCGATCATCATCGGCGTATTGGGCACCCTGGCTCTAAATCAATGATCAGATTCATAGCTAGCGTGTTGAGATCAGTGCTGAATAAACTTTCATTTTTTTTTCGTACTGTAAAAATCCTTCTTAAAGGGGAACTACTGTTTTTTTACAACCTGGACCTTATTCCTGGCATAAAATATGGTTGTTTACTCACCCATATAACTTTTGTGTAATTTGTATTCCTTCGGGAGATAATTAGATCTGCGTCTATCCATGTAGTGGGAGTGACCGGGGCACCGAAATGCAGCCTCTAAATAACGCATTATCTGCCGTGAAACTCGTATTCTGTTATCGTATGCTAGGGCTGTTCCCCGTTGAGTCCGGAGTTACCTGTTATCATCATCCAGGGTCTGTAGATTGACCCACAGACCCTGGATGACGATAATGTGTTATTTAGAGGCTGCGTTTCGGTGCCCCAGTCACTCCCACTACATGGATATACACTGATCTAATTATATCCCAAAGGAATACAAATTACACAAAAGTTATATGGGTGAGTAAACGACCGTATTTTATGCCAGAAATAAGGTCCAGGTTGTAAAAAACAGTAGTTCCCCTTTAAAGGCATTTGATTCAAAGAACAAGCTCGGTATCAAAGCCGGTATTGGGTTTGCACTAATTTTTATGAATCCACTATTCATAAATCCGCCTTGAGGCTGTACTGAAGCCCTTGTTTAAAGGTTATAAATGACAACTGTTTTGAAATAATTCTGCACTTGAGGGAATAGTTGCAATAAGTATTTGTCAAAACCCAAGGCAGACAGAGCAAAGCTTCTTTCTGAAGAATGAAAGATGACTTAATACTTTCAGATAATTAAATCTCTTGCTGGATTAGTTTGTGGTTATTTTCATATGCTGTTGTGATGTGTGTTTTTCTTTTCACATTGTACACTGAATAATCACCACAAGCACTCCAAGGAGTCTAGCATGGCTTTCAGACAGGATACAATCAAGCAACGGCAACAGTAACGCCAACAATCCCCCATTAGGCATAAAAACAAGGCAGAAAGAAGTGTCAGTCTGAAACGGCTAATGTGGCAATATTAAAGTCTACTTTTGCCATTTCTGTCACAGAGGTACTGCGAAATGGCATCGTTGAGTAACCTGTTTGATCATCAGACTGCTCATATCCCTGTCAAGTCCCAGCAATAGTGCCATATTTGCATATCTGACTAATGAGTTGGTGAAATTGAAATGTCACCAGCTCAACAGAAGAGACTAATTAAGTGGCTGCGGTTCACTCAGACACGGCAGAAACAATAGCAAATGAAAGTTGCAGATGTCTCTTTAGACGGCAGGAACAGGAGCTAAAGTGTTTCCATGAGGAAAATAAAAGGCCGTCAATGGATCCAGCCAGACACTTACAATGAAGTCTCACATACGTCATTGGGAGACATGTCATGGTGTCTCACATCAAGTATACAAATATAGTAATTAGGACTGCCGCTTTTTATTTGAAAATTGAAAATTCATTCAATTATAGACCTTCACTCAAAAAATACAAACTATTCTCCGATTCGTCTAGTTTCTCTGTTACTTCTTTTCCACCAAAAGGTTCTATTGCTAGAAATGGTAATGTCTTACCTGTGATCTTTCGGCGCCTTATTGCAAATATTCAGTCAGAGTGAGTTACATGAGCCAATTATGGACATTGTGGGGAGATAAGCCATTTTCACATACGCCCTGCAGGCCTGAACTTTTCTTGACTTCACCCGTAGAAGCTGTGAATAAGAACGCAAATGTCTGAATTATTCAGACAGGATATTACATGGATTTTAACCTGCCAGCGCCCTGCTACGAAGTCTGTGCGATGTCTAACTGAGCCTATGTGTGAATAGAGGGGTCAGTGTCGGAAGGATTTACAGTGAGCAAGTGTGCGTGGTATTGTGCGTCATGCCCTGCCCCCTTCATGCTCAATATTGTATTTCCAGAAGTGGGAAAGTGTCTTACCAGGATTATCTCCCCTTGTCTGCTACATGTGTGAAAGGGCAACTTGATACTAGGGTTAGTGTCTAGTGTCATGTGAAAACGGTTATAGAATGGTATATTTTACAGCAGTGGCAATGTCTCAGATGCGCCTTCTCCGTTGTAATTCCCAATTAAATAATATGCCCTCTGATAGTGGTTCAAGCTTCTTACGGTTTTGTGGTAAGGTGTGTAATTTTGGGTTCTTCCCATAGACTGTATATAAATATGGACAATGCGTCCCCACTTCCTTGCATTGGCCAAACTGATGTGACTTTCCTATGATACAGGTGGCGCCATCTTGTGAGTTTTTCTAGCTGGAGTCTGCGCAGTACGTTCTGAAAGTGGAGCCACATAGAGTTGCACCAAATCCCACCGCTAATGTAGAGGGGGTGGAGCTTATGACCTATACTGCAGCCAGCCACCAGGGGGAGCTCTACTTGCTTTGGCTTCACTTTTGAGGAGCTGTTCTGTCGTATATCTTTATACAGGCTATGGTTCTTCATGGTAAACTTACCAACAAAAGGAGTTGCTTTAAATCTGGGGTCTCCCCAGTAATACTAGTAATAGCAGAGCTATCGCTAGTAAGAAAACAAGATTAAGTGTATATGAAAGGATATGAGGTCCAGTTTCTTAATGAAGCACAGTGACCTTTATGTATATTTCAACAAAGTATTTTGCTTTTCCAATGCAGACATATTTAAACATTACATTCAGGAACGAACTTTGTTAAACAACCAGCACTACATTATTAGAAGGTGGACTGTAATCCCCTGGAACATGTGTCACATTTGCAGAGAGGGGATTTTTAATATAAATATACAGGTCGGGAAACTCTCAGGTATACAGTAGCATCTGAATCTTTCTGTATTCATTCCAACTTTGAAGTCGGTCCCCAAGGTGCTACGCGCTGAAAAGTTACAGAAAGAGTCTTACAGTCAAAAACAAAAACTGAAATAGGCTTTTGAAGGGAGCACAAATGATGGCCCCCGTGCCTGGAGTCATAAATCAATCCCATGACAACGGGAAGGCGGCGATCAAACCACTGAAACTCTGTGTCGTTAGCTTCTCACAGGCGAGCACGATCATCGCGAAGAGATGAATCAATTAGCCGTTTGTGCATTGGCAGCTGAACTCAGCTGCACATTGATTTCACGCAGGATGCCATCTTCTACCGTTTCCCCTGTTATCTGTTGTGCTGCTCTGCAGTGATTCAAGCAAATATACTCATACTCACTCCCCTGACACTCCGTTTACGCGGTGCAGAGGGGAGATGTCATTCAGAAGCACATGTTTTATGCATTCCAAAACTTGTACATCCGTATGAATGTGAATAATAAACATATAAATAATCGAATATAGATATATATAAAAAATAAGGACTACATTGGAAAAATGTATACTCACATATTTAACATGCACCCCATGCACAAACAGGATCAGAGGTGTATTTGCATCCATGCACATACTGTACGCTGCTCATGCACACGTCCTTAGGGTGGACCACCATGTTTAAGTGATGCAGGACACCGTACTACAAAGTACACAAACACACACGCGCGTACACACACACTCCTTCATCTCTGCACGTGTTATGAACCTGTCACTGCATCTGTTGATGGATCGAGTCCCTCATGGCTTCAGAACACGGGGCTCAACCCTTTCTAAAGCATCAGCACTTCAATCGGGGCCCTTATTAGTGTCTCCGTGTGTGTGTGTGTGTGTGTATGTGTGTGCGCACGTACGTGTGGGAAGAAACGCCTTTCATGATCTCCACGCATGTGTGTTGCGTGAGCGGAGGTATAGAGCAAATGTGTGTGTAATGAGGTGGAAATAAACCGTCTTTCAAGATACTTCCCTCACTGTGAACTCCCATACATCTTGTTAACTGACAAAGCTTTGAAGACGAGTCCTTTTAACTTAACGCGGCGAGGTCGGGATCTCGTGTGCGTACACACCGACGCGTTCGCGCAGGTGCGCACGCCGCATGACGCAAGAGCCGGGATCAAAAACCCGTGACAACAAGCGAGAACACGGGTAAACACAAACAAAGACATTTAGCCTGCGCCACTGAGGGTGATGGAAAGGGTCACTAAAAAGGAAAAAAGTTATGCGGAGAGAGGAGGTGAAATTGAATGGAACTCTAAGGACAGGAAACAAACATCTGTATAAAAGCCCCTTTACAAGGACTTGCAGAAGGCACGCATAAATGACTGATGCTACGCTTATGCATGCTTTATATTCATTGTGTTCAGTGATAGATAGATTCTTTAAGGAAATTTATTGCCACTGTCTGTACAGAGCCTCACATGAAAACATATATACAGAACATTAACAACATATACACATTTGTACACACATATATACACCTATGTACAGTTAACAGAGTATTTTGTTTAGTGCTGCTGTGGCAGAGGGGGCCCGTTTCCAGGGCAGGGATCTGTATCTGCGATGAGATGCTGTCTTGTGTTACTGTAATGCAGGGGTTGCGAAGGTAGTGCAGGTAGATCGTGTGCCACCTCCAGAACAAACAGCAAGACAAACTTTCATCTTTTTTTTTTTTTACTTTTTATTGCAACATGCCCTCAGTTCAGCGGCACACATTCACAGCCATGCACAACATCAACAGCAGCAACTCAAGTCTTTCTTAAAGGGACAGCGCTATTTTTCTAAAGGTGCTGCACAATGATTTTTCTTAAAATAGTAAAAACAAAGATGGATAGAGCTTTTAACACTGTAGCAACAATTAATATGACTTAGGGTAGGGTGTGTATGTACATATATTATATGTAGGTTGATCACTTTGACTTGGTCATTGTTAAAGTAGCCAGCAGGCCAAAAGAGTGTGGACACCCACCCATGTACCGTAACAAAACAGGATGTTGTAGCCGCTAGAAATCAGTTGTATTCAGAGAAGCTAACACAACAGCACTGATTACTTCTGCCTATGTCCACTGAAAAGGAATCATGTTACTAATGAGGGAAGCCCAGCAGTATTTAGGCCAATATTCCATTGAACAGAAGTCTGCAAAAAAGACATAATGACAAAACATTTTTCATTTGTTTTTAATCCCACTGCTGTGGATGAGATCAGTTGTAACAGTCTCGCATGTAATTTGAAACAGTTTTCAGCATTGGAATCATCAGAATCACAAGTAAAAACTGCATATTCAGAGCAGGCAAATCATCACATATATATATATAGAGAGAGCGATATAACACCTCAATACAATCTGAATACCAAAAATAAACTAAATAAATAAATACAAAATACACCATATAGGTGTACATTTGCTATTAATTCATGTTCTGGCAGCATAATGGATCGACATCATGAACAAATGCATGAAAATCACGTACATAGATTCGATTGAATTACCTCTGCAATTACACATTTGCAAAATAGGCTGTCAAAAAATTGACCAGCTTTAAAATTACATTACATAGATGCATGTGTGGGTGATGCGTATCATGCGTCTTTTGACTGCACGTACCTCGGCGTCTTCCCACTTACGTATGTTTTGTGTAACATTGGTGAAGAAGATCAACCTCAGCTTTCTTCTATTGCTGCTCTTCATATTGCAAAGACAACACCAAGACAGATTGATAATGGAAGGGCACGAAGTTATTTAAGCTCAATCCCTGTATGCATGTATGCATTTGTATCCTATGTTTCAACATGCATGTTGATTTTTTTGTACCAGTAATTAGCTCATACTAATGCCTACAACAACATGCAGCCAGACATTATGATAGCTGTATGTGGTAGTATGTAAATCACATCCAATCAGCTTTGTTGGTACATGTACAAGTTGACTTCTAAGACACAATTATAATGCAACAAAAACTATGGGTTGCCCCAACGTCTATTTACTTATACAAACGTATAGCCATAGTTTTAGGGTCAGTTTGGCCTTTGTACTGTGGGAGTCACTCCCAAAAGCACTGAGGCAGGCGGTAATACTGCCTCAATATCATGATCCAGAAAGTCAGCAGGTTGGTCTGCTTCGTTTTCTTACGGATCAAGTACCTGGGACCTTGTTGCTATTTGCCTCAGGAGCTTTGCTGAGCTTAAGAACTCTGGATGTTTGGCACCACTCTCCCTTGCAAACTTTGCCGGGATGCATTCTGCCCCTCTGCAAGCTGATAAGCCCTCTGGTCTGGTCAGACATATAGATGTTCTCTTAGGAGACACCAGACACACAACACAAGTGATCAATCCAATTCATCTGAAATTTTTAAAGGTGTTGAATTCTTGAGGCTCCAGCCTCAGTCGAGTGTGGACATATTATCTATAAATATCTATCTCTACAAGCTCACAGATTATGCCCATACTGTTGTTGAGTTTTATTCTGAGCTGCACATAATACCTGCCCATGTTCTTGCATTTTTTGCCTTTTGCAGATGTCTTCTTGACCTGTTGAGATCACACAGGTCAGGACAAGTTTGTCATTTGGGGTCATCTAACTTGCAGGATTACTACCGTTGTTTTGTTTTTTTAATGTGATTTTGGTGTGAAGTTACGTTAAGTGCATGGTTTTGTATTTGAAGCACATGGTTTGTGGCCTTATTTTATGTTTTACCTTTATCCAATTGAGCCTAGAAATCATCTAGTATTGAGTCCAAGTGCTACATTTCTGTATTGTATTGGCAGTGTATTGTATTCGCTAAGGCAGGACCAGCCTTAGCGGGAATGTGAATGACTAGTAGTTAGAGAAGCAGATTTGGCATGGTAAGGCCACTGGTACGAATCCCTTCTACGCCATGGCGCTTTTCAATAAGCATCTAGACCTCTGAAACTTCACCCTGTGCTTTGCATTCATGGCTGCCCACTACTCAGAGTGCGCTCACTACTGGGTGCATGCATGGACGGATTAATAAAGGAAAACAAAAAAAAAAAAGTGTTCAAGCTTGGGTGGCTCAGCTTTTCTCAGGGCCTGTTCAGACCTTGCATTAAGATCCAATGTGGGCGTGAAAGACAGGTGTGAACACCCCCAGGATGCATCGAGATCGCATTTGAAAGATCCGATTTCTGACCACATTTCTGACCTTTATGTACCTTTATTACTGGAAACTTCCAGAGCTGAGGGTATAATCTGACTTTTGCAGGTCTAACAAACGTCAGAGCAGAGATCAATAAACAATAACTTAACGTGTGTGCCGAAGGTATGACGCACACACATAAAACACCGCTGTGCTCAGTTCTGGAGCAGTGGCAGAGATCCGTAGAGACGGCAGCTGTATATTCTGCTGCACCCCAAATGACGTTTATTTGCATACAGAGCGCGAAGCAGACGCATGTTAATACCACGGCCAGAGAATCATTGGCTGGCCAAGGCAAGGGTGTCCACCTTACATAGAGACTTTTTTTTTTTTTTATATGTTCCCCTCAAGTTGTGGAACGTGGACAACATATAACACACGTTGAAAAATCACAAAAGGAATAATATGTCGTCTTTATGATCGGCTCGGTTTTGAAAACAAAATTGATTTCTAAGCTGCTCTATTAAAGCGTAATGCATGTGTAAGCTGTCCAGTTGAAAAGCAATGCATTTGTAAGTGACATGCTGACAGCTTATTTTTATTCAAGTAATCCATCATTGTTTGTAGCTCAAAAAAATAAAAAATAAATAAAAAATGATAATAGACACATGCACCATACCATGGCCTCTTTGGGATGTATGTGTGAATGCGTGGACGGGGCAAAACTGGTATCTGCAGTTCATATACACAAACACATATCCCGTTTCTCGCTTTCTTTCTCGCACACAAACACAGACAGCGTGCGCCCCCATTAGTCTGTCTCTTTAGGACACTTCAATCAAATGAGGGCGAAACATTTTCCTCGTCGTCAGCACTGAAACGCGACCACGCGGGAACATAAGCCAACGCGTACATGCCAACGTACAAACACACCCTCCGCCTCCCTCCCACGTCGTCCCAGGCTGACTTAACCTACATACATCAGTCATCCATCAACACAGCCACATTGTAAAGGAGGATCAAGGGGGTCATAAATATTTAATCCTCCATTAGATTGACCATGTTTCGCCGCGTGGTGTCCACCCCTCACCACCCACCACCCTTAACCCCCACACAGACACCCCTCCTCTCCCCGGCTGATGTGGCGAGTGAGCAGCAATTTGTTGTTGTTGTTGTTTCCAGGTTGATGAAGAGTCAATGGGGATGTGGGGGGGTCGCAAAGGGCGAGGGGGGCGCCTTTAATTTCCACCCCCCTGCTTGTCTCGGGCGCCTAGGGTGCAGCCGGTGCTTAATTAGAATGCATTTTAAATATTGATGGGGCTGGTTGTCCCTACTGTAAGGCCACGCGGGGAAACTGGAGCGCAGGAGATGAAACCTGATGAGAGCAAACACACACTCTGACAGTTCTGAACTGACTGGCTTATTCATTAATTAAAATAAGACGGATGGCTGAAAAAAGGGAATGGGTGAGTGAGGTTGGAATGTCAGACAGAGGGACAGATTTATCTGAGGTTCAAACAAAATAAGGCATTTGAAGATGATCCATGAACTCTGTGACATTTCATAGACTTCCAAATCTATACACAAATCACGTATGGCAATAACCTTCAGCTGCAGTCCTTGCAAAAATGGAGAAAACTTTACCATTAGTGATTAATAAAGTTGGTATTCCTCCTCTTGCAGTCAAGCGTTCAGAGCTGTTGCAAACCATAATTTTAAGCATGTGAGTTATTTTTGAGCTTCCACAGACTGTGTCTATAAACTACAATCTCAGAACTAATGAGGTCCTGCCTCAACAACAGCGACAGTCCCAATACCAACTGATCAGCTGAGCAGTAGCTCATGGTCACGGTGCAAGTCCTTCAAACCGTCTCTTGAGCATGAGGGCAAGGTCTAGCAGCCAACTTAGATCTCACACACACCTGATCACATCCCTTTGTTCTTCACAAACTTGACATTATCTCATGTCGGCCCAAATATGTGACAGGATACAACAAAAGCAATAAAGGGTGTGACCTGCTGCAAAGGCTCCAAAGAGTCTTTAGCTCAATCCGGGTGGAGGACACTTCAGGCGCAGGTGGGCAGCCAGTCAGCTGCTGCTGGCTCCAACTTCAACAGCGCAGGAGGACGGGGAATCTGCACGGCTTAAACCTCTTGCAGGTTACCAGGTTACTGAGCCTCCCCCTATTCCACTCTTCTTTGTCTTGCCCTGTGAGGAAAGGAGCAAGCAGATCTGATACCGTTGCCCACTGGGCGCTCCTTCGTCTGTGCCAGCACCTTCTCGTCACACAAGAGTCAGCAGCACAAAACCTCAGCGACACATAATTATGTGGTTTACCGAATTGTTTCCTTTGAACGCCACCGTCAAACAGGGCCTGCGGCGTTCATTATGTTTATCTGTACGCCATCACGGCATGGTGGTCCACGCCCAGCTGTTTCCTCACACTCTCTTACCAGCCAGCAATCTTCTGCGTGCAGCACTTGCGGGAGATAATAAGATGCGTATTTAAGGCCTATCTACACAGTGTACCTGTAGTGCTGTATAATACGTCCCTTGTAAGTTGTGAAGCCCACAGCTTGTCAACTTCTGCCTGCAGTTTGGACACTTGAGGTTGTAGTGCCGCTGGAAGTAGTCATCGGGGTGGAATGACGTTGGCCGTGGACCAACTGGGAACCTGGCGGGTTGAGATGGAGCTCCTGAGATGGGACTCCCTGTGTGATTCTTTACAAGCAGGGCCTTGCTGACCTTGCTCATGTTTCATTGAGGGTAGAGTTCTCTTCCACTCTTCTGGCAGGGTACGTAACAATACAGTTTGCACACATCACTGTCAAAAATGAATTATGCATGCTATGTATAAACCCTTACATAGCGACAGAAGAATACTACTGATTGTATCATTGCTTGTGTTCTATGCTCACCTTGCCTTCAACTTTAGACTAGTTACACATAGACAGACTTGTATAACAATGACACAACGAAATGTATAACCCATGCATAATCCTTTTTGTAACACCTTTATGGTTGGATTTACAATGTTTTCTCACCTGTTCTTCTGCCTTCACAAGGTCATTGCACTGAGGATGTTGCGAGCAACAAGTGATACGGGACTGTTGGTACTCACATTACCATGGAAACCTCATACCGAGATTATCTGTATAAAAGCTGTGTGTAGGGGAGAGAGGCAGAGGAATTTCTCTCCATAGAGAACCTGTAATGAGAATCTCTGTTGATCGCTGATTAAAGAAACCTTTTTGACTCCTGACTAAAGTCTCTCTAAGTTCTTTTTTCCATGACATAGAATGTACTCATGTATATCCAATCCATGTATATACACTCATAATTTGTGGTATGTTTAGAACTCACAGAAATGCTTCACCTGTGCTTGTAAATGTTTGTATAGAAATGTTCTTCTCCATACTTGTGTGTAAACCTGTTATATAAGTCTGCTTTGATGTACCCTTGGCTTTAGCTCTATGTATGCTTCATCTTTCTCTGTGTCCACCAACTTTGCAAACAAAGCTGATTCTATTCACCAATGGAATGCGAATGACATCTTGAGTGAATTACACAAAACTCATTTTGAAAATTACTTTACTCAAGTGTTGCCTGGAAGATCAATAAAAAGCCTTTGGTTTTGCAACAGTGTCTAAACAATGTGAGCAACAAAACAAGAACTTGATATCAGATGCAGTGTCACTGGAGACGGTTCTGCAATGGCCACAGTGTGTCGGTAGATTAAGCGAGGAGTTGCGGATGGTTCCTCGAGGGATTCCAAGATATTGCCAGGCCAGTCCAACTGTCACTGCCAACAAGCAAGGAGGGAGGACGACACACAGTCCGGAGAGAGAGGACGAACAACTCAGAGTAAACTCAATGATGACTTACGAAAATATGGAACAAGAGAGGTAAGCGGGTAAAACCCCCCAACAAAAGTCCAACAAAAGGTGGAATTCAATCAAAAGTTACATAGAATCAGGGGGAAACAGACAGAAACAACTGGACAACAAGCAGGTTACTCAACAGATGACTTGACAAAGGGCTAAGACGAGGCTATATATACACACACACGAGGCCTGACGGGTTAATGAGACACAGGGGAAACCAATGAGGGGAGGAGCATGCAGAGAAAACACACAAGTTAAGACAAGAGAGTGTATTCACAACACAATATCGTGACACAAACATATTACAGCCCCTAAGACTCTTCACTCTCCGAACAAAACTGGCGTTGAGGTGTCAAAGATGAATAAATTACGTCTTACCTGTGCCTGCATTGATGTAATTGCAGTTGGTGTGTCTTGTCAGGTGTAGATAATTAACCCAATAAAAGCCAGCTGATAATACCATACCCATGGTAACCTCTGACCAGCCATCAATACACTGTATCTCAGAGAGACGTACTGCACTTTTTTACCACCCTAACCTTCAGCTAGGGTGGGACAGTGGTGCGGTGGTTAGCACTGATGACTCACAGCAAAAAGGTTTTGGGTTTGAATCCACAGGCCGACTGGTTCCTTTCTGTGTGGAGTTTCCATGTTCTCCCTGTGCCTGTGTGGCTTCTCTCCGGGTACTCTGGCTTCCTCCCACCGTCCAAAGACATGCTCGTTAGGTTCACTGGTGATTCTAAATTGACAGTAGGTGTGAGTGTGAATGGTCGTCTGTCTCTCTGTGTTAGCCCTGCGATCGAGTGGCAACCTGGCCGAGGTGTACCCCGCTTCTCACCCAATGAAATCTGGGATAGGCTCCAGCCCCGCCATGACCTTCCGGAGGACAAGTGGTTACAGAAGATGAATGAATGAATAACATTCAGCTTGTGGTGGTCACATGAATGACTTACACGTTAGCGCCCCACGAATAAAACGCATGCAATCTTCTGCTTTTATAAAGCAAAAGTGATCAATAAATAAGAAACAACTTGAAAATGTAACAGGTAAGTGAGTGAGATTGCGCCAACCGGAGTTTGAAGCATTAAAACAGCATGCTAAATGTAGGCTAATACAACACTTTTCTAATAGTTAACATTTGGATTTTTATTAAACCACATAGCACATAATACACCTAGTTATTCACGCTGTCTTATTCTTTTTCTCGTTTTCAGATCTGCACCATAGTGCTGCTTGAAACTGTGGATGCTTCTGTCTACCTGACGGAAGACCAGCTAGCCAATCAGGAGGAGGATAAACAGGCCAACAACAGCGTTGCTGACTGTGGAAAATTCAAATGAGAGAGTCAAATCAGTGATTAAAGGTTGTTTTACTCAACGGCAACAAGTCTCTGGACAAGCAGAGCCATGCAGCCTGACTCAAAGTTTCTCCCCTAACTGTTATTTTTTTTTTTACTCGTGCACTTACTTGTGCAATTGCAAGAGATTTGTTGTCAGGAGAACATGAATATAGCTTGTTTAGAAGAATAACCAATGCCGCCTTTTGTTCAGGCTCCTCAAAGACAGCCATTATCGCTCATGCTGGTGGTATCAATGTGCTGCGTTTCTCTGGAAAATCTCATTCAGAGACAAACACTAACAACCGTTTCAGGGAATGTCATCCGCATGCAAAATCTGCAGGAAGTAAAAGTGGAGCTACGGGATGCTTTGAAACGTTCCAGACAACTCACTTTGACAACTGTTGTAGAAATAAAGCTGGACTCTAATGGGCCCAGACATGTTTCACAGGAAAAGACAGACTGGAGCGGGAGTTAAGGAGAAGAGGATAACATACACAGTACATATGAACCCTGAGGAAGAGCGTTTGATATTGACATCTAATAAAAAATAAAGCACAGACGATAAAGCAGATATGTGCATTGTTGATGAATTATTAAACAGATTTCATTCAGCTAACTTCTAATGGCTGAGAACGAGGCGACGGAGAACAAAATCAGCTCGTAAAGAAACGTTTGGAATGAGGCCAGGGAAGAAGAGAAGTGTTGAGAGACGGAGAACAGAAGCAACTGAGAAGAAAAAAAAAAAAGGTTTTGACAAGTGACAGGAAGAGAAAGAGACCAGAGGAGAAGGGAAATAAAAGGAAGGCCAGTTGGAGGAAGAGAGGATAAAAATCTAAAAGACCGCGAGGAGACAGTGAAGGCTGGAGGAAACGAGCGGCAATTCAGTTTTAGTGAGATGCTATTTTTATATATGAGAGGGAAAAATAGTACAGTTTCTACAGCCGTTTTGTGACACATTTATGTGTCTGGCCAAAGTGGAAATTTGCCGTTTTGCCCCGTGCAGGGTCAGCCAAGTTACAGCACAGCAGGAGCAGACGGGAGTTAAAGAAAGAGCTCACACCAAAGTAAGACTTCTGACACCGGCAAGTCGTCGCCGGCAGTCAGTCAGCTCCGCGCCCGAGTTGGTGAAAACAACAGGCACAGAGCCGGCTGTGACGTTACAGAAGGTGGAGATGAAACCTGAATGATTCCTGCGGGGAAATCGAGATCAGACGGCGCAACACATCAAAGGTTAAGCTATAGATAAAGCAAAAATAAATGAAGGTGATGCAAGAAAATAAAGTTGTCAAACAAAGTGAAACCGAGATGTTACGGGAAAATGGGTTTGCAGTAATCTTGTGCAGGCAGGATTACAGTACGGTGAAGGGGGAAAATGCACAATAGATCTGTGTATAGAACAACATTTATGTACACCGATAGGGCATAACATTACGACCACCTTCCTAATATTGTGTAGGTCTCCCTTGTGCCTTCAAAACAGTTGTGACTCATCAGAGAATGGACATGGGCCTTCTGAGGGTGTCCTGTGGTGTCTGGCAACATAATGTTGTTGGTGGGGGCCTTTGGGTCCTGTGGGTTGACAGGAGGGGCCTCTTTGGATCATGGTCTGCACACTGTGTATGCTCCAAGTGCAGTTTATTTATTTTAAACAAGCACCTAGCACCTGAACTATTTTATTTGGATGTGTGCACCCAGATCCACTTTTAGGCCTCTTTGGATCATGCCATAGATACTTGATCAGTTTGGGATCTAGTGAAGTTGTGACGGTTCGTCCAACCGGTGGTTGGACCCCAAAGCAGGAGATAAAACCGCGGGTAAAAGTCAATCAAGAGGAGTTTATTCACAAACTTGGTAAGTTCCAAGTCAACAAAACAACAATACAAAAGGGCAAACAAAAGTCGCTGGAAACTCCAGGAGTACCGACAAAAGAACTGAAAAAACGGCTGCCGGGGCAGGATTCTGGCTCTCCCTGGGAGGCACTGGATGGAAGGAACAAGAAAGCACGAGAGATAAGTCCCAAGTAGCAAAAGATTCTCTAGGCACGACGGAAACCGAAGAGCTAGCACCAACCATGACATGTGGAATTATCTGGCACTGGAGGGAAGCCACAGCCAGCCTTTTAAGGAGTGTAGATTGCAGAGTGAATGCGGCTGTGTCATGAACTCCTGCCAGAATCCTGCCCAGGTGAGCCTAATGAGGGGGGAAGAGAAAGAGAGAGCAGGAAAAGAACAAAACACCAGCACTGGAAACCCAGGACCATAACAGAAGTTGGAGGCCAGGTCAACACCTTGTGCTGTTCTTCATGTTTCTTGAGTTGTTCCTAAACCGTTTATTGTGTGTGTGTGTGCCTGTGTCAGGCTGCATCCTGCTGGGGATGGCTGCTGCCATCAAGGAGTGCCACTGCTATGGGGTGGGGGTGCCTGGTCTGGTCTAGGTGGGTGGTACATGTCTAAATAACATCCACATGAATGCCAGGTCCAAAAGCTTCCCAGCAGAACATTGAAATGTCACAAGATGGTCAATGTGATTCAGTTCTGTCAGTGGTTACTCTTCCAAAGACTCATCAGGTAAACTACACCGGGTTAGCAATTGGGCTGAGACCACCCTCTCTAACCGGACTTAGCATGCGTCATTTGTTTTGGAACAAAGATCGATTGCTGTGTTCACACCAGCCCAAACCAAACCAAATCCTGGTTATGTAACAATGCTAAATGAACCTAAAATAGGTCAGTGTAAGTTCTGATAGATTCTTTGTCTTGCAAAAAGCTGTGGAATTAATAAGAAATGCAATGCACCAAAACAAACTGCACTTTTAGCTTTAGTTTTATGATGCACCATGACCTGGATGACTGAGAATCTTCACAGACAGAATGCATCCTCGCATCTGTTCGGTAGACCGCGCAACAGATGTTGCTGCAGGCCAAGCTCTCCCAGCTGAGTGTGCCTGACTCCCTCTGCAGGTGGATCACAGACTTCCTGTCGGACAGGAGGTGGCATGTCGCAGGCTGGGAGAAGTCACCTCTGACTCACGGGCCATCAGCACCGGTTCCCCTCAAGGCTGTGTTCTTTCTCCTCTCGCCTTTCTGCAGTCTGTGAAGCTCCTGAAGTCTGCAGGCGACACCACCCTCTCATTTGACTAATTACTGGTAAGGACAAGTCCGTCTACAGGTGGGAAATTGATCGCCTGGTGTCCTGGTGGGATATTTTTGTTCTTTGTATGTGTTTCCTTGTGGTACTGTTTTTGGGGAACTCTTTGTTTGTGTCATATGTCAGTAAACTGTATTAGTTGTCCCCATTGGTCATTGCTGCAAAGTTTAAAGTCTCTAGACTTCAGATGCAATGAACATGATTTCAAATATTCCTCTAAGGCTAATAAGTCGTTTGCACCTTAATCATATACTAAAACTTTTCTAGTAGTGCAGAGGAAACTTTACGGATGTCACATGTCATCATTTGCATAAAATCAATTGGAAACAAGCTCAGGTACTGTCAGCCCCTGGTAGGGTGCAGTTTAGTTTTGAAAGTAGTCGTCAGATCATTCTAATGTGAATAGATGTGATGCAAGAGGAGGCAAAGTTTAGAGGGAGGATGAACTCCATGAAGAGCGAAAACAAAGGAGGGAGACAGGAGGAAAACTGTGTTCAGACAGGACTCCGAATGAGTTTCACAAAGAGGAAATAGAGTAGTCATTAACGGAGCATGACTGGAGACCCCCAAATCTGCCATCTCATGACTCTGCATAAAAGTTACAGAGGACTTCACAGATTTAAGCAATTATTTGCGTGTTAGGGTTGAAAACCAATCTTGTTCGAGGAGTTTTACAGAGAAAACAACAGAAACGAGACCCGGTCCCAGGGTCTTCCGGCTGTTTTGGTTGGAAGCGATCTGGAAACTTTAGAAAGACAGGATCACGCCTCCCTGACCTAACCCTCATGGACCGTTCCGGGGCACCGGTGTTCCTTACTCCCTATTCCCTTAATTGAATTTTTACTTTTACACTCTCGTTTGTTTATTGCTGTGTGTGTATGTGGTGTGTGTGTGTGTGTGTGTGTGTGCATACCACGTAACTCGTTAATCTATTCTTAGTCTCTCGAGTTGAGATGCAATGGAAATTATTGCAAATGTCTCTCTAAAGGTGATCACTTCTTTAGGTGCAAATTTCTGCAGAGGAAACTTTATGGAGATGTAATACATCATCATTTGCATAAAACCTATTGGAAACAAGCCCAGGTTACTGAATGCTACTTGTATTTATAGATTCAATCAGTGTCGTATTAATGTTTAGAATAATACCAAGTTAGCAATTTTCTTTCTTGGTCTTTTCTTATTTTTATTCATTATTATTATTATTTATTTTTTTGTCATGCCATTGTCTCTTTTCCTCCTATACATACATTTACTTCCCTCCAGACTCAGTATGCACCCACACAACAAAGCACACCCTAAAACGCGGTTTACACTTCTGTGGGACATAGACGGCGTAACCTATACGTATATAACCTCCTATGTTTTGTCCCTGTACCGCAATAGAACAGTTTGTGTTCAATAAAAAAAGAAAGAAAAACACTGAACACTGCAAGAAGACAACCAGCTGTCTGGAGACAACAGGACACGCAATATTAAATGTCGACAGAAGGACGGTGCAAAACAGTCCAGGAGGGTGAGAAGTGATGGAGAACATTAAAAAAGAGAGTGCCCAGACAGAGGATCAGGTGTAAGAGGGACAGAGGAGAGGTAACTTTGAGAAGAGGCCGAAGGAAATAAAAAAGGAGGAACTCTTTAAAGGTGAGGGCTGTGGCCTTGACTAATCGTCCATACGGCTCGGTGGCAGCGAACCACGGGGAGCCGGTGACTGTGTGTTTGTGTCAGACGGGGATAGACAGCGATGAATATGCATTGTTCCCCCGTCAAACGTCAGTGCTGCCAGCGGGTCGCCAGCCTGGCCCATTATAGCCAGAGGAGGACTGCTAGCGTGGATCATGAACACAAATGCATACACTCGAGGAGCACACGGACACAAGTACACAGACGCGTTTGACTCCCGAGCGCACATATTGCACAAGCCGATATTAAAAGCCGGTCAAACATCAGCACCTGAAAGAACTGACTGAAAAGAGTCTGTTTTCAGAGCACATAAATGCTTTTATTCTGCTCCATTACCCTTTTCCATCTTCATCTATAACAAACTTCTCCTCTGTCTCCCCCATTGACTCACCTCTCATTTTACTTTTAAAGCAGCGACTTTTAAGGTTCTGTTATAAATTGCTCGCCACTTCAGGCACATACCGCGTGTTACCTGGGGAATTTTAAGCTTTTTACTTGATTCTAAGGACAAGGGCATGTGGTTCTCCGTCAAAACCACATAGAATGAAATAACAGCACCAAAAAAACATAAAATGTGTACTGATAGAACATGACACGACTAGGCGTGTTACTCATACGCTGTCAGATGATACCAGGATTCCTCTTTTTAGACAGGTACGTATGGCATACTGTAAATGGGTAAATTTCACATTCCAGTCTCCTGTCTCCTGGATGATGGTTTATACTTCTGCGTCAATTTGGCGGCGTAACTAGCCCAGACCCTAACACTGTAGCCTGACGTGCACCTCCCCAGAAATGTCACTGTGTGTTACGGTGACGCAGACCACAAGAGCTGTGATTGGTCCTCTTGGTAGTGGAGTGTTTCCGTTGTACTATTTCTGGCTGCTTCTCCACCTCCGCAGATTTTGAATTCATTGTTTTGGATCAATAAAGATGGAACACATCGAGGAAAGGTTAACTGGGGAGGTTCAAAGATGCAAATTGACTTTCACCGAATGTTATGAAACTTTCAGTCGCCATTGTTGAAAGTGAAGCAGGAAGTAGAAACAAAAATTAACCTGACTGGCAAAAAAGACACAGCGCCGACTAGCGGTTGGGTGGCACAAGTATAAATGACTCGCACCGACGTAGGCTATGTACATAGGTTATGGCGTCTATGTCACGCAAGCAACAATAACTGCTTCACAGGAACAGCATTGCATGTCTTTTTATGGGGCCATTATTGTAGCAAAACTGCAAATGTGTAAAAAAAATCTGCAAATGCGTACATTGATCTGTACGCGTAAACAGATCGGTCAATGTGTACATCGATCTGTAAATGTGTGATCTGTAAATATCTGGCCTCTCCATTGGATATGTTCTTTTGCTACACTTCTGCCACGGCAGATCCACAAATGCGTGTAGCGATTTGCAAACGCGCGTGGGGATTTGTTTGTGTACCTCCGTGGCTATACAGCTACATACCACCAGTGGGCGCTAGCACCCAATGATATTAGCTACCGTTTTAAGCCAGACTGGGCCTCGAAAATACATCCATGGAAGTTAATTATTTATGGTCAGGTTATTTATTAATGGTGCCCAGCTCATTAGTGATGGTGCCCAGCTCATTAGCGTGATGGGAGGTCCGGCTCTTTTCAAAGAGTCGCTCCTTTTGGCTCGGCTCCCTTTGAAGGCTCCCAAATTTTTGTTTGGCATTTTTGTATTGGATTCATTTTCTGAGGTTCTGTGTGTTCATTTAAAGCTTTGATTAAAATGTTAAAGTTTTAACATCGTGACACTTCAGATAAAGACTTTAGTGTAACTTGGCATTTAGAAATATCAGATGCCTCACCTTGGATGTCCAGTCTTCGTTCATTTCTTCACTTTCACCCGACGCAGTGTCCCACAGTTTTGTTTAGTTTGTGACCAAATAGGCTTGGAATATTCATCAGGCCTTTGACAACATCGCATGGCCTTATCTTTTCTTTAAGATCAATTCAGAACAATTTCCTGGTGGGCCACCTTGACCTGCATGGTAAAGGTCAGGGTTCAGGTACAGTTCCTGTAGGTGAGTTATGATACTGGTCCCCACCCTAACCCTGTTCTAGAAACAGTTATTAAGAAAGCCCCTTAATCTTTAAGTAAATGAAATGTCTACTCTCATATATTTGTATATTAATTCTACTTGATGGCCCTGTGATAGAGTGGCGACCTGTCCAGGGTGTACCCCCGCCTCTCGCCCAATGACAGCTGGGATAGGCTCCAGCAGACCCCCATGACCCTTAACAGGAATAAGCGGGTACGGAAGATGAATGAATGAATGAATTCTACTTGACAAGCAACATTATTACATTGATTTGTGTCATGGCGATGTTGCTTCTTTGCATTTTCTTGAGTATTGTGCATTGGGACCCATAGATTTGCACGACTTGTCAAATCAGTCTCAAAACATTGTTTTTCCTTTAGAAGTGGAGCTCACATCCAAGGTGCAGAGGTGCATTCAGACTGAACACAAAGAGAAAACTGGAAGGAGCACAGATAAATCGAGATGAAAATTGATTTTCCATTCAGTCTAATCCGAAGTCACTTTTCCTTTTGATTTTCTCTGTTCGTGTTTTTGAGCGGCTGTAAAGAGCAAACCACAGGAATCTTGATTCAATCATAAAAAAAAAAAATGATTCCTTCAATTTACAAGAATGTGCGGTGTATTTGACCCTTTCCAAAAAAACAAAAAAACAAAAAACAAAAAAAACATTTAATTTCAACAGCAGCATTTGCAAATGTCTGCATGTCTGCAACCCTGCAATTTATTCATAACTACATCTAGGGGAGCGGAAAATGTTCCGACTCAAGCTGACTTTAGCTCTCAGGCTTTAGAAGTGCTTTCCATGCAGAACAACACAACCAGTGTTTATTTAAGACAATGCTCTGGCTACTGAGAACACATCTGATTACTCTGATTGGTCATTAAGAGTTGATTAACTTGTTGTAGCCTACAATGTAATTGGGCACCTTTTCCCGCTGCCATATTGATTCCCATTCTTGGTGAACGTACTAGTATTAAACAACAGCTGTGAGATACAATTACTTGTGTAATCATTTAAAAAGCAATAACCTATTATTTTGTAGTTTTCCTCTGTTTAAAAAACGATATAGCAGATTGGACTCTCTTCTTGTGCTGAGCTGTGTTTTCATCTAGGCTATTGTTCATGGGAAATTATGTGTAAACACATGAAGTAAGCCACACCACTTTCCGTAGAGAAAGTGTTCTTTGTTGTTTTAGTTGTTGTTTGAAATGTCCGTGGCATTGACCCTGTTGCTAAACTAATTTTTTGCTCTCTGCAGCCTGGAAGCGACACCAGTTTCCACTTCCATTTGTATTTGTGGCATAAAGATAATCTGGAACCTTTCTGTTGGGAACTGATTATGCTCTGGCAAAGATCTGCCGGGACAATCAAATCCTTGGGCTGGCTTTATGGGCCTTTGAGTTGAAATTGTATTCCATTTTTGTTGAATTTATGACACATAGTATACCCTGGAAGCCAGTCAGAACTTTGATCTACCCAGGCCAATATAGTCGTTTGGGAAGACTTTATGCAGTGAAGATTAATAGCGATGTGGTCATACATGTCATCTGAGCGCCATGGAGTTGAATTTGTTAACAACAAAAGGCCTCTGATTGATTGTAAGACTATCATTCAGAGGTATTTTTTTTTCTTTGTATTGGTTGATACACGACCCATAATGAAATCCATTTGTTGCCAGACTTATGCTATGCCAGGCAATGCTTTATACTTTAAGTCGTCCATTTATTTTTGGCGAACCTGACCAGCAGAAAAAAGAAAAAGTCTAAAAAAAAATGGATGAATGAGTGGAAATGTAGGTTAATCCACTTGTTCTTTAGGAATACCCTTTGAGACGCTCAAGGAAAGCCACCACCGGCGACTAAGTGAATAAACAGAATAAGATTAATGCTTCTCTTCCTGCGTGTAACATCTGTCAAAGTCTTGACAGAAAACAGAAAAACAAACAGATTATGATGGAAATGAATGACAAGACTGTTCTTGGTGAAGACAGGAGATTGAAAAGAAATCGTGTCCCTTGTCATCTCCGTGACTGACCGACTGCTTTTTTTGGGCCCGGCCAGGAGGCGTACACCCAACACAATTGTGTAGACTCAGGTTGTAGTAAAACAAAGACTGTGCTTATTCCCTAAATATTTAAGCTTCTTTCTATGGAATGAATGTGTGACATCTTCAAATGATAAAATTCACAAAATTTTTGTCTTCAAGCTGCCAGATAAATTTCTCAAATGCAGCTTACTTGTTCCCATCATTAGCAGGGAGACTGAAACTGTGCCGTCTTTTTCCCATCTGGTGCACAGTCACCATCACTCTTTGCACAACTGAATTGTTACTTCAAACCCCAGGTTGACCTGAACGGTGTATCAGTTAATTTTCAGTGGAGCTTTAATTCATGCCCTTTTGACCTTGCAGATGTAGGCACATTGCATCTTAACCTATATTTGAAAGCACGTCTTCACATTCCCACTTCCCGCAGTAAAACACTTAAGCAAGTAAATTATGCAAAATGCACTGAGGATTGCTGTAATCAGATTTGAGCCAAGAGAATGAATGTCCTGAAGGACTTGAAATTAAAACAAAAAAAACACAAAAACGGAATATAATAGCTTCAAAAGAAGATATAAATTGCTTAGGAGGAGTGCATAGAGCACAAGTAGAGTAACAATAGCAAGTACCACAGGACACATCCTTGCCCAGCGAGCCACCAGGGTATCTCCACATAATGCGATTTGAATGCTGGAATCCATATGAAGGGACGGAATATAAAGAGGGTGAACGGGGGGGATTGCGGGACAGAATGGGTAATCTATAGGCATGGATTTACAGTCACTGCCTCTTCTGTGAAGATCCGCTGGCACAGAAGACACAAGAATTATGAACACACCAGCTCCGAGGCTTTCGCTCAAACTACACGGAGACGAATCTTGCTGCATGTGATCGTCGTGATCTGGTTCGTCAGCGCGCAACCAGATTAAACCGCGGCAACAGATTACGCGGTGCATCTGAGAGGCTCGCTTTGCTCTCGCGGTGTACTGCGGTATGAACGTGAAGGCGCTTATTATGAAAGTCTACGGTAGATACTGTGGCATTCGCACGCAGCACACATGAAAGCCGTTGCGTGTTAGGATTGGCAGAACGGCCGAGCTTTGCATATTGATGACGGTGCCCATGCTACAGAAGAATGCATTAATGCTTACTTAGCTCCGTGCATAAGAAAGCTTATTTTACTTGAAAGATTAAGGCAACAATTTGCATCTTAATCCCCTGTAACAGGTAGTCAAAAGCACATAAGCAGCGGACCAGTGAGTGGTCAGGGGTCTCCCAACTTAACAAAAGTGCTTGCAGAGGCTCGTGTGAAAAGTAATTGCTCTTTGCCGGAGTCGCGAAAGTTTGATAAGAAGCTCTAGCATTGGATTTTTATATATATTTTTGGTGGTTTTCTTAGTCTTTCAACCAAAGCGGGACGCTATTATTTCTGCGCGTGATCCACCATTTGAAAACAATATCAGAAGCATCAAAGGAAAGCTTTGGCTCGCTGGCCATATAGCGAAGAAGGAATCAACACAGCCGCCAATCTGCACAAAGGAATGTGTTTTTCATGAAATCCTTGTACAGTCGTTTTTTTTGAAAGCACGCGTTCCCTCGTATTCTAGATATCAAAGAAGCGGCGGCGCTGAAGACTCGAGAAGGAGAAGCAGTCGAATCCCGAGGGACGTACAGAGGGGTAGCCGCGGACATAAATCACTGAGATGTGACAAATCCATCATTTCAAGAGACAGCTCTACATAAACACGCGGCACTGCGGCGGCCACATGTATACAGGGATTAATAACTTGACAGGATGAGCCTGGAGATGAGCGAAATAGAAAACGAAGTCAGATGCATGTTGGAACAAAGTGGACGGCCGCGGCCTTATTTGATGTGCCTAATGTGATTAAAGATTGTTTGACTGCTTGTCAGTAAGTGTTACAGCCTTAACATTCATTTAAACCCTCTTAGCTCTGCTGCATTTGGTTGAACATAACTGAATGCACCTCACTAATGAGTCTTGCCTGGCAGCTCGATGGTCAGGTAGAGGGGGGAGGGCTGTTTAGATTGCTTCACTACGCCTTTACTAAAGCTACAGAAGGATAGAGACATGTTGATACTCCTTTTTTTTCTGTAATGTGGATAGGACTATCCAATTGTGTGTTTTTTTTCCCCCCTGTATTGGTTTTAACATCCACTATAATGAAATCCAAATGGCATGTTAACAGGCTCAATTGAGTCTTGCTTCGCGAGGCAAGGCCGTCGTTATTCAAACTAGCGCAGTCAAAGTTAATGCGTTGACAACACAGCGCTGTGGATGGCAGGCAAAGATTAACCTCCCCAAGCAGAAACTGACAAATACAAGTCTCCTCCAAATGGCAAGCTCAGCCCCAAAGCCCCACCAGATGGCATTCCCGACAAAGCCACCTGCATATACTGTCGACGTGAACCGAACCACTGCCGGAGTCACAAATACCTCCTGCAAGCACGCAACCGATGCAGAGAGCCTTCACCGCCTCATCTCTGTAGCCTTTTTGCATGCCTTTTGCACGGAGCTAAAAGGTGGAGGCCAGAGCCTGCACATCTGCAGTGAGGACCATAGCCTCAGGTGTGCTCAGCTCAAGCAGCTAGCTTTCTACTATCAGATACATTTGAAATCAGGTCTCTACCTAACGTATCTCAAAGCTTAAATAAAGGTTACGATAACACGTGCATTACATACTGTATGCAACGGCTAATGAAGAAAATGTTAGTGTGCTGTCTGAAAGACTGTTATTTAAAAGAAAATCTGAGGTGAATAATTCCTAAAGCATCAGCAAGGAGTGGGCCTTTCACGGTGTGGCAGCTCGATGTAATGTAAACGCTACAGAAGTACACCAATCAGGCATAACATTATGCCCTGATATTGTGTAGGTCTCCCTTGCACCTCCAAGAGTGGGGGTCTTTGGGTCCTATGGGTTTGAGTTGTTCCTAAACTGTTTTTGTGGCTGCATCCTGCTGGAGATGGCTGCTGCCATTGCTATGGGGTGGGGGTGCCTGGTCTAGTCTAGGTGGGTGATACATGTCTAAGTAGCAGCCACAGGAATACCAGGTCCAAAATTTTTCCAGCAGAACACTGTGTCGTCACAAGATAGCCAATGTTATTTAGTTCTCCAGTCATAATGTTATGCCGGATCGGTGTATTTAACTGTTAATGAAGTAAGAATATATATTCAAGTGAGAATATACAACACAGTTTATTGCATCTTCTCTTTTCCTAGGCACAAACCTACAGTAGTACTCCTCGTTGTGTGCGAAAACTCTGACAGAGGCAGCACTGACTATGTAAAAGTCCAGCCTCTGAAACCTTAAAGTGGTTCACTTAACTTCAGTGCCACCTACAGTATATTATATTACAGAGAGGTAGACAATGTTCATCTAACCTTAAACTCTCACTGCTCACCAACAGAAGCTTTAATAGGATGACACAGTATTTGCATGGTCTGCACACAGTGTAAATATACATTACGAAGTATAAATGCAATTTATTGCTAATCTGACAAGTTGTACATTCTCTAACTCACAGCTGATCTGGACTTGTATAGCCACACAAATATGTTTAGTGTGTAACAAATGCTTGCTGAGGTTTAAGTAAATTAGAAAAATCACATTACAGTAAAGTCAAGTGAATGTGGTTTTTACAGTGGTGGTTTTTCATGTTAATACACTAAACGGTACTGCACTAGAACGTGTTCCTTCTTTTCATATGACAGGGAAATATGCAGTTCTTGCAGCACTTTCAATCGGCAGACAATAAAATTAATGACACACAATGTTCGCCAGCTTTCTGAAGCCCTTAAATGTCTGGATTCATAATTTTGATCTGATAGCTATTATATTATTAGATACTACTTGCAAATAAAAGCTACTTTTTTTTATCTTTGTGAATGGAATGAATATATCAGGGTGTAGTGTAAGACAGCAAAGCTGGCTCTGCGAATGAGATGGCTGGCTCTTGCGGTGCTCTGCACGTACGGATTAGGATCACATCTTTGTCATCTAAGCAGGAAGCAAGACACCGGATCGCGTTGTTGTTTTTAAGACATAATTCAGAAGTCACCCATCAACAGCTCGGTTTTGGTTTCCTTACAGGTATGTTGCTTGCATGGTGGCCAAAAAATAAACTAAAAACAAGAAGGGAAGAATGATTCAGCGCCTGATGTTACTAAATTCTTGAATTTTGCACAGGCAGGCCCACACTTGAGAGCCATATCAAGCATCCATACACAACATTATCTCAAGGCTGCCTTCATTATTTCGTAGACACTGAGGATGGGCAGTCCATAACACTCACTGATGTGCATACAGAATGAGAAGCACTATCGTGTTTGGGGAACTATTACCATTTGACCAAACTCTGATCAGAGCCTGTCGGTATGTCCGCTGTGGAGAATTAGATGCAAGTCGTTTAGCCTAGCTACACAACTGCCTTCAACTGACTCTCAACAAAGAGGTCAGGATCCAATGCCGTAGCCTGACGTGCACTTTGTCAGAAATTTAACTACGCGTCACAGAGCTGCAGACTGCGAGAGCTGCGATGGGTCTGCTTGGTAGTAGCGCGGAACACATCGAGGAAAGGTTAACTCATCTTTGTGGACCACCAACTAGCATTTGGGTGGCGTTGTCACAGAGCGAGCCAGACTGACGAGCGCACAGGTGTAAAAGGCTCGCGCCGGTGTAGGCTCCGTGCACAGGTTACACCGTCTAAGTCCCGCAGTGCTTTAAATCCCGCTTAACCCTGTGCACAAAAAACTAAACCTCCATCAGACCGAAAAAAGAAAGATGTCAAAGACCAATCGAATATAACAAATCAGTAAATCAAAACCACAACTCCAGCTGGAAGAAGGAGACATATGAGAGAGAGCCAAAGTCCCTCACTCTATTTTTTGGCATCCTCTGATTAAGCTCGATCAGCTTCATCCTCCGCCTCTCTCAACCAGTGCGGGGGGTTAGGGTTGGGGTTGGGGGTAGCATCAGAAAGTGAAGAGAATGTACACCAAATATGCTGAATTATGTGATCATGTGGATCAGCCGTGAGAGCCTGTTAAGCCAACTGCTGTCCTTGAGGCCGTTTGGCCTGCACGCGGTGGTAGCACGTGGGAGCTTCACCCCTGGGCTCACGGCAACAGTGAGCCTCAGCCAGAGGAAAGTTCAGGGTGTACCAAGCAGGAAGACTCAGGTCCTAGTGGACGTCTGGACATTGGGTGGTCCTTCCCTCCACGGTAAGGTAGGGCAAACTGTGGACGGTGGAATGGGGGGGCCCACCAGGTCCACGTCAAGATGATCAGCGCCAAGGGAGCTTTGATGGGCAGGCAAGTACTTCAGTCCCCTGCCATATGAGCATATTCCTGAAGCATTAGCGACTCTTCTGCAGGAAGCATGCCACACAATCTAGTGGAGACCACTCCATCGAGAGTACGCTATATAGAGAAAGTTGCTCAAGGTTTGTGACATCGAACAACAGTCAATAAGCAAACTCCAAGTCTAAAGATTAGCTGCTTTATAAAGGACAAAAAGATATTGTGTTACTGTTAATGTTGATCTGAATATATGGCTCGAACTGCCTCAGTGCTGAAGCTGCGTGGCTGTTTGAAAAATGATCCGTGCATTTGAGATGTAAAAATAATAATAATATTAACTGAGAGAAACTATTTGTGCTCCCGCTGTCAGTTATTACTGACCGCTCTGTTTATTCCTGCCTCCTTATTCTAATTTATTTGTGCTGCTGTGCCTCCACTCATCTCCGTGCTTTTTAGCTGTCAGTCAATACAAATGATTGATAAGCGCTAGGTCACCCGCTGCTCATTCTTCTGTCTGTCTGCTGAATTTATGGCGTGAAAGCTCTTTTAGGCCGAGGTCTGAAGTGGTGCATGCCTGCATTTGTGCATGCTAATCTCAGCGTCGCATCGATACCGGGCGGAAGGCACCAGATTGTCAAACGATGAATAACTCTGCCTGTCATTTGCAGTCGCTCTATTAAAGGACTTGCTTTTAAAAATACAGTCTGTTTATATTCATGTGTAACCCTTTAGCATTCGTATGTCTATCTGCCTTTTATAGACAGAGTGTGAGTGCATCTAATGGATGTAGTTCTTACAGTTTACCTGTATCGTGACATCTCATCTGCTTGAGTGCGCCTGTTTTTGTGAAAAGTAAGGGCTGTCTAAACCAGTGAATTATGCATGTCTAAGTTATATAAGTGTCAGAGGTCTTCATGTATTATGTATTACCATTAGACGGCTGTATACATTGGCTACCAGTAAAACATTCATTGGCCCTCATTATGTTACAGATAATGTCAGTGTTCCAGACCAACACTGACCAATGCAGGGCTTCTACCTGTGAAAGCAAGAAGTGCACATACTTGCGTATGGAAAGTCCGGAAAAGTCAGTTTGTTAGAGTTGGCTGGACAAACACTGCCTCTTGTGGACAGCCCAAATTATAAGATTAGCATGTACTCAAGTTCAGGACTAGTTGATACAAATAGTTTGTCAAACTGTAAAATCCTTCTTGGGGACAGAAGTTAAGACTTCTGAAATTGTTGGCAGATTATATCTCAGTCCACCTCCCCTGTTCAGAGAAGCTGCACCCCCATTCACACCTTGGGACTGGAGTCTCTGACTGGGGTCCTCTAATGGGTCGATAGAGCACCATTGAACGGCTCGAGTTAGGGTAAGAGGACTGGGGAAAACAGTCCCTTTCCCTCAACGGCAGGTAAGTATCTAACTGTTAACAGACACTAGGCAAGTATGTTTCTGATGTGCTACACCACCAGATGTCCCTATTTAAACCTCAACTCCCCACCAGTCCCTTGGAACTGAAGAAGCTGCTCAGATTAAACACCTATAAGAATTTCTACAAGTTCAGTTGCCTTTCTTTAACATTTTTGGATACACCATGACCTGAATGACTGACAACCTTCAAAGATGATTCCTTTCTAGAGTACCTGAGGATGTCCAGGAGAACGTTATGAAAAGAGGAACGTGTAAGCGCTTTATGGGAGTCAGTAGATGTGGGCCTTCCTTCATGGGTGTTTCGAGAGTAGGGTTAAGCATAATTCATGTTTCTGCCAACACAGTTTCAGTTCAGAAAAGCTCAAAAAGCCCAGTTCATCCAACTATAATGTGGCTGTAGTATGATCTTTGGATCATACTACTTAGCTTTTAAATCAAAAGTGCAAATGTTCAAAGTAATCAGTTCGACCTAAGCTGAACAAAGAAACTGGTCAAATGAAAAGTCTGCTGTGTGTTTCATGGTGGGTTGCATTTATTCAAAGCGGAATACACAGGTGAGGAGGATGGAAATGGGCAGGAAGACAACAACACCATCTGAGAACACAACATACCTCAGAAAGAAAACTAGTTTTGTTCTTGCGCTCCCTGCTCTGCTGCCCACTGAAGAGAAAAACAAAAAGCTACAAAGAGACTGTTAATGGCAGACTTGTGAAAATGGCATTGCTGTCCTGGATATGGTGTCACACCTCCCCAAAATCAACTAGAAGAAAAGAACCAGCTACACTCAACAGTCAGCTCTCCACACAAAAGTAAACAAGGAATAAATTTAACTTGCTGGATATCTCGTTTGCCATTGCATCTTTGGTACAAACACATGTTAAAGAGGAAGCTAGCTGCAGATGAACATGCACCAACAATCACACACGAGTGTAAGAATACGGATCCATGGATGTAAAATGAGTGTTCCAGTTAGATCATTTTTGGGTTTACTTTCCAGTCCCGATCCAAACCCAGGTGAAAATAAACCTCGGCACATAAAAGACCCTGACCTTTGAGAATGTCACGAGGAATAATTAATCCCATTTGAAATGCAATGTTGTGCGACAAAAACAAACGGAGAGCAAAGAACTTTTCAGAGCTATGCTGCCGCTTGAATGGCTCGAGCGTCAGCTATAATACTGATCATCAGGGTTTAATTTAGGATTGATATGGTATTGATATAACAGATTATTGGACTTTTGCACAACTTTACTTGTTATGCAATATGTTGCTTTGTAAATTTAAGAGAATTTCCGAAAATACCGCAAGTTAAAATGCACCGGCCAACTTATTGATTGTCCACCCGTGCAGGTGTTTCCATGTATGTGGCTGATAAGCCCCATTGTCAGGACTATATTGACATGTACATGGCACCACTTACTCTTTAAACAGACATCACAACATCTTTATTCAACCTTTTGCTTTTATCCGAGCTCATGAGCACGTCTTGCTTTCTTTTAGATATTATTTAGTATCATTTCTCACAAAATTGTAGTTTCCTGGTTAACACTGAACAATTAGCCTCCAATGAATTCTCAAATGTTGTCTCTTCAGTGTGTGGTTTTGCCATCGTAGGGAAATTCGGACAGAGGTGAATTATGGGACGGGAAGAAGTCGGAGAATAAAGCAATAACGGACAGGTAAATTGATAGATTTTATGATAACATAATCCAGACAGTAGAATTAGAGCCATGCCTGTTTTAAGTTGGACTGCGACAGAATCTTATTGTGTCGACTTAAGGTTCATTCAAGGTACAACCAGTAAGTAGCCAAGTGCAAGGACATTAGGCAGAGAGGACAATTGGACTTGCCGTAATCTCTGCGTCCAGGAGATAGACAGCGGTAAGCGGAGTGACCGCGCTGGGAGAAGGAGGGGATTACTGATTAGCCTGTGTGGGTGTGTGGGTGTGTGTGTGTGTGGGTGCGTGAGAGAGAGAAAGAGATGGAAAGTTAAGAGTGTTCTGATGTGTGTCTTTTCGTCCGTCTCCTGGGGCCGTTAAGTTAAAATGCAATCACTTTCACTACACCATAAACTATTTAAATGAGTGTACAGCTAATACCATGGTTTTAAACCATACCCTACTACTGTTTATGCTGGTGAAACAGCGCCACTGAAAATTACTGCAACCATACATTACTGTCATCGTAATGAGCCAGCAATTTGCAGCCAGCTGTAAAATGTGGACGTGTTTGATCCAGTGGTAATTATGTTATCACGAGCGGCGGTATCTGCACCAGCAACAGGACAAACAACAGGGCTCCATCATTATTGGAAGGAAGGCATATGTTGTAGGGAATGAGACAAAGGAAAAAAAGAAACACACACATCTTTTTCGGTGACCTGCTGGGACTTTTTGCATCTGCTAACCATGCGGATTGAATTAAATTAGAGCGGCAAAGCTTCCAGTGGACACGGAGGGAACTTATTTTGGAGATAAAAAAGTATGATGTGGTGGTGGGAAACACATAATGGGCATTTAGCAATTTGAGCTCTTGTCTGTTCTTTATGGGGGACCATAAAAGTGTCACAGAAATAGTAAAAGGATTTAACAAATTAAAAACTGCACAATATATATACAGTGGCTCTCTGCCGGCAAAGAGGCGTCGGGTACTCAGCTGAGAGGATCGTCAAAGGGTTGCAGAAGAGGTGAGTTTGATCATGTTTCATCAGTGTTAACTGGTGACCGCATATCGTGGTTGCTCTAAGTTGGTGATGGCAGCTGCTGACAAACAGCTACAAGCAACAAACCAGTCTGTACCCACCAGTCCTCCCATTAAGCTGGCTGCTTTCAGTTATGTGGGACTGTTGGTGAAGAACCTTTGTTCTATAACCCGGCCATACAGAGCAGGAGTCTCAGCTCTATCAGTGTTCAGAGGATCTTTACAACAGCTGGGCTGACGAAGCTGGCAGGACTGAGGTCAGCGGGTCAGTGGAAAACTGCTGCTAGGCTGTGTCAAGACACTGGAATTAAGTCTCTGCGTCTCATGGACAAACTGCTGGAGGAGGTGATGAACATACTTCCTGGTTCTTTTAGGAGAGCATTAGGGGCAGAGTCCGCAGAGGATCATCTAATCATATTTCCTGAGTTGTCCATTTGTGTTGCAGTGAAGGAGCAGGAGCGGTGTTCTGTTATCCTTCAGAACACCTGAACTGTTGAACTTCTCTGAAGTATCAAAAAAGAGCTTGTATGCTGTGTCTTGTGAAGGTTCTCAACGGAGCAATGTTGGCCGGTGTCCGAGAGTCAAAGTGGTTTGATGTGTTGGCGCCAGGTTCATCTCCCAGAGGTAGCTGGAGGTCCCTGTACAAACCTCCCATAGAGAAACGCAGTGCGGATCTCCAGTGGAGGGTGGTGCATGGGGCTGTGGCCACAAACAGACATGGGGCACATATAGATCATAGAGCAGGAAGTCAGTGTGAGTTTTGTCAGGCTGAGGAAACTTTACAAGATCTCTGGCTCAGATGTCCCAGACTAGCTCCTCTCTTCTCTTTGTTAGAACGGTTGGTGGGTGGTTTGGGACGCCTTTTTGGAGATGAACGGTTTATTTTTGGTCCCAGATACTCTGCAGCACTACGCAGGACTATTTGTCTGGTTATTTTTTTTGTTGGGTCAAGCAAAGATGAGCATCTGGCTTACTAGGAGAAATAAGATGAAGGAGACAGGATCTGTAGATGTTGAACTGATGTTCAGAGGTCTGGTGGCTGCACGTCTTAGGATAGAGTTTGCTTATTATGAGATTGTGTATTATTGTGAATGAAACATTGGACCAATAAAGGGAAGGTCAAAGGTCATTAAGCTGGCCGACTCTTTCTGCTTTACCTATATATGGCCCAGTCTGCTCACCAGAAGCTGCTTTCATCAGCTCCTCTTTGACTGAACTAAACAGCTACTCCTTAAACAGCTACGACAGTTCACAGCTAATGGTAGGTTTGCTTGTCTCAAGGGTTTGACTAATCTTCTATTCAATGTAAACTGTTGGTGCTATAGTTGGCAATTTATCCTGACGATTAATCATCATCCATTTGAATCTACTCCACAGCAACAAACAGAATTGACCAATTCTACCACTGAGTATCTCTGTGGAAGTCGTCGAGGGCAGATACCCCACAGCCTCCACCTGCTTTGAGACCTTGCGCATTCCCAGGGCATTACACGGACCACACATCTTCTAAACATGACATCCTGGCATGTATTTGCACTTGCCATACAGGATTTGGTCTTGTGTGAGTGACATCTGGGCCTGTATTTGCACTTGTCAGACAAGATTGTTTAAGTAAAATGTTGACGTTTTTGTGGTTGTTAGCTGTCAAGTGTTCAGATTCACCTGACAGTATGGAGTTGTTGTATTTGTAGAACTGTAACACACACATTTTAGACCACTTTGAGATTCCATCTTAGTCTGGTTTGACACATCTGATGTTGAAAATATTCAAGTTGTTAAAAGGCGGACTGATTTTATTTTCACAGTGTTACACAGTTGAAATTTCTTTGCGTTATTACAAAACATCTCAAGCTCCGTTTTCATAGAAACAATGTGGTATGTTAAGTTACATGCAGGTTGTGATTGGCAGCTTAATGTATTTGTTGCAACAATCTCGGCACGCCAATAAACCATTAATGCAGGAGTTTAAAGTGCACTTAACTGTACTCTTCACTGATAGAACTGAAGGGAACAAAAGTCTGCAAAAACATTAATATGTCACGGGGCAGAAGTGTGGGTTTTAGCATGATTTGAATTGTTTGTTTTACTGAATTTTAACATTGCATGCTTTTACTTGTGTTGTTTTTAACCATTTTATTTATTATGTTTTTAATGCATGCGTGTGTTTTTAAATAACTTCTGCCCGTGAACACACCACACCTGGGAGGCTCCGCCCTCTCCCCGTACCACGGAACCAATCGGTAGCGGGGGAGAGTGGCGGAGGGGTATAAAGAGAGAACGACCCGGAAAAGAGGAAGGAAGGCACGATGGGAGAAAGACGCCAGAGGTCTGGCGATAACATGTAGGAACAGAAGGAGAACGGGATGGACGGATGGACGGACTGACTGACTGGGGACCGAGATAGGACGCGAGTCATCATGCGAGAGGAACGCCAGAGGGACGTCGTGGCGGCGTGAGGGGAGGAGAACGAATGAGGCCGTGATCGAGCCGAGAACGGGCGAAGGCAGCGGGTGTCCCAGCAGCGGGTGTGCCGGCCGCACGTATGAAGAGACCGCGGAGCGTTACTACATGAAGTTCTCGCAGCGGCAGGGCAGTGCCCCCTGCCTGGCGGGTAAGTTTCGCCCTATGGGCCGTCAGTAACGCTCTCGTGTGTGGTTGTGCGGCGGCACCGGTACCCGTGCGATGTGTGGACACCCGTACTGGCCATGTTGTTTTATCTTCCAGGTGTCAGCCGGGCAGCCCACTGCCAAGAGAGAAGAAGAGGCGCCTGCGGCACCTGGAGCGGTGGAAGGCCTCCGATCATCTCCCCTCTGAGCCGCCTCGTCCCTGGTTTGGCGGCCATGATGGACTCTTTTTATTTTATTTTAGTAACGGACACTTTTTAATGTTTATTTGTATCTTTTTAACTTTTGGTTTTAAAACCTTTTTAAGGTTTTACTGTTTTAAGTTCTTTTAATAAACCTTTTGTTTTTAGTACACCGGCTCTCGTTGGTTTGCCGTCCTCTCTCTCCTCTGGTCGCTGTCAGCGTGCTCTCCCCCGATAAATCACCAGTACCTGTGCTTCCCCCCCTTTCCCTTCAATAATAATAACCTCTTCTTTCATCACATCATCTCCACTTCTCATCTTCCCCTCAACATAGAACTCAAAAGTGTCTATCAGTTCTTTTCAGAAAGAAATTGCTCGCCAAATTGAACAGCAGCAATGTGAATATCGTTGCCATAGGTCTGGGATGCAGCTCTTGGCTGAACTGCAGCTCTTAAAGTTTGTCCATCGGTCAGTGGACATGCTGTGTGTGGAACAACGACTACTATTTTCCCGCTCAATGTCAGGAGTATCGATGCCCTACAAATAGAGAGCATTTTAAATTATATGCAATAACTGCAGGCACACTTTAAAATATTTTTAATGTGTTCTTAGCTTCAAATTCAACATAAAGTTGCAGAAGTAACAACTAACTTTCCACATAGCTACACACACTGAATCACTTATTTCATACCTGCTCCACCACCTATTTAACCTGTCAACGAAAAGTTCTACAACAGAGCAGCAGTCATCATGCACCATTATGCAAAGCCACGGCTATTTATGCTGCCCATACTGCTAATTGTTCACATGTACTTGCGCACATCAGCGGTGACATCTCAATCACCGTTATTAATCGGTATGTATGTATGGGTTATATAAGCTTTACGAGGTCCTCATAACAGAGAAACTGGAAATTGAGTGAAATGTAAATCAAAATCATTTATTATTTAGCTTTTTGATTTTATAGCGATCCCTTAAGCGATTAGGCAAATGCTCCTTTATGTGAGGCATATATAGAGAGCTGTGTGTTTTCAGTAGATGTTCCACAGATGGCCCCTGGTGACTGCCATCAAACATCTTCATATCTGTTTGTCAAGTTCACATAAATGTCTTTTTCTTTGCCTCTCCCACAGCTTTGCTTCACTCATGAAGCGGCGGCATTCAGCTGCGTACCATCGTGCGAAAACATAATTAATTCCCATGGAAATTGTTGCCTTTTTCAACATCTTTTGAACAAGCTGACATTTGATCCTTTCTGGAACATTGCCTGCAGATACAGGTGATAAACAAACAGTCCCCGAGGGGCTTGGAATGTAGGGTAGGGGCTGTACTTTCTCTTTCGGTGACCTGACACGTCTTTTTTAAACCTCTGACATCGAGGGATTGGTGTTCTCTTTGCCGCTGAAGTGTGTGGCGGTGGTGGCATCGTGTTGTGGAATAGCCTTGTCGGGGGTCAGATTTGAATACCGCTGAAATGCTGCTGGGAGATTTGAAGCACACAGTACATGCAAGGAAAACCAAACCAACAATTTGGAGCTGGAGAGAGGGTAAAAAAATCCAACAGGCCAGTGTCAGAAACTGGCAAACTATATGCAAACCAGCCACAGCACGGTTTAACCCTTTAATAGAGACTCATTGAAATATCTGGGAATTCCAAATTTCAACCCTAGACCTTGCAGATCACATTGGATCTGAAAGTGTTGCATTGATTTTCGTCGCTTGGCTGGGTGAAAACCACATGCGTAATTTAAAATCTGTGCGGAAGTTACCAAATATGGTTTGCTCACCAGATAGAGGGTCAAGGGGCCAACAACAGCTTCGGATGGAAAAGGTGTACTTATAATGATGTTGCATCTGGTAATACCTCTTGGCCAGATTAGGTTAGACAAGTGTCTATAAACGACAGTATCAGACAAAAGACCTTAATTCCAACGGGAGTCTTAACCGACGTATTATCATTATAATTGCTAAGTTGTGGCATTCTACTTTTCAGTCTGCACACTGTCAGCAGATTGTGATTACATTTCCTCCTCGCCGGCGTCCTTGTGTTACTTTGTGCAAGGGCAGACGTCGTCTCCGTGCCTAATAACGTGTTACATTTTTAATTCTAATGCATTTTTAAACAGCCACGCCTTCATGCAAATTGTCTCCGTTTGATGCTCCGCACGGCAAACTACAATGACAGTTTTCGCACTCGTGCTCATCTGCATAACTTATTAATTTAGAAAATGGGGGCCGAGTGGCTCTGTTGACCTCTGGCATTTAAAGTGAAAACGCTCTCGCAAACTGGAAAAGTTGGCACCAGTAAAGGAAGGCTTTATTGAGAATATCGCCATTGCTTTACTTTGTTGTCAGATAGGCTTTCACAAAGGGGAACCTACCACTATGCACATGCACTTCGAAACAGGGCAATCAAAACGGAATCTATTATGCCTCTGAAGGTAATACAGTTTTGTCTGCTGAGGTTTAGTTTGAGGTGTAAAAGGCCAGTCTTTTAAATCACTGAGGAAAAACAAGAAAATGCTCTTCTTTGCGTTTTAACAACAGAAGACATCGCCCTCTAACTGTCAAGCAAGAAGTTGAAAGGTTTTAATTTCATCGCACAACTTAAGACCATGGCCTGATTAATCCCTTTGCATAAAACCGAGGAGCCCGCCTCTACTGGCCCCCCTGCAGTGGCAAAATGAATAACCCATATGCATTAGCTTTTAATATGCACAAAGTAAATTGAGGATTTTGAGTTGCTCAAGGAGAAAGAGCCTATGAAGCTACTTTTGAAAGTGCATGATTGAATTCAGCTAGAAGCCTCGCACCCGGAGTACTGCGAGTCCAGGGAAAGGAAGCTACTGTATTCTAATACAATGGAGGTTTGACACCCAACAGAAACACAGGTGCAGTGTACCTGTTTTGTAAGGAAAGGCCTGTCTGAATTAATTAGGAGTCTTGTGTCTGTATGTGGGAGTTCAGGTTCAGGTGCACATGCAGCTCATAATAAATGAGTGACTGCTCCTGAAGGAATCAGACATTCAGGCGTCATAGTCAAACGCTAAAATATGTGAGTGGGCATCGACTTATTGTGAAATTATTATCATATTATCACACATTTGCAAATTCATGAGGTAGTATTATACAGCACATACAGTATTTACTGTATAATATCTCATCAGGTAAGTCTAGTTAAAGACATTAGATATACATTAGATATTATTTTTGAAGCAGCTATCATCATGTTTTTAATGAATCATGGAACTGAAGCATCTGGATCTCCGACAGGGTGACCAACCAGTGGCCCAGTTCGCCATCACTTTCCACATTCTGGCGGTGGAGAAGCCTGGATGACAAATTAAAAGATAAGCTAAGGTAAGAGACGATACTAACTCCCTCGGGGGGACTTATTCAACTAGCCATTAGCTTAGATAATCGGCTTAGGGAAAGACACAGGGAAAGAACGAGCAACACCAGATCGGTACGCCTCGACCCCGCTCCTGACCCTTGACCTGAGGAGGTTCTGCCATTCGTTGCCTAACCTAACCTGCCGCAACCCACAGCGCTGGAACCGCAGGAAGAATTGATGCAGCTGGGGCACGCCCGCCTGACTCCAGTGGAATGGCAGCGTCGGGTAAAACAAGGCCTCTGAAATTCCGGGCACTGGGCCATGATGTGCCCTTTGTTGCTGCAATAAATGCAGTGTTCCCGAATCACCTCACCAACCAGAACCGGCTCCCACACTCTCCTAAAAGGTACGCTGCTCAGGATGAAAGTTTCATCGACTCGGGTCTGGTCCAGAAACACCATCTTTTTAGTAAGAACTGGGCTCTCTCTCTCCCTCCTCACTACCCTTACGACTGCTCCGTAGACCTCCTTCCAGGTTCGCCTCTCCCGTCCAAACGTCTGTACAACCTCAGCAAACCCAGGAAGGAGACTATGGAGAAGTGTCACAGGGCAGAAAAGTGTTTTTTAGCATGATTGTATTTTTTTACTTGGTCTTATATTTCATTGAGTGTTTACTTCTGCATGCTTTTACCTGTGTTTCCCCTTTAACGACAATAACTTTTTTCTATTCCATTCATTCCACTTCTCATCTTCCCCCTCCCCCCCTTATTACGGATTTTGGCGTTGTCGGCAGGATCGGGGTTAGAGCACCTGCAGTGGCTATGAAAGGAGGCGGTCATGATGATGCCGGTGTACCCTGGTGCCCCTTTGGTTGCCAGAGTTTTAGGGACCAGGTGAAGATTTTAAATAGTGATTGGACGGAATAATACAAGGTCTACCGGAGACGAGAGTTGGCAGCAACCAGGAAGGTTGTTTGGGGTGCATTAGCTGGGAAAGCTAAAACATCAGACCAGCGTTTTAGAAGAAGGTGAAAGAGAGGAGAACCTGAACCACGAGGACAAAGTTGGGACGACCCCCAGTGCGTTGTAGAGACTGTTATGTTGCAGGGACTGCCAACATTAAGGTGTGGGAAAATGTCACAGGGCAGAAAAGTGTTTTTTTAGCATGATGAAGTACATCACAGAGTACCTGGACGCCGGACTTATTTGGCCCTCTTCTTCTCCGGTGGGTGCAGGCTTCTTTTTTGTTGAGAATAAAGACAAATCTCTCTGCCCCTGTATTGACTAAACAGGGTTAAATGGCATTACCATAAAAAATAAGTACCCACTTCCACTTATGGACTCTGCCTTCGAGCCTTTACACAACGCTGCCATTTTTACTAAATTGGATCTCCGTAACGCATATCACCTCGTGAAAATCCGGGAAGGGGATGAGTGAAAGACGGCCTTCAGCACACCTCTAGGACACTTTGAATATTCAGTCATGCCTTTCGGACTCACTAATGCCCCTGCTGTCTTCCAGGCGTTAGTTGATGATTTGTTGAATAAATATGTTTTTGTCTACCTAGATGACATCCCCGCACCCCCGGGGAGCATGTTGAACACGTCCGGGAGGTGCTCCAGCGTTTGCTGGAAAACGGGCTGTTCATCAAGGCAAAAGTGTGAATTTCGTGTCACCAGAACTACTTTTTTGGGGTATGTGATCCAGACCCGGTAAAAGTTAAGGCGGTGGCAGAGTGGCCAACTCCCGAGTCACCTAAACAACTGCAACGTTTCCTCATTTTTCCCAACTTTTATCGGCGATTTATCAGGAAGTACAGTAAGGTGGCTGCCCTTCTTACTTGGCTCACCTCTGTTAAAATTCCATTTACGTAGAGTCCGGAGGCACAGTTAGCCTTTGAATGTCCGAAAACCATGTTCATTAACGCCCGTGTGCTTGTCCACCCAGATCCAGAGAGTAGAGGCCGTCCTCTCCCAGCACCTCCCTGCCAACAACAAGCTTCACCCCTGTGCATTCTTCTCCTGTCGACTCTCCCCACTGGTTAGAGGGCACCGCGCAACCCTTCGTCGTATGGACAGATCACAAGAGCCTGTCTTACCTCCGATCGGCTCATCATCTTAACCCTTCCCTGTTGAGTCCTTTCTATAAGGGCAAAATACGTACAGAGGCCTGGCTGAGGTGCATTATGCTGGGATATAACATGCGTCATCAACACTGGCAGGACTCTGCAGGTGGATATTATCCACTTTCCATATAATCTACAGAAAAAAACAGAACTTTTATCAGGTGCACTATAGGTATTGGTAAATATTTGTCAGTAAACTGAAACCTGAGCTGCATGCAATTGCGTCGAGTGCCTTGAGATGCTTTTGTGTGTTGCTCTTCAGTGCTTCATACAGACCTAAAGGCCATTTAAATTGTGTGTGCGTGTGTGTGTGTTTTTTTTTAAGTGCCTCAAACTACCGGCAGCTCGAAGACAAAAGAATCACCACCACCACCACCACCACCAGAGCTAGCTTTCACAAATGCCGACCTTTTCTTTGCGATGCGAGCGCGGCGCAGGTAATAACAACTCCACTAAGGTTTGTGCTGCAACAGTCAAAATAGGATCAGAGCCAATTTCCCAAGCTGTCAGTTCAAGCGTGACAAAAACATAATTCTACACCACACAATGGCTTTGTGTGATTGCTCCTCCGAAGCAAAGGTGACTGAGCTCTGGTTACGCAGGGCCAGAGTGGAGAGTGGAGTGTATTTTTTTTTGTGTGTGTGTGTGTGTGTCACACGTGACACACAAAGGAGAAGGGTGTTGAGGGGATATGAGAGAGGACATGTGAGTGTCAGTTTTCAGCGCACCTCAGCCGTCAGTGTCCACGCATGCTAAAGATTCACACACTGTCGGCAGGGTCGGTGTCCACCACAGTGCGTTGCATTAACGACACGCAAACCTCCTTCTCTAACAGTGGGTGTTCATGAGCTGATTGAATTGTCATAGTACGGTGCAGTCAACGCATTTGTGTTTGCATGGATTCATTCAGACGGCTGCAACGATGCTGAGGGTGTGTGATCCGCGTGTGTAGGGAACATGTAATCTATGGCAGGAATTAACATGGATTAGCTGCTCGGTCACCTGTGGGTATACCCAGGTGTCTCTTTACATTGACAGATGATGCTTCGGTTAAAATCCCTCATTTTGAACACCTGCTGCTGCGGTGCAGGAGTAAAATGTGTGATGTGATGAGAACAAACATGAAAAAAAAAAAAAACTAAACCTATGAAGCTTTACTAAACATAAAGGGTGCAGTAGTGTGGCTCGCCAGTTCATGATAGAAATTAAGAGTTTCTTTTGGTTTTATACTTCTGGTACAGAGAGATTTGCCATGTCCTCACTAAAAATAGCCACAAATATGAATCAGTGCACATCAGACAATGTTGAAATCTTTCAAGCAATTTGCAAAAAAAAAAAAAAAAAAAGACTTTTGTTCCTTGACTGCAGCCTCTCAGAGACAAGGACAAGGACATGCCTACAGTCACTCTTTTTCAAAAAGAAACTCCACAAATTAATCTCTGTAGTCTGGCACCGTAGCACAAAAACACCACTGAAATTGGCACGCACAGCCGAATAAAGGAAAGTAAGAAACTCACGAGTAGTTTGCGCAAAGTTTTTGTTGGATGGAAATTATCAGCTGGTTGAAAAATAAAGACAACTTTGATACTCTGAGGCATTTTCCTCAGCGGTATTGCACGCTGCCAATCAGGCTCAGAGTGCCTGTGATTTATCATTAAGTCGTACCTCAGTGTCACATTATGTGATTTCGTCAAGTGTTTTCGTGTATTCCTGAGCCTCGTTTCTACTTTCTGAGCGAGACATGTAGGTGCAGCTCTGCGTTTCCATCCAAACGTGGTGCCAGTTCTAATAGAATTTGAGGAAAATGAATGCACACATCCATCACGATATGAGGAGCTGGCATAGTTGAACAGTCGGTGGCACCATTTCCAGACGGGCGTCATTAAACCATTGGCAAACTATGTGGAACAAGAAGAAGAGCGCCAGCCAACCAACCCTCAAATAATGACTTGCACGAGAAACCTGATGTGCTTTCATCAAAAACGCAGAGCCGCATTAGCGATGACCACACTTCCTCTGGACTCACTTGCGTTTGCAGTTAATTATTAATGTGCTCTGCTCTACCTCCACCAGTTACAAAGAAATGTTGGATTATACACTGGATTTATTTGTTCCTACTCTTACGTTCCTTGGCATTGCAACTGGTGGTCATCATGAGATCATATATTGTATCTATAGCATCAAATAACTAACTAAAACAAAACTTTTCAGGAAAATTGACAGTTGAACATGCATCAGTATTATATTAACTACCTAAAATAAATGAAACTATGAGTGAAAGTCCCATGTACCAACATGGAGGATGTGGAGTTTATGACCTATACTGCAGCCAGAGACCAGGGGAGCTCTAGTTGCTTTGACTTCACTTTTGAGGAGCAGTTCCGTCATCCATCTTTATTTACAGATTTATGTACTTTGTACCATTGGATTTCCATTCATCCATTGGATGGATTTCCATATGTTTGTCACAATCGTAAATACTATTACTTTTTTACAGTTGAACATAGTAGGTGTTACTCTGCAACACTGTTAAGAGTCATGCTGCAAGCGTGGTTAAAAGAGCACCAGTAAATATTTTGTGGAGAAAAAAATAAATAAAAGAGTCTAATGTAACTCAAAATGGACTTTTCTTAAGCGTCTCATGAAAAGCTTTGTCAATCAGTTTGGCATGCAGTGAAATCTAAAAGTTCTCAGTCAAAAGAAGTGACAATCAATCAAAACAGAAACTACGAGTGGGCGACGTGTTTTTGATATGTAGTGAAAAGCTCTACATTAAAAAACAAAAAAAAGGCCAATCTGTAGTTTCATCTTACTTTAACTTTTTAGAGGCATTCAGGCTACTGGAAACTTATACCAGATATAATACATTACAGGCACTCTCCAACTCCTTAAATGTGTCTATTTGCCTCTTTCAGGGGATTGTACATGTAGCCTCGCATATATTATCCACATGGGCCCTCTTCAAATGCGCTAAAATTACAGCTGTTTATCTTATAAATGTTAATGTAAATATCGTGTGATCTTCCCGCCCTGTAATCGTGTTTTTATTGCGGTAATCTACTGACATAAAAGAGCCTTTAATGCCTTTTAGCAACACATACTCATAGTAAACAGAATATTTACTATATGTAACGCGGCATGTAATCAGAGCAAAAGAACCGGTTTCCTGTGCATGGTGAAACATAACCATTTTATTGAGCTGAGGCGGAAAAAGAAGGCAAATCAAGACTGAAATCCTAGAATGCAACTAAAAAAATGTCCTAATGTGTAAAGAGGATATGGGTCGATTCAAACCCGTATGCACAATGAACCAACAATAATCTTCATGAAAGGGACTATCACTTTCCTTTGCCCTTCCCTTTGCAGCCAGTCACCATTTACCATCACTATCATTCACTGTATTCACCATTATTACATACACATTGTTTTGAGGTTTGGATAATGAAACCTGGAAAGCATGAAAAAAAACAAAAAAAAAAAAAAACGTTATTCGTGCCGCTAAACATCATATTAATATTTCTTTTATAATAATGTACCATGTTCGAGTGTGACGGCTTCCAGGCCTCAAGACGTACTTCTTCATTTGTTGGTGTTTGGGGAGTAGTTCATTGGCAGTGATGGCTGACATCTGGAGCGATATGATTGCTAACCTAAATGTTTAGGTTTGGTTTGAGTTGGATTGGGTTGGGTTTTGGTTGTCCTTTGTGTTCTCTCTCGTGTTCGTCTATTCTTGCGTTCACTCACTCAAACACACACTACAGACATTTACTGATTTAGTGACTGCATATTTGATTTCAGTCATTTAAATCAGTCATTAAATTTAATTTACTTTATTTAAAAGATTCATGTGTTGTCTCCAGACTTCGTCCTTCCTCACACACCTAACACTAGCAAAGCCTCCTTTCAGATTGTTGATAGTAGATTGTGTTCACAATCATAAGTTTTAAGAGTCAATGTATAGTTAATCTTTTCATTATTTCTGCACCACTAAAATGCATTATACCATGATGGAGTTAACAGAGTTTCTGTTCTCTTAATAACTGAAAGGTATGGATTGACTTCTATTAACCTTTCAGTAATGGTTTAACAAATCTTCCCTTTTCTAAATCATTGAGACAGTGTAGATAATAACACGAATTGAGCCTTTGCTAAAGAGCTAATGTAATTATCCACTGAAATCACATCTAAAGCATTTAAGCATCAGTTATTAACAGGTAACTTGGAGTTCAAAAGTAAATTAAACTCTAAAGTAGTTAAAGTAGTTATAAGTTTAATGTTTTAGTTGGGAGTTACTCCAACTCTTGCATGTCTGTCTATTGCAATGGATACAGTATTTTTATTTTTTTCTTCCCCAACAGGAAGTTTCAATTAATCCTGTAACCAGTTTGGATGACACCCCCGTGTATTGGAGAGATGTGGATTCACCGGCGGATGCATTACATTTCCTTGCGGATTAAGTGCCAATATACCATCATCATATCCAATATCCGGCCAGGATGCTCACACCCAACAGACATGTCAGGTCCTTGTGCACAGACAGTTATCCGTTCACTTGCACTCATTTTTACTGCATAGGTGCCTTTAGCTTGAAGCACTGCAGAATGTTTGAGTTTGACTGAGCATGATCTTGTGGACTCAAACAAACATGCATAATGCAAGTTGTGATATTTATAAGGTATTGGAGAAGAAGACCATGTGTTCTATCCACGCCACTGTTTGTCTTGTATATTAATGACCACATACGGATTCTAAACCAAACACTAAACAGTAACATTCTGATTTTCCAGGTGCACATGTTTTTTATTACCTGGAAATGGCATTCCCATGAACCATGAGTCTTTCATGGACACCTACACAACAACATAACACCTGTACCCTGAAGCACTGCGAGAATTTATTCCCCCGACTTCTCATCAGCACACTGTGACAATACGGGGCTGTTGTAAAAACATGCAGCCATATGTGCAGAAAGCCGAGCATCTTTAATAGCTTTGCACTGGCAGTGATTTAAAATTGAGAACTCTGATGCAACGACCGAGACATTTATAACGTGTTAGTGCAGGATAGCCAAAGGCTACTGCAAACTGAACAGAATGTGTTGGCCTCTACTGAAAGATTGGAAATATTGAATAAGTCTAAGGAATTCACAGTATTTGATGAAGAACTAAAAAATACGAAGTAAAACGAATAGAATTTGTCTGGAAAGATTAATATATATTGTGTTATTTTAAGCCATCCAGGTACTAGCAAACAAAATGGTGCCAACATTTGCATTTTCAAGAGCACAGTCCCTGCCATCTTGCGTCACATGATGTACAAGTCAATTAAAAAATGACAGGTTGACATAATTTGACCACCCTAGACGGGGCTGTTGACTGACTGAGGCCACCCAATGACCAGCCAATTGCTTGCACAGGTATTTCCCTTTTCTATATAGGAGTTGAAAACAGCCCCATTATGAAATCCATATGGCATATTACCAAACTTAAATTTAAAGGGAGACTACTGTTTTTTACAGCCTGGACCTTATTTCTGGCATAACATACGATCGTTTACTCACTCATATAACTTTTGTGTAATTTCCAGTCTTTCGGGAGATATTTAGATCTGGGCATATCCATATAGTGGGAGTGACTGGGGCACCGAAACGCAGCCTCTAAATAACGCATTATGTGCCACGAAACAGACTTTTTCCGATTCTGAGGCTGTGGACAAACGACAGCAGTAGCAAATTACAGGTGAACAAGCCGACCGTCGTGGGTGTGCACGGTGCTCAGAGATGACATCATCCAGGTCAGAAGACATCATGTTATCATCATCCGGGGTCTGTAGATTGACCTACAGACCCCCGATGATGATAACAGGTAACTCCGGACTCAACGGGGAATAGCACTAGCGTACGATAACAAAATATCGGTGAAATGAACGAGTTTTGCGGCAGATAATGTGTTATTTAGAGGCTGCATTTCGGTGCCCCATTCACTCCCACTGTATGGATATACGCAGATCTAAATATCTCCCAAACGACTACAAATTACACAAAAGTTATATGGGTGAGTAAACGATGGTATTTTATGCCAGAAATAAGGTCAAGGTTGTAAAAAACAGTAGTTCCCCTTTAATGAGAAATTTGGCTATACCAAGGTATGGCACTTTAGTTACACCTATTGCACAAATTCCAACTGCACATGCATGAAACCCATCTACAGTACTGTTTCAAAGAAAAGAAAATCAATGCAACACAAATACAAAGCTGAGTTCTCAGGGAACTAAGACTTAACTGTGGAGTCATTTCCTCCACAGAAGTCATGACTGCATTCTCTGTTGGAGCACAGTTTCTCTACATCAAGTGTGCCATACAGCAGCCTAGCTTTACAAACTTTACACTTGCAAAGATTTTTATTTATTTATTTATTTTTTCTGTGGTTTTTGCCCCTTTATCCACACCTACACACGTATCAAGGGTTAGCTCGCTGATTAATTTCCCTCTCGGGTGTACAGTGGCAGCACACGAGCTACAGTGGGAGAGACGGGGAGAGGGCAAAGTGGGAACAAAGACTAAACAGAAGCGGTGGGACGACTAAGGCAGAATGCAGATAGAGAGAGGAAATTTTCTTTTTTCATATTTGGATGGAAAGGGGTAGAACTTTCTGTCACTTCAAATGGAGATAAATGATGAGGGCTGATGGGCGAAAATGAATGGGTGTTGGGACAGAAAAAAGAAACAGAGAGAGGGGGAGTGAGTGCAGGAGATAACTTAATAGATGGACAGGGGTTAAATGAATGATGGGAGTGGAGTAAAAAGGCAGGGAATGAGAGATGGGTTGGAGGTAGCAGAGAGGAATAGGACGACCGCTCTGCATGTAAATGAGTGAGGTGTCATATTAGTACTGCTGCAGGATATGAATAGGTGCCATGGTAGCAGAGGCCATACGGAGGATAATGCACTCACATCCTTCTCTGGGGCCTAATTCAGAAGTGATGGGAAAGCCTCTGGCAGCTCATGGTTTGCTCTGATTGTAGCTTTGTTTACTTGGTGCTAACATTCAACCAAACATTTTTTTAAATAAGGTGCTTATCGAAATCTGTGCTTTCACAAGCTACACAGAGATACAACCATCAGTTGTATTTTCCAAAAAGAGGTGCTCCTTTGGAGGTTTATACACCAGTCAGCCACAACATTTAAACCCACTGATGTAAATAACATTGACCACCTTGTGACAATACAATCTTCTGCTGGGAAACTTTTGGACCTGGCATTCGTGTAGATGTTACTTAGACATGTAAAACCCACCTCGACTAGACCAGGCACCCCCACCCCATAGCAATGACACTCCTTGATGGCAGCAGCCCCCAAACCCCTACACTGCTCTTTGATGAGAAATTTAGGGGTTTGGGGGCTGCTGCCATACCTTGTTCAAGGTATTGCACCTATGGACGAAGAGGGAATGCGAACCAAAGCTGCTCCTCTAACCACTACTCGCCCAAAAGATCGTCACGGACAGGATTCGAACCTGTGCGGGGAAACCCCATCGGATTTCGAGTCCAACGCCTTAACCTCTCGGCCAAAGGTGGGGCATAATGGACTGCTTGGGGTGGGGGAAGAGGGGGGGGAAAGGGGGGAAAGGGGGGAAGGGAAGAAAAAATTGAGAAAAAATAGGAGAAATTTCGGAAAAAATTAGTGGACATTCTAAAAAAATTCTTCAAAATCTGGAAAATAAACCTGAAAATTTCCGATTTTTTACAAGCACACAATAAATAGTAATAAATAAAAAAGTGTTCCTGTTACTGTTTATTACTGTTTTACTTCCCAGTTTAGTGCATCTTCAGTACAATAATGTATTATCAAAGCCAAATGTGACACATTATTGTTCTTATAAGAATAAGAATAAGAATAAGAAAAACCTTTATTTGTCCCACAATGGGGAATGCTTTTGATGTCTGTTATGTATTTTAAACACTGTTTTACTTGTACGGTGACCTTGGGTGCTTTGAAAGGCGCCTATAAATAAAATGTAATTATTATTATTATTATTAAATTGCAGTTCGCAACAGCATGCAGAAATGACAGAGATATAATAAATAATAGATATATTGCGCATATTAACAGTGCTCGTTGTGGAGCCTAACAGCAGCAGGAAGGAAAGACCTTCTATATCTTTTATTCACACATCGATGGTGAAGCAGTCTGTCACTGAAGCTGCTCCTCAGTCCTGTCAGGTCTCCATCAGGGGGTGGGACTCATTGTCCAGCATGGAGGACAGTTTAGCCAGAACTCTCCTGTCACCCACCTCCCTCACTGAGTCCAAGGGGCAGCCCAGGACAGAGCTGGACTTCCTGATGATCTTATCCAGCTTCTTCCTCTCCCTCTCTGTGATGCCACTGTTCCATCAGACCACTCCGTGCAGGATGGCTGATGCCACTACAGAGTCCTAGAAGGTCTTCAGGAGTGCCCCTTTCACTCCAGAAGACCTCAGTCTCCTCAGAAGGTAGAGCCTGCTCTGTCCCTTCCTATAAGAATAAGAATAAGAATAAGAAAAACCTTTATTGGTCCCGCAATGGGGAAATTGCAGAGTGCGTCAGTGTGGTGAGTCCAGTCCAATTTGGTGTTGAGGTGAACACCCAGGCACTTATAAGAGTCCAGGTGAGCAGGCCAGCTCTGCCTGAATGTGTTTGAATGACAATAAAGCCAATAAAACCCAATCTTTAGAAATAATAATGATAATAATAATAATACATTTTATTTGTAAAGCACCTTTCAGGTCACTCAATGACACATTACAGTACATTATGAATAAAAGCAGGGATAAAAAATAATAATAATAATAAATGATAATAATAAATAATAACAACAACAAGTCTCACACTCCCACCAGGACTTGCACCTGGAATCTTCCACTCAAAAGAATGGATGTGTTACTATTACACCACAAGAGTTGTGTTTTTTTGTTGTTGTTTTTTTTTTAATAACAGGGAGTAACAAAGTAACAACCATAAAACCTTACAAAACGTATAACTATAACTATATAAAAACTATTTACAATATTATATGTACAACTATATAAACAACTGTGTAGGTACACAAAGTGTTTATGAGGTGCTTTTCCATTCATCGATGGTTTGTCCAGATGCTGGACAGTACCACTTCCCCCTTACCTGAGTATGGCCAGTTAGTTTAGTTTTTGACTGGCCACATGTTTTGCAGAGATAATGATAGTCATCTTACCGCTGTCGCTTTTTTGGCGGCTCCCTCCTTGTCTCTCGCTCCTGATCCTCAAGAGCAGCCTTTCGGAGTCTCCACTCACGATGCCGATTTGGAAGAGCAGGGCCTGGTGTTTGAGGTGGCGGTGGCTGTTGAGGGGGCTGACCTTGACAGTGTGGCCCTGCAACTGGCAGTGGCTGATAGGGGAACCAGCTCCAAGGGGCAGGGGTCAGAGGTGGGGATGGTCGGGTAAGAGGCCAGCTCTGAGGGGCAGAGGTCGGAGGTGGTGATGGTCAGGTAAGAGGCCAGCTCTGAGGGGCAGAGGTCGGAGGTGGTGATGGTCGGGTAAGAGGCCAGCTCTGAGGGGCAGAGGTCGGAGGTGGTGATGGTCGGGGAGGAGGACAGGTCCGAGGGTCAGGGGTCAGAGGTGGTGATGGCTGGTGAGAAGACATGAATACACTGTGATTAGGGAACAGCTGTAAATAGGCTACTTCATGTACTATTGAAGGATGAACAGAGTACAGACTGGGGGGTGCGGGGGTGGGGGGTGTCCTAACTGTACGTTTACCAAACAGCTCCCGGCCAAATTTTTAAATTATGGCGGAACAAATTACACTATGAGGATGCGCCACAGTTTTATCAATGAATGGGAAACACTGGACGTTATAGCGGTTAGCGGTTATAACGGTTAGCATTCGCGGCTAGCGCTAACAGCTCTATTTTCACAGCGTTTTCAGGCTATTTCCTCTTAAACTAATAAAAAAATATCTGCGAGACATAAAAACGATGCAGTAATGACAACATTAAACAGTGCAATAAACATTTAGGAACGCCACCGTGTTCGTCTCTCAGCTAGCATTATGAGCGAACAACAAACTATAGCCACAAACACAAATTACAGCCTAAACAAGTAATTTAACCGTAACTTTAATTAATTAATTTTGCCAATACTTACTTTTAGTAGGTCGGAGAACTGTAGATGCGGACTGAGCGGCCTCCGAGATTCATACTAAAGCGCCGTTCGGAAAAACTGAATGCCGATTGGCTCTTTTGCTCCCTCGTCACGTCTCACTGATTGGCTCTTTTACCCCTTGCCCCAGCTCACTGATTGGTCCTCTTACCCCACCGTTCGGAACTGTTCGGACTTCGTTAGGAACTGTTAGGAATCGGTTAGGAATTGTTAGGAATTGGTTAGGAACTGTTAGGACTTGGTCGTATCTGTTAGGAACGGCAAAGCAGGCCATTCGGCGGAGGGTACGGCCACCGTGACCACACGAAAGCCAGTCCAGCTGTTGAATGGAGATTTTAATCAAGCCTTGACAGGCTGCCAAGCTCAAAGACAAAAAAGGATTAAAGGAAATTAAGGACTGGGGTAATGATAAGCCAAAGAAACAGAGCAAGAAAGTGTGGCAGAAACAAATAGAGAGTTACAGCATATGTGGGCAGGCAGTTATTTATGGATATAAATTAAAAAGTGAGATATTATTGCAGTGGTTTAGAGAGAGAAAGCAAGGCACTTTTTAATGTTTATAAGGCAGCCTGACACAGACACACACAAAAAAAATGGTTTAGGAACAGCTCAAAAAACATGAAGAAAAGCACAAGGTGTTGACCTGGCCTCCAAATTCACTAGATCCCAAAATGATCAAGTGTCTGTGGGATGCTCTGGAACAAGTCTGATTCACAGATGCCCCTTCCCTCAACCCATAGGACCCAAAGGCCCCCACTAACAACATCCTGTTGCCAGACAACACAGGACACCCTCAGGAGGCCCATGTCCATTCTCATATGAGTCAGAACTGTTTTGGAGGCACAAGGAAGACCTACACAATATTAGGAAGGTGGTAAGTCTACATAAAGTCTATGTGCCAAGTAAATGGATGAGAACCTGGCAGAATCTAGACATCTTTGGTTTATCCATAGAAGGGAAGAGCTATATAGCATCCATCAGTGATCTTGAAGCAGATATGAGGTGTGGTTCATAGTCCAGTCTTCATGGGAACAGTGTATATAGAGAGGAGATAGAGACAGAGTTCAGCCTCCTGGCAGGCCGGTGGATGAAGCTGTCCCTGAGTGTGGTGGTGCAGGCCTGGAGGCTCTGGAACCAGCTCCCAGATGGCAAGAGGCTCAGAAAGCTCAGCTGAGGTGGTTGTTGTAGATGGCCAGGAGGGATGGGATTAAGGCATCAATGATCCTACCTGCTGCAAGTCATTGCACACTGCGGGGTTTTCTGATTGAGGCCGAAATGTGCTGTGGTGTTTTAGCCGGTTAACAACATGGGCATTCATTTGCAGAAGTCAAGAGAGGGAGTTCAGAATCTTGGTCGGGTATTCATTTCTTAACGGACGTTTGTCTTATTATGACTGAGCATCAAGAACTTACCCTACAATCAAGTCACATCAAACAGATGCTACCTTTTTTTCTTTTTTTTCATTCAACTTAGCGGGAGTTGTTCTGGAACCACGTTCAGTCTGTTAAAGCCACTTTCAGGAACGTGGCCCTGATTTATGGGAACGAGAGGACAGAGACACTCCTGATTAAATGCGCTTCAGCCTGATTGATTATTCAGCAGACTGAAGGGCCTCCGCGAGAGCTTATTCTTCGTCAGTGGTGGAGCAGTTGTTCTTGCCCTAAGTTGATTTGAGTTGAGTCATACGCAAAGTTAACCCTTTCTTCCCATTTTTCAATTTTTGCGAGGCGCTACAGTCACAGAAAAGACGGACGCGTGGACATTGATGCCGTTGTCAGTCCTGCTTCTTTATAATTTCCCTCCCGGATTTCTGATCAGTCTTCTGAAGGTGATGGGTGAGATGAACTCGAACAAAAAAAAGGACAGAGGTATGAGACCAAAAGTAAACCGAGAGTAAAATGTAGTTTGAATGGCCGAAAGGTAATTTCCTATGCTTGTTTCTAAGCCAGTAAGTCCATTGTATAAATGCAAGGGTTTCTTCCAAAAGTCCCATTTCCCGTAAGACGCCAAATTATTGATTTGTATTACGCAAGTATTGATTTGTATGTTAAACATGTCCTCTCTCGATGCTGAGTGTGAGCTCTAGTAACAGGATGAACAAACCGCTGTGAATGATTCACAGTAAAGTGTGCGAAGCCCAGAGTGCTGATAGCACCCTCCACTCGTCTCTAACGATTACTGTACCAGGGCACACATGTTTCACCATCAGTGGAATTCGATGGTAGCGGGACCTCGTTCTCTTCACCAGCCTCCGCACAAACCTACTTATTGCGCCTCCCTGTGGCAGATAATCTCCCAAGTTCACACTGTAAAATACAGCGAATCAGGTTAAAAAACCTTTTGCATTAGTGACACAGTTTAATGTGCACACTATTTGTATTCACCACTTTCCATTATCAGGTGTGGTATATTGTAATTATTTTTTGTGTAAATTAATTAATTTGCTCTAACCTGGGGGTATTCAGTCCAATCAGACAAATAAAAGGAAAACTCCTAGTTCAGCACAGAATGTTGAGCAGTTGCACACATATCTGATTTAAAATATGGATTAAAAAAAACTAAACAGACAAAAAAAAATGAACTTATTTGCTGGTACAAAATGACAGTAATAGAAGCAGTTCTCTAAATATAATATGTTATATGAAAATGTGACCTCCATCTTGCTTGTGATGTGTTCAGAATGTGAACTAAAGTGTAAAGAGGGTTTTCTTTTTCGAGCAAACACATTTAGTGAGCATGCGAACCCTGGCTGGCTTGTGATGCACGTTTAAACAGAACACCGCGCTGCTTTTATTTTGTGATAAATCAAATTAAAGTCAATACAGCTGAGGCAATGTCAAAATAACAAAGCAGTGAGTGATAGGGCTTGAGATTCACGTCAGCATTCGTAGCATCGACCCCAAAGTGCAGGCTCTGAGTAGGCTGTGAAAATTCTGATTTGGATGCAGGCCTAGTGTTTGGTTGGGAAAAATTTGCATTTAGCTAAACTGTTGTTAATGTAGCTGAGAGAACTCCAGTTGCAGCATCTGGTTATCTTTGTAGTCTATTCCTACTATTTTCGAATTCATATGCAGAACCCAGATATGAACTAGGGTTTAAAGAGGTGAAACAGTGTGAGGGCTAGTGCAAAGACAACAACCTGGTGCTCAATGCTGACAAAACGAAGGAGATGATTGTCGACCATCAGTGGTTCTGCAACAGAGAGAGTGAGCAACATCAAGCTCCTTGGAGTTCACCTCACGTGGTCGGCAAACACCACTGCAGCTGTGAAATGAGCCCAGCAGAGACTGTACTTCATGAGGAAACTGAAGCAGACACTTAATTTCCCACCTGCATCCTCACAACCTTCTACAGAGGAAGTGGTGGAGAGTATTCTAACCTACTGTGTGGTACTCCGACTCAATGGTGGCAACCAAGAAGGCCCTGCAGAGGGTAGTGAGGGGAGCGGAAAAAGTGATCGGAGTCTTGCCGTCTCCTGTTCAAGAACTCTTCCAGAGCCGGTGCAAGAGCAGAACATGGGATATCATCGGAGACCCCTCTCACCCTCTCAGCAAACTCCTTGAACTGTACTGTTCAATGAATAAGCAAATGATTGTTTGGATTTCATTTTCATTTGGTGTAATTTTGCTAATTGTGTAGGTACGACATGGTATTGCAGACTGTCAAAAACTACTTCGAGTGGATCAAAACACAATTGTATATCAGTCTTCGGGGAGCAGGGGCCAAAAGTTTCAGCAATCCTGAAGAAAAAAGAAGATGGCTCCTCAGTGGACATTTAGGGAGGCTAACAAGTCAAATCTTTTGGTTTACTGTTACGGTCTTTGTCAAAAAAAAATGACACCACGACGTCACCAGTTACATGTTTCTTTCTATGAAAGATGGTGGATGGTGAAGCTGTTCTAAAACCTTTTTTAGCTAGTTGATTTCTGAACATCTTCCAATAACGTAGTACATCTAAACTTGCTTGTCAGAAATAAGCCATGATCTGACACTTAAAAAGTAAATTTAACCTGTGTTAAAGCCGCAGCGGATCTCCTATTTATCAGGAACACCTCAAACATGATAAGCCATGATAAAGCAATGCTAATGAGTAGTACAATTGGTGCAGTGCAACAGTGTACCCTACCATAGAGTGTCACCAACAGTCGTAAATATATGGTACCTAAAGCAGAAGAAGGGGATTATTCTTCGCTAGTTAGACAGTCACCTCATCTCCGTGTGATGGGGATGCCGATAATTCTTTACTTCTGAACATTTCCACATCTATTAAAAGCACTTTTTAAAACCAAAATTGACATGTCCAGACTAGTCCTAGTACATTGATGGACTGCTCTGTGAACTGCGTGCAGCTGGTTAGGTGCTTTGTAGGTTCTTTGAGAAAGCACTAGAAAAAAAGTTGTTTCAGTCAGAAAGGCATCCCTGCAGTATAACAATAAACAGTACAAAAACACAGCTGGTATAGATTATTTTGCCGTAGTCGCCAGCTGACCCTTGAGTTTGACGTGGTGCCACTGATGATTAATTCATCTAAAGTCCTCTCTTATCTGTTTTGTCTGAACACGCCTCATAACCAAAGCGCTGACAGCTGGTGGCCTCGTCGACGCGTCAAAGTTATATCATTCAAGTTCACATCACGCCGCTGCTGATGGCCTCGTCAGACATAAGGGGTGACGTCTCTCCTGAGAAGAATGTACAATTTCGCCCCATTGTTTGAAATATAATGAAATATAATGCTGCCTCTATTGTCGAAAGGCTGCGCTTTCTATAAGGTCACTGATGAAAATGCAAGGAGCACTTGTGAGAGGAGATGAAACAATATTTTGCTAAATCAGGAGCATCTATTGTACGAATCAGAATCAGAATCAGAATCAGCTTTAATGGCCAAGTATGACACATACAAGGAATTTGAACAACTTTTCTCTCTGGTACAGCAGCAGCTTAAATAAGTGAAATAAAATTAAAATAAATAAAATAAAATAAAATAAGATAAAAATACAAATAAGTCTGAATCTGTACACATAAAATATAGGATAATATATACACCAAGGATTATTGTACAGTGAGTATATACAACAGTGCAGAGTTATTGTTTAATGTTCATGTGTATGGTCTGACACTCTGTGACTGCTCAGAGTTCAACAGAGCGACAGCCCGGGGGAAGAAACTGTCCTTGTGACGGCTGGTTTTGGCGTACAGCGCTCTGTAACGCCGGCCTGAGGGGAGGAGTCTAAACAGGTTGTGACCAGGGTGTGAGGGGTCTGTGGTGATTTTCCTGGCCCGCTTCCCGACCCGGGACCGGTACAGGTCCTGGATGGAGGGAAGATCGGTACCAATGATCCTCTCTGCAGACCTGACTGTTCTCTGCAGTCTGTCCCTGTCATGCCTGGTGGCGGATCCAAACCAGACGGTGATGGACGTGGTCAGGACAGACTGGACTATTGCTGTGTAGAACATGATCAGCAGCTCCTGAGGCAGGTTGAACTTCCTGAGCTGACGCAGAAAGTACAGCCTCTGCTGGGCCTTCTTCCTTATGGAGTCTAAGTGGGAGGTCCACTTCAGGTCCCGTGAAATTGTGGGCCCGAGGAACCTGAATGAGTCTACTGTTGGGACTGTCCTGTTGTGTATGGTGAGAGGAGATGTTGATGGGGGTCTCTTCCTGAAGTCCACTGTCATCTCCACAGTTTTGAGCGGGTTTAGCTCCAGATGATTCTGACTGCACCAGAGGACCAGCTGTTCCACTTCCCTTCTGTATGAAGACTCGTCGCCGTCCCGGATGAGTCCAATGACGGTGGTGTCGTCTGCAAACTTCAGGAGTTTCACAGAAGGGTCCCTTGAGGTGCAGTCAGTGGTGTAAAGGGAGAAGAGCAGTGGGGAGAGAACGCATCCCTGGGGGGCGCCAGTGCTGAGGGACCGGGTGCTGGATGTGAAGTTCCATAGTTTCACCTGCTGCCTCCTGTCAGTCAGGAAACTGGTAATCCACTGACAGGTGGAGGGGGGCACGGTGAGCTGGGACAGTTTTTGGTGGAGGAGCTCCGGGACGATGGTGTTGAACGCAGAGCTGAAGTCCACAAATAGGACCCGTGCGTAGGTCCCTGCAGAGTCTAGGTGGTGCAGGATGTAGTGGAGAGCCATGTTGACTGCATCATCCACTGACTGGTTTGCTCTATAGGCAAACTGCAGGGGGTCTAGCAGGGGATCCGTGATGTCCTTCAGATGGGCCAGCACCAGTCGTTCGAAGGATTTCATGACCACAGATGTCAGGGCGACTGGTCTGTAGTCGTTTAATCCAGTGACAGGGGACTTCTTGGGAACCGGGATGATGGTGGAGCGTTTGAGGCAGGAGGGGACCTCGCACAGCTCCAGGGAGTTGTTGAAGATCTGGGTGAAGATGGGAGCCAGCTGGTCAGCACAGACTTTCAGGCAGGACGGAGACACTCCATCGGGTCCCGGGGCCTTCCTAGTCCTCTGTCTCTGAAAGAGTTGACGCACATCCTGTTCGCAGATCCTCAGCGCAGGCAGGGGGTCGGGTACGGGGGTGGTTTGGGGTGCGGCTAGTCCTTTTGTGATGGAGATGGTGGGGGAAGTGAAAGGTGTGAAAGTCCTTTCAAACCTGGAGTAAAAGTCACTGAGGTCCTCTGCTAGGCGGGGGCTCCCCACAGGGTGGGGGGATGGTCTCCTGTAGTTGGTAATGGTCTGCAGGCCTTTCCAAACTGTAGAGGTGTCGTTGGCAGAAAAACGGTCCTTCAGCTTTTCAGTGTAGTTCCTCTTTGCTGCCTTGATCTCCTTTGTCAGCTTGTTCCTGGCCTGCTTGTACAGGTCCTGATCCCCACTCCTGTAGGCCTCCTCCTTGTCCTGGCGTAGTCGTCTCAGTTCTGCAGTGAACCATGGTTTGTTGTTGTTGAATGTGCAGAAGGTTTTGGTCTGCACGCACATGTCCTCACAAAAGCCGATGTAAGATGTCACAGTGTCAGTCAGTTCATCCAGGTCTGAGGCTGCTGCTTCAAAGACGTTCCAATCAGTGCAGTCAAAACAGGCTGAAGGCATTTCTTTTATCAGTATCGCTTTCTGGAGAGGCAGATATGATGCACATACGTAAAACACGTATCTGTCAACACTTCTCCAGTCTAATCATCGATCAAGCGACTGAGAGGTCATGTGCTGAATGTGCACACCCTGAACATCAAAACATCTGTGCACAACTTTGAATCGCACCTCCCAATATAAAGATACTGTTACAAAAAGGAAATAAACATTGTCCAAAATCACAAAGTATTCACAGTATTCCTCTATAGCATATGCAGTGTTTGACGGGAGGAGGCAAGAAGGTGATATGTCCTGCTGGAGATTTAAAAGCTCTCATCCTGGTGGATCACTGAGCTCCAGAACCAGTTTACTGCTTTGACCCAACATGGAGTCCATCACTGGCAAGAGTAACCAATGGAGGAAAAACCATGCCCTCAGATCTACACATCCTTTGGGAAACTATGACAAGCCCTGTGGCATTCAAACATACCAAGTGGATCTTTTCCATTATCGAGGGCTTTACACTTTTGGCTATTTTGTCAAATTGTTTCCAACCCACATGAGTAATACAAAATAAGGAGGTGATCTAAGAACTATAAGTCCACTATCTGCTGTGTTCTAATGCATGATACAGTCCACAGAATGATTGACAGAACACACTCAATGACCCCACCAAAAGATCTCAGGCCATCGCTTCAAAAGCCCCGGGTTAGTTTGGAAGTTTCACCTTTGTCTTCTCTCCAGGGATGAAGTCTGTAACGGCATCAGTTCATCAGACATCAAAGAGACGTTCCACGGGCAAAAGGTAGACAGAGTGTTGTTTTATTGCTGTTTTTTGCTGGAAATATAAATCCAAACCTGTGAACCCATGATGAAACATGGAGATGCAAGCCGAAGAGGTGACATTACCTTTTTATAAATCCTAATTTCAGAGAACAGAGGCCTGTACAAAATGCCTCGGTATGTGTGCATATGTGTGTTTGAACCTGATCCTCATACAGTTTCTGATCTCTCTTTCCCATCCTTGCTGTTTCTGTAAGTCAAGCATAGTCAAACGCATGTATGCATGCTGGCAACCTTACTTTGCATATTTCACAAATGCTGTACCAAAAATGAAAACGAACAGTTTGAGCAATCTGTTGTTTTACCGTGAAAGAGAACTTAATCTCCCCTTGATGTTCCATTGTCAATTGTCTTTACTGTTCTGATAGCAGCATTTTAAGTTCCAATTGTCGGCATGACCTTAAAGAAAAATGGCCGCTAGCGTTTGGCAATTAAATGCTCAAAGACAGACAGACTTTGGGATCCCTACCTTTCGCGATATTACACCTGTGACCAAATCTCAGAGAGATGTTATAATGTTCTGTAGCGACACCTACTGATCACCTTTATTCAACTTTATGCTCAAAGCCACCGGGAAAAGTCCAAAATGTCCTAATTTGAATTTTCACCTGTGAGCAACCTTCATATGCAACTTTCAAGTCCAACTCTGAGGGCGGGATGGTTTTAGGTTATTTGTATTTCTGTCCTAGCTCAAGGTCCTCTGGAGGGACTCTGAAATGCTTGATAAATATGGTCCCTGCACTGTTTTTGCATTGACTTTGAAACATGCATCAGGCCATCGCTTTCGCTTCCCTCATCCCTCTTTGCACCGCATGTACTCCCCTAAAGCTTAGAGATACACTTTGGAAAGCAAATATCTCAGAGGCGTACCCACTTCCCTCACACACAACTAACATAGTTCATCATCCTGTCTTTCTTTTGCTTTCCTTCTTTTCTTTCCATTTCTGTCACTATATATACACACACACGCTATATATGCTCTCACCATCCCTCTCTCTTTATTCTTTATCTCTGTCCTTCCCTTCTTCTCTTTCTCGGTCCCTGAGGTGGGAAAGTGATTCTTTTTTTTAAATAAATATCCCAAAGCTCTGCTCAGTTCTCTTCTCTTCATAGGACAAAAAAGAAAGAAAGAAAGCTTGCAATAAAAAAAGAAAAGAAAATCTTAAAAGAAATGATGTCAGATCATCTGCTGTTTGGGGAATGAGGGTAACTAGTGGTGTGCAAAAGAAAAAGTGATAAAGACGATGGAAGTGACTGAGAGACTGAGAAAGTAAAAGACAGATATGTAGAATAACAGAAACATTCTCAGGCCTCTAAACCATCTGTTTCATGAAGCTCATTTGTTTTGATACTTCCCCTCGAGGACAGGTTTATTTGCATCGGTGTGCACACAAGCAAATAGCCGCCAGCTGTGTGTGTGTAGTTGGGTGTCACACAGTTGGTTCTCCATTCCCGTTTCCAGTCGACGTCAACCTGATCTTCCTTCAACAACTAATGCAACAGAAGACAAGGAGAAGCTCAAAGCCGAACTAGAGGTAACTTTTAAGTAAAGTGCAACCTGTCTCTTAAGCCTAAATCACAAACTGAGACTGCAGCAAGGAAGAGGATAGCTCAAGTTTGTCCAGTTACATTAGGAAGCGACCATCTGACATGTAAAAATAAAATGTGAATTACGAACAACACATACACTATATTACCAAAAGTATTCGCTCACCCATTCAAATGATCAGAATCAGGTGTTCTAATCACTTGGCCTGGCCCCAGGTGTATAAATTCAAGCACTCAGGCATGCAGACTGTGAAACAAGACATTTGTGAAAGAATGGGCCGCTCTCAGGAGCTCAGTGAATTCCAGCGTGGAACTGTCATAGGATGCCACTTGTGCAACAAATCCAGTCGTGAAATTTCCTCGCTCCTAAATATTCCACAGTCAACTGTCAGCTCTATTATAACAAAATGGAAGCGTTTGGGAAAAACAGCAACTCAGCCACGAAGTGGTAGGCCACGTAAAGTGACGGAGAGGGGTCAGCGGATGCTGAAGCGCATAGTGCAAAGAGGTCGCCGACTTTCTGCACAGTCAATTGCTACAGAGCTACAAACTTCATGTGACCTTCAGATTAGCCCAAGTACAGTACGCAGAGAGCTTCATGGAATGGGTTTCCATGGCCGAGCAGCTGCAGCCAAGCCACACATCACCAAGTGCAATGCAAGGCGTCGGATGCAATGGTGTAAAGCACGCCGCCACTGGCCTCTAGAGCAGTGGAGACGCGTTCTCTGGAGTGATGAATCACGCTTTTCCATCTGGCAATCTGATGGACGAGTCTGGGTTTGGAGGTTGCCAGGAGAACGGTACATTTCAGATTGCATTGTGCCAACTGTGAAATTTGGTGGAGGAGGAATTATGGTATGGGGTTGTTTTTCAGGAGCTGGGCTTGGCCCCTTAGTTCCAGTGAAAGGAACATTGAATGCTTCAGGATACCAAAACATTTTGGACAATTCCATGCTCCCAACCTTGTGGGAACAGTTTGGAGCGGGCCCCTTCCTCTTCCAACATGACTGTGCACCAGTGCACAAAGCAAGGTCCATAAAGACGTGGATGACAGAGTCTGGTGTGGATGAACTTGACTGGCCTGCACAGAGTCCTGACCTGAACCCGATAGAACACCTTTGGGATGAATTAGAGCGGAGACTGAGAGCCAGGCCTTCTCGACCAACATCAGTGTGTGACCTCACCAATGCGCTTTTGGAAGAATGGTCAAAAATTCCTATAAACACTCTCCTCAACCTTGTGGACAGTCTTCCCAGAAGAGTTGAAGCTGTAATAGCTGCAAAAGGTGGACCGACATCATATTGAATTCTATGAGTTAGGAATGGGATGGCACTTCAGTTCATAGAATGAGTAAAGGCAGGTGAGCGAATACTTTTGGTAATATAGTGTATATACACTACAACTAGAATCACTTCAGAGCATAGACTGTATATAGATATGGACAATGCGTCCCCACTTCCTTGCAAAGGCCAAACTGACGCCATTTTCCCAGGGATACGGGCAGCGCTGTCTTGCGCGTGTGCATAGTATGGTCCAAGAGTGGCACCAAGCAAGCGTGACAAGCAAGAGTTGTCCTCTTTCTCATGTCACATTCAACATGCATGTCTATGTACTGTATGTATACACACAATTTGCACTTGGCAAACGGCATGACAAAAGCAAGGAGGATATGCATCTTTTTATGAGATTTAAACAGGGCTAATGGCTTTATAATTCACATTTTGAACACTGGTGCACAACTTTGTAATATCATTAATCGACAAGCTGACTCTAAATCAGTATCGCTGACTTTAAAGCATTTTGTAATGTTGATTTGAAAAGTGCTATTAAAAATAAAGATTATTTCTACAAGTTGTTTGCCAGAAAATGTATAATTAATTGACCAATAAACTTTTTTGATGACATATTTCATCGGGGTTTTGACTACCAGCCAGACACAATGTGTTATTTGAAGTTGTCACTTTGGGCTCCGGAAACCGGTTTTGTGTTTCAGGTCCCAGTGACCAAAGGGAAACATGAGCATTAAGTTAATATCCAGTTTTGTCTTGCTCTTGTTTGGTCTCCACCAGCTCCAAGGAAACCCATCTAGCTCTTTAACTTCTTGCCACAATGTGGAGCAGAATAGTAGAACTCCAAGGCAATTCACAGGAGGAGGTAGACACAGGAAATACAGCTACTTTAATAAAAGTCACAAAAAGATAACAAACGTGACAAGCACTGAATTCCCAGAACAGAAGTCAAACAAAAGAAGAAATCCAAAGGAAAAAATTACAAGACAAGGTAGAACGCAAAAAGAACAAAAGCCAACGTGCACAAAACCTAGGAGACAAAACCAGAGATCACAAGTGGGGAGTAGCAACAAGCAAAGGCAAAACATTTGAGAAAGAACACAGAGAAACCTGACAAGGACTGACACAGGGCTATATATACTCACACAAGGCCTGATGGGATAAGGAGACACAGGTGAAACTAATGAGGTGAGGAGCAACAATCACTGTTGGAAGTAAAACCAACAGAAAGACGAAGGGGCAGGAATCTTTTCACTGTAAAACAGGAAGAACATACATGAAAACCCAAAACTAAAGCTCACGGCACAATGACAGAAAAATCCAAACGTGACACTTTTAAGTGACAACAGGTGAGATCTGTACCTTTGTCTGCCGATTAATGCTAGTGCCCAACAGTGGGTTTATTGAAACACTTTTGCCACCTGCTGCATTCAGTTTGAGGTTCATGAAAATCATGTGATTACAGGGTAGGACGATGTCTGCACAGCTTTCCACCACGCGGTGGGGGAATGTATTGGCTGATATAAGATTGCTGCATAAAAAAATAAATAAAACAATTAAAAAAAAAAACTTCCTTGAAGGATTTACCACAGTGTTTTGGGTCTCTTGAACTTCTTGGCAGAAGGGATTCATGAGTCTGGAAGGTATCGTCACCCCTGATTTAGCATTCGTTGTGTAGCAGCAACGTAAAACTCTAGAAGCTGACAATTTACATTAATAGTGTTAGTTGTTGTAAACTATGAACACTCAATAGAGTTACACTTTGTGTTTCAGGTCTGTTTAGATGCATTTATGTAGATTTCCACTGTTATATCTTAAGGTGAAGAGCCCTTTCTGTTTGCCACCAAAGCACCACCGATCTGGTGTCTGAAGTGAAGACAATCATAGCCGTTAGTGGAATTCGTTCTACTCAATATGAAGTTAACTTCCCATTAAATACCTTCAAAGTTAATTAAGTAAACAACGCAATTGGTGTCACTGTAATGCTCTTATTTATAGATCTGTTAGCTCTAAAACTTCCTTTAAGTCTATGCGTGCCCACACTGAGAGATCCAGATGCAAACCTGAAGAACCATTTTGCCGTGGTAGGGCAACATTAGGATGCTTTCAGTGATTTGTTTTCTACATATTTGCTTTCAGTTGCTTGATTTTAAATGCAGTGTAGAAGCAACATGGAGCGGTAATATCTGCTGAAAGTCTATGTAACCATCACACGTGTTTGTAACCATTACATATACAGTATTTTAATGAAAAAACTTGACTGGAAACACAGTATGCTGTAGACACACACAAATTCATTTGTGTGCATATGCAGAGAAGGGATTTCCTTCTGCCGGTTTTGATCATGCAACACTGCCGTGAATATATTAACATTATCTGCATAGAATCTGGCACATGGCTTCACATCTCGACAGATTCGCAGATTTGTAGTCTCGGAGCAATATTTGCAGACTGCGCCAGAAGTACACAAAGCAAAGACGTTGCCTTTCTGAGTGCCTTTTTCACCCTGAAGGTCCCCGTGAGGACCGTAAGCACATGCTGCTGTGTTGTATGAATAGTCACTTTCCACCGTGGTAGCGCTGAAAACACTCCCGTGGCGGCCAGTACTGATTGGTCAGCACCTCTGTGAATCGGCCACAAGCTCATTGCTTCGAGGCGAGATGGATTGTCATGAGTCACGCTGCCATGACCTGGCAAGAATCCAGATCCATCACAGGGTGAGAGCAAAAGGCAGTGGTTAAGTTCAGGAGAAGGAGAAATGGAATGGATGCTGTAAAGTACTCTGACAAGTGGGTGGTGGAAAACAACCTGAACAATCTCAACTAAGGATTAGCAAATGAGAGAAGAGATTATTATGTAGAGTCACGGTGAGCAAATCATCATTATATGAATGCGTACACTATCTTTGTCTAGATCGAGGCTGTCAATAGATTAAAATATTTTATCGCGATTAATCGCAAGGTTTCCATAGTTAACTCGCAATTAAAGCAAATTATCACAGTTTTTAAAAATCTCGCATATGTCTACGCCATGGACACTTTACAAGTCATTGCAATGTTTGCACTGTATGTTTAAAAGGTTTGCTGCTGACTACTCATATGCATATATCTGTACAGCTCTATTTTTGCTACCGCCCAAAATTTTGTTATGTTCCCACATAATGACAATAGGCAAAGGCTGCTTGATTCTTGATTCTCACTTTCTGATTTTTGGAAGTATTAACACTACAGGGCATCCCACTGCCCTCCACAGAGTAAAACTATTTACTACAACCACATTTCAGACTGCTTTCCATATCATTAGTGCTGCACCCAGGGCTTGCTGATTTCCCAAACTACTGTTTAATTAAAGGTTATAATAGGCAGGCGTTGGAATATGAATATGATAATCACTTCTTTAGAAAAAAATTTAAAATAAATTGGGGTATATTTGGGCATTCACCAATACATTTTACCAGTTAAAACCACACAGCACTGACTGTATTTATGGCACTGAATCATATCCAAAATCCTGGATAAAGGCATAAATCACCATCAATTAGACCACTTACGTAATATAAAAACGTGTATAAAACTAATATCCCTTGGGCAAAAAGTTAATTATTACCATTTAAGAACAAAGCAATTAAAGACCTGGATCACCTTGTGCGTGCCTTGATAAAAGCAGTAGAATATTATTACTGAAGATATCATCCTCTCAAACCATTAATCAGCAGGGGTTTTTAATTTCCATTGATTGAAGAATTCAATAGACTTTAGTAACATAACACAGCCATTAGTCATGGAGACCAGATCTGCCAAAACAGTCAGGGGATTCCCTTTAATGAGTTGCGAGCCTTTGTCTGTTTCCTGACCAGCTTTAAGCCCCAAATAAAATGTAGACTCAGTCAGTCTGGGACTTTTTAACAACACATCTGTCTGCAAACTGCAAAAAAAAAAAATGTATATTGACATTGCAAAGTATTAAAGCATATTATGAATCATCTATCTTACAGTAACCGAGTGACCTCAACAGATTTATTTGTATATATTTGTGACAATAGCTGTGTTTTATTGAGCTTTATCGCAGAGATAACCCATCATCGTCCAGTTAGCGTCTAAGCATATGACTTTTATTTTGCGAGGATATTAAAAAGGTCACGGCATAATAGACTGGAATAGAAGCAGCAGTCTATATTTTAAAGAGAAAAAATAAAATAAAACCATTTTATGGCATTGTTTATGTATCTGGCAAACAGAAGCAGTCGATCCCAACTTGCCCCCAGCAAGCAGTTTATATACGTTGCGTTTAGGTTGTTTACTGAGCCAAGGGTGTGAAAGAGTTGGATTTTATTGAAGGAATAAATCAAGTGTTGGTCTGTTGTTTTATAAGATGGTTAGCTTTTTATTGTGTTGCTATTAATTCTCTATAGGGCCACGAGACAACGTGATTTAGCCTTTTCCCTCTGGCCTCGGCGGTGCATACATGTATGTGTGCGACTGTTTATTCCCTCAAGCTTTACCAGTACATGCCTTATGATGGAATATAGAGGAGAGTGTGAGATGAAGCCTTCTTTTAATCAGCCCTTTTCTGTCTTCACTGATGAAATGGCCAACTGGGGAAACCTCAGTTTGAGAACATGAAACATTCAGGGAGATACAAAGAGAGACCGTGAGTACAGAGGCCCATTTTTGGTGGTCCAACCAGAAGCGTTCTATAAATATTATAATTTGGCTAACTCTACATTATTTGACAATTCAAATGATGCCAATATCACAACAACAAAAAAAAAATGTTTCTTATCTTTTCTCTCCAATGTACTGGAGCACAAGCAGTACTTGTTTAACCAATATGAGTCTACCGGGCAGTTTATACTTCTGCATCAAACTGACAAAGTAGCTAGGATCCTAACAGCGTAGCTTGACGTGCTCTTCCCCGAAAATGTAACTTCACATCACGGCGACGCAGACCGCAATTTTCGAATTGATTGTTTTGGATAAATAAGGATGGAACAGCGATAGACTGGCAACCTGTCCAGGGTGTACTCCCACCTCTCGTCCGATGACAGCTGGGATAGGCTCCAGCAGACCCCCGCGACCCTTAACAGGAAAAAGACCCAGTGTAGAGTACACAGGTAGGTTATGCCTTCTATGTCCCGCAGTACTTTAAATGGGCCCATGTCCATTCTCTGATGAGTCAGAACTGTTTTGGAGGCACAAAGGAGATATGTCTGTGAAGGTTCTCAGTCATCCAGGTCATGGTATATCCAACAAAGGTTCAAAAAAGGCAACTGGACTTGTAGACTCATCCGAGTAGCTTCTTCAGTTCTAAGGGACTGGTGGGAAGTCTGAGGTTTAAATAGGAACTCCTCCTGAAAAAAACTTGCTTGTTATGCTAATAACTAGAAACTGGTGCAGCTAATTTCCATTAACGACTGGGTACTTACCTGTTGCTGAGGGGGGACTGTTTTGTCCCCCTCCTCTTCCCTATGAATGGTTCTCTAACGACTCTTGTCCGTCTGAGGCCCCAGTGTCAAGGTGTGAAAGAAATGGGAACTTCTTGGGGACAGAGGTTAAAAACTGTATTGTAAATAGATTGCAGATTAAATCTCAGTCCACCTCCTCTGTTTAGTGAAGGTTTTTCCAGTCTGACATAGATGGCTTCCTTTACTCCTCTTTCAAACCATCGGTCTTCTCTGGCTAAGATTTGGACGTTGTTATCTTCAAAGGAGTGTCCTTTGTCCTTCAGGTGCAGGTGGACCGCTGAATCGTTTCCTGATGAGCTGGCTCTCCTGTGCTGGTACATGCGTTTATGGATGGGTTGTTTGGTTTACCCAATGTATAAATCTGTACACTCCTCACTACGCTGAACAGCGTACACCACATTACTCTGTTTTTGCCTGGGTGTTTTGTCTTTTGGGTGGACCAGTCTTTGCCTAAGTGTATTTCCTGGTTTGAAATAAACTGGGATACGGAGGAAAGGAGACTTACACAATATTAGGCAGGTGGTCATAATGTTATGCCTGATCGATTCATGGAGGCACTAATCGTTCCGTATCGCTTTGAAGGACCTATGGGAAGACCAGTAGAATGTCTTACAACAACAGCCCTTAATTTAGACTACAACAGTGGCACAACTTCTAAAACAGTTGGACCGCCGCATTAATGACACAACAAAACTAATTGTAGTAAAGTTAATTTTCAGGGTCGTTGGGCATGCGACTCACTGTCATACTGTCAACATGCACTGGGGATGTTAATGTTACGAGTTACAAACTGGTTTTTACCTGCTGCGACGATTTGAAATGACTGCCGTGAAAATGGCTAGTGGACGTTCCACCGTTTAATTTTGACAAATAAAAAAAAAAAAGAAGACCAACAGGGAAAGCCCAAACAAGGGAGTGGAATATGAAAGACGGTGTGCAGAACATGGGAGAAAGCGATGGAGAGAGCGCTGACAGGAGAGCGGCACCTATACTGTATGAGAGGCAGACATATGGCACGCTGAAACAGCTCACTGCTTCCCTCCGCATTCTGACCTTGAAGAGTGTGTTTGTGTGCGGCTGCTCATGTGCGAAAAGTGTGTGTGTGTGAGCGAGAGAGACAGAGAGAGGGTGAGAGGGAGAGAGAGGGAGCAGAGAGAGAAATGAAGTGCATTTGTGTGTTCAAGGTGGACTGAAATGGAGCGCTTCATCTCACTCTCTGTTGCCTTATTGGTTGAAATTGGTTTGTATTGTGATAGGACGGTTTTCTCACACTGCGCACACACACACGCACACGAGTGAACACACAATACACACATACAAATTTCAGGTAGGAATATATAGATTCCCCCGAAGGTCTGTACTGTGTAACTACAAATATGCACAAGCCATTTCAGATACAAAATGAGTCCTAGCTGAGACAAAGGCAACTGGACTTGTTTGAGGTATCTTGAAGACATTTCAACTCTTATACAAAGGGCTTGTTACCTGGGTGATTTTGCTTTATCATATGTTTTTGAATCTTAACTTTCTAGTCCGTGCTGTTTAGGGAAAAAAAAATAAATCCCCCCTAAAGCCCCTCTCACACATGCACTGCAGTTGTAATATTTTTCCAACATCCGCCGGAGGAGCTGTGTGTGAGAACCCAAGCTGATCACTCAGAGCAGACATTAAATTGGACTTCATGCTGCCAGCTCCCTGTGTAATGTCCGATTGAGGGCGTGTATGAACAGAGAGGGTAATGGTCCGTGGGATTCGCGGCGAGCGAGTGGGCATGTTGATAACGTTGCGCGGTGTGTAGCTGCTTTGTGCCCTTTCTCCTGCTCGCCCGCGTGGTGCTATCCACTCTCTTGCTCATAATGCTGTGCCGATATCAATGGGAAAACAGTCCTCCTGCACACTGCACCCGCGTCCCAGCCCTCTCTCCTGTTGTCCGTCACATTTGTGAAAGGGCAGCTGTGGACATTAATGCAGTATGTGCAGATATGGAAAGTGTCCACACCAGTGCAATACATGAAAATATGGAAAATGTCTGCAAATTAAAACATTGTATATATGTGACCCAACCCCATAGGTGTAGGGGGCCCTGAAGAAATGTAATTATAACCCTTAAGGTATTATTACATGCCAGCAGGGGCGGATGGTGTATAGGGGCGATTTGGGCGACGCCCTACCAGCTGGGAGAAAGAGGATTTTTTTTTTTACAAATTCTATCACAGAAAAAGTAGTTTTCAGTGTTCTAGACATATTATCTGTCATCAGAATCGTCAGGTTCAAGTCGCGTTTCAAATGGTCCCGCCTCTCTGGGCGAATTCATCAACGTGGAAAATCGCCCCAGCTTCTCCCATTGACTCTCATGTTAAAACTTTTTTTTTCGGAAAATGAGCCTTCAATGCATTTTCAATGAGGATTTGGGGCTCGCCCTAACGCGCTTGAGTCATACGTAACTGAGCAAAGAGATGGCTGCTTGATTGGACAATTCATCAATCAATCACGTCCATCAGGAAGCATTCGCGCAATTTTCGTCGGTCGGCTGAATTGACTGTATATACTAGGTCGGCTGTGGAGAAGAAAAGGATGAAGGAGTTGGGACCCGACTGTCCGGACTTAAACATTTCGCAGCAGGCTAGGCTACTGATCGTGGGAGGACATACACAAGGAGCTTCACCTCAAACGTGTATGCTAAACGGCTTTTTTTGTTTCCCCTGCGTGCTGTTTCAAAGTCCCGGGACAGAGATGTTATGGACTACAACGGGGATGAAGGACTTAAAACTAGGGCCGGGACTTTAACTTGTTAATTAAGATTAATTAATTACACAAAAATAACGGGTTAATCATTTTTTACGCATTTTAATCACACTTATTTTTGCACCGCGGAACGTTTCTCACTGGATGAGTTCGGCGGACCGATTATACTGTAGCACCAACTAGCGTCATTACTTCAGACTACAAACCGCTACAAACCACAGTGAACATGAACGAAGAAGCTGATGAAACCGTTTTGGTTGGCCCCTTGGATGGGAAATTTCAGTCATTATTCAATGGTATACTAAAAATCCATATGAAAAAATAACTGTTCTCAGGTCAAATATTTATATGCGATTAAAATGTTTGATGTATTAGCATTTTTAAACTTGCTGGATTTTACAAGGCAAATAAATTAAGTTAAAACTTAGTTCCATGGCCCCATTTGTCTTTGTAAGGAGATGTTCTATTTTGTCTTTATTATTTTGTCAGAATGCACCAGAATGCTTAGTTTGTACGTGAAAATCACAAAAATCTACTGGGGGAGGATGCCCCCAGAGCCCCCTACAGGGGTTTGATTTACAAACTTTGCGCCCCCCCTAATACAAAATTCACCAGCCGCCACTGCATGCCAGTATTGAGTGGTGACACAAGTAACATAAAGATTCAGAAGAGAGCGGCAGACATGCATTTAAAATGAGTAATTTATTCATTTGGTAGCAATGGCTCAAATGGACACAAGATAAGTAGCCTCATATATTGTATTATCAGGATGCAGTAAATGTGGAAACTTCATTACACTGATCCACACAGTCAAGTCTACTGCATCCCGATGGGCTATGGGAAAAAAAAAAACACAATTTTATAAGATGCACACATGAGCCCCTTCCTCTTGACATGGAACAGTCTGACCTGATTTAATATGTTTCAGTTCTTTCAAAAGCACTTTGAGCAGAGCCAGCATGTGAAACAGGAAGCATTTCCTCAACCATCACCGGCGGTATAAAGACCTTGCAAGCTGACCGTCTCCATATGAGTTGCTGACGGCTGCTGGCTGCAGATTCTCTCTTGGGGAGACAGTTGTATCTTTTCACACGGTCCTGCACCACTCTAAATGTCTTTGCCATGCATCTGAAGAAATCCTGTGCATTGTCATTTGGGATATGTTTTAATTTAGTGTTGCAAGACATGACACGGTCAGAAAACCCTTGGGCAACAGGGAGCGGGAAAACTAATGATTAGGGTCATTTGAATGAGCTTACATATTGCCAGAGGAAAAGGGCATCAAGGATTTTAATTTAATTTAAGTTAATGTGGTTATTTAGTTTTTACATCAGCAGTCTTGCCATTGGTTTACTGCATAAAAGAAAGTACAGCTGAAGAAAAGGACTCTGCACTAATGTGAGCTAACACTGTCAAATGAGAAAAAAAAATATTGTTTAGATGTATTTGGCTAAAAAATGAAAAAGAATGAGCTATCCACACAGCTGTCCATATAAATGGAGAGGCTGTGGAATGTTTCCCAGGCTTTTAGTTCCTATGAGTCCACATCTCTGAGGACCTCACTTGGTCTTTGAACACATCCAATCTGGTAAGGAAGGCCCACCATGGTCTCTTCTTTCTGACTTTGGGTAACTTCTAATAAAGCCCATTACTGGTATGCCACTACCCTCCATCAAAGACATTCAGAGGAAGCGGCGTCTGCTTAGGGCACGCAGCATTGCTAAGGCTGCCTCTCACCCTTCCAACAAACCTTTTGCCTTCCTGCCCTCTGGGAGGTGATACAGGACTCCCTCCTCCAGACCCAGCAGGCTCAGGGACAGCTTCTTCCCTACAGCTGTTTCCTGGCTGAACTCAAACACCCCAGTAACACCCACAACCATTATTGTGGATATTGTATGTAAAACCAACAAACCCACCATACTGCATGTACCAATCTATACATGTGTATCACATCTTTTACAGATTCATCATAGGTTGTCATGGGTTTTACAACAGTCGTAGTCTGTTATTGCTTTTTGCATGTCTGGTAAGATGCCAAATTGCATTTTGTCATATATGTACCTAATACTACATGCTGTGAAAATAAATTTGAATCTAATCTTATCTCCACTAGACTTAATTCAAATCCCAGCTGCATATTACAGACATATATGCACTTGGATGATTTCTAAACAGCAACTGTTGCTTTTATGTGAAATGTGCAACGTTATATCAAAACTCATGTTGATTAGAAGTTCTAGTCTTTGCTAGAGTTCACATTTTTGTAGTGGAGCTATGCTGCTGATGCACAAAGTCCAACCTGGTTGTGACACAAAATAATGCAGAAATAAAATCAAAATGCAGTAAAAAGAAAGAAAAGCAACGGTGAAAGACTTAGCGACTGTGGGTGGTTTTCCATTTCTTTTATTCTGCAGTGGTTTAATGGATTAAACCACTATTTCTCTTGATGCTCCAACCCCTAATATTCACACCAGAAACACACATCATATCACATTCTCTTTGTAGATTTCCAAGTGTAATGTGTAAGTGTAGTGCGGAATTTACACAACTGGGTAGAAATTGGATTTGTGTAACAGGCACACTTCAGTTTAAATGAGATAATGGGGTATGAAACTCCAAATTCCAAAACACTGTATAAGAATTATTAATAATAATATTAATAAAATGCATAGGGTATATTTTGGCTTTTTTACTTGAGCAGAAACAGAATAGCATGCCACGTCTGGAGTACACTTGCAGCCAGTGCTTTGTGTTGTTTACTTTGCAGGGATCGCAGATGTGAGATGCCTACTTTGTTCCCAGTATCTCTGTGACATACTTAATCTAGTCAAAAGAACAATAGTGCTCGGGTAAAGCCGGAGCAGGAACACACATTATATATGCAGTACAAAAAATGTGCTTTCCAAGCACTGCCAGAGTTATGTTTCCTCATTTAATGCATTCGCACATTAAAATTGTAACAGCAGGGAATCCACAGTAATGCAGCTGGTATTTATATTTGATTACCCTGGCTGTTTGTTGTGTTTAAAATATTCCTCAGTATCGGCGAGTTTTTGTGTTTGAATCCTGCTGCAAGCAAAAAGGAGACAATAACGTTCCGCAGTCGCCTTTATGTTTTACGCGAAAATGATTTGTTTTGTTTTTCAATGTTTTTTTTGAAGTGTAAATGCTTCTGAGACAGAACTGTTCATTCCTTCTATTCAGACTGGTTATCTTATCTTTTCCCTCAGACAGTTGCTCACTTAAGTCGCATTAGTTCAAACTAGAGATGGGATTTATGGCTCTTTAAAAGGAGTCGGATCTTGAGGATCCATTCCTTTCAAAGAGCTGTTCAAAAGACGGGCTCATTTTGATATTTATTTATTTTTCAGATGCCAGCCTGGGGGTAACTTATTTTATCTTCAAAATAAGCAGTGTGACAGGGTAAGATCTGGATCAGAATCATTCAAACTTAGACATCCTACCAATACATATTCTCTTTGTGGGATATCTGAGTACATCTATGTCTAAAATATAACAACACCGCCTCAAAGCAAAGGAGCAGGAGCTTCTGTGTTCATCTGTGAGAAACAAACAAAAATAAATAAAAGAAAGAATGGCCCTCAACTTGGTTTCCATTGTTCACTATAAAGAGCCTGTCAATAGATTCGGTTCGTCCGCGAACGTCACATCTCTAGTTCAAAGATTTGTCTTAGTGTGCATCCTCGTACTGTATAAACCTATATCAGTTCAATACAACTCACAATTCCAGTAATAATTCTTTGCTTATATGTATTAGGATGGTTTTCTGTTTTTTAAAAAAAATATGTTCCTACATGCAGCCCCATCAGTTTAGAAGCTTACCATGCATTATTTATACAAATTACATTTAACATCACAACAATGCAAAGAGTCTGAGGAAGAGAACCAAACTAACAAAACAAAACAAAACAAAACAAAAAAAATAAGTCAAATAAAAACTGGATCCTCCATGTTCCATAACTGCAACTGTATAGTGTATTTCATAAGAACTTCCCCTGATTGCATATGTGATATATGTGAGCATATACAGCACCGAAGCCGGAACAGCATCTCTATCTTTTCCTCTGATTTAACAAAGCTCCTCCAGTACAACAGAAGACATTACACAGCATTGTCTTACAAGCTAACTAGGTCTTGTCCACTTCATGTTTAAAACCATGCCAATCATGCAAAGACTTTGGCGATGTGTGCTTTGGCTGTATACGAGTTGTGGTGTTCTACACATCCCAACATATTTTTGTGATGCTGGTCCATTTTGAAATCGGTAAAAGCTTCAAGTTCTCGTCAGGTCAAAATATTTCTTTCTTTCTTATGCTCTTTGGCTGCACCAGCCATTGGCCTCCATTTGTGCCATTTGTAGCAAATGCACAATTCCTAGTAGAAAGCAGGGTAGAGATAAGGGGTTCCTTTTGTGGCCTTGAATTGTGCTTTTCCCATTTGGTCAAATTGTACACAGCACAAAAGTTCATTGCAGGAGGACAAGTACAAACGTGCCAGTTTAATTTAATTGCAGCACAAATTGAGTTGTTGGTATATTTGCCTTTTGCACTTTATTCTGCTGCCCTAACATGGCTGTTACTGCGACAGAATAGGAGGTCCACTCACCGACGACCGCACAATCCGTGACCCCGAGACCCCTCGACCGCTCAGTGCTTGCTGTTGCCTTTGTGTCATTAAAATATGGCCCAGAGCACAGCCATTTCATCGCATTAGGCCGGCCGGTGATGAATGGATCGAATAAAGCAAAAAAACAAAGCCCTGGATGTTGGTTCAGGTTCAGGCCTCACATTTAACACTATCATTTGGGTTCAGCTGTTGGGTCATAAAGATACGACTGTGTCTCTAATCGCCGGACCTGCAGATTGATTGTCTTTTAATGTAGCTATATTTCATATTGTCAGACAGCTAAAAATATGATGCGCCTTGCATCATGCTCTCAAAAAATAAACAGTGCATAACAACAGTTGTAGGTTCAGTATGGTAGTCAAGTTAGCTGTATCGTGAACAGTGCTCCAGGGCCTGTATGGAGTTTTAGTAGTGCCATTCAAATATCTTGCAAAGATACTGGGTTATACACCGATCAGGCAGGAGATGTAAATAACATTGACCATCTTGTGACAATACAGTGCTTTGCTGGGAAACTTTTGGAACTGGCATTCATGTGGATGTTACTTAGACATGTAGGACCCACCTAGACCAGACCAGACCAGGCACCCGCACCCAATAGCAATGACACTGCTCGATGGCAGCGGCCCCCAGCTGCTCATCAAAGGTGCTTGTTCAAGGTATCACGCCTACTGACAGACAAGGAATGCGAACCAAAGCTGCTTCTCTAACTACTACTCGCCCAAAAGATCGTCACGGACAGGATTCGAACCTGTGCGGGGAAACCCCATTGGATTTCGAGTCCAACGCCTTAACCTCTCGGCCACCGTGACCACACGAAAGCCAGACTTGCTGGTGATTGGAGATTTTAATCAAGCCTTGACAGGCTGCCAAGCTCAAAGACACAGGCAGAATTTACAAAAAGGAAAAAAGGAAATGAAGGACTGGGGCAATGATAAGCCAAAGAAACAGAGCAAGAAAGTGTGGCAGAAGCAAAGAGAGAGTTACAGCTTATGTGGGCATAAAGAGGGAGGCGGTTATTTATAGATATAAATTAAAAGTGAGATATTATTGCAGTGGTTTAGAGAGACAAAGCAAGGCACTTTTTAATGTTTATAAGGCAACAAAATCTCTCATCATGGGCCAGATGTTCCAAAGACCAGTGACTCACGTAATGTCCCAAAATGTGGTGCAGACACTTTTTTGACGTGCTAATGTGGGGACGAGGTCCTTTTTATCTGTTTCAGTCACACTAAGCTAGGCTAACTAGCTCCTCATACATAATGGTTTGCATACTGGCACACTACACATGGGCTGGTGGAGTAACAAGGTCGAACAAGACAAGGAAAGACGACAGGAAGTGCAAGCGACTATTACAATATAAGACTGGAAACACAAAAAGTCAAACTAAGCCCAAAACTCAGCACCATGACACCAAATTGCTTAGACTATGCAATAATAGTCAGATACCCAGCTTGATTCCATACATCCTTTTGAATCAGCTTAAACCACCCCTCTGCGGTACTTTTATTGGTAAAGCAATGCAACGCAATCAGCTCTGACTGCACGAGCAAAATGGGCAAAACCTCAGACGTTTTTATGCACCTGTTCTCCATTGCAGCCTTCCAGTTTAAATACCCAGACTCTTGTTCTTCCCCACACCTTACACACTCTCTGGAAAGGGAAGCATCAAATCCCTCCAGGCAAAACAAGAAGGAAGGCACCAGTCGAGCTCTCTGAAAGATGTCGGCAAAACAACATTCACCCTGCTTTATTCGTTTTTCTCTTTATGCTACAAGTGGGAGTAATTCCAGTCTTCCTACAATGGTGCAGTTTTTTTCAACTGTTGTGATCTTTGCAATTCTTCTAATTTGTTAAAATATTATTTGTGCTGTGCTTGATTTTACTTATTTTCAGTAGATTTACATATTTACTTAATGAATATAATCCCATCAGGTGAATGTTTCCTCTTTAATTCAGCTCAGTTCCTTTCTCCAGAAACTACTTCACTTCCACTTTGCTAAATTTGCGAGTGACATATTTACATTGCGGTGGGGTTATGTGTCTTACTTAAGGGCGGCTTGAATGGCTTTCCAGCTGTTCCCAGCGTTTAAACTGACACTCTGATCACAAGCCCGGCTCCCCAACCCTCGGGCTACCATCGCTCCCGTTTCAGTCTCACTCGAAGCATCTCTGGGAGTGCTGCCCCTCTCCTGCGGAGCACTTGCCGTGGTTTTGTGTGTTTGTACAGTCTGTGCTGACGGAGATGGATCCAAATGTAACTAATTAGAGGCTGCCAACTGTTACTGCAAAATGGCCCCGGGTGGTTTCCAATTCGTGAGAAATCTTAATATCGTGAAAACACTGCAGAAGTGAAATGCAGTAAACTTTAATTTGGCATCTGCAGTGTGTTTTAGATTATACATGCAGTACATACTCTAAGTGTGGTTCCGCATCTATATTTTGTTCTAAATCGGGGAACAATTGATACAGTATTGTTTGTGTTGACAAGGCAATCTAGACAACTTCCTTGCACGCCCTCTACACTACGTTTTTGCGAACTGTTTTGTGATTGCTCATAATTCTGTGGGGAAAAAAAATGGATTGTAGGAAATCAGGAAATAGTCAGATTGAAAATCAAGCATTTATAACTGCTTAGTGGTTGATGTGCCATTGTTATCTATACGATCTCTTCCTGGCGATATGTATTTACCCTGCAAATGAGCCATTCTAGGGAGTGGTTGCAATCTTGCTGAGACCACCCTCTGGGCTCATCTCGGTTGATTGTTCCAACGCAGCGCCATTGCCGTGTTCACACCAGCACAAGCAAACTGTAGCTCCTGGTTTTGGAACAATGGCATATGTGTGAAAGCACCTTATGCCTTTTGATTCTCATCTAAAACCTGTAGACTGATTATCTCATCTAGATTTAACAATGTGTAATGACAAATAATGTGCTAGTTTTAAAAGTGGCTTATTGGGCCCATTTTTACATTTTGGAGTGAGGCTTGTGAGCTATTTCCACCTTCCAGTGTTAAAGCTTTTCCAATCACCCTGTGGCTCTAATTTCAACACAGGCATGAGAGTGGTAGTCACCCTCTGGTAATCTTTTTTTTTTTTTTTTCGAAATGTCAAACTATTCGTGTGAGACCCTTGATGCTGACTTAAGATTACTATTTCTATTGTTGGAATTACACAAAACTATTTATTTTAGTTTGTTTTGGGACCAGTCTTGGGAAAAAAAAAAAAAAAAATACGTGGTTGCACATGCAATCAACAAAACCCACCAGTTTTTCTTCTCTGAACTATAAAATAGTCATGGTTAAAAGTGCCAGAGCACATACATTTTAAATGTCCAATGTTTTGTTGATCCATCCACCTACCCTGACCTCATTAACCATTGTTATTGTTATTAGGACGGTCACTGCCCTGTAAATATGCCCATTTTTGGGCCTGTGTGCATTTCCACTGCAGGCAAAAATATGACCATCCCACAGCGTTGTCTGCTACAAGCAGGAAAGTAAAGTCTTTTCGAGCACTACATTTTCTCAACACTTTATTTTTTATATTTAGTACTTACAGTTTGGTGGACATGCCAGTTTCACAGTCTTTGCAGCTCTAATCTGAAGAATTTCTGGGTGACAGAGGCAAATAGGTAAAACACAGTTGGACCAGCAATGAGATCCTGCATTATTCTCCATCATCATCAAAAATCTGGCAGCTAAGTCATATGCTATGCAACTGACAAAGTCACAATTCAAAATATCTGATACAGAATATTGCATGATTTACGTATAAAGTCACTCTTGTGACTCTAAGAAGTTCAGATTTTTGTGCAACTCACAGAACTTTTCTTGGCGGACCAAAGGCAAGCCCATAATAAAACATGGAGCCCCCACAGTGGCTACATCTATATCTTTCTGCCTTTCTGCCTGCCCCATCTCTTCCTGATTATCTCTTTATTTCCCATGCCCCCTCTCATTCTATCTCATTCTGTCTGTGATTCTCTTACCTATCGCTCCCTCCATTTAAATCAACAGAGGGCCAGAGAGGGTAGTTGGAGACCACTTTAATCTCTCGCCTTCTCTTCCAAGCCAGTCTTATGTTATAAGCCTCTATTGGTAGTCAGCCAGTGACTGCTGAGTCTTGTTAGCTGTATCCCCTTTTGAGACTAATGTGTTGCATTGCTATTCAGTGGCAATGGAGAGAGAGAGACAGAGAGAGAGTGAGAGAGAGAGGCAGGGATGGGGGAAAGTATGGGAGAGGAGAAATTCAAAGTGTAAAGGACAGCGTGTCCCCTGAAGCCTCGCGCAGAATCACGCAGTAGTGATGGTCATTTGTCCTCGTTTGTCCTCCCTCACTGTGTTTCTGTCTTCTCCATTTCTTCACACGTGTCTTCATTCACAACTTCACGGGATCCGTCGTGATTGAGAACCAATAATAATGGCGTCTGGGAAACATGTGGATGCACTTTGATCTGAACGTTGTAGATGTACAAAGCAATCGGGATTAAATAAAAGGGTATTCATCTTAAAATGGAATTTGGGACTTAGGGTTAGTGTTAGGTACACTCAATTTATTACACAAATTGGGTGGTTTTCCAGCCGGCTGGGTCACTTTTTTCTTAACCTTAATAAATGGCCTACATATCCACAGGGTCAACAGTTGTAGGGAACCATTGTACCAGCTAACTTCAACCATGCACAAGAATAATAATGTGCATTGTTAGCCCATCGTGTTCCAGTGATTGCAAAGAGCAAACTAGTCCGTGCAAAGCTAATAACCTCAAGGACTACAGGAGGCTTCAGGGAGGAGGTTACGTACCCATCCACATCCAGGGAGCAGCAGTGAAAAGAGTCAGCTGCTTCAGGTTCCTGGGGATCAACATCAGTTGGGATCAGCTGGTCATGCCACACGGGTACCATCCCAAAGGCAGCAAGACAGTGCTTCTTCTTCCTGCTGTGTCTGAGGAGGTTCTGCATGGAGACCAGGATACTCTTAATCTTTTACATGTGCACCATCGAGAGTATCCTGGCAGGGAACATCAAGATCTGGTACGGCAGCTGTGCCGCCCTGGAACTCAGAGCGCTCAGACGGTGGCAAAATCACTCCAGCACATCACCAGGTCAGAGCTGCCAGCCATCCAGGACATTTACAGCCAGCGCTGCAGGAGAACGGCACAGCAGATCTTCTCTGACCCCGACCACCCCAGCCACAGACTGTTCACACTCCTGCCATCTGGAGCACCCGGGCTCAAAGCAACAGGTTCAGAGACAGTTTTCACCCACAAGCCATCAGGCTACTCAACTGCTGAACTGCCTCACACACACTTACATACACCATTCTGCTTTTATTCTGTTTTTTTATTGTATTTTGTATAACTTTGCTTCTGTGAGGTTGAGTTGTTATGATGCTGCATTGTTACATAGTATATGACAATAAAGAATATTAAATCTTAAGATCACCGGGCACACTGGACAATGCCACTAGTGATGCTGACCAAGTTATAGCTTATGTGTGACCTCACCTTTATGCTCAGTGACTTCTAGACACCAACAGTAGCCTAGCTGCAGAATTTTCTTTAGCCGTTTTGACGATTCCTTCCAATACCTTGAGCGACTCCATTCTTTTTCATCTTTTTTTTTTTTTTTTTTGTTCAGATAAGTAAACTGTTTATGCATTTACATAATTATTTCAATTCAGTTTTATTTAATAGCGTCTATAACAATTTGAAATATCTCAAGACTCTGCCAAACCCAGAGCCTAGACAGTAGGACGTTTTTCATTCTCCATTGTACGGAACCTTTGTACAAGCTAACTTCAAACCATGCACAAGAATAATAATGTACATTGTTAGCTCATCGTGTTCCAGTGACTGCAAAGAGCTAACTATTCCGTAGCAAAACATTTTACCATATGAATGTCACATGCATCCACAGCAACAATCGATCTCCGTTTTTTGTTTTTTTCCTCCCTCTCTCTCTTTCACAGTGCTGAATAGCCCGCAGTTACATTTTAAGCATCACTCCGTAGCGTTGCTGCGTAGAGGAGACTGCTGTGAAGGCTACATATGAGAGCCGGCAGCAGGAGTAAGCAGTCTCACACTGACAAGCTCTCTTTGACTTCTCCACGTTTGCTCTGGGGTTAAATATCTGACAAGTGCGGCGCGCCTCGGTGATGACACACACACGCATGCAAACACACACACACAAATGCTTGCAGGAGGCAGGAAATAACAGCTGTACACGAACTCTCATGTCCACACGCACGTTTCCGACTCACAACATAGTATGAATATAAAGTGCTCTGATGTCACATGCCAAGGTTTGAGAGTGACAGTGTGAAGTACCGTAGTAAAATGTCAGCGTGAGCTCGGGGCGGTTGCCATCCATCACTTCGCTGCGGCAGTCGGAAGCAGCAGCTAGAACACACAACACAACCCACTTTGTACGCAACTAAATGACACAGTAAAAAGGCATAGCGGTTTGTGTTCGTAAGTTCTCTCACATTCAGACGCTCGTTTAACTGTCTGTGCTAAATACAGCCACACGGGCTGTGTTTCCAGTCACCTGTGGCACTTTTGGCTGATTTGGCTCGTGAAAAAAATGTGAACATGAAAATTCGAAATGCATAATGACGAGTACTTAAAGCCCCCACTTAAAAGACGAAGTGTGACTAAAGCATAAATGCTGTATCCTTGCATTCTTTCCCATCATTTGAAGATTGTCACTCTTTAGATTTCATCATATTGTTGAACCCCCTTCTTCTACAGTGATGTATTTGCAAATGACTGCCGGGTGGTCCCGCAACCCTTAACAGGAACAAGCGGTTACAGAAGATGAATAAATGAATGAATGCCGGGGTGGTAAGCATGTCCGTTTCCCAGATACTGCACTGGGCAGAGCGTAACGAAGTGAATTTGGAGTACAAACTAAAATATCCTGGCCATGCAACTGGTCTTAGCTGCATGGAGATCCAATTGTATCTGTCTGAATATTTCACGTAGTCTAAAGTCTATTTAAAGGCAACCTGAAATGAGTCGATTTAGAATAGATTAGACGCCGTGAGAGTGAAATAAGGTCATTTTAACAACTTTAGAGCTGCTTTAAGGAGTAACAGAGCAAAACTGACTGAGTGAGTTTCAGAAGTAACTTTATACAACTTTGACACTGTGGATAGACTGGCCCTTAAGGCTGAAGTGAATACTGAATCAAGTACAGGAATGGCAGATATCGCCGCTCACTATAACAATGATCTTATACAGAGCTGACTGCAAGTACACTGAATGACTCCAGCTGAATAATAAAAAAAAAAAAAAAAAAACTTATCAGCAACAAGGTTTGATTTCATGATCTTCATAAGTGCTACATTAACACACAATGGTATTCTTCACAATAACATTGACCGAAGTTTGTTCCTATTCTGTTTCAATGTTACAATTCCAGCAAGAGCAAAGTGAGTTTCTGTAAAGAAAGGGTTTCATCTACTGATCTCGCTAATCTCTTGTGGCTGGACGGGAGAAAATCACTGCAGCCAGCTTCCAAAAACCTGGCAGAGAGCCTGAACCCGTGAGGAGTGGAGGTTGTTGTAGCAGCACATTCAAGACAGTGGTTTTCAGATAATGTTTAACAATCACGTTTTTCCAGTTTTCTCTACCAGTCATTATTTACTATGCATTCTTCCATCCTCTTTTTTGTGTCTGCTCCTTAGAGAATAATATAGGATGGTCTGTATAAAAGGTAGAAGATACCCCCAAGCCAATTGCTGTGACTGCAGCAAGAAGGCACACATGTAAAAATAAATGTAGTAAAGGTACTTGGAAGTAAAGGTACTTGGTATCATATCTACATTTTGCCCAGGCTGACTCATAGGCTTGCCTCACATTACGATATGTGTGTGTCATAGAAATGCTAGGCTTTTGCATCATCTTGCTTAGAGATGAAAGAATGCAAGAGTGAGATATGAAGTTTCTCTCTTGAAGTGCAATGTTCAAAGCAAGCATACTTTGTTCGATTTAAAGAACTTGTTTCGATGACGTCTATACGGGAGAGTTGAGGTGTGGGCCAAGACGGTAAACAGAACAAGATGAAGGAAAGTGCTGTAAACTGCCACTGCCGCCACAACATCTGACACATGCTCAGAACTTCTGTTTCTAAATAGACATGTCAATACCTTAACCCTTAAATCCTGTATTTTTTCGGTTTGTTTTATAACCTCGTGGACTACAGGAGGCGTCAGGAAGGAGGACACGCCCCCATCCACAGTATGGAACAATGCCAGTACAAAGCTACCAGAAAGACTGCTAGGTTCTCCCAAATGTGAGAATTCTGTCATCCCAAATTAGTCCTGTAGTATCTGAATGCCACATTCATCAAAACAAGCTTTGTTATGCTCCTCTGAAAGTGGACACGTACACTTCTGACGATGGTCTGTTGACATGGATGCCATATGCTATGTGAGGTGACCACGGTCCAAGGCAGAGTGGATTGGAAAGGGCTTTTTTTGACACCATTTAACTGTGATAGTGTGTCCTTGGCAACTGCTGATGTTTGAGAGAGTGACATTCTGGGGCTATCAGGATGACTGCTAGGGTTCTTCTCACATATGTGTACTAAGGGGCAAGAACACAGAGCAGGACTATGGCAGCAGGCATTCACTCCACAGAGTGAATGTGGCAACATTCAACCTAGCAAGCTTTGTTTCACCAGCAAGCAGTGTTCTGAAAGTGGGTACAACACTTCTGTCAAAAGCCTGTTGACAGGGATACCATTGGCTGTGTGAAGACTGCTCTTTCACCACAGTCCAAGGCAGAGTGGATTGGAAAGGGCTTATTCTGACACCATTTAACTGTGATAATGTCTCCTTGGCAACTGCTGATGATTGAGAACAATGCCATTCAAGGGCTACCAGGATGACTGCTGGAGTTCTGCTCCCAGACGTGTGCCAAGAGGCAAGAAAACAGAGGAATAGGACTGTGGTAGTCGGCATTCACTCCACAGAGTGTTATGTGGCAACATTCAACATAACAAGCTTTGTTTCGCTAGCAAGCAGTGCTCTGAAAGCGAGTACAACACTTCTGTCGATGGTCTGTTGACAGGGATACCGTCAACCGTGTGAAGATTGCTCTTTCGCAACAGTCCAAGAGATAGTGGACTAGAAAGGGCTGGCTCTGGCTGTGATGTTGAAAATGCCTCTAGCATCATGTGTTTTCACTTACTGTGACGACTTGTTGCGGCACAAGAGGGGGAGAAGGAGGCAACCGAGCAGGTTCCTTTTAAGCAGGCATCTATGTGATTTTACTCCAGCTTTACTGCATCGGGTGAGCCTCTTTACCCTTTCTGATTCTTTGGCTGCCTCATCCCTGTCATATATATTATCGTACATATGTCTCTGTGTCTATATATCTATATTATCAGTGTTTTCAGTGTCTGATGGAACCACTGAGAACATGATGGAGGGGTCAATCAGATGTTTTCATGCCGTTTCCTGAACTTCATGTCATCAACCCTTTCCGCCCATCAAAGGACATATAACCATCCAGCAGCTTTGGCCTGATTTGAGGGAGAACGTGGAGCCGGATGCTAAGCTGCATCTTTGGCTTACCGTAATTCTGGACAAAGCCTCCTCTCTGGCTAGCTCTGGCGAAAGAGCCCTGAGCCCGGTGCCCATGGTGGAGACAGCGGAGGTGTTTTGAGCAGCAGCCACCTGAGCGTTTGAACAGTGAAAAGAGCATAAACCTGTAAACCCGATGCACTGGTGCTTGCTGAAAAACAGTTGCTTCGGGCCGCAAGCTAGAAAGTGAGCTGTACTCCAGCAGCTGAATGGCAGCAGGAAACCATCTGTTGTATCCTTGAGGAGTCTGGTGAAGGGCTCATGGCAAGAAATGGGTGCTCGCTGAAAACATTTCTGAAAACAGTGCCTCCATGAAGGACTGGAGCACAGTGAAATGAACTAACAGTGGGGGGTATCTAGCTGGAGGCTCCTGGTAATAGACATTCCCGACTAGGAGAGTGTTGGGATTTGCAGCTTTTTTGATGATGCCTGCAAGGTCCTTAAAAAGATCCTTCGAGACAGGCAGACACTTATACATGTCCTCTGATTCATTGCATTCCTATTTCATAGGTCCCTATGAAAAAGAATGTAGTCAAGTCATATGCAGTGAGACTGCTGCAGTATTTACACCAGACAACAGCTGGACTGTGACGTACTGTCCGTTTCTGAGTAGACTCATACTCATTTTAACGGTTAAGTATTAGAGCAACGCGAGTATGCATTTTCTTTTTTTTTTGGGTTTGGGCTTACATATTTCTTACATTTTGTCCTTGCTGTTAATGGACTTCCACACTTCATCATCACCTTAAGAGCAGTAATACAGGTCTGTAAGGATAAGAGGAAACGTACTGTACTTTAATGGACAGGCTAATAGAAAATTACACTGAGGAAGCTTTGACTGAAAATTTAATCAAGACGAAATAATAAAACATTTCTTTGGCCTCTGTACTACTAATTGTAATATTTTTACCCACAGATGAGCTCTAATGGTGAATTGAGATATCCCGCTCTTATAACTGCCAGTAATAAATAAATAACTGTGAAAAAGTACACTGGATTTTAAATGACAGTAACATGTCCTTGATTCGAAGACAACTGTGAGCCTGGGTCCTTTAAATATTAGACACACAGTATGTGTCATGGCTAAAAGCCTACAGAGTGTTTCTGAATAGAGAAAAAAGATAGTCCTCGAATTTTTCTTCATGTTACATGTTGAACATAAGCCTCATAGCTAAAGACTTTAAAACCAGTGGGAGCATCATTGAAGAAACAAGCACGCCACAAAATCTTCAGTACACAATAAGAAAAAAAAAAAAACAGAACATTTCATTACATTAAATATTTTTGCCAATTAAGGACTGAATGATTTCTGATTTTTAAAGGTCCAGTATTATGTGGTGAAAGTCAAGTAGAGTCGACTGGTTGCCGATGACGATGTCACTAATAAAAACACAGTAGAAAGTAATGCTTTGCAGGAAGGAAGCTACGGAAGCTTTTCTGCAAGTTTACTGAAGCTTGAACACGGGCTACTGTCAGCCGTAGCCCGCGCCAACAACACCGTCAATCTGACAATTTTAATATGTGGCTCTTGCTCGGCAAACTCTCAGCTCTACCGTAACTTCCGTCTCTGGCATGGTGCATTCACTGACATCAAGGACAAAATAAACATGCTTGGGTGTTTGGTGAAGTCGGATGCCTTTCCAGATTAGTTTGCATTGCAGTAGTACTTTTGTGGTAATTCAGGACTGACATATCATGGTAGAATGGGCTTCATCTTTAGTGAAGTATTTCCGCACACTTGAGGAACCGGAGGCATCAGTGTTGTCATTGTGAAGTGATCGTAAACTAGTCGACATGATGCGACAAGTGTAATGGCACAGCAGTGAAGTCGACTAATCGACTTGTTGACTATTCTGTACAACCCCTATTGCCAATAATGAACAATTTCAAATCTATAGGTCCAGCAATAAAAATCTTCTGATGGACCACACAGGAAAGAAGTGACATTTTATTATTATTATTATTATTTTTAAATCACCAGTTTTTTTCCCTCCATAAATCATATACTGTCTGCAAATCTGAATTCTCGGAACCTCGTTGACTTTGACATTCTCGTTTAATGCAGCCTGACATTTTCACTTAATGCAGCCTCACAAGCATCTATCTTTAATAAATGGCTTTTTGTTTCAAGTAGGGCATTCTAAAGATAATAAGACCAGTTGAGCTTCATAGTGGAAGCAGTTTTCATTGCAATATCCCTCTCCTTTTTTTCTGGCCTTCTATTTCCTGCAAATGTAAAATAAAAGCAATCAAAGGCACACTTTTGAAGTTGTTAATATTTCATGGTCATCATTTTCCTTCATTTGGTCAGCAATGGAAGAAAATCAAGGGTCAAGGGGGGCATTTAAAGACTACTGTGAAACTGAGACAGTGTTGCAATGTCCCCCAACCCACCCCAACATACGACTTATTGTTGTCACATGTTCACAAATTCTACACTTGGGTCACAACATGAACCAATATCTTCGGTTGGTTGACTGAAGTCTGATATGACAGAAAATACTGAAAGCTACCTGGTGGAACTTTTAACAGATTATATGGCGTAAAGGTGACAAACAGCTGCAGTTCTTACACTGACAATAGAAGCTTATGCTGTTTCAAAACGAGATGGAGGTGGAAACAGCTAGCCTTGTTCTGGTCAAAGTCAAAAACACACCACTCACAACACTCCATAAATAAAAATGTTTTTATAAGTTGTTGGTTATGCAATTTGTGTACACGCAAAACTAATTTGTGCTTTAACATTGTTCCAAAGTAATGCTGGGAAAAAAAATAACATAATAATGAATGTACCTGGGAACCACCAGAGATGTTGCAAAGAAGGTCTGAGTTAATGGATAAACCTGTTTATAAAGCAGTTAGCTCAGTTTATTTTTTTATTACCAAATACCTGCAAAACTAATTACATTTCCATCAGCTTGCATGATTTGTACTATATCGCATGCAAATTTAAAGTCAGCTCTGCTGTTTGCTTTATGCTCATGCAAGTTCCTTTCTCCCAATTTCCTAATCTCAACCCGCTCTACAAACGTGTAATGTGTTTCTTTCCTGCTGCATCTGTAAAGTTCATTATAATGCGCTGATTTGTTTAAAAGCAATTTACATATAAATGTGACTTGACAGGAAATGCTCTGTCCTGTTTGTTGTTGTTCTCTTGGTCTGAAGGGTGAGTGTCTCACTCCCTCTATACCCCAATCAGCCATACGTCATGTATCTGCAAACTCATATGTGAAGGAAGAGACATGAGATGACGGAAGACAATCTCAGGGGGGGTAGATAACTACATTGGTAAGTAGACACATAGAAATGAGCAGCTGAAATCATGACACATTGCATGCAGGAGGAGCACTGAGACTGTTGCTATACCTTGAAGGGATTTGATCTGGTGTGGCAGGAGCACTAAGCTCTAAACCATGGCTTTCGCCCCTTAAGGCACGTAAGTGTGCATCCGAAGGAAAGCAAATTGTTCTTGTAATGGATGGTCAATGTCATTGTACGCTGGTGTGTTTTCCTTGTAGGAGATATTTACAGTGATGGGGTCAAACAAGATGGGAATAGGCAGTCCAATTCCACCTCGGAGGTAAAGAGTGTGAGTGTTTGTGGATGTGAATCTAGAGGCTGACCTCTACAGTTCATCGGGTTTTCTGCTGGCCACAAGATGACTGTTTTCTATGTGTGTTTGTGTAGTGTTGAACACCAAATGTATCATGGAAACTCACCAGGTAGAGGTAGGTGAAAGCAGGGCTTTATCAAGAGGTTAGAAACCTGTAGAATGCTGGGGCAAAAGGTAGCAACAAGTTAAATGAAGTGTGCAGTCTGCCAAAATGTTCCTGTAACTCCATTTATTGCCTTATTTATACAGCCTGCACGTACACCTAATGTGTACATGCAGAAAAAAAAAAGTCTTGACAAGATTATTTATAGAATCATAACATCCTTAGAGGTGTATATGAATTTAATTGACAGTTTTTCTACTGTCTGTGTAGTGATGCCTAAAGCTTTTTGAATTCATGTAGACTGAAGTAAGTATACTTGTGGACTTACTTCCAGTGTGTTTTACAGAATATGACTGATGGATGAATCAACTATATATTTTTGCCACTTTGGGGCAGTAGAGTTGTCTTAAAAACATAGACTGTATATAAATATGGGCAAAGTGTCTCCACCTACTTGCATTGGCCAAACTGAAGCTAGTTTACACTAGGATACTGGTGCCGCCATCTCTGCACAGTAAGGTCCGAAAGTGGAGCCACGTTATCGATGACCTGTCCACATTTTTGCCAGACTCATTTGCATTTTTGTTTAATTAATACTGCAATCTGCTCCACTTCCACCAGTTACAAAGAAATGTTGGATTATACTTCATACTTATTCTTATTTTTTTCCAACTCTTCACGCTGCAGTTGACATGGCAACTTGTAGTCATCATAATGTCACACCCTGTTTTTATAGCTTTGTTTTTTTTAATAGCTGAATAAAATCAGAAAAATGGACACTTGAGTATGAATCAGTATTAACGACCTAAAATGACAGAAACCATCCTTGAAAAAAAATGTAAATGTAAAAAAAATTTTTATTTAATGTGTACTTTAGTGTTTTAGTTTGACCCAAGTCCCATCCAGTAGGAGGTGGAGCTTATGACCTATACTGCAGCCAGCCACCAGGGGGAGCTATACTTGCTTTGGCTTCACGTTTGAAGAGTTGTTTCGTAGTCCATCTTTATTTACAGTCTATGATTAAAACATGGGCGGCACAGTGGCCTGGTGGTTAGCGGGGGGCTGGAGCCTATCCCAGCTGTCATCGGGTGAGAGGTGGGGTACACCCTGGACAGGCCGCCAGTCTATCACAGGGCTAACACAGAGAGACAGACAACCATTCACACTCACATGCACACCTACAGCCAATTTAGAATCACCAATTAACCTAACGAGCATGTCTTTGGACGGAGAGAACCCACGCAGACACAGGGCGAACACGCAAACTCTGGATTCGAACCTGGAACCTACTAACCACTGTTCCGCCCACTTAACCTATATTATTTTTTTTCCAAATGTTTAAAAGATAGAAAATACAGTGTCCTCTTTGGTTGGCACAGTGACAGTTGCTGAAGGCTGTTGCAGACACCAACTGCAGAGCCATGACCCACAACAAGAACCCCCTCCCAGCAGGGCAGACCACAGCTTCTGTGAAACCAGCAGTGAAGCTGCAACCCCAGCTGAGAGTGTCGACTGGCCCTGACTGGCGGGTGAAGGTCAAGCTAAGCAGAACACTCAAATTCCCAGAAAGCGTCAACAACTAATTCAGACATTGGGCTGATGACTGAAACCGAGAAATGTGCTGTTGTTGTTGTTGACTGAGAGACTGTACGGACAAAAGACGCAAACCACATAGCGGCTACAAGACTATACGATAAATAAACAAAGAGATAAAGAGAGTGAAATATTCATTTCATTTCATATCGGCAGTGTGTGTGGAAATATAGCAGAGCCAATAAGCCCTGATCAACAGTCAGGCCCTGTTTGCTAGCTTCCCGTCTAATCTGATTCATCTTCCCATGCGAACAACTAATCCTTTTATGTGTACCGCTGTGATGTGAGACTGAGACGGGGGCCATGATCCCTCATGTGAGCAAGTTTGTATCGGCGCATGTTTAGATTGCCTTTTCCTGCCTGATCTGATAAAAGCATGAGGAAAGTGCTGAAAATGCACACTGCATCCTGGCGTTTACATTCAGCTCACGTGTTTTTATCGCACAGTGGCCTTTGGCATCGCAGACTGTTGTTTGCTAATTCCGGAGTCCCCAAAAAATCTTGTCTGAGACTGCAATTCAGTGCGAAACAATGAAACAGCAGCAGGTTAAAGCGTTGCATGCAAAAAAAAGTACCGGACAGCAAATTACCAGTAAGCCACTAGCTGGTAAACAGTGTATTTCCCTCAGAGACTAAAACATAGCTTAAGAAATAATAATTATTGTTCTCATAATCAACAGATTCCCAGAACACACAATGAATGCAATGAATATTGCTGCATGTATGCTGGTTGTGTAAACAGGCCAGTATTTTCCAACATGTTTGCAACTTTCATCCTAAATCCCGTTAAGTCTCGTTTTCATAAAAAAACAAATCATTTTTGAGATCATGCCACGTCAACCTAAGCCAGGGACCGCTGGCCCAGTGATCCCTATATCTGTGCCGCAGAATAAGGCTGAGAATGTGCGCTAGCAGGTTAAACTGCCAGCCATCTAATCTCTGCTTTCCCACACTTTCAATTACAATAAGCAGCTTTAAATGGATTCCGCAAATTGATAACTTTGCGATGGCAACAGTCAAAAGCCCAATAGTTTGTGCGCCCTTTCGGCTTTGATGCAGTCAGCGGGAGCTCCGGGCACTATAAAAGAATAGTTTTAACCACATTAATAAAAGATTTGCCGGGATCTGACACCTACCAGTAGCCTTAAGAGCATTTCATGAGAACATTCGGTGTTTCATCACCGCATTTTCCCTGCACGTGAATTGCTTTCATAAGAAGCCTGCGCAGTTTCTTAATGTGTCACAGGTTTAAAAGGTTAATATATTTCTCTTTTTTTTTAGATTGCAACATTTACCTCAACAGTGTGACATGCTCAGAGGCAGTCTCACTACAAGATAGAAATGATTCTTTTTCTATCATAGTTTTCGAATTTCCTCCTGAGATATCCAACTTATTTTTTGTGTGAAACATTAACTGAACCACTGAAGAGGCCCGCTGTTTCAGAGTGTTGAGTGTGCTGTCGGTTGATTTTCCTGAATTATGTTTTTGACATTCCAACAAAGTGGAATCCACACAGGCACTTTAAGAAGAGTGAACCCAGTATTACAAGTTAATCAGCTCCAGACTTCATCATCTTAATCTCCTCCCTGAATGGAGATTTAGAGGAGAATCCTTACTTAAATATTGCTTAGTCATTGGTGTATTTCTCACCAGAGGGAACTCCTTCTTGTAGGGCAATGAGGAGGTTAAAACTCTTTGGCTCCTTCTTAAAAATCAGATAGTTTACAGATAACACATGGAAGATTTTGCAATTTTATCCTCCACGTCCTGTAAGGAAATGAATGAAGAGAACGCAGTAATTCTGTCATTAATTGGAGCAGCCACAAGTTAAATATCCCTCCAGTTGTTTTTCAAGACTGCATGTAAATTAGTGGAGTTGAAATGATTGGCGGAAAGGTTGGTAAAATTTAAATGTGCAATATAAAGTGCAATGGAAATAAATACAATGAATAAGGATGGACGCACAGAAATGATTGACCCTGCATCCACGATTAAGGTGGGGACAGCAAACCTGGAGAAACAGTACATCCAGATCCCGAGGCTACTGGAGACAGTCTTCAGTGAGTAGCATGTCTTCTGATACTGCCGTCATGTACAGAATGTGGGATTCTCTCTTTTAAATGCAGAGGGAGCGTCAGAGAGAGAGAGAGATCAAGGCCCTGTTCAGACCTCGCGTTGCATTGCAAGCGACTAGCTTTAGGCACGTGCGTTCACACCTGGCATTAACGCGCGTCTCCGGCCAACGCTCCTGATCCGATCTCGGTTTTGTGTATGCAGATAAACACCGACATCAGCCGGAGCGCAGCAGAATATTTTAACAGCTACCGTCTCTAACGGCTCTCTGCCACTGTTTCAGAGCAGCACTGTTTTGAAGATGCAGGAGCGCCTCTGTTGAGTGTAGGCGGTCTTTAATGCGACTCAGGACTCATTGCGTTCACACTACTAAAGGAATGCGTACACATGCGACCCAGACCGCCTCCAAATGTGGTGGGATCGCTCAAATGCGATCTCAGTGCGTCCTGGATGTATTCACAGCTGTACTCTGCGGCTGGTCACTTCTCATGTGACTCCCCAGGATGGATGTTAACAAAAGGTCTGAACGGGGCCCAAGAAGCACATTTCTTTATGGTCCTAAATCAAGCTGTGCAGCGTTTTGAGAGATGTTCACAGGGTGGTGCAGTTACCAAGATGGGAAAGTACAGCACAATCTAGCCACAGTATCCTTTCACTAATTCTTGTTTTGAGAAACCCTGGGATGCCGGCGGTAAAAGAAACCAGAATACTGTGGCATGTCAACCATCCTATTCTGGCTTCTGACCGTTCACATGGATAACCATGGATAACCAGGTTTAATGTTTTCCTTTCAGTTGTAGTACTTCAAATAATGTCTGCAGCCAACGCTTTAGGGAAGAAAAAACAAACACTTAAGCTGCTTTTATTGGATCCCAGCACACCATTGAATCACAATAGGATCGATTACATCAGATTGGACTTAAAATCTGAAAGCCTTTCCTTACGAAGCTTGACTAAGCTTGTCCATTGGTCTTCTTGAGGTGCGTTCTTTATGGATTGTGTACTTTAGGCAAAACAACAAAAAAAACAAAACCCCTAATTAGATCCTTGTTATTCACATTGTTAAATGATGCTGATATTAATAACGTGGCTCACATCCATATGGCGTCATGCCAGCAGCTTTTAGTGCAATTACAATTCTTAGTAGTATAATTTGCAAAGAAAACATGTCAAGTTTAATCGTCTTGTCATTGCTACCATCTGCATGTCAAATACCACATGGTGGAAAAAAAAAAAGCATGTTGCTCAATCTCGACATCTTTAAATCTAGACGTAAAATACATATGGCATTTTAGTTCATTTGCCCTCTGAATTGCTTTCTGTTTGATTTCCAGATAGAAGCCAAAACAGCAGAAAGAGGAAGTTTAATTTTATGGATAGTTCCTCGAGGGAGAGACCGGTAGTGCAGCGTAATTAACCAGCGAGCCATTTGCAGATGCAGTCATGGTAGACGTCCCACTTTCTGACTGCACACCAGTGAACTAATACTGGTTAATTATGGCGGCGCTGCTGCTCCTTCCCAAGAGAACTTACTGTATTTCAGAAACTCAATAGAAATCTAGTAAGGAAAGGCAGTAATTAAAGCGAGAGAGGAAAATGATGAAGACTGGGGAGGAGGAAGGTGGACTGAAAGGTGTAGAGTGGTGTGTGACAGGAAGAAGACGCTTCATCTCTGCGCAGTTTTCACCCCGCAACATTAGAGGACGTGTGTACGTGTGTGTCTATATTTCACTATGAACCATGCAATTTTAATCTGTCCAATAAAACACATCCCCTGTACAGCAGCGGATCGCTTACAAGGCTGTAAAAGTTTGATGTGGCTCTTGTCAGGTTGGATTTAGCATCCTGGCTCCATAAATCGGCCACATCGGAAGGGTGTGTTGGCAAGTGCAGAGTGCCGGAATTCAATCGTCATTTATTCAGCGCTGTCTCGTGTCTGCCAGGGAACGCAGTGCACCGTGGCCTATTTCAATATGCTCTGTATGCCGGGAAGAATACAGAATATGACGAAGACGACGACAACCCCTGTCACATGTGATGACTTGACATATGGAACTTTTCCTATTCATGGCGTTGCAAAGATCTGCCCGGCCAATCAAGTTGTTTGCGATGCAGCCGTACATGTCATCGGAGCGCTGTCGAGTTTAAATTTGAATTTATAAACAATTAACATTGAGAGTTGTTTATGTGGTCATTAAGAAGGGTGCGGCAATTCAAACAAAACTGAATTTATTGGACGGATGCTCCTGGTTACTTTTTTATGTGCAAAGTTATGCTTAAAAGCTAATGCATGCATGTGCGTCTTCCAGGCTAGCCAGTAGCTCTTCAAAAAGCCTCTTGATTCAAACTGCTGCAGCGAGAGCACTGATGGGGATTCGCAAGTTCCTCCATATGAGCTGGGTCCTGCTTTCTTGAGGAACTCTGCAAAAATATTCCAAAAAGTAAAACATAGATGCACGATTTGTGAACTTATTGGCGTTAAGAGAATGTAGGCTGTGTTAGTTATTTGTAGCAAACATGCAATTCAAAATCAGTCTACATGCATTGATTTGGATTGAAGTGCTGGTGAATGGTAAACTAACCTTAAACCACAGCTCAGTTAAAGGGCAGAATCAACAGCTTTGGAATTTCTAAGGAATCGGTTCAACTTTGAACCCTGGCGTCTTACTCAAGTAGTCTTTGGCGTGACTGGGAACTGGGAATTGAACTGCTTGCCCTTCCGGTTCATGGTCAGCCAGCGCTACCTACAATTAGTGGATCCATATCAACTGGCCCATGACGGTGATAGCACTTGCAAGGTAGCGTGGCCATGTGTTGTATCCAATGTTGTTTGCATGTATTCATTTACATCATGCTCCAGCAATCTGGATCATCAAAAGCCCGTTTTTTGTGATCTTGGAGATGAACAGACTTGTTATGTCTATGCTTCAATAGATCCAAGACTTGAGAATAAAGTAACAGAATATCTGTGTTTACATGGCCAACATCTTCCTTCAGAAAATAACTTTTGACATGCACAATGTGTCTGCCCCGCCTGTTGAGCGTCAAATCTGATGCAAGCAAAATAGTAGAATACCCTTTTATTCCAGTTTTATTGATAACACTGAATTCATTCTGAAGAAAACGATTACCAAGGTGGATTAAGGATCCATATTTTTAAACAGCGCTGCATGCATCGATTCCATCTTTGTTCGTGCTTTCGCTTGTTTGAACAACTTGTGCTTTTTTAGCGGAGTAAAAAACGAAGGCTCGGGACGCTGCTTTGAAATCTGGCGACACGGTGGCACTCAGAGCAGAAAAGCAGACTGTGCCATTAGAGTAACAAAGCGTGGCCGTGGTCAGAAAATTTTAGAATTTCTTCGAGGACCCTATGAACACCGAGTGCATGCGCCATTGTATCCTAACCATCACAGACTACAAAGGATGCTCCACCAGATGCTCCCAATCTGTGCATAGCTGCTGCTGTGAGTCAGTGAAACGTAATTTCATTCGAATGTGCACTGCTGCCGGTGTATAGCTTTGAAAGACAATAAAAAAGTCTAGGTCTCTGTGTAACCGAGCGCTGTTGGTTGATATAATAAAAAGACAAAGAGTCATTTTATTTAAGGATAACAGCAACTCAGCCGTGCTATCATGTCTTTACAGGCATGTCACGGTATCACACAGTTAATCAGGACTTTGTTTCATGTAGCAGCTTAAACTACATTGAATAGGCAAATGTAACACGACAGGCTGTCACTACAGTGAGAAAAGAACAATAGGAATGTGCGCGAGCCAGAGGAGACACGGGGTGTGAACTAACGTATGCATATATGCAAACATAACGAGGCACGGTTTTGAGTCGTTTGACAAGTGATGGCCATTGATTTTCCGCGAGCGCTCTTTGTGGATGTGTGTGTGTGTTTTTTTTTTTCTTCTCCCAGAGTCACTGTCTCCTGCACCTTTAAGCCAGCGCGTGGGTGTTAAGTGTTGTTTATCTCCCTGATATAACCTCATGTCTCTGTAGCCGGTTCCAGTTGAAACAGCTGCAGGTAGGATGATACATTATGCCGCCGCGAGCCGTCATTGTTTCAGCTCTTTCACTCTGGCTCCGTCGATTCGCAAAAAGAAATTACTGTGGCTGAGTTGTTGTTTGGATGTGGATGATTTTACATTCTGAGCACAGGTTTTTTGTGCATGTGTGTGTAATTTATAGTTATATTTTGTAGAGTTTTGAATCACACAAAGAAAAGGTTTATATACAAAAAAAAAAAAAATAAATCACTTAAGTTTGTGGTTCAGCATGCTATTTTAGGTACAGAGAATTTTGGATTGGTTGACGACTGGTGTTTGTCTGAGACACAGTTAAGTTCCTCTCTGTAAACCGACAGAAGTTAGAGGGAGGTAACAACACGGAGCTGGAAAACTATACACTTAGCAGAGGATGGTTTCGATCCATCGACCTCTGGGTTATGGGCCCAGCACGCTTCCGCTGCGCCACTCTGCTCTGTATTGATTGCATCAAGGTTTGTGACTACACTCCATGGAACACATACAAGGATCAGGCAATATGGCGGGTGGTGCATGTCTACACAAGTACAAGTAACATCAACACGAATGCCAAGTCCAAAAGTTTCCCAGCAGAACATTGAATTGTCACAGGATGGTCCTTGGCTCCGTTCTTTTGATGGCCCTGCTGAATGTACATAATGTTGGTATGAATGACATCCGAGGTAATGAACGCTGTTTTGCACATCCCCTTGAAAATCACCAGCAGTGGTGGAATTCCTGTTTGGGAGTGCACTGAAATGTTCTTTTCAGTGCTTCAAGATGTCGGTGAGGATACTGACATTGCTGGTTGTCTTCAGTTCTACTGTTGAAGAGCGTGTTGATACACACAGCTCATTGATTCGAACGGTAGAAGTTTTGCCGGTCCAACCAAATGACTTTCACTGGAACCTGTTAAGTCAGTGTTATCAGCTGCTCAGTACATAACAATGTGTACACTACAGCAGCGAAAGCAGAAAACAGCAGACACAAGTAAGACACTTACGACAATGGACGTCTTAACAGCTCATATGACCCGTAGACCTGACATTTGACCACATTTACGACTAGCGCAGGATTTTTTCCTCATCCATCGACCCCTGGGTTACAGGCACAGCATGCTTCACCTGCGCCACTCTGCTGGTAGGCATGAGCTGTGTTCAGAATCCGTGATTTAGGCTGCAAATGGTAGGACCAAAAGAATAGACCCAAGGATTGAATGCACTATCCAAAATTCACATTGCCAAGCAACATTTGAAACAACATGGTAGAAATGGCTTATTCCCCAGCATGCCCTCCCACTCTGCCACTCTGCTACACATTCATGATCTTCTGGTGGCAAGGCTCAAAAATCTACCCGGGAGTAAAAACAATGGACCTGACTTTTCCTTAACAATCATACGGTTAGGACTTATATTTCAAAAAATTATTGGATGGAATGCCCTGAAATTGGACAGCCAAGATATCTACAAGATGAATAATTGTAATTCACCCACTTTTCTACCATAAAACTACACTAAACTGTTACATCTACCAGATGCAATGGTACCAAATTTGGTGCAGGCATTGGTATATTTTATATAAGATGATTCCTACTGACCGCGTTCCCCTGACGTCTTGTTTACCTGCTGTTAGCTTCATATCCAAAGTCTGTGGACCACCAACTGAGAGACATTTTTCCTAGCATGACTAAACATGTACACAACTTACAAAATGTGACAGTTCACTTACTAGCATGTCTTCCAAGAATAATCCACTTTTTCCGCTCTTCCATCCACAATCACGGCCTGCAGAATAATTTTGCCCCCCTTTTTCTACAATCTGCGGATTTACAAAGTAGGTGCACATACTGGATACCATGTCCTCCATGAGCAGTTGCAATAGATACCAACTAATGGTTCAAACTGTCCAAGTATTAATGAACATTTTGGACAACTGTGCCATCTAGAAACCTTGATGAAATCTGACAGATTGCCGCTGATGCAACTCCAACATGGTCGGTCACAGTGTTACCATCCTTCCAATAAAGCCCTCAGTATCTTTGTTTCTCCTCAGCATCCTTAAGCTGCGGTTAATGTTCTCAGTATTTAACCTGCCAGCACAAAGCTGATTGGGCCTGATGTTGAATGAACAGCTTCATTAGAGCCAATGATGAAGACTTAAGCTGCGGTGTCACAAGTCATCAGCCTCACGTTGCTGCAGATAAACAGTGAAAGGCTACATCTCTATGCAGTTTTCATCTATTCGCTAAATAATTAGTGGCGCGCCGCCATCACAGAAACCTGGATACTGCAATGTAACAAACGCTACAATGAGAGACATATGCCTCGCCGTGCAACATTCCAATGGGGCTTTGTTGACACTCAGGGTTTTCGATTTGCATTCGTGTCATTAATGTAAATTATTATTTTTGCACGTGCCTCGGAGCGTTTTAAAGACAATACATAACTTGAGTGTGAATCACAAAACCAATCATGATAATCATATGGCACCACGGACCAAATGATTAATAATTTCCTCTGATTGCACGTGATTGTCATAGTGTAAGATTAAAGATTCAAGTCAAAACCCATTATACACCATACTTATATTGTCCACAATGATTTAACCACACAATTACAGAAAATATTTGGGCTAGAATCCCTATTTGTTCACGTCACATTGTGACACCACTACCATTTAATCACAAAGCCACAATGAGCCACCTAAAGTGAGTGGGACCGGTGTTGTGTTGTTAACAGTGTATGTGGGTCTCCTCATGGGGTCTCTGTTCTATACAATTAGTCAATTTAAATTCCCTCGTGGATATTTCGCAGCATTTTATCATTGTTCATTTTGGTTCTGATATGAAATGATATTCAACACAAAAAATAAATAAATAAATAAATAAATGTGCCAGAACCAAATGATACACAGTAGACTGCAGAGGCTCGGTTAGTAAAATGTACTCATTCTCGGTCAGTAAGGCCCAACGATCGTTATTATTGGCCGGTAGCCTATCCCACCTACACAGCTTGATTTCTACTTCTACAACAGCCAATCAGATGACACAAGCAGAACGACATAATTTCCTGATGCACACCCAAAATGGAATCGAGCTCCAGATACATGATGTCCTTTGTGATGTGATGCTTTGTGCTTTTTGCTAGAGCGTAGCCCTTTTATCCAGTATCCTCCTGACCACCAGAAAAAAAAAAGAAAAAAAAAACATTGTCCAATCACTTTTTTTTTTTTAATCCCCCAATCTTTGTAAGGTAATTAAAATACTGAAAACTTTTTCTTTAATGAGAAACAGAAAGGTACCAACAATGCCCCACCCCTTCACATTTGGTATCATGGAAAAGCCCTAAAGATCCTCTGTAGATAGCAAAAGGTGTTAATACGGTAGTATGCAGTGGGTGGGAGACAAACGTCCCCCACAGAGGACAAATTTGAATTACTGGCAGTCAGGAGGATCCGATACCATTGAGACTGTGGGGTCCACCCCTTCCTGTGGTTTCACAGCTGTGTAATCTAAATACATACATAAATGAATACATCTGGTATGATAAACTGCATTTCCTAATCACCATCACTTCAATTCAACTCTCTACAGCACAGCGTTGCCCTTGGGCAACAGAAGGTTTTGTTAAGCCTCATGCCCAGTACATTTGAACTTGATGCCACCCAATCAGAGTGCTTTAAAAAGTCAAATTTCAGTCCAGTGAGATGTGGGAGTCACTACCAAGCATGATTTGCAGGTGGGGCATTCTTTTCTGACACATGGTGCGTGTATGAAGTTGTAGAGAGGGGTTGTGTCAGGCTTAAAGTATTTTTCATTTTTTGTTTTGCATGTTCAGAAATGTTCAGTTTTTCTTTTTGTTGCCTCAGGGCAACGTTGTGAGAAACTTTGCCATCAGTGTGTTTGAATGGAATGATATGTTATTTCAGCTAGCTGTAAATGCAATAGTATTTCTATTCCTATTGAATTTTACTTCTTTTAACACATTTTGACAGACAAAATGGATGTAAGATTGTTCTATGGGAGGACAGAGCAGGATCAGCATGCTAGGGAAATCCCATCTGGCAGTGAGGACAGTAGCATAGACAGCAATGACAGACAGGAACAGTGGAGTGGAGAGAAAGGTTTAAGCAGAACAGAAAAAAAAAAAGTTATTTATTTCGTAAGGCAGACAGCAGAGCTGCAGATGTTCTGGTTGTATCCCTCGATGGAAAACATGTTACAGCACTGCCTTCCAAGTACGGCCTGATTTGTTGCGTATTGCTCCATCAGCCAGTGAAATTCTGTCTCCATACCAGTATTTTAAAGCTCTTCCCTCTGACAACCTCCTTCAGCTAATTGTTCACGAGTCAAACCCTGCACAGCATCCGGTGCAATCCTGCAAAGCCGCTCAGCCTTACTGTTCAAGAACTTGAACAGCGCCTTGGCACTGTTCTGTACATGTCATCATTTGATCTCCCAGCCACCCGCATGTTTAGGAACCACAGTAGCCGCATTTCACATGTCGCTGACCCACAGCTCCCATTCCAAATCAGGATGTCCTCTTGGGCAATGCATCACACTCGCTAACAATGTGTGACATCAAGGGAAGATGCAGGGTCCCTGGGTGCACAGGGACACCAAAAGTGATGTGTATAAAGTGTAATGTGGAGAAATGTTTGTGAAGTTTCACACAGAGTGCCTCACGTGAGAATCAACATGTCATGACAAATGACAATACAAACCTAAGCCTTGATCAAGTCATATGTTCCTGCAAGCTCTATTTTTAGCATTCAGAACTTGTGAGATCCACTTCCATACACAAATATTTAGGGGCTGAGCTTACCAACTGGAGATATCAATGCTTTTCACGACTACTTTATCCTTGATTACCAAAGAAACTGCCAGAGATTTGCATTTTACTTTACACCCTTTTTACCCTACCCTCTACACAATCATGTCCAAATGAATCAGTTTCAGATTAACAATGTTCTTTATAGAACAAAGCATCGGGAATATTTCCGACCAAATGTTGGATAAATTCAGGATTGATGCTTTGTCCTCAATGAGCATGTGTTTGATCAACGAAAACAAAGGCGACATTTTATACTCCAACCTGGATCATAAAAGCTTTTTAGTCTTTTCAGTCTTTTCAGACACATCTACCAATATTAAATGAATGACCAACTTAAAACAACTTAAACATGTGCCCATGTGCAGGTTGGTGTGAAGCACCCAACATTCTGAAGTTGCGGTATTTTTTTATACATTCTTGAGCAAATGAAACAGATTCTTGTGTTATGCAATTTTAAGCTGAGGTGTGTCATGTCACTCTACAAGTCTCCAAAGACACTAGGAAGCACAAGAAATGAGGAGATCCATGAGAAGCACAAAGAGACAGAAAAGGGAAACCGAGAAAGAACAGCAACAAACTTGCAACCCGCAGAGAACAAAGAGCAAGGCAGGTCTATATAGTCGCTCTCAAGGAACCAATCAGCAGATGAGACACAGGTGAAACCAATCAAGGCTGAGCAAGCAATCACAAACGCGGGAAACACAAGGAACTGAAATGCAAATACATGACAGATTACAAAACACAACAGAAAACACAACCAGATCCTCGCATTTTCATCCCAGGCCAGAAATTCTGATTCTTGATATAGTATTTAAGTACTTCCTAATCTCTCGTTCCCAGGGACAATGGACAACATACACACACAAACCACAGACTGTATATAAATATGGACGATGCGTCCCCACTTCCTTCCACTGGCCACACTGATGCTAGTTTCCTGGGGATATGGGCGGTGCCATCTTGCAAGTTTGGAGCCAGAGTCTGCACAGTGCGGTCCGAGTGCGGACCCACACTTCCTCCAGACTCACTCGCGTTTTCATTTGATTAACACTGTGGTCTGCTGTACCTCCACCAGTTACAAAGAAATGTTGGATTATACACTGTACTGGTTCATTTATTTATTTTGTTTTTCCCGCTTTCACATTCCTATGGGACTGTCACATGGAGCGGTTGTCATGGAAACTGTCAATCATCATGATGTCACATCCTTTTTGCATAGCGTCAAATATCTCAACTAAAACAAAACCAAAAAATGGAAACTTGAACACGCATCGGTATTATATCAACTACGTAAAATGACAGAAACTATAGAAACGATAGAAAATATTTGACTTCTACTTTAGTGTTTTAGTTTGGCTCAAGTCCCATCCACTAACATGAAGGAGGCGGAGCTTATGACCTATACTGCACCCAGCCACCAGGGGGAGCGTCACATGCTTTAAAGAGCTGTCATGACTTCCACTTTTTTTCATAGTCAACAGTTTTAACCCTCAAAGGGGCCCCACAGTGACTCCCACAGTCTAATAAAAAGCAGACACACACACACACACACAACTAAACACCACCTTCTCTGTCTGCTACTCCATAACATCCATGAATTATTTTAGGCAGTTACCGCTCACACTGCGGCGCCAGATTGCAGTTGTGTAAACAAGAATAAGATGGGGAATGCGTATTAACAGAGATAATTTGTGTTTTATATTTCCAAAAGTCTTATTAGACTGACAGATTCAGTTGGTAAAACCACAGCGTGTTGCTCTCTGTTGATGGAAACAGATTGCGCCGTGGAGCTGGGGAGCACTGGAGCAACTAACTGTGTCTCCAGAAGCGTTCCACATTCTCTGTCAAAACTGCTAATTAACCAAAAACAACAACGTGTTTGCAGGAAAGAGGAGGAAGGAGAAGGGATGCTATACAGAGGGACGGCATGCTCCAGCTAATGTTAAAGTATGGATTTTAACCATTGATTGCTGCAGTCATTAATTGCAAATGTCACTGGCATGCCATGTGTGTTTACATAAAGCTATGCAACAACAAATTTTGACATAATCTGCATTTCAAGGAATGTGCATGTTGTGCACACCGATCAGGCATAACATTATGACCACTTTCCTAATATTGTGTAGGTCTCCCTTGTGCCTCCAAAACAGTTGTGACTCATCGGAATGTGTGTGTGTGCCTGTGTCAGGCTGCATCCTGCTGGAATGCACTGCCATCGGATGACTTTCCAAGACATACAATGAAAATCGACTGCAACTGGAAACACATCTGTAATGTAAACTGATAATTTTAACTAAAACAGATGAAAACAGGGTTACAGAAAGAAGGATTCTCTTTGGTCTTCATGACTACATTTGCTTGAAGTCCATGGCGCTAAATGTTTCTAGGCGTTCCAAGAGTCACACAAACCAGTATAGCCTCTAATTACTGATAAAAATGCATTTGCACTGTTACTAATTGATGGAAAATGAAACCTAACAATTAACCTGACAGCCACCTAATGCTTCTGTTGAAGCAAATGTTAATATTTCCACTTGCTCCAGAGCCACATACTGATAATGACAAGTAATGTAAGTGGGGAAACAACAACGTCACTTAACATCTGAAAAAGTTTTTGTTTGACGTCCTTTAATTTTTCAGGTTTTGACAGGGAATTGTTTTTAATAGGGAAATGCTTTTTTTTTTTTTGAAAAAAAAAAAAAGACTTGTGGATAAGTAATGCTAAGACATGCTTGATATGCAGACAGAGTTTCAGAGCTCCAACTCTACGGAGGAGAAACTTTCTAAACAGAAGCTACCTGTATTTTTGTTTTGTTTTAATATTTCTTTATCTAGTTTGAAATTCGCCTAACTTAATTCGAAAAGTGTGACTCATTCCAGGCGTGAATGATGCCGATCTGCAATATCTGAGATTTCTGAATAAAAGGGCAGTATTGCACGAGCGAATATTGTAGCTGAAGTGGTGCAATATGCCGCATTATGAAAACACCTGTCATCACTTCAGACGCGCCTGATCCTCCTTTGGCAAACTTTGCAAAATCCTCAGCACCTTATTGCTCCTAATCTTTTGATTGCGCGGGACAGATGGAACAACAGACAATGCTATTTATTGCTGTTATTATTGCATTCGAGGCGCAGACATTTTTCTCCTCCTCAAAATGACAATTATGGACTCATTAACTGAGCAAAGATGCCTCTAGCTGTTGTGCTAGCTTCCACTTTTGATTTTTACTGTGACATGGTGATGGCTGACTTCTGTTTAAATCCCTCATCAACAAGACTATTAACACCTGGATTTTTTCTTCATACATGCAGGTAGTTTATGTTCTAACATTCAGTTTATTTTGAAAAAGTGCCGTTTGTGGTGCTGTTAAACTGAATTTAATTAAACCCAACCCAAAGATTAAATGGGGTGGCCAAAGAAACTGAAACAAATAAAATGTGTAGGTACAACGCATAGACTGTAAAAAAAGTGGACACCATGACAGCTCCTCAAAAGTGAAGAAGCCAAAGTGTATGGAGCTCTCCCTGGTGGCTGGCTGCAGTATAGGCTCCACCTCCTAGTGGGTGGGACTGGGGCCAAACTAAAACACTGAAGTAAACATCAAATACATTTTTAAAAAGATGGTTTCAGTTATTAGCTTTTTAGTTATTTGATGCTATAAAAACAGGATGTGACATCGTGATGACTGACAGTTGCCACTGACAACTGCTTCTGTAAGAACATAAGAACCTGAGTGAGCGGAAATGTGGGTGGGTCATCGACAACGTGGCTCCACTCTTGGACAGTGCTGTTCAGACTCTGGCTCCAAACGCCACGAAAGATGGCGCCGCCCGTATCCCCTGGATCCTAGCATCAGTTAGACCAGTGGGAGGAAGTGTAGACTTGTCGTCCATTTTTCTACAGTCCATAGTACAACAACACTCTATAGTACTCCAAGCCACAGCCTCCAACATGAAAACACAGTTGAATCGGGAGCTCTCTCAGTTATTTGAAACAAATGCTGAATACCAGAACCTTCATGGAGCTGAGTGTTATATTAGCATGCATTCTTTTTCATTAGTCTACCTAATGAAGAGGCCAGTGAGTGAATGTTTTGCCTATTATTTTTTGGTATGAAGCTTATATCATGTTTCTCAGTAGGAAATGGATAGTAGATGGTGAAAAAATCTTATAATAATCTAAAAACATTACTGGATATATCTTAAATACACTGGTAGCCACACACTGACTGCCAGTCCTTTGTGCTACCTCGCGGAATTGGCTAACCTTCTTCAAGTAGTGCAGTTCATATTAAAAATCATTAATCACTGTAATGGTGGCCACACACATTTTCACCGGCTCGTGCTTACAGCTTTTTTTTTTTCTTTCATTCCTTTATTAATCCCACTTGGGGAAAGTTGTTATCTGCATCCAACCCATCCATTCACACACACAAACACAGTAGTGTGGGCGGCCATGCATGCAGTGCCTGGGGAGGTTTAGCTACTTGCTCAAGGGATCCAAACCAGAGACATTATGGTCAGAAATGTGCTTCTCTAGCTACTAGTTAACATATTTTTTCTTGTATTTTGAGGAAAAGTGAAATTGAATCACACACTAAATAACATAATACTCTACATATAGACATATTTTACAAAGTGGATAAGACGGCCTTCACTGCTTTACGTGTGCTGTTTAAACGTAATGAATTGGTCTGAACTCCTGGATAATTGACGGAAAAGAAAGCATGTTTCTACTTGCAACCTTCGTCCTTCACAATCAATAGAGCAAGGCAAATGAGAGCCTAATGATTTTCACATCTGAATGATTCAGTGATGTCGGCAGGGAGCAATTTGCCTCTTCTTTCCAGTGTTTTCTGACATGAAAACTGAACAAACTGATAGATATTAAATGCACTCACATGTATCCCCCCCTGTGAATGTTCTGACATTTAGTCCGCATGTGCTTCGCATTGCCACACCGGTGAATACCATGTAGAGTAGACAGCGGCACATATTCTGAACACTGCAACGAATTAGTGCTTACCAGTTGTCTATGTTTGCATTTCAGTTAATCAGTCAATCTTTATTTATCGAGCACTTTAATGAGAATATATAAAATACATGGATGGATTAGAAACAAGATTAAAATCATAAAACAATCAAAACAATAAGAACCAACATCTCAAACTGAGTTAAAAGCCAAAGAGAAAAAATGTGTTTCAAGAGAGGATTTAAAAAATAGTGAGTCGGCCTTCACAGCATTTCAAAAGGTCTCCCCTTTATGTTTACTGTGCACAATAAAATCACATATTAAAGCGAGGAATATGCATTTATACACAGATTCTTGATAGAAACCTACATATAGATGATTTTTGCTAATTATAAATGGTCTCGTAATTATGTTGCGTTTTTCTATTTACTGGTACTGAGAGCACTTTGCAGAGCTTGACAGTGACATATCTACATTGTTGGGCAAACACGTTCACTCGAGACTGCCAAGTACTGGGAGTGAATCGTAACTCATTGTCTTGCTGAAGTCATGTGGTCCATGTACAGGGAATGAAACTGGGGATGGTTCAGGGATAACCCGCTCTACCTACTGAGCCAGTCTATACAAAGCTGTATGGACTGCTGTGTCTGTATAAACATGAATGATGGAACAGTTCCTCAAAAGTTAAGCTAAAGCAAGTAGAGCTCCCCCTGGTCGGGGAACGATTTTGAATCCCACATTTCTTTGTATCTGTGGTAGATATTAATCAAACAAAAAAGGTGTGGACGGGTCATCGATGATGTGGCTCCATGTGGCTAACTCTCAGACAGTACTGCACAGACTCTGGCTCCAAACTTGCAAACTTGCTGACTAACGTGGCTTTGGGTTTGATTCTCAGGACAAGTAACTTTAGCACTTTTAAAACACTGCAGCCGTTCCATATTTTCCAACCTGCGAGGCTGAAAATTTAAGACGACAAGGAAGTGCCATAGCTATACATTTCCCTCACGCACACACACAGCACTTAAAAGTATTTAGTTTGTAAGGTTGAAGCAGTGCCGTTTAGTGTTCCGTTTCCCGGGAGAGAAATGGGAATGCAAGAGGTGACATTGCCTCCTCTGTTACAAATCAGTGCACTATCAAAATGATCTTATTTCAAGGTGAATCGATAGAGAATGTTTCTTTGAAGCCTTATTGACTGTAACAATACACTTGCCCAATTATGAGACAATGCTTAAATGTTGACTTGACATGACTAATGAGTTATTAGTTATGAGTTATCAAGTCAACATTTGGTCAACAATAACTTCTATGGTATTTTGTCTTTTAAGTAAGAAGCCCAAATAAATCAAGGCTTAATGGTAGAAGTAAGAAGGAGAAACCAGGGGAAAGTATTAGATGAACATACCTTTTGAAGGTTGACACTCATGAGTTATTTAAAATTGTTTCAGGGCCTACTCTGATGATCACCAGGCTTAAAAACTTCCTATCGTAAATCTCTGCTACGTATGGGAGAGGAAATGCCCAACAGATATGTAGCATTTGTGGGTGGGAGAGTGTGTACATGTTGTTGTGTGTCCGTTGGAAGGGAACAATAGATCAGAGCACAAGGTGTCATGATTAAAAAGTGACAAGCCTCTTTTGGAAGGAAAAGCCAAAGGGTTCTGTGTGTGTGTGTGTGTGTGTGTGTTTGATGATTGTCTGATACATTTCAGGATGCTATTAGAGGTCATCCCTTTTGAGGATGACCTATGACACCATTTAGATTGTGCTTTTAACCTTTGGAGATGGTCAAACACACACAAACCCACACACAAAGTCAGACACATCCTACAAACAAACATGTCGCCTTTATCTTTTTTTGTAATCCTGATCTTTTAATCTCTGTTGTTACATGGCGCAACATCTAGACATGTGGAGACGAATGGGGTATGCCAATTATCAGTTTGTTTGCAGTTCAGACATGGGAGAATCTGCCAATATGTTAGCTTCTTCTGCACCATAATAATGTGAGATATTTATAAGGATGGCAGTGGTGGGATTCGAACCCACGCCCCCATAGAGACTGGAGCCTAAATCCAGCGCCTTAGACCACTCGGCCACACTACCACATACAGTGCCCGCCACACAGCTGTCATCGGGCGAGAGGCGGGGCAAACGAACATGTCTTTGGACGGTGGGGGGAAGCCGGAGTACCTGGAGAGAACCCACACAGGCACAGGAAGAACATGCAAACTCCACACAGAAACCCAGAACCTTCTTGCTGTGAGGCATCAGTGCTAACCACCACACCACTGTGCTGCTGTATTTTCAATTCAGTTTAGTTCAATTTTAGTTCAATTTTGTTTTTTATGTAGCATTAATAACGATACAAAGTGATATGCAAAACAACTGCAGGCCACCACCTGAGCATCAGCAGAAGTTCCAGATTTTCAAATTCCATGTTTTTCTAGGCAGCATTATCTAATCCATTTTACTTTTGTGCTGGTTTTCCTCAGAAACGTTGGATTGGATCACATGCCACCCAGATACAAACTTTGCTAAATCACAAAATCCACATACATAATCCAACACAGTACCGGCACAAACACCCCTGTCATTCTGAACTTCTTTTAAAGAATCAGATCCACATCTCACCCAAAACAAATACATACAAACAGATAATCTAGTACTTTATTTCAGAGCTTTTTTTTTTGTATGTATGTTTTGGACGTGAAACTTGGAACAAATTTAGGTTGACAAACCAGAAAACAACCACACAAAAACATGCTTTCACTCCATTTTTGGTCAAAACATCAAAAGGGAACGCCACTAAATTTCAGCAGTACCAGAAACAAACTCTGAGAAGCTGTACTAACAGAAGGTTAGAAGTTAAACCTGTAAATCCTCACACACCAGCACCAGCAGAGGACAGCATTGTCAGATAGCAGAGGATGGTTTTGATCCATCGACCTCTGGGTTACAGGCCCAGCGCACAGCATGTCCTCTCCTTGCAGAAGATGGTTTCGATCCACCAACTTCCAGGTTAACGGGCCCAAAATGCTCCTACTGCGCCACTCTATACATATACTATACTGTGTTTTTATTTTAGTTCATGGGCTAGGATCAGTAACAGAACCACTTAAGTGACAATGACACTGTTTGAACATGAACTGCACATTAGAACAGCCATGAAGGGGGATTTCCTACTGACTATTAGCATGCATTTGTTGAAAGTTGTGTACCGAATGAACTGGCGAGTGTATATGATTTAAACTGGAGTAGCCAGGTAAAGTTCATTTATTTATTTATCTCCCCCCCCCCCCCCAAATTAAAAGCATTTCATTTGGATGTGACATCAACAGTTTCTCTTTTCTCACGAGAAAGTGTGTACCTGTGGTGGATGTCATCGGACGTCACCTTTGTCAGACATGCAAGACGTACATCGATTTGTTTTTGGCAACTACATATGATTTACCACCAATGTGTGAGCAGTACCAAAGGTTGCCAAAATTAGAATCTCCAAGCATTATGGAAAGTCTTGTTATGGGGAAAACATTTATTGCTTTCATCAACCCAGCATGCCTCTTAAAACCTGAAGTCCGTGAAACAAAAAGGATGCGTAGGTTGTCATCTCTTTTAAATCCACCACTCAACGGTACAGAAATATCCCACTTTAGTTCTCCAGGCCTTTAAGTCTAGACTGAGGAACAATAGAAGCCTTTCGATCAAGTGTAAAGTAGAGTGACAACCAGAAAGTCTTTTAATCATCTTTAATGTTACAAGTGACAGTCTGAAGTATGTTTAATCATCTTTAGTCTGGAATCTCGATTAAGGGACAGTTAGAAAGCTCTTTTGTCTCCTTCAGCCTCAAGTCTAGACAGAGGGATTTTAGAGGGCCCTCCATCACCTACAAAACAGGTACAGCAGGCTGATTTAGACCTCAACTAATGTGTCATTTTACAGGTCGGACTGTTGATGGCGCGACAACCACAATCTGGAGGTAGAAGAGTTGTCAAAATAAGGAACAACAGGCCTACCTCTGGAAACCAACAGAAATAGTCATAGAGCATACAGACCAGTGAAGAAAAGGTAGCTACACAACATCATTTTCCATCCGATCCTATCCCACATGCTCGTGTTGATTTTTAATTATAAGTAATGAATGAAGTTATTGCTGTTGTGTCTACAAACAGGTGGGATCAGCAAGGGGAACCAGACAGGTTCTGGAAATACGTTTGGCATTTAATTAAGTTCTGTCAAGCTACCTGCTGTTTTTTTTTGTTTTTCTTTTTAAGGGTGTCTTGCGACATATACAGAATATATTTTATTTTCAAGAAAAATCACGGCTATGGACAGTGGACTAGGGAACATAGTCTGCTGATGACATGATAAAGTTGGAGAGGCCAGGCTGTGATGGTTTGGACATGTTCAGAGGAGGGATATGTTGGTCGAAGGATGTTGGTTAGAGCTGCCAGGTAGGAGGTCTGGAGGAAGACCAAAGAGGAGGTTTATGGACGTAGTGAAGGAGGACATGAAGGTAGTTGGTGTGAGAGAAACGGATACAGAGGGTAAGGTGACATGGAAGCAGATGATTCACTGTGGTGACCCCTGAAGGGAACAGCCTGAAGGAAAAGAAGAAGATTGTCCGCTAATGACAAACGTCCGAAAATTAAACAGGTCTCCTACAGGAAGCTAGATATGAAGAACAATATATGTCAATGAATGTAGTTTTGGAATACCACTGATTTTGTGTTGGAGAACAGAATCCAAACTGAACATTTGTCCTGGTGTCGTGAGCAGAAGTGATTCAGATGTTCACCTACATCATTACTCCTGGGCAGTGAAGGAATTCTCAGGAAGTGACCATGCCAAAATGAGGTAAGTTTAAAAGTGCATATCTACACCAAATGTATTTCCACTTAATGATTTTTGTCATTACTGTTTGACTTCAGAGCGAGCTTCGGCGAATCGAGCAGCTCTTGTGTTTCTTGGACAAACTTTCTCCCCATCATAATGGCACCACCACACAGAACGAGCGCACCCGGCGAACGAGCCAGCAGCACATTTTGCACCATGTACTGGTGAGGGTGCTACTTTGTCCCCTCGCTGCTGCTGTAGTGTGAGCTCATCAGAGGGTCTCCGATGGCGCCGCGTTGTGCAGCCTCTCTTCGCGGGCTTCCTGGGCTTTTCATTATCTCACTCACACGGCCACCCCCACACAGAACTGGTGTCGGGATCTGGTGTTACACGTCTTAGCGATGCACGCTGTTCATCTTTGTCAAAAAATGGCAAACGCACACACACATTAATGTACGGCCGTGTACGCTGACTTTGATTTAGGAAGACGGCAACAGAGTTCAAGCAAAAATCCAACTGTTCTGTGTTACAGGAAGAATCTGAAAGCATCTTTATATTAGGCTAAACGTACAGCAGGCCAGTCCCTCGTCTTCTCACATGTGTTTTATGAGAGCTTGTTATCCCCTCTGTAATTTAAATCTCATCTTAAGGACTCCCTACGTTTTAAACGTTGTTCTGTTTTTCACTAAAAATGCTAACCTGACTGGACTATTTTGGGAACAAATACAATATGGGGAAAACAGATCCATTGACATGTGCCAGGATGTTTGTAGTAGATCCACATTACTTGTAGATTTAGCATGGTTTTGGTGCAAATTCAATTCATGCAGTTCGAAAGTAAGTATCTGAAAAAGACCATATCCTGTATTTTGCCATAACTTCAACAACTAGCTAGCTAGTTGTTAGATTCTAGCTCGCTAGTTGTTAGCTTCTAGCTAGCTGGTGTTCTTAGCGTCTAGCTAGCTAGTTTTTACCTAGTAGCTAGCTAGCTAGTTGTTGAAGGTATGGCAGGGAAAATGGGGATCCAGATGCAGGACACACACAAGGAAACAAGGCCGGATGAAACAATACATTACAGTTCAGGAAAGAGATAGAGAGAGTAAGCCCAACAATCCAAAAACCAAAAAGAAGTCAAAACACAACAGAACAAGGGAACAAAGCCAAGGAACCACAAGGAAAAAAAAGGCAGGGAACACATCTAGTGATAAACACAGGTACGTCAGGTGAGACAACTGGTATATCCAGGCTAAGTGAACAGACAAACAGACAAAGGGAGAGGCAGTAGCTACTATATATATATACACTGAGAACTGAAAAGGGAACAGGACACTGAGACCAGTTAGGGAGGCGCAACCAATCACAGAGAAGGGAACACAGATAAACTGACAAGTTAGTACGACGAACTGAAAGACACGGGGTAAGAGGCATTTGAAAATAAAACAGGAAACGAGCAAAACAAAAAATCCAAACCTCAATATCCTGAATGAACAGAAAATGTTCAAAAGTCAAACTGTTGAAACTATTGAATTTCATTCACAAAATAAGAGCTGGAGGAAAACTGAATCATCCCTCGTTCATACCACCCACACAGATCACTCGTTTTGATTGAAAACAATAGATCGAGTGTCACATAAGGGCAACAACTGCACAGTGTGAGCTCAGGTCTGTGGACGAATGTGTCACCGGAACCACTTTTTTCCCCAATGCCCCCAGAGCTAGCACTAAAGCAACATTGGGAACGAACAGCTCTGTGTGCGTACAAGAAGATATAAATTGTATCTCAGCATGCAGTGTTGGTGAGAGAGACTATAATGTCCCTCCCCATTGCTCGGTCTCTGCACAGCAGGAAATATACCGTCAGTTCCCCGCCACGCACAAACGCACACACACACACATATCCGCTCTCGAAACCCTGCATTAATGGGACTCACATATTGTACTGCTGTTTGCTGTGCTGGCAGTAAGTCTCACAAGAAGTGGGTATACCCCAAAAAGAAAACTGACGACACGAGGCACTGATCATCAGGCATAGTACGGCGGGGGCACAGCTTCAGTCAGCTCAGCAACAGAACTCCCCGAAGAGAGTCCAAAGGAACACACGGGAATCTAGGCCGAGCAAAATAACCACCAAGTTGAGACTTGCCTCCAATCGATCAATTTGGGTTTGTTGTGGGTTTATTTGTTTACACGTCTCCTGCAACTGAAGGCATAAAGAAGCTTCCTCAAGCTTCCTCCGTTAAATATTAATAATTTTTTTTCAAATATTATTGCTATTTTTGTGAAACCTGGCGTACGTACAATGTGCACAACACCATAGGCAGTTTTTTATGTCGTAATTATTTGCATTATATATTGAATGTGTTGCTTTAAAGTAATTTCTAGTCCAGATAATTGGAAGAGGCTACTTTCTTCCCATTATTCGGGCTAGTCCTGCATTAAACAGCAGCCACTGGTGTTATATTTTAAATAATGATAGGAATAAAGAAAGAATGGGATCACAACAAAGCTACAGTATTCACTTTCTACACTTTTTAAGGTTCATATGAACTTTTAATTGGGAAACCGGCAACTTAAAATACATTTGGCTTATAGATGAAATTACGCTGTGCAATCTGGGGCTGTATGTTCGTAAAATTACAGCCTAGCGCACAACTCTGCAGACATGGACTCCCTGATTTGCTTCACATCCCGCGAATTTACTTGAGATTTATCTACCCTCGTCGACAGCAGGATTTCTACCTGCTTGGAAACAAACAGCAGATGGGAGGAAACCAATAGCAAGTGTCTTGGGGGAGGTTCCATCTGGACTACAGGTCCACAGGCAAGCCAAAGGAAAGAGAGTCGATCCACAAGCATGTTGCCCTGTGTTTTTTCCTCTTTCATCTAACAATCTAACTTTACCGCAGTTTCCGGGGAAAGAGTTACTGTTTGTGCTCTCACCAGTATTGTGACTTCACTGACAAACCCTAACCTGGACCGCCTCATGAAAGAAATGATGATAAAATACTGTACATTATAATATTTGCCCATTGGTTTAAGCTATTAATGTAATGATTCCAGTCATTTTGTTCATTTTTATAGTCAACATTGCCTGTTTCCTGTTCAAATACAGGGAGAGATGTGAGCTGAGGCAGAGACGAGCTGAGCCTCACCTCAAGTTGTGCAATCTTGGCTGAGTCCAAACATACTGTATATGTATTTAGATTAAACACAATAAGAACTGGAGCATATAGGCAGTGGCAGCCGCCATAACTCTTCAGCCCCCTGCCTGCAGAGTGCAAACTTAAACCCATCCCGTCTGCTGTCCTCTATGTGTACGCATGTGTTTGAATCTATAAAAGCTTTAATGCTCACCTGCCTTTCGCGTCTCTCCCACAATGGAACATTTGCCAGAGGAGTAAGCGTTGCCCTTGCTCTCCATCGCTGGCCCGTGTAATGTCTGGGCTGGTGCCTGGGTCGGAGGCCTCTCCGGGTGGAAGCGATGACAGGAGGGCAGTTCGCTAGTGCCATGGAGTTGGCCATGCATACGGCGAGTCAATTAGAGACGCTCTAGTTCTTCGGGAGAGAAGAAGAGAGGAAGTCGCCGAACGGTGTGAGGGAAGAGCAAACTTTTATCATAACCCTCGGGTGAAAGCCAAAACATTCGGTGTGTTGCGCGAGCAGTGTGCTCCTGCACAGACGGACACGGTCAACGCCGATCACAGAGCAAATATCACTGAACCACGCTAAAGGTCAAGTGAAATTAAACTAAAGCCACCCCAAACTCAGGAGTATGATTATTCTGTGGAGCTCCATGTAACTTAAAACAATGCCACACATTTCTGTTTTTGTTTATGTTTATTTAATGTACAACATACACTATACATCATACTATCAGCCACAACATTATGACCACTGACAAGCGACATAAATAACATTGATCATCTTGTGACAATTCAGTGTTCTGCAAGGAAACTTTTGGACCTGACATTTATTCATGTGGATGTTACTTAGACATGTAGCACCCACCTAGACCAGACCAGGCACCACCACCCTATAGCAATGACACTCCTTGATGGCAGCAGCCATCCCCAGCAGGATGCAGCCTGACACAGCCAAAAAGGCATGAAGAACAGCACAAGGTGTTGACCTGGCCTCCAAATTCACTAGATCCCAAACTGTTCAAGTATCTGTGGGATGATCCACAGAGGCCCCTCCCCTCAACCCATAGGACCCAAAGGCCCCCTCAAACAACATTCTGTTGCCAGACACCACAGGACACCCTCAGAAGGTCGTTGTGGAGGCACAAGGGAGATCTACACAATATTAGGAAGGTGGTCATAATGTTATGCCTGTCCGGTGTACAGTGAGATCGTATACAAGTTCAGTTTCTGATTCTCAGGCATGCTTTTCTCGTCATATACATCATATTTCCTCACCCTTTCTTCTAACGCTACAGATCACGTGGTAAAGAATACATTACAAAGCCTTTGTCATTAAATGGGTCAGAGTTGTGTTGCTTTGTCCTTAAAGCAGCATTAATAGTATACTGGCCACTCGAGAGCAGCTGCACAAGCTGTAAACACCACGTCACTTTACTATAGTTACGTATCGAGAAGCTCCACTGCTACAGGCTACTTTGAATGGCAGTGAATAGAGAGAGTTAAAGGGCCGGGGGGCTGGAGACTATCCCAGCTGTCATTGGGCGAGATGCGGGGTTCACCCTGGACAGGTCCCCAGTCGATCACAGGTCTAACACAACAACCATTCACATGCACACCTACTACCTAATTAGAATCACCCCTTTTTTTGGAACTGTGATGCCACGTAGGGATCAGTAGTTTCATGTTCTGCTTTGTCTGTTAAATTTTAATTTCATCGCTTGATGTTTCCTTTTTTTTAATAAGCTGTAAACACGACACCAAACTCACACTGATACTGAGGCATTGACTAACCTCCTCTTAAGTGCAACTCCAAGTGTTGCAATGGAGGATTATAATAACGGGAACTTTTTATTCCAATTTCGGTCTCGGTGGAATTTATTTATATTTTTCTGTGCATATCTTTGTTTAAAGGTGTACATTGGCCTGGAAGCCAGACAAACGTCCCACCTCACACATTTTTTTCTTTCCAATTTGTCTGGACCTGCTCAGTTGGAAACTGATTATGCTCTTGGCTGAGATCTGCTGGGCCAATCAAGTCGTGGGCTGGCTTTATGTAATGATGGACAGATACATATCATCAGAGCACAGTGGTGCTGAATAAGTTTACAACAAAATGGCTCTGAGTGGTTGTAGGACTACCCAATTGTGTGCAGAGGTTTTTTTTTTTTTCATCAGTTGAAAAAATGCCCCATAAGTGGAGTTTTACCAGACTCGCATTCTGATAAGAATACTCTGGCTATCCCAAGCTAGGTGTACATAAGTGAAATGGGCTAAAATCAGACTGACGCTGAACATGCCTGCTGACAGCTACTCCAAATGTAACTACTCAAATCAGTCGCCACCAAAGGACTGTGTCTATTATCTCCCTCTACCATTGGTGAATGTATTCTGGAGCACATTCACAGCCTTTAATCCACACAAGTAGACTATTTTGCAAGAACATGTAGAAACAGAAGAAGAAAAAGAAGACAGAGTATATGGACTTGGGTATGCCATGTCTGGAGCAGATGACTGTATCAAGAAAGAAGAAGAAATAACTGATTGAAATTAAGCCTTTTCATTTGCAGAGATTCTGCTTACATACACGTTATACATATACAATGTTTTACAGCAAATGAGGACTATAGTAGCATGTCTCCTTGTAGTGTCAGCATAATAATGCTGGGCTGAAAGAACCAAATTCTTCAGTTTTTTGTTTTTCTTTGGCGACATATGGGCAGCAAAAAAAGCCGAACACACAACAGAAATATTTTCAAGCTTTAATTGTATTCAGCACTTCCTTCTACTTCCTTCAAACTGCTACTGTTGCAATAAGAAACAAAAACCCTTAAGTTCCAGGCTGTTGTTTGTATTAACACCTGAGAAAAAAAGCCAGAACAATGAGGCTGAATTTCTCTGGATAAACAACTCTTGTTAGAACTTCTTAATTGCAATCTCTGCCGTCTAAAAACGTCCCTATCGTTTAGAAACTGCAGTTTTCTCTGTAAATCAGTTGCCTGATCTTTGGGACTCACCAGCAACTATCTGTGACTTAGAAAAGGACTGTGGGGTTTTGAACAATTGCATATCATTCATTCAAGATGTATGTTTTTCTTTTAGCAACATTTAACTGACCAAATGCCCCAACTGTCCTCATAACATTAAGTTGTGAAAATTGCGCTGTGAAAATGTTGTTCCAAGGCTGAAATATTAGTTATTAGCACTGTAAACTTGATCTGGAGTTAACACCACTTCCCTCTAGATCCGTTTTGGTCTCCACCAACGCCCCTGTTTGCTTAGTGAAATTGGTGGGATGGTGGGAACCAAAATTTTTTTAAATTAAATATTAAAATTAATATCTGACCTCTGAATAAGACAAAACCTGTCTGACTTACTAATAAGGCAAATGTGAATAAGAAACATGAAGTCAGCTGGACTCAAGCAAAAAGGCAGGAAATTAGAGATTTAACTCAAATTACACAGTTAAGTATAATGGGACATGAAGGCGCCTTTCATATTACATTACCCATAATAATTATGATAATAATGATAATGCTAACGTTTCTTCTCCCGCCACTGACACACTTATGCTAATAACCCTTAAAGTCAGTGGAGCCGAATATTGTTTATGTGCCTCCGGGCTTTAACTTCCAAATACTCTTTTCACACATGGCCTATTTGCTTGATAGAGGCCTGGATTTGAGGAGTGAATGAAGGGATAAATGTACTTTTAATAGAAAAAAAAGAAAAGAAAACTGAACCACACACACTCATGAGTCACGAGCCAAGACTTAAATGCCAATTTTCATTGTGAGAGAAACATAAATGTAGAGTAGTGCTCTGGAGCCCTGGAGCTTTGTGTTTGCAGCTTGTTGACATCTTGTCAGTTTACGGCAAGAAGATCCAAACATGACCAACGGGCCATGACTCACATTAGAGAAAGGAGAATTATCCACTGAGACCCGTACTTGTGGCATATGGCATTTATCAAAACAACCACGCCTTGTTTTCTGTAAAAAACCCACATACTGGCAGCATGTTGATGCTCTGTCTTTTCCCCCTGTGTTGATGTGTGTCAACTCTGTAGCTGTTTATTTTCTAGCCTGGCTATTGTGTAATGACAGTTGTGCACCAGTGGGACCAAAACATTGAGATGAGCTTATAGGTTTTGCAGTGGAGTTACAACTACAATTTTAAGTAGGGGTGTGAATCAGATTTAGGACGCACTACCTTTGGAAACAGTGTTGCCGGATATATGATAATTATCCTATTTAAACGATAATTTTAGGACCTATGCGACCGGTCAAGCATCCCTCTTTGATTTTACATTGTCTCAGATTAGTGGTGGCATGGATCCTACAAGAGGCTAGAAAAGAGACTCTGGTCCATGTTGACATGACTGCATCACATCCCACACATTTCTGCAGATCTGTCAGGTGCACGTTCATGCTGCCATTTTACCATCTCAAATGTGTTGTACTGAATTTATATCTGCTAAGGGGGGGACAACTGGAGTCCACTAAATCCATTGCTGTGTTCATGAAACCAATTTCAGACTTATCCATTGTCAAGCTTGAAGTGGACATAAGAAGATGGTTAACTGGGACCATATAGGGACAAACATACTTAGGATCAGCCAGTCATGGTTTGAGTATTGTTGCTAAGAGAATAAAATGTTCCTATACCTTGACGTCTTGGGTTGGCTGTGGCTCAGTAGGTAGAGCGGGTTGTCCACAAACTAGAGGGCCCTGGAACGTGCCACCTGCCGAAGCGTCCTTGCTGCATGGCACTGGTGGTGGTGAGTACCAATAGGTAGAAAAGCACAATACAAAACCATTCCCCATGTGTGGGGATTGTTAACACAAGATTGCCTATGTGGCTTCCTGAGGTTTGAGGTTGAAGCCAAATTCTGAAATCCTACCATTTGCAACCTCAGCAGAAATGGGATATCCATCAGACTCTAGTTCATGTCTTCCAGGCTGGATTACTGTAATGCATTACTGTCTGGCTGTCCAAATAGCTCTTTAAAAAGCCTCAGATTGATTCACAATGCAGCAGCAAGAGCACTGAAAGGCAATTAGCAAGAGAGATCATATTCCTCCGGTTTTACCGTCTCTTCATTGGCTCCCTTTAAAATCTAGAATAGAATTTAAAATCCTCCTCCTTACATACAAGGCCCTCATATGTTAAAGACCTCATTGTACCATATTATCTCAACAGATCACTTCGATCTCAAAGTGCAGGCCTACTTGTGGTTCCTTGAATTTCAAAAAGTAGAATGCGAGTTAGAGCCTTCAGCTATCAGGCTCCTCTCCTGTAGAACCAGCTCCCATGTGGGTTCGGGAGGCAGACACCCTTTCTACTTTTAAGGTCAGGCTTAAGACTTTCCTTTTTGAAGCTTATAGTTAGGCCTGGAATGAACCATCCCTTCGTTATGCTGCAATAGGCTGCTGGGAGACGATGCACTGAGCACATGTCCTCTACTCTCTTCTCTCGCACACCAAGTTCCTGTCCTCTAATTTCTTTTCTCTGGCACCAAGCTCCTGTCTTACTCTCTATTACTAGTCAGGCATTTTTTATCTTTAGTGATGGCAAATAATGTAAGTAATTTTTATGTTCAGGAACATTTTTGTCTCAGAGTAAACCACACCACATCCATTTAAGCCAGTCAGTGTAAAACATTACACTCTTTCAAAGCCAGTGTGTCACAGATGAGTTTATTTTAAGCAATGGGACAAAAAAAAAAACAACAAAAAAAAAAGCTCAGTTCTGTGGCCAATTTCCCAAAACTGCAACTGCCAGATGAAGGTGAACAAGTCACAAAAACATTTGTGTGCTTCATATTGTGGAGTTGATCTCCAGCTCAGACTGAGACGGAAGACATTGTTTGTCTTCCAAGTAATTACTCGTCTTTAGACTGTGAATTCCCCGCTTCCCCTTCTCTTATTCTTTTGTCAGTTGCTCCGTCCAAAACAATTTGGTGTAATTCTGTGCGCACGCGTCCCGCTGTGAGAAAACTGGGATACAACGAGGGGTACCGAAGTCTATCCAAAAGTTTCCCGCTGAGATCGAAATTAGCATCCTTACGCCCACACACACACTTGTTTTTGTGTGTGTGTGTGTCTGCATTCCTCAGAGCCTTTAAAATGGAAAGTACTTCTTGAGAAGAGAAATGCGCTCCATCCCTCAAATGAGTGTTTGTTGGTAATTAAAACTGAGGCTATAAAAGCAAAGTCATGTTGGTGATGCATTTGCTCTCCCTGTGTTTCTATTTCAGGCACTGGACTGTGTTTGTATGCATAGGCAAGCATGGCAGTGGAGGAATTTCAGATAGCCTAAGGGAGAGTCTGACAGCTGTATTTGTGGTTGGCTTGTCTTCTTTGGAGTAAGACCAAGGGCAGTATACAATGAAGGACCATGCATCACCACACTGACAATAAAGAATCTTGAAGCTTAAATTTTGAATCTTGCGACCAGAATCGACCCAGCACTGATGGGGATATGGAGACTAGGTATGGAGGTCCCGCTACAGGGATCAACAGAGCATGAAATGGAAGGATTCCCTTTACAAACAGATAGATAGATAGAATACAATCTACAAGTATATATACAATATACAGAAATGTGTAAAAGCAGTATACAAACTACACAGACAAAACACAATTGATAATACAACAATATGAACATAAAGATATGTGGTAGTATATATCTCACTATAGACTGTACATGATATCTATATATCTATAAGATATGTAGTTGTAAGATACAATGCACCACTTTACGCTTTGCAGCCCACATCAGGTTGGTCTGTGCAAAATGTGCATACAGTAAATGCCGTGGCATGGAGCCCTAAAATTCATAAGACCGCACAAATGCAATCAGTTGACACCACAGACTGCAGAAAACTGGACGCCATGACAGCTCTTCAAAAATGACTGGCTGCACTATAGCTCTTAAGCTCCACCTCCTCCACGTTAGTTGATGGGATTGGGCCAAACTAAAACGCTAAAATAAACATCAAATACATTTCTTTTTTTAATGATGGCTTCTGTCATTTTTGGGTGGTTAATATAATACTGATGTATGTTCAAGTGTCCAAGTTTTGTTTTAGTTATTTGACAAACAGGATGTGACATCATAATGACTACAAGTTGCCATGCCAACCGCTCTGTGAAGCGTTCTGGTAGGGCCGTGAGAGTTTGGCCAATGTAAGGAAGTAGGGACGCATGGTCCATATCTATGTACAGTCTATGCTTTCAAACGGTTGATAGGCCTCAGAGAGACTTCGATGACCTCGATGTGACTTTGTGATGATTGACAGTTGCCACTGACAACTGCTCCTTGAAGTAGCCTCGCAGAAGCATTAGAGTAGGAAAATAATTAAGTGCAGTGTGTAATCCAACATTTCTTTGTAACTTGTGGAGGTAGACTAGAGCGCAGCAGTAGCCTCAGGTTCATCTTCATTTGCGGAACCGTTGTCATCTGAACTGTCAAGTATCAAAGACAATGCTGCTCTGCATTAAACCTTTACCCCAGGTGCTACTTACAACTCTCAACATGAGGTCAAATTTGAAATCACTACTCATGCAGCATATTATTAATTTAAAGATAGTGTATTCTCAACACTTCTTAAGTCTTAATAGAAAGTACTGATCTGATGACAAACAGCCACAATCATAACAGCCCTCATTCTGGCCAATCACAATTAAGTTTGTATTCATTTACTGTTTACTTATACTTTACTATAGTGGGCACAAGTGATGTTCCATGTTACGCCATGCAGTCATACTTTGTCTGCTTAATTCTGCCCATATCAGCATCTCATGATTCCTTGTTTATGCACACTTAACACTTTCACACACAACTTACATGCACAACAGTAACATGTATCTCGTACGGCTGTAGGACGAATAGAAAAGATCATCATATAAGATAGATTCTTGTCCTCCATCGTCACTTTTTAGTTCAGTAAACACAGTATTTCATTGAACGCAGTCATTCGTGGGTAATAACCCAGCGTTCATTTCAATTTCTTTGAAGATTAGAGTGCCCAGTTCTTTCATTTCAGTCATAAACGCATTCTATTTTGTATCTAATACAGAAAATTGCTGAATAAAGTACATCTAATGCAAATGGACAGCTACTCTTTTTTTTTTTTTTTTTTTTTATCACTGTGAATTTTATCCACAGGGGTGTTTGCCGCTCCAGTGTGCCTTTGCCCGGTGCATTCATCCCTCCTGCTCTTTTCTTATCCTCCATGTCTTCTGCAGAATGGCAAATTAAGGATTTGGGAGGATTTCTTACTCCCTTCTCTGAAAAAGCCCAATGACAGACAAAAGGCAAGTGGCGTAGTAATAATTCTGTCACACAGGCCGCAGCTGGCTCGTCTACTCATGCCTGTGAAAGTTTCTGAGGTCATGGCTGCAGAGAATTTTTCGGTTTTAGTCGTGTAGGTGAAAGCCGTAGACATAAAAAGTTGAGGTCTGGTCTCAGTAGCTGTTTCCATCTCCATCTTTTCCTGCCACACTTTCTTTTGCTTTCCCCTCCAACTCCCCTTCAAACCTCCACAGCATCTATTTTGCCCTCCTTCCTCATCTCCATGCTCTCTCTTCCCCTTGTAAACAAATTCTGGTGTAGAAGAAAGTCACAGCACATACGGGAACGGCGGCGCAAACCACAGTTGGCTGTGGCTTAACTCACTTTACATAATTGTTCCCTGTAAAGGCATTCCTAACGTTGGGGTTTAAGCACTGAAACACTTTTTTAGAGAAAGAAAAGGGTGCTGTGGCTGTCGGCAGCCATTCTGACGATGAAGATGGAGAGGAGGAGAAAGAGGCAGAGACGGGGGAACAGGGAAAGGGAAAGCGAGCGAGTCAGCTATCCAGAACTCAAGTGCAATTGAACTTCTCACCAACACGTTTTAGCTCTTAGGCTTCGTTAAGCTACGTTGCGCAGGCTTCAAATGATTTAGCAGACGCAACAGGATGAATGACCTGCGCTTCACTGCGGGGTGCGCTTGCTAAGCCTGCTTCACACTCACAGTTTCTGGCATAAACAGGAAAAAACAAAACGTAGTCTGGAACTGGAACTGTTCCATCCACTACACCCCGATTCATTCACATTTTCAATTATCTCGCCATCATCGGGGCGTTGTTGGAGGTTCTCAGCCTGCTGATGAGTCACGTACTGGTGAATCACTGTTGATACTACCGGTGTGAGGTACAAAAACAAAGAAAGCTTTGATTCAGCCATTCTGTCCGACTGCACCAGTGGATTCACAATACATTCTTTCCTTGTTAAAAGTCTATTAACCCTTTACGGTGCGAGGAACCATATTTGGCAACTTCCATAGACATTTAAAATTGCGTCCCTGTGCCTCTCAGTGAGGGACGTAAGCGAATTCACAATAAGGGAATGTCAAGGCAGCATTCTGCATTCTTAGGTCAAATGTGATCTGCAATGTCCACCTCTGCATGAACGCTGCGCGTAACTGCTTTATTAGGTAGCAGGAAGAAGTGGCCTGATGTTGTCTAATGGGATAATGTGAATGTTGACAAGTGCCTGAATCAGCACTTATGTTCGAAGGGTTAAAAGACGGAATGTCAGAAACAATCATAATCTGACAACTCAATGATAAATCGTAGGCTCCTGAGCTATCAACCTTGATTGTAGTGCTTGTAGGCTTCTGTTGTGTGAACTTAACATGGTACCTTGGACTAAAAACGGACGGTACCGTGGACGAAGGCAGCGCAAATCTGCGCTTTTATAGGGCACTCATTGAAATACTTTTCAATTTCAACCCTAGAGTGTTATTGTAGTGCATAAGAAAAATCAACGTCAATGAAGTTATCATAAATGGTTCTTTGGCCTTAAGTGGTAAACGAATGTAAACATGTATTTTAGAGCATTAGAGCATAAGTGCTGATTCAGGCACTTGTCAACATACACATTATCACATTCATTAGGACACTGCTGCGTTGTACCTAAAGCAAACGAATGCGACATCCGTGACTCATCTCATCCGAGCACATGCATGTCATTAAATCGTAGGCTCCTGAGCTATTAACCTTGATTGTAGCGCTTGTAGGCTTGCGTTACCCTGAACTGAACATGGTACCTCGGACTAAAAACAGACGGAACGTACCACTTTAGTGAAGACAGTGCAAACCGGCGTTTAACGGTCGGTCACTGACAGCAAACGAATGCCACGTCCGTGACTCATCTCGTCCAAACACATGCGTGTCATTCGGTGCACCTCGCACTTTATTACTGTGTATTTAGGGCACGCAAAGGAGGCTGAAGTGCAGTTACAGTTGGGGCTCTTCTGAACTGACAGACTGCGACTAAACTGTTCTCTCTTTCTAATGGCACAGACAAATACAGGACTTCACAGGCTGGAAACTTGTCAACTTCCTGGAATTGGTATCCCTAATTTTCACAAGCTGAGCAGGCAGAAGTTTGTATTTGTTTATTTATTGCATATTTATCTTACTGTATTTAGTGCAAATGATGATGTCCACATTCATGTACTTCACCTGATGGCATTCTCACTCTGCAGTGCCGACAGAACACACGCTCATTAGCTAGTGGCTAGCAGGGTTCATTTGTTTAAATAAGGAATGGCTAAAAATGATAAAGCACTGTTGTCAGGGCAATGGCAGACAGGGTAGAAAGTGTTCGTCACTGGCAACAGACGCATTAAAATAAAATGCAAAAAAAAAAAATCTACATGTTCATGGTGCCCAGATAATGTGCAGATAGAGACCAACAGGCATGGCGAGAGGTCAGCGATAAGGTCAGAGAGACAGGAGTGGGCGAGTTGGGAAGAAAGGCAGAGGAGAGGTCAGCGGGAGACAGCAAGCAAGTGAGCAAGTGAAGAAAAGAGAGACAGAAGGGAAAAGGGACAGTGTAGGAGGAGGAGATGAAGGAGGAAGGTCAGTGATGAACTGGCAGACAGGCTGCCAGACTCCCCACGGCTCTGAAACACTGACTCACACACACCGATGGACTGGCTGAATGGATAAGAGGGTGGGGGGGCGGGGGGGTGGAAGGAGGAATAGATGGCGCGGCGACAGGATAGGAGGGATGGCTGCCAACCCACAGAGTCAGAGCAGCAGGTTTTGCAGTCATTGGGCAGAAATTAGTGTGAGGCTACTGTAGACAACAGAGTGGACAATAGAGATGTAGGGCAGACGTGACTGCTCCTAATATGACTTGAGTTTAGTGAGAGCATAACTTTAACTGCATAAATTGATTTAATTATACATTTGAACAATGGAAACACAATAAGCATCATTTACCTCAGGTCAGCTTTGACCTGTTGTAGCTTTTAAGGAGGAGCTGGGTTGAATAAAACAGTCCACAATTAATAATGCAAAACAGTTTATGCATTTACACTTGTCAGCCATAAAATTATGACCTATGTCTGTGAAGGTTCTCAGTCATCCAGGTCATGGTACATCCAACAAAGGTTCAAAAAAGGCAACTGGACTTGTAGAGTTTTTTGAGAAGACGTTTCACCACTCATCTGAGTAGTTTCTTCAGTTCTTCCCACCAGTCCCCTAGAACTGAAGAAGCTACTCGGATGAGTGGTGAAACGTCTTCTCAAAAAACTCTACAAGTCCAGTTGCCTTTTTTGAACCTTTGTTGGATAGACCTATGTCCTAATATTGTGTAGGTCTCCCTTGTGCCTCCAAAACAGTTGTGACTATGTCCAGAGCATGGACATGGGCCTTCTGAGGGTGTCCTGGTCCTGTGGAGTCTGGCAACAGAGTGTTGTTAGTGGGGGCCTTTGGGTCCTATGGGTTAAGGGGAGGGGCCTATTAGGATGCAATTGAACAGGTGAATTTGGAGGCTAGGTCAACACCTTCTGCTGTTCTTCTTGTTTTTTTGAGTTGTTCCGAAATCGTTTTTGTGTTGCGGATGTCATTGCTGTGGGGTGGGGCTGCCTGGTCTGGTCTAGGTGGGTGCTACATGTCTAAGTAACATCCACATAAATGCCAGGTCCAAACGTTTGAGAACATTGTATTGTCACAAGATGGTTTTAATGTTGTGGCTGCCCTCCATCTACCCTGACCACCTCCCTATGAACTCAAAACATTGCCCCACAGGTGTGCAGTTATTGCTCCATTTGTATAATGATTCAGCCCCTTGTGATCTCACCTGGTAGATGGCGGTAGCTGATATCGAAACATCCTGAATATTCAGTGTCTGACCTCAGATCTGCAGTAACGCCGTGTAGTGTAGGACTCTTGTCCTTAGCCCTGAGCCTGCTGACCTTTTCGCTTCAAATGCGTAGCATGACACATGGCATGTGCTGGAAGTGGTGTGCTATTTATATGCAATCCAGGTCTCCAGTCCATCATAGGGCAACCAACCCCATTTATTTTATGAACCTCTAAATGATCACCATATTGCTTTTTTTTTTTAACATCCAGCAGTGGCCAAAAAAAAAAAAAGAATAGTGTTTGGATATGTGGTTATAGTTTCATGGAGGTCCACACAACTCAAATGGCAGAGAGCTTATTCAGAAGCAGGCGGATTATTCATTGAAGCATCCCAGCGTCGATGCCTGACCTCAGGTCTGCAATTACTGATTCAATCATATTCCAAAGTCTCCAAAAGTCTATTTGCTGTACTACTTGTAGTGAAACTGTCAATTTGTTTGATAATTAGGCTCATTTGTGGTACAAAGGCATTTACTAATTAACTGTTTACATGCTACAGTGTGCTCTGTAGCTTGAATAATCAATGGCATTGCAGGCAGCTTGTTAACCTATGGATGTCTCGTGAACCGTGGCGAGGTGAGGTGACTCCAGCGCTCTCAGGTTGCTTGGGTCTAAACCGGGGCCTGTGCCACTTCGCCACTTCGTAGAAGCTATTTTAAGAGTAGTTCTTTTTCATTTAATCACACGACTGAGTGTTATTTACTTATAGGTTACTATTGTGCCTTCCAGGAAAAACAACAAAACATGCAAATTAATGGCCTATCATGTCTTCTGTTGTGTGAGCGCGTCTCTTTAACTACAGGGTTAATTGAGCCTTTTATCTTTCCAATGTTTCTTTTTTCCTATTCTGTATCACATACTTTTCTGTTGACTAAAGGTTTTAAAGATTCAAAATGAGATATAATTATTAATTAATGCCACTTTACTATGCATGCATATGATGAGGTGTTTTTTATTTTTTTTTGGGTTTTGGCAAGTGTCAGTATAGTCCATAACCTAGAAACCCTTAATCTCCTCAACATTCATCTTGGACAGCGGCCCTGCCAGATCAAAGCGTTCCTCTAAACCCCTGTTGCAGTCTGAATATTCATAGCCATACATTAAGATAGCAGAGCGGGCATGTTCAGCTGGCTGCATGTTCAAAGTGGAGTCTGATGACTGATCGCCTGTAGACTCGCAGCCCCCGTACTTGACGATATTATTTAAAAAAAGGGAGGTTACGCACATGCCAGTGAAAAAAAGAAAAAAAACGTACTTACCTATGAAAGCTTTAAGTGCAATACAAAAAGAGGACAGAGCAAAAAATTGACAGGGTGTAGTTAAAACAGCTCCCCAGGCACCTTGTATGGCTGCACCAAGTTTTCATGTGGGGGCCTGTACAGACTGTGGCAACAAATTTCCTTAAAGGACAATAAAGAATCAACAACAAGGATACATACAAATATATTTATACCTTCAAAACTCCATATTGCTCCATATTGGTGCAGTAGAAGGTAACACCTTTATTAGGCGTACAGTTGTTTACATCCCCTGCTCTTCTTCATCTTAATGTCTACATGATATCAAGGAATTGCATATAAATACCACACCTGTCCCAGCACATGTCACGCTACACATTTGAAGCGGTAGGTCAGGCTCAGAGCTAAGGACAAACGTAGGCATTCCCTCATCCGGACTACAAGGCGTGAAATTGCATATGTTACCTATCATATGTTACATGACACAAGGGCCGTCTCAATCCTCTTATCTCGACCTCGTCCCCACGTCTCTCTCCCCCTTCCTCTCCCTTTTTCCCCACCCATTTGCCCCCCCGCCTCTTGGTTCTCACCCACTCACTCACACACCCAGCCAGGCTGTGCAACGTGCATCATCGAGGGATATTTTCATCTTCCACCCGGCTCGGCGCGGCCTCCCCTGGGCAAGGAGACGTGCCACAGGTCCCGGCGGCCGAACGCCCACACACAAATGAGGGTGGAAGTGGATCCCTGCATATTTACTTATCTAAAATATGACTGCTTTCAGGGATATTTGATCTCGCTTTCATTCCTTGATGTTGTTGTTTTTTTTTTTTTAATCTTAGATTTCTATCTTAGGTAAATATGCCTCCTTGTCTCCTTTTATTTTCAAGATTCATGGGGAATAAAACAGTCTGGAGTGTTTTTGATTTTCTACAAAAGCATCTGCATATCTTTGGCTTTAGGCATAGCGCTGTGTGTGTGTGTCCTTGTTATCAGCATCAGCCTTGATTAGCAGTTAGTGACAGGAGTAATTAGCAGTGTTTGTGTTTCAGCGCATCAGCGACGCCGGCTGCGATACAAACTAAGTATGATAACCCTGAATGAACCAGAGGTGGAGATAATACTTCTGACCTTTAAAAAGGCAATGAGTACGGGAGACTTTTGCGAGGTTCAAGAAAAGTTGCACTTGTTACGAAACATTTCGTCCGGCAGGGACGCGCGGCCGCGGGCTGGTGGCGCGTTTGTGTGTCCGACCAGCATCGCTGGCTCGTACCCCACGGGGATCAATTAAGTCTCATCTTATCTTGGCCGGCACCCCCACCCTCCAGCACCTCCGAAACATTTGAGGACGCTCTGGACCGGCCGCTGCTGTTGCTCATTCCAGATAAGAGTCAGTAAATGTCTTAGCCGCTAAGGAGAGAGAAGGGAATGTTACTTATATAGATAGGTTCATAAAAATCTAATTTTTAATTTGATTTACAAAAATTATCCTCCCGCCTCTCGCCCAATGACAGCTGGCATAGTCTCCAGCCCCCGTGTGACCCTCCAGATGACAAGCAGCAACAGAAAATGCACAGAGATCCACTCAAAGCTCAATGATTTGTTAATATCTTGGTAATAATAAGCAGGTTCAAGCCAAATATCCACATGATAGTGGCATTCATATCCAAATAACATGTCAGGAATTCAGCTGTTGCTCCTGCAAAGAGTTAAGAAGTAATGAGCATGTGGACTTCACTGTCTTTTCCTTATGTTTATTCTGTAATGAAGCTTAGGCGAAAGTTCCGTAAGGAAGATCTGTTCCCCTCTGGTGAATGTGGGCTCCATTTCCTTATCTCTTCCATTTTCCCACGCTGGCAAAAATCATTCTGTCCTCAATCGCTACGTCACTACTTCCATCCAATGAACTATTTATCCACCTCCTCTCAGCCAATCATTCCCTCGTCGCTGTGCTTTAAAGTCACCGTCATTCCGTTACTCCATCTGCAGGCTGTCCGTTGAGCAACCCTCCTCCTCCCCATCTCATTGTCACCTAAGAAGTCTTCATCCGAGGTGTCCTTTAGGCGAATAGCAACTTCCTCTTTATCTTCTTCATCGCCACCAGGGTCTAGACTCCAGTGGTCCTGTCCCTATCTACCTACATCATCTGAGATTCAACCGCCAAACTATTACCTTACTGGATGGATGTTTCCTCAATTAAAGTTCACCCTTCACCTGCTTGATCTCTCCTTACTGAACTTTAAGATGCATTTCCCTCTCGATTCCCTCATGAAAAAAAAGTGTCTTCACGTATTGATCAGGTGTTAGCAGTGATGATACAGATATGTACGTCTGATACGTTTCTGTACATGAGTGGACCAATGTTAATTTAATCAATTGTGGACTGGTCATGTGAAGGTAAGTGCAATCTGGAGCGTATTTTTAGACATCACATTTCCTGCCAACTTACTGTACACTGGTGACCACAGTGACTTCTACCGCAACCCACGTGAAATAACATGAGTGCTGTTCCTGGACGAGGTTGTATTTCTGGGATCACATTGCAAATGGGTTCCCGGCCAGTCATCGGTGGCCATTTTTAATGATTATATGTGGCAGGAACTGACTTCACTAAACAAGAATAGAAACAAATATTGGTGTCGAAAGCTGTCTTGATGACACCAAGCTGAATTGTTCAGAATTGTTCAAGGGAACTTTCTGTCGAATCATGTACACTTTGTTCAGCGTGTGTAGAGGTTATCCAAAAATCCTAGATACTTCAGCGATCCTCATGGTCTTTCTGAGTGAAAATAAGCAAGTCTAATGCTGTTTCTGTCTCTGAAATTACACCCTTGAGACATGGCATTGTCGTGAAACTAAACGTGACAGCATCACCTCAGCACCGTCAGCAGATGACTTCAGAGGTTGGGAAAACACTGCCGGGGAAGATCCTCTTATCTGTACAGCGCCGGGGCCAGGAGCAAGACATTGGCGGGGATTTGGACGAGGAACGCAGCCAGAGGAAGGAGCTGGGCCCTCGCCTTGCCTCGCCCGACGATAGAGCTTATGGTGGGAAGACAAAGGAGCCAGCACAGGATGGGAGAGGATACACCCAGCGGCCTCCAGCAGCCTAAGGGATTTAAAGACAGGAAGGTGGATGGGCTCCAGCTTGATGGCCTCCTCCAGCAGCTCTTGATCCATTGGGCCCTCTTTCACGGCTGACACTTGATCAATGTCCCTCCCCGCGTGGAGGTGGAGGCAGCAGGAGGGCGAGAGGACGGGTTTTGGCTCCGCTGACGGCAGTGGCAGAGAAACCGCCAGAGTATGTCCTTGCTGGCATTCACAAGAGGATGGAAATTCATTCACTCTCCTTGCTGTAATGGGATGGTGTTTGATGTCAGCAATTCAGATTTTACTTAAACAGGCATTAAGTAATCAATGACTTTAATCAACCTCTATTAGTAACCAAGAGGAGACAGAGCCATCAACATGAGCCTGGCACAGTTTTGACCGCTCAGTAATAGACCCAAATACTGATGTCATATTTTTACAATAGAGAGCAGGAACCTAGATAATTAAAACAGAAACATTACGGCGGAAACATCTAGTGAAAAGGCACAATGTAATTAGAAACCTTGCTTTATCAGTTGTTTTGGCAGTTTGCCCGTCGAACAATTTAAGCAAAAATAATGACTGTACTTTCTCTACTCAGCTGTGATCTCAAAGCGGTTGTCATGAGAAAATGGCATACCGGCGGCAAAAAATTATAATAATTTACACTGCTTTAGGATAACAGCTCTTTGTACAAATCACAGATAAGTAAATGTCAAGCTAACCCAAAAGCCAAAGGGCCAGTTTTAACAATGCAACAACGTGACCTTCCTCGTCATGAACAGAATTTTCTTTTACTCACTGATTAGTCAAGTCACAAAATGAAGTTTGGACGAAGAAACTGAGACGAAGGGAATGCACATGTATGTGAAACCAGCGGAAAAGTTGACGCCACAGAATCCTTCTTAAATCTGATAGCAAGAACATAATTGGCTGATTAACACTGCGGCAAAATCCAAATCTGAAAGCATAGACTATATATAAATATGGACAATGCGTCCCCACTTCCTTCCACTGGCCAAACTGATACTATATTCCCAGGGATAAGGACAGCACCATCTTGCGAGTTTGGAGGCAGATTCTGCGCAGTACGGTCCAAGAATGGAGCCACTCGCAATTTTGTTTGATTAATACCGCGCTTTGCTCTACCTCCACCAGTTACAAGGAATTGTAGGATTATGAACTGTGTTTATTGATTTTTTTTCCAACTCTCACGGTCCTACGGGACTGCTTCACAGAGCAGTTGGCATGGCAACTTGTAATCATGATGTCACATCCCGTTTCTTTAGTGCTAAATAACTAACTAAAACAAAATGCATCAGAGAAAATGGACACTTGGGTATGTATCAGCATTATATTAACTATCAAAATTGATAGAAACCATCCTTGAAAAAAGTATTTGATGTGTACTTAAGTTTTAGTTTGGCTCAAGGGAGGAGCTGTTCCGTTGTTCATCTTTATACTGTCTATATTTCAAAGCCTTGACCATGAATACAGTATATGGCTCCTGGCTCTTTGTCTGGTCCACAGCCATTTCTCCTTCAACTTGTTAGTCAGCTTTGCAGGCCCTATCCTACTTCCTCTTTGAATGAGATTCCCTCTCTTTTACACTGTCCCCTTTATCCTATCCCTATGTACGTTAATGGGGAATGAGCCATTACTCCAATTTCAGCAGTCACGGAGACATAAAAACTGCATGTATAAGTACCAGTAAAATCTGACACAGAGCACTTAGAAAAGTTTTGTGACTTGGGTCCCTTCAGTATTCATTATGGTCATGGCTTCACTGGTTTATGGTGCATCGTGGATAGACATGATTTTTGGGTACAATAACGTCTTTGTTCGTACTCTACCTTTTGACCTGCTCATCCAATGACACTTTAAATTGTAGTGTGTCATGGTTTTTGTTCAACAGGCCTGATTGCGGTAATTTAACACCTCAGCGGACACCCCGATCTCCAGGAAGAGTTAATGAAAACGGATACAGAATATCTTTTACAGAGGCGCGGTTTGTAGGGTGATAGCAACAGCTTTGAAGCCAAAGCGTGCGACGCAAATCTTAAAGAAACAACCTTTAAGAAGACTGTTGTAACTCAGTGGCCTATTTTCACTCGACTTCCAAGGTGTTTATAATGAGGCAAAGTGTGATTTCAATCAAAGCACAGCACAGTGGCTCTCCTCATTCTTTCCATAAGAAGCTTTCATGTATTGACAACCGTTTCATCATTTTCTGTTAAAATATAATCCGCCACAGCATAATTAAAAAACCTTTACAAAAACGCGTCCAGTATTTCCAGTGCGATGAAGGAATTGTCAGTCAAATGGCAAACTATCGTATATTTTCCCTTTGATATCGTATAGGGCCCGAAACTATCGCATAAATATGATAATTATCATATATCTGGCAACGCTGTCCTACAAATCATCTGTGGAATTGAATTTGTTTACAACCAAATAGCTCTGATTGGTTTTAGGACCATTCAATTGCATGCAGAGGTTTTATCTTCTTTTTTTGTATTGCTAGAGATACACCTCCTAATGAAATCCGAGCCGAGCTGGAAAAGAACCGTAATGTGCACAATTTTGAAGCTTAAACTTCTAAACTATCCACCTCTCTTATTAGATTGTATGCCTTTGCTAATACTCTATTTGTTTTCTCCGAGGAACTGTTGCTGCTGCATGGTAAGAAGGATTCTCAGCTTGTTTCCTGTCTGAGCTGCGGGTGGGGTGCCAACTTTGTCTTGATTTAGAAAATAGAGGTGCAACTTGGGAAGCTGGTCAAAAAATAATATATATATATATATATTTTTTATAGCCTGCAGCAGACTGACTATTTCTTTTCCAGATCTTAGAGCATATGAGAATTACTTCGGAATGACACTAATTGCTTTTAAAAGACAGCCTTGTCTTTTCAAACGTCGTCAGTTAATTATTATTATTATTTTATTTTATTTGAGAAAGTGATCCTCTGTGACCTTACATGGATGCTCAGACATAAGAGACACCAACCAAGTGTTGGCCACGGCTGTGAACATGGCAAGTTGTTCATTCAGGGCTGAATTTTTTTTAAAATTTTAAAACAGTAAAAGGTGTAATAAGGGGTAATGTTATCCTAAATAAAACCCCAAAATTAAGTACTGAAGAATACAATAGCCATTAAAAAACTGACTCGATGCAATCAGTGAAGGAACGCCCAACAGTTTACAAAGCCTTTCCTGTATGTTGTCCCCTTACCTTATTACTGTGAAATATCATAAAATGTATTCGTTAGACTGATATAAAAGCACAACAGTGCCCTTTTTTTCCTCTCTGACACCCTCACCACACAACTGACTACAACTGATAATGTGCAGAGAGTGTTACTGCAGCCAGGACATAACCAGACCCATTTTTTTTTTTTTTTTTTTTTAATATCAAAAGAAATGAAAAGGAGACATTTTTACCTGTAGTTCTGTGGGAACCTACAGAGAAGGGTACACTTGGAATGTGTGATGGCTTCCATGCACTTGCCATAAATGTCAGAAATGTCAGGATAGAGCAGATAGGAGGACTTGACTAACACCTGGTGACCATCTCTAGTGGAAAAACAACTCCATATATGGCACATATGTTGAACCTTGCCCTTCCTCTGTTTAGATGTACCTATAAGTATTTCTGATCCTCTGTAAAAGCCAGAGACACAGCAGGCTCTGGGCCTCTCACCATCTTCCTTCCTGCAATAAAACCGTAAAAGAAACTGAATGCATCCAGTCTCTCTGTTTCTCACCAGAATCTGTGTCTGTACTGAAGGAAACTGAAGACTTAAGTTTTCACAACCAGCCACAATGAGACAGTTTTGCATGTAATAAGTCTGCCAAACACTAATTTAAGGGTGCCAGTGCGAGTGTTGCAATGCTTAAGATTGCAGAGTTATAGTGTTTATGCAGTATACGGCTGCCTGGATGTGTGATGTATGTGTGTTTGAGCAGCTCTCCGGTAATCCTCTCCCATAGATTGCAGAGAAGTTATCTTTTTTTCTGACAGCAGAAAGGCCCAGCAGAGGGAGGAAGTGTTCTAAATTCTAATCTCTCAATGGTTTGTCGATAACGCTGCTGGCTGTTTCCCAGGCCATTCAGCTCATAGCTCTGTCGATTGGGTAAACCCACGCTGCCCATCATGCACAAAAAGAATGAGGAGCATACAAGCATTAGATGATTATTATTTTTTTTTTTTACATGTATCACTATCAGAATCTTATTTATTGCCACTTACACCGATCTGCCACAACATTAAAACCACTGTCAGGCGAAGTAAATAGCATTGACCATCTTGCGACAATGCAATGTTCTGCTGGGAAACTTTTGGACCTGGCATTCATGTGGATGTCAGACATGTACCACCCACCTGGACCAGATCAGACACCCCCACCCCAATGGCATGCAAGGCATTAGCAATATGTCCCCTTCAATCCATGACTTTGTTAATATCTTTTTTGCAAGCAGTATTATACAATAAATAGATGAAGACCACGCAAGTAAGAGCTCAAAAAGTGGAGCACTAACCATTTTGCATCTTATTAAAAGAATCCTGCAAAGCAATAAAAACTGTTTTGAATACCTTTGACGGTGGTGTTTGTGCTTGTAGGAGTACGGTGGTGGGCCACCCACTCTGCTAAACACTTAACAGAGAGCTTTTAGTCGAAATGCACCAGTACAATGGAAATGAGGGGTTATGGACGAGGGCAGAATTGCGCTTGAAGGCGCACTTGGCAACTTTTTGTCGGGAGATGTCTTCAATTTTTACAAGTTTAATTGTCTTACTTGCATCATGTAGAAATGATTAAAGCAGGGGGCTGTGCTCTTTGTCTGGAAAAATGTTCCTTCTAAATGGCAGGTGGGTGAGGGCAAGAGCTTAAATTTCTGCCTGAAAAGTGTGAGTGGGCTTCACACCAAGTGTTTGTCGGACAGTCAAACGACGAAAAAAAAACTGTCTACCCACACCTATCCACCATCGATCTAGCAGAGAGCACCCTCTATATCCTCATTTGCACACTTCGTAGACACTACAGAATTTGAATTTAAAGTCAGTTTATATGGAAACCTTTAAACATTTTGAGCTTGCATCTTTAAAGAAACCATAATCCTGAATATAGTCCCTAATTCCTCCAGGGAAGATGGTCAAATGGGTAAGAAGGGCCACTGCCCTGGGTTTACTACACGTGATCAGGATTTACATAAACTGAATCACTGAAAAGTGGAGGACAACGTTGGCAATGCATGATTCTCAACTCAGTATATAAAATAACTTGTCTTCCCAGCGGAAGGGAGATAGAGCATTATCTTCCTCACGAGACCCCCTTTTAAGCTGTGATAATATAGGTCCAACATTTCCTTATATTCATTTTCCAAAAAGAGAACCACGACTCAAGGGGAAATCTGCAGCCAAACCTGACCCAATTACACTCAGTTAATAAGGAAGTTGTTGCAAATAGAGTCTGTATTTCAAAGAACCCCACTGGGTTTTGGTCATCATAGAGGAAACAAGACCCAATCAACCTAATTAGGATTTGGACATCCACACTCAGGTATCAGGTTGGTGAATCCAACACAGTGTTGTGAACCTACAAACTTCCTTTCTCTTTTTTTTTTTTTTTTGATTTGATTTTTATAGTTAATCCTACTTCATCTTTATGTTAACATAACACATCCTAACTTCTAACCCTCCTTGTAAATTAATTACTAATTCATAAAGGTATATTTTGTTGTTTCTTCATGACATGTTTTGCTGGCATTGACTTCTTTGTCAAGGGTACCCTTACTGAAGTGTTAAGCACTAACAGTCCTTGTAGACAACTGGCAGGGCTCAAGTGTTCAGGCACAAAAACAAGACTTCAATGAGCAAAGCTTAACAAAAGCTGGAGCGGCGTTCTAAAAAGGAACAAAAGAGTCTAACGGAGCATGCTGGCGAGTAAGCTGAAGCGTGGGTTGCACCTGTAGCAAACCGGAGAAGGCCGGTATGTAAGAAACCTCCAAAAAAAACTACTAAACAATGATAGCTGGTTCACAGGTAACTAAAGAAGTGGCAAACGAGTGGGAGACTAGAAAGTAGTGCACAGTTTGATTGGATGATGAGAGGCAGGTGAGATAGCAGCCCCAGCCCCAGCCCCAGCATAATGACCAGCAGCAGCTCTATTCCGCACACCTGAGGCGAAAAGGAGACAGACAAAAAAAAAAAAAAAAACGATCCATAGAGGGGGACAAGTTGTCTCTTAACACTGTGGGTCAATTGTTTTAAGGTTTCTCTTCTTTGGGTCATGTACACATGCCCAAGGATGTACATGGACACAGCATAGAGGTGTGATTATCCACTTTTCTGCCAACAATTTCACACTTTTCTACTGTTTGACATTTGTGGGGATTGGTAGACCATAAAAGGCAGCAATCCACCAAGCATGAACGGAAACAATGCACATTTGTAAGACTTCGATCAGTCACATGCTGAAATGTAAAACTTGAACTATTAGCCTATTTTATTTGCTACAGTTGGTTTCTGCTTTGCCCGAACTAGATTGACTGGAATTGAGTTGAAGACATGCAGGGGGCAACTCGTTTAGCAAGATTTCAGAAATTCCTATGGTGTTTCAGACTGTGAATGCAACACTGCACGTAACCTCCGTGTTTTGAAGCTCTGCCAGCAGTAGTGCCATGATAACGAGTTAAAATTTGTCATTTTCAACTCTGAAACACGGAATTGACAATGAAAACCATCGATTTAACCCTGTCTGGACTGACAAATACTTTTTTATTTTATCATCAAATTAGCCAAACCTATGTGTTTAATTTGCCATGAGTGCGTTGGGGTACTAAAAGATTTTTATCCAGGTTCAGATATGGCCAGAAACAGTTATTGCTACAGCTGTGCACATATTTCTACGACCTCGGGTTCTGTTCTATTACAGCTCTGTTATTGTGTTTATTTGCACCATTTGATGTGCTGTTGATCAAATTTAAAAGGGAGACTATGGGGAAAAAAGTGCATACTTTTCATCACATGGATCTGTTCTATTTTGAAATTTGACATTACCAGCTCTGGCCCAGCTACATTTCTTGATTTTAAAATTAAGTCCAACTGAATTTGTAATTGAATAGCCCTGTTGCAGGCTGTACCACCCCTTCCCGACTATACACAATGGCAGAATTTAATCTGAACAAATAGGGCCAATACCCCCTCCAGAATAAATAAAAATAAACTGAGGCAGTTAGCGGAGAATGTTGGATAAACTGTGCTGAACTGTGGGATGACAGGTCATTCTCTCCTTGGACTCCAGACAAAACCTTTACAACACATCCATTATCACTTGGGTGTCCCTGGTGGCAAAAGCCAAGCAGGGATGGAACGTAAGAGGATGTTCACTCAGACACTCACACTATAAGAATTATGAGCTTGGAAGCGCGAGCAGACACACTAATGCAGCAGAAGAAGAGTATCTGTTTTAAAAGCACATGTATCTGGAAGTCATAAACGACTCTGGAGCCGTATCTTTCAAGTTAATGCTACGAGGGAACATGCCAAACCTTTTTTTTTTCCCTTTAATTTTTCAAACACTTATTTCATTATGACCCCTCAGGCAATAATCCTCAAACATTACATATCTCTGAGGTGAGTATTCCACATCACTTTTCAGCCATTTAGATATAAGTCGCCTAGTTAAACTGCAAATCTGCGTAACCCGAAGGTGCTTCTGCCAGTAGTTTTCTGCACATGTTATAGAACTGATTTAGTTTTAGCTTGTAGCCAGACAGAAATATCTCAACGGCTATTTGACGGATTTTCATGAAATGTCGTACAGGTAATTATGGCGCTAACAGAATGGCTTCTTATAAATAATGATCATAGCGTAAAATGTTGCTGTAAGACAGGGTACACATTTGCATAGCACACGGAGGAAGAATCTAAAAGGGAAGGGGCTTTATTCTTCACCTTGTGTCCTGAGAATTTAGAGGTTACACAAAATATCTACCAAACGCATCAACAAGTTGCAAAGCCCTTCGTCAGTCCTTTAGTTCTTTTCTCTGCTGTGGAGAAGATGTACTGAACCTTGACTGCAATTCTCAGGTACATCATGTTATATGCCGTTGTTGTTATTCCCCTCCTCCCCCATCTTCTTGTGAGTGTCTCCAGCCTGGAGCTGCATGTTTCTAACCTGCAGAGCTCCATACACTGGTAATGCATAACGTTATGACCACCTTCCTAATATTGTGAAGGCCTCCCTTGTGCCTCCAAAACAGTTGGGACTCAGCAGAGAATGGGGGCTTTTGTTTCCTGTGGGTTGAGGGGAGGGGCCTCTGTGGTTCAATCTTGTTCCAGTGCATCCCATGGACACTTGATCTAGGGAATTTGGAGGCCAGGTCAACACCTTGTGATGTCCTTCATGTTTTTTGAGCTTGGTCCTAAACCATTTTGTGTGTGTGCCTGTGTGAGGCTGAATACCAGGTCCAAAGGTTTTGAATAGTGTGGAAAATATTCAAATGAGAAAAGAAATATATCCATACCACTGCTGCGTAGGATGAGAGAATCCCCTACACATTCTGTACATACAGTAGATTATCTCTTTCACCATCTGTACATGTTGTACCATGACATCTATGTGTTAATTAATCATAACCATCCTCCTCCTCAGCCACTGCATCTAAAGCAGACCTGGCATCTAATACCATATAATTACTAAGCCCCCGTTAACATCTGCTCCTGTCACTGCATACAGTATTTGTTCACACCGTTATTTATCATCATGTACATGGGTATCATCTTAACGCATTGATGTGCAGTTCAAACACAGTGGCCTTAACACAAAGTCAAAAATGATTTTTTCCCAACACGGTGCCGTCCCCACCTCGGCGCACACTGGCTACTGCTATGGCCTTTCTGGTCATTAGAAATGTTATTGTGCCTTCTTGCGATAAAAGAACCCACTCTGGAAAACAAAGAATGCCATTTTCTATGCTAAATATATTTTACACTCCACTAGCTCTCAATTTGGCTCAGCGGTTCACAGTTTGCAATACATTCAGCCTGAAAAGGAAACAAATGTTTATGAGTTGATCAGAAATACAAACTTTGAGTTCAGATAAAACCGTATTGTTTTCTATCCAGCCCAGTAGTTCAGTAAATCTTACAGACAATGGTTACAATGAATGTCTCTTCAATTCAGTCTGCTGCGGCTATGCCATAAATAGTTTCCATGTGTCTGAAACCATTCAGTGTTTAGCATGTAGTGCCCTACATGTACTGAGAATTAAGAGGAAATGTCTTCAAAAAACTATAGTTTCGAAGTGCTTTGCTTTAACGTATTTGGAAATACCATGACTTGGATAACGGAGAACCTTCACAGACGTACTCTTACTCTTCACTCTGATGGCTTTCTGACTACACACATTTTTTTACAGCAGCAACCCAACGGGGCTAGTGATTCCTCGTTAGCCAACACCACTTACTGTGCGTAAACTAGTTATTTAGCCAGCAGCTACGCCACACAGTCTGAGTACTTACTTTAGAAGCAACAACATGAGTTGACACAAAGCTGTTACCTCTGGTTGGAGAACATAGGAGCAACACTGCATTTGGTATTGGTACCACAACCACAACAGGGGTTGACCGTTGCCAAAACAGCACACACTGAACAACCTAGTTTTTTTTGGGTTGGTAATTAGGTCCAGGTCAAAGAGTTTTTTATTGTCATTTGAACCATGTACAGTATAGCAGGTACAGTCCATAGTGAGATAAGAGAACGTTCCTCCAGGAAAATGGAGCTACATCAAGACATAGGACTGAGCGTGAAGTGTGTATTTGCAAGCTGATGCAGACAATACAAAATGGTGCAACCACTACGAATGGTGCAGACAGTGCAAAGATAAACAGTGCAAATGGTGCAGACAAACAGTACAGACAGTGCAAGACCAAGACACAGTGCAAAGACAAACAACACACAGCACAGAGTACAAAACACTTGGGAGACAATACACTTGTAAAAAGTCATCACATAAATACTGAGAGCAGCGCCAACTAATAAGCAGACTAACATTTGACTGATTAACAGCATAGCGTGTGCCAAGCATGCAAAGACGTGTGCAAAAGGCTAAGTATAGATTACGATATGATTGTCGTTGTGAGCGAGTGTGTGCATTGTGAATCTTCTAACTTTGGCATCCACAACTTTCAAAGTTTTTATAACTTCGGCTTGTCTTTGCTTCCTCTTCAGTCTCTCGCTACGGGAGCCGATAAGGACCCCAGGAGCCAAAGCTTCCTGAGACGTGTCTCCACCACCCTGGCTCTCGCTCCGTGGGTTCCTCCACATCAGAAGACCTTCTTCCACTCTTCTCCACGCTCGACTTCACTCATCCCTTCTCTTCAATCCCTTTAACGACACCCTCTGACTCCTCTCATCCCTGCCATCTATATCCCTCAGGTCTCTTCAACCCTTGAACTTCTTTGCAATCTTAATTGAACCGCGGTAGATTTGTTTGTTTCGTGGTTTAGTCCGCATCAAAGACTGTAGGTTTGTTAGGGTTTCTCAGTTGGACAGGGCCTCTAAATGTGTCTTGCCTGGGATTTTGGCACAAGGGATTGTAACATCTAATTCTGTGTATTAATGAATGAGAGAGTGTACATGGTAAAGCACAGATCAGCTGAAATTGTGTTATTGTGTACTTGTACTTTGGTTTCAAAGTACAAGTACTTATTGCCATGAGCTATGTCAGTGCTGGATTATTGTGTAGGTAGCTTTGGCATTTAGTGTGTAGTCTTTTCTTTATATGAAGGCTTGTGGTTGCTGGTTATCTTTTTCTTCTATTATCAAGAGAGATTGTGGGAGGTTAAACATAGAGTCATAAGTGAATTACATAAATGGTGATAGTAACAGATGTTCAGTAATTAAAAGGTAAAAGGCGTCAAATGGGTGGCAATAGGGGTGTCATTTCTACCTGTGGATATCCTGGCAAGCTCACAAGCTGTGTATATTTGACTGTGTGTGTTATTGTGGGAACAATTTAGTGTGCGTGTTGGTGGTGGTAGTTAAATGATTCATTAGCGCCGTGACAATCTGGACAATTGGTGTCACCGTCGGAGAGCGGAGGATTTGACACGTCGAGTGTTCTCATACGCACAAATACTCGAAACATCACACACACACACACACATAAGTGAACAATCCAGACACACAGACTTAAGGGTAACTGTTAGTGTGACAGTTTCACACACACAAAGAGAGAGAAGCGGTTAACTGTGAGCAGGTGGAGGTAGAGGCCATATGCGTCTGGCTGGATGACTGATGAGTTTTAGTGTGACTCAGACACAGTGACATGTCCTCTAAACCTGTGCCGATGATATATGACTAACCTCTGTTTGTGTGTGTACAGTATGCTTGTGTGTGTCCTAAATGACTAAGGCAATGTGTGCGCGCGCCAAGATGGGGCGATAGTCCATGAATGAGACGGAAAGGGAATGGGAGTGTGCACATGCTGTGAATAGTAAAAGGCGTGTGTCTTGTGCTCAGAACTTAAAGAGAGCTGCTAGGAAATGGGACAGAGGAAGCCCACACTGGCTGCATGAAGGGATGATGTCATTAGCTTCATACACTGACACAGGCCTGTGGGTTTTTAACATAGACTGTATATAAATATGGACAACACATCCCCGCTTCCTTGCATTGGCCAAACTGGCGCTGTTTTTACTGGGGGTACGAGCGGCACCATCTTGCGAGTTTAGAATCTGTGCAGTGCGGCCCGAGAATGGAGCCATGCAGAGTCGCAGTATCGATGACCCCCCCAGACTTCCTCTGGACTCATTCGCGTTTTCATTTAATTAATGCTACGCTCTGCTCTACCTCCACCAGGTAAAAGGAAATGTTGTGATTATACACTGTACTTATTCATTTATTTTTTCCAACTCACAGTCGTCTTCATGGAGTGGTTGGCATGGCAACTGATAGTCATTGTGATTTCTGTAGCATCAAATAACTAACTAAAATGAAACTTATCAGAAAAATGGACTCTTGAACATACCAAAAAACAAAACAGAACAAAAAAAACATATCAGTATTATATTAACTTTGATGTGTACTTTCGTATTTTAATTTGGTCCCAGTCCCATCCACTAACATGGAGGGGGTGGAGCTTATGACCTATACTGGAGTCAGCCACCAGGGGGAGCTCTACTTGCTTTGGCTTCACTATTGAGGAGCTGTTCTGTTTTCCATCTTTATTTACAGTCTACGATTATGTCCCGGGGTGTGTGCTGTGATGTCCACCATGGCTGCAGATGAATGAATACTTTAGACACAGTAGAACTCAGCATAGTAAGCCTTTTGAAAGCAGCAACATCTGAGTTACGGTGCGTTAATCAAACTGCAAGCTTATATCCTAGCTTCTAGCTTGCCTAGAAGCTAGCCAGAAGTTTTCCTGCCCACAACATCTGCCTGGCCAATCAAAGAGTTTGGAAGGGGCTTTATGCAGTGATGGACAGGAGCATACCGGATATGTCTTCTGAGCACTGCGGAGTTGATTTTTTTTTTCAAGACATTTAGATTTCAATATCACATATCAAAACAAGCGAAATACTGTTAAAGGACAAGCAGCTAACAGTGATTAAGACATTTGTCGAGAAGCATGCGTTACTCTGATTGGTTGTAAGGCTATTCAATATTGAATTGCATGCAGAGGTATTTATTTCTCAGTAATGGTTGAAACAGTTTAACAACAATTCCTTGAATATGTAAAAATAGGATTGAATAGCCTTAAATCTTCCAAATGACAATATTATGCATTTTGGTGGTTATTAAATGTCATACTCACCAATGTCGAGATAATGTAATCAGTCATTTACTTGTTTAGTAGAAATAACTAAGGAAAATCATGACTAAAGAACAAGTCAACAAATAAGTAACTATTGTTATTTGACTTATTTGACTTGTATTAAATAGTATGCGTAATAAATGACCATCGTTTCAGTACAGTAAGGGTTATAGAAAAGGAGATTTTAAATGCCACAAGTAACAGCGTTTTGTTAAAGATACACACATGTATGCACATATACACGCACAGTAGAGGTCACCGGGGAAATACATTGTCCAAACACACCAACCTGAATAAATGAGGTCACTGAAAGTCCAGATTTCACTTCTTATTCCAACCATCCAGCTCTAATTAGTGAAGATGGGATCCTCCACTCTGTTGCAGTCCCACTTCATCATTTGGGCTGATTGCTCGAGTTGCAGTGAATCCCCACTGGGATTCATGCAGGGGGTGCTGCAGCTGGGCTGTTGACACTCTTACATGCTTTTACCCACTGTGTTACTTGAACAAACCACATTGCACAATGGAAGAGAAATACAGAATACAGTGCCACAACAGTCAGGAAAACAACCTCTTAGCTAGTTATTACGTTGTTTTGTTTTGATTATAAGTGGAACACCAACCCTGGGCTATATTCAAATTACCTTTCCAGACAAACAAAGGACTCGCAGAAAACAATGTACTGTATGCAATCTATCATAGTTCTACCACATTGATAATATTTTTATTCTGTTTACATCACACCAGAAATGTATTATTGCACATTTCAAACAGCTGCTCCTTCCTATTAAAAGTGTTTATCTGATGCAACATGAGGTTTTCTGTAATTGTGAAGCTGTCACAAGAAACACAAAGTGCCGACAACAATCATAATATCAAGCCACACCTCCTGCTGGCCAATCAAATTGGGCTGAAACAACCAGGATTATGTGATAAGCATCTACTGTATATGTGTTTCAACAGAATACTCATACTCATCTTTCCACTCTTGCTCTGAATGACTTACAGAAAGTTCATTTGTCTTTACAAACATTGTTAATCCTGTTCTTTAGACTTATGAGGTTTATATTTGGATACGTCCTTTAATTAGCACATAAAACCAGTGACCAGGACTGCATTCTCTCACTTGTGCAACATTTTCAGAATTGGAAACATCTGGCCTCAGAGCGATAATGACAAACTAGTTAGTGCATTAATTCGGTCCAAGATGGATTTCTGTAATTCATTATTGTCAGGTGGTCTAAATAGCTCTCCAAAAAGCCTCCAGTTGTTGGAAATGCTGCAGAGAATTCATATTTCTTCAATTGTACCTTCCTACAGGGAGCTTTCATTGGCTCCCTGTAAAATTGAGAATACAATTTAAAATCGTTCTTCTGAGGCAAGGCCTAACTCCATTTTTTTTTCTCTATAGTTCCATCAAACCCCAACAGATCAATTTGATCTCAAGTGCAGGCTTAGTTATGGTTCCTGGAATTTTAAATTACACTATGGCTCAGGTGACTCTGAACCATCACTTAGTTATGCTGCTATAGGCCTAGGCTGCTGGGGGACTTCCCATGACGTGTGAGCACCTAACGTCTAGTGTCTTCTCGCTCGCTGTTTCCATCTCCCAACAATGCATTCATTCTTTTATTGCAAAAGACAAAAGCCACCCCATGTTAAAAATAAATGGAATTCAAAAGGTTCGTGCTACAGTTGTCAGTTGTTGTTGTCTAATTGTCACTTGTCAGGTTCTAACATATGCAGTGGTGTGAAAATGTTCCAGGCATTACTTGCCACCGGTCCTCTGTGAATTTAGTCTGTGTCAGTGTCTTCTGTCTCTTCAGGTAATTCAGACTGACTAGGATTTTGAGATGAGGGCTCTGTGGGGGCAGTGCCATCTGTTGCAGGGCTCCTTGATGGTTCTGTATGAATTTGGCTGCATGTTTGTGCTTGTTGTTTTGCTTTGTAACTGATCTAATTGGCTTCCCGATAGAACTATGAGGTGGATGAGAATCTAACTGTACAGAGCTGTACTTGATCCTCAGTACTTCTACATACTGGAATATATTACACTTTTTAGGATCTAGGTTGTTGTTGAGGTTGAGATAGTGAAGCCAGACTTATGTCAATATGCTGTTCAGATTACAAAAGAGTCATAATTGAACCAATAGTGGGTAACACTTTGTCCAGTGTTTTTTCAACCCATCCATCAACCACACCCTTACCACTCTGTGCTCTATAACATCACCTCACGTCCACCTTCACTGCGGACATAAGGCTGCTGTCACAATGAGATGAACTGTACGTAGATACATACACCAATCAGGCATAACATTACGACCACCTTCCTAAGGTTGTGGAGGTCTCCCTTGTGCCTCATCAGAGAATAGACATGGGCCTTCTGAGGGTGTCCTGTGGTGTCTGGAAACAGAATGTTGTTAGAGGGGGGCCTTTGGGTCCTATGGGTGGAGAGGAGGGTCCTCTGTCGATCAGGCTTGTTCCAGTGCATCAGATACTTGATCAGTTTGGGATCTAGGGAATTTGGACGCCAACTTGTGCCGTTCTTTACGTTTCTTTGAGTCGTTCCTAAACTGTTTTTGTGTGTGTGCCTGTGTCAGGCTGCATCCTGCTGGGGGTGGCTGCTGCCATCAAGGAGTGTCAATGCTATGGGGTGGGGGTGCCTGGTCTGGTCTAAGCGGGTGGTACATGTCTAAGTAACGTCCACACGAATGCGAGGTCCAAACGTTTTCAAGCAGAACATTGAATTGTCACAAGACGGTCAATGTTATTTACTTTCCCCTGTCAGTGGTTTTAATGTTGTGGCTGATCGGTGTATACTGTTAACATATATTACCTTGCACTGCTCTGTATTACACTTATGACGTGAACTTATATGAGCAACATATGGAAAGAATGTTATGAAACTAAATAAGTTGCTCCAGTGATATTCATATGATCTCCTTGACACTACCTTGGACTAGGTTCATTGAGAAGTAGAGTATGCTAACTTTATGTTATTCTTTTCTTTGAAGGGGGATCTACAGGAGAACTGCGAAGGAATAAGCAATATGACCTTCAGCAGATAGGGAGTCTCAAGCAAATCTTCTCTGTGCACTCATTTCTCAGCTCGGTGCTTTGTGTGCGCTATGAACCCCTCTGCAGATGCTGAATTAAACACACTGAAAGACCTGGAAGAGTGTTCTGATTTCTCATTTTTCCTACAGAAGTTTCCACCACAGAACACGTTAATGACAAACAATGGAGGAGGCGGTGGAGCCCACGCGGGGCGTTAAGGATGCCGATACGTGCGGAAATGGATGCGCCGTGAAGAGAAAGTAATCACAAGAGTGAAGACGCGACAGATTTTCAACCTTTTAACCTTCCATGATGCTAAAAATCAAGATTTCGTGCAATTTACAGCACTTCCACGCTACATTAGCCACTTCTCGCACACCATCTCTCAGTGTGGGTTTGCATCATGAGTAATGTGGGTGCCAAGTTTTAGAAAGAAAGAAAGAAAGAAAGAAGAATGTATATTAAGTTACACTTTCAATGGTGTGAGTGACAAGAGCACAATGTAAAACCGGTGGAGTTTTATTTTCAGAGGGAATGGAAAAATCCATATCAGAAATGAGGCCTAAAACAATGCTTCTGGCAAGCCCAGCTGCTGGCCAGCGAGTCAAGAGAGCATCTCCGCAGTGGGTGTCGAGAGGAGAGCGACTCATTCATTCACTCCACCTCACTGACACCTTCCACTTCACTTGGGGGAATTAAGGTACTCGTGTTCAACCGGCAACAAGCCTGCAGCTCGGACATATAGGCTGCTGGCTGTGAAATGAATTCTGGATTGTCGGTGCAAAACTTGGGCGCAAAAGAAAGAGGAACGGCAGTGCACCCACTTGACAAAAGAGCGGCGCCGACCTTGATGGAGCTCTTTCACGCGGCCGCGGCCTCTCGGGCTGTCAGGGGATTGCGTGCGGCCTGCCTGTGTAGAGAGTTATTGCTCCACTGTTGCGCAATACACTGTACGGCTACTGTGTTGCACAATGTGATTGTTGTGTTTGGCCTTGGATCGTATTGATTTTCAGGCTTATTTCTGAAACTGGTCGCAGAGCCGAGGCTTTGTCTTTGTCAGAGAAGATGAAACAATTTTTACCCTTTTTCCACAAAACAACAAAACTAAAGGTCTACAACAATGCAGCAGACCCTAGAGGATGCAGTGTGCTTTTGAGTTGGATTTCATTTTTGCTCCTCTTAGGCCCTTGCCCGTGGTGGAGCTGAAAGTGCAGAATTTGCTCCGAGTGTGACAGATGAGAGTGATCACAAGTTAAATATAAGGGGAAATCTAATGTGTCCAAAAGGAGTTTACAGCCGGGCGAGCACGAATGTGTTCAGATTTGAATGCTGGTGGTGTACAAGTTTGGCCTAATGATGGAGAGAGACGTAAGGTCAGTGTCCAGAAAAAAAACTTAAAATGGTCACTGGTTGTTGAGGCCACGATATTTCTTGCAGATTTCCTTCCTGCCTAATATTGTTTAGTTCTCCCTTTTGCCTCCAAAAAAGCTCAGGTGCATTGGGACACTGGCCCTCTGACGGTGTCCTATGGTGTCTGGCACCAGGACGTTAGTAGGGGAGTCTTTGGGAACTGTGGGTTGAGGGTAGGGGCCTCCGTGAATCAGGCCTGTTCCAGTACATCCCACAGATACTTGATCAGTTTGGGATATTGGGAGTTTGGAAGCCAAGTCAAGCAGTTTTTCTGATGTGGAAGGCCGTGTCATCCTGCACGGTCGGCAACCGCGTTTAGGTAGGCGATAGGTGTCTGAATAACATCTACATGAATACCAGGACTAGGTTTCTCAGCAGAACATTGCATTGCAACAGTTCATGTTATTCTCTTTGCCTCTAATTGGTTTTAATGTTGTGGCTGATCACTGAATGCAACGTGGTCGTTCAGGTTGGATGACTTGATGTGTTTCAGTGTTGGTTGAGTCACGTTTTTCGGTTTTCTTTCCTTTTGCTTTCCCTCTTATTTCAGGACACACAAATGTGCTTTGAGCATCTTGTTGAAATATATGTCGACAATCACGTTAAGAGAATGCGGGTGCAGCGTACATTAAATCACTGTAGCTCTTGTAATGCACTGAACACTGCAAATTCAACCACCCAAACAATATCTGAGGGAGGAAAAAAATCTACTTCAACAGCCAATTTTCTGTCTGATTTCTTCCCTTTTTGCTGTATTACGCTCAAAGATGCAAACCGTGTACTGCGAGACATCCCCAGCCTGGAGTGTAGCTTTTAGCCTTGTTGACTGTCATCATCTTTCCTCCCTCTCTCTATATGTGTGCGGCTTCCTCGCTCCTTCTCTCTGCCTTTCTTTCTCATTTGTGCGCCGAGGCCCGCCGCAGATTAGAGCGGTTGGAGAGCAGGACTCACTTTCCTTCTCCGACTTCTGCTTTGATACGGCAATCCTTTCATCATCGTATTATTGCTCCTGAGTATATAATTAGGGTGATCTGAATTCATTTTTGCTTCGCCACATGCCCTTATCTACAAGAGAGGCTAAAAAAGGAGTCGTATGAATCGGTAAGGTAGTGCTTTCTTTTATTATTAAAACTACGAACGTAGTCATTTGTGTTTTGTATATTTCAACTTAGAATAAAGAATAGGCATGTCATAAAACATAAAAATAAAAACTTCCTATGGCAGTACAGAGATCTGTCAGCTACTGTTAGGAGTCAGCAGTACTAATCAGACCCTGATTTTATACACACCAATCAAGCATAACATTATGACCACCTTCCTAATATTGTGTAGGTCTCCCTTGTGCTTCCAAAACAGTTGTGACTCATCAGAGAATGGACATGGGCCTTCTGAGGGTGTCCTGTGGCGTCTGGCAACACAATGTTGTTAATAGGGGCCTTCAGGTCCTATGGTTTAAGGAGAGGGGCCTCTGTGGATCATCCCACAGATACTTGATCAGTTAGGGATCTAGTGAATTTGGAGGCCAGGTCAACACCTTGTGCTGTTCTTTATGTTTTTTGAGTTGTTCCAGAACTGTCTTTGTGTGTGTTCCTGTGTCAGGCTGCACCCTGCTGGGGATGGCTACTGCCATCAAGGAGGAGTGTCATTGCTATGGGGTGGGGGCGCCCTGTCTGGTCTAGGTGGGTACTACATGTCTAAGTAACATCCACGCGAATGCCAGGTCCAAAAGTCTGCCACTTCACCTGTCAGTGGTTTTAATGTTATGCCTTATATATTCCAGCTATTTAAAATGTGTGCAGATTTTTAAAGCAGAATCTGCAGTTTCTCAGCTACAGCCCAAAGTAAGCCTGCCGAAGTTAATGGTGTAGGTAATTACTCCAAAAATCATCCGCATACAAGTAAGTAACTTTTGGTCCAAGTCAGCATCTGTTCTAAACTCTACAGAAGGTTAAGTGAACCAACTTGGAGTGGGGTGCGCGACTTTACTATGAAACAGCTGTTACGTCCAAAAGTTATGAGACTTAAAATGTAATAAAGAGAAAAACAGGTCGTGAGTATAAGGATACAATCGACAAACAAAAAAAATAAATGGTTTCTGATTCTCTCATTTGCTGAAAGTATACCATTTAATGCAAAACAGTAAGATAATGATTCATTGAGGTCTAACCTCTTCCACCGGGCAGCCTCTGTACTATAGGAGCGGGCCATTATTGATATATGGATAAATTCACACATGCCTCTGGCGGCAGAGATAAAGAGTTACTCAGTAGTGGCATATGCAGGCATGGCGAGTGAAAGAGGGGTGAGTAGAGGTGCACAGTTTAAGCTCTGAGCAGGATCAAAAAGGACCCTTTTAGGCCCAAGCTTAAAAGTATAAAGGGTGTGTGCCTCCCAAACGGCTTTTACTGACTCATTGTTTGAAATTTCCATTATTCATTTATCCATTTATTGAATCCAGAACCATTGTTGGAGTAAGTGAAAAGTTTTTTTAAAAATCTCTCTGTGTAGAGCCGACAGAATTTAAGTATATTATCTGGCAGAAAAAAATAAAATAAAAGCTTAGGGCGTAAGGGCTTACAACACAAATCAACTTAAATGGGCTTAAATGACACAGTGGGTATTCTGTAATCAAACACATTAGACATCATTTTTGTCATTTGTGGTTCATTACATATTGAGAACATCTCAACAGACAATCATCTGTGTGTCATCTCGGTTTAGAGAAGCACTCATTTCCCATGCATTGCTAAACAACACTTAATTCGGCATTATTCTCTTTTCTTCTCGCCTTCTTCCTTCACGCTTCCGTTGATTAAGGCGGCCTCTGGAATAATTAGACAAATATTTGGGCTTTCTTTGCTGGTGTTAACATATGAATGAGCTCGGATTCGGTAGTGTGCTCCGTAACACACACACACACACAAACACGCACCTCCACAGATGACTGTCGATTCATAGACTCTGCCCTTGTGGCTCCTACCGACGTATGGCCTGCTCCAGGCATCTTAGCCCTGGCACTGTCATTTCAGTGTGTCTCTGGATGTGTCCCCTAATCCTAACCCCTGCTGACAACTTTTCAACCTATTCAGTGTTGAATTGACGGCGGAACATCCTAGTCCACCCGAGAGAAGTGCCAAAAATGCGAATGTTCAAGTGCCATTTTTTGGGTAAGTTTCATTTTAGTTACTTATTTGATGCTGTAGAAACAGGATGTGACATAATGGAAACCACCAGTTGCCATGCCAACCGCTCCGTAAAGCAGTCCTGTTGGACCGTGAGAGTTGTAAAAAAAAATTTTTATAAATGAATAATTCAACATTTCCTTGTAACTGGTGGAGGTCGAGCAGAGCGCAGTATTAATTAAACAAAAAGGGTGGTCAGGTCATCGATAATGTGGCTCCGAGTGGCTCCACTCTCGGACCGTACTGCGAGGACTCCGGCTGCAAACTCGCAAGATGGCGCTGCCTGTACCCCCAGGAAAATAGCGTCAGTTTGGCCAATGCAAGGAAGTGGCGACACGTTGTCCATATTTATATACAGTCTATGCAGCTCTGTATAACAGTGGATAATCCAAATTGAAACTGGTGCTCTCACTGGGAATTTGACTGGGATATTTTCATGTGCCATGAATTTAAATGAACAGCTTCTCTTATTTCACTTTCTTGGGGAACTTTTCTAAATTCACCTTATCTGCAATCACCACTGAAAGAAAAACAAAGCAAGCCCTTTATTTCTTCACTTTATAGTCTTCGATTGTGAGCAACACAGATGATTGCATGCATGTGTGCCTGTGTGTGTGTGTGTGTGTTGAGAGTTTTAGAGTGGCTGACTTGCCGGAGGTTCCTCTTAGGACAAATAGCATTTTTCACCAAGGCACACACCATTAACTCTATCTGAGACACAATGATATACGCCTGTACAAATCCACACTCACACACACACGCAAAGGTGAGGCACGCTAATATTTTTATAAGTATTTTTATAACAGCACGCAATTGCCACTTGATATGCTTGATTGCTTGAGTTCTTGCACGGGTCTCAACTCCTCCAAACACACACACACACACACACACAGTCACACACCCACCCATACAGTATTTCTCTACAACTTTTCCTGACGCTGTCACTGAAACCGAATGATGTGCTTCATTATAGAATGAAAATGGAGGTGAATATAATGTTAAGTGCGTTCCTGCTAAAATAAAGTGGGATATTTTAGCGCACTTTTTTTTTCTGGATGCGTTTTAACATGTACTCCCGCAAGCTCGTAGTCTGAAAGGCTGCATTGACTTTTGAGGCTGGGAAAATTAGAGAACAAATCAGTACACTGACGACTAAAATTTGTCAGCCCTGTTTTCAGACATACAATTTGGTCAGTTTTAGCATTCCTGTCCCTAATTTAAGGAGAGCAACATTTTGGGAAACTCTACTGTACGTTCAAAAGCCTTGAAGGCGTAAAGCTGGACTCAAGACACTGGAGTTTTTAAAAGCACACCCACTGCACACATATATGCTTCGATCTGGTCACAAACATGAACACACCGCAAAATTTGCAAATGATAGCGACGCATACCACAGGATGTCATCCTCACATAATCTCACTGGGTGGTAGGTACAAACAAAAACGTTACAGAGCTTTCAGCGAGGAAAAAAAAAAATCAGAAAGTCTGTCCAGTGTGGATGAGAAAATATTCCGGGAGAAGTGGTCAGCACTTTGTATCTGTTCTTCAGTTTGTCTGAAAACTACTGTTTCCCAGTAGTGTCATCAGTTTTCATCCTTAGTGGACCATGAACATCTGTACAATATTCCATGCAATCTCTCCGTTACTTGTTGTGATACTTTAGCTAAACACTAAAAAGATAAAAACACACCTAACCATTTGTCTTTTGTTGTGAAAAAGTGAATCTAAATGGCATGGCTTTTGTAAGTTATTTGTACAAGTAAACACCCGTGTTATACCCCGTATTACAAGCATGCATCTGATGAAAGGTGCAATCAACATGTTTAGTGTAGATCTACGTAGTGTAGTATGAAAATGCTTAAAGTCCGAACTGAAGAACAGAAAGCCAGGAACACAGAAAATCACAGAGGGGAGGAGGTCTGCAGAATCCCTGCTCCACAGCAATAAACCAGGCCTGAGGTCTCAGCATCAAACCATACAGGTGCTGGCTTATCTCAGGGACAGACAGGGTGAGGGACTGTGTTTTTTGTCCCAGATAGAAACTGGCCAATAAGTGTTGATGGAACTAAAAAAAAGGGCTGGATTTAGTGAAAAACCCAACCAAAAGGGCAAAAGGGAGTAGTTTTATTTTGTTGTTGTTGTTTTTTTTAAGAATAAAACGAGGTGTAACACAAAGAAAAATCAGTTGCGATCCGAAGGCAACTCGGGCTTGTTGAGGGACTTGTACTGAAATAAACTCTATTCTTCACGTCTGAACCTGACTGCTCCAGAGCCCAAGCTGAGGTCTTCTCTGATCTTGTTATTTGGAGGAGTTTTATGTTTTACTCAACACTTTCAAAGAGTTGGGACATTGGTGGCTGCCACAAGATGCCACATGTATCCTTAAAGCCCAGTACTGATACTAAAACCAAACGGATAATATCACATATAAGGGTTCACTAGCTTTACATGAATGCACTGGTTACAGAATGTGAAGTCATTAACACGTGCATTCTAAAATATATATATATATTTTTTTTGCCAATAAAAGGAAGGGAAATCTGAGACTTTTGTTAAAAAAGAACATTCAAGTTCTGGTTTCCACTTTTATTCTAACAGAATCTAGTAAACCAGACTTTTACCACAGGCAAAGCATGGATGTCGTGCAACTGAAATGACGTGGACAATGTCACAGAGAGGGGCAGCTATCAATCAAGGAGCCCTCCTGGGAAATGCATGAGGTCACAGGGTCGCCACAAGATAGTGTTAAGGATATACATCTGTTACAAATAAGAAAATGATCATTCCCTTATGATGTGCCTTAGCTTCGTCCCCCATTCACACCTCAGGTCGGCAATTACGGCTACCGATATGCCATTACAAACAGGACATTGGCCAGGATAATCCGAACCACTCCTCTAACTGCGGCCCTCCAGTTACTTAGAACTGAAGAAACCACTCAGATGAGCGGTGAAGCATTTTCTTTCTTTTTTTTTAATCATTATTATTATTTTCCCCATGCTTTACATGAAATACCGTTTGCTTCATTATGCATGCTTTTGATGGACCGATTTATTCGCCACGGATGTGAACAGATTTGGTGCCTACACGGATAGAAAATATGCATCACGCATACACACTGAACGCGTTCATTTACCATTTACCCTCCCCATTAGTATTCAGGGTCAACTTGAGCCTGGAGCTTATTTGAATAGACTGTTGAACGCCAACATGACTCACAGCGTGGCGTGGAAGGGGTGCCTGTGTGTGAGTCACTGAGTGTGACTGCATGATTTGCTGCCTGCGTTCGTGATTAAAAGGTTGCATGTGTGATTGGTTGTCACATTAGTTGGTATTGGGATCTCTGCATGTTGCCTGTACCTCATATTATGGCTATATAGATAACTACTGTGCTTGAATAAATTAATAGTGTTGAATTAATTGTGTTTTTGTTTGTTTCCTTTTTGTTTAAAAGACAGGGTTAATTAGAATATCTTCCATATTAAGTCAATATGGAAAATGCATACATTGCGTTATTATTATTAACCATAAATGAAGAGAAATTGCATTTAAGTGTCATTGATGCAGACTTCTTTGTATTCCTTTGTATCTGACTGTATATGACATCAGCGTTGCATGTCTGTGTGCACTTAAATAGATGCGCTACAGAAAGTCCTATTCACAGAATAATCAGTTAATGAATGCTGCCTGCTGCTTTTTCTTTGATTGTTGTGGTTGAAGCTCTCTACTTCCTCAATAAACATTCACAAAAACAGCAAACAGTAGACAGGGCAGGCATTGGTCGGAGTTGTCCTCCTGCTGGCGGTGGTACACAAACCACAATCCAGGAGGTGTTTTGTTAAATCTAGTCTAGTTAACAGATCCGTGTGATTAAAGGCTTATCAGATGACAAAACACTGCACAGCGGTTTCTAATAGTGTCAGCATGGGTTTTATTGCTCTTTGGACTCATCACAGCAGGATTTGGATTATAGCAATCTACCAGGAACGTTTGCTCGCACTCATAATCAATGATGTTAGACAACAGCGATCTGCACTTAATGCTGCATTAACATTTTCAAAAGTCATGGATTTCAATCAGGAAATATAACTTTATTAGTCTGTTAATAGTCAGTATGGATAAAACTAATGGACAGGGCCTTTCCTTTGCTAGGGCACCACTGCTAAGTAATGACAAGTAGTTTCTATTTAATTGGGAGACATCCAAGCGTGTGAGGTTGTGTGCGCCTCTGTAAATGTGGATGAGCCAAAACTTTTTTGACCACTCACGGAATAAATAATGTGGATTAGCAGATATCAGTTTTACAATGGGCATAGTGAAGAGTAGGTGCTTGTAATCAGTGTGTTGGATGAGGGGAAAATGGGCTGGCGGAACAATCAGAATCATTTTGACAAGGGCCAAACAATTACGGCCTCAGCACCTCCGAAGTGGCGAAGCTTGTTCGGTAGAGTGGAAAGCAATTACTTACACACTTACAGTGGACAAAAGAAGTACAAACCATGAACCAGCAACATAATTTTGAGTGCTTGAGGTTGGCTAATGCGCAAGGCTATTACGTGCGGTCCAAATTGGCAAAGTGACGTCTCCCACATTGGTTTACATGCATTGGTACTGGACATTGGAACGTGCTTCAGTAGGTCCTATTGCCTTTTTAGATCCTGTAGATGTCCAGGTATTCTATGCCGTTCTGCTGGAAAACCGTGGGTCCAGGCATTCATGTGGACATCCGTTTGACACGTACCGCATACCTAAACATTGGGGCACAGCCGCTACAACTCCTTCTTGACTACAGTACTCGCCATTGGCAGAGATCCCGTTTGGCATGATGATGCTGCACGCGTTCGGGAATGGTTTGAGGAACTTCAAGGTGACGACCTCCCCTAAAAATTCCCCAGATATCAGTTCGGTCAAGCATGTGTGGGGTGCGCTGGAACAACAGGTCCAATCAGTGACCGCTTCACCTTGCAGCTCGGTGCACATTCAGAGGTCTTGTGCTGTATACCTCAAAAGCTGGCAGCCTGTAAAGGACTAACAGACTATTAGGTGGTCGATCATGACATAGTGCCTCATCATTCATTCATCTTCTGTAACCGCGTGTCCTGTGAAGGGTCACAGGTGTCACAGCTGTCATCGGGCGAGAGGCGGGGTACACCCTGGACAGGTCGCCAGTCTATCGCAGGGCTAACACAGAGAGACAGACAACCATTCACACTCACATGCACACCTACGGCCAATTTAGAATCACCAATTAACAGTGGGAGGAATCCAGAATACCTGGAGAGAACCCACGCAGACACAGGGAGAACATGCAAACTCCACACAGAAAGGCCCAGTCGGCCCATGGATTCGAACCCGGAGCCTTCTTGCTGTGAGGCATCAGTGCTAACCACCATTCCACTGTCCAATGTCTTCATGTCTTCAATTATCAGTCATGCAGGGTCTTTATAAGGCAATCTGTAACTGCTGATCCTAATACATTGCAGAACAATAAAGTACCACTGTTATTAATATAACAACTACATCATCAGAAAAATCCTTGGTGGTGCTGAAAGTCACATGAACTGAAAACTGTGGCTCAAGGTCAACCGGTCTACTGAGTACTACTAAAAAGTCAAAGCCGGGCTTTGGGACACGCTTCAATTGCACAGACTGTCGACCTCATTGAAAGTCGAACTTTACCAGGTGCGGTGTTAAAATCACGTACACTTACCCTGATGAACAGCAACTCAAAGGGTTAAAATGTCTGTTGATCAGCATGCACTGCGAGCATTTATACTGGCCTCTGGCGTAGCTCGTAATCAAACACCAGACAATACAGATGAGTTTGAATCCCTAGCCGAACAAGATAATGACTGATAACAGAATGAATCAGACTCCACTCACATCAACAATGACGAGCCCCCCCTCCCCCTTTCTCTTTCTTGCCGTCTTTTGCGTCCCTCTTTCCTATTATTTGTATCATATCTTTCATTCTTCTTCTATCACTCTGTCAACACGCAGATACTCTCTCTGTTAGAATATGAGGCATTGATAAGAGGCAAATAATTCTCTGTGGAATTCTACCAGCACTTTAGAATAATGCCATGCATCAAGCCCCAGAAATTATTCATTATTGTTTCCCGTGTTTATGCCCCATGACCAAAATGTTAATTTTGCACTGGGATAAAAATAAATAAATAAATAAAAAGAGCAGTTTTGTTGTATGCTGAACTGCAGTCCAAATATAGGATATTAATTTGGCAGAAGATTTTTGAGAAGATGTTTCATTGTCTGCATCCCTCAGGTAATTGTATAGCTATTTATTGGGGTTTATCCAGTTTACCCCGTTGGCACACAAGTGCCATGCTGGAGGGAAAGACGGGGAGGGGAAGAGTGAGAGAAAGCAGAACATACAAGAAAGGCTGCGAGATGCATTTAAACTGTTGACGTCAGGGTTACACAATGTGCTTGTTAGCTGCACTGACACAAAGCAACGCACTTTTATGTAGCACTTAAAGCAAATAAATTCATTTTGTATTGCATGGAAATAAGCAGTAGTAACGTTTCCATTTCATAAAGACAAAGTCTGATGTTCTTGCCTCTAAAATACAAGACCTGGCTCTTAAAAAAGTGTCTCTTACATCTTAAGTTATGGGGATTCTTGAAAAAAACAACAACAAAAAAAACCTTCACAAGAATTGAATTAAACAGGTTAGTCCTTGTGTCCTAGTAGTCAGACAAAGTGTCAGCCTATATTTATTTTTCCCTATGTGCCTACAGTTACATCACATCATAGACACTAATTGTTCAGCAACTACACTACTTGGATTGAGGACCTTAGTTAAAAGGCCATTAGAGATTAACAGCACCAGAACAATGCACTACACGGTCATCCTAACTTCTGAAAATCCTCAACTCTCCTTATTATAGGATAACTGTTAAAATGACCCCAAGTTTCCACATAGTGTCAGTTTACTTATTTAATCTGTGTGGTTTCGCTTGTATTGCTTTTACAAGGCCAGTGTCAAAAGTAGGCTCACTTTGTACTCTCTGTACCAACATTGCACTTATTCTTTACAAGACAGTTCAGTACTGAAGAGAATGGTGGATGTATTTCACAACTTGCATTGTCAGTGCAAATGTCTTTGGGTGGTGCGAAAACATTTTTATAATCAGCTCGTCATTTTTAAACTCTCAAAAAGTGCCTAGTTTTATAGTTGAAAATAAAAATACTTCAATTTATTTTGATGAGACATATTTTTATTGGGTATATTATATCGGGTGAAATATACCCGACGTTAGTGGTGTTACTATTCTGGGGTTAACTGTGCACACTTGTGGAGGTGTAGATTCAAGACATGGGTGGAGAGGGCTGCAATATTCCGCACTTGTGTGTGGAATATTTTTAGCTTTATCTTCTTCGTGGAGAGCAGGCTTCTTAACGGGGTGAATAAAATGTGATTTGTTTGTTCACTATGATTAGTGGCTGCCAAGGTTGTCTCATTTCCGGTGAAACTACTGGTGAACAGTGACAAGTTGCAAAGGATCTATCCACAATCATATTGTATCACTAACAAGGACCACACGCCAATGACAGTTAACACGTTTAATGGAAAAAAAGATGCAGGAGAGGCATAAATGACGGGAGAGACGGAGAACATGGATGTGGAGGTTGTCTTTTCAGGCTTGTGGCTGGGGACAGGTCTGGGATGAATGTCAGAATCTGGAGTATGAATTTCTGAAAAGAGAAGCGAGACATTGAGACAACTATTCGATATCGAGAGAGGATCGGATGGGAAGGATTTCCCTTGGGTATTACGCATGTAGTGTGGTTGAGCTGCCCTTCTGTGCATCTGCCTGTTAGCAGATAGATTGAAGGAAGCAAAGAAATGTGTTTAAATGACCTTTTCACGGGTTAAAGATGCCCGGAATCAGGCAGTCATGGTGATGCCTTACAACTCCATGGAGGTGAAATGCCCTGACATTTGTTCTTCGGAAAGTGGGATGCCAAGTTTTCAGAAGGATTGTAAGAGTAGGAAGCCTGAGACGTGGAGGTGGGGGTGGAAGGGTGAGATGAGGAAATCATCAAGGAGTTAAAACATTTGAGGAAGTCTGTGGTTCGTCCAACACACAGAGAAAAGCAGTCAAAAATTGTCAAAAGTGTCAAATAAATGCCAAAAGTCAAGCTGTATGGGCACTACTGTGAAAGCACTGGGGATGTCTGCTTCAGACAGCCAAGAACTATGACCTGCCAAGCCAATGAGAATGGGAAAGAACATGGTAGCTGCAAAAGCCTGTCCCACTGAAGCGTAAGGCCATGTGGAGAACTAGTTAATTATCGATCTACCAGTTATGTTGCGGGACAGTGAAAAGGCAAAGGCAAATTCCGTGGGAGTGAGATCTGAATCTGGAATGAACTCAGATGCCGGAATATCTGCATCGTCCGAGTTTTCTGTTTATTATTTTCTGTCTTGCTTTACTTCCTGTCTATGTTTTCTGCACAATTTGGCAATATCTGTTGTAAATTTGACCCCCAAAATGCTTTGGAGGATGTGGCTGGATGAGTCCAGGGGTCTTCCCTCTCCTCTTTCGTTGCCTCCACTCTGTCTGTCCCAGTCACTTAGCGTCTGGATGACAGTTAGGGACCCCACAGGTGTCAGGTTGAGGCAGACCATTCAGTAACTGCCAGGGTTCCTAAATGCGGACAGAAAATGTTAAAAAGAAAAACCTCAAACCATGGTTTTACACTCACGGCGATGCCCGTGGTCTTCCAAAGCTGCCACCGCACATTGGACACATTATGCTAACATGGGGTGACACCCAGTATCAAGATCGTGATATGCAGAAATTATGCACTTGTAGCCACGATTCTGCAGAATGTATTACTTTGGGGTGCACACACACACATTTCCAAGCAGAAGTATTCATGACGTGGCATGTGGCACCCTAGGGATTCCAGTCCCGTATTCTCAATGGTGAATTCCCTTGCGGGTCCACCATTGTCTTCCAGACCCTTCTCCCTGACCATACTATATATTTTGTATTTGGGGAGGCTTTTCTTCTGAGGGCTGAAAGAGTGGTTTCTAAAATATTAGTTCACAGTATGAATTCTGTTGGCTGTTGTATTGTATTGTGCAGAATTCTGTCCTCAGGTCACACTGAGGCCAAGGAGAAGACCACTCACTATGGGTAAAGGTTGGGGCATACTGTGGTATGTGAGTCAGAAAAATACTGTGGTGAGTAACTTGGGTTCAGCTGCTCCACCTTTTACAACATCAAACATTTTGTTTTTAGTTTAGTTATAGTTGTCCCATAGAAATTGTTGGAGCTTAGAATATTATAGTGATGTGTTGTCATCAAGGTCCAGGACGATGACAAGGCTTGTATGGGCGTAAATGTCCACACCAAAGACACCACCGGTCATGAAACTTTCCCCTCTGCAAATCAAGGGAAGCCAGTGGAACCTCAACCACCCACAGTGACCATGTCTGGTGTTACAACAGGTCCATTCTAGTCAGTGCATCAGTTTGTAGCATCAATCTAGTGAAATCTGTAATACAAATGCAAGAATGAGTAGAATGAGAGTGTTTTACTCGGTCAAAATTCTCTTGGTGCCTCAAAAGCAGACCAGCTGTCCATAACTGATGTGAGGATCCGTTGTGACAACAGAATGCCTATCCCACATCCTGATCAACTCCCGGAGATGGACTTCAGTCACACCAGGAAGATGTAGTTGAGATACACAATGTGCAGAACTTGCTATGGATTACTTATCATCCAATTATGAAAAAATAGTTTTATTGTATTATCTAAACTGTGATGAACTTATTACCAGGGCCCCTTTATGGGGTGATCCAACATGCAGCGGTCCATCTCGACATTTTCTCCTGCCTTGTCATTGTAGGCTACGTGTTTGATTTTCCCAGAAATTCAGTTGAAATGTGGTACGTACAAAAGGACACTCTTTCACTTCTAATACTATGAATATCAGTAGTCGTGTAATCTTTTACAGCAGAAGAAGATGAAATAAGGTGATGTAACTAAAACATCAAACAAAAACGTAGAAAACATGGAAATGTGGCATTTTTTTTTTTTTTTTTACCAAATTGTCTTTGTTTTTATGCACCAATTGGAAGCATGCACAAAAAAAACAAGCTTATATTCTGAAGTGGTTTGATGCTCCAGAAATCCCATGATGTGTGTTTGTGTGCACATACATATGTGCGTCTGTATATAGTTACGTAGGAAATAGAAAAATAGATGACATAGATTGTTGCACAGTTTGAGAAGAAAATGACATTCGCAGTCCACCCACATCGTATCTCTCACTTTCTCTCTCTCTCCCTCTGTGTTAGCGTCTGTACATATGGGTCTGCAGTGGTGTGCGTGTCTTAAACAACAGGGAGAGCAGATGTGGCCCAGAAAACAAGGCGGAAATTGAGTTTGTTCCGTTCCTCGCAAACCATATAGAACCATACGTTTTTTTTGCTTCCCACGGGCCTTGCGGATTCAGAGTTTGAAACAGCTGCAGCCTTTTCTTAAAATGAATACACAAAGCAAAGTTTCTGAAGACATATTGTGTGCCATAGTTGATGCATTTTACTGCACTTTTGTTGTTTGTTTTTTTTTTTTATCCCCCATTGGTGGCAGGAAGTGTCTGCTATATTTAGATGATTAGAACATGGGCTAGACTAATCTGATGATTAGTGTGGTGTTGTGTTTATTTACCCTTTATAAATTCTCTTCAATCAGTGTGTCAATTTCATACCAGCAGGGAACTAATGGAAGTTGTTTAGGCAGCGAAGGTTTAAATGAATAAAACATTTAGCTTGTAAACAGCCTTGAACTCAGTTTCTAATGAAATGAAAGTTAAATCTCAACTTAATGATGAGCTGGAATTATAATTATGATTATTGATCATATTAGATTAGCATTGGTAATGCAGCAAAAAGTTATATTAATATATGGTCTAAAAGTGCAGATGCTGTTAAATTGAGGGTACTCGCATCCATAGGAAGTTGTAGGAATTGCAATCATTCATATACACAGTACCCTATTTTCAGAGGCTCAGAAATGTTTGGATACACGGACATGGTAATAAGTTAAATGTTTAGTGTTATTACTTTGTTAGAGATTTTAGTCTAATCTGGTATTTTTGTCCTTATAGTTCATGAACAGTTTGCATCTTGTGGTAAAATCGCTATCGTGAAGTCTTTAAAGTCGACGTGGCTCTTTACCGAAGACAGGATCCTAAGATCATCCACCACAGCTGTCTTCTGTTGACATCCAGGCCTTTTTATGTTTCTTCTGCTTCTCCTCAGAATGCACCAAATGGTCCGTGTTCAAAAACATATGGACCTTGCTGCTTCTCCAAAATAACAGTGACTCAGCACCCAAGGTTCATCTCATTTTTCTGCCAGCCTTTGCTCCGGCTGTTTTAGACAACAGGAACAGGTGTAAAATAGAAACTCAAGGAAGAAACACATTTAAAAATAGATGAAATATTCTTCTTTTGTATTACTGCAGATAAGATGCAATTTTCCAAAGGTATGACTTCTGTTTAAAAAAAAAAAAAAAAAAAAACTACTACTACTACTACTACTACTGACATAGCCTCCAGCTGCTTCACTTTCTCTGTGAGAGTCTAAATGGATGCCAGTAATCTAGCTAACCTGTTTTTTTTTTTATTTAAATGGAAACTACCTTTTCCTCTGAAATCACTTTGCATTCAGTTCATATACAACTTGAAAAGGCCTCTCTCAGGCAGTTCCCTCTGCTACCAGACAAATGTCAGATACATCAGGATTCCCTTCTACGGCGCGCAGAGCCAATAGGAGAATAACACTGCTTGTTTTCCTAACAAATGTCACATATATCAAAAATTCCACTCCCCAAACTGGAGTCACACAAGTGCATGTGTAAGACTGCCTGGGAATACCAATGGGCTGTTATATAAAGCCCGTGCAGCCTCTGTGAGAGTGACATGTGTCAGCACAGGCAGGAGTGTGTGCGTGCACGCGTGTTTCAGGGACCGTGCTTGCTAATGATGGTGTAACCAGCGATGTGTGGGAGTGGGAAACTGAGTGTGTGTGTCCGTCAGGGACAAGGTTAGTTTAAAAAACCTATACTTGCATGGCAACATGCATTCACTGTCAGTGAATGTGCATAGGTGCATCAATTTACGTGTCATAGGTTATAGCTGGCAGTGCTGGGAGTCATTCATGATGGTGTCCCAGAACCATATACATAAAGTTTATGGGAGAGGGAGTAGATCGTTTTCCCTGTTCTTAAGACTATTAAACTTAAAATCTTAGTTTGCACAACAATGTAAAGTCAAACGAGAGAAGAGACAGGTGGACAATGTAAGACAATGATGGAAAAAATAGATAAATAAAAGTAGATGGAAATATAAATTAACTAATATAAAAAAAGAATAGAAAGAGCAGGCACAGATGATGATAATAAACCAGAACACACAAAAGCAAGTCTATAGAAATGGGTTTTAAGAAGGGATTTAAAATAAGTCACTGATTCTACGATGCTTATCTCCTCAGACAGGTCGATCCCAAGCCAAAAGGCTGTGATGGCAAAAGCTCAGTCACCTTTAGATTGAAGCCCCGGCTTTAGCTTCGTGTTGATTCATACGGGGTCAACATTTCTGCTCTGAAGCTGTATTCAGCGTACCAATGTACCAAGTATATAGCACAGAAAGAAAAGCCTTGTTTAAGAGAATGTCAGTTGTGGGTCTTGTGTCTTTTTCTGTTAAATGATTTTTTGGCCATAATGAAAACCACCATTTGATTGTGGAAATAGTTTTACAGTTTCTGCACGATACAGGACTGTATACTAAGATCTGAAATGTGGTAACTGTAAATAATCATATCCTGCGGAGGGAAGTAATACGCCCAGTAGCGTCAAAACTTGGGAAAATCCCAGAAGAAGAAACAGTCATAATGAAGGAAACAATAGACATCAAGAGCAACCAGCTGAAAGACACAGGTTAAGGGATCATTGTGAAATAAAATGGGAAACAATGAAAACTAAACTGGATTACAGAAAAAGTCCAAAACTCAATACCATGAAGCAACAGAAAAGGTTCAAAACTTAATATCATGACAACTCGTGTGTACTTCGAAAGTTAAGTAGAAAGTTAAGTTACAGTCATCTGGCTTTCTGGTTTAAACTCTTGTGGAAATGTAATCATTCTCAAAACAAGACTTGGCTACCTCACATGACAGGTTGTGGACTTCTGGATCTTGTTTGCACAAACTTCTTGGCGCATACCGTGCGGATCCCTGCCCCCTCAACGGTTACTCAGACCACATCTCTGCTAACTCCAGCATGCAGACTTCTCGCCAGACGCTCTAAACCAGTTCGGAAGGAGGTGAAAATGTGGCCAGCAGGAGCTTTCTCTGCTCTTCAGGACTGTTTTTAGCACACTGACATAACAACTACAAATCTGGAAGAGTGCACGTTGTCAGTGACTGGTTACATCAGTAAGTGTACTGATGACGTGACAGTCTCCTAGACCATGACCACAAGCTCCAACCAGAAGGCATACTGTATATAGCATCTAAGATCCAGAGACTCTGCCTTTAGATCAGGCGACAAGGAGGCCTTAACAACTGCAGACTAAACTATTACCAGCCGTTGGAGAGACAAAGCGTGCACATGCCCAGAGAATCCACAGTCACTTCTGTACTCATCACCCACTACACGACTACTTCACTACTTCGCCCTCCCAGACCAAGAACTTTATCTCACTACAACTGATGTGACTCAATCCACGGACTGGACCAGCATCCTGGTAGAGAGTTAAGGGAATGTGCAGACCAGCTAGCTGGTGTCTTCACTGACATCTTCAACATCTAGCAGTGCTGTCGTTCCAAAGTGCCTCAAGACCATTTCAATCCTCCCCGTGCCAAAGAAGTCTACAGTGTCCTGCCTCAATGACTATTGTCCCGTACTCACACCCACTGTTATGAAGTGCTTCGAGAGGCTTGTCATTAGGCACATAAAGACCTCACTGGACCCTATGCAGTTTGTCGCCACAACCCACCACCTGGCCTTTACCCACCTTGACAAGAAGGACATGTACGTACAACGTTGTACAACGTACAGCATTCAACACAGTAATTGCTCAACACCTCATCGAAAAGCCGAGCCTGGTGGGTGTGAACACCTTCCTCCGAAACTTAATTGTCCTGCACCTCTTGACTAGGATGCCACCACACTGAGCACTGGCGACCCTCAGGGCTGTGTGCTCAGCCCTCTGCTAATCACCCTGTTGACTCATGAATGTGTAACAATTCACAGCTTCAATGACATCAATTAGGCCGATAATATGACCATGGTGGGTCTCTTTAGCACATTGGTTGAGGCTGAAAAGATTGCAACGACTGCTGATTTTGATCATTCTTTCCAGAATATGAATCCCAGTTCATCATGCATGGTATTTTTGTGTTTTAATGAAATATCCAACCAACTATCACGTGGTAATCAGATATTTTTTTTTTATTTATTCAGATCTATGATTAAATACTGTCACAACTTACAGTTTGTTAATTGAAACTAGGGAATCTATGAACTGGGTAGAAAAACATGTCTGAAGTTTCTTAGCACTTGCCCTTGTGAACTGTTGCAGCAGAAGGACAACTTTGACCATTTTCTCCGCCACATTTGCACGCAACATTTCTCATCAAACACATTTCTACTTGTGACCTTTTTTATTTGTTGTTTTTCATTACAGACTGCATTTTTTTTTTTTTTCGTCAAATATTTTCTGCATGAGCCTATCAAATTACAGCGACGCTGACAAGAAAACACTGCGGAGAGTCAATTACATCTGACAAGCCATCCAGCTAACAGGCCTAACACCGCAGGCTGCCACACTCAAATGTGTTTTCCAGTTCATTTCAGGTTACTTCTCATATGCACGAATTAAATTTGTGTTATGACTCTCTTAGATTTCTGAACGGCATTGTGAAAATGAATTTCTTACAGTCTCTGAATCACCAGGAGATGTAGAATGAAGAGTAATGGAAAAGTTCTGATAATGTGAGGAGGAGTAAAACGGAAAAAAAAGGAAGTGAGAATTAGTTTTGTCTTTTGAACTCTGTCGTTGTTATTCACCATAGAAAGGATTCAGATTTACATTTAGCTTTCAGTGTCAAGTGTGTATTGCACCAAATGTGCATTACATCCACCCATGGGTGACATTAAAAGGCTTTATGTGAATGCCCCTATGCAACATACTGTCCTAAAAACAACAAATCAAGGGCATAATACACCCTTAGTAACATTACGGGCAGTCATAGAGGGCGAGCATGCGTCCGCTTTAATTCATTTCTAAATGATGACAAAATTAAAAAAAAGAAACACAGCGGGGCAATGACAAAGATCAGCTCGCTGCTGCTGTGAACAGGCATGCGGTCCTGGATGTTCCTCTGGGCTTTTTTGAGACTAAACTCAGCAGAGCACGACGCAGTGAAAATACTAAATCCCTTAAATGTGTATCATCTCTGGGCCCTTCTGCTTCAGGCTCCAGCTGAGAAAATGAAGGCTTTCTGAAGAGCGGAACTTTAACTTGAACTCCCGAGGCAAACTGTATCCTTGCCTGAAACCAAGACTTCCTGGTGGAGTCTCCCGAGTCGTCAGGATGTGGTGGTGGCAACCGGCAGATAAAGCTTTCTATTTGTACGTTGACAAACATGATATCTCAATTTAGTTTGAAGATTTATTGCACAGATATTTAGGCGCAAGTGTAAAAGTCAGCTCTGCATAATGTCTGTGTCAATGTACTTATTTTTGCTATATTAACATATGTTTGACTGACCAGAAAGAGTGGGCAGTAGGTGGAAATTTCAAATATTACACGTTAGTCTAAGATTAATAGGAACATGTTCTACGATAATGGCAAAAATAATGGAACATGGCTGCAGGGACTCTAGCCCATTTCAGACAGGAAAGAATACGTTGTGAGTGAATTTATTTAATAACATCCACAAAAGAAAAATGTGAACATCATAGATTTTGAAGGGGAGACGCTAAAGGCCATGATTACTGTAGATACCCCCTTCCGGATCCATACCATAGACTGTATGAAGATGGACGATGGCACAGCTCATCAAAAGTGAAGCCAAAGCAAGTAGAGCTCCCTCTGGTGGCTGGATGCAGTATAGATCATAAGCTCCACCTCCTCCATGTTAGTGGATGGGACTTGGGGCAAACTGAAACACTAAAGTACAGGTCAGATCATTTTCCCTCAACGATGGTGTCTGTCATTTTCGGTGGTTTGTATAATGCTGGTGCACGCTCAAGTGTCCATTTTTCTGGCAAGTTTTATTTTAGTTAGTTATTTGATGCTATAGAAACAGGATGTGACCTCATGATGACTACCAGTTGCCATACCAACAGCTCCTTGAAGCAGTCCTGTAGGACCGTGAGAGTAAAAACTAAATAAATAAACAAATAAATGTGTACAGTGTATAATCCAACATTTCTTTGTAACTGGTGGAGGTATAGCAGAGCACAGTATTCGTTAAATAAAAAGTATTAATTAAGTGTGTGGGCGGCTCATCGATAACACAGCTCCGTGTGGCTCCACTCTTGGATCGTACTGCGCAGACTCTCGCTCTAAACTTGCATGATATCGTATCACCGGGAAACTAGCATCAGTTTGGCCAGTGGAAGGAAGTGGGGATGCATTGTCCATATTTACATACAGTCTATGCTCTAGACACTGGTGGCTGTGAAAGGATAAAGCTGGAGCTCTGCATGAGATGAGGTGTAGTGGACTGGCGGGGGAAGGGGGATTCCCAGAAAACTTGTAGAAAAAAAAGTTGTTTAGCAAAGAATGAGACTAGTTACTGGTGCAGTGAGTTTGAAGGCTGACAGTACTCGCATCAAGTGGTCTTTAAAACATTACATTTCTGATCCTGAAACAGGGAAGTACAAGTTACAACAAACCGGCGAGGAGTGAATGATAGGCCGGGGTAGATATACTGCAGGGCTTGACAGGTGGATAGGCTTCAGGTGTGCAGGCTGATTGCAGAGCAATGATTGGAAAGCCACACCCAGAGACTCACACCAGAAGCAAAACAAGGACAAGACACACGGGGGAGGGAAAACACCAGAAACGCAAGGAATCGGGGAGAGAACGTGCCAGAGCTGTGACAATATCCGGCAGCCACGGAGTAGGTTTATCTCTGTTTGACTCTGTTTTGCTCTATTTTTGGTCTCTAACTGCCCCTGAGAGAAATATCTTTCTCTGTAACTATGTTCAGTAGTCGTTTGATGCATGTGGAAAAGCAGAGCTGGGGGGAAACTGGATGGTGATAATCTGGTTTAGGTTCCACACAAAATCATGCAATCTGCTTTTATTATAAACATGTTTACAGCTGCTTTAATGAAACTGAACTTAACTGTAATCAGGATTGCTGTGGATTTATCGGACAAGGTGATGGTGACATTAGATGGGCTGACTGAACCAAAGCAAATGCCAACCCAATTCTTGGCCCTTGACGGTTCACTTTCCACAGCAGGGTAACTGGCAGTATGGAATAACCAGGGCTGCTTCCTTAAGCGTAATTTATAGTACCAACGCACGTTGACAGCATAAATACGATGTAGGGGGTCCTGCTATCGAAAGCATTTATACCTGTGCGTTCATGTGTCCGTATTGTTCTGCAATTACGGCACTAAAACACTAGGTGTGTTGAGTATCACTCCGCACTTCACACGATGGCGAGTGGAGTAGATGGTGTGTAGGAGCCTGAACAAAGGACAGCTTTTTGTGCTTGTCCGGCCGCTGAGTCACGTGAACAAGGAAACGCATTCTGGTATAGGTTTCGGAGCTACGCTTTAGAGTCGTAGACTTGAATTGTCAGCTAGCTTTCTTTTGCTAGGTTGACTGACACCCTCTGGATGCACTAGACACTAGGGGTCGCAAGCCATCGGATTTTTTAAAGTTGATTATTACGTCGCTGATTATGTCAAACACGGTAGAAATTAATGCTTTGCAACAAGAACATCTATATTATTGACCTGAATGCATATGCTGAGAACAGACAGCTCACGTGCTACATACTGTGCATTGCAGATATGTATAGCCTGTATAAAAACAGGCTGCAAATTAGCACCATCAGTAAGATTAACATGCAACAATAACACTTACAACACATGCGGCTTTGTATTGATAGGGGAGACTGATGGCTTGTTACAGCTGGGGTACAAGCTGAATTACATGGCATGACCAAATAGATGGTCAGAAACTCTGGTCATCTGGACTTCATAGCAAATGGAAGCTTGCTTGACTGACGATGAAGGAAACATGGATACACACATTTTCCTTAACAGAGGGATGAAAGTCACACAAGCACATTTTTTGCACAAAGACAAATAATGCTGTTGGACATATATATGATCCCAGGAGTGGAAAGGTGGTTCTAGTTCACAACAGCATCCAGTATAGTCCTGTGTTTTTGAAAAGTTAATCAGGATCCAGCTTACAGGCTCCACAGTAAAAAACGCATTAATGCAGCACTGAAAGAAGACCTCTATTGCCTCATACGGGTCACTTCCAAAATAGTGCAAAAGCCACTGCAGCGCCCAAGGAAAAACAACAGCCACCACAAGCAACAACATAAACTTATAAAGACGTTTTGGCCCACCGGAATTCAACATATTTAATGCTTGAACGTGCTTCGGAATAAAAGTCTCTGATTACAGCTGTGCTGTCAGACCAATTACCAGCAGGAGGACCAGCAGTGGTCTGAACAGAACAGCTCATTGTACAATATAGAGGACATTACTTCAGTTCCAAGTCCTGTGGTGATGGACTGAGAGTTCCTGCCACGAGACATGAATTCTTCATCATCTGCTACTTTGCAAATGGTTTTATGAAGTAAAGCAGCTACTGGTGAGCAAAGACGCCACCAGGGAACTGAAAGTCAAGACAAGAGTTTGACAAGACATGGGAGCTGTCAGAAGATTGTGCTTGGTAGTGACATTTATGTGCATGCCTCAGTTCTCTATTAAAGGGGAACTACCGTTTTTTTACTACCTGGACCTTATTTCTGGCATAAAATACGATCTTTTACTCACCCATATAACTTTGGTGTTATTTGGAGTCATTCGGACAATATTTCCATCCACATATATCCATATAGTGGAAGTGACTGGGGCACCGAAACGCAGCCTCTAAAATACGCATTATCTGCCGCGAAACTCGTTCATTTCACCAATTACGCTAGTAATATTCCCTGTTGAGTCCAGAGTTACCCATTATCATCAATTTGCTACTGCTAGTTTGTTGCAACATGGCTGAATATTTTTCCGATTCCGAGGTTGTAGGCGACGGCTTTGTTTATGATGGAACAGCTGGCCAAAGAACAACTCCCGACTCAACAGGGAATAGCACTAGCGTATCATAACAACAATATTGGTGAAATGAATGAGTTTTGTGGCAGATAATGCGTTATTTAGAGGCTGCGTTTCGGTGCCCCAGTCACTCCCACTATATGGATATATGCGGATCTAAATATCTTCCGAACAACACCAAAGTTGTATGGGTGAATAATACGATCGTATTTTATACCAGAAAAAAAGGTCCAGGTTGTAAAAAACAGTAGTTGAGGAAAATGTCATGTTTAAAAATGTGCATCTTTATTTATTTATTTATTTTTGCATATTTCAAATTATTCATTTACATCATACATATGTCAAATACTGATATATGCTTGTTAATAAAATAATAAAACTAAAACTATAACGATATAATAAAAGAACTATGATCTGTTTCTGTTCTTTTCTGTTCCTTTTCTAACAAATGGATCATAATGCGTACATAAAAGAGCATCAGTAATGATCCGTACTTCCTCCAGAAACAAAAACAAAACAGCAACGATAAAAGAAACCCTAATAACGACTGACGTCTTCTGTTCCTGTATCGTGAAGTCCCACACACAGACGGTATCGTGATGTGCGTCTGCTCCCCGGCTAACACAGCCGGCGTGTGTTTCATTAAATTTATGGAGTTCCACGGAAAGACCGGAGTTAAAAGAGAGAAGAAACTAAGAAACAAAACTGACAAAAGTCAAACGCTCTGCCACTGGAGCTGTGGTTCAGGACAAAAGAAAGGAGAAATGAAGCATTTTGGCATAATGCAGTTCAGTCAAACTCAGTTGGATGGATTTGTGAACAGTGCTTATGGTACTGAGAATTTTAACATATAAATAGATAAACTCTTATTATAAATCTGACCTGAAAGTTTGTGGCTCCACATTGAGCATCATGCGTTTTTGACATACTATTATTCAGTTGAACACAGTACGCGTGCTACTTGTGTATCGGCGCTGTCTTGATGTAGACTTACAGGCTTATTTCACACTGGCTGAACAAGCAGATGCGCTGCAGTGTGCGTCCTCGCCCTGCAGAGTTGTGTATACAATGGATCCAGACTCCCTACGTTGTTTGTGTGTGTGTCACAATGATGTATTGGTTCACGCAGCTAACGCAGCCTGTAATCTGTCTTATTTGTCAGTATCCTGATTAGCGGGCATGTTAGCAACATGTTTTTGTCTCATCATTCTTCTTTTCTTTTTTTTTATGCATGTTTGTCCTAGCATCCTTGAATGAATCCATCAAAGTATGTTGGTGGGTGCTGTTGTGAGAAGATTTAGTGAGCAGGCGTGGTTGTTCAGTCGGCAATTTAGGTTCAAAGGATGAGATGAAGAGCCAAGATATGTAACGTATACTTCAGAGCTTTGATTGAAATACTAGGGAGGGAGGCAGAGGAAGCTGTATTGACAAAGAGAATCTGTCATCTGGACTAAGACAGGTGGCTTCTAACTGCCTGGAGGGAGGAGTTTAGGTTGGTGTTGCCACCGACTAACAACTCAATACGGACCTAATCATATACTGTATGCGTCTAACATAGATTAGCTGATCCAGTTTCGGTCAAGAAGTACTGTACATCGTTAACAAACTCCTGTCTATGGCATTTCGAAACCTAATATTAGCTTCTGCTGAATGCCAGAGTGAGGTTCTGGGTTTGATCCCTTCTGGGGCCTTTCTGTGTGGAGTTTGCATGTTCTCCCTGTGCTTGAGTGGGTTCTCTCCGGATACTCCGGCTCCCTCCCATTCTCCAAAGACATGCTCGTTAGGCTAACTGTGGTGTCACTTGAAAAATGAATACCCCCTCTCAGAAGCAAAGACAGGGGTAGTGTGATTTTGGTGCAGCAATGCACCAAACTCCTGTCAACTCAATTGCCGTAACTCAACTGAGATGTAGTTGGCTGAATCTAACCAGGCTTTATATCCGAAAACCCTTGCATAGCTCGTTAAAGAACATATCAGAAATCCCTAAGGACTGAGTGATGAAAGTCTAGAAGGCGGTAGGTAGATGCAGGATTGGAGGAAAACCACCACATCCAAACCTGTAGAAGAGATAGACTGTAAGAATACTGTTATCAATCAGTATGTGCCTTGTTGTTGTGTTGTTTCAAGGTGCTATTTACATGGGAGACCATATCACCCCCATCACCATGTTGTAGCTGTCGTGGAGGTTGCCATCACATTGGCAGGTGGAATTAGACCAGTTCTAATGGAATTAGACCAGTTCTAATGGAATTTATTACTTTACATTTTTTTTGTACTGAACACTGTAACTAATCAGTGTTGGCTGAAAAGTTTATGAAGTTTTATTGAAGTTTATTCTTAACCTTCAAATAGCAGTTGACTCAAACTCGGTGGTCTTCTGGCAGAAGGCTAGGGAATTGCCAATGTTTACAGTATTTTTCAAGTCCAATGCGTGGTTTATACTTTTGGTCAATTTCATAACATAGCTACGGCGTCAGGCCAGACCCTACGCGGACCCTAACGCCGTAGCCTGACGTGCACCTCCCCAGAAATCTAACTATGCGTCACGCCGACGCAGACCGCAAGAGCTGCGATTGGTCCTCTTGGTAGTAGCATATTTCCGCTTTAGTGTTTCCGGCTGCTTCTCCATCTGCATAATTTTTGATTTGACTGTTTTGGATCAATAAAGATGAAATACATTGAGGAACGGTAAACTGACGAGGTTCAGTTATATAAATATTTGAATGATTCGTCTTTGGTGAAATTTCGCCGAATGTTGCGGTCGCCATTGTTGACAGTGAAGCAGTAAATAGAAACAAAAAGTTACCCAACTGGCAAAAACGACACAGCGCCGACTAGCGCTTGGTTGGTGTTTTTACAGAGCGAGCCAGACATATGAGTGCACAAGTATATATGGCTTGCACCGGCGTAGGCTACGTGCATAGGTTACGCCATCTACCTTCCACAGTACTTTAAATTAGCCTTCAGTGTCAAAACTCAACGGAAGCTTAACTTTACAAATCCACATTTCGAGAACACAAATGAACAAAAGAACAAAAGATGAAGAGCATATATCAGCAGGAAGTGGCGTTTAATCGCACCGCTCAGCCATCAGCCAACTCCTTACTGGGACGTTTGAGGGTCCACACGTACATAGAAGCACGAGCTGACACACACTCAGTGCACAGAACTCTCTCCGTTTCTCTTGATTGTCATTCTAATTGTCTCTAAGAGCTGTTATCACTGTTCCAATCTAACAGCCATCTCAGTTCCAGCTTGAAAGAACTAATTACAGCTGGCATTTACTTCTAGGGGTAACCTGCTCATCAAAGCCAAATGTGATTGTGAATCCCGTTCGGAATGTTAAACATGAAATGGTTTAAAGGCAGAGAGTAAAATCTGCCGCACAACCAACATATGCCTCATTTTATTGATTATATTTATGAGTCATACTGTATCATAAAAGTTCGTCCTCATCCATACTGATTAGATACCAAAATAAAAACTAAATGAAGCAGTTAACGACTGCTAACTACTTCTGAAGCACATTAAATTAAAGGGATCAATGAATTAAAAAATGTTCTGTGTTTTTTTAAAGAGAAGAAGAAACAATGACATTCCAACTATGGATAAATGGCGAGTTTATTCTAATGTCTAAATATGACCTATAATAGATTTTTAAACTGGAAGCCACTTGTGTGTTGGTTTGCCCTGTAGCTATGCCGACTGAAAATAACATTTGCAGATAAGATATGACACTTACTACTGATTGGCTAGGGTAAAACAACCAAATAATCCCCTCTGCTATACAGAAACTGGCTTAAATGAATACAGTGTCAGGCGAGTGTCAGGTGAAGTGAAATAAAACGGTACTTTTATCAGTTTTCAGGCGTAATTTATGTCTGATTGCCTTTCTTCCTACACGCTTCTGTGAGACATTACTGCATTTCCCGCAAGAAAAAGCAACACTCGGCTTCTTTGGCTTTTCCCGCCGAGTTTAATCTCAGTTAAAGAGATTATTTCTGCTTCTGGAATAACTTTGCCTCCCAGAAATGTTTGCACAACTCAGACTCCAATCTGCATTTACACCAATGAGCTCCGCACCACAGACGGAGCTTCAGTGGGGCGTGAGCTGCAGCCGCCCAGCTAGAAATAAAACCTGCATTCCGTCCAACTATTTAAACACGGCGGACACGAAAACGGGCATGAGATCCCGCCTGATGCTTTCGCTGAGAAGAAAATATGGGTGCTGATCTGCGGTGTTCGGTGGAAATCGTCCGGGTAGAATTGCTCTGTAGAGGATGCGAGGGGCGAACTGGTGGCTTAAAAAGCCGAGAGGCCTGGCTTACGGGCTTCACGGCCGTCTATTCATTGCCAAGTCAGTGTTGCACGGAGGAGAGGTGAAAGCCTCTTTTTGGCAGCCGCTGCAGTAATATGACATAAGAAGCCGGAGTGAAGAATTATTGAAGCACAATAAACATCAGAGGCGTTTTTTTCTTGAATTCTGTCAACACCGGGACGCCAGAAATATAGCAGCACCTGGGAACCGGGGCAGATGGGAAAAAAATAAATAAATAAAATTTTGCTTTCTCTCCAGCCAAATTTCATATTTCATTATTTGTGTTAGGAGCAGCTTGAATTAGCCCGACGTGAACATGTGTTCATGCTCAGAAGGAGCGAGCGCATGAAAAGAGGAGCCGTCACGACCGCCGGCGAGACAATGCATCCCAGTATGCGTTTCCAAGGGGATCTTCTACTTTTAACCTTGTGGCTGCCTAACTTGCGTTGCCACGGCGACTGTGGAAACATCGCAATACATTGAGTGTGCGTCATGGCAACAGCTAAGCCCACGCGTGTCACCGTGCCCACACTGTACACAGGGGGACATCCTTTTATTCACTTACAACCGGGTGACAACAGCTGGAACAGGCAGCCGCTTGTTATCTCAGCAGCCAAACATGTCTTGCAGGAAAAGCAAATGAGTTTTAATAAAGATCAATATTTACAGATCTGTCAGGTGTTCTAATAATTTTGGCTACCACTGTATACTATACTGATTTTTGTCTGTATCACATTAGAAAGAAATGGTGTGCTTTAAAAAAAAAAAAAAAAAAAAAAAACATTATTATTACTGTATGTTCCTTTGTGTCTTTCAGTGACTTGTGCAAGATGATTTGGCAAAGTCTGATCCAAAATGAACAGTCCACCCGGGGCGCCACACTCCCAGAAGAAACCAGACAACAGCCTTCTTTAACGCCCGAAATCAACACAAGTAGATGGCCTCGGTAAACTGCTGCACCGGAGGAGCAGATGGCAAAGAGCTCAGCTGGGAGAAGGAGAGACCGTCAAAGCGTTTGTATTAACAAAGAGCCAGCAGGCTGAAACTTGGCCCTTCTAACCCAAAAGACACAATAAGCTGTTGCATTTACAAACTGATTTGTTCATTTGTTGTTTAAAGGTACCAGTGCTAACTGTTGGAAAGAAACCCCGTGTAAGGTTTTAACAATGTAAGGGGTGTCATCATTGCTGCCATCTGCTGTTTATTTGTAATGTCTGCAACTCTTACTGAAACAATGTGACCCCCTAGTGGACAAACTGGGAATAGCAGTTACTTTTATTGAAAAAAAATAATTGCAAATTCATCACAGATTGGACCATGTGGAGGGCCATTTTTTGGCTCCTGTGCCGTACGTTTGACAGGGGTGTCAAACCAGGGGTGACCAGACCAGGGGTGGTCTAGGCCCTAGACTGTATGAACAATGTATAATGTCTCTACGTCCTCCCATTGGCTACACTGATTCTAGTACCCCGGGGATATGGGCGGCGCCATCGTGCAAGATTGGAGACAGAGTCTGCGCAGTACTGTCCGACGTTATCGCCATGTTGTCGATAACCCGCCCATACTTCCTCTAGACCAGTGGTTCCCAAACTTTTTCTGCTGGGACCCCCTTTGGTACATAAGAAAATCTTCACGCCCCCCCCCCCCTCAGTTTTTTTCCACACATTGTAATTAATACAAACCTTTTTTTTTTTTTTTTGAACAAATAAAAGTAAACTTTACTGTGTAATATGTTCAATGTAACAGGTTTGCGTTTGCGTGGGAGCCCGTCAAAAACCTGTGCATCTCATCACTCCCATCACATCTCGAGCCCACAAAAATACTCTCGTTCTATCCCGATCACTGGCCCCCCAAAAAAATCCTGTCCCGCAAAATCCCGAGAGAAAGACTCCTAAATCCCATCCCGCTCCCTGTGTTGTTGTCTAAAGTTGGGCGCACTCACCGCATTGCAGCGTCATTTTTTAATTTAATCTCCGGCTCCGTCCTCCGTCCCGGTCCCGCCCGCTCCCATTGATTATTTGCTCTATCCCGTCCCTCATGTTACCAACAGTGAAACTGACTCCCATACTGCGGAACTCCCACGGGAATACCGTGACTCGCAGGAGTCCCGAAAAATTGTCACCCTTTAATTCGATCCGCGCCTTGCGCCCCCCCTGCAATGGCTCTGCGACCCCCCTATGGGGGAACCACTGCTCTAGACTAACTGGTGTTTGTGTCTCCCTGTTAGCTTAATGCTTGCCTTTTCTCTACCAGTTCCTTCACTGCGGGCTCCGGAGACGTTGGTTTCAGACACAGATGCATCAGAAGCCATTAAGTCTAGACAACTTTGGTATGCATTTGAAGGACCTGAATGAAACAAGATATGCTGTTGGGGGACGAAATAAAAAGCAGAATATGCTTGATGTTGTGGAATACTGCCCCGTCCAAAGGTGCAGTTAGTAGCCTGGAATTACTGTATGTACCAACTCAATCAAGCTATCTCTTACTCTCATCCAACACATCCACATTCGGCTGTGGCTCAGTAGGTAGAGCGGATTGTCCACGAACCAGAGGGTTAACGGTTCGATCCCCGGAATGTGCCACTTGCCGAAGTGTCCTTGAGCAAGACACTGAACCCCCAGTTGCTCCCAGTGCGTGGCACTGGTGTGTGAATGTGTGTGAGCGAATGGGTAGACGTGTCTATGACTGTAAAGCGCTTTGAATACCAATAGGTAGAAAAGTGCTATATAAAAGCAAGGCCATTTACCATTTACCATCCAACCTGAGGATACTGCAACAGTTTTCAACAGAACTGATCTGAGCTCCTACAATACCAGGAAAAATGTATACATAAAAAAATGGTAAAAAGGTCAGAAAGGCTTTAAGTATTGCGTTTACGCTTTTGACAGGGTTGACATTTAATAAGAAAATTATACCGCAGTGTGTTTTGAAGCTGTACATCGTTTCTCAAAATTTTAAATGGCAGAACAAATGAAGCACTTGTATTGCTTCCATCAGCCATGGAAGTGCTGCATCCCGTCAGTTGCTATGGAACTGGGAAAGTCAGAAGCTCTGCAGAATGAACCGTGGGGTGAAAGAGTTCGTATGAGTCAGTGAGTTCAAATGACGCACCAGAGAGCATTTCTGGTTGTGCACCTGCTGACATGTTGCTCAGACCTATCTGGAAATAAGTAAGAAGTTTAAAAAAGTGCAAATAAAAACGTTTATTCTATTAAATTATTAGCTTTTAATGTTTGAACAACTTGCACGCACAGACTGGGGAGATAATCGTGATCTGGGGTTTTAAAATGTACTGCACTGATATGAGAAGACTGACAGCATAACACCAACAAACATTAAAACACAAAGCCCACTGAGCATCAGGCTCATTATTTCATATTTAAATGAGGATTTCACTGCAGGTACAAGAAAAAAAAAAAAAAAAAACATGCATAAAAATGTGACTTCGTTTTAAAAAAAAATTTCTCGCCCCACTTATTTTTTCTGCAGCAGTCCCCAAAATTGCGGATGCCAGTTGAACAGAACAGGTCACTCCTGTCCTTGTCTCTTGACATTGCCTCCCGTTCAAGCCCTACTGGGTCTCACATCACACTAGAAAAAAACAGGTTATTGGTACCGTATGAGCCACAGTGCTCCTACATTCCTCCCACCTCACAGTAACCCAGCCCTCAAACAAACAATTCAGGTCGGTAAGCTATAATCAAAACCTAACTGTCTAAACTGTCTTGGCAGGCTGCTTTGTCTCAGAATGTGCTGCTTGTTTTGTCAAATGAGATTTATCTATGCAGGCCAATATAGACATACAGAAAGTTATATATGCCAACATTTTTAGTCAAATGATAAACATTGCGTATCAGCATGCATTTTGTGACTTGCCGTAAAATGACACGTCAATAGATTAATGTGAAAAATGCGCCAGAAGTTACATACAATTAAAGATGGGATTTACGGCTCTTTGAAGAGAGGTGGATCATGTAGATCTGTTTCTTTCAAAGAGCCGTTCAAAAGACTGGCTCATTTTGATATTTATTTATTTTTAAGATGCCAGCCTGGGGGGTAACTCATTTTATCTGATAAAATAACTCAAACTTGGACATCCAACCAGTATATATTCCATGTGGTGGGATATCTGAGTTTGAATTATTGATTCCAGGTAGATACTTCATTTATCCCGTGGGAAATATGGTAAAGACCTTCCCCTGTCCCTTCTTTAGGGCGATGTACTCATGTAAAGGCAGTGTGGAAAACAAGTGATATCTGCATATCAAATAAGCACCAGTGGAAAGGAGGAGCTTGTGTGTGCACAAACAGATCGCAACAGATCTCGCAACTGGTTGGTTCCCATCGTTCGCTTTAAAGAGCCGGTCAGTAGATTCGGCTCGTTCTCTTACGTTACAACTCTACATGCAATTTCATGATATCTCATAGCCATAAGCAAGAAGTTAGCAGAAAAGCAGCAGCAGCAGCTCCAGTCCACTGTCTGTGTCTACACAGGAGACACTTTGGGTCACATTTAGGACTGCATAGCGCAGGGCCTGCAGAAGAAGATTAAAACCCCAAGCCCTGGGCTATCATTATTTTTAACTTTCCACCTCATAAAACAGCCCCATATTCAGTCAGTAACAGCTCCACAAATGTAAGACTAAAATGGACGTTTTTGGAATCTGTTCAGGAGAGTTTTAGAACACAAGAAGTCCAAATCTGTCGCCGGGCCAGCTTACCATGTCAAAGGGAGATTTAAAAAAACTCCCTCCCGCCCAATCAAAAGTATAAAAAGACAACACAGCTGAACGCAGTTAGTTACAGCCTCCTTTACTGAATGCGCCACGCTCTGCAGCCTTTAAAAGAGAGCCAGTGGGTTGAGTTTTAAAAACAGGCCCAACACAAAGACCTCCAGGGTAGAAACAGTTGGAATGCAACCAAAGTCCGTCAATCAGACAAGACAGAAGACTGAAGAACGACTGGAAGGACACATCACAGCATGCCATTAAGCCCTTCATTTAAGTAGTAAGAAAATGATGGAATGGAAACATGAAAAATGCGCATGATCTGAGAGGACCTGCACAGTTTTCAGGTGCAAACAGATATGTATGAGGAGACGTAACAACTCACACTTTATGTAGGGTTCAGAGAATCTCATTGCACAGCAGTGATTGTTAGACTGCCTTGCTTTTTCTGATCGTCTCCCAGAAAATAGATGGACGAGGCAAAAGTGTGACTCCGTAATAAAATACAGAATAGTGAAATGATACTCGCATCCCGCGGAAAATAAATCAAATTTAGTAGCTGCATAAAGTATAATGTCCAAACTTGATTATGTGTGCTGACAAAGCGTAAGTTCCGCAGAAAGAGGGCTCTTGAGATCTGCACAGAGAGGCTGCAAACAAATAAAGTTAATCGAGTCAATATGGTAATGTAGTAAGGAGGTTCAACAATGCAGGTCACGAGAGTGGAATAACATTAGACGAGGAAATACTTCTCGGGGAACGGAGATCATTGAATGGATGCATTTGGCATGTGAAGTGTTTCGGGGGTTTGATGTCATTTTTGAAACTGTGTCGATACTGTCGCCCGTTTGTGTTGCTTTGGAAATGACTCTCAGTTGATTATATTAGCAGACCGTGAGACCAGCTGCACCATACCCTGAGCAGCCTTCGGTTGTCTGTCGACATTGTGAAGTTAGTCTTTGTCATCTGCTGACGGGCTCTTGAGCAGGGTCAGAGAGAGGAGGGAGACAGATGACGAATGGCGAGGCAGTCAAAGATGGAGATAGTGGTGGTGATGGGAGGGAATCGTCTTCCTTCCTTCTGGAAACACTCATCACACCGAATGGGTTCTAAAGGCTGGACAATGCAAGGTGCCCCACATCGCTTTTCTTGTTGTAGACTACAAAAGCAGAGTGTGCTGTGTTCGCTTTTGTGCTTGTGGTACAAAGAAAATTGTGACAGTGAGTTGTCAGGCACTGCACTGGATACTTACTGTGAGAGGAAGCCCACACATATACAGTCAGTACCCAGAAAAACATTCATTCATTCATTTTCTGTAACCGCTTGTCCTCTGGAGAGTTGCACAGGGTGGCTGGGGCCTATACCAGCTGCCATTGGGCGAGAGGCAGGGTACACCCTGGACAGGTCGACACTCTATCACAGAGAGACAAACAACCACTCACACCTACGACCGATTTAGAATCACCAATGAACCTAACGAGCATGTCTTTGGACGGAGGGAGGAAGCCGCAGAGAAGCCACACAGACATAAGGAGAACATGCAAACTCCACACAGAGGGGCCCCAATCAGCCACTGGAATCGAACCCAGAACCTTCTTGCTGTCAGCGCTAACCAAGAAAAACAAATCTGAGATCATCAGGAAGGGGTTAAGACATTGGCCATTAATGACAAATTCGGCCCTCTGTTGCATGTCATTCTCCATTTGTAACTATTTTGTCATTTAGATTCAGAAACTATGCAGTCCCCTTCCCTTTTTGCATATATTTTTATTTTAAAAGGATACAATTCCTAGGTTTTTTTCACCAATCTGTCCATGAAGGACAAAAAAATATATAAGGAAAAGGAAGATATTAGTAGTAGTATTAGAAGTATTCAGACGATTTGCAGTTTCCAGTCTAAAATACGGTAAGGTGTACCCTGTTTGCTTAAATTAGAACTTGAGTGACTGATACGTTTACTTCCACCTAATCAAACCTGTAAATTAGAGACCAGGTAACATCCTTGAGAGTAAGTGAACGCTGATGTAACTGAACCTTGCTCTAAAAATGCAACAGAGATTAAGAAAGTCAAAGCCACATCCATTTTTGTGAAATCCAAATTGTCGCCAGGTGCATCGGATTTGATGAAATGACGCGTGAGGTGTGTACACAAACTTCTTTTAGGTTCACCTGTGCAAACTTGGGTTATTGGATGTAGCATAGAAACGCACACGACTAAGGGCTCACAATTCACACTATGGCAAGAGTAATGAATTCCACTGAACTCTCGGTAGACCTCTGTGATAAAAATTGCGGTAAGGCATAATAAGACACGGGTGTAAAGCCGTTTCTAATTAAGCTGGATCCTGGTGAGAACATTTTGAAAGAATCAATCAGGGTGTTATGGTTGAGCAGCTAGACAGGAGCTATTCTCGAGTAAAGACATAATGTATGACTGCCCACTTACAGTTTGCAGGAGCAAATCTGAAAGGCTCCGAGAGCATGACTAAAGTTTTCCCCTATGGGCAAAGTTACAATAACTTTGTCTAATGCACCGGCAATTAATAGTTTAATATTAGCTGAATAACACCCCTATATTGAAGCATGGTGGTGGCAGAATAATGATATAATGGTGCTTCTCTGTGCCAGTGACAAGAAGACTAAAGGAAACAGAAAGGCCCTAACTACCCAAGACCCAAGAGGAGGTAACATCGTGCTGCTACTCTGTTTTTCATGCTATTTAACCAGGCTGTGCAGTCCATCTTTCTCGAAACTGATCCAAATACATTCCCGTCAAATACGAACAATAACGGAGGAAGAAAGCCACGACGATAAAACATTTACTGCAGAAAAGAATAACGGTTTCAGAATTTCTGATGCAACTCTTTCCCCTGATTCTATCAAGGTTTGAGCAAATCTTTAGCAAAATGTCAGAGAGGTTAGAAAAGGATAAAAAAAAAAAGACAACCCGCGATAATGGTCTTTTTAGAATTGTACGCACAATGTCACTTCCTCTGATTTAGGATTTACAGATCTACAGAGGTAGAGGAACAAAATCTGTGTCCTCCAACGACACGGTGGAGTCTATGCATTTATTCTGTCCGTGATGCAACGTGATGTAATCAAATATTAATTTCAGTTGTGCGATGCAACACCACCCAGCATCCAGTTTCCTGCTGGATTTTGTTGCATTTCTGAAAGGGAGCATACGTTCACTTCTCTAGCTGGAAACACTATGATTTATTCATGTATTTATTTATTCTTATATATGAAGCCCCCGTCATTCCTGTCATGTAAATAGGTGAGATGGGGTTTCGAATGCCACACTATCTCTGTCAACCCAACACACATATATTTATATATATGCACCTATATAAACTGTCAGAAATGCTCAGCTCATCTTCCAGTTCTTTGCTTTTATCACCTCAATCACCACAGCAAACGCCTCAGCACTGAACACAGGCTCTGTTGTTGTTTTATTAGATTGTCCCGATGGCATCAACCAACAAGAACAATATTTTAAAGGGGAATTACCATTTTTTGCAACCTGGACCTTGTTTCTGGCATAACATACGTCTACTCACCCATATAACTTTGGTGTAATTTGGAGTCGTTCAGCAATTCCCCTTTAAGTCTACAATCAGAACATTTACAATTTCAAGAAAATAGTTTACCAAGTTCTTGGTCTGGAGGTTTAACTCCCGACATGGTGCCACTGGTACTTTTCAAATATCTGGAGAAATGGGAAAGGAATTGAAACAAGAAATTAAAATGAGATGGTCACCTTAGCGGCATCTCATAGCGCCACACTCCGACCTCAGGGTCAATTCATCAAGCGCTAACCGCAACAAACGACTTTTCTAACGAGAAGCCTAAACCTCACAGTCAATACGCATCTTTTTCTATTGGTAAAAGACTCAATACATGACTCTGGAGACGATACTTCTTCGGTAATCCTCGCTTTTTTTCCGATTTTCACTCTGTTCAAGTGTCAGGGAAAAGCTTTCCAGCCAGCAGGCTCCGTGGGCTGAGCAAGTTTCATGACCGCGGCTCAAATGAACCCCAGAAAATTGGAGTTTTCTGCTCCATGTAGATCCAAAAATACTATTACATATTCCGTGGCTGAATCACTGCTTGTCAAGACAGGATTTCCATTCATCCATGGCCAAACATGAAACCACTATAGACTTTACTCGCAGGAAAAAAAAAGCCTCCTATCACAGCACCTACAGTACCTTCAGCTTTTCATCACTGGCGAAGGGGCAGGCTCCCTTCTCTTGTTTATTTATGGGTCTTCCACACCTCCATCTTCATATTTCAGCACAGATTCCTGCCTTACTAAAGCTCTCAGTTTTCCTCCTCCCTCTGTGCTTCACTGCCCTCCATCAGTCTTCTCGTCTCCAGCTGTTGCTGCATCAGCAGATCTGCAGATGCCTCTTTAGATTTCTTTCATAATGAAACACTTCACACACAGCTGCAGATTATCTCACTTACTGAGTATGTGCGTGTGCGTTTCAGGTAGTAAAGGGTCAAATGTTACTGCATAATTGGCACACTGCACATTTGTGGGTGTATTTTTAAATGATGAACAGTTGGGGCAGGACAAGAATTCCGATGTTTCTAAAGTGCTTGAGATAATTCAGGTATGGTAACTTATGCTATTAATGAAACTTACGATTAAAATACTGAACAAGCGTTCTAGCACTAAACTTGAGCTGTGCTGCTTAAAGTAAGGTATGCCACATGTATACAGTGATCAGCCACAACATTAAAACCACTGACAGGGGACGTGAATGATCATCTTGTGAGAATGCAATGTTCTAGTGGGAAACTTTTGGACCTGGCATTTGTGTGGATACTACTTAGACATGTACCACCCACCTACACTGGACCAGACCAGGCACCCCCCACCCCATAGCAATGACAAAAACGGTTTAGGAACAACTCAAAAAAACATGAAAAACAGCACAAGGTGTTGATCTGGCCTCCAAATTCACTAGATCCCAAACTGATCAAGTATCTGTGGGATGATCCACAGAGGCCCCTTCCCTCAACCCATAGGACCCAACATACTGCCAGACACCACAGGACACCCTCAGAAGGCCCAAGTCCATTCTCTGATGAGTCACAACAGTTTTGGAGGCACAAGGGAGAATCTACAATATTAGGAAGGTGGCCATAATGTTATGGCTGATTGGTGTGAAATATATGAAAGAAAAAAACAACAACTTATTTCTCAAGAACACATATACCACAAAAGTAAGTAAGCAAACCCTGGACAGATGGTAACTGTAAACAATGCATTACACTTTAAACTCCAATCAGTTGAATGATAAGGGATGCTGTGTCTCCAGCACCAAAACACATTAAGTTGAGCCCCTACAGTCTGTACAAATAATCCAAAGGCCCATCAAGGTCATGGACACACTGTGGATGCGATTTGTTCCAGGCTTCATTGAGTGTTACAGTTTTCATGACTCTGTTTTAAACACATGCATTATCTTGGAAGACGGGCCCCTGGAAAAAATAAATACTCACATACGAGGCAACACGACGACTAGAAGACCTTTTACACAGGTACATAAGTTTTTGCTTTTCCTTCATTATTAACCTTGATGAGTCCTTCCACGAGGTGAGTTGGGGACTTTATCACTTTAATAACTTAGCACTTTCAAACTGAGGCAGACCACACATGCAACATATATATTTTTTATTTTTTTTGCAACAAAGTAATGAGGATCTGTGGCCAAATGGGAATAGAGTGTGTATAATGTGTGTGTCAAAGGAACAGATGCCGGCGTAGCAGGAACTCCGTCCCCTGACAGGTGACAACTCTAGCCGCTCTGAACACCTTATGGCCGACAGACCGGGGTCACATTGTTTGTTAAATACTTTGGTGGTCCTCCAGGGCCGGTGGCTGTAACCTGCATGATGAGCCGTATGGTGAGCTGACCTCAGCCGCATTGTTTGAAAAAAAGCCCGGGGGGGTGGACGCTTTTCAAACCCTCCGAAAAGTCAACGTTTGGAAAAAAAGATATCAAGGTCGCATTTGGAGTTAAACACTTGCCGATTCTTCAGGGGCAAATGTCTAAAGGGATGTCGCAAATGTCAGCCACTATGTACACGCTGTAGATTTATAATAACAGGAACAAGACATTTTAATGTGATCTGTAGTGTGAGTTTGACCGACAACTAGAAACAAAAGGTTCACTAATCCACAATGTAAGCAAGTTTCAGGTCATAACTGTGGCTTTCAAGTTGAGCAAAGTAAACATTTTGTCAGGAGTGGTACTTAAGAATAAAGAAGACACCACTTAGTATGCAACAGATACCGTAAGTGCTGCAAATAACCGTTCATCCAACAGTAGTGAAGAATTCCAACTCAAGTCAAGGTGAAACATATTCATTAATGACAATATATAAACAAGACAAGAACCAGATTTTCTCATTCAAGAAGAATTAAAAAGGAAAAGGTTTGAAATTTGTTTAGAATTCTTGCTCAGAAATTCCCGAAACAATGAATTGATTTACAGTTTAGTTATCCGATTAACCAGTCAGTTGACTATCCACCTGAATAACGGAACGATGTGTTTCGGCAAAACCAAAAATAAATAAAAAATCGGTCCAAGGGCTTTCAGTGTAGAAAGGCTTAAGGCTCTTTTAGGGTACTGTGGGACATAGACGCCGTAACTTACGTGCGTAGCCTGCGCCAGTGCGAGCCATCTATACCTGTGCGCTCGTCAGTCTGGCTCACCCTGTAAAAATGCTAGTTGGCGCTGTGTCTTTTGTGACAGTCGGATACATTTTTGTTTCCACTTCCTGCTTCTCTTTCAACAGAGGCGACTAAAACTTTAGCTGAAATTTTGCAGAAGTCGAGCCATATAAATGTTTGCATCTCCGAACCTCCTCAGTTAACCTTTCCTCGATGTTGTCCATCTTTATCGATCCAAAACAATTCAATTCAAAAATTGTGGAGACGGAGGAGCAGCCGGAAATACTAAAGCAGACATACACTACTACCAAGCGGACCAATCACAGCTCTTGCGGCCTGCATCACCGTGACGCGTACTTACTGTCGCCGTAGCGCCGTAGAAGTCTAAGCTGCCTTTTTCGCTGTACTGTTCATGTGGACGTTACGGTACGCTCCCTCGCGCCCTCTCAGTTCGGCAGATCAGTCACTGTTCGTCGTCCCGAGGACAAAGAGGTTGAGAGGTGACCACACTCTTTCAGTCACTGCTTCTGAAACTGTATAACGACTTACCTTTGCACATCAGGGCAGGCCGACTCCCTTCTTGTTTTTAAATCCTCTCTTAAAACTTTGGCTTTTAACTCAGTTTGAGATGTTGGTTCTTCTTGTTTCCCACGACACAATCCTGCTTACTTCTGCTCCAGTGACGTCACAGACCCCACTGTATAGAAACTACTGCCATGTCAAAGGTCAGTGCAGTCATTTCCATCTCAGAACGTTGTAAGCAGAACGCCACTTTTACGCCAAAGACAGTGTGTGTCTACGTGATGCTTCTACAGCTGTGGTTGGTAATCCTTTTCGTCTTCCATCAACTGCTCCCTCCTCTCTCTCTATCTCTTTCTCTCTCACACACACATTCCGGCTGCCATTGAGCAGATGTCTGCCGACTCTGTTTGATGTGAGAAAGAGCAGCCGACTGTCTTTACATCCGCCTGGGTTGACACCGGAGTCATTTTCAAATTATTACGCTTCTCATAAGACGCGTGTGTTCCCGTATGTGTGTGTGTGGGTGTGTGGGCCGCGGCACCTGCTGTGTATGGCTCAGTTTTTTGGGGTTTTTTTGCCCGTGCTTTTAACTGTCATTTACCGTCGAGTGCAGTTGAAGTGAGCAGCGCCCGGCTCTGTTAGAGTGGCTGTGATCAGCAGCTCCTCACATCTGCACTCGGAGAAGCAAAAAAAAAAAGAAAAGAAAAATAGAACTGAGAGTGAGCGAGTCATTTACTGCCCGTGTGATCTGTATGATTCAAGATTTAATATTATTGTCTAATGCTGCTCCCCTTTAATTCTTTTGAACATAAGGATCCTTACATGATTTAAATAATGTTATAGGCCTATAGTTAAAACGCGTGAGAAAGAAGGTGAAGATGCTTCACGGATTATTACTCTGACATCAAATATGGATTGCAATCAATATATTGGATGAGTGAGTTGCTAATTAAGTCAATAGAAGCCACACATCAGCATAAATGATGCTGTAACCTCACAGTCGATATGAGCCGTAGGGTCAGAGATCAGTTAATAAGAGAGGAAGATCTGCATGAGGGCTTTTGTTAATCATTTAATCATCTCTTTTAGGAAAGCACAAACCCTGTAGGAATGGAAAGAGACGTGAGACTCTGCATATACTCGAATTTTGTGGATTCAACTAATGTTTCTTGGCTTAAATAGTATAAATCCTGCAGCTAATATATATATAAAAAACACCTCAGATGTTACAAAAGTGAGCCGAGACTTTTTGACATGGCTCATAGAAAAGAAATGTTCCTCTGCAATCACTTAATGTCCACTGGAAACATGTGGCATTGTATTTTCCTGCAGAGACCGCCATCTGGCTTTGTTTAGTTAAGAATTTCTTTTTACTCGATTGCAAAACTTGGGGCTGGGTGTGTAGACCCTCAGCCGATGACAAAGTGCCGCAGTGTTGCCAGATATACGAGAATTATCATGTTTATTTAGGGCCTATACGATAAATACTTTTGCCATTTCCGTGCACCCAAAACTTGTTGATTTGTTGATTTCTGTGTACACCCACGCATCACCAGAAACTGCTCATGCCCGATCTGCTCATACCTGGCTGGCTCAGAGGACAAAAATGTACTAAAAGAAAATAGCCTGGCAGCACAGACATGAACACCGGTAAGAAAACAGTTCAGTTTCTCCTGCTTTGAGGCAGTTTGTAATTCCGATGCTTTTATTTTGAAAGCTAAGACAGAAGCGGTAGTTGTGCAAAGACATGCAACTGACTGACAATGAGTAAAGCGGCTGGTTTTTGCAGTTACTAGCGCTGTCTCCGTCTCTCCCCGGCTCTCAGTTCACATCCAGTGTTTGCCAGATCAGGGAGGTTTTAACCCCCAATTGGGGCAGGTGGACTAAACTGGTTTGGGATTTTAATGGCGGTTTTTCCAATTACTTTTTAATGCTTATTTATGTCAAACCAAAGTGTATTTACTCTTCCCAAGACAGTGTGAGTGAGAGTGCATGTGTGCGTCTTTCTATAGAGCAGAGAAACTCCATCTGGGGACGACACAATGTCACCAGAAGGCTTCGTAGCAACCAGTTGTAAGTAGTTTTTTGGCTGCCGCATTTTGTTGCTGGATGATTTCAATGCTTTGACGGCATTAGTTTTATAACAGGCCAGTGGTTCTTAATTATTTTGTGTCATGCCCCCCCTACGGGACAGAAATGAAACACTCCTTTTCCTAGATTCTGCTTTTGGCCAACTCATTGTTTACTGGACGTCTCTTGGTCAGAACAGACATCATCGGGATCTGAGCAAAATCTCCATACATGGCTCAACTCTGCTGGGGACGGTCCATGATTTCTCCGCGGGGGCGGGGGGGCTGTGATAACGAGTCAACGCCTACACCGAGAGACAGTATCCACCCTCAGGTGTCATTTCCAGCTGATTCTGTGATGAATGAGCAATAGAATGAGCTGCCTGTGGTGCTCCTCACTGTGATGGTGTGTGTGTAGCTGGAGTTTGTGGTCTTGTATCACGTGAGTCTAATAAAAACCACAAGGGCCTACCTTAACAAGAATCTCTGCCTATTGTAGGCTTGCCACATTCCTTGGATCCTCAGCGCAGGGCCATAGAGGATTTCCATGGGGGAATTTCTGCAGATGTAACCAATCCGATTTCTCAACAATCGGCCGGCCTCTAGCTGATATCTGTTCATGGGCAGGGAAAAGGTTCAATGTCTGCTTTAGTTGTCACTGAGAGCGAGGGATGCCACAATGGACACTTCTCATCACTTGGTGTGGCTCCCTGATATACTCTATGCCATTCGTGAGGCTGATGATGCTCTTGCAACACATGCTTTGCAGGCTACGTGCAGCGCCCGTCACTGATTTTGGTTCCGCCTGAGGATCCAGGTGTCCTTCCCGGATCTGATTCGGACGGCGCCCAGAGGCGCCTTGCACATGTTCCAGAACAGCATTTGGGGGAAGAGTGAGTGAGCTGAGTGGGGGAGACAATGATTTGATGAATGTGCTTGTGCCACATCTGTCACCAGGTTGCAAGGTTCAGGCTGGCATGTTTTCTCTGAATCGTGTGAGGACATGGCCGTCGGACCACGTTCCTGCCCACCTCAGGGCATTCTGGAGTTTTTACAGGGGCTTGCCAACACAGGCTGAGCTGTGCCCACCTACTGCTTTGCATCTATTTTTTCAAGCCCAAATGTAGTTTGAAGACATTGAATCAATCATTTGTATCACCGGCAGAAGTAAGCTTCATTGACACATCGAGTTGAATGTTAATGTTGGAACTGACATACTAACTAACTACTTTCATTGCCATTAAATTACATGTCTCTTAAAATTCTGACTGAAAACTGAAGTCTCTTAAGGAGCAGACATGGTGTTTGCTGTGTTGGATTAGTTGTCTTCATTTCCATTTGTTGTCCGTATCTAGCGCAGCACCCAGCACCAAGTGATGCACAAATTAGCCCCGAGGCCAATGAAGCATGCTCGCTATGATATAAGGAAATTTGGCTGCTCCAACATATTCATCGGTTTGGAGCAATCACACAAACATATTCCGCAGCTGCGAGAGCTCTCCGTCTTAAATGTCACACTTGAGTAATCAGTTTTCAATGCCTTCTGATTATGTTTACTGAGAGCGTGTTTCCCAGCAAAAGTACGTGAAGCTGTAAGGGGGGGGGGGGCAGAAAACATGAAAACATCTCTAGACACTTTTAGCTCTTCTTAAAGAGATCTCCACCAAGACTCTTGGCAAACAAGAAGATTGTTCCTCCTCTTCCAATTTCGAAAAACGGAAACCTACACTCACGCTGAAATGGCTCTTTTCTGACAAATGCTTCACGCTTCACAGGTTTTCAATCTGATTCTGAATGTCGTTTTGGGCTTCTGAAACGCTCGGTCTCAAATCATGTACTTCTCCACTTACACTCGCCATTTTCAACGCATACAGGTGTATCAACACGCAGTGCGCTGCATGATTCTTTGAGAGTTTGAAAAAGGTCGCCTGCATATCTCTTCCCAAGTGAGGAGAAAAAAACTTGAGTGCAGTATGAGGCACACATACACCCGCCCCCCAAAACCCAGAGCTGGCATCGGAGAGAGACAAAGTCCAACAAAGCCCCTGTGGCATAGGGGAGCAATTGGAGCAGATGCACCACCAGTCGTTGTTTGCTCTCGGCTGCTCAGTTTCTGGACTGTCTCTGTTTCTCTGCGTTATCCTCTTGAAAGGCTTAAGCAGCTTCAGCCTCAAAATGTCTCTATTGGATTGCTTCCTCTTCTCTCCAACTGAAAATAAATAAATAAATAAAATACGCTGGCAGTCTGTCCGAGTCAGGCTACGTCATACGTCCATATTATTCTTTGCACTCATATCAAAAGATGTCATTTTCACTGTTTAAAATAGCATTTTTTTCAGCTTTATCTCTATTGATTGTATTGCAAAGTGCTACTTTAAGATCACTTGTTAATATCTTAGCCACTGTTAAAGGATGCCCTTATGATTGAGGAATTACAACAAGACCAAGCATCATATTGTTATCAACAAGGCATAGTTTTTTAATGATTTAATTAGACATGAGGGTCAGGCTCATGCGACCTCTGACCTCTAAAGAATGGTGTGTTCATTTTGGGGTTAAGCTTGGACACACACACCTGCTGGTGATAAGCCTGTCTTTGATTTGGTTAATAATTGTTTGGTTAAATGCTCGTCTGAACCTCTCCCTTAAACACTTATGTAAGTTATCATTTGCTGCCTTGCCTTATTACCTTAACAAAGTTATTATGTGCATGGTTTTGGTTTTGTAGTACTGTTTAGCTTAGTCTGGAATCATTTTGCTGCACAATTATGAGAAACTGGTTCTGATAAATAACTCTTGATTAACATAGAAATTGATTATTCTTTTAACCCTAACCCAAACCGCCCTCCATCAATGGTCACCATTCTGACTATGCAGCAGTAGACGACGGACTCCCAATCAATATGATTCCAGGATGCTATAGAAAGCTTTTAATTCATCAACAAAGATTTGAGAAAGAGATTAACGTTTAGTGTACAACAACTTGAAGAACCGCTGGTATTGAACAAGGAGGACTGTGAAAATCACACTGGATTTGCTTCTTAAATAGCTTCAGTCCACCGGTGTAGATACACTGTAAGGAGCCGTCGCACAGCTGTCGTACTTTGTATTGTGTCACTTTCTCTGTCTAATCTGTATTCTGAAAAGTAGCTGCATGTCAGAGCTTTTAGTTATCCATATATCCACAATGTTGCGGTCTTGGTGCCCAGTAGCAATCCAAAAGGCATTTAATGTTTTTATATTCAGTAATTTTCTTTTCTGGTGTTCTGTGTTAGACTCACTGGAAAGTGCCAATGACTCGCTCTTTATTAAAACAACATAATTAGCTTTGGTGCCGAAACCTTAATAAGACTAAATCAGTGGCAAAAAAGACGACCCCCACATGGGACACAAACACCACTCAGTAGTTGCTCTCAATTTGTATTTTATGGGTGCACTTCATAACCTGAATTTTTATTTATTTATTTTTAAATGAAATAAAGTCTTTTGGGGTTCCTCTCAAGCAGAAAGATGAGAGATATATCCAGTAGCAAAAGAAGTCGTTTACAGCTGCAGCAACAAAGGCAGCGTGCTATGAAAAACTATGGCTAGAATCTATAATATAGAAATATGATCCATTCAGTGAACGGAACCTTCGTAGCCGTCTGCTACTGACTGCGTCTGTGATCATCGTTTTCTTTCTAATGTTCTGAAGGAGATAAAGTGGAACGGCAACATGTTGTCTGCTTTCTCCAGCGCGCTCACTTTCAGGACATTAAGAACTTAAAAGCCATGCCATGCTTGTCTGTTGTGATCATTGCCATCATCCAGGAGTATGCGTTAATAATAGCTTTAACGGAAATACAGGCAAGAAGAAACAACAAAGAAACAAGAAAGTTTATTTAGAGACTCATGGGAAACTTTAACATTTATTTATGGGCACCCACAAACTCATTTGGTGACCTTCTGTCTTTCCAGAATTTAACAATATATGGACAAGCCTTGTTTTTTTTTTTTTTAGAAAAATGTTTAAGACAAGGAGATTTTCTGGACATACTTGGTTTCGATTCACATCATATCACCAAAATGTATTAAGAACTCTTCTCAGTCACAGCTGGTAGTTCAAATCCGCTGGCCATACCATTCTACTAGATTACTCTGAAGATCTGGGGCAACCCTGATGCTAACCAACTTGACAGAGTTGTCAACCTTCTCAGCCCCCACCCCAGACCTACGGTGACCTTAACATGTTGTCACTGGGGCATATTTGTATGTTTTCGTTTATCTGTCCCTCGTGGAGAAATTCTTTCTCTGCATGAAACCCATCCACAGCAGTGTGTACACTTTGACTAGTGCCCAAAAATTGATTAGGGCCATGCGGATAGGAGGATGTGAACTTCTGACCTTAAAGGCGGTTTAGGCTACCTTTGCACCTGCTTGTGATGTACTGTATGCAATATGTTTTTCCAGGTGTGGCGTACCACAAAAATGCCAAGTGTGTCGAAGCTTTCACAAAAACAGGACAAGTTTCCATGTCAGTAAGTTTCCGGCCAGTTGCCATGTCCAACCCATCCATGTACAGCATATGTGAACTGTGGACCAGATTCAGGTCCAGAGAATGATCAGGTGTAACATTGTTACATTTCCAAATTACTTAGCAGCTTGGATGATGGAATAGATCTTCATTTAACTATTAAGTGTGATGCATGGCAGCATGACGACTATTCAAAGCTACATACTTGGAGTTGATCATAAGCGAGTCCGACCCTTCCCGGCCTCATATTCTCTCGAAGCCTAAACTACTTCAATCTATCACAACAGAAAATGAGTTCTGTCTCCATTTGTGAGAAGCAATCTGGCCTGGCTGGCCTTATCCTCGCATTGCATCATGTCTTTGTTGTGTTCCAACATTCCTACACCGGACAGACTGCAATAACTACACTGTTAGTATCAATATCAGATGAGGTTTGAAGCCTGAGTGCCTTTTTCAACTCCCTCGTCACTTTTTGAACATCTGCTTTGCCTCAAAATCCATTCAGTTAAAGAAATTCTTGCTATTAGTCCTGTCTTCTCCATTTATTTATTCATTATCTGTAACTGCTTATCGTCGAGAGGTTTGCAAGGGGGCTGGAGCCTGTCCCAGCCGTCAGTGGGCAAAAGGCAGGCGTACTCCCTGGAGTTGCTTCCTTGGGAACTGATTAAATGGTTATGGTGGTATTTATTCGGTGATGGACAAAAGGGCGACACCGACATGGTGGCACACGCCATCTGAGCGCCGTGTTTCGATAGCTAGAATTTTGTTATTTTTACAAGGACCATCTACAGTTTGCAAATGGTAAAGTCAGAAGTAAACTGGTAGTAGAATAAGTTCACAATATATATATATATATATATATATATATATATATATAGAATACTAGTCTTGTACTGCTTCCTTAATGCAAAAGTGTGGAGACAAGAAGACTAAAACTGCAAGGTGACCTTACAACACATCAGACCAAGATGCACAATCCTCTCGGTTCTTACGGCATCCTGGGTTCAAATGCCTGCCACTCCGTTCGTCTTTCCTGTCACCCCCCCGTCTTTGTTCCCGAGTAATGAAGCAGAAATGCCATAAAAAATAATGTGTGAGAAAACTATGGAAGTTCAGCCTTGTTTGTTCTGTGGTTTGGTTGTGATGGTTAAAAAAAGCCACTCTGGGGTATGAGTCGGTATCCTTGAACCAAAGACCATCACTGAGATGAGAAATGACTTCAGGGAAATGGGCTATTGAGACAGTAACACACTCGCCCACACAGAACAGCAAACACACACACATGCAGTAGATACACAATGGTGCTTCACAAAAGTCGGACACCCAGTGCACCGGGATATAAATCCTGAATCGACATATGTAGTGACACTGGCCAGAAAAGACCTGCACGGATGCACAGACCCTCACCACAAACACACACTCCTTTTCTCACACACAATGCACATAAACTTTAGGGACATGAACCCTCACAGACACACTCACTCCATTTGAGGCTCTATCACGGGTGAAAGAGCATTTAATGGTACCGCTTGTGAAGTTGTCCTCACTTGAAAATGACCAAAACTTTTGTTCTGGGTTCAAATGAGGGACAGTGTCAGCTGAGATTCAGTATTCAGTGTTTATTACACAGGAGGCTGAGGCAACCTGAGACAAGTTTCAGTTTGGATGTTTCAGAAACCAAATGACAAATGTTTATCATGCGATAACCATTTTAATTCTTATATGGAGATTTAAAATGCTGTTTCTTTTTCTTGTTATTGTAGGCAACAAATCCTAAAACTGAGTTTAAGCTGACTGATTTGTTGATCTGTGATTTTAATCCCACCTGAAGAGCATACAGCATGTGTGTCATTTTTCACCTCCTTCTCAGTGATAATCACAACCTAAAGTACCTGCTGTTTTAAAGAAAACCAAAAAAAAAAAAAAACACTATCTTCTGTAATTGAAATTTTGTCCACAGTGACATTCTTGTGTTTTGTTTTTTTAATTGGTGTACACATTCAAACTACTTAGTCATATTTCTGAGAAGCATGGTGGATATTTTATTCCCCACCTCCCGCTGTAATGATAACAATGTGGAGAAAATAAAATGGCACTAGTTAAATGTAAGATTCATTACATCACCTGAGGATAATGAATAGAGATATATTTACCAAATTTTGCAGGATGTGTAATTTTTTATTTTTTTTATGCATGCGTGTGATTTTAACTAACGACTGCCCGTGAACGCACCACTTTAGCAGTTACACCTGGGAGGCTCCGCCCTCTCCCCGTACCGCTGAACCAATCGGCAGCGGCGGAGAGTGGCGGAGGGATATATGAAGAGAGCACGAACCGGAAAAAGCAAGAGAGTCAATATGGGAAAAAGACGCCAGAGGACCGACAGTAACATGTAGGAACAGTTGAGTAACAAGATGGACGGACGGACTAGGCGGCAGAGTCATCATGTGAGAGGGACGTCGTGACGGCGTGAGGGGGTGAGAACGAGAAGGAGGCCACGAACGAGCCGAGAACAGGCCAAGGCAGCCGGTGTCCCGGCAGCGGGTGTGCCGGCCGCAAAGAAGAGACCACGGAGCGTTAAGGGGGCGTACGGACCTATTACGTCCTTGCGGACCCCCGTACGTCCTACGCAAGGGCCAGACGTGCACCTCCCAAAAATCCTCGACGCGCTTCGAGGCGACGCAACAGCAACGCAACAGCAACGCAGCAGCAACGCAGCGGCATTGGCTGTGATTGGTCCGCTAACTACATCCGCTGGAGACCGCTTTTCCGGTTTCCACTCATAAACACCACCATTTTTAAAAAGTCTTCAGTTTGGTTGGTCTTTGAGAATGGACAACATCGTTCACTGTGACTACGACAAAAGCCGGAAGGTAAATAACTATACAAGGCGAGATACGTCACAAGAGTCTCGGTCGGTCGGTCACAAAAAATCATAGCGCCCTCTACCGGTGTGGCATTGAATTGCATTTCGACACGTAAACCCCACGCAGAACCATCACGGTCTCACGACTGCGTCCAAGCAACTGCGTGGCCATTGCGTGACCATTGCGTGATCACTACGCGGAAGCATAATCCAGGCTTAACTACATCCGCTGGAGACCGCTTTTCCGGTTTCCACTCATAAACACCGCCATTTTTAAAAAGTCTTCAGTTTGGTTGGTCTTTGAGAATGGACAACATGGAAGAGCGTCTGGCGGAGGAGGTTCGCAAGCACCCGAACCTGTACGAGGTGTCTTCTCGAAATTACAAGGACCACCAGATGTCCATCAACTCCTGGGAGCAATAATATTGTAAAACTGTATGTAACTTTTATCTTTGTTCTCTCTTTACCACAGGCCTCACCCACCCCCACAGAATCCAGTCTGTCTCCGTGTCCTTTGTTGGAGTCTCCCCCATCGGCTGAGCCATCATCATCATCGCCTGAGCCTACCCCATCAACATCATGTGAGAGTCTGTCTCCCTGCCACCACAAGAATTTTCAAAAGAGTAACATTTGAACTAGTGTCTCCCCAGCTCCCCTGTCCACCAGCTGGGCCACCCCCAGGCTCCCCCGGTCAGTCTCAACTGCCCCGGCCATCCCTGGGCTCCCCAGGTCAGTCTCCACTGTCCCGGGTGGGCCAAAAGAGGAAAAGGAAGGACAATGACAATGATGAGGACATCAACACAGGGGGGATCGTGGGGGATCACGATTGATTGGACGGAGCTCGTGGGCAGTCAGAATGCTGTAACGCGAGACTCGATGAGACTTGGCAGTATCCAACATGGCGCACTTCTGAAAACAAACAAATGCTGAACTAAAGAAAAGAACAGAAATTGATAAATAACATAAAAAGGTAGGAAAGAAAGTTAGTTTAAAACCACGGTAAACCGGCAATCCTGGATCGCAGTGAAGAGGATTTGTCCAGCCTGACGAGCTTCATCGACGAGAGTTATCGGCGGATCGTCATGGGGAAACCTAAACGGTACCGCCAAGATAATTCCTCCAATGAGACCTCTCCGACATCTCCAACCGGGAGCGACACGGCGGATATATTAATGTCAATCGATGGGAAACTGGCTAACTTTGATGCCCGGTTGGGTCTGCTGGAGGCTCTTCACCGGGAAATCCAGGCGCTGCGTGAGTCTCTGGAATTCAGCCAAAAACAGGTTGAATCTCTGGCCGCGGAGAATAACACGCTCCGTGAGTCCGTGAAATCCCTCACTGAAGGAGTAACACGAGTCACGGAGGAAAACAAGAAAATGAAAGAAGCTATTCTAGACCTGCAGGGTAGGAGCATGAGGGATAACCTGGTTTTCGCAGGTCTCCAAGAGCAACCCGAAGAGGATGCCGAGGCAACCGTTAAAAAGTTTATCCAAACACAACTGAAGCTCCCTCAAGATAAGGTAAAGTCTATTAAATTTCATAGAGTTCATCGTTTGGGTGCTAGAAAACCAGGACAAAATATGCCACGTCCAATAGTTGCCAAATTCGTGCTTCATAAAGAAAAAGAAGAGGTGAAGCGATGCGGAAGAGAGCTCCGGGGGACTAATTTCAGCATGAATGATCAGTTCCCCAAAGAAATTCTGGAGCGTCGTAAGATCTTGTTTCCCATCAGGAGAAGATTCCTGGAGGAAGGTGCCCGCGCTGTCATCTCGGTGGACAAACTTTATGTAAACGGGCAGCTACACCGTGACCAGAACACCACCCCTTGGCTCTACTAAACCAGATATGTATTCGCCTTTCTCACGCAGGTTACATTAGAAAGATTTGTTAGTCTGATTCTTTGGTTCAATACACAAGGTCTATGGTGACATTTATTGTCAATAACACTGTCAGTCTCTAGTCTATGCCAAATAGCTAGATCTGTTTTTTTTTTTTTTTTTTTTTTTTTATGGTTTCCGTATACACTTCTTTTTCTCTTTTTTTCTTTTCTCTCTCTTGCACTACTTTCTTTCTATCTCTGCACACTCTCCTCCACTTTCATTCCCCAGGCTGCCACCTCACTATCTCAAACAATATACACATAGAAACATACCAGTTTCCGTATAAGATCCACATACACAGATACATAACACACATAGGGTCACACAAACACAGAGAGATACAGACACACACTCATGCCATGCACTCTTTCACTTTCACTCACTCACACACACACACACACACATCTATAGCATTCAACACGCATCGCCACTATGAGCATGAGTATGATTAGATTCATCACGTGGAATGTGCACGGAGCTGGGACCAGAGAGAAGAGACTAAAAATTCACAATAGATTAAAAGACTTAAATGCTGATATTGTGTTCCTACAGGAGATTCATATGACAAAAACATCAGTGGATGTCCTCTCTACAGCTCAGTTTCCTCATATTTTCTCAGCCTGCTATAACTCTAGACAGAGAGGTGTAGCTATTCTGATTAACAGGAAAATAAAATTCACAGTAATCAACATGGATGCAGATCCTGAAGGGAGATTTATAATAGTTAAACTATCAGTTCAGAATATGAAACTGTGCTTAGCTAATTTATATGGTCCAAATGTTGACAACTCATCCTTTTATCACTCCTTTTTCACATCACTCTCCGAGCACACAGACACCGCAGTGATCATTGGAGGGGACTTTAACATGGTACTGGACCCCACAGCTGACAGGCTCAGTAACGCAGGTAATTATCGGAACTGGCAATCAGCTAACATAGTTAAACAATACATGGAGGACCTGGGTCTTTGCGACGTGTGGCGCTCTTACCACCCCACTCTTAAAGAATATACCTTCTTCTCTTCAGTTCATCATTCATACTCTAGACTAGATTACTTCCTGGTTAGCAGCTCTTTAGTAAGCGAGATCTCTGATACTCAGATTCATCCCATAACTGTGAGTGACCATGCTCCAGTTTCCTTCAACTTGAGGAATAAATTAATCACACCGCCCTCTAAAAACTGGAGGTTTAATACCGCATTGCTTAAAGGTCCTGACTTTATCAGCTATTTTAACAGAGAATGGTCCAATTATTTAGAAAACAATGACACACCAGGCGTCTCAGCAGGCGTTCTATGGGAAGCAGGGAAGGCAGTGATGCGAGGAAAAATAATTTCTTTTGCATCACATAAAAAAAAGAAGGAAAAAGCAAATATATCGGAATTAGAAGTAAGAATTAAAGCATTAGAGAATGCCTACAACGCATCACCGGAAGAACAGATGCTTAAGCAAATAAGGAAAGCTAAACTTGAATTCAATGAAATAATCAATAAGAAAACACAGTTTATGGTACAACGATTACGCTTGGAGAAGTTTGAACACAGTGACAAATCTGGAAAATTTTTAGCCAACCAATTAAAAATTAACAAAGAAAAATCAACAATTCAATCAGTTAGAGACCCAGCAGGTAATATCACACATGAGCCCAATGCAATAAATGACACTTTTAGAAACTTTTATAGAACCCTATATTCATCTCAACTAGACCCATCAGACAGTGACATCCAGCAATTCCTGAACAACATTAACCTTCCAAAACTAAATGAAGAACAAGTTATGGCTCTAGACTCTCCCCTCACAGTGGAAGAGTTACATGAAGCCCTTAAACACATGTCCTGCAATAAAGCTCCCGGACCAGATGGCTTCCCAGTAGAATTCTATAAAGAATTTTGGACACTACTGGCGCCAACATTTTTCAAAATAGTTGCACAAATTAAAGAAGAAAACTATTTAACATCAACCATGAATTCTGCAAGCATCATCGTACTGTTAAAACCAGGCAAAGACCCCACATTGCCGCCCTATATCATTGATAAATGCTGACCTCAAAATAATATGTAAAGCTTTAGCTGGAAGGTTAGAGAAAATAACTCCTCTTATAATTCACCCTGACCAAACAGGCTTTATAAAAGGCATGTTCTTTGTTGTGTTTCTCAACAGGTGTAGCAGTTGCTGCTTGGCGTATCCCTCTTTTTCTCTCCACGCCCCCCCCCCTTTCTCTCAACTCCTGTCCACTCTATCTTCTCTTCACTTTCTCTCTCCTTGTCAGGTTCGGCAATATTATGTAAAGGTCCATCCGCCAACATGTATAAAAAATTAAATTAAATTAAATAAGTTTAACTTAGATTATCAAGAGGAGCCTTATCATCCATAAAGCTCCCCTTGGCAAATCAAAATCTGCTCAGCACAACATAATGAACAGATCATTATTCTGCTTGCTTCGATGCTGGACAGGACAAAAAAAAAGGAAAAAAAAAAAGAAAAAAAAAAAAAAAAGAGTCACATATTCGCCGGTCCTCTGCCTGGGTACGTTCAAAGGGCGTACAGACCACCTCCGCTGTTGTCTCCTTTGTCTCCTTTGTCGTGCCCTAATTTGCAATAGAAGTATTTCTTCCTCTGGTTGAATAATTTGGAGCTCCAACGCCAGTCTCTTTGTCTCGGTGTCCATCGTTCACTGTGACTACGACAAAAGCCGGAAGGTAGATAACTATACGAGGCGAGATACGTCACAAGAGTCTCGGTCGGTCGGTCACAAAAAATCATAGCGCCCTCTACCGGTGTGGCATTGAATTGCACTTCGACACGTAAACCCCACGCAGAACCATCACGGTCTCACGACTGCGTCCAAGCAACTGTGTGGCCATTGCGTGACCATTGCGTGATCACTACGCGGAAGCATAATCCAGGCATAAGTGTCTCCCTATGGGCCGTTAGTAACGCGCTGGTGTGTGGTTGTGCAGCGGCACCAGAACTCGTGCGATGTGTGGACACCCATACTGGCCTTTTTATCTTCCAGGTGTCAGCCAGGAAGCCCACGGCAAGGGCAGAAGAGTGGTGGCAGGCCTCCTTCACCTCCCCTCTGAGCCGCCTCGTCCCCGGTCTGGCGACCATGATAGACTCTTATTTTATTTTAGTAATGGACAGTTTTTAACGTTTATTTGCATTTTTTTAACTTTTGGTTTTAAAACCTTTTAAGGTTTTAACGTTCTTGTTTTTTTATTGTTTTTAAGTCCATTCAATAAGTCATTGTTTTTAGTACACAGGATGTCATTCTTACCATTCTCTGTCCAGCTGTACAACAACTCACCTTTCTGTAACGGATAACTCCATGTTATTAATGTTAATGGACACTATTGCACCTTACAACTTACCCTGTATATATAATTTATATTCTTCCTTCTCTATTTCTTGTACATTTGTACCATATGCTAATATGCTAATTTGTACATTTTCGCCTATACTATTTTTATTTTATCTTACCAGATTTTATTTTACTTATTTTTATTTCTATTTAATTTAATTTAATCTTTTTTTATCTGAGGTTCTTAAGAGTGTTTTTTATGTACAACTAAGCTACTGTGACCAAGCAATTTCCCTTGTGCATGAATAAAGTTTATCTAAGTCTACACCGGCATCTATTGGTCTTCCGCCTCTCTCTCCTCTGGTCGCTGTCAGCGTGCTCTCCCCCAATAAATTCACCAGTACCTGTGCTTCCCCTCCCCTTCAATATTAATACATTTCCTTCATCCATTTCATCATTCACTTCTCATCTCCCCTCTCCCCCCTCGTGACATATATATGCCTTGTATTTTCTTTCAGATGAGTATAGCACTGTGGGAACTTACGGAGAAAGGGTACATCTGACACTGGGATGGTTACCATGCATGTGCCATAAATGTCAGGATAGACAAGATGAGAGGACTTGATCAACAGCTAGTGACAGTCTCTAGTGAAAAACAACTCCTTATATCTTACTGCTATGCCTTACTCGTACTCTTGTTTAGATGAACATATAGAAGAACCTCTAATGCTGTGTACTGACGAGACATGCTCTGAGTCTCTCACCATCTTCCTGCAATAAAACCGTAAAAGACACTGAATTCATCCAGTCTCCGTACTGCTCACCAGAATCTATCTCTGAAGGAAGCTGAGGACTTAAGTTTCCACAACTAACAACCAACATGAGATGCCATGATGGCAAAAAATTATACCAAGTGAGGAAATGGATCATTTACAAAAGTAGTTCTGTTTGCTGTAGTAGGATCTGGAGAGGAAAACTATCTAATTAGGAGCACTACTTGTTTCCATCCAGAAATCACACACGCACTTCGACAAATGCATTATTTAGGCAACTGACGTCGGCCCTCGTGAGTGTGTGGGAGACGGGTGGGTGGTAGGTATGCTTTTAGCCACTCTGGCGTTGTCCTCAACAGCTTGCAATGTGTTGGAAGAGACAAAACTACATTGTGTTCACAAATTACAACCCACCAGTATTTACCAGACTCCATTGTGTGTACCGAGCTGGCGTTACATATTGCATGAAGTTTTGGGGATTTTTTTTGTGGCCCCTCAAGCTGTTGATGTAGGTCAGCACAAACATAATGGGGCAGTTACTGTGCCGATTCTAAACTCTGCCCATTTAAGTGGCACGGACCTGATCACACTGTAAAGCACCCATGTGAATAGCTCCATTTAGAGTCAGACCTTTTCCCCCATAACTGTACAGAAAGGTAAAAATGATTAAAGTTTGTGTTTCATCAGCTCCAATAAAAGAGTTTTTGTGGTGTTTCCACTAAGCTGCTACATGGCAGTTAACTAATGCATATGGCGGCGAAGGTAATAAAAGAGCAGCAAGATCCTGTTTGATGAACTCCGTTTGAAAATACCTGGAGTTTTAAAAACTAATTTCCATTAGGATTTTATGTGTGCGAACACTGAGAAAGTTGGATTTCCTGCTGACAAAATGACTGGCAACAAGCAGAGTTCATCCAAAAGTGAACTGTGGAATATATGAGAAAAGCCTAACTTCCTGCGTAGAGGAATGCTTAGGCATCATCATCAGCCAAAGTGCCGTCTCGTAAAAAAGACTCCATAGGTAATTTGTGCAAGCGGCTTAGTACAACCCACAGTAATTATGAAAACATTAAAGAAGGGAGTGAGGTAATATAGAATCACAAAGTTAAGGTGAGAATCCACATTTCACCAGGACTAGAGGCAGCCAATCTCTAAACTGTGACGTTATGTTTGTGAAGGTTCTCAGCCATCCAGGTCATTTTGTATCCAAGAAATAAAGCTAAACCAAGGGCAGGTGCACTTGTTGGACTGCTGAGCGAGCACATCTTCAAGAAACGCGACAGCAGTTCACCTACACCTGGAGCACAAGGGAGACTCTTTTGAAGACAACAATGGACACATTTTAGCCAGAGATGGTGTAAGGTATGATCTGCCATCCACTGACCTTAAACAGTTTAATAATCCTTTAATGGCCAGAGACTCCACTCTCAAGGAGTTAATGGAGGTGAGAGTATTATTCATGGAACAGGATCGAAACAGAATCGCCAATAGAAGTTCCTAATAACCACGAGCCCTAAACTATCCACCAATCATTCAGAACTAAAGAAGCCACAAGGGTTTCCTTGACGACGTTTCACCGCTCATGAAGCAAGTAAATGTTCTTGTATTTATACAGCGATTTTCTACCTATTGATACTCAAAGCGCTTTACAGTCACAGTGACGCATCTGTCCATTCATTCACACAATCGGTGCCGAGCACTGTGAGCAAGTGGCTACTGGGTTGAGTATCTTGCTAGAGGAGACTTCAGCATGTGCACCGTGAATCACTATCCCTCTGGTTCATGGGCAACTTGCTCTAATTACTGAGCCACAGCCTGTCCTGTTGCCCTTGTTTCAGCTTTGTTTATTGGATCTTAACTGTGCCAAGCAACGTCACGTGGTGTACATGTCGGTATCACTATGGAAGGAAAGGACTCCATGTGTGGAATTATTTTTTGATATCCTATACAACGTGTTGACCTAGCCTCCAAATTCACTAGATCCCAAACTGATCAAGTATCTGTGGGGTGATACACAGAGGCTCCTCCCCTCAACCCATAGGACCCAAAGGCACCCACTAACAACACCGTGTTGCCAAACACCACAGGACACCCTCAGAAGGCCCATGTCCATTCTCCGATGAGTCACAACTGTTTTGGAGGCACATGGGAGACCTACACAATATTAGGAAGGTGGTCATAATGTAATGCTTGATCGGTGTAACTCTTACATTTATGAGTTTTTGTTTTAGTGTTGTTGTACCTGCACTAAATTGCCACATATCGTAGTCCTCATTATACCCCGCAGGCCACAGCTAACATATTCCTTGTTTGTACTGTGAGCCAGGCTGTAGGCTAAATTTAACAAAGTGGCACAGATGCATTATTTGAGGTACCGAGGAAAATAGGGCACGGTGGGTTGAAACAGTGTCAGCCTATAATTAAGATGCTAGTGATAGCTGGTCACAATAGTTCTCCCAGCAAGCAGACTACTGCATGGCCAGTAAACGGAGTGAAATATAAGTGACAAAATAAAAAGAACAAAAAAACAAAACAACTACGTATTAGATATGTAGATTTAAAAAGAATATACTTAACTGAAGCGGAAAAGTTGTTGCATGGAACAATGTCAAACACACAACACAAAAACACCTTTTTGTCTGTAATAGGTATATATAGGTATCTTCATTATCACTTAAACTTGACAGATAACGTGTTGAGAAGGGACCTTAAATCGATCCTCCGTCATGTAATCTATTTTTAATCATTCTACTCATGGAAAAGACACTTCTGTTTTGTCACCACATCAGTCCACACAGATCACGGCACAGGAGTCACAAGCTGGTGGTATGCATGCGCACAGTAAAAGCTTCAGGTCTTCAAATCTATTGCATTGGTGCCAAAGCTCAGAACCATTACAATGCCTTCCAACAGCGCATATTCACCTGATCTTGCTCACAAAAAACATTTGTCCTTGCAAGTGAATCTCTTTGACTCCTTTGAAATTAAATAGATGCAGCCGAGAAATGTAGACTTATTCAGAAATGTATGGATTTCTTATTTTAAAATTTTAGCAATAGCATTCGAGTGCTGAGTAATAGAGCAGTTCAAGCATGTATTGTGATCTGATACCCAGGTTTGAATAATGAGTTTTCTACTGCTAAAAATCATTCTCAAATCACATATCACAGCTAAAACCACATCAAAACAGAAATATTTAACCTACTGCAGCTTGCCAAATTCTGTTCCTCTACATGCTCCAGCAGGGGACAATCAGGTACAGTCGTTTGGTGTTTTTGTGCTATCTCTAAACCGTCAAAGTTATCATGACATGCAATGGCTAACACGTTTGTCTTCATGTTTCCACACACGCATTCGCAGATGTGTGTCCGTTTGGTTATTTGCGCCAAGCCCCCCTGCCCTCCCCCGAGCACCAACTAGAAAGAAACAAACAAAGGCGGTCTTCCACCTCGCTGAGGGAAAGACAAAAAGCAGAGACAGAGAGAGCAAAAGAGAAGCAGCTCTCCTTCCACACTGCTGGGAGTGCCTGACAGATGCTGACAGCTCATTTCCATGAACTGTCTGACTGTGGGAAATATATATACTGGGGCGAGTGAAAGGAAGTAGGAGGAAGAGAAATATGGAGGTCTGTGCGGAGGTGAAACCGAGTCAGAGACGGATGGAGGGAGGATGAAGGCAAAGCAAAGAAGGGTGGAACACAGGGAGATAGATAGATAGCTGAGTCTTAGGCAGCATGAAAGGACACATTTAGACATGAGGAGACAAAGAGGAATCAGGATAGGGGAGCTGGAGCAAAAATACACAGATGTAAATAAAAAAAATAGTCCCTGTGGCCCTGCTAGAGGACAAACAACGAAAATATGTATGTGTGACACTCCTGTTCTTATATAAAGGCACTGCTGTGTGAAGATGTTGAACTGACACTTCACAGAACTCTGAGGACAGACTAAAGAGTTCTACTTCAGCTCAGATGGCCTATGTCTCTCTTGTATTCCAGGGTATAACTTCAATCCTACGTTCATGCAGGCGTGTTGCACAGAATACAACTGCGCAGGGTCAGACTAAGTACACACTGGTAAACTTTAAAACTGCTTGGCACCATACCCAACCAAGGAAATGTTAATGTAATTCACTGTTTTGGGTCTCCCACCAGAATAAGGCCTGGGTAAATTTCAGCCCAACGCTGCAAAGACCCTAAGTAACGCTTGAAGTTACAGTGAATATATTTCCCTGAGCTTTTTGAGGGGCCGATAAGTGGAACAAAAACAATGGTGGGAGGTGAAGTAGTTTGGCTGAGTTGTCCAAGGTTTTGCATTGAAGTTGCAGTCCTTTTCAGTAATCCGGGGTCCTTTCCTCCCCTTGGCGTTATTTTTATTTTTTTTTCTTATCTGTATCTGTGTTATCTGTAATTGGAGGATGCTAAAGCTGTGCTGCCGTGTCCCTGCTTGCACCTTTGTGCTGAAACATTCAGTTACAAAGAGAATCTGGTAGCAGAGCGGCGCAGTGGGAGCGTGCTGGGCCCGTAACCTCGCTAGGTCGACAGATGAAAACCACTCTCTGCTAAGTAGATGTTTACACTGAAGACGTTTTGAGGGAACTGATAAAGAATCATACACCTGTAAACCACGGCCATGAATTCTATATGGCCAAGAGGGCAGTGCATGTCCTGGATTAAGGCTAAAATGTCTGAGAGTCTAAAGTGGATTCATCCAGCAGGACTTCACGAACGAGGGATACTGTCGAAGGAGGAAGTGTGGCCGAGCGGTCTAAGGCGCTGGATTAAGGCTCCAGTCTCTCAGGAGGCGTGGGTTCAAATCCCACCACTGCCAATACTATTATGCAATGAATCAACATTGTAGTCTGGATGAATCTCTTATTAGCATATTAATCCCATCAGGATTATGTCTGTGAAGGTTCTCAGTCATCCAGGTCATGGTACATTCAAAAAAGGCAACTGGACTTGTAGAGTTTTTTGTGAAGACTCTTCACCACTCATCCGAGTAGTTTATTCAGTTCTAGGGGACTGCAGGGAAGTTTGAGGTTTAAATAGGAACTCCTACTGAAACTTGCTTGTTGTGTCAACAACCAAAAACCGGTGCAGCTAATTTCCATTAACGGTTGGGTACTTACCTGTCGTTGAGAGGGGGACTGTTTTTGTCCCTGTCCTCTTACCCTATGAATGGTGCTCTAATGACCCTTGTCCGTCAGAAGCTCCAGTGTCAAGGTGTGAATGAGGTTGAAACTTTTTGGGGACAGAAGTTAAAACTGAATAGTAAATAGATGGCAGATTAAATCTCAGTCCACCTTCTCTGTTTTTCCAGTCTGACATGGATGGCTTCCTTTACTCCTCTTTCAAACCATCGCTCTTCTCTGGCTAAGATTTGGACGTTGTTATCTTCAAAGAAGTCTCCTTTGTCCTTCAGGTGTAGGTGGGCCGCTGAATCATTTCCTGATGAGCTGGCTCTCCTGTGGATTAGTAAGTGGTAAAAATGTAGACAGCAACCCAGAAAGACAAAATTAAAGGTGAACCACTGCATTTTTTCCACTTACAGGAATGACCAAATTACACCAATGGTAGCTGGTATGATGCCCCATTCTCTCAGGAGGCGCAGGTATGGGTCCACTGTCTCATTTTGTTAGGCTTGGTAAACCTCTGTGAAGACCTTTTTAAACAGAAGGTACTTATGAGTGACCTGAATTTCGAAGGACTTTTCACGCTAGCAGAGTGAACTGGTAAATGGACACATTGGAGGAAGTCATTAACGGCAAACAACAGCTCCGTGAGCTGTTGAAGTTAGAAACTGACAGACACTTTAAATGGAGTTTGTCGAGGACTCGTAAGCACAGTAGAAGCAATGCTGGGAAAATGAGATTCTCTAGCCTAGGTGATTTAGAGCTGTACTGATTCTAGGTATGGTTGCCTTGTAACATGCCAAAGTACAAGTTTCAAACTTGCACTCGCATGTTCTGTACTGAATAAGGGAAGCCTTGACTCTGTTTACCTTGTGGTTTATTACTGTAGCACTCGAGATCCATGCTTGGTCACGGTTATCGATCGGAGTAGATGCATACCACGGCCAACTGAACCGTGCCGATGCTCACCTCTTCATGCCCGCCTAGACACAGTTCTGCTTGTTCTAAGCTACAGCATAGTATCTTTGCTACATTAGCATGGTTGCACGTTACTGGAAACGAGACTTTGGGGATCGAATGTGTCTCATCGTGGTATGGATCGCCTAGTACGAATACACCCCAAGGCGCATGATTCAACACCCCCTACTGCTTTCTGACACCGTAATGAAAAACCTTGCACATTACTTGACAGTTTCAAATAAAATATGCTCTGTGCAATTTAAATATTGCCCACGTGCTACAGCGGAGATTGCCAATGACCATAAACGTCTGATTGTTTCGGTGTGGCTCGGGCATGAAGGAGCATTATAAGTTGCCTGAGCAAGTCAAGGTCAAATAAAATGGAATCTGTCTGCATAAACCACCTGTGTTTTGTTGGAGTGAAATGTAACTCTATTTAGAGGACACACTTCTGACTCAATAAATCACTGCTCTGCAGAATGAGCCCATTTTCCAGGTTTTAAGCTGTGCTCGGCAAGTATACTCTTCTTGTCCACTTAAATCATAAAGTGGGCCATCATCCTCAACCCAAGTGAGACACTATCGATCCTTTTTGATGGATTTATAATATTAGTCTTAGGTGTCTTGCACGACCTGTGGGTGAAAAAAAAAAAAAAAAAAAAAAAAAGAACTAAGCAGCAGTTAATGAACACTTGTCTGAAAAAGCAATTTCCAGGCCCAGACTTATTAAAATATAGTGCTTTAACCCGCAGAAGCTCCGTCGCCCATTTTGAGCCCTGTCTGTTTGTAGGATTTTGTTTTATTAAGTTACGTCAAGAGTAAAGTAAAAGACATTTGGGATGATTTGTGAAATGACAGGTCAGTCTTGATGAGAGTCCGGCTGTCAGTTAAATAATGCTCGTGGAGGCTGTAATGTTTCAGTGCCTGTGTGTCTTTCTTATTTCTGGCCTGTCTGCCAGCTTTAGATTGAGACTGATGATAGATCACCGGCGGCCTTCTCTTCTGATTAGAAGGTAATAACTGAAGTATAGGTAAGGCAGTGAATTTACGCAAACACATTAGTGTGTGCCTGCCAAAATAAAACTTGATGGTCCTTGTTGCAAGTACTGACTGAAACGCTAACATCTTGAATCTCAATATGGATTAAAGAAGTAGTTCACTATAACGTGGTACCCAGCATTTAAACTGGTTCCCTGTACTTGGGTAAGAGTAGTGGTAAAAATAGATTGCAGTATTTCCTGACTACTGGATTCTGCTAATAATTCAGTTTGAATTGCCATTTCTTCACAGTCAAATTACATTTGTAAGGCCTACAGGGGCTTCACCAGCACTTAAAACCAGTCATACCTGCACACAGATTTTTTTTCCTTATGAGCCGATGAGTTTTCAAAGGTGTCAGCTATTTTCTTTTCTTCTTAAAAGTCCTGATTTTGTTACTGTCCCCCGCCTCTCGCCCGATGACAGCTGGGATAGGCTCCAGCAGACACCCGCGACCCTTAACAGGAATAAGCGGGTACAGAAGATGAATGAATGAACATCCACATCAAACATTTTATTTATTTTTTATTTTTTTTCTCTATGATGATATTTTAAAACAATGCCATGAACTGTGTTAAGTTCACGTGACTACTCTATATTTTAAGTACAGGACAAGCAAAAGGGCTTTTTATGCACTAGAATAAAAGGGCTTATTCCCAATGTACTCTTAAGGCATATTGCATTGAAAGCTTCTTTAACTTAGCTGGAATGACTTTGATGACACAACCGACTGCTGCTGTGACTCAGCATATGCTTTGTATGAGGTTTTGAATACTTAGGTGGTGTCAAATGTCCGATTGATCTGCTGCACAATGTGTGTCCCCACTGTGCCTCTTTCATTCCCAGGAAAGACTTCACACAACGACTACAGTAAGTGTTCTTGAAGTTTTTCAAGAGAAAAAAACTTTGTTTTTAAAATCTTTTTTTATTGCATCAAGTGCAGTTTGAGAAAGCTGTCCAGATCATAGACTGCATATACATATGGACAATGCATCCCCACTTCCTTGCACTGTCCTAACTGGCACTATTTTCGATGGTTGGTTATGGGCAGCGGCATCTTGTGACTTTGGAACCCCACAGTGCCGCGTTATCAATGGCCCGTGGCCCTGTGGGAGCGTTCACAGAGCGGTCGGCATGGCAACTTTAAGTCATCTCGATGTCACATCCTGTTTCTGCAGGGTCAAATAACTAACTAAAATGAAACTTGGCAGAAAAATGGACACTTGAACATGCACCACCTGCACAATATTAAGCAGGTGGTCATGATGTTTTGCCTGATCGGTGTACACACATACACTACATGCACTTAACACAGCGCTTGCACTTGACCCGACCTTTGATAACGTCACATCTACCCTCTCTTTAAGTCCTCCTGGGCCACGTCTGGCTGGCTAATATCGCTGTTATGCTCCAGTAGGTGAAACTTTAAAGATAACCCGCTGGTTCCTAAAGAGGAGGAGAGAGAGGTGACAAGACGAAGGACAGGGGAGGGTCGAGGAGATTGATTGATATATCGATGGTTCAATGAGGAAAAGGTGGAAACGCTGACTGTTTGTCAGTGCAAACACACAAACGATCATCCGCAAGGTGTTTGCCGACATTATGCAAATAAACAAACCGTCCGTGCATTCCAAAGTGGCTGTGTGTGTGTGTGATACACAAGCAGCTACTGCGCATCGATGTCCTCTATTTAGTGCTAATCTCACCTATCCACCTTTCCCCCCCCCCCCCCCATGATTCATTAATCATGAATCATTAGTTTTCCCTCAATTGCTAAACTTTCTCTGGAAAAATATAGTGGTCTTGTAGATCTTTACCTGGGATATAACCATTTCAGTAGGGAAACATGCTAACACATCATTTATGCAATAAACATTTGTTCAGGTAGATGTCTTCCCTTGAAATTACATTGTCCTTCCAATTCAAAAGGCCCACAGGTGACTTGATGTTCTTTGTCCAGACCATTACACTGACAGTCAATAGGTGTCCTTATATGTAGCTCTCATCACATGCTGCCAAAAAGAACCCCTTTGCAATTTATAAAGTCACTTCCCGATCCTCAGGGTGCTCCTATCCGTACACCTTTTACATCGTCGGTGCTGCTGAGGCAATACAGGAAGTTTCATGGCCTTCCAAAGTCATCCACAATGTAACTATGGACCCCCACTAGGGGAATGCACACACACCAGCCTTTTAAAGCCTGCCAAAACACAAGACACACTTCGCTGCGAGCCCTTGGCTTTAATCATGCTCAAAGTCAGAGCCAACATCAGTCAAATACACCCATGGAGGATGTCTTCACACATGAATAATTGCAGTAAATCATCAAAAGATTTGTCCAATTTAGAAGGAAACACACACACTAGGAGGTACGGCGTTTCCTTTTGCTGCCACAGTGAAGACTATGGTTGATCTTCTTTTGTAATTATCCGTCTCGAAAAAAAGAAGAAAAGAAAAAGTAAGTGACAGTTTTGTGCCGTAACGTAATCCAACATTGCTTGAATGCCTGGCTAATTAGTTAGCCACAATAGTCATTTTGGTTAGAATTTCTTCAGAAGCCACTAGACCTACATTAATGTGTTGACTCAAAAGTTGCAGCAGACAATGAGGACTGCTACATCCAATATGTGGGAAGAGCATGATGTCACTACTTTCAAAGTTATACATCAGAGTTGCATGGCACTTCAGTCCTGCTTTCTTTTTCTAGATCTGACTCATGAAAAGAAGCCCAACCAGAGCCTAGAACCTCTGATCATTACAAAGATATACAATGTAAACATTTCCAGAACTTACATATAATGTTGTTACATGTTTTCTTAATTATGCTGTGGGTTACAACAAAAGTTTGTGCACATTTATTTTTTTCTATGAGAAAACATGGGACACACTGGGATCTAAAGTCACTATGAACTACTTCTATACCGTTTTCTGTTTCCGAGCGATAACGATTATCTTCCATTTCAGTTTCATTCACGTGGCCCAGCAGAGGTTAAGAATGGAAATTTATTTGTTATCTTGGCCCAGGTGACTGAGCATGAGTGCTTTTTCATTAGGTCATTGCATGGCACTCAGTCACAATTATATCATGAGTGGGTGAGCCAGGACATCCAATGCATATTTAAGAACATTTTCATGGAAGCTATTTTCATGCAAGTCATATGTCGATACAAATAAGCCAGCACCAACAATTCACAGACTAAGTGACCATCTAGCTATAACTAAGGGAATATATCACCAACAGGTATTCCAGTTGCATTAGTTGACAGTCAGCAGCTAACCACTGCGAGTACCCATGAATTACATTGGAAAATGCATGGAAGCAAGACTGAAGTGACAAAAAAAGGTCAGACAGACACATACACGGTAAACTGACATCGTTTAGATGTGGGAGAAAGACCCTCTGAAGCAACCGAACAGTCCAACAAGCCCTTTGGTTTGAGCGCATTATACAATATCCGTAGGGTTGTCAGTTTGGCCTGCCCACGACACTGAACCTGAAGTTGCTCCCTGGGCAAGCCCCTTGCACGGCACCTCTGCCTCCACTGGTGTGTTGGTGTGTGAATGGGTGAACAAAAGACATCCTAAAAGCAGACCTTTTATCATTACCAGTCAAACGAGTGCATCAACACAAAACATAGCAAGCCAACTAGCACTACGTACTAGTCCAACATTAAGACGGGAAGTGGGGATAATAAGAAGTGCTCTTCTTCCTTTTAAAAGTAAGCGTGCAATCAAAATGAGTAAGGATGAAGTTGCTTTAACTATGGGCGACAGGGTTCAGCAAAGGTTCAGCTGACTTGAGAGTATCCTTGGACAAAGTAGCACATATTTTATAAACCTGAATAAGTCATGTGCCAGGACTGAGGTAAATTGTGCATTTAGCCGTATTGTGGCAAATGGAAAATATAAAAGGGCCGGATGCTGAAAAAGAGCAGCGATCGCAATGCCTGAAGGGCAATTCACGCTTTATGTGTATGCATACCAGCTAGGATTCCTGTGAGATCACTTTTTTTTTTTTTTCCCCATCTGCCAAGGTTGGTACCAACAATCATGCCAGTATGAATGCTGGTTTCGGAATGCAAAAGCCGTATGTGTACGAGACCATGGGCTAGGGACAAACCCTCCATGGCGTCACCTGAAGGGTCCCTGACAAGACATTAGAAGTAGACTCCTGATTTCGGCCTCAGAGGTTGCTGGTTGGTCTGACATCGGAGAGGTGTGCAAGAGGAAAGATTCATTCTACATATCTGACAATCCGACCTGCGGTTAAGACATAACATGTATTCTGCGAAAACAGGCAACTATCGGAATACTCTGTAACATTAAGTACATTAATCCAAGCAAGCTTGTCCTCAAGTCTCAGAATGAACTCTACATTTTCTCAGCATCTCATAATTCATGTCTTATGTGCCGGCAGGTCTCTTCAGAAACCCCGAAATCTCAACTAGAATTAAAAGGATAAAGGTCTGCGGATTTTGAACTGCCCCTTCCGTGCAACACAGAATTTGTAATGATGGACTCATGGGTGAGTTCAGCAGGGTCGGTGAGGTTAATGTGAAGTCAACCCCACATTCAAATCCACCTGCGGGTTTACCTTTGAAAAGATGACATAAGGTCAGCGGGCAGTGTTCACCACGAGAAATTAAACTCAATCTTTCTGCAAGTGAATGGCAACCGGTGAATTTATTTTTCTCCACCTGAAAGCATTTCTGTCACAATCCTGCCTCAGACCCCGTGACTCAGCCAAGAGGGGGATGGAGGGCATTAGGAAGATAAAAAAGTAAGAGTGGAGAGAAGAAATTGATTGAAGGGGAAGAAGTGAAGTTATTAATGTTAAGCATGATCATTCACGTGCACACATTCGTCACCTGCCAGGCTTTTCGTCCATATGTGTGAAGCATTTCGCGTGTCGTAATTTATGTCCGTCATTGTTTCAGTGCCACACAGATGCAATGTGGGGTGAGATATGGGACCACTGTCTCTCTTTCTTCTCGTTCTAATCTCACCCATATATCTCTCCCTCTCTCTTTCTCCGTCTTGGTCATCCAGCCAGTGAGGGATGCGGTCGTTACGGCTCGGGCTGATCACTGCATTTCATCAGCGCACATGGGTTAGGAGGGAAATTGCAATCAGTCACAGGATATGTGTGATGTCTGCGGGAGGAGGGTGGACCTGCCTGCATGTGTGCGCACGGGTTTCGCTTTGCACCACAATAAGGCGCCATGCTATTTGAAACACCACCAGTCATACAAAAGGAAAAGGAAAAGGGTGCATGTGTTTGTTTTGAGCGATACTGCACAAGTACCTACGTCGTTGTGTGTGTCCACGTAAGTTAGAACAACTTTATTTTAGACACAGGGTGTCTCTTTTTTGGTTATTTGGCAGTCATTTTGAGATTTCAACTGAAATGACGAAACATTTGCACACAAATGAGTAAAAATAAGATTTCAAATGAATTTGTTGAGACCATTTTTTTGGATGTCACATACAGTCTCATTTTATTTCTAGCAACTTCTTTGATAAACAAGCTTTGTTCCATTTTCTCACTCAAAGTGCATGTGGTGGCATCACCATCAGCATCATGCCTGTCTTCAGGTAAATGCAGTATTGTGGCTTATACCTCCTAATATTCATCATATTGTGGTTTTCAGTTAGATGCTTTTAAAGTTCAACATGTCCACCAAGTCATGAAGAAATATGAACAGAAATACCCAGCCTTTCGATGATTAGCCCCAACACTTCAAGAGGGTTAACTGATGTTCCAGATGTGCCCTACAGCCGCTAACCAAGACCTTCAGAGGGAACAGTCAGCCCTATTATGTACACCTTCCAGAGTGACAGGGACCTGAGCACAAGATTTAGTTTTAGGCTTGTGGAGAGAATCTCAGCTGGTAGTTGCCAGTCTCTTCTACAGTACAGTATAGGGTTGCTTTAACTACGGATGACAGGGGTTTAGCAAAAGGTCAGCTGACTTTATCCAAGTATCCTTGGATAAAGTAGCACACATTTTATGGACCTGAATGAGTCATGTGCGAGGGCTGAGGGGAAAAAAAAAAAAAAAAATGCATTTAGCTGTATTGTGGCAAAAGGAAAATATAAAAGGGTCGACTCGTACTAATAATGTAAACTAGTAGGCGTTGCAGATGAACGTATGTACACCGTTTTGCAGCAACGTCGTGGCAACACCGTCGCTATAAATGGACAAGATGAGGAATGCAATACAGCTCCGTGAACACAAAGAAAACAACTAAAAAGACACCTAATTCAAAGTTTGCTAATGCCTCCAGTGGGAATCGGCGTCGACTAACTTTGGTGCAAACACATGGTAAGAGAGAGAATACGCTTAAAGATCACCAAAATGCTAGACAACCATCTGATGACAGATACTATTGGAATGTTTGAGCAAAATAATAAGGCCTTTAGCTGTCACGTCAGAGCTTTGCGATTGTGAAAAAGCACCTTAACGGTCCAGAACGTTTCAGTCTTCAGCTTCACGGCTGATATTTGCGACCAGCTGCAACTGACCAGTCTCTCATTAGCCTAACTGTGCAGTGGATTGATGCTGATTCTACTCCCATAGCCAAGAGAAAGCAGGTGGGGTCTTTGTCACTGCAGCCTTCTTGTAATTTCATAGTAATTGTTGCTGGATCCCCGTATCGACTGTTCCCTCGGCCCATTATTGTGTCAGTGAATATTAACCAGTCCTCCTGAATTTCAACTCCACCAAAACTGCCTTTCTACAGTACCTGTGCTCGCTCGCAAGTCAATACGCCACATTTAAGCAGAAAAATCACTTGTGACTTTTAACATGCTAAAAGCTCGTTTTCAGTCTCAGATCTTTCGCAGAAGCAGCAAGCCATTAAATAGAGAGTTACAGTTGCACCAAAAGCTCTAATAGCCACGTCAATCTTTTTCCGGCTCCCTGCGTCTCCTCACTTGGCCAAAACACATTCCCGCTGTCAAACGTGGAGCCACGCCTCTATTACTTGGTTACTGCAGGAGGTCCAACACCCTCCTCAAACATCTCACATTTAATTTTTTCTTTCACGCTTTTGCCTGTTTGAAGCGATCCAACGACCCCCCTCTCCCCCCCTCTCTTTCTCTCTCTCTCACTCGCTCTGTCTTTGCCCAGCACACCTCGGGTTTTTAAGATCTCAGGGCTCGGGGGGTGATTTCATCCTTCACTGGGCCATGAAAACTCTTTAGAAGTACATCGCCACCGCCAGCACATTAATCGCCTCGGCCATATTGATTTGGCTGTTCTGTTGTGCAAGCCAGCATATGGAGAGGGGGGAAGGCGAGGGGAGGGAATGCAGACGTGCTGGAAAGGGAGGAAGGTTGGGGAAAGAAATAGAGAGAGCATTAGGATCTGATAATTAGGCCCGGTGTAATGAGGCTGTCTGAAACTCAGGCTGATTGCAAATAATATATGCATATGAGGATGGTCCTGCAAGTCCAGAACAAAGCAGAGGACTTTTACTGCAAGTCTGTTGTGTTACGATGACAAAGCGCTGCTTATAAAAAAAAAAAAAAAAATCATGAAAGGAAGTGCAAACTGAGGTGAAGTATCGATGACTGAAGATGTTGTAATTATCTTAATGAAATAAGGTGATAAAATGAGAGTAAAAATATGTGACAGAAATCAAATAAATTGCAGTTCCACTTTAAATTCCCTTTATTCTGTTTATCTGTTTTCTATTAAGGGCGTTCTAGCTGGCTATTTATTGTTTGATGAAGGATTCCTGGTGCATCATTTAATTTAGCAGAGAATACACGTTAATGTTTCACACAGTGACCGTTAAATGCAATCATTTTATTAACAGGACGGTTAACCTGTTCTGTGGCATGAGGCAGCGGCTCGTGGCTCATTTCTGGTTGAAAAATAAAGAATACCTTAAACAACAAATAAATGTGTCAGCCACTGTTTGCTGCTTTTTGTATAATTCTCAGTGAACTGTAGATTAATTAAGCTCATAAATCAGCTTCTCTCAGTAATCTGTAATGTCAACATTACTCACATTGACAAAACCCTGCCGAATGTAAAATGCTTCTTGTTGTAGGTCCAGTGAGTTTATCTGCTTCTGAACAAGAGATACTTTGTTTGGTTGTGGAAAATTGCTCATCAAGAGTCGCACACAGGCAATGACAAACCTTTATCATTACAGTGTTGAGGACAACTCAAAAACTCTGAAAAAGACCTGGAATCAGATGTTTAGGCACGAAAACAGGAGTTTAAAAAAAAAGGAGTTGCAAAAGTAAAAAAGGGGTCAGCAGAAGCCATCTGGCGGATACTGGAGGACCTGTAGCAAAAAGGAAAAAGCAGGCATGCCAGGAACTGCACTTCTGAGGCTGACAAAATGTCAAAGACCTGGCAGCAGAGGTCTGTAGTATTGCAGGCTTGATTTGATGATTGGAAGCAGGTGAGTAAGCAACTCCAGGGTGACACACGGCAGCAGCTCTGATCAGAACACCTGAGGCAGAGAGCAGACGGACAGAAACACAGCAATGCAGACCCTCTTGAAGTGGCGGCAAGTAAAAAAGTACAATCACCCCAGTGGAACCCAGATCTACATAAGATACTACTGATCTGCAGATGACTTATCTGCTGTGGTAGGATTGTATCAGTCACGCTGTGCTGGTACTACTTGGAACACACACAAACAACCGACTGCACTCGAGTAACTTTATTCATGAACTCTGAACTGGACACAGTACCAGTATTCAAGGAACTCTTTAATTCCTTTGAAGGCACCATTTTATTTTGTTATTTTCCATACTAGCTGTTTTCATAACTGTTGTTCATTTTCTACTGCAACAAGTGTTTACTAAATTCAAGTTCATTTTGCAACTTGGGTCCGTGTCTTTCATTGTGGCTACTTCAGTGGTGTGAGCTCTATTCGGACCTAGCCTATTTAATACGTGTACTATTCCAGGATTGGGTTACATAATATTGAGTGTAACCTCACAGTCCTCCATACCGACAAGACTTTCAACCGTACAAAGGTAAGTTCCACAGTCCTGCTCTGTGATCTCAAGTAAATACAAGGTACCACCAATAGTGTCAACAAAGGCATCACAATGCAACATCTGGTTTCCACTTGTCTTTGACCATCTGTATTTCGGGGGGGGGGGGGGGGGGGGTACCTTGTGAGGATCTACATTTTAGCACCACACGCTTACCAGCCGTAGCTTCACCTTCCATGTAACATACTGGCTTTCTTGGCATTTCCGTTACAGTCAGGAAAATGTTTTTGATGACGATCTCGGGTAACTTTTTCACCTTGCATTGGTAAGTCCCCGTATCTGTCAGCTTCAGCTCCTTGATGGTTAATGAAGCATCACCATTTTTGGGATCAAGAGATGTGAAGTGCACCCTACCCTTTAAAGCAGGGGTGTCAAACTGATCTGTGAAAGGGCCATGTGGCTGCAGGTTTTCATTCCAACCATGCAGCACCCATGCAGTGGGTGTGGCTGGCAAGTTTTTGTTCCAATCAAGCAAGAGGACACCTGAAATGACTGTGTGAAGGCAGTTCAGTTGATTGATTGAGCCAAGTCAGGTGTGCTGCTGCATGGTTGGAATGAAAACCTGCAGCCACATGGCCCTTTCACGGATCAGTTTGACACCTGTGCTTTAAAGGATCATATAAATCATTATATAACATGCATCCAGTCAAAAAGATAATGGTCTTGTCATTTTCTCTATTTGGAGGCACAATGTTCCACTCTATCTCCATGTATTGCAAGTTCTCAGAGGTAAGGGAAAATTCACAGTTAAGAGTCACACTTGATTCTTTAGAGATATGTCAAGACGGGAGAGTATCGGGGATTGGGAGTTTAGGACCCAAACGCAGGACTTCAAAGGCTGAGGCAGGAGTAGACAAAAAGGTTTTTTTAATTAACAAAAAAAAAAAAAACTTACAAAAACCAAGGACGCTGTCAATATGGCAGGAAATCCAAAAAGCAAAAATCAAAACACTATTAAAACTATGACCTGGCATGAAGATTCTATGGCATGGAAACAAATGACATGAAACATGGACAAGGCAGACAAACAGTATGACATGACCAGGAACAAAGGGGAAGGCAGGGCTATATATACACACATGAGGAACAGAGGAGTGATGAGACACAGGTGAATCAAATCAAGAGACAAGACAAGGTGAAACCAATGACCTAATCAGAAGGAACAAAAAGACATGAGCAACACAAACAGGAAATCAAGAACATAACAAAATAAAACAGGAAACAGAAAACTGAAAAACTAAACACTAAAAAAAACTATGATGACTATGAACTTAACAACTTAACTACAATAAACAGAAACACAAGAAACTAAACCATGACGGAAAACATGACAGAAAACATGACAAGACATAATAGTGTCTCATATGTGGGATCACATCTCCTAAACAAATGAGATTTCTTCCTTCTTTTTTTTTTTCCAATTCAAGGGTAACACACATAAACCAAAATAGCTCAAGCTTTCAACATCCCAAGGGCTCAGGTCCTCAGGTGCTCTCTGGTCCTTGACACCAACAGCTTTTTTCACGTGACTCTTACTCTGAGACTTGATTCATTACATCGGCGTTCATTGGTCAGTCAACATCAAGCAAACAAATGCTGGCTCAGAGCACACATCTGACATAGCTACCGACTGTCGATAGTAAAAGAAAAAAAAATTCTGTTGGCCATGAAGTGCTGGATTCAGACCCACTACATTACATTGACCACAGTGATGATGATCTCACCTCATCTGTCTTTTGGACCTTTTCCTCCTCAGGCCTCTTGACGTACAGACTTATCTGCAAACGTTCATTCAGTCATTCATCTTCTGTAACCGCTTGTCCTGTGAAGGGTTGCAGGGGGGGTGCTGGTGCCTATACCAGCTGTCATCAGGTGAGAAGTGGGGCCCGTGGATTCAAACCCGGAACCTTCAGTGCTAACCACCACGCCACTGTTCCACCATTTTTGCTGTGAGGCATCAGTGCTAACCACCACGTGTATACTGTTTGCCACCCTATCCTATCTGCAAACAGTATACACTTAATTCTTATGTTGTCCGATGTAAATTTTTGCATATATGTATTTGCATTTGCAAATATATACATACATTAACATAGTCAAGGATTCAAGAATTCTTGTCATTTCAACACATGTTGGTACATGAGGTGAAACGAAATTAGTTTCTCTGGTCCCGATTCAAGCCAATGATTGAAAGAAAGAACATATAGAACATATAATATAAGACTTTATTAATCCCCATGAGGAAATAGGGTGGTACAAAGGCAGGAGACAAGAGAATCTACATAAAAGTAAATATGTTAAAGGTACAAAAACATTTACATATTATATCAGGTTTAAAGTAGCTAACCAACTATTACCACTAATAACTACAGTTGGTGAAAAAACAACTAATTTTAATTGTCCTGTGGTGTCTGGCAACAGAATGAGGGCCTTTGGGTCCTATGGGTTGAGTGGAGGGGCCTCTGTGCCCACAGATACTTGATCAGTTTGAGATCTAGTTCATTTGGAGGCCAGGTCAACACCTTGCGATGTTCTTCAAGTCTGTGTTGGGCTGTATCCTGCCATTAAGGAGTGTCATTGCTATGGGGTGGGGGTGCCTGGTCTGGTCTAGGTAGATGGTGCATGCACATGAATGTCAGGTCCAAAAGTTTCCCAGCAGAACATTGTGTTGTCACAAGATGGTCAGTGTTATTCACTTCTCTCAGTGCTTTTAATATTGTGGCTGGTCATTGTACTGTGACCTAATGTCCGGGACACCCCGTGTTTTGAAGTGCATTGGTGATGGTTTCTATCTTGGCGCAGGGGTTATCTGAGGGGTTTCAGTGATGCTCAGGTAGTGTAAAGAACATTCAAGAAGAAAACCACTGTTGCCAAAACAGCACAACTGTTCGATGGAACCTTGCAAAGCATATGTCTTGGGATTGACTAGGATTCTGCATCACGCTTTGATATGGAAGAACTGAAAAGGAAGATTTTTGAAATTCTTCCAATCGATGCTAAGAGGCCATATTATCTCCAGCTCCCCAAAATGTCACTAATGACATTTATGGAGTTCTGGTCGCTGCCAGTCGATGGCCTCTTGCAGTGTAAATGCTCTGCTGAAGACAGAAGTCAGTCGAGGGCAATGACGACAAAGCCCTTAGCATGATATCTGACCAAATTTCAGCAGTATCAAAGTTCAACTATTGACTTCAGAAAAGAGGCTCCAACAACATTATCTCACAGTCAAAATGTCCTTTCACCTTTAAACTTATTTTCCAATAATCCTAACCCTTTATCATCCATTCGATAATTAAATTGATTCAGTTTGTACAGTAATTCCACTCCGAACAGCCTGCATGTATATATCGCTAGGCGGAAGGGAAAATAAGGCAAGTGGTCGATTGAAATGATGAAACCATTACAGGGTATCTAAGAGAGTTTGAGCAGAGTGTAAATGAGAGTTCAGAGTGGATACTTGTTCAGAGAGACCACAACTCTTACTGTCAAATGTTCTCAGCTATGAAATGCAATATTGTTAATCTGCCACATCAATTCAACAGCAGCTGTCTGAAAATCCATATTTCATGGAGCAGAAGGCGTTGAGCGCTGGAGTCAGAGATTTAGCTCTATTTTGCTGTGGTGGCATTAAAAAAACGCTGAACTTTTCACTTAAAGGAGAATGAGACTGAAGGGAAGTTTTGAAATATAGTATTCCTATACCCTTTACACAGGAAGTGCAGCTTATAGTGTATAACTCAACGGACTCTGGAGCTGGAGGAAATAGTTTGCAGCATCTGCCTCCACGTTGGAAACCATGAAACTGGAAATAGAATTGGCTTGGCATTCGTGTGGATGTTACTTAGACATGTAGCGCCCACCTAGACCAGACCAGGCACCCCCAACCCATAGCAATGACACTCCTTGATGGCAGCGGCCATCCCCAGCAGGCATGCACACAAAAACGGTTTAGGAACAACTCAAAAAACACAAAAACAGCACAAGGTGTTGGCCTGGCCTCCAAATTCCCTAGGTCCCAAGCTGATCAAGGACCTGTGGGATGCACTGAAACAAGCCTAATCCACAGATGCCCCTCCCCTCAACCCATAGGACCCAAAGGCCTCCCAGTAACAACATTCTGTTGCCAGACACCACAGGACACCCTCATCATTATCTGATGAGTCACAACTGTTTTGGAGGCAAAAGGGAGACCCACACAATATTAAGATGAGGTCATAATGTTATGCCTGATCGGCGTGTATTATATAGTTTCATACTAATATACTTACTTATAAGTACATTGTTTATATATACACTTCTATATACTTTATACTTTTTATATACATTCCTCCTCACTAGACTATATTTTCTGATCTTTTTTGCTGACAGTAACTCCTCCTGTCTTTGTGTAATGATGATACTGGATACTGAATTTCCCACAGGATAAATAAGCATCCATGTCTCTAATTAAAATAGATAGATAAGCTTACTCTTAGGCCTCTGTACAATAAGGAACATTTTGTCTTTATTCCCTCATGGGTGAATATGTTGATCTTCCGACTCAAGTTCCTCAACCTAATCAGTCCAGGGTCCCTGACCTTTAAATATTATTATAAGTCACTCTGGTAGAAGGAGGGCTGCACATTAGAAGATCTGAAAGGCAGTCATTCCATTAAGTGGCATACTCTATGTTGAATTCTGATGCTTTTATGACGTTCACATGCAGTGGAATTGTTATTGCTTAGCAAGGAAGACTGAAGCAGTTGCATCGTTAATAAAGTGTGGGAGATAGAGATCATTGTCAACCAAATCAACACAATCAACATTTCTGAAAAGCAGACTGCAGAGAGGATCACCAACCACCATCGATGTTTCGCCACAATCCATCATCTGGACAGATGCAATGACTGTTGTGTTAATTAAAAACACATTATAGATTTCAGGTTTAAGTATCCAGCATTTCATCCTAAAGATTTTCTATTCCGTTGATCGTGTAGGAGGTGGTGGTGGTGGTGGTGGGGCAGCTTTTAAATGTTTGTGCAAAGGCATTTAAGACGTTCCAGGAGAGTTTAGTATATCGCTGAGAATACTCTCTCTAAGACCACAGGACTGCCGGCAGTGAAATTCAATAATGCTAACCCGTCACATCAGTTCAGCATCAGCAAATCTATACTTTCCCACAACATCAGTTATGTCTGACAGAGCGCTGAGTGGCAGCGCCAGATACTGCAGGACTGATGAAAAAGAGAGACTGTTGGAGTCTCACCGTGGTGAGTGGTCCCACAGTGGTCATAAAGAGTATGGTATAAGTAAAGTAAAGATTTCAGGAGATACAATAATAGCAACACTCCTGCTCACAGGACTCTGCAAAATGACACCTGAAGACTGAAGTTGTGATGAAACACTTTGGAGTTGTAACTCCATCTGGTACCAGAAACCAATGTTGACTAATACAGATACAGGAAGCTAGAATTGGTTGGTTTCCTGAGAGGGCCAATATGGATACCTGGCCAGTCTCCACTGGATCTGTGGCTGCAATGAGATCCCCCGCAATGATGTGGGACACAATCCAAGTTTTAGATGCCTTTGAGTGCATTTGGGTGTGAGACTTTATTATTACAAACACTGTTCACGAAGAGGAACGTTATTAAAAATTTAGCCAAAATCCCATATGTAATTTCACCACACCGATTGCTTTTTTCGAGGATTCCCTCAGAGATAACCATGCATGAACAAAGAAAACCAGTCTCCTGTCCATTGCTGTATTAAACCCACCCAAACAATTTGATTAGCCTGGCAGATCCTTGCCAGAGCATAACCGGTTCCCAACGTAATTACTCCTGACCAACTTTTTTTCTGCAGAAAATTTGTAGGTACGGAAAGTTGACTGACTTCCAGGCTATGAATAAGCTAGCCTGAAGGCGAATTTGTTTACCAAATGAAAAAGGCTCTGATTGATAGTTGGAGTATTCAATTGCATGAAGAACTCTTTTTTTCTCTGTATTGGCTGAAACATAATGAATTCCGTTACTAGATATTCTAGTGGAAATTGTCTACAAATCGGCAGAAAAGTACTACATAAATACGAGAAAGAACATTACAGTCACCTAGCCACCTGGTTGGTGGACAACCTGCTCTACCTAATGAGCCACAGCCAAACTGGTACTGTATGTACTGGGTCTAGCTTTGCCAGGCCAGGAGCAAGCATGTTTCCCTAAAATATTTTATTATGAAATGTGTTCGAGACAGATTATTAAAATCTGAGGAAATGACACCTGAAGAAAACCTAGATGTAAGTATTGAGTATTAAACTACAGTTTTGCCATAGACTGGTGACCTACAGAAGATCAATGAATGATAGAAGGCTCTTATGTTGTTCTACAAAAACCTTCTCCTGAGTTTGATTAGCAGATGATATGCAAAGCTCCAGTATAATAATACACCACGCATGATCCACCTCCAAATATTAGCTGTTATCTCATTTTACCTGCTCACTTCTAAGCCCAGCAAGAATTGGCTAGATATTGACTTAACTGCCTGCAGCAACTTTTAGAGCTTCCTGCTGCTGGAATGGAAGCAGAATGGAATGACTTATTTTACAATAACATGGTAGCCTTTTGCAACATTGCACACTACTACTGATAAAAAAAAAAAATAATAATAATAATAATTGCAGGGATGTGCGCCTTCATTGGAACAAGGAACGGAGCGGGGAGTAGCTTAAAGTTTCACCATGCTAGAATCCTATAAAAGTTTAAAGGAGACATAAGATAGCTGCAATGAATAAAAGCGAGGCTGAGATCTGCTGGCATGAGCTCACGTTGAGGTTATCAGGCCGGGCATGACCAAGCATGTTTTCTGGTAGAAATCAGTCCTTGCTTTACATAACTGCCGGTGTAAAGGCCAAACAGGAGCTGTGATAGTGAGTGCACTGAGTAAATGTCAGCCTACTCTGCTGCATATCAATAACCTTTTACAATTGTGGTTTGCAGCCTGCCGTGTTGGCTGCACAGACCTTTTTATATTGGATTTCCATATTCTATTTTTACACACCTTGGATAATTAACAGTGCATCTATTACCCAATTCATTTTCATTAGCCACATCTGGAATGGTATGTGTAAAGAAACTCAAACAGTACGATGGATAAAATCGCTAAAGTTGGTATTGGTAACTAAACAGTTACAATGGTTGACATGTATTTAGCAAGTAATATGAAGTAAGCTACAGACATTGCTATTATTTGACCGACAATCCAAACTCAGGCTACAGGATGTCAACTGAGACAATTCTATTTGTTCAAGAAAGCAGGAAGACGGCTCAGTGTTGCATTTTATTTAATCTGTCAAGATTCAATTCTGGATCAAAGTAGCTCACTGACAAATTGGCATATCGACTGACCAAACTCAACAGACCACATCTGTTTTTCTGTGAGGGACAAGAAGCAAGAAAGAAAAAAAGAACGAAAACTACAGAGAAATAAACTAATCATCATAACTGTGTCACACTGTGCCTGCGTGGGTCGTCTTCTGCTGCTACGGCTTCCTCCTGCAGTCCAAACACATGCTTGTTAGGTTAATTGGTAATGGTATGAATGGTTGTTTTTCTCTGTTAGTGCAGTGACAGACTGGCAACTTGTCCAGGGTGTACACCGCCTCTCGCTCAGTGGAAGCTGGGACAGGCTCCAGCACCTCCGCAGCCACAGAGGAGAAGTGGTTAAAGATAATGAATGAATGGATATCTGTATCACTACTGTAGCACCTGACAGGTAAAACTATTTGCATATTATGAATAAATCCTCTTAGCGCGTTCTGTATTTTAAGGATGTGCTAACAAAGTGTCCCAAACAGCCACTTGGCAGCCTCCATGTGACCCTGACGAAGTTAAGGAGAGGAGCAGCGGCAACAGGGAATCCAATGTACAAGCAGCCAAACAATGTTTATTAGCAGGTCTGGTGTCTTCTACCCTCCCTGCATTGAAGCCCAATCGACGATGTGTCTAATTGCCTCACAGCTGCTTAGCATAGTCATTAACCTTGCTTCTTTTTTTTTTTTTTTTTTTCCCCTAAGACACACAAACACATGCAGCATGTTCACAGACTGAGTCCTGTCTTGACTGTGACCAGCAGTTGCACACACGTGCCCACGCATTTTAAGGCTGCAATCACAGGCCCAACGCACACATGTGGAACATTTGCAGACCTTTGGAGGACATTCGCCTGGTCACTTTTGGCCACTATTAAAAGCTTATCTTAATGCGCACAGATACAAATGGCATTTCGTAACAGAGATATTGGCCTTTGGAATAACACAACCTACCAAATATGGAGCAAGTGTGTGTACACCGATCAGGCATAACATTATGACCACCTTCCTAATATTGTGTAGGTCTCCTTTGTGCTTCAGAGGATCCCACAGATACTTGACCAGTTTGGGATCTAGTGAATTTGGAGGCCAGGTCACCTTGTGCTTTTTTTACATGTTTTTTTTTAGTTGTTCCTAAACAGTTTTTGTGTATGTGCGCCTGTTGCCATCAAGGAGTGTCATTGCTATGGGGTGGGGGTGCCTGGTCCGGTCTAGGTGGGTGGTACATGTCTAAGTAACATCCACACAATGCCAGGTCCAAAAGTTTCCCAGTGTGTTATTTACTTCTTTGGTCAATGTTCATAATGTTGTGGCTGATCGGTGTTGGTTTGCTGATGTTTTCAGAGATGGTGGAGGTGGATGGTGAATTGATATATTGTAATTTATTCACATAAAGTTCGCCTAAGGACAACGTAGATATTAACAGCATACTCATCAGTTTGTTGCCTTGAAATCTGAGTTACCAGGTCGGTACCTTGCTAATGGATATCCTTTGAGTCTTTTAGACGGCATCAGCTATGGAGCAGCTTGAGTTCTCATGAATTGTGGCTGATGTTACCGCTTGAAAACCGAGCATTTTGTATACGTGGCATCCCATGTGAAGGCAACATGCAAATCCACTTTAGAGTGTAACAATATCACACTGATTATTCTTAACAATAAACATAAGGATGTGTTGTATGCACTCTGTTTAAAATAGCTGACACTTTTATTCTTTACCTTATATAATTGAGTTCTTAGGACTCGCTGAACTTGCACAGCGTGGGCTGTTGCAATTTCATTTCACTGCTGCTGTACCCGCACAAACAATGTGACCCAGTTCAGGTAGCTTGACTTGACCCGCACAGAAATGTACTTTCTGCAGCACCAACTTCAATGAGACTGAGTGTACCAGCTGAGGACCCATTGGAATACTTGGATGGAGAAAGATAACACTGTGCAAATGAGGTGCTTCCACACAGATGTGTTCTCTAATTTAATTACACTTTTCATGTAGGCACTTTGCAGCAGCTTTCATTCAGAGCGACTGACGGCAAGTGTGAGAGTTAAAGAGAGAAGGTCCCTCAAGCGCCAACGGTAAATAACCCAGGGCTTCAGAATGTGATGAGCAGTTGGTGCTACATTAGTCGAGACATTTAAAAAAAATCAACATCTTTCCTATCAGCAGTCTAAAATGATGGCAAAAAAATAAAAATAAATTATGTGGATGCATGTAGAAGTTAAGGCACAGAAGAGAGAAATGAGGGCTTAGTAGACATCTAGAGGTCAGGGAGTGAAGTGGGATTTTTCATACACAAAAACGAAAAACAACAAATTCCACTGTGTTCCGAAAGCCTTTTTGTGTCTGTGCGCCTGTTGCCATCAAGGAGTGTCATTGCTGTGAGGTGGGGGTGCCTGGTCTGATCTGAGTGCGTGGTACATGTCTAAGTAACATCCACACGAATGCCAGGTCCAAAAGTTTCCCAGCAGAACATTGAATTGTCACGAGATGGTCAATGTTATTCACTTCTCCTGTCAGTGGTTATAATGTTGTGGCTGATCGGCGAGCAGTGCATACAGATGTTGGCCTGGCAGGCAGAGGAACATACCTAATGTGTTTACAAGCATTTCAGATTTAGTAGCCATTTACTTGTGTGAAATATTTTTATATAACTCTATGCTGACACCAGCATAATCACCAGCAGGAATAAAAAGTTCATCCATAATTTCAGCCAGTCCTCCAGATGGTGAAATAATTTACTGGGGGTCGGTTGAACCAGGGACTCCCACACTCATTTAACCCACAGCCCAGCAGAGCTGGCCTCCCTCCATCAAGGCATTATACATTTGTAACACCAGATGATGCAGCTTCTGCACTCCCTTAACGCCATCATTCTTTCTTATTTGTTTGTTCATTCCTCTTTTTTTCCCCCCAATTGACAGCAAGTTGTGCTTGAATGCATTTGCTGATACAATATGTTCCCGGAACAGTTTAGATTCCTCACAGGGATCATCCTCTAAGCCCCACTTTCTCAAAGGGAGATATTTTTTTTCAATAGAGGTTACTCAAAATCTAAGGGAAGTCAACTGAAACAAATTAGTCAGAAATGAATTGATACCATAGTGTCTGAAACCTGTAAAAGTCAGAGTCGTATCTACACTCAGTGGACAACAATAGTTCAATCCTTCTGATTCGAAGGAAATCACAACAATTTGTGAATGGGGGACGCTGCAACTTTAATTCCAGCCACCACACGGCCAGCCACTTAACCACCAGGTGGCCTGATGCTTGCCATGGCTCAGTCTTATCTGCGAATTGAGTGCTTCATCTACATGATTTCATGGCTAACAGAGCAGAGGCGTTTGACTTACTGTTCATTATGAGATTGTAATCAGTTACCCTTATCAGAACCGGACCTGTAAAAGAGCGACTCGCTAATTGTATCTAGTGCACCATCTTTAGTGTATGCAATTTGTATGCAACACGGCATTGAGCATCAGCAAGGAAATGCATTTAGTGAGAAAAATATTAGCGACCAGGGCTTAATGGTGTCTGCTTTAAGAATAGAAGCTGGTTAGCCAAAACTGAATAGCTTCTGTAAAAGCACAGCCAGTCCTTCCAAATAATAGATGTCTTCCATTGCTAATCTAATAGCCACAATTATGGCATCATGCTAGAGAGGAGGTTTTTCATGAATGAGCAAAGGACCTACAGTACGTCTGTGAAGGTAGGCAGCACATCTGTTTTTTTTTTACCTCCTGAGGTGCATTTCCAAAATCCGACCCATTTTAACTTTTTAGGATACAGAGACTTTTGTACGTGCTTTTATTTCATCGCATCTGGAATACTGCAACAGCCTTTTTACCACTTTGAACACTAAGTCAATCTCACGTCCTCATACGGTCCAAAATTCATCTGTCAGGCGTTTAACCAGAACCAGGAAAAAGCATCAGATCTCTGATTTTAGCAGATCTCCTCTGGCTATTCCTGGTTTTTACTTGAGTTGAGGGAGTTTTAATTGAGATTTTGATTATGGTCTCAACTGTATTGTGTTGTGATTTATCGTTTTTCTTTTTAAAATTAAAGATTTTTAATGTATTTGCGAAGCATTTTGTAATGATGATTTGAAAGGTGCTATACAAATAAATATTAATATCTCCCAGCAGTGCCAAGACTGAAAAGAGGAATGGTACTCGTGGTTCAGTGATATATAGATAGAGATTTCCACAGTTGTGTGCAGCTTCTATCAGATGGCATGGCAGATCTGAAAAGGCGTCCACTAACGTTAGCAGAGGAACGGTTCAAATCCTCTCAACGGCAGTCAGTTAACTACCAAAATCCTGTGGTAACAGAAAGTGAATTTCATTGTCCAAGTTATTAGACCTTTAGCTGTAGTACACGGAAAAGGCTTCAGAGATATACAGTGTTTTGTTTTGTTTATCCCGGCTACACTATCCTGTCTTACAACACACCTTGAAGTACTATTAAATGCTATTGATGGTGCTGATTTATATACGTTAAATACAGGATTGATAAGTGTGTGTGTTTATGTTCTAAGTTCTGTATGATTAATTGCCATTGTTGCTCTGGCTGTAGAGCATGTTTTTTGTCCATGATGTCAGTGAATGCACCATGCGAGAGACGGAAGTTATGGTAGAGTTGAGAGTTTACCGAGCGGGAGCCACATGTTAGAAGTGTCAGACTGACGGTGTTTATGGCTCAGAAAAGCCTCTGTAGCTTCCCTTGTGTGAGATGCTACAATATGTATTCTGTTCAAGAATATAGATTTCATTGTTGCCAAGCATTACTTTCTACTGTGTTTTTGGGACGCCGACAACTCGACTTTCACAACACAACGTCGACTTTAAAAAAGAAAAAAAAGTCGTTCCACCCCTACATGCCCTCTGTATCAACAAACCACGTTTCAGCAGCCTCTTGAGTTCTATACAATCGTGAGGATTCCCCCTCTGGGACCTAATACGACTGATGCTGACAGTACGATACTTTGATCAGCAAACAGAAAGCTGCTTTTACAGGGATACTGCAACATGTTGATGGTGCTCCCTCAAAATACCATAGCCTACACGTTGCTGGTTTCCAGAGATTTACAGTAAGGGCAAATCCCAAACAGGTATTCCATCTCGTAGAGAGAGAAAGGCATGATGACATACTTTACAGGTGACGAGAAGCTTTCCGCTCTTCATTTTCGCCATTGTCATTTTCTCTGCAGTGCTTTGGTTCAGTTTTCAGAGATCTCTCATTTTTTTTGCAGCAACAACGAATAAGAGGGCAAAGAGATTAGCAGCAGAGAGAAAATGGAACAGTGGAAGAACAACAAATATAGGAGGTAAAGAAAAGAGATGAGGCCGAACAAATTGGGTGAGAGTTCAGGAGCGGGGAGACAGAAATTGAAGAAACAATGAAAATGTGAGAGATGAGAAGGAAAAAAAAACAAAAAGAGGTATAGGAGAGGGCAGGAAGAAAATGAAGGACACAAAAGCATTAGGGAAGAAATAGGCATTATTAGCTTTTGATTTGGAGTAACAAGCAGTCAGAGCAATCATCATTCGGCGCGCTCTCTCTCTCTCTCAGAGCATCTCCCTGTACAACACAGAAACACACAGGTTAATCAGGCCGGCGCGTTGTGATGTTGTGTATTCACAGTCGCTGGTCTGGTCTAATGATACCCCTACTGATAGTGGGAGAGCAGCCTAATATATCACTCTGTGTGTGTGTCTCAGTGATGAGATTACCTCCCCTGTTTCAGTGGTATACAGTGGATATTGCAGGAATAGTGGACACACAATTTATCTTATACACCAGCAGATAAAACACAGGTGGCATTCGACTGATTCCTTCCCAGTGTGAATGTAAACAATAGGAAGGGAAATTGCAAATGATAGTTGCATGTAAGGGTTGACCAGAAGTGTATTTCGTGTACGTATTGCAAATTACCTTTTGATAATGCATCGATAACAATATTAGACTCCTAGACTCACCTTTAGTGCTTGGGTCCTACCATTAACTATTTTATTCATTTGGAATTCCACAAAGTTACGGGTTTTGAAGGATGTTTACGGTTCGTCCACAACCTCAGAATCGGAAAAAATTTCAGCCATGTTGCAAAAAACTAGCAGTAGCAAATTACAGCGGGTGCGTGCGGTGCTCAGAGATGACATCATCCAGGTCAGAAGACATCATCCGGGGTCTGTAGGTCAATCTACAGACCCCGGATGATAACAGGTTACTCCGGACTCAACGGGGAATAGCACTAGCGTATCATAACAAAATATTGGTGAAATGAACTAGTTTCACGGCAGATAATGTGTTATTTAGAGGCTGCGTTTCGGTGCCCCAGTCACTCCCACTATATGGATATACGCAGATCTAAATATCTCCCGAACGACCACAAATTACACAAAAGTTATATGGGTGAGTAAACGACCGTATTTTATGCCAAAAATAATGTCCAGGTTGTAAAAAACAGTAGTTCCCCTTTAAGGAATTGCACTTTTTGGCCCCTCCGCACACAGATACTGGCTTCATTTTCCAGCCCTGGAGGTTGACTTCTTGTAGTGTGTATGCCGCAAGCATCAACAAGGGACACCGTTTTATTTACCCGTTTGTGCCGTCTGTTTGGTAAAATACCATAATTCTTACCTGCCGTTGTCAAGCAACAGGCACCAGTCAGTGGCAGCAAAACCAATCGGATCCAGATGTAGGCTAAGTCAAATGCTTTTTTGTTTTTGTAGTTTGGCAAATCAAAGTTAATTCATCCAAAACCAAAAGTTTAAAAGTGACTTACATTTCTGCAAAGTGTTTGACAGATTTGTCCACATCTGCTATGAAATGGAGACTCTGGAAACTGTTTTCAACTGATATTAAAGATGATTTACTTTGATTTTTTTTTTTTGCTTGCCAAAATGTCACTGTGTACTTGCTTGGCTTGACGAGTAATTTGGCCAACACCTGCATATCACCATCTGTGAAATGGCTGCTCAGAGGAGCATGCAAAGTCCTTTAAATATCAAAAGAAAATGTCAAATAAGACAAAGACGGTAAGCTACCACAAGATGTTGTCCAAAGAGAAAGTAGAAGGACAACACTAAAATACCAGGAGAAGTTTCATATTAACAGCAGGGCAGAGCAACTTTTTTTATAAGGTGATTTAAATGTTATTATGACATTATTTTCAGATAATTAGCCTACGCCCCCCAGTGCAGCCTGTGTGAAGAAAATAAAAGCGGACCAGAAGGTGCCTAATGCTCACAGACAACTTTGAAAGTGACTCCTGAGTCTAAATAACACCTCCTTCCCCTCTGCTCTGAAAGGACAAAACTTGTGTGTGTAAGGGCAAAACTTTAATGAAAAAGCGATCGTTCACAGGGACTGCACGTTAAAAAGGGGGCAACGCTCCATAACACGATACACAATGGAAATGCACTGACTCTTTCTGCATGGCAGAGTTGTTTTCTTATATCTTTGGTGTATAGCATCTTTCACTTCTGTTCATTGAAAGAACACCAGATGAATGAACCACAAATTGAACTTGAACTCCGAACCGTTACTGAACCACACTTGCTTTGAGGCCAGATATGGATCAACGTTTGTCCGTGCACTGTATTGTTCCAGACTAATACCTAATACCTAAATCAAGGTTGGATAAGGTGTTTGTTACCGTTTTCATTCATGGTGCCAAGAGGATGAAACCTTCTGACTTTGAAGTCCCCCCTAATAGGTGGCTCAGATTGATGCAGAAGCTACGGCGACAGCGCAGAGCATACGCAGACCGGTAGTAGCGTGTTTCCGCTGCTTTAGTATTTCCGGCTGCTTCTCCATCTCCACAATTTTTGAATTGATTGTTTTGGATCAATAAAGACAGAATACATTGAGGAAAGGTGGAGACATCTCTCAGGAGGAGGTTCGGCGATAGCTACAAACATTTGTATGACTCATCTTTGAACAATGGTGGCTGAAACTTTCGCCGAAATTTCGACAAAGTGAAGCAGGAAGTAGAAACAAAAATTGTTGACTGGCATTTTTACAGAACAAGCCAGACTGACGAGCGCACAAGTAGAAATGGCTACGTGCCACGCGTACGTTACGCCCTCCGTGTCCCGCAGCACCCTAAAAGAGCCTTTACTTTCCCTCTTGTACCACCAACATGTCAGAGTTTTAATTCATTTACCAAAAAGACATGACCCCTGGATCGTGATTTTATATGACTTCGTTTGTCCCTTATATTTTGACCTGGTGATATCTGTAGGTCAATACGTAAGTAATATACACATAGAATAGCACTGGAATGGAATTTTGCTGTGGAAAACAAAATCTTTTAAGAATCCAGTTTTATGAGAATAAAGTAAAACGGGAGGAAGCATATACAAGACACTGAGGCTGCAATAAAAGTCAGTTTTATATGAACTTTCAGGGACCTTAAAGAAAAATAACACAATCCAAAAGAGGGGAGAAAAAACCAAGGCACACACAAACAAAACAGGAGACTCAGGCACTACCAACAGGGTAACACACGGACTGCAGACACTAGGGAGGAGACAGGATGCGGGTGAAGACGGCAATCACAGAAGTGGGAAAGACTCAAAAGAGAAGCAAGGCAAACAACAAGCCATGGGAAAAGGATTTTTTCCCACAATAAAACACACAGTAAAACTTAAACACAAAATGAATAATAAATCATACAGCTACACTTACAAATTTGACTCCAAAACGGTGGCAACTGGGCAAACTCCATTTGGCAAGACAGATAACATGGCATTATTGGATGTTTAATATGAACAGTTTTTTTTCCTCTTCTCAATTTATAGCCACTTTGGACAGTACAAAGCTGCTGAAGAGTGGGTAGTCAGTTAAAAATAAAACCGTTAGTTCTAATAAGGGTTGTGTCAGAAAAGTCTGAACCTGCCCGCTAAGCTTCTGGGTACTCCAGGAATAGTCTCAGCTGGGTGCTTTTTAACGTGCCGACTGAAAAAGTTGAAATAATAATGTGCGGTAAATGTATGCTAATGTAGGCAAAGGTGCCTGGAGGGTAAATGAGTACACAGGAGGAGTGTCAGGAGGTGAGTTTGGGAATCAGCTCCCATCTGCTGCGGCGCTTTAGAAGCCGCGGACTTTAACACCGCAGACAAGAAAGGACAGGTGCTGCGGGTTAGAGACGGAGGACACGGAGCATCTGTATTTGTTTCCGATAACAGTCATTTGCGGCGGGTGTGCGCGTCGCGGGGACAGATGCTGGCATAGCAGGTGCACCGTCCCCTGACAGGTGACGACTCTAACTGCTTTGAAAACCTTATGGCCAACAGAGCGGGGTCACATTGTTAGTTAAATACTTTCTGATTCTCCAGGGGCGCTCGCTTTAACCTGCCTGACGTGCCATGGGGACACTGTTAATTGGGTTCTTTAGGAAGTGCTGGATGTGGTTGCATAAACAACCAACACTTGGAGACACAGTCGACAGTGAGTTTGAACAAAATACGCAGAAATCCTGTTTAACAATGAAATGTGTCTTCAGTCAAAGCATTGACACTTCAGCACGGCCCTGATACAGAACAAGCGCTGTGCAAGAATAACATGGTGAAGGTTGGTGTATTGTTAAACAGCTGTGACACTCTGAAGTTGCCGAATAGCAGTAATATACTACCTTTTTTTTCTCTCTTCACCACTTGGCTCTTCCAGAGTGTAAATTGTTCTGACCTTTTACTCTCGGCTGTATGCTGTACAAATACGTTGCATTGTGTGCGTTGCACAATAATAAATTTGTGCATCTGTGATAGAGTTGCTACACCTAACTTTACAATGGAGTACATTTTGTTTTAGGTGCACAGACACATGCTTTCCGAACTCTGAACGTTAAAGTGGTTCCCTGCAATTTCCTCAAAGACTCAGCGACAGCTACCCGTACCAAAACCAGGAAGTGCTGAGGACACCACGCCACTGCTCAGTGTCGCCAGATATACGAAAATTATCATATTTATACAATGTTTCGGGGAGCATATGATGTAGCAGGGCAAATATTCGATAGTTTGCCATTTGACTGAGTGAATAAAGCAGTCGTTTCCTTCAAATGGCCAAGCCTCTGTCTGTATTCTTCAGGTTTCAGTCTTTTTCAAGTTGTTTCAGTACATACGATAGTTTGGGTTAAAATATGATCATCTTAATGCGACAGCATTGCCAGGTGGAAAACGAAGAAATATCGTCCTGACACAACTTGCCCGATTTGATCTCAAGCAGGCCAGATCAGTAACGCAATAGCACAATAACCAATAAACAATGACCACTTCAAATTCTTCCCTTTGTTTTAGTTTAAAGATGTACGTTTTAAAAAGGCTTACATTTAACACACTATCCATTTACCAATCATTTTATGAACAACCTTAAATTTATTTCGAAAAAAGTTCACTTTCGGTGCTTTGTTGCCATCTGCTGTTTAGTTGTGGGTCGCAGTGTTGCGTTACGTCCGCACCTACTGACTAAAACAGTGCGACCTCTAGTGGACATATCAGGAATGGCTGTTACTTTTATCATAAATAATCGCAGTAAGCATCTTCAGTGCCATTTTATTAGCAAATTCATCTCACGGGCCAGATTGGACCTTCTGACGGGCTGCTTGCATTTTAACATTGCATTTCTTAATATTTAGATAGCTAAATGTTTTGTTTGTAATTAGTTTATTATTCACAGATGTATTATGAATACATTAATATAATCTGTAATTTTGTTTCTCTACAATGTAACAGCTCCTCATTCAAGGGCTTTTCTTGTAATCACTACTTTCTAATATGTTCAACACTCAAAACAATAAAATACTGGAAAAAAAAAAAAAGCAGGCATCTCCAAATGTATAAATGATGCCTTATGTGTGTCACTAGATTCATGCTCAGAACTTAATCTGTAACTTTGAGAATGTATGACATTATCATACACAACTTTTTATATACAAACAAGTACAGGAGACAAGTTTATCAAAATGAAATTGAAATGCAAACTTTTTACCATTAACACTGTTTTCTGTCATTTGTGTTCATTCAAATCATCAGTCATCGTTCTCTGTTCGTGAAAGCGCACATTCCTACAGGCCAGGCTGAAGGGCATATTTGACAAGGAGGCGACAGTGTGCTCGGAATAAATGATAAGTGCCTAAAAATTTAAAGTAAACTCCTTTTTCACCTTGGCTTGATGAGCAGCGTCGAACAGGTTCGTCTTCCTGGAACATGTCCAGCGGGTGCCATTCTGTCTAGCTCTCCTTAAAGCCACATCCACAGTAGCGAGGAGGAGGTGTCTGGCACAGATCAGGCCCATATCTGAGACAGGATGGAGGGCCAAAAGCAGCCCAAAGCAAATGTGTGTCCTTGTAGTTTAAGTCAGGGGACATTCTTTTAAGCCACTGAGAGGAAACATTGGTTCTCAGCTCAGGTAATACTTGATAAAACTGCCCCTTTGACATCTATATCCTTTAGCAGCACACAGACAGATATTTCACAGGCTGTAGGTGGCGGAAGCCTTGTGAATAAGTTTACACCACAGTCCATTATATTTGGAAATATGCAAATCAGCTGTGATTCCAGTCACTCTCATTACATGTAACGCTACACAGCAAGCAGTAAGTTAGCTTTTATAGGCAAAGTGTTTGGGTAGTTTGGGTAGCTGTTGCATCCATTTCCATAAGTCCTGTTCTGGACCCAACCAAATCAAACTGTAGGGGGTCCTGTATCCTCTCTATTCTCCCCCTCTCTGGAATTTAAATTTACTAAGTTGTTTTGCAGAAGAACTCTCCTAACAGATCAACCTTATACACCTTAGCCATGAAGGTGCCATGTCCAAACGCTGGACAGACCCACGCTATTGGACCTCCCTGATGCTGAGGACATCATCTGAGCCAAAAAGGACAGATTTACACTTCTGTGGAATTTCACACCCTCTCTCTTCTTCTAATCTTCCTCTTTTCACTTAAGACATCAACACGATCCTAGCAATTAAAGGGGAGTCTTAATGAAAAGACTCACCTCTTTTCTTTATAAGGACAAAATCAAGAAACCTTAATGTGATACTAATCATCTTCTTTTCAGAGACACACACACACACGCAAACATATGTCTTGCTTCCCCTCCGAGAGTTTTCAGAGGAGTAAACAGATAAGCAGGTCGTAAATAACTTTCTTTCCCCAGAAAGAGACTCTGATCTGCATTTTCCTCTGAAAAAGCACCCAAGTTTGATAACATGACTATCGAAATTGTAATAACCTGGTAAGTTATATATTGTTGTTCAGGAAGGGCTAAGGATCACAATGAGCCAATTTTGACCCTTGTACGATAAAACTAGCCCAAATTCACATAATTTGTCACAGTAAGGATAGATCAACATTGCCATCAAGTGGCTATCTTTAAAAGAAAGAAAATACTTTTAATCATTGTTGAAGTTAAAGCATGTAGAACCTTAGGTTATTATACTAACGGTAGCTATTAGTGTAAGCTATAACTGTTGAGATTGTTATTTTAGAAACTCCAACCTTTTATTATTAGCGAAATGTCACTGTAAAGAGAACTTGAGTTTATTAATTTGCTGATGCTTTTGAGTTATTTTGATTTTGCCATCCAGATATGTCATCTTGTCGTGTTGTAATGTTGACTGTCGCTGCATAGGAAAACATTGGTAACGAGCCATGATGAGTGATGGAATGGTTAAATTAAATAATATCGAGTAGGCTAAGAAGATCAGGCAATAAGACATCTCGAGACAAAGAAGTAGGCGTTCTCTTCTCTTTCCGCGCGAAGGATCTGGAAACCCGATCCAAACACGCCCTGAATAATTAACCCATAAAACCAGAGAGACGCTTCCTTTTCTCCGCACTTTCTACTTGTGCTTTTATTTTTACATTTGCTCGAGCTCGCTCTTTTCTTCGTTACAGACGTAGTTACGTTCATACTTAACTTTGTTTTAAGAACAACTTGAAATTGTTCCGTGGCAATCTCAAGCTCTGTTTCTCATCGGATGTTTTCCCCGACATGTACAATTTTTATAGTGACTTAAATATTTTTTTAGTTTTATTCATTTTTATACTCTACGAACCGAAGTACTAACCAACATCGTTTATAAGTTAGCCAGCGTAGTCAGCTGGGATATCAGAGAAAGACAAAATCTCTTCGACTGATCAAGAAACCAAGAAGCTGTTGCCATAGCAACGACACAGAAGACGTGACGATCCGGCTTCTTTCTCCAAACACAGACATTGCAAAGTGTCATCTACTGCCTTTGACTGAACACCTACAACGTTCTCAAGCAAAGCTGGGTGTTGGAGTTGCAGATCAAGCAACGAGTCCCGTCTACCGGTCCCAGAGAGACCTGCACCTCGTCACACCGACGCTTCGCCATCACCGTGCCAAGAAGACTCTACAAAAGTAGGCTGAATTGTTCCTACCGCTTAAGACAAAGAGTTGGTGTCACTACTTTGAAAGTCCCTACTAACATCTTTTATAGAAGATTGATTAGATTAGATATCAAATCCATTCCCTTTAGATTAAACCTTAAAACATCTCCATCTCTCCAGAAATTAATTATTTCATACCTTATCATATTCATTTTATTTGATTACACACCTATACGCATATATTCTATTAGTCCCTCATTTATTCATAGTTGTCACTTTATTAAATAAATATTTGTTCACACTTAAGAAGTTGTTTGTGATGTTGTTTTACGGCAGAGAATGAATGGTACAAATTGTAGAAAAGGACTCACTCCTTCAGATATGCAAATTAGTTAGAGACTAATCAGAGACTGATAAACTGATTTAAACTGTTCTTCCTACGATAACAGGAGGTGGTGCCCTAACGAGACATTTTAAAAGTGTATAATACTACAAAATTATTATTCTTAAATTTGTAATCAAATATATAACTTGCATTCGATAAAGTTAGGGGAAGAGAATGTTCTATGATGTTGAACCAACCAGGAAAGTACGCCTAAGGATAGGACTCAGCTATTTTAGAAATCAAGCTAAGTTCAGTGGAGACACTAGTCTGGGTAATAGGGCCAAAAAGCGTTTCCTGCATGATGGTGATTGCTTGTTTTTATTATTTTTGGTGATTTATGCAGTAATTACGCTGAACATGTCAGTCTCCCCTGCACCCTCCCTCCCCACAAGAGCGAACTCACTGTCCAGTGGCTTTGAGCTGCTGGGGCAATGTTGCCAGGTATGCAATAATGATCGCATTTTACAATAGTTTTAGGGCCTATACTCATATTTCTTTATGCAGCTGCACTGGCATTGCAACAAACTTAAGTGAACATGAGTCGGGACCCATAGGAAAAAAGTACAGAACAGACACCGGTAAGAAAACAGTTTCTCCCGTTGGGGCGGTTCTGCATGCAGTGTGTACTTCTGATGTTTTTATTTTGATAGTTAAGGACGGAAGAAGTGGTTGTGCAAAGAGGTGCAATTGACTGACAATGAATAAAGCGGTTGTTTCATTCAAATGGCAGAGCCTCTGTGTTTATTCCTTAGGTTATTGCAGCTCCATAGCTTTATTTTTATGCACCGTCCTAGTGTGCAATTTTTCACGTTGTATTAGTACAGACAATAGTTTGGGTAAAAATACAATCATTTTAAAGCGGCAGTACGATATTTGTCACTTCAAGTTGGCTGATAAAAGGCTGCACAGTCTGGAACTGAATGGACGGAGAGTGGGCAGGAGTATATTCCAGTTATTAGCTGGGATTCTGGGATAGACTGGGGCCGGATTGACTGCTTGGTTCATCTGCAGTTTGAAGAAAAATGTTGCCAACAATGGAGCTGCTAAAGGAATTAAATAGATACATAATTAATTTATAAAAGTCTCCAGTGAACTGAAGCTCACATTGTAGAACTTGCGAACGGGCTTGAAGACGCGTTTACCGTAATATCTCTGCCAGCGTTCGGGGTCAAAGTCAATGCGAATATCCTGAGATATTGCCACAAAAGCACTTAAAATATTGCTTCTATTTCCAACATCATGTCTCTGTGGAGTTGGCAATAATAAGCAAAACACTAAATAGAGGAAATTGTGATGTTGGTGAGTAAGCATATTGCGTCATTTCCTACTTCTGCACCGTGTGGTATTGCTGTTTACAGAGTGTTAGCTTCACTCAAACTCCAAAAAACGTTGTGTTTATTGCGGGGAATTCTTACGTATCCTCAACCACCTGTCCTCTATAGCTACTTTTTGAACCACACACACTCTCTCTTCTAATCAACTTTGTCTGCTAACGTTAGCGATTTAACCATGGCTTCTCCCTCTGCTTCCCCTTCTCTCTCCTGCATCTCGTGCCACATGTTTAGTTACTCCTCTGCCTCCTTTAGTGGTAATGATATGTGTAACAAATGTAGTTTATTCGTAGCACTGGAGGCGAGGCTTTCCGAATTGGAAGCACGGTCCCGCACCATTGAAAACCAACCAACAGCTAGCCAGGGCCCTGTAGCCGGTGCGGACCGACCAAGAGTAGCTCCTGTTAGCATAGCTCCAGTTAGCTGTCCCCTGAAAGCTCCCGAGCAGCCGGGAAACCAGGGCGGCTGGGTGACGGTACGAAGGAAGCATAGTCCCACTCGGCCCGTGGATCACCACCAAACCCTTCACGTCTCCAACCGGTTTTCCCCACTCAGCGACATGCCCGCTGAGAAACCAACTCTGGTAATTGGCGACTCCAGCGACCATAGTTAAATGCATTCCAGGGGCCAGAGCGGGCGACACCAAATCTTATCTGAAACTGCTGGCTAAGGCTAAGGTTAAATATGGTAAAATTGTTATTCATGTCGGCAGTAATGACACCCGGTTACGTCAATCGGAGGTCACAAAACTTAATGCGGAATCGGTGTGTAAGTTTGCAAAAACTATGTCGGACTCCGTAGTGGCCTTAGGCAGATGGGTCCCTCCATATGAGCTGGGTTCTGCTCAAGGTTTCTTCCTGTTAAAAGGGAGTTTTTCCTTGCCACCGTCGCCTTCAGGCTTGCTCGGGGGGTTTCAGGCTGGGTTTTTGTAAAGCGTCTTGAGACGATTTGTATTGTTATTGACGCTATATAAATAAAATTGAATTGAATTGAATATTAAACAAGGCTGTGGTGTGAAAATGAAAAAGACCCATGCACACCAGAGTAGATGCTGAGATCTGAGAAAGCTGTTAAACAGAGCCTGAATTTCCAAAACAAGGGAATAGTTGAAAACCATTTCCTTTTAGAGTTAAAAAAAATAAAAAAAATAAAAAAAAAAATTAATAACTAAGAGTAGTCAAATACAACACTGTATTTTTTTTCTATGCTCAGGTTTGGTACCAAACTTTTTTTTTTTTGTACTTTCACTTTAAAAAACCTGGAGAGTTAACAACTACTGCCATCATGGGATGAAGGCTCAGAAACAAGATTTCGGACTCGTTAATTATATTTAAATTGCATAAAACATGCTTAAAACCACATTCCACGTGAGATAATGGATGGTCAAACATCTGCTGCGTGTGGTCCATTATAGTTTGATTCAAATTTGAAAGGCTGATTTTCAATAACCACGGACTTCACACATGAAGAAAAGTCGACCGATTCTTTCTGAAAAGTTTCATTTTTTGCAGAGGGGCATTTGCCATTTTCGACACTGAAAGATGGCGAGCGGATCAGGGGATGTCTCAGGCCTTGGACGGTCATTCTTGGCGTGCTTGCGTGGCTGTTTATATTACGAATCTTTGCTTGTTCCTAGCTGTGTGTGCCCAAAACTTTTCCACAGAAGGCCATGGTTCAGAAGCCCATCTGTGCGTGTGTGCATATACTGAAAAAGCAGAGAGATGCGGTGCAGGAGTCAGGAGGAGTGTGTGCGGTCAAGGCAGCTAATCTGTGAGCAGGTGTGGTGTTTGAACACATATACACACACGCACACACACACACACACACACACACACACAGTAAATCAGTTAAATCTCGCTGTCTGTGGATGATGCATGACACCACTAGAGGCACATCACTCACGCTGTCACGACATGCATTTGAGCCAAACACGCTCACAGCGATTTCTCCTTTAAAGTTTTCCCCTGCAGATGACGTTAGAACTCTCTGAACTAGCTCAGATTTGTTGTCAACTTCTATAGAGACTGAAGCCAAAAGCCAAACCTCTACACAGTAGCAGAAAAACGCTACCCTCACACCCCGTGCAATGGAGAGGTACTATAAATTCAAAGCTTCATGCACATCTGCCCTTTCTCCGCCTACACTGAAATTGCCCCACTTTCCATAAAGATGACTATAGCACCGCTGCTGGTCAGTGAACAGAGCATTCCCCTGTAAAGTTGGCTCTGGCTTAATTCCATAAAATGTCAACTAACGGATGGGACGAAAGCATAAAATCGTGAGATCCCCAATGTGCATTTTCTGGTATGTCAAGTTTGCTTTTAAACTCAGAAATTGGGAACAACTGATTTTTTTTTTTTAGATCCCCAAACATAGTCTAAAACAAAAAAGAGAAGGTTAATATTAGACTGTTTTTGACACTTGACAAGAAAATTACCACATTTTCCTTCCGTGTAACCGGAAGTAGCCTACATCTGGAGCACTGGTCTAGCGCTCTCACAGGCATCGATCATTTTGTTCAAGTTAAATATAGAATAAGAATGTATATGTCATATGTACAAGTAGTAGCGCACAAATGAATGTAATTATTACAGTGATGAATGAAAGTGACATTCATATAGAACAGTAAACTGGTATAGCAGCATGTTAAAATAGTAAACAATAACGCAAATTCATCCATTATAGTCCATAAACCTGGTGCTTCTTCATACTGTGCATTTTTGTTTTGTGTGTGTTGTTTGCTGCACCGCGACGAGAGACGTTGGTTATTTTGAGTTTATTTCCCTATTTTGTGTTGGAGTCCGTGGTAAACCCGAAGCGGAGTTTTGAGTTGTTTTGTGGTGGCGCATGTACTGGACTGAACTGTGGTATTGTGGAATACTGAAACGGACTTTTCCCAAATGGGCTGAACTGGGATTAACAGACAGACTGAGGCGCACCCCTTCTTTTTCTTGCACTGTGGATTGTAATTGTGTAAGTATATATTGTGGAAATCGCATTGCTGGTTTGTTTGACTGATTTGTGTTTTATTGATGTGTTTGATCTGCCTGGTTATTATTTTGTGTGGGTTGACTAAACTATTTTTGTTCTGTTTTATTTTACTTTGTCAGACTTGACTCTGACTGGCACCCCAACATTAAATCTAGTCAAACCCGCTACACAGGAGACAAACGCTCTGAATCAAACAACGTCTGTTTTCTCATGTAATTCTCTTTTCATATTGTGATGGACTGGTTTGATTAGCTCATATGTTATGTTCAGTTCTGTTGTGTTGTGTTCTGTTAGTTGGCATTGTTGCCATGGTCGGAGAACGCGTGCTGATGTTCTTGATGTCAGTGAATGCACCATGCGTCGACGGAAGTTATGCAAGAGCGGATAGTTGGTCCAAGCGAGGGCCGTGTATTGTTAAGTGTCTGATTGACTGTGTTTGTTATGTTGGCATGGGCTCCGGCCGACAGCAGCCCATGCTCAATCATCAACAACAAGCTTGCAGAAAAGCCTCCGTTGCTTCCTTTGTGCGAGACGCTACAATAGGTTAATGGCCCGAAAGGTAAATTTACCTGTTTAGCATATTTTGCTTTTGTTTTTTTTTAGTTTTTTCAAAAAAAGTTTAGCATCTTTTGGGACTCTAAAACCAAACTTGAAATACTAAAAAATACATGGACTGTGACCCCAGAGCGTCTAAGCCTAATGCATAATACAGTGGAAAATCCACCAACCGTTTGTCAAACAAAAAGATTAAAAATCGATGTACATCATTTCAGAATGACAGTGTTAGAGCTCACAGAGAACCACCACACCGAGCTCCAGACCTCAAGACACTCAATGCATCCCAGTGTGTTACAGGTAAACTCTAATTAAATCAATAGATGTTAAAATATATACGCTGCAACGGTGACCGTCGCGTGAAATGTCAGCAGCGGATGGAGAATCAATTTGCTCTAATTAATGACATGGTGTAAAACAAGTAATCAAACTGCTTCCATATCAGCTGGCCTAATTCTCCATCACACTGAAACATCAAAGGTCAACGACAGCGTACAGAAGTGTAATTATTACACAGTACATCTGGCAACGCTACACTGATCGCTGAGGTTTTGAAGGGTATAGTTGGACTAAGTTTTTAGCTGACACTCCAAACTTAGTCCCACATTCAAGATCCAGCAGGCCTCCATCTGCCATTCTATGTAACTGTGGCCAGACTCTAAAGAGTTAAAGACTGTCAGTAGAAAAGTATAGGGTCTGGAGCCGTCCTTCGCCATGTAATGGTTTCCTTTGTAAGACTGTATGTACATTATATATAATGGATGAAAACCCTTTCCTCTCAGACTTTTTTTTTTTTCTCCTGCACCCTTAGTATATTTCACACTAAAAGGACACTTTCTAACACGAAGCATCTTTAGAGCCCGGCTCTGGTTATTTTCTCTCTTCTACGGTCTGTGTCTCCCCCCGATGTCTCAGCTCAAGACGGTGGTGGAGCTGTCAGCGTTAGACATGGTCTGTGGGTTATCAGTGCTGGAAGCTGCTATCCGGTGCAGGACAGGACAGTTAAGCAGACGGGCTGACAGGCTGACAGGTGTCAACTCTACGGGTTTCGGGCTGATCCAGACCTCTCACTCGCCACACTGCTTCAAGAACAGGTGGCTCTTTGTCTAATCTGAGGAGATTCCCCGGTGGGCTGGCCATCTCTCCTATAGAATCTTTATTGATAAAAAACACTGACCTTAAATTCTTTACCAAAAAGGTTTATAAAATCCTCTCCTCCCTTAATGTAGACAACTCAGACAAAGTCAGAAGTAAATGGGAGGCTGATCTGGGTGCTATTGATGTTGAGGCATGGAATGAGCTGATTGGCCGGCCCACTAGGGTTTTAGTATCTAACTCTATCTGGGAGAGACAATTTAAAATTTTGCATAGATTATTTATTAGCCCTGAAGCCCGGCACAGAATGTATCCAGCCTTGTCTGATATGTGTCTTAAATGTCAAACTGCTGCAGGCTCTTTTTTTCACTGCTTGTGGGGCTGTCCACTCATCCTGCAGTTCTGGAATACGATCATACAGCAGCTCTCCCTCATCTTTAAACGCCATTTGCTTCTTGGTCCAAGGACTTGTTTGTTGGGACTCAATGATGAACTTCCTGCTGATCTACATAATAGAGACCTCCTTCACATTCTGCTGCACTGTGCCAAGAAATCTATCCTGGTCCTCTGGATCTCTGATAAAGCCCCATCCCTTAATCAGTGGTTAAAAATTGTGTCCAATACTATTCCATATGAAGCTTTCTCTACAGCATTAAAGGACAGACCCTTTCTTTTTTTCCGTACTTGGGATCCATATTTTGATTACTTGGGCTTTAATGCCCGCCAAAGGATGAGATCTGGACTCACTGACCTGGCCTGGGTACGAGACACTAGCCCGTTATCATCAACTTAGTGGTAAACAGATGACAGAATACCCTCAGATGCGCTCTCTCTCTCTCTCTCTCTCTCTCTCTCTCTCTCTCCCTCTCTCTCTCTCCCCCCCCTTTTTTTTTTTTTTTTTTTTTTTTTTTTTTTTTTACTATTATTATTTTTCCTTTTCCTGTCTGCATATCTTGTATTTTGTATCTTATTGATCATATCCTGTTTTTGTGTCTTTGCTGTCTGTCTCTGCTTTGTGGAATTCAATAAAAATATTGTTAAAAAAAAAAAAAAAAAAAAAAGAACAGGTGGCTCACGCTGATATAACACACACATACATAACCACGTCCAGAGTGAAACACGCACACACGCACCGTCGGAAAACGCTCTGCTGCAAAAGCACGGATACGGGAGAGCGTTGAGTCACTGGCAAGCTTCTGGAACCCTGCGTGTACTGTATATGCATGTGAGAGTTTGAACCTATGTCTCACACAAGGTGCATCAATTACGTTCACACGCAGAGGTGACAAAACCCCAGGAAATGCACAGATACCCTGCACACAATGAATAGAACACACTATAAATAATGGAAATCATGAACACAGTTGTTATCAGCTATTTTCAATCCGGCTGTACGACAACCCACTTTTCTCTAACGCATATCTTATTCATGTCACTGCTCCTCCATCCACATTATTGCCTTCTTTTTTAATCCTTCCTTTGAATATGGTGTATATTTCTTTATGTACTGAACTACTGTGGCCAAGCAGTTTCCCTTGTGTCAATAAAGTTTAAGTCTTAATCTATCACACAAGACATACTGTATGACAATCATGCATTTCTGAATATTTCTTAGTCTGCTTATGTACTTTTTTGCACAGCTCTGACAATGACAATAAACATGAACGATTCACTATGGATACAGTAATCCAGCTGTAGCAGATCTGCGTTAAAATGCCCAGTCTCAAAGATTTTCATTTAAATAAATATCTGTTGTTGTCGCCGAACGACGTAACCCAACGGTGTTTAACCCTGTGGTACACTCACGAAATTACACCGAAATCCTTACATTTACAGTATTATGATGTGGGCGTCTTTGATTTTTTCCCACAGAAATATCGCACAATCCGCTCTACATATATACTGCACATCGTGTATGTGGGCACCTTTCAAAGCTCTCAAGGTCACCTTAGAAAAACAGCAATAGCAGAGACTGTACTCAAGGCTGACAATGTCACTCAAGCAAATGTTCGGATCGCTTGATTAAAAAAAGAAAAAAACAAAAAAAAAAAAAAAAAACACACACACCTGCATTTACTGCATAGTTGATACTAACAAGAACAACCCTGATCTTTAGCATTGCCCCTGTAACACCTTTGATTTAAGACAACACTCAGTGGATTGATCAAATCAGTTACGTCTCCAGCAGTTCATTGCTTACCAAGTGGAAAACATGGCTTTAGAACCGAGTGAACATGTACTCTAAGGCAGTGACCACACCATCGTAAGATAAATACATAATAAAAAGACTGTTTTCATATTATGACGTATGTAATATACACCATTATAATATTACTATACTATTATCCTCATATTGTTAAGTTGCCCCAAAATACAAAATTAGCTATGTTTTCTTGCCGTTTTCTTTTCCCCATCTCTGCTTCCTGCATTTTCTTTTAAATTTATTTTATTTATCTTTGTATTTCTCCTTTACACTTCCTTCCAGACTTAATATTTGCCCACACAATGCAGCACACTTACACGCGCAACCTATGTTTTGAAGATGTTCTGTACCAATTGTTCTGTCCCTGTCCAGTGTCTTCAATAAAAGATAAGAAAGAAAACAAATACCTTCACAGAAAAGCAACTTCTATAATCTGCTGAATAAATAACACAAGTCTGCAAAAGTACGATCAAAAGAGGACTGTTTAGCAGCATCTCAGAGGATAGGTAGTGTATCTAAATCACTTGTTGGGGGAAATAAAAACAAGGCTAATTCCTGACTAAGGAGAAATAATGCAGTTTAAATAATCCAGTTTGCATCTTTGTGGAGAAGGATCCATACTGCAGGGGAGTAGTGAGAAAACCAAGCAGTGCCAACTGTCATGGACAAAACATATCAAAAATACTTCTGCTTTTACAATAAGCTCTATGAAAGCATTATTTTGGAGCTCATGAAAACTTGAGCACTGCCATCTATAAAGCAAACTGGAACAGATCAAAAAAGATATTCAAATGTATTAAATCTCTTAAAAAAAATAAAATAAAGTTTTTATCTCAAACTGTTAAGCTAATATTACCTTTAGTAATACAAGTCTTATTTCCTGCCTCAAAGCATCTCTACTAACACGACACCTGTACAAATGTGACGTCTGTCAATACCTTCTTCTAAACGACCACTAAATGACAAGCAGCAGACAATACTCATTCAAAGTTTACCGTCACTCTGCACTCAATCATACTCAGTTGTTCTTAAGAGGTTCAGTGTCACTTAGAGGAAAAAGAAAATAAAACGGTGCTCTGAAAGTGTCATCAGCTAAACATAGAGCTGTAACTGAACACAATCAAGGGGAAAGCGACGGGAGATAATAATAGAAGTGGGAACACGAACCCTTGTAGTGAAAGAATGCGCAGCGTGCAGAGGAAAGGAAACAAATGCCACAACTGAATGAGGCCAGTAAGCAACGGAGGTCCATTCAGCCTCTATAAAACGTGGTACCTTTTATACAGAGGTTGTATAAACGATGGAGAAACGGTTTGCTCACTTGATGCTGAGACCGCAAGTTTTTTTTCTTTGTTTTTTTTTTCCTCCCCCTCACTAGGAGCATGTGTCACCTTCTGTCCTGATTTCAGCAGTATGAAGTAGTGATGGAAGTGCGGCACTTTTCAGAGATCTGGATCTTTTGGCTCAGCTCCTTTAGGAGAACCAGCTCTTACGGCTCCCGTACGGTTCTTAGTTCGGGTTTAAATAATGTCAAGACTTTGTCTCAGAGTGAAACCAAACAGAGAACCCGAGGCCGAATCCACAATATTCAAAGAGGAACGAATTTTGCAAAATGTAATAAATGAGTACGGCAGGAGACCATGTGATATAGGAATAAAGTAAACGTGCCCCCAGTCTAGGAAGTGAGGTAGTCACGCTGTGTATAATGCTATGTTGGGCTGGTTGGACCGGCCGATTCACTTTATACAATAACATACATTGCTTTCTCTCATAAAACACAAATTAGTGCTATAGAAATCCAACGTTTACAAAGTTGCAGTCTAATACAAAATGGTATTCTTTATTAAAAGGCATTAGAAATATCTCAATGGTGAACTTGAAATTTCAACTGCTGCACTAAGACACGAATTAGTCCAACACTAATCAAAAAGTGAGAATACACTGACCTTGACTTGTAGGTCACTCATCTAAGGGGAATAAAAACTCTGATACATACATATGTTAGTGTTCCCCTGCAAAATCAGAAAGCCATTTCTTTTAAAACTATTTTTCAACCATTGCTGGGGAAGGTGTGAGGCAATGTCCATTGTGGCTCATTTACTCCATTTAGAATAATGAAACCATCACTGTGCACATACTTGAATACCAAGAATCCTTTATGTTGCCGTGAATGATCCGACTGGACAGCTTAGAGTTTGTGGCAACTATAAACCTGGACAACTCTGAAGGAGGTCAGCATAACCCAGAATCCCTGTTAACACGAGGCAAAAAGCAGTTCAGCAAACAACAAGAGAAAGTTAGACAAACATTACTTCCAGCTCGTCTAGATGTTCACCGGAGCATTCAGTAACTTGCTGCGTGGCAACCCCCCACCACCGCATAGTCTGAGGCATGGAGACCGAGTGCTCAGTGCGCCTGTGAGAGAGTCTGAGTGACAAGCTGTGATCATCCGCTTTCTCGCTTCAGGGACCAGCAGGCCAGTTTTTGCGAGCGAGATTCAAGCTGCACGCTGCTCGGAATGCCACCTCATCAGGAAGCGAGCTTCGGCTTCTATCCTCCAGCTCGTCTGGGACTGAAGGTGACGTAGCATTTCCACGGAAAGTGAATCTGATCTGTCCACATTCAAGAGTTTTGGTAGATTGGTTTAAACAATCGGTATAGTGCAAATGAACGCAGAACATTGGCTTTTAGAGTCTATTAACTGGGACAGTGTATCGTGGATTCTTTTATTTTTGCTATTATGGTGCAAATTCTCAATTGCAGAGGCCCTATATGAAAACTTTCTTTTGGAAGGATTTGTCTCAGATGCAGGACGAGCAGCAGCTACTCTTCAGAGAAAAACTGTCCGAACAAAGTTGCACCTCACAGCTGATCTGATAATCAGCATCCCAGAGCTTGGCAAATTTGGAGCAAGCTTTTGGCACATTTGCAGCGAGATGGGGTGTTGGAGCAGTGTTGAATTACCAGAGGACATCAGTGAAATCGTATTTAGCTATGTATAATCTTTGTGAAGCAGATCAGTTCCTGCTAGAAACTGAATTAATCCTCTGATGGACACTGGAGACCGGTCTGTTCACTGAGACACCAACCATCTTGACAATCCGCCTTTCACCGCCGCTTTAAAAAAAAAAAATAAATAAAATCCTACAGAAGTAATACAAAAATCCACAAACCAAAACGATCAAACACACAAGTAGATATCGGAAGCAACTGTCAATCACAGATGAACTGACAAAATATACACTGATCAGCCACAACATTATGACCACTGACAGGAGAAGTAAATACTGTAACATTGACCCTCTTGTGACAATTCAGTGTTCTGCTGGGAAACTTTTGGACCTGGCATTCATTCGTGTGGATGTTACTTAGACCTGTACCACCCACCTAGATCAGACCAGGCACCCCCACCCCATAGCAGTGACTCCTTGATGGCAGCAGCCATCCCCAGCAGAATGTAGCCTTAAAACATGAACAACAGCACAAGGTGTTGACCTGGCCTCCACATTCACTAGATCCCAAACCGATCAAGTATCTGTGGGATGATCCACAGAGGCCCCTCCCCTCAACCCATAGGACCCAAAGGCCACGGCTAACAACATCCTGTTGCCAGACACCACAGGACACCCTCAGAAGGCCCATGTCCATTTTCTGATGAGTCACAACTATTTTGGAGGCACAGTGGAGACCTCAAAAATAGGGGGTAGGTCATAATGTTATGCCCGATTGGTCTATATGCACACACGAAGAACTGATCGGGATCACGAGACACGATGCACATAAGCAAACAGACAGAAAAAACATCAGCACAAGGGACTTTTAAAAGTAACACAGGAAGTATGTAAAACAATGCATAAAACCCAACTGAATAAAAAAAAAAAAAAACTCAGTAACATGAAACAGAACTTGTATGATTTATCTTAAATAATTAATTAAGTTTCCTAATCTTAACATGACATTTCCAGTATAAACATTTGTGTACTACATCAACAGCATTCAAGAAAGTATTATTCATCTGACACCAACAAGAAATAACAGAATGAGAACTAAACATCTTGTTTTACATAACTTGAATTTCACTTTTTTCCTTAACTTTGGTGTTCTCAACACAAAGAAACTAAGATAAGGTTTTTAATTAGTTTTTTATGCTTGAGGCAGTTCCTGTGGATCTTTTACTACATGACACGGTTCAGGAAGCAAGGAAGAAGTAAAATCACCTTTAGGATGTGAAAACTGTTCATAAGTTTTGTTCGCCTGCTTGTTTCAAACTTCTTCCATTCTTTGGAGTAACGTAGTGTTAACTGAATTTAATCCTTGGCTTGACTTCCTCTTCTTTTCCTCATGTGATAATATACAATAGACTATGGGTGCATACCACTTATCAGAGGAACTGAACTTGAGCAGGCAAGGATGGATGACCAACAGCATGAGAACTTGGAAGTTCTACCCTCACCTTCTCCCCTTGTTGGCTAGAACAGCAAAAAATAAAAAATAAAAATCCATACACAAAGAGGCTAACAGTGTAACACTAGATTCCGAGTAATTTTTTGCACAGTTCATATTCTTCCACACTGCAGTCAATACAACCATAAATTATTGTTTATGAAGCTAATATCAAATAACCTCATCTGTCTCCATCTTACCAATAATGGTAAACAAGTTTGCACAATTGGTTTTCCTCTCAGCCTCTTTGAAATACCAAGACATAACAAAAAAAGTAAACCGTCTCATAAGAGGCATAAGCACAAGCTCAGTTTTTCATGAAGCGTATAAATATTTTAAATGTACTTTATTTTTCATTAGTTATCCAGTCTGTATAGTATGTGGTGCCGTGCTCAAGTAGTGTCCTGTTACACCGATCAGGCATAGCATTATGACCACCTTCCTGATATTGTGCAGGTCTCCCTTTTGCCTCCAAAACAGTTGACTCATCAGACAATGGACATGGGCCTTCTGAGGGTGTCCTGTGGTGTCTGGCTACAGAATGTCGTTAGCTGGGGCCTTTGGGTCCTATGGGTTGAGGAGAGGGGCCTCTGTGGGTCAGGCTTGTTCCAGTGCATCCCACAGATCTTTGATCAGTTGGTCTAGGTGGGTGCTACATGTCTAAGTAACATCCACATGAATGCCAGGTCCAGAAGTTTCTCCAGCAGAACATTGTATTGTCACAAGATGGTCAATGTTATTTACTTCTCCTGTCAGTGGTCCTAATGTTGTGGCTGATTGGTGTATTTTCTAAATTTCAAAATGTTAAATAAACCCATGTGTAGTAGCACGAGTAGCAGGCATCATTCCAACCAGTCGTATTGTGTTTCATCCATTTCTCCTTTTACATATTTGCAGTCATCAGTGGATCATGCATTACCCTGTGAGGTCTGTTCTCATTTCGAGACATGTGTGTAACAAAAGGAGAAACAGACAGAAAATAGATTCCCGAGGGGATAGTGGGAGGTGGAGGTTGACAGAAAAAAAAAAAAAAAAAAAAAAAAGAAAAGGAAACACGCAGAGTTTTGTCACTTCATGAGAATGAATGGATACTGCTCCTTGGATCATTTTAACGCATCATAAACCCTCTCTTGCTTTGCCTCCTACCTTCCCTTCCCTTTCAGCAACTCTCCCTCTGGTTCCATTTGAAAGGTGCATGCCTCAGAGGTTTGACTAATATTCCCAGCTCGCTGTCAGATTTAATATGAAGGCTGCACCCCTCCTCGTCTTCGAGAGGCAGCATCCTACCGCTGGCCTTTGTTGAAGGGAAGAGTGGCACCTCAAACAGACGCAGTATTAAAGGATATCATTTTTTTGGACAGCAGAGAGGCAAGACACAAAAGACTGGAAATGAATTCAAAGTGTGAGAACGAGCAATCGAGAGGCGAGACGGATGCAGTCTGTTGCCCGCGTCATCGTGTCTCCTGATCAGAGTTTAACGACTTGAAAAATGCATCTTATGCCACGACAGTTGCATCAAAGTCACATTAGAGTCTGCGTGTTTGAAAACGAGAAGGTGTCCGCAACAGAGAGCAAATTGACAATGATCCTAGGATCAAACAAAGCCTCCGCTACCGATTAGATGAGGTCTAAAATCAGGTTCCAAATGTATGCTGTCATAAAATGTAGTTCTAAATATATCTTTTGCATTCAAATAAATTAAAAGTCAGAAATGTGGCATATTATCAGAGTGGCATTGCTTAATTATTCAGTGCAGTCTGAAAAGGTTTTTTTTTGGAACACAGTCCTTTAACTAAAATAGACTGAACCTGACAATGTTTGTTCCGTTCCAGATAAAGATAAAGTGTATAAAAGATAAAAGGAGGAAGTCAGCTCAGACCAGGCCTGGTGAATATCAGATATTAAATTACGTTTACTTCAATACTTCTTTTCGTCTGTTTTCTTAAGGGATCGCCACTCTGTCCTCTGCGTCTTCTTCTCTCACACTAACTACCTTCATGTCCTCTTCACTACATCCGTAAACCTCCTCTTTGGTCTTCCTCTACACCTCCTGCCTGGCAGCTCTAACCTCGGCATCCTTCGACCACATCTCACATCTCACATGAGCCGTCCCTCTAATGTACTCATTCCTGATCCTAGCCATCCAGGTCACGCCCAGAGAAAACCTCAACATCTTCCGCTCTGCTACCTCCAGCACTTCCTCCCGTCCACTGTCTCACGTCCTTACCTAAAGGTGATTTTGCTGTGTACAAGCTCTTATTATAAAGTGAAAAACTATTGCGGCTGTGGTGTTGGTGTCTTGAAATCACAATCCAGAGTAAATAATTTTTTCCTGTGTGTGAATCATACGTAGACCACGGCTCTGATGTCATCCAAATCCTTATGCAAGTCTCGGTTCCCGTCGTTCATTTTAAAGAGCCAGTCAATAGATCCAGTTCGTTCGCGAACATCACAGCTCTATTTACCACGCTTCTGAGGTTCATTACTAATTGTAAAGTGTTGATACATCACTGAGTTATAGTCTAGGGTGGGATGGCCTGCCACGGCCACCCGAAGAATCATTCATTGGGCAGTACTTTCACTCCTGCCTTCCTACATTTGTATCTTAATTGCACAGAGAATAGCTGCTTCTTACGCTCTCCGTTTACAAGATAAATGGTTGCTTTTTGTTCCATCTGCTTGGGGGAAAGAAAAAAAAAATAAATAAAAAACTTTTGTCCACTCTGCACCATTTGCATGGAAAAGGTTTCTTTATGTGTCTTTTGTCTGTGTTTTAACTCTCATTTTCTAACTGTGTTTTGTATTTGCTGCTGCCTATCTTTACGCCTGACAAAAATGAAGCTGTTTGAGTCCCGCCTTGGACTGTGGAAAACCTGTAGTTACTGGCGGTAACAACATATTTGGATAAGGACTCCAGCTCACAGAATTTAGAGGGCAGGTATATAAATAAATGTTGTGTTACCAAAGAAGACAGGCAATAATTAGCTTTTTTTTTTTTTTTCTTTCATCATTCTGTGAGCATCTGTGATCTGATTAGTGAACAGCAGGGCACAGTAAAAGAGCCTTGCTGAGAAGTTGGAGGTGTCCAGTCTGTCGCCTGCAGATCATCATCCATTAGCTCACTGTGGCTGCTCCGTCCGGCTCCTTTACTCCATGCAATATTTCAAACAGGTCGACTGAAAGGAAATGCCAAATATTGTTGTTGTCTTTTTTCGTAGATACATTTTTAAAGAGAAATAAGAAATGAAAAGTCTGGTCAGTGCATAGTATTTCTGTGATTACTTCATAATAAAAGTCAGTCAATGTTTTCCCAGGCTTAAGCTTGATTTATGCTCGTGCGAAAAATCGTCTGCGTCGGTACGCAGAGAGTCTGCGTCGCCGCGAACCCCCTTCGCAGAGAGTCTGCGTCACTTGACGCGCACCTCCAAAAAATCCTGACTACGCGTCGAAACGACGCCGACAGCAGGGACATGCGACGCAGACCTCAAGGGCTGTGATTGGTCCGCTTTACGTCATTTCCGGTTCTCAGCTTTTCCGGTTCGTTCTGTATACAAGGGCGCCATTTTAAAATTCTTGGAGCTGCACTTCGAGTTCAAGATGGACCAAGCTGAAGAAAGACTGATCGAAGAAGTGAGGAAGTATGAGCATCTGTACAACTTATCTTCTTCGAACTACAAGGACAGCCAGATGTCAAGTAATTCTTGGAGGGAGATTGCGCAGAACCTCGGTTCGGACTCTGCGGACTGCATGAAGAGGTGGAAGAACTTGCGGGACAAGTTCGTCCGCCACCGCAAGAAGATGGCTTCCAGGAGCGGGGACCCAGGTGGCAAGAAGGTCCCAGCCTTCTACATTTTCATGTCCTGGCTGGAACCGCACGTAAAACATCGTGAGACAGAGTCTAATTTTGGATCTGAGGTAAATATCTCTTCGTGCTTTTTCATGAGCCTTGTGCAGGTGAGCTAGCTAGCTCGCTAGCAAGCTAACCGATTGTAAACACTCGTGGCACAGTGCTTGCAGTTTGCATGTTCCTTTGTTTAAAATAAAATAAAATACGATGTAAAATGACTGGATGGAAGCTGTACTAGCTTTGGTGAAGGGCTGCTACTACACGGTTGGTTAGCTTTATCTGCAGCCTTTGTTCTAGCTAACGTTAGCAGTGACTGTAAACACTCGTGCCACCCAGTGCTTGCAGGTTGTGCAAACAAAATAATAGGTTCGTTATTGCTATATATGACACCAATACTTGTTTTTTTTGGCGTTTTAGTTAGAAATACAGTGTACATGATTAGATAAGAATCTCTGTATAACCTATACCAGTGTAGTTTCTTAACAATGTCTGCCTTTTCTTAACCACAGGAAAATACCACATTCCTCAATTCAGAGACCGATTCAACATTGCAGTCTCTGTCAGAGTCATCAGAGTCACCTTCGCCAGAGACACCCACTCCAGAAGAATTTGCCTCCCCCCAGCCTCAGACTTCATCCATGTCGGACAGCTTTCTGTCTCCCACCTCACCTTCTCCTTCTGCCAGACTGAAAAGAAGAAGGTGCATGGACCAGGGAGACACGATAAACAAGCACTTGGCACGTCTTGATGAACGTCGGCTGGAACTTCAACAGAGGCTGGTGCAGGACAGTGATGAGTGCTCTCGGTTTGCGCAGACGGTGGCAGACATGCTACGTAGGGTGCCAGAGAGCAAGAGGGCTGATCTCATGTATGACATTTATACAAAACTGTATGAAAACAGGGAATAGCGGTGAACACTAAACTGACTCCCTTCCATTGCACATTAACATTTTGCCGATTTGCTGGTTTGCTGTTGTACTTGTTGTAAATAGTTCCATTTTTTTACTTGTCTATTCTAGTTTAAATTGTATATTACAGTTAATATTTATTTAACATTGTTGCTGCGCTTAAGATTGTTAACCAGTTACTGCACCTTATTTTTTGAATAATAAAAACTCAGTTTGTCTGGAAACAGTTGAATTTTCATTTCTCTTACCCCTTTAATGCACAACATGCGTCACAAGTGACCTGCATGATTTTAAATCTTCAATATCTTTGCAATTAATTGATATATCCATTCAGGACTCCATAAATCCCTCAATTAACTTGGTTTGAATTATGAGCTTCATAAAGAAATGGCATGGCATGACATGAAAGATGTACATGCAGTAATCAGAAACAAGATATGTAATGAATGAGAAGTTTATTGGCAAAATAAGTCACTTGTGCATTACAAGTTTACATCGCATCACTGTTCAAGTGTGCCACGAGAAACAATGTCATTCTGCCATGGCACAGAACCATGTGCTGACTGAAAGAAAGACTTGAGGTCATTTCTAACAGCCATGGCAGCTCTGGTGGATCGGGCTCTGCTCATCTGAGATGGAGGGATAGGGTCCAAAAGGTTGTCCCCGGTCACTTCTCTTCGCCACTCACCAGGCCTGAAAGACCCAGCACTTTCCGTGTCTGCAAAACTGGGTGGTATGTAGCGGCACTGTGGGCTGGCCACCTCATCTGTGTAGGCAAGGTAGTTGTGCAGCACCACACAAGCCTTCACCACATCCACAACTTTGTCAGGCCGAAACTCAATTGGTCTTCCAAGAATCCGCCAGCGTGCTGCTAGGATGCCAAAGGAGTTCTCAATGACCCGCCTGGCCCTGGAGTGGCGGTAATTGTAGATCTGCTTGTCTCTTGTCAGATTCACTCCTACATAGAAAACAATATTAAAAATTGTTACTCTTCAATCACGGTTTAACTAAATATCTAGTACAAATTAAATACGACTATTTAATTTTTAATTAAATACTACAACTGTATCTGCACAATACCTGGGAAGGGGCGCATCAGGTTGCAGTGTAGAGGGAAGGCAGCGTCGCCAACAACGACGTGTGGAATCGTGACCGTGGTCCCAGGAAGGCCAGCTGGTGGGGGCAGATTCAGCTTGTGGTCAAGCAGCATCGACCCAAATCTGCTTTCCTTAAAAACGCCACCATCGCTTTCACGTCCATAGGCTCCCACGTCCACCATTGTGAAGCGGTACCTGGCATCGCACAGTGCCATCAAAACAATGGAGTGAGCACCCTTGTAATTGAAGTAGTCGCTGCCTGCCCGTGGCGGTGCCTTGATGTTTACATGTTTTCCATCTACACACCCAACACAGTTCGGGAAGTTCCAGAGTCTCCAGAAATCACCTGCTATGTTTTCCCACTGGTTTGTTGAAGGGCAGGGCAGAAATTCTGGCTGCAGAACTGTCCACAACGCTTTGCACACCTCCGACACAATGGACGACACAGTGCTGGAAGCTAGCTTGTAGCTTGCGGCTACAGCCTGTTGGCTTGAACCTGAAGCTAAAACTCGAAGCGTCACTGAAAGTCTTTGTGCTACATCAACAGGCATACTGTGTGTCGTCTGATGGTGGATGAGAGGTTGCAGACGACGAACAAGATCATCAAATCGACTTGTAGACATCCTGAAATACCTGAAGTGCATCTCATCGTCCAGGTCCTTCAGTGGTCGAACAAGTGTGGCAAATTCTCCTGTCCTTTGCCTTGACTCGTTCAAAGGGCGTACAGACCACCTCCTCACACGTCTTCTCTTTCGTTTAGTTTTAAGCATTTCCACGAGAAGCATTTGTTCTTCAATATCGATCAGCTCCAGCTCCAAAAGTGTCCTCTCTCGCTCAGTCGCCATTGTTCACTGTGCTGTTCACTCTGCCGCAACCATAGAAAAAAGCCGGAACCGGAAATGAAACACTCCACGCACGAATTCAGGAGATTTCGCGACTCAGCGCCCCCTAGCGTTGTGGCTGTAAATTACCACGCACTGCAAAGAAACCGACGCACAAGCATAAATGCCAAGTGACGGCGATCATGTTCGCCGAAGCTTCGCAGACAAATCGGCGCAGAACCCTAAATCAAGCTTAATGCTTTTAATGTGAAGGTGCAGCAGTAGGAAATGTTATCTGCAATAGCAGCAATTACCCGATAACATTTCAGCGTTCTGTGTGTTGCCCTCAAAGAACGTGAAGATGTGCATGCTGTTGAAACAACCATCTGCTTTGAATCACCGTAGACGCATAGCCTTTTCATTGGTAGAGATCCTACTGGCTTTAAATGAATATGTCATTAAGTGCCAATTAAGTGCCCGTGGATACATGCAACTCACTACGGGTGCAGTGTACGCATGTGGCACAGCAGGAGTCACTTAATTATTCACATCCTCTCACATGCCATTATGATCTTACGTACATTTATTAATGAGCACGATTCTGCACAGCAAGCTGCTGAGATGCCACACAAATCCAGTTACTGCAGTGAAAACTATGGAAATAAATTTGGATTAATCCAACATTTTTATTTATGTATTAATTTACTGCTTATTTACTGTGAAATACATTTCACTGTGCATTGTACTATGTATTAGCCTGGGTGTTCCCATACTGCTTTGCGCGCGATTTCATTCTCGCTGCAAAAGTAGTCTGGAAACCATCGCCCATATTTTCGCCTGAGATAGGGAACCAATCACAGAACGGGGGGGGGGCAGCAAGACGATGACGACCTCTATGCGCGACACCGAAGCTTGTAGTGTGTTAATCCAACATGGCAGCGGACCTAACGTTACCGTTCGATGGAGCCTTAGACAGTGTTTTAAGTAGCTTAGAACGCAAGTTTATTTTAAAAAAAGAGCAACGTTTGGCGTTGAAAGACTTCATTGCCAAGAAGGATGTGTTTGCTCTGCTACCAACAGGCTTCGGCAAAAGCCTTATTTACCAGCTAGCCCCGTTGGTGGCTAAGGCTATGGGGCTTAGCGAGATAGACTGTGTTTTTTTTGATACAAATAGGTCTGCAGAGTGACCGTATATGCCTTCTACCCTCATATTGACTTTGCACAAACGGCAATAATCATTAAACGCCATCGTCTTCTCATGGACAGTAAAGCTTCTTCTTCCTCGTCGAATTTCTGTCGCTCTACATACGTCATCTGGTATAACTGATACGATTGGCTATGAATCGCGCGCAAGGCAGCATGGGAATTACCATGCAATTGATAGACATTCGTAGCGCCCAATAAACGGCTCTAGGCATTTGTAAAACCACGCCTCAAATACGAGAAAATGAACATGTAGTTTCCAGACCAGCATCTCATTGAGATGTGCAGTCGCGTCAGCCAGGCTAACTATGTATAATTGCATGCGACAAATTATTTTAAATGCATTGATATTTGTTGTAGTGTTGCATGGAACTTCTAATCACTTAAAAAAAAAAAAAAATATATATATATATATATATATATATATATATATATATATATATATATATATAAAAAATATAATATAATATAATATATAAAAAAAAATGACTGCTTCCCTAAATGACAGGAAACAGTTGTGGTACCATTCATCATTGAGATCAGTTTTGACATGGCATATTATGGATTCAGGTCGTATCACCGTGCCTTGGCATTCACTCTGCCAAGCGTATGTTTCTGCTTAGGTATCATAAAGTAAATCCAACTGTACAGTTCCATTAGATAGTCCATTGATATGATAGAAATTTGTAAAGAAATCTAGTGTCTCATCAGCATAGTCTGCTTCATCTCCCATTAGTCAAAGAACAATGAAGGTAGACAAAGGCAGAAAGTTGGTGTCGGCAGACACGGTTTTCTACAGGGGTATGAAAGGAAACCGAGACGGACTGAGAGCCTGCCGGCCAGCAGTCAGTAATTTGGACTAAAAAGGTCAGAACAACTGATGGTTTCATCCATCTAAAATGGCAGCTGACCTGTGAGAGTAGGTCTGAGGTCAGCGTGGATTAGATGAGAGAGAGACGCAACAGCTCCACAATGGACGAGGAGCTGCTCAGATGCGGAACAATACGATTGCAGCAAGTTTTATTCTGCTACATTCACGGTCAACTTGAATTTCGACCATTTCACCGGGACAGATGTATCTGTCCGACATCGTCTTTCGTCGTTTTCATCTTCTGTTTACATTTCATTAAGTCGATGATGCGCCCCAGTACATCTCATCTCGTGCAAGAAGTTGCAGCATGCCGTCTGATGGCTCCATCTATCTAACATGGCAGCTGACCCATGTGACTGTAGCCTGAAAAAGGAGAGGTGTGAAGACCAAACAAGGAATCACAGATGCAGATGACTCAAATGAATAGATAAAGAAGTAGCATTACTACAACGGTAAAGATCAACCGGATGGTAGAGAAATCTAAAGATTCTATATCAGACAAAGATGAGGATTTTCAGTTTGGTTAGAAGCTCAACATGATGTACCTCCATCATATCCAATACCCCTTCTTCACCACAGGCTATCTGTTGATGGCTTCATCCATCTAACTTGACAACCAACCTCTGAGAATGGCTCTGGGGTCACGATGGGTCAAAGCTACACAGATAGAAAGATGGAAAATACAAAGAGACAGAGCAATGGAACAAGTGATCAGGTCCCTTATTCTGTAATACAGCTTTGATGATGAACGATCTAATCAACAATCAGTATTGACATGTTGAGGATAAAGCCCCCCTCCAAAAAACTCCCACCTTGTTTTTTGGATTGGATAAATCAAGACTCAAGTTAGTAAAATGCCCACATTTTTGAGTTGTAAAAGCCTCCTTCAACCAGTGTCATGTATGGACTTTGGACTATTTTCTTTGACCCATTTGGTTTTTCTTGCGTTTCCCATTTTTATTTTGTAAACTTCTTCCTTGGAATTTATTGTCTGGCTTTACTTAATGCATTTCCTCTCCTTTGATTGGTTTCTTCTCCTGTGCTCTGCCCTCATAAGTTTCACCTGTTCCGTTTCGTTACCTGCTTACTGTATCATCGCGTTTCTGTTCTACCCCTTGCAATTCTCGAGTATCTGTATTGCTTTTGGATACCCTGCAGCGTCTCGTCTCAGTTTTTGTTTTTATTAAAGTAGTTTGTTTCCTGCCCCTGCCTCCCTTTGTGTGTGTTGCATTCACCATTCATCACCATCAAAACACGACACTCGGAGAAGCTAATCATGTAACTTTGTTACATGTTAGACCGTCAAATTGAAAATGTATATCCTTTCCTCTACATCATTTTGGGTTGTATGTTTCTGCATTTTTTTATGCTTTTCTTTTCCTTAACCTCCTTTTAACTCAGAAAGTGTACCCGTAGTACAAACGGGTCTTAAATGTGTATTTCGTGGTGTTCACCAGGGGACTGTCCTGGGTCCATGGCTCTTTAAAATACCATACCGCCGCCAAGCTGAGAGCCATGCAATCAGCAAAGCGACTGAGTTGGTGGAGAGTTTTTTTCCCCATTGTGCAGGTCTTCTGCCTCAACATAAAGTTCTCAGCTTTTGCAAAGTAACCCAATCTCCAAGATCTACTTGTTCGAGCACAGCTTCCACAAATGCAGAAATATATTAAAACTGTATAAGACAAGCCTACCAGCAACCACTGTGATCAAACATTCAGAAGCCAATGAATGTGTTTAATTCAACAAGTACTGCAAAATAAAAGACATGTAAACACCAGAGCAGACTTCTGAGAGGGATTTCATAAAATTTCATTTTTACAGACATTTTAATTATTAAAAACTTCAGTATTCATCTGAATAATGCATCTGACCCACTCCGCGAGGATGTGTCGTCACTCATCTATCGACATTTGTCTTCATGGCGTGCGCATGAAAAGACCAGCCAACACCTTTGATCTGAGTCTGTCTCTGAACAGTTTTTTCTTTTTTATATCGTTATCTGTCATTTCTTTGGATCGTCTTCATTTCTTTTTATCCGAAATGCCATATCGTCAGACACTGCAGTTACAAAACTGATAAAACGAGTGAGTATTAAGCAAAAATTATGCTCTAACCTTGATTTTTTTGAACACTGCTCAATTTAAACAGGTTTTTATACAATATGTGTCTTAGTATAAAGACAAGTTAATCTCATTTCATTTTGAAAGTGAAGTTTAGTTAATTAACTAGCAAACATTCAGGAAAGAGTGTCAAAAAAAAAAAAAAAAAAAAGCTTGCATTCCTGAAGTCATTGAGGAAACAGAATCAGTAGAGCACCCTCTATCACATGACTGTCCGCCCGATGGGTATGGATTTTCAACCTTTTAAAAAAAAACAAAAAAAAAAAAAAACACAAATGACTTGGCTTGCTTACACAAGACACCATATTCCTCGGCATAGCTAATTATCATTGCCTCAGAAAAATCACAAAGCTTGTAGGATCATGCAATGGCAGAGGGAAAGAGGTCAAAAAGCATGAAATTGCAGAGAGAAAATATGTTCAAAGGCGACTTTCACAAACACGCGAGTGGATTCTCAGGGAACGTGGTGTGTATGAGTGCACCCTGTAGCAGGGTCTCTTTTTTATGTGGCTGTGTAGCAGCAGAAGTATGCATAAGAAACCCACTTTTTAGGCAATTTGACCCTAACCGTCAAGATAAAACCATGAGACTGAATTCATTTTCAGCATCAAGTTATTACTGTATTGAGGATTTCATAATGAAAGAAGGCTGCTAGCCTCAAGCTAGAGTAGGACTGGTCAACTGTGCCAGCCAATCAAAAATCAAATGATTCCTATCAAATATACCCAACATAACCTCAGCACTGCTAACCATGTAGAGCTGCAGATACTAAAACACAGAAATAAACAAAAAAAAAAAAAAATGTAGAAATATATAAATACACACATAGCCTTAATACAGTAAGATACATGTCAATGAGAAAGTAAATTCAAAACAAAATAAAATAAATAAATAAATAAATAAATAGTCTACGAACTTTTTGTATTTCGACTCCAAAAATGAGCCACCACCACCACCTTGAGCTCTGGAGGCCCCCAGGGCTGTGTGCTCAGCCCACTGCTGTTCACGCTGCTGGCCCACGATTGTGGGGCTCCAACCACATCACAAAGTCTGCTGATGACAACTGTAGTTGGCCTCATCAGTAACAACAATGAGTCACCATACAGAGAGATGGTGCAGGTCCAACCACCTCTCGTTAAATGTAGGAAAAACACAAGACTTCATGAGAGCTTGCCAGAACCATCGCCCGTCCCACTGATCATTTACAGCTCCGCACCACCAAGTTCCTGGGGGTGCACATCACAGAGAACCTCTCCTGGAGTACATATGTGTATATCCGTGTCTGTGTGCATTCACTGTACAGTTAAAATTTGTAGACTGCAGCTGTTTATCAGTGTTGGCACAGTCAGTCAAGCCCAAATATGGGCCTTAGTAGAACTGCAAATGTGAGCCACATCTGGACCAAACAACCACTGCTATCTGGGAAGCTGTTTTAATGTTTGTCAATTTGGACATGGTCTTGCCAATCCTTTTCGCTAATGTAGGCTAAACATAGCCAGAGTATCTCTGGAGGACTATTTCCATCTCTATACACATTCTTCTTATGTAAAATGTATGTTTTTCTTCTCTTTGTGAAGAACACATTTGCACCACAAGGAGGAAGAATCAAGACGAGTAGATAAAATAGGGGGTGAAAGATGAAGAAATGGAAGCAGGATGGTTACTGGGTGTCTCAGGAGAGAGTGTTGGCTGGGAGGACATGACAGGCAACATATGGACCTAAAAACACTCTTCCAAAATGTCTGTCAGGCGACAAAGCTTTGCCCTGTTGCACAAAAACCCAGGAGAACAGAGATTTATAATGGAGCGGCTCTGAACATGGGGAGTACACACACACACACACACACACACCTTGACAGATGCACACACCCTCATTCATGCATGGGAAAAAAAAAAACCCACACAAGAGAGGAAGAATTTACAACAGTAATGTTGTTAACATAGAGCCTCTGGTGGAGCACACACACAGCTATCCAGAGTGCTGCACCACACTGAAGTCAGCATTCTATGTGAAAAATGCACTTCTACAACATATTTCACTCTTTATATTACAAGATGGATTATTTGTTTTATCCAGTTGCATTAAGTCACATGGCTTGCATAGCCGATTTATCCAGACAGAACAGAATGAGATGAGGAGGCCTGTCAGTCGCGACAGCATTCCTTGCTTCACACATACACACCTCAGAGTTATCCTTAATTGGAACATATGCTCCATGATATGGAGCTAAAATGTGTTTATTTTCTTTGTTTCCGTTCCACGGCTCATTGCACAAATTACTGTTTTATAAACACACACACTGTTCCATTCTCACTGTAAATCAACACACGTCCATCAAATCCACTGGATTTGTCATTGGTGTAGGCCTCCACTTCATTAGAAAACATGCTTTACATACGCCTCAACAAGACTCATGACAAGACTATGCCTGGGAAGCAATGCTGCATCACATTTTTGCAAAATGTTAGACATTCCCTGGGGATTCCACTTGCACTCATCCAATGTGGGAGGCAAATCCTAAGTTCAACCAGGACACGTCATCAGGAGACTAGAAGACCGCCACTGCCTCTAAAGACCTTGCTTCCAGTTGTAATGTTGCTTTGATGAATTACCGCTACATCAGGAGTGGATTCTTTTCCAAGGCCCTCATATCCTGACCTCTGTGGATGAACAGTGATACACAAATTGCATCGGCAGGCGCCATTTGCCTCGTCTCTATTCAGATCTCCCGGTCAATCCCCCCTTGACCAGGCCTCCTGCATTCCTGCGTGGACCCGGTCCTCCACCTTTTCCATCGCCATTTCTGAAGAACACATAGTTTGATAAAGATAGTTTAACAACTGCCTAGTATCCATCCTTAAAGGAAATCTGGGGTTCTATCTGGGGTTCTTTTTTTTTTTTTCTTTTTTTTCTCCTTATATCTCTGTTGAGCCATCTATTCCTGTAGCCGTCAGTAGTAATGACTTATTGAGCTTTTTTTTACTACAACAAAAATTGTAAGTTGTTTTTTGAAAAAAAAAAATAAAAAAATCACGGCATCCTTTGGACAGCTATCAAACACGCAAGTACAATAGCATTAGAAAGTCTTGTAAGGCCTGATCAATATTTGGAATCCTTCTCTCCAATAGATATTTCTGAGCCAATTTCAATAATTACAGCATCTAAATCAATGTGTCTTCTATATCCCATCCCAACTAAATTGGTCCATATTTAACCTAAACACTAAAGCGAGATTCAACCAACACCTGCAAGACTAAAATAATTAACTACCTACAACGACTAGAAAGCGGGAAGGTAACTGACAGACATCTTTACCAATATTTGTACACTGGGAAAGTCACCCTGTGTATTTATGGACTGCCGGCAGCCTCTAGCGCCCCGATATATCGGCCACATGGTGGTGGTTCCTCTGCCTGCTGGCCACTGGCCAGCCAACTCCCAGTGAGCTGTCCCTGTTCCTGATTCCCTTGGGTTCCCTGTGTCCTGGTCTGGTGGTGCCGCTTGTTTTTGGTGTCTTTGGCATTGTCTGTTCCCACCTCTGCGATTCCGCTCACTTGTATCTTTTGTCTTCGTGCTCCTCCCCTCATTGGTCTCCCCTGTCTTACCATTCCATCAATGTGTGTGTATACAACCCTGTCTTTCCCTTTGTCAGGTTGTCTGATGGTACCAATGTTAATCTTGGGTTCAGTTCCTCATGTTTTGCGTGTTCTGAGTCTTCCCCCATTTCTGGATTGAGAGATTTTATTAAAGTAATTTAATCTCCTGGTTCTGCCTCCATCTATGTCCTGCTTTTTCAGGATTTCCTGAAAGACATGGGGGTGGGGGGCACAAATCCTCATCGATATGTGCTGCAGTGGCAGACACATGAGAGAAGCTGTTGTGTAATTTCTAGGAATGTTGTGGTTAAAGCCGATACAGACTAATGTAGACGTTTCCGTACTGGGCTACATGTACAAAGAACCAGCAGAAATCAATCAGTATATAGTCAATATTTGCCATCAGCATGAAATACCCAAGGAACGGTATAGAATACATGTTCCTTTCCTTCATTGTACACCACTCAACCAAATGTCATGTCCTTTCATTAAGCAAAAGCAGATTTTATTTCCGTCATTGTGCATAATATTAAGCTTCGATTCAAGCCCTTCCCCCTGTCAGTCTCTGCATTGCAGCAGCAGCATGTCATGCTGGTTGTCTTAATGAATCCATTTAGGGTCCCAGTGATTAAGTCTGCCTTCTGCCCTGTTCTCCACATCTATCAAACCAGCATCAAATTCATTTTGTCAAAAAATAATTCCCATATTAGAGCCTGTGAGAGACAAATTAAGTCTGCTCTCTGTAGCCTGTGCTGTTAGGAGTTTAACATTCTAGTTATTAATTGGAATGTAAAATTATTTTTTTTTCCAGTTCATTCCTTTAAACCTTTAAATTCAGATGCTTTATTAGTTTTATTTTCAACTTGCAGTTTGGTCAACAACTACTATGGATTGCAACAGTATTCTTTATTTCCAGATGGAAAGAGGCTTAAGGTTTAAAAAGGTATTTCATGTTTAATGGGATTTATGCCCGACGTACTGGAGGCGCTGTTCTCCAGCAAAGGCTGGCATAATTAAGTTTATGACCCTGCTCAGATTACATAATATTAGTGTAGGGAGTTGTCTAATTAGTACAACTGTTTAATTTTATTTCAGCAAACCTAAACCCTGTAGCAGAAGGATTCATAAGCCCTATTTGCACGGCACTGGTTTTACCTGGGGATGTCATGTGATTCAGAAGCGACTCCCTACGTCTGTTTCGTGTAGCGCATTCGCACGGGACAAGCAAGCTGTTTTACTCTAATTTACTAGGCATATTTGTGTCTGCTACATTCGGCTTAATTCTACGGGATGCCAGAGGACATTTTATACTTTGACAGCTTTAGTTACTTTGCAAGTTCTAATTGCTTATAAAAAATATTTTTAGAAACATGATTATTGATCCTGGGGAAAAAAAATAATTACAACCTGGCAGTATTTAAATCAGCCCCAGCTTTGTCGACGAACACATTAATGTTTGACTTAATGATTTTATCTGTCTAAATGGGTGAATGGGTCAGTGACATCTTGACATTGTTCCCCAAGGAAAGATGATCTCAAGGTGTTGCAACGTATTACCGTGACACATGCAGAAAATCTTATAATGTAATATGTAATGGCTCAGACAGAACCCTAAAGGGGAATACATAAAACTACCAACGTAATTGTAATTCCTTGGAATTGCTATAAGTGAAACTCCGGGTTTACGCGATCTTACGTTTGCTTCTCCGAAAGTTTCTTCCCTACTGGTCAAATAATAAAATCAGTTTAATAAAAACTGCACAGACATTTGTTTTTCCTTGTGTAGGCCCAGCATTGCAGAAATATCTTGTCAATGTTTGTTCATGTTCTGCTTTAAGAATAACGCATTAAAGAACCTCCCAAACTGCGAGAAGGATTGCTACAATTTTCCAAACAATGCATTAGTTTTTAGTTGAAATGTAATAAAGACTGTACTGTTTCCAACGTTCAGTTTTGAGAAGAGACAGCTCGAGGCTAGATTCGGGAGTTGGGGAGAAGATGGAATTACAGGCAAAAGAACTGAAGCAGAATTGCAATAAGAAAAAAAAATATAGAAAAAAAAGTCTGGAAGTGCAAACTGTGTGAAGCAGGAACTACAATAGTGAAGGATGGTAGTGGCAGAGCTGGGTTTTGTAGGAGACTTGATTACTGAGATGAAGTGCAGCTGGCGTGGCTCTTCTCCATCTAAAGCACACCTGCTACCACTCAGACAATCAAAGACTCAAGGACAGAGACTGGGACGGCGTGGGAGGAGACAACAGGTAGAGAAAAATATAAAACCAAAAATAAAGAGTTTTGCCGTGGAGGATGTCATTTTTTTTTTTATGTTTTATCGTGTCAACTTACAACCATGTAGTGTAACATGCATGGCAAATCAAACCCAAAACAAACAAATGACATGTCTTGATTGCACCATTTTATTGACCACTTGATATCCTACTTGAGCACTGTGGCGTTGAGGCCTCCACTAATGAACCAATTTTTGAATTAAAGTGTCGAAGCTTCAACAAAGCCTTGATCAGCCATCGCTTGTCAGAAGTGATAAAATTAGGATAATCAGAGACGATAGAGATCAGTTCTTAGAGTGTGGATGGTTCTTGCAACTCGTATTAATTTCACACAGCGATAATTTACTTCATACAGAAACTTTAGAGAATTTAAAATAAGAGTAGAAACCAAGTAAGCGCTAACTCTAAACAACATGTAGCTTAAACATAGACTAAACACAACACAGTGAGACCGAACTGATGTGCCTGAAAGATACCAGTCAGAAATGTGGTGAGAGGACACCAGCCTTTATAGACTCCCAGGTGAATGAGGTAGGAGGAGCCACAGATTAGTGAAAATGAGTTTCCCCTTCTTGTGCCTGAAGAATACCAGAAATTGCAGTAAGTCATTTCTGTCTAGGGGAAGGCTCGATAGCTTCATTTTCTACTTTATGTACGTGTATTGTGATTATACCTTTGGCAAGTTTATTTTTGGATAATTGAAAGAACTTACTCACATTCAGTTCCAAATGAGGGTTGATTGGTGTCACCTGCTTCCGAGTGGCACTAATTCCGGAGAACCTCCCTGATTGGCTACAGAAACCAGGTGAAAGGGTATAAAATGTACTGGGAGCTAGCAAAGAGGTTAGTCAGTTCTGTTTTGTTCTCATTCTTGTGTTTAAGACAGTTTCTCTGATGGCTTTGTTTCCTTTTTGTGACTTTTAAGTAAATGCTTCCTTTCTGCAAGTGCAACACTTGCATGCTGCTCTAGCCTTGCTTCCCTATAACCTTTCATTGTCAAGTGTAACAAGATACAATTGAAATTAGATTTGCAAGCAAACATGAAGGGGTCCAAGCAGCTGCAGGGATTCAGGTTATTTTGTTGTTTCCACATGCTTGTCATGCTTCCTTTCAATTTCTATATGAAGCCCTATCAGTTCTAACCCCTGAATTATTTTATAATACCATTCAGAGATATTGCCACTTGGTTTATATATGGTTCTTATTTTATGTTTTCTTGTAAAGTGTTAGTGTAACCCCAGTTTATTCATGTTTTGTTTGTTGTGGCGATAATGCATTCCTTTTTAGTGCAATATGCCTGCTGGTAAAAGTTCAACCAGAGCACTGCACTCACGGCACCAACCGAAGTTAAAAAAAAAAATAAAAATCCAAAGCAAAAAAAGAAATTGAGCTCACAAAGGGAAAAGATTCAAGGCTGGTTTAAATCTAGATACGGCAGAGGTAAACTGAAGAACTGGTGATGCGTGGGAAGACTTGAATGTCCTTAAATACAGCTTTAGTTGTAATTGGATGTTAAGAATCAAGTGAGTTAGCAGTCCAGCCCCAACATAACTTATTCAGTGTATCCGATTAGTCCATTGATTTCCTCATTTTCTGTACACTTCAAATAAAGTACAATATCATCTGAATGTTGAGCTTGATCTAAAGTCCTCCAAGTCTATTTGGAGGCTTCAAGACAAGAGAAAGTAACAAGAGAATATTGGAGTGTGACCATACAAAGATTTTGTTACCTGGGCAATGCAAATATTCAGAATAAAATCGTTTGATCGTACACAGGGACACAAGGATGAGCAGGCAGGAGAAGTTCACCTGTTTTCTTGGTTCTCATCAGTGTATCTGATGCTCGTGGAGTGTGTGCACTTGGAGAGCAGCAGAACGGGGGCCTCCATGTTGAACAGGAGACATTTTTCAAGTCCTCTGTTAGTTATGCTTTATATCAAGCCAAAATCATGTCTAAGACGCTCTGGTGAATTTTTTTTTTTTTTTTGACTATTAAGCAAAATGGGGACTTGCAGGTGTGTGAGAGTTAAAGCCCATACTCAGCAGTCCGCCTGCTGACTGGAGCAGGGATTTTCACACGTCATTCACACACGTCATTTCTTAACACTCCTCCATTGTCTGAATGGCTTGCAGCCCCAGCCAGTCTTTCAGATAGTAGTAGGGCTATTCATCAAACTACTTAGTGAAGAAACCACTCCATTGAAACACAATTCATTATGTATTTGAAACAAAATATAAAGGTTCAGCTTTAGTAGATAAGTTTCGAGCTTGACACTATTAAAAAAGGACTGCCCAGAAAGCAGGAGAGTAAGTAAACTGGAAATAAAATGGTCAAACAAATGAACCTCTTTTCAGTTTTAAATAAGCACTAATACCTTATTTAGAGTCTGACTTAATATCAGATTTTGACTAGACCGTTCAAAATTTTCAAAATACTCACCAAACCAGTTTTCACAAGGCCTGGATGTCAGTTTTCAACTTGTGTGCTTAGTCTTTACTTAAAGGAATACAACTTGTTTGTTGTACATTACAGAAAAACGTCCACACTTGTATACCATGGAACGACACAAGTCCACTGTTAGCTGGTGAATAATAACACAAGTTGCCTCTTGGATAGCATAGAGCTACAGGCACACTCCAGCATGGATAAATAATAATCATTTAAAAAAAAAAAAAAAAAAAAGAGAAAAATAAAACTTAAAGTGCATTTCCTAACAAGTTTCACGCTTATGGCAGTTTTAAACAAAATGTTACCCATAAGGCAGCAGAATAATTTATTTTTTTTTAAAAGAGGGAAAAGGAAAAACAACCAGGATGAAGTTGCAAATAAAATGGGTGGGCGTAAGAATTTTTAATCACTCTGACCACTTTTATTAGACCTTCAAAGCTGTCTAATCCTAATTTCAAACTGCTGAGATTTTACAAGCCCTGGATTCCAATTTATAATATAGTAATTTGCACATCCAGGGCTGCAATATTTGCTCATACACATTACCAAAAAGGTCCACACTTAGTGTGGAATGACACAAGTCCACTGTTGGCTGGCAAATAATGACACAAGTTCCCTCTTGGATAGCATGGAGCGATATTTGCGCTCCAAAATGGATGAATAACAGAAAAAAAGCAAAATGAATATTATTTATTTTTCCCCATCTTAATAGTCTCCTGAGACATGATTTAATGTTTTTTGTAACAAAACAAAGACTTCCTGACCAGTTTCAAGTTTGAAATGGTTTTAAATGAAGGGCAACCGATGAGGCAGCAGAGAATTTTTCTTTCTTAGAAGAAAAAAGTTACAGTAAAGACGACCATGAACAATAAAAATAAAATGGGCAATTTTTTTTTTTTTTTTTTTTTTTTTTTTGCTGCGCCCCGAACGACGGAAATGGCTTTCTGCATGATGTACTATAAAGACTTTCCAACCTCAGTGATGAGTGCTATTAGGTATAGTAAACATATCGATGCAGAGATATAATTACAGAAATTAAGTCATACAAACAGTACAAGTTTCATTATAACACAATTATGCTATGTTTTATATTAACTTGATCCCAATGGGGAATTTGATTACAGCAGCACAAGTATAGAATAAATACAAGTTAAATAAGAATAGAATATACTGGAATAAGTATAACTATATACACTATATTACCAAAAGTATTCGCTCACCCATTCAAATGATCAGAATCAGGTGTTCTAATCACTTGGCCTGGCCCCAGGTGTATAAATTCAAGCACTCAGGCATGCAGACTGTGAAACAAGACATTTGTGAAAGAATGGGCCGCTCTCAGGAGCTCAGTGAATTCCAGCGTGGAACTGTCATAGGATGCCACTTGTGCAACAAATCCAGTCGTGAAATTTCCTCGCTCCTAAATATTCCACAGTCAACTGTCAGCTCTATTATAACAAAATGGAAGCGTTTGGGAAAAACAGCAACTCAGCCACGAAGTGGTAGGCCACGTAAAGTGACGGAGAGGGGTCAGCGGATGCTGAAGCGCATAGTGCAAAGAGGTCGCTGACTTTCTGCACAGTCAATTGCTACAGAGCTACAAACTTCATGTGACCTTCAGATTAGCCCAAGTACAGTACGCAGAGAGCTTCATGGAATGGGTTTCCATGGCCGAGCAGCTGCAGCCAAGCCACACATCACCAAGTGCAATGCAAGGCGTCGGATGCAATGGTGTAAAGCACGCCGCCACTGGCCTCTAGAGCAGTGGAGACGCGTTCTCTGGAGTGATGAATCACGCTTTTCCATCTGGCAATCTGATGGACGAGTCTGGGTTTGGAGGTTGCCAGGAGAACGGTACATTTCAGATTGCATTGTGCCAACTGTGAAATTTGGTGGAGGAGGAATTATGGTATGGGGTTGTTTTTCAGGAGCTGGGCTTGGCCCCTTAGTTCCAGTGAAAGGAACATTGAATGCTTCAGGATACCAAAACATTTTGGACAATTCCATGCTCCCAACCTTGTGGGAACAGTTTGGAGCGGGCCCCTTCCTCTTCCAACATGACTGTGCACCAGTGCACAAAGCAAGGTCCATAAAGACGTGGATGACAGAGTCTGGTGTGGATGAACTTGACTGGCCTGCACAGAGTCCTGACCTGAACCCGATAGAACACCTTTGGGATGAATTAGAGCGGAGACTGAGAGCCAGGCCTTCTCGACCAACATCAGTGTGTGACCTCACCAATGCGCTTTTGGAAGAATGGTCAAAAATTCCTATAAACACTCTCCTCAACCTTGTGGACAGTCTTCCCAGAAGAGTTGAAGCTGTAATAGCTGCAAAAGGTGGACCGACATCATATTGAATTCTATGAGTTAGGAATGGGATGGCACTTCAGTTCATAGAATGAGTAAAGGCAGGTGAGCGAATACTTTTGGTAATATAGTGTAAGAACAATTAGACACAGAACAAAAAAATACAGCAAGAGCAGAAGTACTAGCGATGTGCTTGAATTAGTGGTGGAAAAACCATCTCAGAATTGTGAACTTTACATTGATGTTCCATTTACATGAACTAGAAGTGCTTTGACACTTAACACTGATGCTCCCAGTATTCAGTCACAATATGTTGATGGTCCATACTGCAAGCTAATACATTGGTCACAATTAACTTATTGTGCACAAAGTATTTCACTGCCTTCCAGTCTCTCCTTTATCCTGGAGAATCTGATTTTCTTCTAAGCATTGTTGACACTCCAGCTTTCCAGGGACTTTCATTTTTTTGAAGAGAGTTCTTGAAATGGTGTTAAATGATGAGTTTCTCGGGTTGGGACCAGGGATTTCTGAATTTCCCTATAAGTAAGCAAATTAAAATGTCCACCATTAATTCTTGTCAACAAGTGTCAAAGTATTCCATGGATACAGTACTTTTTAGAGTCAATGGAATAACTTACCCTTTTGACTTGATGGAAATGACTTATGTCCCCAAGTGCCTTTCATGAGGTAGCAGTCCTTTCTTCAGACTGTTTTGACGTAGCTGCCCTTCCTCTGAAATGTTCATCTTCTGAGTTTCCTGAAATCACATAAATGTAAGTATATGTTTACACTTGGAGTGTTCAGTCACACTGCATTTAGTTGACAGATTACCATTAAATTACTACATGCAGTAGAAAGGTATGCTTAGCATGAATATCCTCCGCCTCATCGTCATCACTGGACTCCTCTTCAGCTGCAACAAAATGTAATGATGAATACTTGCACACTAAAACCAGGCTTTACACCAAGTATACAACTTTTGCTTTGTTTATTCAAAAATGCAGACATTCTTGAAATCCTTTTACTTACTTCTGAGGTTTGGAATTATGTCCTCCAGGGATTTGGCTATCCCACCTTGCAAGGCAAAATGTATTCAGATTTTTGCCATTTGAAGGGTTTCTTCAGGGAGGTGGTTGAATTCCCAATGGACCTCAATGTCATGACCCATGAATTTTGCCAGCTAGTCCAGTTCATTGGTTCACAGGTTGAGGATCTGCGACAACTTGGCAACATGCTTCCAGGTTTTGTGGATGTAAGTTTTTTTTCAGATGTGCAGCTCCACAGTCTACTGCAAAAAGACAAAGAATGTTCAGAGATGGAAAATTATCAAAATTTAAACAAAGGTGAGCATTACTTAATGATGAATACTTGCATGTTGGAAGGGAGAAGTAAATACTCATGAGGGGCGGACATTTCCCTGCCCTGAGAACTTGTACGGACATGCCTTCATCTCCATAGGCTGAAACACATTCAAATTATGGATTACCATGCTTAGGTTGTCATCAGTACTCACAAGCATTGTCCAGACAGCTGTACCCTGAATGGGCTGCAACTTTTTCGGCAGCTTGACACCTAGAGGTTAGTAAAGGAAAAATAAGCATATCAATCTCCAACATTTTTATCAAATTTAAGAATTTTATTTTGAAAATTCAATTTCAAATTCATCGTAGAAAACCATTACCCTGGACACTCTGCCCCTCATCTGAATCAGTTAATACTGCAAAAAAAATGGTTAGAATTGATGTGTGAAATTAGTGTCCCAATTTCTGTTAACAGATTTTATATTGCAAATGTATTAATTACATGAGGACGAGAAAACGTACATCTTACGAAACCCTCTGCAATCACTTTTAGTGTGGTTCCTCGATCTCATCACCACCTCCTCCTCCTCCTCCTCATCATGCTCCCCTGCCTGACTGGTCATGTTGTAGTTCTCGCATTCTCTACAGACAGCTAGAAGAAAGACAATTCAACTTAAAAAAAAAAAATATATAAAAAAAAAAAAAATCAACCTTCAAAACCATATACTTGCCTGACGTTATTTTTATTAGATGGAATGTCATTCAGTCATCCTGCGGGTTCATTTTTTCCCTTTATAGCCCTTTCTGTTTTGGTGGTGCTCATCCGTGGCCATCTAACAATTCTTTTGCTTCTGTCGATCCAATTGTCTGGAACTACACCCTCCTCCTCAATTTCACCCTCCCTCCAAACTGCCCTCACGTACATGACCTGGAAAGGACAGCATATGCATGTTACTTTGAGTTATACATTTTTATTCAGCCTAAGCATTTAGTAGACCAGTGGTTTTCAAATTAAAAATTTTCAATATTTGAGATTTAAATTGTTTTATTAAAAATATGCTGAGTGTACAACTGAACTGGACCCTCAGTTAAACTGGGTTCCATTTGTACATTCTAAAGTTACATACCTGTAAGAATCAAATTTTGAGAGCAGACATCCTATACGAATTAAACTGGATGCAAGAGGATATAAAATAACATGAACCCTATTACAGCAAATTGCTGAAAGTGGCAGAAAGGAATATGCAAAGAAAAGATTACCAATAAGTAAATGCCACCTGGTTAAGCTAGTGGATAAAGCCAGAGAGTTAAGGTTGAGAGGGTTTGGACATGTGTGGATGAGGGTTACATTGAGAGAAGGATGTTTTGGCAGTGAAAAAGGACAGACAGGTGGCAAGATTGTCAGAAGATATATAATTCTAACAGATGGATGGGAGATATATATATATATATATATATATATATATATATACACTTTTTTCTATGCACACTATATTTTCAAGTCCAGAGCAAAATGGTTGATTAAATAATGGTGAGATGTGACGCTGGTGCAGGATCTCACAAGCCAAGGTACCATCTGCACTTTTTTTTTTTTTTTTTTTTGTCAAACAAAAGCAAATCAGCCCCACAGCTATAGTTCAAGTTAGTCCCTCTCTGGACTAAACTCAAAGTGTTCAAAACATTCCAGGTAGCTGAACCTGTGATTGTGTTTGGATGTGGTCCTCAGTGTTTGGACCTTAACCTTAAAAGTAGTCGGATTCTAGCACAAAAGTCAAACAAACTTGCAGACACGGTTACTCTACTCCCGACCACACAGCAAACTTACTCAAAATCAAGGATGGCGTCAACTTCTTTGGATTTCCAACAGCACATGGCAACAATGGGTTCTCAAAAAGGCCCCTTACCCTTTAGTCAATTTGGAATTCTCAATTCAGTGGCGTGTCTTTTGTCTGGAAGAAGGAGCCTCCGTGGAAGTATGCTGCCATCCGGGTCACGGCACCATATTGTTGAAGAAAAAAGTTCCAAGTTTGCTGAAGTGGTGCAAGTTTATCGGAGTTCCAGGTCATGGTGAGCCTACCGACACAGAGTGGCGTAGCCAAGGCCAATGTCCCTTCAAAGACGATGTTGTATATTTAAGTTTTCTTCTTCACCCTCCACATACTCTGTGGATCGTTGGACGCAAAGTGTCACTGGATCCTCTGGGCGCAAAAACAGTTCTCAATTTGAGACCAAAATGGTCTCTCATTGGTGTTAAAAGGGCCAAATTGGGCCCAATTCAGCCTATTTTCACAGATAGAACTGCTTCATCAGAGGGGTTTGGAGGAAGAATCAAGGGGGTGGTTAAATAAGTGTTGGAGAGGGAATCCTGTTCCCTCCCCCCAGGCTCATCTGCCTGTGATTGGTGGGAATCTGACCATTAACCTAGCTTACCCTGAGTCACCTGGCTGGTCCTGGGGAGGATTTTACTGGGACAGGTGGGTAGGTGGTCTGTGATTGGTTGTTACAAGTTTTTGAATTTGAGAGGGAAAGAAAAAGGGGGTTGGAAGTGGAGTGATTAGAGGTCTCCAAGAGGGGTGGGTCCCTGGATTATGCTCTGTATTTCTGGTTAATAATTGGTAATTGTCATTGATAGGGTAAGATGGATGTTGTGTATGTGCATTATGATGTGGCCACAATACAAAGTCTCCCCTTCATGACTTCAAAAAGTCTTGAAAAGACCACACTTCTACTTTGCCACACTTCTACTTTGCCACCATGTGAGGGGATTTTTATAGATAGATAGATGGATAGATATAATCTGCCACTGGATTTCGTGTGCTGGTCACAGACCCAGAGACCTGCTGATAAAATTGCACTGTCCTGACTGGAACTTGGTGGTTGTGCTGCTGCTCCCTCTTTTCCTTCAGCCTGCTGGTGGGGGAGCTTCACCTTTGCAGCAGCATTGTTGAGATGCTGATAGGCCCTATCTGCATCCTCATCCCTGCCTACCTTTTCTTTTTAACCTGGGGTCCAGGGCTGCTACTTCGGAAAGCAAAGCATGTCCCTCGATTTTGTGGAACCTGTGAGATATCTGCGTCCACCATGAGTTTCACAAGATCCATCAGGTTTACATCTTTGTATGTTTACGACTATCTTCTGTAACCCTCTTGGCAGAAGAATCACTTTTGACTCAGTGACATATCTGAGATCAGGTTTAGGGTGTGTGTTGCGTGCGTGCTGCTGTGTCTGCGCAGTGGCTGGCGTGCTGTTCTGCAGCGCACCTCAGCAGGTGAGCGGAAGTGGACTAATCAGCACCACATGTTAAAAAAGCCGCACCATTCGGCACAGTGAAACGCGACGAAAGACAGCAGAACAAAAGCTAAAGAAGCACCTTGAAATTGAATCAGCGCATGGGGAAAAGGACTAAATCAAAAGGGCTACCGGTAAGCTCACTTAAACTGTGTTCATGAAGAGAAAATGGTAAATGAAGTGTTTGCATAACGTTAGTTTAAAATATAGCGAAATCTTGCTTCATTAAAATGCAAAGTAAAATACTTAATTTATGTATAAAAAAAATAAGGGCATTTCTGTTAAAAAAGGGTTATTAAAATCGGTTTAAATGCCTGATTTCATTTAAGTTAAAAAATGAGTATTTAATTAAAATTGTGACAGAAATGCATATAACATCTAAAATCTGTTTAGGTTGAAACATAAGGTAAAAAACGGGTTAGTTTAAAAGTAAATGGTTATTGTTCTGTTTATTCAATTCTTAATTTACACTGTGCTTACCTGGATTAATATTAAGTGAGATAATGGTTGATTTGTGTTTAAATTATACTTGCCTTTAACCTACTTAAAATGCACTGACCTGAAAATATGTTTAAATGTACTTACCTTGGTTGGAAAATGCAGAGTTTTTATTTACATTTGTTTTATTTTTGTGTTTGAAGGTTTTTCACCTTGATAGTTTATTGGTCAAATAAACTGAAGACTGAGTGAAATCCTGAGTCTGGTCAAGTCCTTCTTTTTTCGAGTTTGGGAAGCCATGACACAGTAGACAAACTTGACAGTGTGGGCAAAGCAGAAAAAGTGAGGCCACCTATGTTCTGAATTGCTTTCACCACACTGGAAACATCGTCAGATACATGGGCAGGCACCTTATCTGCAATGTCCCACTCCCTTGCAACTCTAACAAGCTGCTCTGACAGGTTGTCTGCTGTTTGAAAGCTCATTTGAAAGCAGGACAGAGACCATCTTATATTCATCAGTGAAATGGCATGTTACTGACATAAATGAAGTGCTTGTCCTTGATGTCCAGCAGTCCTTGGTTAGACACACATCCTGGGCTCTTCTCACCCTCTTTTATTTTGTCATGTGTTTTCCTGAATAAATCGGGGACGATTGTGTTTGAAAGAGTTTTCCTGCTTGGCAAAACACAGTGTTCAGTTCTTTTGTAAACTGGCGGAATCCAGGGTCTTCCACTATGAATACGGTTAAAAATCCTGTGCAATCAACTTTGGCTAGCACCTCATCCAAGGCCTTTTGCCTGAGTGGGTCAATTGACCTTGACACAAACTGGTTGAGTCTAGCTTGTGTTCCTCTAGGTCTAGGCCTACCAGTTGCCTCTACTGTGGCAACAGTTGCTGGATCTGGACCAGTCCTACTGGCTGGAGCAAGACGGGTTGCACTGACTGGTGTAGTGGTGGTGTCACTTTGAGCGGTGCTGGTGTGTGTGTAGGAGCAGGGTCTTGTCTCACCTCTTGCAGCTGAACAGTTGGATGTTTGGTTCTTAAATGCCGGAGAAGATTTGCTGTGGTCCCACCTTTGGTTAAGATCTTTGCTTTGCAAATATTGCATACTGCAGCTGCATCAGAAATATATTTAAATTGTGTCCAGACAGCGCTTTTTTTTTTTTTTTTTTTTTTCTAGGCTCACTCATCTTGTCATTCACTCACTCTCTATCTGACAACTGTGAGGGGCCTGGTTACAGTGTGATAAGGGGAATATAGCGCAGTAGAGGCACACACAAATCAGTTTGGTACAATGGGGAAAAAGCTACAAAAACACATGTATAAGACAAATTTTTCATTTATTTTGGACAGATGGCAATTGACTGAAAAACAGAATAAAACATAAAACACACTCTACTTTTCTTCGTCTGTTTTTCTTCTTTAGGCTAATGATGTTACCGCCACCTGGACTGAAGTGAGAACTTGACTTTTTAGGCTTGCATAGAACTATAGCTTACAGACGGAGTGGTTTTCTACCAATCTCCTGTCTTGTATGTGACAATAGCATGTCATCTTCTGTTATTACAGTCATCAGCTTGGCTCAGTGAGACTTCACTATTTATCCTGATCAGAGACATTTAATTCCTGTCCCAGATCAAAACTCGGCTAGCAGTTATTGACTTTCGCAGTGTTAAAAGTGTGAAATTTGATCAATATTGTGTGTACTAATGGCTCTAAAAAGCATCTGCTTCCCAGCTCCCTATGTTCACTTCTGAACATATTTTCACTGAGTCTGAGCCCAGATTCACAGGAGGTGCACACACTCCCAGCAGCACGTGGAAATAGAACACTACAAAGTAGTTTATTTTTTTTAGAAGTGCTGAGTAAATCTCACAAAACTATTAATAGTGGAATAAAGGCAAGAACGACAACATAAATCGAGGCAGCCTCAATAATCCGTTCACTAACTTGGCCAGTAGTTCAAAATAAAAGCGTAAGAAAAGGGATCCAACCAAAGCTTGGTGATAAACAGACCTACAAAGGTGGTTTTACAGATTAGATTTATATCTGACACTGGAATCACTCCGTTTCAATGCTGGGATTTTTGCCATGCATGTGCACATATTTTCAGTATGTAGGCATACTGGTGAACCAGCTATGTTGTACAACAGGCCCCATTCAAGTTCTTTTGGCCCTGAATTTGCTCTGAACACTGTGGCCAGCACCCCACCCTTCAGACCAAACAGTCTGTGGTTGTTGGTAACCAGATGGTTATGCAGTCTATCTTCCTGTGGACGAGGGATGAGAGTACAGTCCATATTCCTGAGTGTCAGAAAGGGGGTTAAACGGTCCAAAAATTTATAGAAGTTCATCTGGGCAGACGATTTCTGACTAATCGTGTTACATTCACAATCACATTTTAATACTGTGAGGTACATATATTGCCTTGACCTTCATATTCAAGTTACCAATGAAAGGCAAGGTGAATAGTCATTGACTTACTCCCTCAGTGGGCTGGGGTTCGTCAATGGAGAGGACACAGACTGGAGTTGTGGTGGCACGAAGACTAGAGAATCCAGTTTGGCCTTTAGTTTAGGATATATTTGTACATAATGTGTGCAACAATTGCAGTGATGTAGGCATTGGGAATGGGGTAGAATGAAGGGTCTACATCATGGTATGCAAGTGTTGCTGGTGTTTTGAGGTGTATGAGTACAGTTTACAGTTCCGACCTTAATCTATAGACATTCTGCCTTTCTATGATTGGCAGATTAAGAAAAAAAGAATATTTCTGAATTTGTAGATTTACATGAATTGGTATTGCACTGCCAAGACTGTACACTAGATGTTGTGTGGGATTAGTGCATGCCGGTGTGGATGAGTTAGCCATGCAACTATATTATTGGTGCTACAGATATACAGCTTAATTCTCCTCAGGGGTGGAAGCAGCTTCATCCTCGCAGTTTGAAGACTGCATGGATGACAGTTTAGCCAGAACTCTCCTGTCACCCACCTCCCCCACTGAGTCCAGAGGGCAGCCCAGGACAGAGCTGGACTTCCTGATGATCTTATCCAGCTTCTTCCTCTCCCTCTCTGTGATGCCACTGTTCCAGCAGACCACTCCGTACAGGATGGCTGATGCCACTACAGAGTCAAAAAAGGTCTTCAGGAGTGCCCCTTTCACTCCAAAAGACCTCAGTCTCCTCAGAAGGTAGAGCCTGCTCTGTCCCTTCCTGTAGAGTGCGTCAGTGTGGTGAGTCCAGTTTGGTGTTGAGGTGAACACCCAGGTACTTATAAGAGTCCACTTGCTCAATGTCCATTCCCTGGATGTTCACTGGTGAGGGGAGGGCAGAACGACGTCTACGGAAATCCACCACCATCTCCTTGGTCTTCCCCGCGTTGATCAGGAGGCACCCGTGCTACTGGTGAGCAGGCCAGACACACAGTTCCTGTTTCTCACAAACTGTGATCGGTCTGTGAGGTAGTCCAGGATCCATGTAGACAGCTGGTGGTCCACACCCATCCTCTCCGGTTTGTCCCTCAGAATTACCGACTGGATGGTGTTGAACGCACTGGAGAAATCAAAAAAGGTCATTCTCACAGTGCTGACGGGCTTTTCCAGGTGAGAGAGAGCTCGGTGTAGCAGGAAGATAACGGCGTCCTCCACTCCAACATTAGGATGGTAGGCAAACTGTAGTGGGTCCTTGGAGGGGCGGACCTCAGAGCGGAGATGTCCCAGTATCATCCCACCTGATGAAGGCACTGGAGAGACTGTTGGAGCCACTGGTCTGTAGCTGCTGAGGTCTTTAGGGTGCGATGTTTTGGGCACCAGTACCACACACGAGGTCTTCCAAATCTGTGGTACCACTCTCAGCTCAAGGCTCAGGTTAAAGACATGCTCCACAACTCCAGACAGTTCGTTTGCACAGGACTTAAGGAGCCTGGAGCTGACACTGTCCGGTCCAGCTGCTTTCCTCGCTTTTATCTTCCTGAGCGGCTCCATCTTGGTGTGAAGTGGTTGTATTCTGATAAGCCAGAGGTGTGAGGGGCTGAGTGAGGAGGGCATAAGCCGGGGGGAGGAGTGGGTGCTTGATCAAACCTGTTGAAATGTAGATTTAGATCGTTGACCCACTGTCGATCCCCCTCAACCTGTGCATGGGGTGTTTTGTAGCCCGAAATGGTTTCCAGGCTTCTCCACACCCCTCTGAAGTCCTGCCGCTGCAGCTGCTCCTCCATCTTCTTCCTGTGGCCGGCCTTTCCCTCCCTGATCTTCTTTCTCAGCTCCTTCTGCACAGTCCTCAGCTCCTCCTTATTCCCTGATCTGAAAGCCCTCTTCTCCTTCAGCAGAGCTTTAATCTCAGGGTTAATCCACCGCTTGTTATTTGAGAAGCGCCGTACCACCCTGGAGGGAACGGTGTTCTCAAAGCAGAAGTTTATGTAGTCCGTTATGCAGTCTGTCATAGCATTGATGTCCTCCCCATGTGGATCACAGAGTTCTGTCCACACAGTGGTGTTGAAGCAGTCCCTGAGAGCTGCCTCGCTCTCCGCAGTCCACCTCTTCACCATGCGTGGGACCACAGGCTGCAGGTGCACAATGTTGTGGTCAGCTCTTCCTAGGGGAGGGAGGGGGGATGCAGAATATGCCTCCTTGGTGTTGGCATAAAACAAGTCCAGTGTTTTATTGTCTCTTGTGGGGCAGGTGACATACTGAGTGTATGTGGGCAGAACAGATGAGGGAGATGGCCTGTGGGTGTTGTGTCTGCAGCCTGTTGGTAACTGAGAGCAGGGCATCAGAAGCTGTGTCCGCCTTAGCAGATGGGGGAACATACACTGCTATCACAATAGCATGTGAAAACTCCCGTGGCAGATAGTATGGCCTCATGCTAACAGTTCAATGTCCTTACTACACAGTTGTGCTTTAACAGTGCAGTGTGTAGGTTTACACCACCTCTCGTTCACAAACACAGCCAGGCCTCCTCCTTTCCCCTTACCGCTGTCAGCTGTTCTGTCTGCCCGCAGAAGGTGAAAGTTGTCCAGCATAACAGTGGAGTCCAGGATGCTCGGTGTAAGCCAGGTCTCCGTGAAAAGAAGAATGCTGCTCTCTCTGTACTCCCCTTGGTATCGTGTTGGCGCTTCCAGCTCGTCCGTCTTGTTGGGTAGAGATCTCACATTTCCCATGGTGACGGAGGGAAGAACAGGTCTGAAGCGTCTCTTCTTTTCGCGACGTTGTTTTCCTGCACGGCATCCACAGCGGGTCTTACGCAGTAGCTCCAGGGGAATCTCGTGTCTGTCCCGAGGGAACACTACAGCGCTACGCAGCGCGATCAGCTGTTCCCTCCTGTAAACAAAGCACACGCGGGCCGGTCTGTATTTGCTTTTAAGACAGCTCTGCACTTTTTCAGTTTTTTGAGTCTGTTTCTGAGTATTTTTAACAACATGTGAAGGAAAAAGGGAAAACGAGTAAGAGCTGTTGCAAGCAGCTGCCAGCTTCGACTGGCGCCGGATGTGTGTGGTGTGCTGTATAGGCTGTCGCCACACTTCCACTGCATCTTCTGTATCAACCAGAGGATGTCAGTCATGTCCCTCCCAGTCATCATTTCGAAAGGCGTGACTCCTGTAGAGTGGTGTGGGGTGGACCTGATGGCCATCAGCACCAGTGGGAGTTTCATGTCCCAATCTCTGGTGTTGCTGCTAACATACTTTTTGAGCATGTTGGCCCATTCGACTTGACCTGATGACTGGGGGTGATAAGGAATGTGAAAGTTGACCTGTACGCCTAAAAGTTCGAACATAGCGGTCATGACTGTTGAAGTGAAATGAGTGTCGTGGTCTGAATCGATGGAGAAGGGAAGCCCCCAGCGACTGAACACATGGTTCAGCAAAAGAACTGCCGTTGTTGTGGCCGTGTCTTTGGGTGCTGGGAGGCATTCAACCCACTTGGTGAAGGCACAAGTGACTGTGAGTAGGTACTTATTCCCTCTCAAAGATTTTGGAACTGGCCCAATCTAGTCCACTTGAAGGTGGAACCAAGTGAAAGTGACACCCCTGCTCTGAAGTGGAGCTCGATTCAGTGGGCGTGATTACTGGAACTGACGGCCTGATCTGAGGATGCCTGGTCTGCTATCTATGTCCAAGGACTGGATGTCCTTGGACATAAATGGCCAGTAGACGACTTGTTGGAGGGTCTTCAAATCAAATTTTATTTATATGGCACTTTTCATACTTTAAAAGCAATACAAAGTGCCTCACAGAGTTTAGCAACGACAAAACCCAACCCTCCCACCCCCGTAAAAACAGAGACACACAAACACACAGGCTCACACCCACTGTACATGCTAGAGAGAGACATGGCCAGGCACCGAGACCTGGAGCAAGGAGAAAGCTACCTTTGGGGGCTGACCACACTGAGGGGGGCCTCCAGCCCACAACTACAGGGAGCACCGCAATAGAGACAGGAGGCCCAAGATGCAGAGCCCTCCAGCCACCAGGGCAACAGCTGCCCACAAAACCTCTGTTTTGTCCTGATTGAGCTGCAGGAAATTCGCTGCCATCCATGACTTGATATCTAAAATGCAGTTAAAGGGCATCAATAAGCCCTGTGTCATTAGGAGACACGGCGATGTAGAGTTGTGTATCGTCAGCATAACTATGAAAGCTGATGCCGTGCCTCCTGATGACATCCCTAGTCGAATCATGTAGAAATTAAAAGAATTGGACCTAAAATTGACCCCTGGGGAACCCCACACTTGATTCCGTGGGTTCCTGAGGAACATGTATCCATACTCACAAAGAAGTGCCGATCTGTGAGGTAAGACACAAACCAGTTGAAAACGGTACCAAAGAGGCCAACCAGGTTATTGAATCTGTTTAATAAAAGGTGATGGTCTACTGTATCAAAGGCGGCGGTTAGATCCAGTACTACCAAGACTGAGTTTTTCAGAAGGGGCTTCACCACCGCCGTTTTGAAGTAGGTGGGGAAGACACCCGTCTGAAGAGAGCAATTCACAATGTTTAAAAGCTGTTCCTCAAGGAGCCCATAAAATGTTTTTAAAAAAAAATAAAAAAAAAATGGTGTGGGAATTGGATCTAAAAGGCAGGTTGTAGGGTTTACCTGGGAGAAAACTCGACCAAGTGTCCTTGCATCAACCAGGGCAAAACTCTCCAGTGTTTCCTCAGGTAAAATCAAAGATCCAGGTGTGGCGACAGTTAAAATCTGTTGAGATAAAAGACTGGATCTGATATCAATTTTACCTCTGAAGTGGTCTGCAAAGTCCTCACAGAGGGTATCTGTTGTTATTTTGTGGGACCTGTTAAAATTACTATTAAGAGATCTATGGTGGAGAAGAGGAATTTAGGGTTATTTTTGTGGTCGGTGAGGAGTGGTTTTTTTTTTTTTTTTTTTTTTTTTTTTTTTGAAATGTGAAATTCTTGCCTGTTTGCTTTATTGTTGGCGTAATCAAAGTGTGGGCTTATAACCGTGGTGGCCTCCAAGAGGAGAGTCATGCACATGTGCTAGCATTAACCCCCTATGGTCAGATGTAATTTTCCATATGAGCTTCAGGTTCTCACGAGGTGTGACTGGGCAAGTCATCCAGGCAGCGCTCGATTTCCCGAAGGTAATCCTCGATGTTGGATTCTTTGTTGCTAGGATCATAGCGTTCTATGTCCTTTGCAAAAGATTCCAGGTGTCGCGTGTTGTGACGGTTTTAAGGTCAACTTATTTTATTTGTGGGGTGCCAGTCAGGACTCAGCCTGACAATTTAAATATAAGTTTTTTCCTTAGTTAAAACACAAAGGATGCATAAATTCAACTCAAACTCGTACAACCTTAAACAAAATTAAAACAAACCAAAACACCACTTTGTCCTTTTTTCTTTTAAATGTATTTACACAACAGAACAAGAAACAATGTCCACTTCTTTTCAAGTTAAATTCAGTCCCACATAAAACACAAAACAATTGTTCTTTGAGTGGTTTTCTTTTTCTCTTTGTACCTAAAGCAAAATTAGTTTTTTATTTTCAACATCCCAAATGAAAAAAAATTAATCCTCCAAGAGCCGTCAACTGGAAAAAGGGGCAAAAAAAATGATATGGTTAATCCTGCTCACCCTTGCCCTTTGTGAATCATCCATAAATTTAGTGAAATTGTTGGTGCACTTATGGTCCGGTTTTGATTTATATCCTTCACGGCAGACGATTGCGGAAAAAAAACGAGGGATTAACTACCTCAACTTTAACTTCTTCTCTACACTGCCGCAGTTTGCGGACTACAACGCCGAACTTCTTTATAGGGGCCGGCGATGCCAGATGAAGGAGGCTTTTTTTTTTTTCTTCTTCAGCTTGTTGGTGTGCAAACCTGTCTATGTGGCCAATTCTGAGTCCTCTGATATGCCAGGGTCACTAAAGTCATCGCGGCGAAGACTATGTAGTGGGAGCGGGCCCCTAAAATTGTGGCCACTCTGACCCCCCCCCCCCCCCCCGATAGCCTCGAGCTCTAGACGTAAACTCTGATTGTTTTCCTCTATTGACCCTACGCTGCAGTTGCGAGACCTGGGGGGTATTCCAGAAAGCGGGTTATGTGAAAACTCTGAGTTTGTTAACCCTGAGATGAGGGAAACTCTGAGTTATCCGTTCCAGAAAGAGAGGTAACTTAAACTCTGGGTCTGTTACTGCGGTAATTTACTCTGGGTTTCTTATAGTAAACCTGCCAGCAAGCAGGTTATGTTCACAGAGTTTCTATCTGTCTCCTCCCACACGAAGAAAGCAGTTAGACATGGATTGCCCATTCATTAGAAATCCAATCGACATCGAAGCCGTATTGATTAGAAATGCATTACGTCGCGAGAGAATCTTCCGACCCAGATTAGACGTTTTATCATTTCCCGAGGATTTTCTTTTTGAACGCTACCGCTTTTCATCCAACAGTATCATTTATCTCAATAACCTTCTCCGGCCATATATCACCAACCTCACACACCGCGGACGAGCACTCACATCAGAGCAAACTTTATGCATAGCGCTACGTTTTTTTGCAAACGGCAGTTTTCTTTATAACTTCGGGGATGCAGAGCATTACGGAAAGGCAACAGTGTGTAGAGCTGTGAGGAAGGTAACCCTCGCACTGAAACGCCTGTTACCAGTGATGGTGGTGTTCCCCGGACACAAACCTGTTCGCACCATCAAAGAGGAATTCCACAGGATTGCAGGTTGTGACTGATGTAGAAATCATATATTCTGTTTTAAATTATGATATAGGCCTACATTCTGCTGCGGCCTCAGAGTGGGGTCAGTAGCTTAATTAGCTGTCATTTTGCAGGCCTTCCAAATGTGATAGGATGCATAGATGGGACACAAATCCCTATTACCGCGCCTACACAAAATGAAGGGGACTATGTGAATCGAAAATCCTTTCACAGCATCAATGTCCAGGTATGTGACCTACCATCTTAAAAAATATGTACATGAAAATGTATACATTACAATACAACTAACTCATGTCATTCTCTGCACTGTAAAGATCATATGTGATGCAGCTTCTCTTATTACAAATGTAGAAGCTAAGTGGCCTGGCTCAGTTCATGATTCCCGGATCTACCGGGAGTGTAGTCTGAGCAACAGATTTGCACGTGGTAAGGAAGCTAAAGCTTTGTACAAATGTTCTTTGTCTCCCTTTCTAAATGCACTCAAATGTGTCCTCTATAATTACAGGAGAGTTTGATGGCTACCTGCTGGGGGATCGAGGCTATCCATGCCAGCCCTCTCTGTTGACCCCTTACCCTGAGCCGGGGCCCCAACAACGTTTTAATGTGGCCCACTGCAGGACTAGAGCCCGGGTTGAGATGACCATAGGCATACTCAAATCCCGGTTCCAGTGCCTGCGTAAGCTCAGGGTCACCCCAGAGAGGGCATGTGACATCATTGTGGCATGTGTTGTTCTCCATAATATTGCAATTATAAGAGGAGAGCAACACCCTGCCGTACAAATCAACGACACTGAGGATGACCATTCCATCCCTGCAGATGTTCAGGATGGAAGGGCTGTAAGGGACCTCATCGCCCGAAACCACTTTTGATTAAAAATAAAAGACAAATTCACATGTGATTTGGTTCTTCTTTATTCCCTAAAAGTACAAAAGCAACAGTCAGGATTTGTAATATAGTTCCAACCATTAACATATTTCACATATTCACCTGTTTCACCATGACAATGCACCCACCTCAACTGGCGTTCAAGTAATAGAATTTCCAAGTCTGTTTTTCTGATTTGCCGGTCCAGGTACACCATTTCTTTTTCTTTCTTTTTTTAATGGTTTTCATTAGGTGCACCCTGTACAACTCTTTTACCGGCAACTGGGAAACATATGGACAACATTTAATTCCTGCAGTTCTACATACAGATTTAACATGGTATTGACCGAAAATCTCACTGTGTCAAGCTGTGTTCTAGAAGTTGATGGACCCTCCTCTTGGTGATGCCCAGCCATGTTCTGTTGAAGGACAAGAATGTGCTAGTTTGTCCATTATCTATGCTCATCACTTCAGTGTACATGTCAATCTCCAAATTCCACTCAAGAATGTAAATGAATATGAATGGGTAGAGCACTGCCAGTAGCTATCCATAATATTAAGACACACTTCAGTAGGCCCCTCCGGATCTCTTCCTGTGGCAGCAGACAGCGTTTCCTCATCATCATCATCATCCACCTCCTCCTCCTGTGATGCAGGAAAAGATACTGTTTCAGAATACTTTGAACTACCATCTGAGGCAAGATCTGAGTATGGAATACTTACAGCTGCAGGGTTAACGATTGTTTCAGTCGGAGGCTGAACCAGGCAGATGACACCATCCACAACTGTTGGGTGGGTGGATATATATTTGTTAAAAAGTAGGCTATATATATGTAAGTTTTATTTTTAAAAAAGACATAAGTGTATACTTGCATCTGATGTAGGCACTTGTGTCCTGGGGGGTGACAGGCTCAGATGAGCTTCCCCCGGGGATGCCTTCACCTAACACCTAGCATGTTTTGATGATGGGAGGAAACCGGAGTGCCCGGAGAAAACCCACGCAGACACGGGGAGAACATGCAAACTCCACACAGAAAGGCCTCCGCCCCGGGGATTTGAACCAGCGACCTTCTTGCTGTGAGGCACCAACGCTACCCACTGTGCCACCGTGCTGCCCAATGACGGGTCCATTGTGCGCTTCGCTGGTGGACAAACGGCAGCTGTTCCAACTTTGTGAAGAAATCCGTTTCTTCCTTCTGCAGGCAGTGGCGGCGTCCTCGGGGAAATCCGGATGAATGGCTCAGGATGAGCATAGGTAAAGACGGGAATCTTGGACTCCCATTGTTCTCGTTTGGGCCCCTTTGGCATGGCTGCCAGGCTTTATGGGGTACAACAGGCCCCAACATATATATATGCACACATCAAGCCCTTTAAAACCAAGCTGCAACTTTTCCGAAGATGGTACATTTCTGAGCCTTGCATGAAATAATTTCACAGGACAAGTGAGGTGTTATGCAAAAGCCATTGCATCTCTTATGGAGGAGTTGAGTGAATGCTTTTGTGTTTTTGCAACCATTGAAAAGGACATCAGGATCCAGAGAGAAGGCAGAAGAGTCCCGAACATTGCACAGTGATGGCATTCTTCCTTCATTTTTAGCTTATTTGTAAGATTTGATTTTCTAACACCAGTATGTCTTCTATAATTGTCCACCAACAACTTCTGGGAATCATGTATCCAATACTTTACAAAGAATTTTAACAGGAAAGGTTTGATTCTTTGTACATTTCCAGAAGATGTATGTGTTTGGTTGCACTGTCTCCATGGTTGCTGGACATTCATCAGCATACTCTTAATTTTAGGTGTAATGAAATAATTTTTAATTTTTTCAAGATGACTTTATATAGAAATACACTGTACATCAAGCCATCAGACTGGTACTGGATATGTGATGTGAACGATTCTAATCCTTTATCTTCTTTCCCGATAAATATGCAGGCAATTATAAACTTTATACCCCCCCCCCCCCCCCAAAAAAAATGCCCCAGTTTAACACAAAACAAGGATTTAGATGCTTGTAACAGCTGCTTATCGGTGTGCGTGATTTGATTTGTCAACACATTCTCAGTCATCTCCATTAATGCAGAAGCGCTAATGACTTACGGGGCCCCTTGCAGTGGAGCAGAGACATTTCTCTGGTGAAATGCACCGATAAAATTTACAAAGTGAGCAATAATGGATGAGTAGTTTTTACTGGGTGATTAGCCTAATGTGCTTTTAATTGGCAGGAGGGAGCGTCTTTTGTTAAGGTATGCAGAATTGGTGCAGTAGAGTAGGCAGGAGGAGTAGAACACCATGCTTTTTAAACAAATGATGAAAAGACACCATGCGACGGTTGCAGGTACACTCATCATTTCGGTGTGAATTTGGAAAGCCATTATTTTTAATGCTTCTTTTATCAGGCACATTGTGTGTGTGTGTGTGTGTTAAGACTAATAATGGATACGTGAATTGCATTTTCAATGTGTGTACACAGTACATTACCTCACCCTCTCTCCAGATTCCAGCTTGAATCTGCATAATTTAGATTAGATGTGGCACAACTAATCAGAAAGTCTGATCCGATCATTCAATCTGCTCCTTTCATTAACAGGTTCATATCTAATCATCTGAGAAATCAAAGAGAATTTTAAGAGACGTATTCATTTTTACCTATAACGGAGGTGGAGATATCCAAACTTAAAAAAAAAAAAACTCAGATCAGAATCAACTACATGGGTCCTAAACAAAAAGGGCAAGAGAACACTTAATGAGATTAGAGACATTCCAAATGGAAATGGAGAATTGAGGAAGTAGCATCTTCTCCCCCTCTTTTGCAGTATCAATTTTGTTAGACACCTATTCTAATATTTTATTTTACGTGAGAAGTCACCAAATAATTGCACAAACTAACCAACATTGCTGTTTTAATGCATTCATCCATCTATATAATTACTGTTTATGTTATGGAATTTATCCAGGGGAGGTAGGTCCCAAGTGCAGGACAAAGAGGGAGGAGGCAGGAGTGGGCAAGTTTAATCAAACAAAAAGGACACAAAACGCACTTCTGAAACAGCAGGAACTCCTTTCCTGCTTTCAAAAGACAAAAAGGTAACAAGAGACTAAAGACGAAAACACTGAGAGCACTGGTGACACACAAGAGTAAAAAACAGTAGAATGACGCGACAGTAGAATGACGCGACAAGGAACAAAGGGTGTGACGAGACACAGGTGACACTCCCTGTGTTTTTGATTAGGTAATTGATTTTCTCTTGATTTGTAATACAACAGGAAAACAAGTAACATGAACGAAACTCAAAACGCGAACACAGAAACCACAAAACCAGAACCATCACAGTTTAGTAAAGTGACATGTATCTGTTGAACGGCACACAGTAGCTACAAGTTTAGTCTTTGGCCCATAATCATTAACAAGTACAACAGGTCAAGCATTTAAAGGATCTGCTTCTGAACATAAGGAACTTACAGAATGTTCTGCATATTATGAATCTGGTTCATGAATTTGGTTCTTTTACAAACTGGCGGTAAAATCTGGTAACATCACTGAGAACTGGACAAACCAGAGAGAAGCGAGCTACTGGAACAGTGCTAATGTTGAGTGAACAAAGTGCGAGGAGAGCGAGTGTTTCTGTTCAGGAGTTCAGAAATTATGAAGTCCGGGGGTCTGTCTGCAGACGACATGTTGAAAAGCGTCTCGAGACAATTTGTATTATTATTGACGCCATATAAATAAAAATGAATTGAACTGAATTGGCATTTTCCATTAATGTAGCCGTTGGGCCCCAATGGGTGTACTTCTGATCCATTGGGGAAAACGTTCTCACTGACCTAATCGCCAGCATATACTGTGTTCCTTCTTTCCTCTCCTATTTAACTTTTTCCCATTTCTAGTGACTTTTTGGAGAGACTGACCAGGTTGGGCGTCAATGGACTTAAACTCCATAACTAAAAAAGCACAATGTTATTTACAACTGTAAAATGCTGGTGCATGAGTATTGATAAAATTTAAATCTTGAGTAAAAGTACTTATTTTACAATAAAGTATTTCCCTGTAATATAGGATTCTGAGATTTGAGTAAAAGGATGGAAGCACCAAAATGTCCTTAAGTAGGATATTCAATACATGATTTGGGTGCAGGGGTATTCTGAAACTGTGGTACTTTTACTTAATGAAAAAAAATCTGAATTCTTCTTCCACCAGTGAAATGTCAGCCTGTAGTTAACCCACCAATCAACTTGCATCAATTAATTGATTCAACATTTCCGTCAGTGATCTAACCTGCAGCTTTACTTTTTGAAGCCGTCTCTGCCGTCATCTGTTGCTGGCTAGCTCCTTACAGGGGACATGTTGCGCACATACATTAGGTGACATTAAAAGCAGCGAAGCGAGTGAACAGGTGTTTAAAATTCTGACACAAAAGGAAGTGGGAGAAAGCATACTGATTGATGACCAGAAAAAGAAAACTGACATTTTATCTGGCAGTAGGGTATCACAAGGAGCAGTGCACAGACATCCATCTGCTTATATCCCAGCCGTGGACATGGAGATGGATTCACAAGCACCACATCCTCTGAATAGACCCTGGGGAAAAAAAAGGAAGCGGCGTCCCCCGGCATGACACAAGTCACAGCTACATGAGTAGAAACCCTCTTGACGTTCAGCAGGAGATGCGGCTCGGACTTGCAAACATTTACAACTGAGCTGTTTGTTTTCTAGGTGAAAACTGCTCACCTCTCTTCTAAGCTGGGTTTCTGAATTCTTCATCTGGATGGCAAAGGCTCAAGAGAAGTTGTGCAAGCTTTTTTTCATAGAGCATGACTTCCAGAAGAAAAACTCCTTTCTGCTGAAACCACAGATCACCTGGCAAAGCTGCGTGTTCTTGTGAACTCGGCAAACACTTGTTTGTCTGTGTGTGGAAGATGAACAGTAAACAGAATGAGACCCCATTTGATCTGTACACCTGCTCATGTGTGTTTCATGGCAGATGAGAGATTGAGAGTGCATTTGGGCTTACAGAAAAAATGAGCAAAAATGTATTCTGAACTTAGCATAAATATAGTAACTCCCTGTACTCCAACACTCACACTCTTCTGGTATTTGTATGAAGGTAGTTGAATGTACAGTATAACCTTTAGAAAGAGTATTTTCAGCCCTAGCAAATATTACCTTGTTGGGTTCATGTTGGTCTGCTGATCAGTGGCTGCTAGCATGCTTTCTTTTAAATATGCTTTCATGTGTGCACCATGTGTCCTGCTTGTAAGAAAGGTTACACATCTCTGAGATGTCACTGAGCAAAAGTCAGGACCTAAAGTAGCCGTTTTGGATCAACACAGCAAACAAACTAAGTGATCAAATAGCTGCTCAGATATTTTACCATAAAGTACCAAGTGCTGATGTGAAACAGTCGGTTAGAAGTCCTTCTTTGTTTGAAACAACAGTAATCGGGCATAACATTATGACCACCATCCTAATATTGTGTAGGTCTCCCTTGTGCCTCAAACACTTCTGAATCATATGAAAATGGACATGGCCCTTCTGAGGGTGTCCTGTGGTGTCTGGTAACAGAATTTTGTTAGTGGGGGCCTTTGAGGGGAGGGGCCTCTGTGAATCAGGCTTGTTCTGGTGCTTCCCGCACATGCGTGATCAGTTTGGGATCTAATGAATTTGGAGGCCAGGTCAACACCTGTGCCATATGCCAGATCCATTTCTAAATGGAGTGGTAAAAAGAGAGGGGAAAGACGAGGATGGCCTGATAAAGAGCCAATTTCCTTTGTGCCTGCATTCCAGGCTGCTGCTGGTGTTACGGTGTGGGGATTTATTTCATGACACACTGTGGGCCTCTTAATACCAATCAACCCAGGTTTGGGTCCACCTAACTATTGACGCTGACCATGCAGCCTTGCTGCTATAGCCAGTCTTCTAATCGCTACTTACAGCGTCTCCAAGAAAAGTTGAGTGGAACACCTTTTGTCAGTGGCACATCCATGCTGCCAATCTTTAATTCCACCACACAAGTACAGAAATGCTATATGAACGCAATGAAAAACATTAGTTTCTGCTTTCTTTTGACATCAGTTCTGGGTGTACTGGATTCCAAAAGTTGTTGCAGTTTGAGAGGAAACGGGGGAAATCAAATATATCAGCCTCATAGTGGCGTTAAAGTATGTGGTCTAGACTTTACTGCATACAAATGACTTTCATGATGTCCTATGATGTCTGATCCTATTGAAAATTTTCCTCCAAATGTAACGGCGGCAAAGCAAATTAGTGGAATATACGCACGTTCGGATTGTACATATTCACATTTCAGGTTCATTTGGCAAGAGGTTTCAATTTACCCATACCCATTACTAAAAGGAGTGGTAGAAAGAAAAAGATGTGATTGAACCACACAGTGAAAGCTTTCAGGAAAAGAAGAAAGCAGCTCCTCACAGAAAGAAAAAAAAAATGAACTGAATACAAAGGTGTGTGTGACAGAAAGTCTTATGGTCCAGGGCCTGAGGTGGTGATGGTGGAGGGGGATTAGCAAATGACCCTGTCTCCCTCTTGCTGGCAGAAAAATAACTGCTACCTGACTTACACACACTTCCCTGCTTATGGTGTGTGTGTCCTACAGGGCTACCTAGGGGAGTAATGGGATTTCTGCCTTTGTGTCTGCGGAGAAAAAGACCAATTGTGTGGATTTGCCCTTTTCTGCCACCACTGCAGTGCTTGGTGTTTGAAATATAGCTTTATGTGTGGAAACTGTGTGTGTGTGTACGTTTGCTTAAGGACCTGAGAGAATGTATTGCGTTGTACATTTTGTGTGACTTAAATATGTAGATGTGCACATCCACATGTGTGGCTAGAATTTTGTTCCATGACATTTGAAGACCATGGCCAATTGCCTGGGAGGGGGAAAAAAAAAGGCCACTTTAAAAAAAAAAAAAATAATAAAAAGTAAGTTTGCCAAATGGATAAGACCATCTGGTAACTCCCGGGGCCACATGTAAAAGATTTCCAAATGCTTCTGCTCAGAAAATCATCTGTTTGGCTTCAAATCTGTACAAAACACTCTAAATGGGAGCTACGTATGACCTGTAAAATGTCAGATTTTAAGAAGGACCTCTACCTAAGTAGCCTGTCTGGACTCTGGCTACTTTTTTCCCCCAACACACAGTAAATGACTGCAACTATTTGTACTTGATTGCAGCAATTGATTGCATCTGGACAAAAGAAGTAAGCCATCTGGACTCAACTGGGGCCATGTGCTCTGGTCAAGTCCAGATGGACTAATGTAGTATTTGGACAAAAAGCATCTGTCCAGGCAGCATTGATATTATGATGCAGCACCACAAGAAGAAAATGATGCTAACTTGTCATATACAGTTGGTTCCTGAAAGTTTCCACTTATCAGTTCCTGATCCATGACACTAGGGTAAATAATGCCCCTAAAAAGGCTGGAGCTGACAAACTGGATACTTCATAAATGGGACAGAAATGGAATTCCACATCAGCTTTCTCAGCTCTGCATTTGACTTAAATTGTCTCAAGTTTTCTGCAATAAACCGGCCCAGTTGGTTTCTATGTTGCTGTGGCCACAGCCTCCAAAACCTTATGGATGCTCTAACAGTATTTTAAGTCTGTTCAACATCAAAAATCATTTTTGGCTGGAAGACTCCAACTGCATTGCATGAGTGTCCACATTTGAGCATCCAGCTTCTACTCTTCTGCTCAATCTGGTTTGGTTGGTGTCATTCGATAAGACGTTATGAGGAGGCATTTCTACCTCAGATATCAGTTCAATTAGAAGTCAGATGGATGAATCCCAGGCACAGCTGTCAGCTGACAAACTGAAGAGAGGATATCCACACTTGGTGCTGCACAGCAAATCAGATTTATTGACACCTCATCACTTGGGTATATTTCTGTTTACACACACACAAAAAAAAAACAACCCATGTATAGATATCCGAAATCTTGCCCAAAGACCAATGAATTCTGTTGGGTGCCGAGCCTAAGCGCCCCTTTCACCAGCTGTCAGTAGAAGGAGTGCTTTTGCACAGATCTGATCCACTGTTGGACAAAGCTTACAACCATGGCATTTATCCAAAGTAAGTAAAAGTACACCACCTCTAGGGTTATCCATTAAGTTTCTTCCCCCCCCCCCCAAATGTCTCAGGTTTAGGCGAGCTCACAGTACAATTCACACAAATCTACTTCAATCAGGCTTCCTCCCGTTTTCCTTTAAGGATCATTTCCAAGCCAATAGACTTAACGTTTGAGTTGAGTTTGAGTACCTCCGGGTTGAAGCACCGAGCTGATCTGTGCAGACACCTGTAACAGCTTGCGACTGGCGTCGGACCCTGAATTTACACCCCTGGAGTGACACATCGTGTCAAGAGCTTGCTTTAAGGGAAATAAAACTGGAAAAGAAAGTGGGTTGTTAAAGGAGTGGAGGTGGGGGAATGTCTTGACTATTTTGTCAAGAGCTGAACAGGCACCGTCAGAGCTGGCACATGATAGATTTCCTGACTTGAAATGAGAAGGAATCAAATAGTGGGGAAGAAAATAATTTATAGTTTTGGTGACTTGGCTTCTTTAAGCCAGATTAAATACAAAGAACATTGTGTATTTCACAGTAGTTTGAAATACGTTTAAACGTACAGATTAAAACACATTTGTGACTTGACGAGGTTTTTAATTTGAAGGCAGCTGCAAGAGTGAAAACAAAAGTGTGATGTTAACTACACTTTCATGCAGAACTGTGACAAAAATACTAATTTGCTTAACTACTGATGCATTTGCACTGGTCTAAGTGTTGCTCCCAATGGAAACCCAAAATATAAGGGGTGAAGACCTAGGTCTGACACAACCTTCACCAGACAAAAACATAAAAATAAGCACACTTTGTAAGACTAAAGATACTCATGTACTTACATTTGATTCAAGGCTGTTCTTTCCACATCAAAATTCAAACTATTTAATTTCACAAAGAGCAGCTATGGTTATAATTAATGACCACTGACATCACAAAATAGAAACCATTTAGAGTGAAGAATGAGCGTGTATGTCTGTCAGCTATTCATTTCCTGTAAAATCCTGAACCCTTGACACCTGTAGATCAAGACATGTTAAGATATTCTGCATTTTATTATCCATCAAGAATCTGTCGGGAAGCAAATGTCATTTCTTAGCTCGTTTGGTCAGAGACAAAGAGGTTAAATGCATGAAATCAACAAAATAATCTAGACCTTGTGGTTTTACTCGGAGTGACACCCATCTGCAGCTTTCTGACTGACTAGATTTTGGTCCTCTATTAAAGGGTCGACACTGAAGTGTCACTCCGCGAGATCAGCTTGACGCAGAGGACACTGTATTGGCAGTTCATTACCCCATATGTCTCTATGCCTGTCTCACCTTCCCAGGGTGTATGTACTCGTTGCCTCCGACGTTCTTTCCGTGTCAACACCACATTTCTACCGGTAGACTAAGCTGTCACTTATTAGACAGTATGAAGTCAATATGTTATGAGGTGAGGGGCACTCATGTCATATGCAGGACTTAAAAATGGCTTTACTACTTTGAGAGGCAACAGAAAGCTCACACTTCACAATTAGGCTGGAGCCTATCCCTGCTGTCATTGGGCGAGATGTGGGGTATCAAAGGGCTAACACAGAGACAGACAACCATTAAAACTCACACCTATGGCCAATTTAGAATCACCAGTGAACCTAACAAGCATGTCTATAGACAGGGAGGAAGCTGGAGTACCCGGAGAGAACATGCAAACTCAGAGATTGGCCCCAGGATTCAAACCCAGAACCTTCTTGCTATGAGGCATCAGTGCTAACCACCACACCACTGTGCCACGGTTTTAAATGAAGTTATTACTGTAATCACATTTACCACAACCGTAATGTATATGTGTTTGTAGTTAACTTAAAAGTGTATTATGGATTTGTTGAAGTCCTCCTGTGGATTGATTCCACAGGAGGTCTTCAACAAATCCATGATCAGACCTTAAACTTGCCATATAGCACTAGTGGCATGTTTAGTTTTTTTTTTTTTTTTTCCCCTGCAATGAATCATTGTTGGTGAACAAGCACTTGGTTGGTCTTCACCTGATCTGGGGTTTTAATCCAGCCGCTATCAGGCAATTCTGACAAACACATCTTTACGACTCATTAACAGAAACCAAGCTGGAGTAGGCATGGCAGACAAAACGGTGGTCAGCTGAGAAACCGCGCACGTGTAGTTAGGGCCTAACAAGCAAACTTTTGTGATAGCTAGCCCCCTAGCTAAAAAGCAGTATACCTTTTAATCACAAAAAAAGTTGACCAACTGTTGCAATTATTACAGAATGAACAAAAAAAAAAAAAATCACGTTTGTTAGAAATCTGTGAAAACGTTGTTTAGCACAATGATTGGAATACTGAAAAATTAAGTGAAATTATGTGGGTTATTCCCGTTTTACCACGGTCGCGGTCTCAATAACTGTTCCAGACGTTCCCTTTTTGAACACCTCCCATATCCAGTAGTGACCTGTAAAGCTCAGTTATATTATAGCTGTATTTTAACTTTTATATTTATGTTGAATGTTTTTGCTTTAATCATGTAGACTTCAACCAATTCCAAATTGCATAAAGGTTCACATAAATAAGGTAAAGGGACAAGGACTTTATATTTTGTTGTCTATATCCATGCATTTGCGTGCTACGACTGTACAGCATTTAATAGCTGCGTGTCCCTTTCTCCATCTCCGTTGCTTCTTTGCACATGATCTACATGCAATTTCAATGCATATTTTCCCTTCAACGCAAGTCATGTTTTTTTTCTTAATTTACTGATTATGCATGTATTCTTAGATTTATGTAATGTTATGTAAGGAGATTTAAACTAGATAATGATTTTCAATGTCCCCACCCTCTGAGATGCTCACATATAGAGTATCTACTGGGAATCATGTTGCCCCCAGTAAGGAAGTCCAACATCAAGAGGATTTATGGACCTGCATTAGCATCAGTATTGTACATTATGAGATGAAATACTAAAGTGCTTCTACCCCTGTAAGTCTTGAGTTTTCTATCCATTATTACACTGGCCTGATTTTGTCTGGTCTGAGTCACTGTCTGATTAAAGAGGCCACCCAGTTACTGATTAGATCAGCGCCCCTATCCCTCCTACCTTATGTGGCATATTCAATCGCCTCTTTGTTTTCATCCACAGCCCCTGGTAGATTAGGAGAGGGCTTCCAGTCTGTGATTATGGCCACCTCTGAAATTAATCTCCACTAATCATGTTCACTGGAGCCAGTGACCTGCTGCTGCTGCAAAAAGCAAAAGGCTAATGGAGCTGAAGGCTGGGAGAACCGGGGTCTAAAATTGACTTGAGGGAACATGTGATTAAGGGAGCACAGAGGGAATTTTAACAGTTTTGTTTTTTTTTCCTCTACTCATCTAAAACTGAAAACTAGATTTGGTACCATGTTCAATTTTTATAAGGTTTTCTCTGTTCCAAAGATCTCTCAGTGGGAAATCTCTACCAAACGCTACAGCAATAAGTGCAGTGCCAAGAATGAATGAAAGAGACATATAATTGCTTTTCAGAATTTTGAGGTTACAATTGGGGTGGTTATTGAAATTCTATTTTATGAATAAGCAGCTGTATTCCTTTCAAAGTGGAAGGGGATACAGTTAGAGTGTAAATGGCGCCACCAACAGGAGGCGCCTAATACATCTAGGAACAACAAACTGCAGAATGAACAGTAAAAGCAAAAAAGAAGAAAGTCCTCTTTGTCCTTATAGCCAACAATGACGAGAGCCCTCACATTTAAGGAGGCAGAAGGGACAGAACTGTGATGACTTGCTGAGATTGCACTCTGCACTTTGGAGTGATTTATTTAGACATAATCTTTTCTACAGTCTTTGGAAACAGGACTTTTTAAAAAGGACTGCAGGGTGTTGCTTTGAATGCTCATTCACTGAAATCACAACCCTAACCCATACTGGAGACAGTGGGTCTGTTCAGACTTTGAGATCGAATCTGGAGACACATGTTTAATGCCAGGTCTGAACACACATACCTAAAGCTGGCCACTTTCCTAATGCAGTTTTGTGCCCTGTGTGCAAATAAACCCCAACATCATGTGGGGCACTGAACAATATTGCCCCAGAACCGAGAACAGTGCAGTTTGCAATCTCAGTGCATCCTGGGGGTGTTCACACATGTCTTTTACATGACTGGATTTCCCAGGCCAGATCTTAACACCAGCTCACTGGGCCTATTCAGACCTTGCATTAAGTGTTTGTGGGCAGACTGACCAGAATGGTGTAGGAGGCAGACTCTTGAAACCTTATTTCTTTTGTTGCACGTGTAGCATTGTGGCACTGTTTCTTGTACATACATGCCTTTGTACCAACCAACTTATCACATGCACTCAGCTCCACTCTGAGGAGACAAAAGGAAGAGGCGTTTTTGCTTTCAACAGAGAAGGACGTCAATTAGAAGTGAACCAATCTAGGCTGAACCATACCCTTTTAGGAAGGCTGCTGCGGCTTGATAAGTGGAAAATGTATTCAATTATACTTTAATACATTCTCGAATACTTTCCAACTGATTATAAACTTAACATCTTTATTCTGCGCTACATGTTACAAAGAACTTTCTCAATTTACCTTTAAAATTCAATATCTCGACTCAAATCTGTGATATTTCAAATGCATTTGTAGTCAGCAAAACATTGCAGTCAAATCCGGAATAGTATTAGCATAGCATTTGAAAATTACAAATCAATAATGTAGTGGAAACAAGCAAATTCTTAGCACGGTTATATTAGTATGCAATATGGAAAGATTGTTTAAAATGTGGACAAATAGTGCGCTCTCACCCATTTTCTTCGAAATTATCCTTGCCCTGTTAATGACTATTATGCCAACCAACTTACCAATCCTTTGCATTGCGATGGGTGGCTATGGTTAACAGCAGGAACTGTGGTCATGCAGTTATGGCGTTGAGGAACACATCGTAGAGCCAGTGATAGTAAAAGGTTGGTTTTGTTTGTGAAAAAAAAAAAATAAAAAAATGTATTACCCTTAGGACCCAGACCACATTAAACCTGGGACTTTAATGAGTGAAGTTTAACAAAAGTTAGAGCAAAGTTCCAAAGAGAAACCGAAGGATCTATGGGAGCAGGCTGGCGAGAAAGGAAACAACAAAATAAACAATGCAGACCCATAAAGGGCAACAAGTCGCCTCTTAACAGTATTTGCTTTAAAAGCAAAGTCAGGAAACAGGACAAATGCACAGAAAGTGTCACCTTTCTCATGATTTCATTAATCGCTCATATGCAAGTAGGATTCAGTCGAGCAGCTTTTAACAGGCAGTCTTTTTTTTTTTCTCTCAATACCAAAATCAATTCTCTTGTATGAATCACCTGCCAGATGAGACAGCCGTTTGCTGCCAAGTCTGTCATCAAATGGATTTCTCCTTCCCCAACCATACACGACAGCTTTTTAATCAGTTCGGCGCTATTAACCCTGTGTGCTGGCAAAGGTAGCCCTGGGGGCTCCTGCTCTGTGATTGTAGCCGCCTTCAAAGTGTAGCTAATTATGTTAGCGTGGACCGCTAATGCACTGCTCTGAATCTGAATCGCCAGCTTCACTGAATCATAAAAGTTAGACCCAATTACCAGCGAGAGGAAGCCATATATCATGGTGACGGTGGCGCCGAGGCTGCGGGCTCTGGCACAAAATCTCTCACCTGGAGTGCCGGAAAGAGCAAGTGGGGAGAGTGCGAGAGCACAGACTAAAAACACATTTATTTATATACCGTGTCTGTGTTGCTTAGCCTGCAAGCATGCCAATGAAACTAATTGATTATTTATAGCCAACAGTGTCACAGAGAGCTGGAATGGATCGTGAAGAAGAGAGAGGAGGGAGCAGCTCTCTGAGTCATCGCTTTACATCTCATCGATCCAAACTCTACAAAGTCATTTTTAATTAGGAAATACTCACTCTGGTATCAAGTCTCATTTGCCCTGCTGTAAGTGCATCCTCAGAAGGCCTGCAAAAATAACAGATTATGTGTTATTTACCCAAGTCATAATATACAAGATGCAACAATTGTGAAAGGGGACTAATAGGAAATAAAGTTGCCATCAGTTGTGTTGCTAAATTGTAGAAGACACATGTAGACAAATGGCACAATTATACTTTTAATTATCACATCTCACGTCATCTTTATGACAAATAATGGAGAACAAAATAAGATGAATCACAAGCATGTATTTTCCTTTGTCTGTACTCTTACGTAAATGTCATCTCTTTACACATGTCATCATTGTAACTATATTAAAGCTAATGTGGCTAAAAAACAAACACAGCTCTACAGCATATACATGGATCAGCCAAAACATTAAAACCATTGACAGGAGAAGTGAATAACATTGACCATCTTGTGACAATTCAGCGACCTGCTGGGAAACTTTTGGACCCGTCACGTTACTTAGACATGTAGCACCCACCTAGACCAGACCCCCCCCCCCCCCCATAGCAATGGCACTCCTTGATGGCAGCAGCCATCCCCATCAGGATGCAGCCTGACACAGGCACACGCACACAAAAATGGTTTAGGAACAACTCAGAAAAACAGCACAAGGTGTTGACCTAGCCTCCACATTCCCTAGATCCCATGTCCATTCTGATGAGACAGTAATTTTGGAGGCCAAAGGAGACCTACACAATAGTAGGAAGGTAGTCATAATGTTATACCTTATCGGTGTATCCATTTGTGTGTAGGAAATTTCTGTCAATCTGATAATCTGGAAAACTGCAAATAATGTGTAGTAGCCTGCACTGTATGTGACGGACAATGTCAGCCATTATCTACAGCTACTTGTAAAGTAGCATTACATAAAACGTCAGAAACACTCTTCATGTGCAGCATGGTTAACCTTGGCATTAATGCATCCTTGTAAATCTGTGTTTACTCTGGGTGTTGTGGAGTAATTGGCTTCATGGCATTGACAGATATTGACTTCCTGCAAATTTAATTGGGGATACAGAAACAAACTTAACCAAAGAACCCCCATCTGCCCATGCATTAGATAAAACCTAGATATCAAACCACTCTGCTTGCCATTTCTAAAAGGTAAAGTGCTATTAAGTGGCGTACAATTGACAAGAAATCAGGGGAACGTGACAAAATGTGTGTAGAATTGTCTCAAGAGTGCACACAATCATGAGATATCAGCGCATACGGTCTTCCTTGTTGCAAAAGGGTTGCCGTCCCCAGTCTCTAAAGCAAGACAAACAAAAAAAAAAGCCACTAGTCAATTTTAATCTTGACCCAACATTGCTTCTCCATTGTCACAGTGTGGCTGTGATGACAGAAAGTGCAGAGTCAGCAGAGATGGACACATGTCATGTCTATGATTTAAAGCCATGTTGTGGAAATTGGCAGAAAGAACTGCAAAGGTGACTTTGCATTGTGTTGATTATGCAAATCACCATATGGCATGAATATGCATTAGCTCATTAACACCTGTTAATGATTTCCTGCACAGTGAGCAGGCTGTACAACTAGAATTTGGGAATAAAGTTCAAGTCATTTATGTTAATTTTTTTGTTTGCTTGTTACTTACTTCTTTTATCAAAAAAGAAAAAAACGTATGGCCTAAAGGTATTTGACAATCCGAGGCCATGTTCACACAAACAGCTAAATTCATATTCATACCATTATTAAAACCAGAGTATAACTGTGTTTTCCCAACTCAAAAACAGCTTTTTAAGACATAATATAGAGCGTATATATCTTTGGCCTCTAAAGGTTGCTTAGCAGTAGTGCAGCTCATCATCATCTTGTCTGTAACCAAAACAAGTAAAAAGAGGCACCACAAGTTGACTTTTTAATTACATTCAGAAGGCAAATCACAAAAGTTTTTTTGAGGGAATATTTAGAGATCTGCTTACAATAAACGATTCTTTCAACGTGGGAAACAGCTGGGTTTGGCTTGACTGTGTGCATCCCCCGCTTTGCATTTTCACATGGACTGAGCTACAGTATTTTTGGTCTTTTTAATAGTTCTCCTGTAAAAAAACAACAATGCAATTCCCCTTGTTCACAGCTCACACTTGTCAAGGTTTTCATAGTCCATCAAATAAATGTATTTGCCGAGATAAAGTGCGGGTGCTGATCCACGCTTTTGTTTCATTAGTCTCGGTGACCGATCAGGAGCCTTGCACGATTCTGCATGTCGATCATGGTAAGTGCAAGGTATTGATCACAGAGACCAGTGTGGTTTATTGTGACCTCTAACATTTTGCACTTAGAGCCCTCCTTCTTCCTCCATTGAACACCTTTGTAGTCTGGCTCTGAATGAAATAGAGGAGAGGAAATAAAGGCATTACAGGGCTCACTATAAGTCATACACCCTCTTTACTCCAGTGGTGCCCTTTCTTCATGCGCCTCACCTCTTTTCATATTCAATTTAATGTTCTGTCTGATATTTGAAGGTTTATTTTTCCCCCTAATTGTAATATTATTACTCACATTGGTTCGGTGCCAAGTGGCTGTGCAGGAAGTTCAGACATTATAACACATGACTGAATACCGTGTTGCCACCCGACACTGGAATTAATATTGCACGGTGTTTTATGAGAGTAATTTGTGACCCAATCGCCACCTCGTGACACTTTCCATACACTGGCTCTAAATGTAAAATAATATGGCCCCTTGCCAAATTCACCCAAATGTGCCCTGCTCCTCTACGTTGGGGTAATATAATACAGTCTTTACCTCACATCTTGTCCCATAACCAATTTTCTAACAGCCTGCTCTATTTCTTCGGTAACTCTTTTGCAGATGATGGTTTGAGTCCCTCTAAATTTACCGGAGCCGTCTCGACTCTCAGCCACTTCACTTGGCTGTCTTGAAAAACTGTTTTATAGATGAAATGTCCTTTAAATCGATCTATGAGACCTAATAAACTTTAATTGCCATTTTGTCGCAGCCCATTTTATGCCTATGCTTCTGCTCGCCACTATATCCAAAGGTAAGAGACTACAATACATCTCATGTCATACTTCCTAGTCAGCGTGGGTTTGGCCATCGAGCGTGTTTCCAGCTTCAAGTTCAAAAAAGCTCACCAGCACCTCTTCCTCATGAGACTGAAGAACAACCAGATGTCTTCAGCCATCCTGATGAACTTTTACCAATGCCTGATTGAGAGCATCCTAATCGACTGCGTCACAGTCTGGTATGGGCAGCGGTGGTAAAAACTGCCCAGCCCAACACAGCGGAGAGGTGGTTAGCATTGATGCCTCACAGCGAGAAGGTCCCTCGTTCGAATCCATGGGCCGACAGGGCCTTTCTGTGCGGAGTTTGCATGTTCTCCCTGTGTCCGCGTGGGTTCTCTCCTGGTACTCCGGCTTCCTCCCACCGTCCGAAGACATGCTTGTTAGGTTAATTGGTGATTCTAAATCGGCCGTAGGTGTGAGTGTGAATCATTGTCCGTCTCTCTGTGATAGACTGGCAACCTGTCCAGGGTGTACCCCACCTCTCGCCTGATGACAGCTGGGATAGGCTCCAGCAGACCCCGCGACCCTTAACAGGAACAAGTGGTTACAGAAGATGAATGAATTTATTCTTGTGTATATAATATACAATTTTTATTGCATCATGTATGGTATGCTGAATGCCTGTACATCCACATTGCTGCTGCAACAGATACTTTATTAATCCCAAACTGGGGAATTTCACTAACCCCCCTGACCATTTTGACCCAACATTACTCTACCTCTCAACTTTTTGATTGACTTCTACCGTTCTGTGTGTGTTTTTCACTTTGCACATAAGCCGTCACTGAAGGTTTGCAATCTCACGATGCCCTATGCCTCACATTCACCTTGAGGGGCCGCGAAACCGCTCGCTGCGAGAGAAAATTAGTTTACCTTCAATTAGCATATTACTCCAATTAGCGCGTTACCCTTCACCCCATTATCGTTTAAGTTTAATGAACAAAGGCTAATTAGAAATTAATCTGTTCTTCTCTTTTTTCCATGTATAATCAAACGACCTTTGAAAACTAATACGGGGTAAGATGTATTTTTCGTTGGGGAAAATGAATCATTAATTGTTTCAAAGTAAGAGCGTTATCACCCAGGCGAGGGGAAAAACCCAACAACAAAGTGATATTTCATATTAAAAAGCACCAATTATCAGGTTCAGAGGAACAACAATGCGCTGAGTGGCAGTTTTGATTGGAATTTAATTATATTTTGAAACAGATCATACACTTTGAGGGTCTTGGGATTAACTATGTATTCTGTGTATATTTAGCTGGCTTTAAAGCACTGTAAGACGTATGAGATTAAATCAGTGACTCTCCTTGAAGTATACATGAGGATAGCGGAGCGGAGGGAGGTAGAAGAATTAGTCGGTCGGACCGTGCAATTAAACACCAATTAGAAAATGGCACAATGAATAAAAAGATGCCGACATATTTTGGAGGGATAATTATAGGCAGTGATGTATCCAAGAAGGGGTTGGTGGAGATATGGAAGGCTGCTGCAGGAATGATTTATGCGTCTCACATGAGACCAAGCCAAAAAGGAATGTCACCAAATCCATATTAGCACAAGTTACCAGGTTGAAATTGTGTTATGTTTTGATTTCTACCCGACTCACTTTCATCGTACCCTCCACCAAAAGAGGGATTTTGTGTGGAAATAAGCAGCACTTGATTTGTATATGTTTCCAAGGAGAGGTCTTTTTTCAATTGAACCGCCACTGAAACATGAACCACCATTGCTGATCACTCCAGTCATGAAAAATAATAAATACTTTTGAATAGTGTTTTTTTTTTTTTTTTTACCATTTACACTGAGCATCTTGCAGAGCTGTAAAAATATTGCTGCACTGCACAACCCTCGTGTTCTGCAGTGGCAAAGGACATTCTATTCCACTCAAGTAGCGGAAGCATTGCCAAAAATTAAAAAAAAAGAAAGTTAAAAAGACAAACCTCACATAAAAGCAAGTCTATAAAAATGAGTTTTAAGAAGTGATTTAAAAGAATTCACCGATTGTGCAAGCCTTATGTCCTCAGGCAGGGCGTTCCAAAGTCGAGGGGCCGTAATGGAAAATGCCCAGTCACCTTTAGTTTTGAGCCTCGACCTTGGAACAGCCAGAAGGGAACCACCTGAGGACCTAAGGCTGCGGGCTGGCTCGTAAGGTGTCAGTATCTCCGATATGCAACTTGGAGCCAGCCCCTGATGTGCCTTAAAAGTGATCAGTAAAATCAATTCTAAAACGAACAGGGAGCCAGTGAAGAGAAGCTAAAATCGGTGTAATGTGCCGTCGTCTGTTAAAACCAGTAAGAAGCCGAGCTGCTGCATTTTGCACGAGGTGGAGGCGAGAGGGTGATTTCAGATTAATGCCAGAGAGAAGTGAGTTACAATAGTCTAGTCTGGAGAATATTAGTGCATGTATAACTTTTTCTAAATCGGAGCGGGAAATAATTTTTTTGATTCTAAAGATGGTTTTGAATTGAAGGAAACAAGACTGAACTACTTTATTGATATGTTTTTCGAAGCTGAGGTTTGAATCAAAAATGACTCCTAAATTACGGGCAGTGGGTGTTACGCAGTTGGCATAGGGACCAAGAGAGGTCAGAATGGAGCTGGTGTGGATAGGGGGATTAAGCAGTACGATTTTAGATTTTGAGTTGTTGAGTTTCAGGAGATATTGTGAAGTATGTCCATTACAGACTGTCCGTCTTTCGCTTTTATTCACCATTACACACCAATGTGTAGAAGAATTAATTCTGTCAAAATACACAGCGTTGCTGCGACTAATTCACTCAAGACAAAGACCGTGTTAGCAGCTCTAATCCAATGTTTTGAGTGTCAACAAGGTCAGGGACTTAGTCAAGGATACAGGGCAGGTTTAGAGAATTATTTTTGACGCATACTCTTCCTCTGTTGATATCCCACATTGGGGCATACATCCGATTTTTTTGAAGGACCCGGTTATGCTCGATAAATGCTTGTAACCTGCGGGCATGTGTTCTCATTCTGTTTGGACTCGTTGGAAGAAAGCATTTTTACTTGTTTACTGTTATTTGAACAATGCAAGAAGTGGCAGCTATCGATGTGTCCGTCTACAAGTTCACCACCTCCGCTGTTCAGTTCCGTCTTGGCTCGTCTGTTGAGGTTATTGAGCTCCTGCCAAAACGCCCATCTTCTCCCTTTATCCCGCGTGTCTCCCTTTCCGTCCATCTCCGAGATTAGTCGATGCCGCGTCCTCCATCACTCCCATCCGAAAATCAGTTTAGTGCCCTCTCTCTAACCTCCCGCCCTTCTTGATCTCTGTTGTTCAGTCTCAGACCGTCATCATTTCAGCCTCTCGAGCTTCCCCCCTTCGTCTCCCTCTCCCAAAAAGTTTGACTTGCCGTCATCGTTGCCAGATGGACAGGGCCCCGTCACAGATTAGATTTACTAGCGCACCGAGGATAGGAACATGCCTCTACATCAATCTTCCTCAACATCCATCGCTCCATCCATTCACGCATCTCCCCTGCAATTTACACACAAACAGGAGCACTGCAATTCAAATCCAGGGCCGTCTATCTAATCTAATCTGGATATCCTTCAAGCTCTCCGTCCATTAATCCAACCGCTGTGTGCATTTTGTCATCTTTTCATTTTGTATTAAAACGTTTATGCTGTTGCCTCCAATCTCCACCTATTCGTCCAACCCTCTCCTAGGGCTTTATCAAACCACAGTCACGCTCTGAGCTAAACACACCTGCTGTATATGGTTGAAATGACAAACACTTCAACTAGTTTTGCACTACTTTTTTTTGGGCATTTTGAAGTTCATGCTCAAGTCTGTTGATGTATTTGATTTACATATATCCGAGAATGACTGATGCAAAATGATCCAATAGTTAGGTACGATTTTGTTCTTGTCTAGGGCCGACTCAAATCTGTAGACCACTGCCCCCATCAGCACTTCATTAAATAGCTACTGACTGAACTGCTGCATCTACCAATTGCCATTTAGTTTTATCCAAGACGTGTAAAACAATCTCCAGTTAAGGAAAAAAATACTATAGCAGTAGTAAATATTATGTGCCTTTGCGCGTGCATGTGATATTTATGATGCGCGTGCGCGTGAGTGCGTGTGGGTGTTACGCGCAAAAGTTTTGACCCCCTTCTGACCGCGGTAGCGGTAGTGTGAACTACTAGTTTGAAGGGAAATTAAAGAAAAATAAACGTAATTAAATAAGAGTAAAGAAAATAAAAGTAATTAAAGAATAAAAATAAAAGAATTAAATTAAAGAAAGTAATTTGTGCGCTCCTCCTTTCTCCCGTGCGCACTGGTGTGAATGCGCAATAGTTTTGAGGGAAAGAAAAGTAAAGAATTAAAATCGTAATTAAAGAATTAAATTAAAATAAAAGAAATAAATAAATAAAATGTGTTTTCCATGCATAGCCTCTGCCATCCAATCACTATGTCCTCCCGAGGCACCTCCTAAAGGGCGTACTTTAGATATAAAGGGCATGTGTGTCCACTTATTAGACTATATCGCATTGTAAGCCACTCCGTTTCGGTCGCTCTAATCCATCAGCCACTCGTTCGCTAGGCTCTCCATTGGAGCTGTCAAAACTGCATCCCTGACACATCTGTCCGTATTGGTGGATCAGGGGTGAGAATAATTAAATGTACTAGCTAAGACATGTTGAAAGACATGTGCAAAAATCACATTTTACACTATAAGGACTGTATTTCTCAAACAAAACTCAACTACTACTCTGGCATAATCCATTCAAATGAAGGCAATTCCAAGTCACTGTTTTCTCTTCTCAACAATATCCTCAGACCCCCGGCTTCTCTCCCTCCCCACCTGTACTCAACTGCCTTCTGTAACTCCCTGATGTCCTTTTTCAACCAGAAAATTCATCAGATCCACCTGCACCTTGGCCCAAGCTCCTACCTCAACACCTCCCCAGAACCCTGTCTGACGTCTCACTCATTCTCCTTCTTTCAGCTTCCCTCTGACTCAGGTGGAGGGCTTGGACTTTAGGATGATGTCAGATATCTGTCAGTTAGATCCCCTCCCCACAGTTCTGGTGAAAGCCTGTCTCCCTTCTCTCCTCCCCCTCATCTCTGCCATCATCCGTTCCTCACTCTCCACTGGAACTGTTCCTACACTCTTCAAAACTGCTGCCATCACTCCAATATTGAAAAAACCTGGTGCTGATCCTAATAATTACAATAATCTTCGTCCCATCTCCAATCTACCTTTCCTCTCCAAAATCCTCGAGAAAACTGTTGCTTCCCAAATTCATTCTCACCTAACCCTTAACAACCTGTACGAACAATTCCAATCTGGTTTCCGCCCCCTCCATAGCACTGAATCTGCACTAATCAAAATCACAAACGACCTCCTCCTGGCAGCCGACTCTGGTTTACTCACTATTCTCATCCTCCTCGATCTGAGTGCGGCCTTCGACACCATCTCTCACACTATCCTCATTAACAGATTAGTCTCCCTCGGTATTTCACACACACCCCTTGACTGGTTTAAATCCTACCTCTCAGGCCGCACTCAGTTCATCCAAATCCAATCCTTCAGTTCCCACCCGTCCCCCGTCACCACTGGTGTGCCCCAGGGCTCTGTCCTGGGGCCCCTTCTCTTCATCATCTACCTCCTTCCTCTTGGCAATATCTTCCGTGAATATAACATTCATTTCCATTGCTACGCGGATGACACCCAGCTCTACCTCTCCAGCAAACCAAATTCCACTCTCCCACCTTCCTCCCTCACTGACTGCTTCACCGAGCTCAAATCTTGGTTCTCCTCTAACTTCCTAAAACTCAACAGTGATAAAACCGAATTCCTTCTGATTGGCATCAAATCAACCCTCTCTAAAACTGACAGTTTTTCCCTCACCATCGACCACTCCTCTGTCTCCCCCTCTCCCCAGGTTAAGAGTCTGGGTGTCATCCTCGACAGCACATTATCTTTCCAATCCCATATCAATAACATCACCCGGTCTGCATATTTCCACCTACGCAATATTAATCGCCTTCGCCCCTCTCTTTCTCCTCACTCCACTGCCATTCTGGTACACAGCCTTGTCACCTCCCGCATCGACTACTGCAACTCCCTTCTCTTTGGACTACCTCACAAATACCTCCATAAACTCCAACTGGTTCAGAACTCTGCAGCTCGGATCATCACCAGAACCCCCTCCACCCACCACATCACCCCTGTTCTGCAGCAACTCCACTGGCTCCCGGTCAAACTCCGCATTGACTTCAAAATCCTCCTGTTTACATTCAAGGCCATCCACAATCTTTCCCCTCCTTATCTGTCCGAACTCCTCAACATCGCCACCCCTTCCCGTTCCCTCAGATCTGCATCGTCTGTCCACCTCTCTGTCCCTCCCGCCCGCCTCGTCACCATGGGGAGCAGGGCTTTCAGCCGCTCTGCCCCTCAACTCTGGAACTCACTCCCACCGGACCTCAGGAACTTGGACTCTCTCACACTCTTCAAATCAAGACTAAAAACTCACCTATTCCGAACTGCCTACCCAACTTAACCATCTTCATTGTCTCTTCTTATCTGTTTCTTATTTCTTCTTAGTGTTTTTATTATTATTTATATGTTGTACGGTGTCCTCGAGTGCCCAGAGAGGCGCCTCCAAATAAAATGTATTATTATTTATTATTAAGGACACAAACATGGTCTGCTGGTGCTATAGTATATATATTGTGTGTAGGACGAGAGTTTTGATGCGTTTCGGGTTTTGTTTGTAACATGTTATTGGACACTGAGTTGTATCTGACCAAAAGGGACATTATACGTCTGGCTTTTTCTCACGGGAAATAGGGGGATACCGAGTCCCTTTACTCTGACCAAAAGGGCATTAGCATACATTGGGGTTTTCTCACGGGAAATAGTAGTAGGGTGATATAGATTCCCATACTGAATCTGACCAAATCTGGCCAAAAAAGGGCATTTACATCGCTCTTTCTCACGGGTAGGTGAGGATCGGACAGGGGCTGAGCGCTCTTAACAAGTTAGATGTCGATGCGCTATCCCATGTGTCTGATTGGGAATGAGGTATAGAGTCAGATTACAGATGAAAGTGCATGTCTTTTATTTATATTTATTTTATTCTTCATCGAGGTATGAAAAAAAATATATCATTATGGGGGCATGATTTATATTCCAAGAGTTGCGTTGTAAGAGAGAGTGTTTGTTAGCTACTGGGTTTTTGAAATATATGTTTTGATGCGGTGTTATGCAGCGATCATTAGCATAAAGATTTCTTTCTGTCATCACGGACAGATTTTGAGGACCTGACCGATGTTCGGCGGTATAATGGTTGGTCGTAGCGTCTGGCCAGGGATGAACTATAGTAGTACACCCAGAAAAAGAGTTTGTTTTTTACCTCCGAAAGTAAATGTTTTCTTTCCTCTGCGAAGAATGAAATAAAAAAAAGTTCTGAAGTTCTTGTGTTCATTATGGGTGACATAGTCTCTATTCCAAGAGTTGTGTTTTGTAAGAGAGAGTGTTTTGCCACTCACAGGGATTTTTGATGCGTCTCTGATTATTACAAATTTTTAATAGGCTACTGCGGTGGGAATCAGAGGGGTTTTCTGGCACAGCCGGCCAAAAGGGTAATAGCTATCATATAAAGGTCTTTCTCTTTTCATCACGGACATCAAGGTTGTAAAATGCATATTTGTTTCCTTGCCAAGAGTATTTTAGGCCGGGCAAGTACGAAGCCGTTTTCACCGCATTTGACACTTACGTCTCGACGGTTCGGACCAGCGTTCCTTCTCTCGACTCTTGCTTCTTTGCACAGCAAATTATTATTATTCTGCTCGACATGGCATTTTCAAGAGGTAAGCAGTCTACACTTTGACAGCCTTATACAATTTAAGTTTTGATTTGTTCGTTTGAAAAAAACTTTTGTTTTTTTAAAAAAAAGTTTGATTTAACAGGAAACCTTGTGACTGTCTTCGCCGATGTGGAGAATATCCCGCCAACTACCGAAGGTTAGTTTTTATTTTTTTATTTATTTTTTTTTAAACACGCTTTTTGAGTATCCATATTTTTAATATAATGTAGTTCTTGATTTTTAAATCTACTTATTGTATTTCCCCCACGCACAGCGGATTCCACCAGGAGCTCAAACAGAAGCGTGCAAAGCAGAGGCATTCTACAGCCGATCAACGGTACGTAATTACTGTTAACTGTGAAAAAGTGTTAGTTATGCTAATATATTGCCTCGTGTTTAACACAATATGTGTCTATTTCAGGACAAAGAGTCAAGCGTTTGGGGAGCTCAAACAGAGGGGTTCCATCTAAAAGACGCGCGGTTGGGGAGAAACAATTCCCTGAAAACAAGTTCCCGACGTCATTGTATGTACACGGACTAAGCAAATAGTTTTAACTGTGCAAAATAAGTGATGTAACTGTTTTTCCTAATATTGTATCTGCAGGGATGCACGGAAAAAGGACGAGGAATTGGACAAGCTGACCGACTCCCTCTTGGATTTAGATGAGGTGTATAACTCCGAAAAAAGGTAAGTTTCAACAGGAAAAAAAAGTATAACTATGTTTTTTAAATATATAGATGTGTACATTAATTCTTATTATATTTTGATACACAGAGCTGAGGTCCTGTTGATGCACTCCACTCCTGTGAATGAAGTAGAGACAAGGGACCAACGTCAGAACGGCAGGACATCGCCATCAGAAGAGGAGGAGGAACCACTTTCTTTTAACATCGGGCTATGTCATGGTATGTCCTTAAGCGATACCCCTTTTAAGATTCCGCAGAGTGATGGTTTACAGAACACTGGGCTTCCGTCAGCGTTGAGTGACTCGGTGTATAGAACCCCGGTGGAATTTAGGTGCGATTACTCACCCCCGCGTAGTAGTCAGGATACATGTGATGAGGTCAACGCGTTAGAGCAGCTTATTGATTATCTTAATCAGGACTCTTCACTGTGTGCCAGAATTTTCACAAAGACGAAAAAACTGGCTCGTGTCAAAGAGACCACAGGAGCGCCGCCCCCTCAGAGTCAGCAGCAATCACAGATCCAGCCACAATTTCAGCAGCAGCCGACGGAGTTTAATCAACCCCCGGCGTCAAACATCACACACAACCCTCCAACAAATTTCCAGCAACCATACACGTATCAGCCGGCGGAGTTTAATCAACCCCCGGTGTCTAATATCTCACACAACCCTCCAACAAATTTCCAGCAACCATACACGTATCAGCCGGCGGCGTTTAACCAGCCCCAGGCGTCAAATATCACATTCAACCCTCCATCAAATTTCCAGTACCCATACCTGCCGGTATCTCACGCCCCCACCCATCACACGTACCAAGTCCCAGGCGTTAACCAGCCGCAGGCTTTCAACCCTGCACACGCACCTACAGTTTCCTATATACAGCCTGTGCACAACACACACCAGACAGCTATTGTGAATCAGCCGCAGGTGTTGACACCAGAGGTACAACAACAACACATAGATCCACAGCAGCTCTGTCAGTTATCTGACTTTAATCGATTGGATACCACTGTAGAGCAGCTGCGGGAAGTTGTAAGGGGGGCTGTTGAGTCACAGACTAGCTTTAGAGCACCTTAAACCGGTGGGTAAACTAACGGATAAATTTGAAAAGGTATTCAAGGCAATAACCACATTAGCAAAGCTTTTAAGCAAAAAGACACACACACACACACACACACCATTTAATAAAAGACAATGGCTGCCCCCCACAAAATTCCAAGACGCTGTGACGGGTCTGATCAACCCTTTGGTAATGTGGATTCCACATCCACTGACGATTGGCTGAAAAAATTGGACGAGCTTATAGACCCCGAGCGTATTGAGCAGCTTATTCAACCAAATGAAGTATACAACGACACAATACACCGCCTGAACTGTTTAGCCTTGTTCGACGACGCTCCCCCTAGCATGCTGGAACAGCGGGAAAAATTAGATGAAATATTTGAGCCGTTAATGGACGATAGATTTGACCGCATTGATAGACGGTATGAGGAGACAATGAACCGTCTGAGGTCCTTAGAAGAAGAAGCAGGTTGACCAGACGCATCCTCATCCGCCTCTAATACTGGTGACGTTGTTGTTGTTTCAACTTGTAATGGCGCTGTCTACGAATCCAACAGACAGCTGCAGATTGAGTCGCTGGCTGAGTCGGAGCTCGATAATGGTACTGTCGAAATGTCTGTTGGTGGTGCAGTAGCGATGTCCGATGATGATGATAATCCTGAAGATTCTGCTGATGTCGTTGTTGCGGTTCGTAGACCTGGCACTGTTAACGGAGCTGTCTATGAGTCCGACAGTCAAATGCAGATAGAGTCACTGGATGGTTCTGAGGACTGTGGCGATGTGAATGATAACGATGATGATGATGGTCATGGGTGTGCTGCTGCTACTGTTGCCAAAGCTACTGTTGCTACTGTTGCTGTTGATGACACTGCTGATGTGATGTGTATGCATGGTGACAACAATGACACTGTACAGAGGGGTTCTGGGTTAGAACAGGTTAGGCAAATACCAAAATTTAATGCCGTGGAGATCCGCCAGCGTGTGGATTTTAGGGACATTGCATTGGGCAGTCCTGAGCATGTTCCCGGCGTGGTTAGAGAGAGGGTGGCTGGTGTTATTGATCGGGCGGTGGCTGAGGCTCAGCCTGGTAGCGTTTTGAACGTCGTCTTAAGAGGGCCGTCCCTGGCTCACGACGTCCAGGCAGTCTTAAATACCAGCAATAATTACAACGCTGATCTGTTTATGGAGGAAATTGCTCAGGTGTTGCAGAGCAATGACGACTCTATAGTCGACGACGAATTGGAGATTGTGGCTACGGTTGCCCAGAACATGGGGGGGTGGGGCCCGTCTGAAGCTGGGCAGTGTGCCGTATGATCAAACTTTGGCAAAGGAGGGGCGTTTTCTGTATAACCCCAATAACGGTAATGACAACAATTTGTGTTTCTGCCTATGTCTGGCGCACGCAGCCGATGCATCGGCATCGGAGCATGATAAGTTACAGTATGCAATGCGCCTGCAAAGTTCAGTTGGGTTTGACCACATGCACGCCGTATCATTTTCTGATGTCACCAGATTTGAAAAGCATTTAAACGTTAAAGTTAATATCTTTCACCATGCTGCCGGACGCAAACGTCTGCGTGGGGTGTGTCTTGTGTCTGAAAACACTGCAAACACCATTTGGCTCTATTTGCACAATGAGCACTATTACATGATTGAAAACCCCACAGGGTTTTTCGGGGCTGCATACGTCTGTCAGTACTGTTACAGCTGTGTAGTAGTGTACTGTTGTATGTGTTGTAAGGTTCGTTGTAACGTCTGCTTTACGCAGTGCCACCAACACCCCGGTAAAACAGTGAAATGCAGCGACTGTAAGCGTATCTGCAAATCTGCACATTGTTACCATCAACACAAACTCAGGGAGAGCACACACAGCTTGATACCGTGTGACACATTAAAATACTGCGAGGTGTGTGGAAAAACCTACAAGGTCGGGAAAAGCCCGCACAAGTGCACACTGCCTGTGTGCAAGCATTGCGGTGAGCACAAATTGGACGGAGACCTGGAACATCAGTGCTTCATTCAGCCGCTTAAAAAACCAGAGCTGAATGAGAAATACATATTGTATGATTTTGAGACCAGGTACCACGCTGGTAAGCACGAGGCCAATTTTGTGTGTGCCATGGATATGGCTGGAAACAAATTTTGTTTCAACACTTTAAAGTGTGTGGGTGCATTTGTGAGCCACTACAGGCGCCCAAAGTTTAACGGATACACCTTTATAGCCCACAACGCATCAGGGTTTGATAACTATATACTGCTGGAGTATTTTATCAGGCATGGGACTGTCCCCACTGTGATCATGAGGGGCAGCAGGGTCGTCCTTATGTATGATGCGTCATACAGGCAGAGGTGGATAGACTCCTTCAGTTTTCTGCCCATGCGCTTGGCCAAAACACCGGCCGCTTTAGGCTTTGAAGATTTGGAAAAGGGCTATTTTCCCCACCGGTTTAACACCAGGGACAATGAGTTTTATGTGGGCCCTTACCCAGACCCTTCTTGCTACGGTTATGAGCGCATGAGTGTGTTTTTGATTTTCAGGCAGAGATGCGGCGCTATTGTGTCAATGATGTGGAGGTGTTGCGCAAGGCTTGCTCTGTGTATCGCGAGACGTTTCTGCAGTGCACGCAGCTGGATCCGTTTGCGTTTACCACTCTGGCATCCAGCTGCATGGGAGTGTTCAAGACACTTTTCCTGCCCAAAGACACTCTGGCCCTCACGTACGAAGGAGCGTACACGGCACAGAATAAGACCTATTCAGACGTGTCTATGCAGTGGCTAGAATATGTTGCACACAGAGAAAATGTGGCGATACAACATGCCCTCAAAGGTGGTGAACAGCGTGTGGGTCCGTATTTTGTGGATGGTTTTGCTGCCGCCACAAATACCTGTTATGAATTTGCCGGCTGTTTCTACCACGGATGTGTCAAGTGCCACGTGCAGAGCGACTTAAATCCTGTCAGTCAGGTGCTGTACGGCGAGCTCTACCGGATCTTTAATGAAAAGGTGGCCTCCTTGGAGTCGCGGTACGGCATGCAGGTTGTCGTGATGTGGGAGTGTGAATGGGGCTCGTTGAGAAAAGCGGACAAAGCCGTTCAGGCTTTTCTAGAATCGTACAGGAAGCCCGTCCGCCTGGACCCCAGGTTGGCTCTCTTTGGTGGGCGCACAAATGCTATGAAACTGTACCACAAGGTTGTCTGCGATGAGGGGGAAAAAATCCATTATTTGGACTTTACCAGCCTCTACCCCACGGTGCAGTCTAAGAGAGACTATCCGGTTGGTCACCCGCAGGTTGTGTACAGGGATTTTGACAGCATTGACAACTACTTTGGTTTTGTCAAGTGCTCTGTGCTGCCGCCCAGGGGCCTTTACCATCCTGTCCTGCCCTACAAGTGCCACAGTAAGCTCATGTTCCCGCTGTGCCGTCGCTGTTCAGAAGAGCTGAACCAGAGAACTGACTGTGCACACAGCGACAGCGATAGAGTGCTGTCGGGCACTTGGGTGTCCTTTGAGCTGCAAAAAGCTGTGGAGAAGGGGTACCGGATCGTCTGCATCGACGAAGTGTGGCATTTTCCCAACAAGACTGACACGTTGTTTAAGGAATATGTAAAAACATTTCTGAAATGCAAGGAGGCATCCGGCTACCCCAGTCACGTGAAAACGGCCGCGGACCAGCGGAAGTACATTGACGAGTATTATGAGAAGGAGGGTATAATGCTAGATCCGGCCAAGATCCGTGTCAACAAGGCAGTCAGGAGCTGTAATAAATTACTCCTGAACTCGCTGTGGGGCAGGTTCAGCATGAGGGGCAACATGCCGTCTTGTGAGTTGATTATGGAACCGGACAGATTCACACAGTTGATGTTCAGCGACCATTATGATGTGAGTCAGTTCTGCTTCATATCTGATGACGTCGCTATGGTTCAGTGGCGGCACGCCGACGGCAGGGGGTCCAGGGTGAAGGACGTAAATGTCTTTATTGGAGCAATGACTACGGCCTATGCTCGGCTAATGTTGTACGACCTGCTGGACAAGCTGCAGCAGCGGGTGTTGTACTGCGACACAGATTCTGTCATCTTCACCTCCAGGCCTGGTGAGTGGGTTCCGCCCCTCGGCCCCTACCTGGGGGATCTGACAGATGAGCTGAATGATGGTGGTGGTGAGTCGGATGATTACATCACAGAGTTTGTGTCAGGGGGACCAAAGTGCTATGCTTATCACACACAGCAGGGGAAGACCCAGGTAAAATGCAAGGGGCTGACGCTGAACTCGGCAAATGCCAAGACGGTCCTCCTGGTCCTTGGTAAGATTGGTTCACGTTTTCGTGGCTGACCAAAGCACTGCCGACCACTTGACGGCTGTTGCAGATACCATCAAGCGGGATAAAAAGAAGTTTCATCTGAAGAATGAAACAGTTGTTAAAAAAGTACAGGTGGTGTACAACAAGCGCCGGGTGTTGGCTGAATTTAATATCCATATGGCAGTGTCGAATAATCAGACAAGGCTTTGATGGGCGTCTACAGCATCCGTTTAGCATGGTGGTCAGTGGCCCCTCAAACTGCGGGAAGACTTTTTTTGTCAAGAATGTTATCGAAAATGTATCGAGGCTTATATCACACAATGTGGATAACGTTGTTTACATCTACTCCTGCTGGCAACCTTTGTATAACCAACTCCTTCAGCTAAGAGACATCAACTTTGTGAACAGTCTGCCAGAGTCCCTGTGCGACGACGTGCTTTTGCCTCCCGACAAAAAACAATTTGCTCATTATCGACGATTTGATGAACGACGCTGGCAATAACTTAGCTCAGATTCCTGTGGTGAACAGAAGTTCAAAATATGTCTTTACCTGGTTCAGAATTTGTTCATTCAAGGCAAGTCCAGTCGGACCATCAGCCTGAACACCAACTACCTCGTTTTGTTTAAAAACCCCAGAGACAAGTATCAAATTACACTTTTGGGCAGACAAATGTTTCCGGGTAATGCCAAGTATTTTCTGGAGGCGTTTAATGACGCCACCGCCGCCCCCTACGGGTATCTCCTCATAGATTATAAAGCCAAGACCCCTGACTATTTGAGACTCAGAACCGATTTGCTGTCGGACCAACCGGTTGTGTACATCCCCAAAAAGCTAAAGGCATAAGCATGTCGTCACGCGTGCAAAGAAATCTGGCTCTGTTGGAGATGTTATATAAATCAACGCCACGGATGCGTAAGGTTATTGTTGGTAACGCCGGCGCAGACTTTATCAACTCTTTGTGTGAAATCTCCCTCAATGTGTTGAGCGGTAACATTCCACTGACTGAGCGGCAATACAAGCAACTTAAAAAGACAAAGTCAGTAGTCAGACTGGTTGCTAGCAAGAGAATTAAGATTTTGAGGAAGAGGAAGGCCATCAACCAATCTGGTGGATTCCTGCTGCCGTTATTAGGAGCGGGCCATTCCGTTCATTGCCAGTCTCATTACCCGCAGGTGAAAATGGAGCATACGCAAAAAATGTTTTTGGTCCCCCCAGCAGCAGCTTGACATGTTGAAGCAGCAGCCGAATGCGAGTACAATTAGACAAGCGGCACAGAACGAGTTGGACAAAGCCATGGTCGAGTTGTTACAGCAGCCTGATACGGACATGTATGAGAAAGCCAAAAAATATGCCAACATCCTCCAAAGATACCCGTCACTGGTGAGGCAGGACGAGCGTGAGAAGGGTGTGCTGACGCTATCGCTGCCGGCCTCTGAAAGGGGGTGCTGTGGGCACTGCGAGCCAGCCTCCCGACAGCTCGTTGTTGTTGTTGATGCTGATGATGTTGGTGAAGGTGATCTGATGGTGGTGGAGGAGGTTTTGAAACACATGCCAAAAAGAAGCAGGAGAAACGCGGAGCACCTCTTGTCCGCGTTGACTAGGGCCTCAGACGTGATTTCGTATCATTAACAAAAGGCCGATCAGAGGCTCTCACTTGTATGATCTGGTAAAAAGTGTCACAGCCGTCCACAATGTTTCAGACTCTTCAAGTGTGAGAGTGTTTTTAAAAACAATGACCACCCCGTAGGTCTTGAACATCCCACTCTCTGCAGTCCCCAACACACAAGTACGCAAAACTATGGCTGGATATATAGGGGGTAGTGACGCGGCCACCGGTACAGGGGATGAGTATTCATATTCTGGCAGGAAAGCCCCATTGTTTAAAACCCCACGACGTGGTACTCCTAAGCAGAGGCGGTCTCTTAGGACAGATGTGGCCTCGTGGCTAGACTTTTAGACATACCTGGTGTTTTTTTTTTTTGTTTGTTTTATTATTATTATTTTATCTCCTCGCCATGACTATTGAATGTATTTTTCATGATGTGTGAATGTATTTTTTTATATTTTTATCTTCTCTCTATGACTATTGAATGTATTTTTCTTGATGTGTGAATGTATTTTTTATATTTTTATCTTCTCTCCATGACTATTGAATGTATTTTTTCTTGATTGTGTGAATAAAAAATAAAAAATACGCTTGAAACAGTAAATCATGTTCTCTTTCTTTATTTTTCTTAAATCATCAATATCCGCATTGTACGCATGAATATTCGTAATCACGACACACAGCAACAGGGTGTATTTTGTTTACAAAACTGCAAACCATGGCATCATTACACTGAAGATTACCCCCGTACATTTTAAGCACCCTTGTAAAGGGCACACGTTTTTGTATTTGACACAGAAAAAACACACAGTGTTGACCGCAGGTAGTGGTTAGATGACTCTGGACCTGTCTTGCAGAGAAAGATACATTTGTGCAGTTTTTCCACAGGAAATCAGCAATCTCCCGGGGAAAAGATTCAAACTCTGGTGGGTTGCCAAAACTGTCAAAGAAACACCCGCGTTTGTGCTCGGTGATGTAAACGGCCACCCAGTGTTCCCCAGGTAAGAAAGACGGGTCTGTTCACAATCGCCATAGCCGGATATTTAGCGACGCACTGCTGCGGAAGTTCATCGCATGCCAAGACCCCCAGAAAATTTGTGCCCTTGATGATTTTTCTCTTTAGCACACTAGTCAGTTCTATAGTATTCATAGTGTTAGTTATTGAAATCTCAAACAGAAGACAGGTGCTCCTGGACTACTACTAAAAAAAACAGAGTCAAAAACAGAATAACATATCAGATTAACGGTGCGCTGCAGGGGTGTTCTGAACCGGACTTCCAGTCTGACGTTGCCTGTTTTGATCAGAGACACGTTCCCCGAGCAGCCCTCGTCAGGCTCCAGGTTGAAGCAGAACAACGTGTATCCGCTCCCAAAGTCCTCGCGGGTTATGGCCAGCGATCTGTCTTTCAAATGCCTGCCGGTTGTCTGTATCAGCTGATAATACTCTCTGGTGTACTGGCCTCTCTGAAAGAGCGGCTGAAACGGCTTGCCCGGATAGGACTGCCCCTCCGCGTACAGGCTGATGAATTCGGTGTCGTAGTTTTCAAAGTTAAACGGGTTGCGCGTATAACTCCCCGTGTAGCCCTCGTTATCAACAAACCCCACTATGACAAATTTAGGAATCTGCCCAATGTACAGGTTTTCCTGGTTGCAAACTCTTGTCCCAGCCGGGATGGAGAATGTTTTTAAGGCCACTCTGTCTATAGAGTATTTAGCATTTGTGTGCTGCAGGGCTCTGCTGTGCGCCAGCCTGACCGTGGGGGCGACTGACTTTTTTAACAAACAGACTGGCCGACATAATCTTCACGCGGTATTGGGCGTTTGCCGTAGTCATCAGGGAAAATTCATCTTTGGACCGCATGAATTTCAGGGACATGTCCACTCCGTTGAGCAATAGTTTCTCTTGAAAAAACAAGTCGGCGTGGATCGGAGCAATCAGCTCCACAATTCTGCTGTTTCCCGTGAATCTGCCTCTAGCCACCAGCCCCGCATTGTTTCCCTCTATGGACGCACTGTCCATGTGCCTGCTTGTATCTTTGCAAAACAGACCCGTGCTGAACTGTGTGTGCAGCGTGTCCTTTCCGTAGTTGATCAGACATTCAATTATGCCACGGTAGGGGTATGTGTTGGAGGATTGTGTAATGAGCCTGTCCCCCACCATTATGTCAACCTGCGAGAATAGAGTGCACCCCGGGTAGTTGACGAAGCCCACGTCGGCGTCGTTCGCCAGGTTCGACCCGTCTGCATTGGTGATTCGGACTCTTGCAAACAGATAGCTGTCGTTCAGATCCAGGTAGTCCTCGCCGCTGGCCGAAATGTAAAACTCTAGAGGCCCCGTCTCAGTTATCGCCGAAACCGGGGGTATTTCAACAAATGTGGACTTTTCAATCGATGTCTGTGTGAACGGTATGGCAAACTCGGTTTTTGCACACTCGCTGGAATGGTTGTGTATGAGGGCCATGGTTGCTCAGCCTTAGAATATGTCTTTCAACAAAGAGCGCTTGATGCCCGATCTGCTTCCTTTGACGACCTTCTTCTTTCTGGCTCCTTTGGGCGTTTTAGCGGGCTTTTTACGTTTTTTAGAGAGGTGTGTTTTACGCGCTTGTCTGCACGGCGGCCCTTTTCTGGGTCTCCTCGTATACACGACCACGCCGCTTCCCTCCTGTTTGCCAACCACGGCGGATCTCGCGATATTTGACACCACGTCTCCGGCGATGTTCGCCACAGCCGTTTTCAAATGAGGCTTGGCTATACTGAAACCTCTTTTAAACAGCGGAACTGCCATTCTAAACAGGCTGCGAAATATGCCTCCCAGTCCGTTACCGTACTGCGTGCTGGCTCCGATAAACCCCGGCAACTCTCCCCCGGCCTGGTTCATATAGTAGGCCATATACCTGGCGTCATCGCGTTGGTACGGTGTGCGCAGCATTTTGTGCTTCTTTTTTAAAAATACTGCTTCACGGGTCTGAAGTGTAGTTTCACCACCACTTTTCCGTATATGAAGGGTATGTGTTGGTTTTGGTCGTTTCTCAGGGATATCTCAATGTCGTCCACCACAGATTTTGAGAGAGATGTGTAGTGTGGCTTGTCGAAAAGCAGAGTGGGCATGTGACGTGTCTCGTCAGAGACATTTATACAGCGCAGGAGAGGCACATAGCTGTCACCCACCAGCTGATAATCCACAATGTCGCTGTAAATAAATATATTATATCTTCCTCCGTGAATGTCTGCAGGGTGCGGTGCCGCCGTTTGTTTTTTAAAGACGGTCGTGCTCGGGATCTCAAATGGTACCCCGGGGTCAAATCCAAGTATTTCACCTAGCCGCCCTTTGAACGTTAAAGTTGTTCCTTCCGCCCCGCTTACATAAACACGGTTAGTAATGTTGTTGTACTGCAAGTTTATGCGGGTCGTGACCTGGTGATAGATGCATTTTGAATTGAATTCTTTCAAGACCCTCGGTACAGAATCGTAAAAACCGACAGCCAAGTCCACAGATACCGTCTGCTTTGATTTAGAGTCGTACACGGACACTTTGGCGTCAGACTCGGGAAAACTTGTCCATATCCGTGGGTACTGGAGCTCTATTACCCCCACTTCATAAGGCTCCTCCAAAACTATAGGCCTCACCAGTTTTGTCCTGTACCGCCATATTTTGTTATTGGGGTAAACGTGGGATGATGCATTACTGGGCAGCGTCACATAGAATCCGTTTTTCTTGTTCATCTTTCACTCGCGTCGTTTCTAAAGTGAATTTACAGACCGCGTGTGCGTAGCTTTTATTCCAAGTCCTTCTCTGAAACCCACGAGTTAAACTTGTCAGGCCATCCCAGCCACTTCACCAGGACTAGCTTTTTACGCCCCGATTTTCTTTTTTCCACTTTAAAAATCTTGTTCTTATCGACGATGACTCGCTGCATCTCTGGCTCGTAAAATGTCCCTTTCACCGCCTCGCCCGCCAAATCAACTAGTCTGTACACGGGAGGGTCTCTGGCTACCCGCTCCTTGATGGTGAAAAACTCGTCTGTGTAGCTTTGTTCATAACCCTTTCTAAAGACTCCGCGCCATTTTGATATTCTCACTGTGTCCCCCTCTTTAAATTTAAAAACCGCCGTCTTCCGACCTTTCCCTTTGAATAACGTCTCAAAGACAGTCCTCTCATTTCCCTTGTTTACCTGCGCAGGTGCCATCTTGATCGAGCTGTGAAACGATTTGTTGTAAGCATCCATAAGCTCCTGGACAACACCGATATATCGGCGCGAATTTACAGACGTTAAATACCGCCACATCCGGGTCTTGAAGGTTCTGTTAAAGCATTCTACCACACTCGCTTTGGTCTCGTTAGACGTGGAGAAATGCGTGATTTTTTACTCGGCCAAGAGATTCTGGAAATGCTTATTGCAAAACTCTGTTCCTGCATCCGTTTGAAGTTTCACCGGAACACGGCCCTCGCTCAGAATGTCCTTAAAGGCCTGTGTGACAGAAGCTCCGGACTTGGTCTGAAGACATCTCACCCATGCATATTTAGAAAACACATCGATACACATCAGCAAGTATCTCACATTATCATTGTCGGCAGAGTATTCACTCATATCAACCAAATCGGCCTGGAATTGTTTGTCAATACCGCTAACTAGAACTCTGTTCCGGGGGAAATGTTTAGCGGCTTTGGCATGGAGCGTATACGCATCCTGCTTCAAAAGAAAACTCTTTACATCAGATAAAGAAGGCGCCACCCCGGTAGACTTCTTCACGGCGCTGCGAAGCTTATTTACACCCCCCAGACTGCCGGGGTTAGCCAGATCATAATAAAGCTTATGCAGAGTACCTTCCATGATACGACCATAGATACAAATGATTCAACTGTCTTTGGAATACACTTTTTATTACATTTCACACACGCTATTACTAAAAAAAAAAAAAGTAGATAATACAAACACACACACATACACTCTATTACAAAAACAGTTTGTTATAAAAGTATTTATAAAACACTTGTGTAGATAATACAAAACTGATTTGTTTTGTTTTTTCGCTCTGATCACTCGTTGCTCCAGGCCTGTGACAGCATGCGTAAATGAGCCACTTTGATAAACTCGTCATCCACCAGCTCATCATAGGTTTGGGTGATTTTCTCAAGAATGTCGTCGGCCTCTTTCAGCTCTTGCAAAATTGTCTCTGCAGCTCCTCGGATTCGGGCCTCCTCTCCGAAGATTCCGTTTGCACGGAGGTAGCGGTCCACGGCAGGCAGGAAGCGGTCAGTCCAGACCCTCTTTACGAGGTTGTCGTAATGGCTGCAGAAATAGTATCCGGGGATTTCCAGCATACGCTCGTGCTGCCTCTGACTGGGGTGATTGATCCGACATCCGATGCATTGCTCAGTCCAATATTTGTGCAGCACGTCGTTCAGTAAATGGACGATGGCCATTTTAATGCACTCCACAAACTTTTTAGAGAGGCCCTCCTGGGGATGGACCGATGCCTCATCGTCAGACCAGTTTTCAGGCACTCCGTCAACAGGGATCGGAGAAACGCACGGGGTCGGACCCCCCGCAGATGAGCGAGGCGGTGACGCTTTCACGTCTATGAGGGAAGGTGATGATGGAGGGGATGATGAAGATTCAGGGGATGAATGCATCGTGATGTAGCCGCTATCGTCTGTGAAATATATATAATAACGGTTAAACATTTAATATTATTATTAATATTATTATTTCTTCTAGTTACGCACGCACACACACACTACCCACCAATCAGAAGAGGGTGTACCCCGGCGTCCAAGACACGAGAGGGTCCACTGAACCACACGCCAAATCGTCAAAAACAAGGCGTTTTCTAATACGCCTAAAAGTAAGGTTGATCTGGTCATTTTTGATGACTTGGTCAACCTCGCTAAACACATGCTGCAGAGCTGGCCAGTCGCACCACTGAATCGCAAACAAGTTTGCAAACCACGACATGTGTTCGTCGAAAGTGAGAGGATAAGGATGCATTAGCCAATCATCGAGACCTCTGGCAGCTATTGCACTCTCTATCCGCACAAACAGTGATAAAAATGTACTCGGACGCAGGCCGATCTAGCCGATTTGCCTCAACCCGATACATTTCAGGACCCGTATGACTGATCCACTGCGCCTCATACATCGGAGACGGGAAACCAGAACAGTTCAATTCGGGACAAATCACAGTGCGAAACACCACCCAGTCGTCAATAGACATAGTGTGTGATTCACCCACACCCCAAGGATAAAACGGACTAGTGTACATACATATCCTAACCTTTCCATCACCGTATACTACATTATACACGTACCCATTCACGCCCGTGATAATTCTCTCAAACTCGGGAACAAGCTCGCTCTCTACACGCCTGTTTTTTTTTTTCCACGGGGTCCGTCCATGTCCACACAGGGCGTCACACTAGAGTCAGACATACCTAAGGACGGATCCATACTGGCGAGAACGATACGATCGGAGGCTGCCATGGTCGCTAGATGTCCCTCAAAGGCGGATGCTTTTAAACGGCTCTGTCGGAAAGAGTGAACGTATTCCGCCTCTTATATCTTAAATACACCCACTGGGAGGTGCCATAGGACTCTACGCTCAGTGGCTCGCCAGCAATTAAACAACTCGGGAGGCGGGGATTGGGGAGGAGGAGCATGAAGGGGCGGGTGCGCACATGCGGGGGAAGTACATTTTAATTATTTAATTTTACTTTCATTCTTTAATTTACTTTCTTTAATTACGAATTTTAATTCTTTAATTACGTTTACTTTTATTTAATTTCCCTTCAAACTAGTAGTTCACACGAGCGCTACCCCGAGGGGAAAGGAGGGGGGTGCGGTGGTCAGAGGGGGTCAAACTTTTGCGCGTAACACCAGCGCACACGGATTACTTTCTTTAATTTATTTTTTTTCTTTTTTATTTTAATTCTTTTATTTTAATTCTTTAATTACTTTTATTTTCTTTACTTTTATTTAATTACGTTTATTTTTCTTTAATTTCCCTTCAAACTAGTAGTTCACACTACCGCTACCGCGGTCAGAAGGGGGTTAAAACTTTTGCGCGTAACGCACGCACGCGCATTTTCACGTGCACGCGCATCGGCACATAATATTTACTACTTATAGCTCTCCAAGTGAAGTTCAAATTTTGAATACATGAATTATAAAAACGTCAGCATTTCCTTGGATACCAGCGTTAACCTTAATACTGTATCATTAAATGTACTGGGGAATTGACTAAACTTTATATGAATCTCTGTAGGAGGGGCTTCCTGTGTGAAGTAGTAGCGTATTGGGAATCCATTCAGATGCAGGCTTGCTAGAGGTAGCGAGAGCCGACAGCCATGGGCCCTGTTCAGGATATATTCACTCCCTAAGTTTCCATCTATGCATTTCCATGATAATTATTTCACCTCCATAATGTCCGTCTCTCCTCTGACCCCTTGATGGAAGCAGGCAGCTGTTAGAGACTGAGTGCACTATGCAACATAAGATATTGTGTACCCCCCCCCCCCCCCCAGCCAGCCCAGAACATTTTCCATCTCTCAAACAACGTGTGTACGTTATTTGTCGTGTTCAATTAAATATTTACCAACGCTTACTGGCATGTCACGTTCTATACTTTAAGCCTCATGTATGGCCTAATTGAACAGGACCTCTGTCTGATCTCATATGCCATTCTAATGTGCAAATTTAATCAACGTGTCAATACGGAGCTCGACTTAAATGGAATGTACAGAGAAATCAGTCTGTGTCAAGGCTTGAAAATACACGTTACTGAACCTGCAGTTGGGAGACTCGCCTCTATATTGATTTATACATTCGTTAGACTGCCTACAGATGGTGGAACAGCATACATTTTTAGTTTGAGAGGAAGCGTGTGTGCATGTCTTGGGTGGACATATGAAACCAGCTTATATTTAATTGGATGCATTTCAGCTTGCAGGGTTCTCCCTATCGTCACAGAAATGCATATTAACATTTATAAGTATAAGTAAAAATGTGGTGCACCTACTGCTAGTTGAAATGCAGTCTTATTTGCTCAGCATGGAGCACGTATATTTTAACCCCTATAGTCATCAATGACACATTTTGTAGTGATCATTTTCACTGCTGCCATTTGTGAATTAATGAGTGTAAAACAAAGCATGCACTGTAAATCTAAACATTGGCTTTAATAAAAGGTATTAAGTCTACCTAACTCAGTTTTTATCAACATGTTGTTAACACTCATTTTGAATAAGTTACTTGTACATTGGGGATGAAAAACCTTCCAAACTCAGTACGCTCAAGTTGAATTCATTTAGAAAAACCAAGTCCTGGGAACTTGTGCCTTTTCAAGAGTAAATGTACTTAGTTACATGTAACTATGTGCATTTAGTATTCATCTTATACTTAAACTCCCTACATATTAGAGGTGTTGGCACTTCAAGTATTTTTTCTTGTTAAATTACTTCCTATTTCTACTGCCTTACACTTCAGAGGAAAATGCTCCTCTAATTTTGTTACTTCATTTCTTTTCTTGCTTATATATAACATTATTGCCACAGTTGTATTGTTTACAACAAACAAATATCATATAATATGTAGTTTTATCGTAAATTAAGCAATTCAAAACTGTGGATCTAAACAGAAGTCTGTCAGTAAGCGAGCAGGGCTGGCAGTGCCACAATCTGCCACTGCGCCCTCCCCTCCCCCAAACGTTTCAACGTTTGCACATGCGCACTGACTGCACAGGTCATCAACCACCTGGCCCTTGGCGCGCCGCGCGGTATGTCGTTGGACTTCAACACGCTAGCAACCGCCATCATCTCAATTTTCGGTTTCATCATTCTGCTGCTGCTGGGAACGTTGATTTGGTGAGTCCATGCTTGACTAAAAGGGGAACTATGCAAGTCTGTTCGCTTTTCTGCTGTTTCGCTAACCGTCCTCTCGGCCAATGCATTTGTTTTCGATGAAACCGGCGAGAAAACAATCGATAGAGCGATTGATAACATTATCTATCATATACGATGTTACGACGTGTGTCTCTGTGTAGTCTTATCCGTCATAAACAAGAGATTAGGGGTTACAGGCCGCGTTTGTGTAGCAGTGCTAACGTTACCAAGTCTAGCGCTGGGGGTGGGGGAGGGGGAAGGGAGTTATTTTCTTAAAAGTTAGCTTGGAGATGCAGGACATACTCGCAACCCACGACGACGGCAGAGTTTCCACAAGCGCCGGCTGCTGGCCATATAGCCGACTACACAATTAACTCCAGCCGGCTACTTTAATGACTAGTATTTTTATACCTATAGGCTATAAATATTATTTTTCGATTTTAATAAAAATAAATGTTTTTCTAACGGACTTACAATTATGTCAAACTGAACCGCACGTATTAAAGTTGTGATTCGCTCTGCTTCTACTGATAATAACCACAAATTACTCTGATCATCGCTGACTTTCACAAGTGAGAGAAACTCATCCGCGGCCCCTACATGCGGCGCGTGTGTGTGCGCGCGCGCTCAGCGGAGTCGGCGTGTCGGACTCAGGCCGTCGGAAGCGAGAAGTAGAGCTGACCACAATATGCATATTTTGTATGATTTCCGCCGAGCTGATCGGCAATATGCAATTTCAGATTGACGTAATTTCTTAATTATCCGGTCAATGTATCAGGTATTATCAGGTCATTGTCGTGTTGAAACTTTTTGCAGATGCTCCCTTACATAGAAAACGTTAAAACGTTACAAACGTTTTTGGTTTGCTTTAAATAAACACGCAGAACAAAATAGACACATTCGTTTAAATGTGTTTTTTATGTCTCTGTGGCATTTACGTTTTAAGCCCTGTCACTGTGACGGACAATAACATTTTTTGAATCTTGAATCATTAGATGTCGGATACAAACAAACATGTCGGTGCTATGGATCTTCTTCGGAGTAAATGAGACGGATATAACACAAGCCATCTGCAATCTATGCAACGGGAGCATCTGCAAAAAGTTTTAACGTTTTGTTGTAAAGTCTGGTCATACTGGAGATGGCTGGCAATACTGTGCATGCTTAAATATTAACAGTTGAATTGTTTTATTCTTTTTAACTGTATCTAACACAGGCTCAAACTAATGAGGAGTCCACACATTGCACAATCTCAGCAGTAAAAGGTATTTTCTCATGATTCTTCTTGTGCAGTAATTAATATCTCATTGCATTTTTGTAAATTTTATGATCATAAAAAGGAAAGCAATTGAAATAAATCTAATGGAAGCCATAGTACCTATTTTGTGTCCCAAATAATACAATGATTGCACTTATGGATAAATAATCATCTCACCAAACACACTCACTATCTCTCTGTGCTCGGTCCTGACGCTGACTCTGCTGTTTCCCTCCTTTTCTGAAGGTGGGAGTATTTCAGGAACTGTTTTGAACCCCAGCCTGGCCTTCAGTTCCCCTGCAGTGGACACATCTGGAGTATTGCTTCGTCTACTGGCTCAGCTTGATCCAGGTGAGGATTCTCAAAATTTTCTCTCTCTCTCTCTGTTTATTTCTCAGGCTACAGTTACATGTTCTAATCATTTTCTAATTTTCTTCATTTCAGATTTATCAATCAGGACCCTTCAGAACCAGATAAAACCTTCAAATGCAGTGGACGTGTAAGTGGTGCACATTTTATGCTGAAAAGAGAGGCCAGTTACTTAAGCATTACCGCTTAAAACATGGGTCCCATACACGGATTGCACAACTTCCTTGCCCACATAAGGAATGCATATGCACGTTTAAGTCTTTTAATGCACTTAAGGTGCATTTATCTACCTGGCACAGTCAAAAAGATCCAGGCAAAAGGAGTGAAACAGCATTCCACTGTCAGCTGTGTGACTTTGTTGAGCCTGGCACTGATTCAAACTTTTTCACCCATTTACGTGGGCATTTGAAACTGAAACAAAAGGTTAGTTGTCCATATCAAGGGTGTAACTTTCAGAGCAGCAATTATTCCACATTTAATGCACATAAATCCAAAGAGCATCCAGTACACAGTACAATGTCATTCAAATCTGAAATTCATTCAGGGAATTTACCTGAAGAATGTCCTCCTAATCTGAACATTCAAACAGAGGATGATGTCTCTGTAGCTGATGATTTTGACTTTGAAGTCGTGGAGAACAAAGATGTACAAGAACTGGAGAGTCAGTTGGAACATAATTTGGCTGCGCTATTTCTGAAAATGTCCTCAGTTCTTAACATTTCAGAGACTTCCCTGCAAGAAGTTATAGAACAGATCAATCAAATTAATTTACTGTCACAGCCATTGTTACATACCTCACTTCAAAGAATACTTGATCAGCCTAATGACTCTTTAGTGGGTGAAATAGTGAAAGAAGTTACTAAGAGTAATGCATTCCTGAGATTCACTTCTCCTGGAGGATCGTTGTCAACTGCAAGCAAACGAAAAACATACATTTTAAACAAATTCTCTGTGGTAATGCCAATTGAGTTTGTGCTGAAAAATGACAAGCAGACAGTTGTGTATGTCCCGATACTACAAATGTTGCAGACATTGCTAGCAAATAAAGACATTTTGGATAAGGCCATGTCACCTGAGACAAACCTGACACAGAGATACAAATCTCATAGGGATGGTTCCTGCTTTAAAAGTAACTCTCTCTTGAAAGAGCAAGGATTTAGGATTGTTCTTTTCTTGTACATCGATGATTTTGAGGTGGCAAACCCTTTGGGAACTTCCAGAAACAAACACAAGTTATGTGCAATCTACTGGGTACTTGGTAATCTGCACTCAAAGTATCGTTCCAGTCTCCATTGCATTCAGCTTGCCCTGCTCTGCAAGGCCAGTAACATCAAGGGCTATGGTTATGGGGAAACTCTTCGCCCTCTCATTCAAGACCTGGTTTCTCTTGAGCAACATGGTGTATATGTTGAACAGCTAGGGGCCAGTGTAAAAGGCACTGTATTATTTGTTGCCGCAGATAATTTGGCTGCTCATTCCCTTGGAGGGTTTTTCGAAAGCTTCACCGTTAGCCAGATGTGTCGATTCTGTATGGCAAAACGAGAGGAAATCCAACACAAGGAAGTGAGAACAGGCTCATTCCTACCAAGAACAGAGGAAAATCATGACCAACAGGTCAAGAACGTACAACAGGATCCTTCTTTGGCCCCACAGTTTGGTGTGAAAAGAAGCTGCCCTCTAACTGATAGCTTGGAACACTTTCATGTCGTTGATGGGTACCCACCTGACCTTATGCATGATCTTCTCGAAGGCATTGTTCCAGGTGAATTAGCCTTGTGCTTGAAGGTACTGATATCAAATGGATACTTCTCTCTTGAAACACTTAATCAGGCCATTAAGCAGTTTCCATATACATTTTCAGACAAAACAAACCAACCTCAGCTTGTCAGAAAAACCTTTTCCACCATGGCAACAATTGGAGGAAATGCACATGAGAATTGGGCACTTCTCAGACTTCTGCCACTGATGATTGGTCATCACATCCCTGAGGGGGATGAAACTTGGGAAGTTTTGATGAACCTAAAAGATGTAGTGGAAATCTCAGTGTCTGCAAGCTTCACAGAGGAGTCTCTGTACTTTTTTGACTGCAAGATTGCAGAGCATAGAGATTTATTTCAGAAAGTGTTCCCAAACGAGAAATTGCGCCCAAAGCACCACTACATCGAGCATTATCCTCAACTGATTAAAAAATTTGGTCCATTATCTGACGTATGGACAATGCGCTTCGAAGGGAAACACAAGTTTTTCAAAGATGTTCTCCGTCACACTCGCAATTTCAAAAACATTTCACTTACATTATCTGTCCGACACCAGAAAATGATAGCATTTCATTTAGATACTAACTCATTCTTCAAGCCATCTGTTGAAATCAACAAAGTCCAGTCTGTGATGGTTGCTTCATTTCCTGAAAATGTGCAAAACTTTTTCACAGAACTTCATCACAGAAATGGTCAGCAGAGCCAGACAGTCTTGGCAGCACCCTCTGTCTTCATCGATGGCATCAAGTACAGTGCTGACATGGTCATTTCAGTGGGATCTTGCTCTGGCCTACCAGATTTCAGACAAATATCAAAGATTGTAGTGATCAATAATGACATCGTTTTTGTCTGCAAACTTCTGGCCTCATGGTATGATGAGCATCTAAGAGCATATGAGCTCAGTCACTTGTCCACCTTCTCTGTCACACGGTTGTCTGAACTGAACGATGTTTTCCCTCTATCCCTTTACAAGATTAGAGGCAGACAGCTCATTACCCTGAAACGATACATACTGTGCTGAGTATTGTAAATACTGAAGTCTTGAAATCTAATACAAATGTCCTTCCTTTTCAGGTTGAGAAGTCATCATGGAAATACAGCGACTTTTGATGAGAGTGGTCGTCAATGATGACGATATCAGGAAGCTGGTTCTAAATGAGAGGCCCAATTCTATTGAGGAGTTAAAAGCACGTATGAAGGAGAAACTCTCCCTGCAGTATGATTTTATATTGCAATATGAAGACAAAGACTTTGATAATGCCCTCTGCAATTTGACACACATCACTGATTTGCCTGAAAAAGCGACACTAAAAGTCATTCCCTTGGTGACTCTAGAGTTATCACCTGTGACATTGCCTGTCACGTCATCTGATACTGACTGCAGCTCAACAGATACGGATATACTGCCTCCCACTGAAACTCCATTAAGAAGACAATGGCCGGAATTTTTTGATGTTCCTAATTTTTCGGTGGATGTTGCGTACAGGTTGAGACAAGCTGATCTTGCCTTTATGAAAGATGGAACACGTATGTCGCTGTCACGTGATATGAAGCATGATATATTGGAAAAACTAGCAGAGGCCATGTACAGCTTTAAAGCGTACCCTGATGATGATGATTACACCAGTGTGTCCAAATCTCTCATCAGCAAGCATCCAAGCCTTACTGAGCCTGGTCCTCAGCCAGGATACTATGGCTGGAAAAACAGCCTTAAATTTAAGATGGGGAATTATCGAACAAAGCTCAGAAAGGCTGGATGTGAGGATGTCGTAGTTAATGGGGGCAAAAGAAGTAAAAACAACCCAGAGGGTGAATCGTCAAGCAAAAACATCAAACGGCCAAAGAGGGGTGAAGCAAACTATCTCCCCAATTTACCCAACAGACAGAATGAAGAAGGCCTTGAAAGTGCCAGAATGGTCCTCGTGGAAGAAATGAAGAAAAAACAACACAATGGCTCTCTCATCTCAAACAGGATGGACCAGACATTCTCACTACGCAGGCAAGAGATCGTGAAAAAGGAGCCTGCTGTACAGGACATAGTGGAACGGTGGCCAGCCCTCTTCACAGAGGGACAGGTTAGTTAGTTATTTTTGTCATGAAATGGTCCCTGGGAGTTTAAGATTTCTCTTGACTGCATTTTTGAAAGCAGGTTTGATAAGATAAACAAAATAAAAATAGAATTTAAGAAAGAATAAATGTCACTGTAAATTCACAATGATATAAGTCTTTGTAAATGTTATGCTTTAACATATTGTTTTCAAGTAAAGAACTCTTGCTCTTACAGTGAGGATTTATTGATGTTACTCAATATTATATGAAATAGTATGGTGTGTGATTTTAGCATGCTTACCTGGTATTCTCACTACTTTTTTTTTTTTTTTTTTAGGTTTTTGCAGAGTTTAGCAGAATTGCCAACAAACATCTTGAAAGCAGTTTCTTTGAGTCTCTTGACAAGCACACTCCACGTATCATTGAACTCCTGCAGTCAAAAAAAGGAGCTTCTGGACAGAAAATTCAAGAATTAATGGACAACTTGGTAAGAAATTATTTGTTTCATGTTTTTGAGGAGTCCTTACTCTCATCTACATACACTGATACAGACCAACATTTTCATTCTGTTTGACTTGTACCTTGTAATTTTTTATTCTAATTGATGTTTTCTGTCTCTTTCTTATAAGTCAGCAGATGTAACTGCAAGACGCTCTGTGGTCCTCAAAGGGCTTCCCATGATCTTTGGTGATGACCCAAACAGGTTCTATAAGACATGTTTTGTAAGTACTTGGGCACAAAATACATTATATCCACTTGTAATACAGACATCAAAGATGCACTATATTGCCAAAAGTATTCGCTCACCTGCCTCAAATTCATCCACACCAAACTCTCTCATCCATGTCTTTATGGACCTTGCTTTGTGCACTGGTGCAGTCATGTTGGAGTCATTGGTGTGGATGAACTTGACTGGCCTGCACAGAGTCTTGACCTCAATCTGGTAGAACGCGCTTCTGAAAGAATGGTCAAAAATTCCCATAAACACATTCCTAAACCTTGTGGACAGCCTTCCCAGAAGAGTTGAAGCTGTTATAGCTGCAAAGGGTGGACCAACACATTAAACCCTATGGATTAAGAATGGGATGTCATTTAAGATCATATACCAGTCAAGGCAGGTGAGCGAATACTTTTGGCAATATAGTGTATATGTCCCTCACATTTCTGCCTGTATTAATTGATGTAGGCCTTCCTTTACTGTCTTATCTATCACTTTATTTCGAATTTAGAGTGTGCTATTGTATTGTAACTTTCATTTTTTTCAAAGTGTCTCTCCATCACAGATCTTAGTGTATAGTTTATAATGATCGTAGTGTCTAACCATCCAAATACTTCCTGACTACAAATTGTTTTGCTGATTGTTTGTTTCTTTGCAGGAGACAACGAAAGATGAAGCCATAGACAATGTCACAGTTGGTGTATTGACCATCCTGAGTGAAGATGATCCTGAGCAGCCCGTTTCGACAGCCATCATCCTTGAGGGAGGTATTGTGATGGACAAAATTCGGGATTTGCCACAGGCAGTTTGTCTCATATTTGGCCTCACATATGCCTTGAACCTCGATTACCCAAAGTGCGTTGGAAACACATTCAAATTCATTCAAAGTGTAATGCTTGGTTTGGGAAACAAAGCCCTCCCCCCTAAACTGCTAACAGTTAAAAACATGTTGTTTAACGAATGAGGAGTCAGATGTGAGGTAGCACTCAATAACCTTTGTTCTCATTATTGCACCATGCTTATGACAGAAACGTTAGAAGAGAGCGTTGATGCTTTTACTAAAAAGCATTTCGAACGTTTTAAGAGCTGCCTAGGTACAGTTTTATTGTTGAGTTGATTCTCAAATCTGGTCAGTGCTTTTACACTGGTGGTAGAGATAGTGCCCTCTTGTGAATTCGGGTGTTAAAATGTTGTGTAAAAAGATATGTTATATGTTGGATAATGTGGCCAGCATACATTCTGTGTTAAGATTCAGGGTAAATCTGCATACTGTTAATGTTCTTATGACATTCATTCTGTTGTTCAATTGATACTCAGATCTGTTTAGTGCATTTATAATAGTGCCTTCTTGTGATGCAGATGTTAAATGTGTAAAAAGAAATGTGAAATGTTGGATAATGTGGCCAGCAAATAATCCATCAAAAATTGTGAGCACTAAATCTGCATACTGTTAATTCTGTGCACATTTGAAATAAATTGAATGCAGATAACATTCTTTTTCGCAGTATTCTTTTCTTTCAAATTAAGTGATGATAACAAAGTTATTTTAAGTTCTGTAGACTCAGAATTGACAAGTTAATTTCAGTACAGTAAAGTTACAGTAAATTAGTTATTTTAAGTAAAATACAATCATAACAAGCAAGTTAATTCAAGAGCAGTGAACTCAAAATACCCATGTTTAGTTTAGTATAGTAAACTCATTATAAACAAGTTCTCGCAAGTACTGCACACTTATATTTAATAAGTTACATGTACTTACTTAATCAAGTTAACTTAACTCAGTTAGTTTAAGGCAATAAGTTTGCATATTTTTTTTGAGTAAAGCCAACTAATTATATCTTACAGTGTGGCTGTTCAATTAAATTGGGAGTCATTCCTTATAACATGCACATTTTCTCAGTTACTCATCATGCTGCCATCATTTAAAAAGCTTGTTAACAGAGCTATAGCTCCAACCCACACTACACACACTTAATTGCACAACAGCAAATAACTTAAATATATTAAATCAATATATAGTAGAATTTTAAAACCAGTGGTCTTCAGAAAATCTAAGCACACTCAGCAGTCTGCCAACCAAGTTCCTTGGTATTCACATCTCTCACCAGGTGAGCAAGGCCCAACAAAGGATATTTCCTCCAGAAGCTAAGGTGCGCTCACCTCCCTCAGCGCCTCCTTTCTAGCCGACTACAGGTCAGTTATTGAGAGCATCCTGACCTACTGCTGCACGGAAGAGAACAGGAAGGAAGAACAGAGCCATCATTTGTGTTATTAGCAACTTCTACAGCTGCATTGTTGAGAGCATCTCGACCAGCTGCATCACTGCACTACTGTCATGGACTGCAAGCACCTGCAGAGAAGATCACCAGGACTCCACTAGCCTCTCTGGAGAGCTTCCACTACCATCTTTCTCCTTTCTGCTACTGATGCCTTGCTCCACAGAGGTTTCAGTGTGCACAGCCCTAGGCCTCCACACCCTTGCTGTACATGTTATATCCCTATGCCTAAGGGCTGCCTGTACTTGCTGCACTGCCTCTTTTGGGTTCCACTTCCTCCTCGTCCTCCTTTTCTACCTTTGAAACAGGAACATCATACACTGTCAGCGGCCACATTAGCCGGGGCAGTAAATCAAATTGCAAGCACCATCATTTTAACTTCCCTGGGAGTCCTGACTGGTCTATGCTTGAAATGCCTTGAATCATTTCCTGCCTCAACCCTTCAAACTGCGCCTTGTTGCTGAGACTTCCGTCATACCATCTCCCCAAACTCTTGACTGACTTCTCTAGCACTGTGGGCACCACCTCATCATTTATAACAAACTTCTTATCTACTACCTTTCCTTTAACAATTAATAATCTCCTAGATTTACTAGGCTTCACTTTCACCCTTGCCCACTGCAGGTTGCTGTTTAACTAATCCAGTAATCACCTCAAAACACTGCAAGGACTGTACTAGATTTATTTATTCATATGTAGGGTTCCCCCACCTCCAAGAACCACCGTTGACCATTTCCCCATACAGCTAAGGAGACCGTCCCTAACAGGTTTAGGAACTCTAAGTACTGCATTATGAGAGGGAGGTGAAATACACCAAGGAGCACACCGATTTATGTTGGCTAGGCTCAAAACAAGATTTCATTGTGGTTAAAATTACTAAAGACAAGCTGTTGTTTTTGAGCCTTTACATTCTTCATGGTCTTGTGTACAACTACAAACGTGAAATGGTTTAAAGCATGGACATCCTGTAGGAGCAATGGCTTCTTTCAAACTATGACAAGACATGATTTTAAGTTATGATCGCTTTGCCCTGGTTTATTACTGCACAACAGCATGATCCTTCTGTACTATTGATTTGTGCATGGAGAAAATCTTTTATTGGGACTCACACCTGCACTGACTTGTAAATATTCAGCACAATTCCTCAACTCATTAAAAATGCTTCAGCAATAATAAAAGGTTCCCAGCCCTCTTAAAACCAACACACTTAACTGTACATTCAGCTCCATTTCAGATATTCCACTGAGAAGGTTTGATAAATTGGAACGAGCAGCAACGTGAAAAGTTGACCCTTCGCTTGTGAAACCGTAACGACATGGGATAATTGGATGGACTGCTGTCAGCAAGAAAGATTCTTTGTGATGCATCATTGTAATGGAGCCAGTACCCTGCAGCTGAACCTGCTGAGCGTGTCCTTTGTAAATGCTGCATTCAAACCCGAAGTGACTAAGTGATGTGCTGGCTTCATATGAGCATGTAGCTCCAGGTAGAGAGTTTGATTTGCTTCTCAGCTCATTTTATGTTGTTCCTTTGTTTCTGGAAAGGAACAACCTCAGCCTGTCATTTGCAAATTCAAAGTGTACTAAACACATATTTCCAAAGGAATGTTCTTAATCATCCGCCCTCCATGCATCCATTGGATTTCCTGCCTAGAATGTCTTTTTAAATGATCCACAATTGGATTAGCTGGTGGCATTTTGATCACACTGTAAGTCCTGAAGAAATCATTGACCAGTGAAAAAGATTCAGAAATGCAGAATGAGGTTATTTGCATGCCATTGATTACTGGTACAAGAGAGTCACAATGTCTGCTTGTAAACCTTAGGCATAACTTGCAAAATACTACATCACTTTGTTGCCCTCATTTCCTCAGGCAATGTCTCCTGCAGTCCAGACACCTTGCAGTGAAAGTCAGATTATCCTGGGTTCCGCGCATGCAAGGCTCGACGCCCAGAGGGTACGTGTGAGAGGGAAGTGATTTCTTTAAGGAACTGCTGCTGGCAAGATGAGTCCCTCAAAAATAATAAATAAATAAATAAATTCAGCATGGTGTGTATGGATAATACATCAAGCATTTCTTCAGGCAGTTCAGTTAAATGTTGCTGCACTGCATTAGTGTGTATAGGAGCTGTAACCTGAGTACAACATGTGATGTTAGACCACTGAAAATACAACTGCATCATTAGCGTACAGAGAAGTTTTATTACCCTGTTGCCATAGAAACACCACATGAGCACCAGACTCCACAAGACGGAATATGCTGCCCCCTAGTGGCAAGTGTGAAACCATTCATTCATCTTCTGTAACTGCTTGTTCCTGTTAAGGGTCGCGGGGTCTGCTGGAGCCTATCTCAGCTGTCATCGGGCGAGAGGCGGGGGTACACCCTGGACAGGTCGCCAGTCTATTTCAGGGCTAACACAGACAGACAACCATTCACACTCACACCTATGGCCAATTTAGAATCACCAATTAAATTAACAAGCATGTCTTTGGGCGGTGGGAGGAAGCCGGAGTACCCGGAGAGAACCCACGCAGACACAGGGAGAACATGCAAACTCCACACAGAAAGGCCCAGTCGGCCCTTGGATTCAAACCCAGGACCTTCTCGCTGTGAGGCATCGGTGCTAACCACTTCTCCACTGTGCCGCCCGTGCGAATTCATACAAAATTTAGCCACGTGAGGTCAGAGATGTACTACTCATTACAACCAATCAGTTCACTTGGGAGTTCAATTGAAGTCACATTATTGAAGAATTAGCTTATAAATGATAAAACCACTTGACTTCTCCAATGAAGTAAAGCCTTTTCCTCAAACTATATCTGACAAAATTAGCAACACAAAAATGGGAATGCATTATTTTGGACCATCTGGTTATCCTCAAAAGGATATAACAAAGAGGGAGGGGGGGGAATAGAAATCCCTATAAACTCAGACATATCTGTATATCAGCCCACTGTGGTGATTTTGGCCTCGTTAAATTATAAAGTTTGTCACCAACTTCATGGAAGATCATTTGAAAAAATAAATCCCTTTACTGTGCAGTTGTCAGGCACACCCTGATGCTTCAGAAGCACAACTGCCATTGAGGGGGATTACAACAAAAAAAAAAAAAAAAAAAAGGTACTGCTACCTCTCATGAAAGCAGAATAGTTATATTTACAGCTGTTAAGAGCCATAAAAATTAGGCTAATTATTAACAAATTTTTTTGTTTGTTTTTAAATTGCATTTGCAGTAGCAATCTGAGGACATTCCATGTCTTATTTACTAAGACAGCAGCCTGTTATGGAGGCAGCTCTTGGACCGAGCCCGATGCAGCTTGCCAAGACACATGCCGAGATCTCAGTAGGTGCAGCTTATGGTCCCCCGACAGCTCCCGAGCAGCCGGGAAACCAGGGTGGCTGGGTGACGGTTCGAAGGAAGCATAGTCCCACAAGGCCCGTGGAGCACCACCAAACCCTTCACGTCTCCAACCGGTTTTCTCCACTCAGCGACACACCCGCTGAGAAACCAACTCTGGTGATTGGCGACTCTATTTTGCGGAACGTGAAGATAGAGAAACCAGCGACCATAGTTAGATGCATTCCAGGGGCCAGAGCGGGCGACACTAAATCTTACCTCAAACTGCTGGCTAAGGCTAAGGCTAAATACAGTAAAATTGTTATTCACGTCGGCAGTAACGACACCCGGTTACGTCAGTCGGAGGTCACAAAACTTAATGTGGAATCGGTGTGTAAGTTTGCTAAAACTATGTCGGACTCCGTAGTTTTCTCTGGTCCCCTGCCCAACCTGACCAATGATGACATGTTTAGTCGCACGTCGTCATTCCATCGCTGGTTATCTAGGTGGTGTCCAGCAAACAACGTGGCCTTCATTGACAATTGGCACACTTTCTGGGGAAAGCCTGGTCTGATTAGGCGAGATGGCATCCACCCAACTTTAGCGGGTGCTGCTCTCATCTCTAGGAATATGGCCGATTTTATTAACCCCCCGAAACCATGACAACCCAGAGTTCAGACCAGGAGGCGGAGTTGTAGTCTTACACACTTCTCTGCCGCTTCTCTAGGACTGTCTCACACCCTAAACTCTATAGATGTTCTGTCTGCTCCCAGATTATTTAAACCAAAAAATAACAAAAGAGGAGTTTCTCATAGGAACCTGATACAAATCAGTACAAGTTCATTGGTAGAACAGAAGAATAGGAAAATTAAATGTGGTCTTTTAAATGTCAGATCTCTCTCACCTAAATCTCTTTTAGTGAATGATCTGATAACTGATCATCAGATTGATCTATTTAGTTTGACTGAAACATGGCTACAGGATGATGAATATGTTAGTTTAAATGAGTCTACTCCACCCAGTCATAGTAATTATCATATTCCTAGAAGCACAGGTAGAGGAGGAGGAGTGGCAGCAATCTTCCACTCTGATTTATCTATTAATCCTAGACCTAAGGAGAGCTTTAATTCATTTGAAAGTCTTACTCTTAGTCTTCCCCATCCAGACCAGAAAATACAAAAACCAATTCTTTTTGTTGTGGTGTATCGCCCACCTGCTCCTTATTCTGAGTTTTTAGCTGAATTATCTGAGTTTTTATGTGATTTAGTTCTTAGAACAGATAAAGTCATTATAGTAGGTGACTTTAACATCCATGTTGATGTTGTCAGTGACAGCCTTAGCTCCTCATTTACATCATTATTAGATTCAATTGGCTTTTCTCAGAACGTAAACGGATCAACTCACAGTTTTAATCACACCTTAGATCTTGTCCTAACATATGGCATAGAAACTGAAGGTTTAACAGTATTTACTCATAACCCTCTTTTGTCTGATCATTTCCTCATAACCTTTGAATTTGCAATAATGGATTACACAGGAACTGAAAAGACATTTCATTACAGTAGATGTTTGTCTGACAATGCTGTAACTAGATATAAAGAATTAATTCCTTCTTTATTTACCTCAGTGCCATGTACCAATGTTGTGGACGACAGCAACCACAATTTAACCCCTGCACTAATAGATTATTTTGTCGATGGCACTGCAGCATCGCTTAGTTCAACTTTAAACTTAGTTGCTCCTCTGAAAAAGAAGGTCATAAATAGGAGGAGGCTAGCTCCATGGTATAATTCACAGTTGCGCTGTTTAAAACAGTGGAATGCCAAATTCTTGCTAGCTTTCGGGCTGCCTAATTCTGAAGAAGCTCGCATAGCCTGGAAAGATAGTTTAACAACTTATAAAAAAGCTCTCAGTAGTATTAGAACAGCATATTATTCATCATTAATAGAAGAAAACAAGAACAACCCCAGATTTCTTTTCAGCACTGTAGCCAGGCTGACAAAGAGCCACAGCTCTGTTGAGCCATCTATTCCTTTAGCCCTCAGTAGTAATGACTTCATGAGCTTCTTTACTAATAAAACTGTCGGCATTAGAGAAAATATTCAAGGCATCCTTCCAACAGCTGTTAAAGATGCAAGTACAGCGACATTAGAAACTTTTGTAAGCCCTTATCAATATCTGGAATCCTTCTCCCCAGTAGATCTTCTTGAGCTCTCTTCAACAATTACAGCATCTAAACCATCAACCTGTCTTCTAGATCCAATCCCAACTAAATTGCTCAAAGAAGTTTTTCCATTAATTAACACCTCCATATTGAACCAGATAAATTTATCTTTATTAACAGGATATGTGCCTCAGTCTTTTAAGATTGCTGTAATTAAGCCCTTACTCAAGAAAGCCACTCTAGATCCAGATGTTTTAGCCAACTATAGACCAATCTCCAACCTTCCTTTTATTTCCAAAATTCTAGAAAAAGTTGTTGCTAATCAGTTGTGTGACCACTTAAACAAGAATGGTCTGTTTGAAGAGTTTCAGTCAGGTTTTAGAGTTCATCATAGTACAGAAACAGCTTTGGTTAAAGTTACCAATGATCTCCTCATGGCTTCAGACAGTGGACTTGTCTCTATACTTGTTCTGCTAGATCTTAGTGCTGCATTTGACACTATTGATCATAATATTTTACTACAGAGACTTGAGAGTGAGGTCAAGATTAAAGGAACTGCATTAGACTGGTTTGAATCCTATCTATCTGACAGATTCCAGTTTGTTCATGTCAATGATTCCTCTACTTATACAAAAGTAAGTTATGGAGTTCCTCAGGGTTCTGTGCTAGGACCAATACTCTTCACGTTATACATGTTGCCATTAGGCAAGATTATTAGAAAACATGGCATAAACTTTCATTGCTATGCAGATGACACCCAGCTATATTTATCTATGAAACCAGATGAAACTAATCAGTTGGTTAAACTCCAAGCATGCCTTAAAGACATAAAGGCTTGGATGACCTGTAATTTCCTACTCTTAAACTCAGACAAAACAGAAGTTATTGTATTCGGTCCTAAGCATCTCAGAGATTCATTATCTAATCACATGGTGTCTTTGGATGGCATTACCTTGGCCTCCAGTACTACTGTAAAAAACCTTGGTGTTATATTTGATGAGGATATGTCCTTTAAATGTCACATAAAGCAAGTGACCAGGACTGCCTTCTTTCACCTGCGTAATATCGTCAAAATTAGGAACATCCTGTCTCAGAGTGATGCTGAAAAACTAGTTCATGCATTTGTGTCGTCCAGACTGGATTATTGTAATTCATTACTGTCTGGCTGTCCAAATAGCTCTTTAAAAAGCCTCCAGTTGATTCAAAATGCCGCAGCAAGAGCATTGACAGGAATTAGGAAGAGAGATCATATTACTCCAGTTTTAGCTTCTCTTCACTGGCTCCCTTTAAAGTCTAGAATAGAATTTAAAATCCTCCTCCTTACATACAAGGCCCTTAAAGGCCTAGCTCCATCGTATCTTAAAGACCTTATTGTACCATATCATCCCAGCAGATCACTTCGGTCTGAAAGTGCAGGCCTACTTGTGGTTCCTAGAATTTCAAAAAGTAGAATGGGAGGTAGAGCTTTCAGCTATCAGGCTCCTCTCCTGTGGAACCAGCTCCCAGTTTGGGTTCGGGAGGCAGACACTCTCTCTATTTTTAAGGTCAGGCTTAAGACTTTCCTTTTTGATCAGGCTTATAGTTAGGGCTGGACTAAACCATCCCTTAGTTATGCTGCTATAGGCCTAGGCTGCTGGGGGACAATGCACCAAACACATGTCCTCCTTCTTTCTTCTCTCTCCTCTCTCGCATCCTCCACTTTCTTTTCTCTGGCACAGAGCTCTTGCCCTCTAATTTCCTATATACTACTAGTCATACAATTCTGTGCTATTACTATGTAGAATGTTTACTGCTGTAAGGCCGGGTTTTTGTAAAGCGTCTTGAGACGATTTGTATTGTTATTGACGCTATATAAATAAAATTGAATTGAATTGAACTTTGAACCAGGATGAGTAAAGGCCAGGAGAGTACGTCACGGACTGTTGTACGCTGAGAAATTCCCTTACCCTTTTATAGTTTCCATCACAGAGTTTAACTTCGCAAAATTCACCCACTGACAAAGTCCACCCTAAATGTCAGTTGCGGCTACCTATACAAGAGCATGACTGGGTCAAGATCCAGTTACAGCAATACACTTTAAAACCATGCAGTGTGCGCCACACCTTACTCTGCTGTTTAAATTCTTCCCGTCTATTATATTTGCCCTGCATCTTCCTCCCTCTAATCCGTCTCCTTTACCCCTCCCTTTCTAGCCATTAACCTCTGATCAGTCCCATCTAAAGACCCCGGTTTGATCCTTTCTGATTTCTGCAGCACAGAGCTGCACTAGTGTATGTGTCTAACTCCTACCCGCTGGCCAGTGATCCAAGTGCAGCCAGTAACGAGGAGGAGACACGGCAGAGCTTTTCTCCATTACAGTCTGTCACCGTAACTCTAATCAGACCGAGGATGGAGAGAGGTGGTAAATACAGGAGAGCAAAGCTTTGGGGGTGGTTTCCAAGGTAAGCCTGTGTGCCTCTGTGTGCCACAGAAAGTGCAAGACAGAAGAAAATCTAAACAATAGCACAATAATTGGTTGCTGTTCTTCTTCAAGCCAATTCTCCAATATGTGATTGGCATCTAGTACTTTTTTCTTGAATCAAGGCTTTAGTTTTCTCAAGTTCATCCATTTTACTGAATTTAGAATAAGGGCGTATTCACACCAGGAAGGTCCGTTAGTTCACTTGCTTTGGTCCGGACCAATTTTTTTTTTCTTTTTTTTTTTTTAGTGCGGTTCGCTTTCACACTGTGATTAATTGCAACCGGACCAGAATTTATAAACAAAAACACATGTGCTAAGGTCGTTCAGCCATTGGCTGGTAAACGTATAGGCGGGGTAAAGAAGGAAGCCAAATGTCCCACGTAAATAGGCTACAATGGAGACTTTGCGTACTGTAGGTCTACTTGTTATTATGATAGCAATATGGTTTATAAACTGAGCACTGGAATCCCCTCTCTCTCTCATTTGTTTACTAAAAATCTTATATACTTCTACATTTTTATGTGTTTTCTCCAGCATTTGAGATATCTGGACATCTGCCCAGATATCTAGGAGGCAGCGTGTCTCCTCAGAGCTCGGTTAAGCCACGGCTCATCTCTACCTAACCTACCTGCGTTTGTTTGCTTCACGTGTCTCTCTCTGTTGTGTGTGTCACTGGGCTATCCTACATTTCCCATAACTAGTGCAGTGCCCGTCGGAAGTATGTATTCCTATAGTGGGAGCTGAAGAAGATTTTTCAGTTGTGACCATTGTCGTGACCCATGTCTCCTCCCCACAAAGACACCTGCCCAGTTTCAAATCAGCGTGCCACAGACAGACAGACAGACACAAACTCACCAAATAAGTTAAAAGAAATTCTTGATTTATAGATAGATGATCAAATCACTCATGTTTTGTCTGTAAACTGTAAAATAACGTTGAGTCTCCGTTGCCATGGTTACCATCTAGCGTTTGAGCCAGCGCAATAATTCTGTCATCAGGCAACTGGAAATATTAGAGCGGAGAAAATCTATTTTACCGATATATTTTACATTTCTTATCCAAACAACGTCAAACTTAGCAGTGCACATCTTCGTGCCCGTAGCGAGACACCTGCCCAGTTTCAAATCAATCGGGCCAACGGTTCGCGACATATGCGTGCCACAGACAGACAGACACACAGACGCTTCTTGATAGATGCGCGAAAACTACGGGAGCTCGTCAAATCCAAAAAGGTAGATTTTTGCAACTGAGGTCGGGCTGCTTTCACACCATAAAGGAACCGCACCAGGGTTCGGTAGGAACCGCTCCGAGACCACCTCCTCAGCTGGGTCTCGGTCCGCTTGTTTGGTCCGCACCAGAGTTCGAGTGATTGTATTCACACCAGTCAAAAAGGTCCGAACCAAGCAAGGAAACGAACTTGAGTTCGTTTTAATCGAACTAAACAAGGCAGGTGTGAATACACCCTAAGACTCAAAACGGTCCACTCCAGAATGATCCATTTGCAGTTCTGTTTTGGCTCATTGAGGCCGATCATCTGGGCAGTATGTTTCCCTACCGAACATCTTGATAATCTTTCACTGTGGCCGAACGGATTTTATGCCGTCTGTGCCTGACCCTTGTCCGACGCCATGTTACACTGTAAAAAAAGTTCCTCGTTGCATCAAAATTCAGGTTTCTTATCATGGATTCACTGATGTAATTAGGTTAAATGGGACAAGAAGTGAACAATCAGACACACTGGCTGTGCAAACCGGACAGTTTAGCCACCATTGTATTTGAAACAACCTGAAATCCAACAATCAATTGCACAAGTAATAATTTGGAAAATTTGGGGTTTCAGTATGGGTTCTGTAGAGCATCTTTAGACCAAAAAAAAAAAAAAAAAAAAACACACACATGAAGGAAAAGCAAATGGCATAGAAAGTAGTAGCTACCAGTATGCAGTTTTTAAGAGATGCTGATGTGAGGGTTGAGTTAGGGTTGGAGCTCTGGCCTTTTAAGCCTTTAGGTTATAGCTTCACCCACTAATGTGCAGGAGTATATATGCCACTGTTAAAAAGCCAGGACAGGGGCTGGCACTTCCCCTTTGTCTGAGGCCTCCTGTGAGCAGGTAAGGAGAATCTGAGTTGGGGAGGGTAAAAGGCAGCGGAGAAGTTTTTCTTTTTTGCATTTTCTCCCTTTAATATGCATTTCCCAATTGCTTTCAGTGCCATGTTATAGAGGTAGGCTGTGGTTGAAGGAAAATGGCCACAAAGAGAAAATGACCATTTGGGGGTCTGCTGCTTCAATGTAACTAAAGACGGCTTTTAAGTCAAGATTGGACAACTTGTTCCACAATGTCGTTTTTGTACTCACAAATTGCAAATCCATTAGCAGGTTTCTGCTGCCATTATGACAGCTTAGCATGGCTTTAAAAGCATTTTAGTCCTACACCACCCTCGAAGAATGTTTGCTAATTTGCATGGATGAAAGGGAAAAAAAAAAATAAATACACACACACACACAAATCATGTGAATGGTGATTGCTCTCAATAGGAACATGTGGCCATGTGTGCGTTTGTTGTCTCGATCCTCTGGCGCCGCAGCACTCTGGTAAGTAAGACGGCGAGGACAGTACAAGGCAATCAGAGCAAAAAGATAAATGATTAATAGGTTTTACTCTTGGATGGAGACAGACAGCGTTTACCCTTTCCTGTCTCTTGCGGGGCGACTGAGACGTAGTGAAACACACAGAAAGAAAAAGTAAATACCTCTGGTTCCGTCTCCCCTTGGAGGAAATCAAGGAGGAAACAAGCTACATCAAACAGCTCATGGTTTGAGGAACCTCAGTTTTTCTGTCATTAATTCATGCCTCTTGAATGTGACTCACTCCTCGTCTTGGACTGTTTTACTTTAATTCTGTTCCCTGTAATAAGGCATTTTAAAATTCAGCAAGTAGATGACAGTCGCTGCTGGGAATGCATTTAGTGACTGGAACAACCAATTGTTGTAAAGATGGCAAATGAGTCACCCTCAGGTTTGTGTGTATTTAATTGCCATCAGTGTACTAGTGGTTTACCAGTCTGGAAGCAAATCAGCTTGTAGCAACCAAAGCCAACTGCTCCTTGCATTAGTCATGTAAATACATTTGCTGTACTTAAAAACCATTGTTGATTCTTTGTGGTGTAGGGCAAGTGGTTAAGCATGCGGGAAATGTGAACGGGGACCTCAAGGAAAAAAAAGAGGTTGCAAACAGTGCTTGGACAGGGGAAGAAGCAATTCCCAGAAGAAGAAAACCGGTTTGACACATCAGAGTAGGTACAAAGAACAAAAAAAAAAAATGACTGAGTAAATCTGTTAGCTGTATAAAATGTTTTCCCCACAGAACAGGAGGAGCTGCAAAAATGAACAGATATCTCAGTTATCTGGTGTGTGCAGCGAAAAAAAAAACAAAATGATAATAGTGCTGGGAAGCTGGTGGTGCAATCTACAGCACTGACAGAGGCAGAGACAAAAGAATAGCGTATCCAGAACCTACAGAGGACACATATCATGGTATGTCCTTGAGCATGCCCTGCAAAGTTAGATAAACTTGGGGATGCATTTGTTAAAATACATCTCCCATTTAAAATCAATGGCTACCCTAAACAAAATTCCTTGATACAGTGATGGTTCTGATTGGTCTTTTGATAATGTGGATCCCTTGTCCATTTAGGATTGGATAAAAAGATTTTTTTTCCCCTCCATTTTCTTCAGATGGTAACCATTGTCAACCACTTAAGCTAACAGACGTAAGTTTAAGTGAGAACTGTGTGTCCATATCACAAGGAGCTATGGAAGACAAGTGGTTGAGTAAGATATGTGTAAGAATTCACCATTATACACCATAAGTGTAAAAATTCCAAACAGCTTGACACCAGTCTATACAGTATTTTACAATTCAGTCTGTGCAATATTTCTGATTCTATTTCATTATTTATCTTTTATAGCTACCCTTTTTGCTCTTTTTTATTATGCATTTTCTGTAAGCTGTTGTGACCTGCAATTTCCCCCATTGCGGGACTAATAAAGGTTTTTCTTATTCTTATACACGGTGTCATGTTTTCTGTCATGTCTTCCATTCTTGGGTTCACAGTCATGGTTTAGTTTCTTCTGGTTCTGTTTCCTGTATTTTGTTAAGTTCTGGATTTCCTGTTCGTGTTATTCCATTTCTTTTTTCCTTTAATTAGCTCATTGGTTTCACTTGTGTCTCATCACCCCTCTGTTCCTCGTGTGTATATATAGCCCTGCCTTCCCCTTTGTTCCCTGTCGCGTCATACCGTTTGTTTGCCATGTTTCATGCCATAGTATCATGTCAAGTTCCAGTTTTTTTTTCAAAGTGTGTGGATTTTTGCTTTTTCTTGGATTTCCTGCGACCTCAGCAGCGCTTTTGGTTTGTTAGCTTTGTCTTTTTTGTCTACTCCTGCTCCGAGTCCTGCATTTGGGTCCAAAACTCCCATCCCCGCAACCCGTCTTGACACACGGAAAGCTTTCGTGATTTTTAAAGAAGCTAAAACAATCTGCTAGCAACAGGAGGTGAGATTACATGGATAATTACTGCATATTTAACCCCAACTGATGCAATGAGTAGCTTCTTATTTCTTAAAAAAAGAAGAAAAGATTAGTCTGTTTAAGGGTCAAATCATTGGCATGCATCAAGCTGAGAACACATCTAAGGAGATTGCAGCAACTACAAAAATTGGATTTTCAAGGGATTGGGACTGAAAAGCTGTGTAGCCTTTCCAGTGACATACACCGGCATTTACATTTAATCCATAAAACAGCTTGATGTTTGATTTTTGCACTGCATGTCCATCTCAGTCATGCGTATTTGTCAAACCTGTTCACTTTTGTGGCTTCAATCCATTTAGTTTTTCCGCTAGTGCTTCCTCAAAATTGTGACTGTTTAGGTAGTATAAAAAGCTTAGTCAAAGCCTACTTTTTAGACATACAACTCTGCTTTACCACAGCAGAGTACACTACAGCATGGCAGCAGCTGGAGGTAGGCATCATGGCAGGATGTACAATCTCAATGGTGGTCATTATTAGGGCTTCCAAATGGGTGGTAGGTGGAGAAATGCTGCAGGGATGGCTTTGCCTCCCTCCAATTAGGGCCTACATGGACAACATGTCGACTGCAACGTCAACTGCTCCTTGTACCAGCAGATTACTGGATTAGTTAAACAGCAACCTGCAGTGGGCAAGGGTGAAAGTGAAGCCTAGTAAATCTAGGAGTATTTCCATTGTTAAAGGAAAGGTAGTAGATAAGAAGTTTGTTATAAATGATGAGGTGGTTCCCACAGTGCTAGAGAAGCCAGTGAAGAGTTTGGGAAGATGGTATGATGCAAGTCTCAGTGATAAGGCGCAGTTTGAAGGTTTGAGGCAGGAAATGATTCAAGGCATTTCAAGCATAGAGTGGTCAGGGCTACCAGGGAAGTTAAAATTATGGTGCTTGCAATCTGGTTTGCTAATGTGGCCGCTAACAGTTTGAGGTTGCCCTGTCAAAGGTAGAAAAGTTAGAAAGTATGATTAATTCATCTATCAGAAAATGGCTCAGTGTCCCAGAAAGGCATATTGGAGCTCCCAGTTACCAGCCTAACAGAGGAGTTTAAGTGTGCTAAAGTTAGACTGGAAATGACTCTTACTCAGTCGAAGGATCCAGTGGTTAGGAGTGCAGCGCCCACTGTTAAAACAGGGAGGAAGTGGAACCCAAAAGAGGCAGTACAGCAAGCACAAGCAGCTCTTAGGCATAGGGATATCATAGGCAATGTACAGCAAGGGCGTGGAGACCTAGGGCTGTGCGCAGGGAAACCTCTGTGGAGCAAAGCATCAGCAGTAGAAAGGAGAAAGATGGTAGTGGAAGAGGTACAGAAACAAGAGGAAGCAGTAAGATGCACTACGGCAGTGTCGCAGGCTAAGCCGGGTCAATGGGTGAACTGGGAGAGTGGAGAAAAGGAAGTTGAAGTGGAGAGAGCTTTGGAGCATGGAGGCCAGCATGATTAGATTTATGATAGGGGCTACTTGTGATGTGCTGCCAACTCCCCAAAACCTAAACCAGTGGGTAGGCAAGGATGCTGCCTACCCACTGTGCACTTGTGTATGCATACTTAGCCATATTCTGACAGGTTGTAAGGTTAGTCCTTCCCAAGGACGTTACACCTGGCGTCACAATCAGGTACTGAAATGTTTAGCAGCTGCAATTGAGGAAAAACGGGTGAATGTAAATTCCATGGTCGTTATCAGAGGGAATAGAGGCATTAAGTTTATACGGGAGGGAGAAAAGGCTAGACTAGCAGACATCAGGCATAACACGGGACAGCTAAGAGTAGGAGGAGCTTGGGAGATGAGGGCGGATTTAAATGGACAGCTGGTTATTCCAGCCGAGATGGCTAGCACCCATCTTATTTTTCGACTCCTACTTGATCTTGCGCAGCACACTACATTCTGCTTAACATGGCCTTTTCAAGAGGTAAGCAGTCTACACTTTGACAACCTTATTCAGTTTTAGTATTGATTTGTTTTTTTCTTTTTAAAAAAAAAATGGCCAAAAGTTTTTTTTTTTTTTTTTCTTCAAAGTTTGATTTGACAGGAAACCTTGTGATTGACTTCACTGACATGGAGAATATCCTGCCAACTCACGCTGGTTAGTTTTTTTTAAACAAGCTTTATTATCTATATTTTTAACAATGTTTTTTTTTTTTAAATCTACTTGTTTTCCCCACACGTATCTTCTACCCGGAGCTCAGATAGGAGTGGGCAAAGCAGAGGAATTCTGCAGCCGATCAACGGTAAGTAGTTAGTGTTAACTGTGAAAGTGTTAGTTATGCTAATATATTGCCTTGTTTTAAAAAACAATTTGCATCTATTTTAGGACAAAGGGTCAAGCGTTTGGGAAGCTCAAACAGAGGACTTCCATCAAAGAGGGCGGTTGGGGAGAAGCGATTCCCTGAAAACAAGTTCCAGTCATCAGAGTATGTACAAGGATTAGAATGAGATTCAGCAAATGGTGTTAACTGTGTAAATAAGTGTTGTAATTGTTATTTTCCTAATATTGTATCTGCAGCAATGCCTGGAAAAAAGGACAAGGAATTGGACACACTGACCGATTCCGTCTTGGACCTAGATGAACTTTACAACACTGAAACCGGAAAAAGGTAATTTTCAACAGGAAAAAAGTAGAGTGCAACTATGTTTAAATATATAGATGTGTATATTAGTTATTATTTTTTGATGCACAGAGGTGGGAACCTGTTGATGCAGTCCACTCCTTTGAAAGAAGTAGAGACAAGGGACCAGCGTCATATCCAGAATGTCAGGACTTCAGAAGAGGAGGAGGAGCCACTTTCTTTTAACACCAGTCTGTGTCATGGTGTGTCCTTAAGTAATGCCCCTTTGAAGGTGCCACAGAGTGGCGGTTTACAGAACTTGGTGCTTCCGTCAGCGTTGAGTGACTCAGTGTATAGAACACCGGAGGAATTTAGATGCGATTACTCACCCCCGAGTAATCAGGATACATTTATGGACGGCAAGGCGGTAGAACTCACTGAACTTCTTAATCAGGACGCTTCTGTGTGTGACACAAGCCTGTTTTTTCAGCTTTGTGAGAATTCTGGCAAAGAGGCCACAGTCGTGCCGCAGCCACAGTTTCAACCACACACATACCAGCCGGTAGGGTTTAATCAGCTGCTGGTATTCAACACCGCATACGCACCACCAGCCCCCTACATTCAACCTGCGCACAACACATAGGTGCCAGCAATTGTAAATCAACCTCAGGTTTCACACCACACACACAGTTGCCAGCACCAGCGGTTCGGCAACACATGGATCCGCCGCAGTTCTGTCGGTTATCAGACTTTAACTGGTTGGCTACCACAGCTGCAGGAATCTGTAAGGGGGTCTGGCGAGGCACAGAGTAGTTTCCAGAAGGACACTTTTGAGCATCTTAAACCGCTGAGTAAAATACTCGATAAATTTGAACAGCTAATCAAGGGATTGACCACACTCTCAATGTTTTTAAACAAAAAAGACCAACACACACTCCATTTAATAAAAGACAATGGCCTCCCCCCACAAAATTCCTAGACGCTGTGATGGGTCTGATCAACCCTTTGGTAATGTGGATTCCACATCCACGGAGGATTGGCTGAAAAAAAATTGGACGAGCTTAGACTCCGAACGTATTGAGCAGCTTTTCCAGCCAAATGAAGTACACGATGACACAATCTACCGCCTGAACTGTTGAGCCATGTTTGGTGACGCTCCCCCCAGCTTGCAGGAACAGCGAGAAATATAAAGTGAAATATTTGACTAGTTAACGGGCGATCGATTTGACCGCTTGTGTGAACGCATTGATAGACAAATTGAGGAGATAATGAACTGTCTGAGGGCCTTAGATGCGGATGAGGATGTGTCTGGTCATCCTGCTTCTTCTAATACTGGTCATGTTGTTGCAACTCGTAATGGTGCAGTCTGTGAATGCGACAGCCAGCTGCAGATTGAACCACTGGCTGAGTCGGAGCTCGATCATGGTACCGTCGATATGTCTGTTGGTGCTGCAACAGATCAGCACGGTCAAATGGTTTTGCCGGTTGAGTGCGAGCCTCCGCGGTGTCCGATGATGACAATCCTGAAGATTCTGCTGCTGATGTTGTTGTTGCGGTCAGTCCTGAGCATGTTCCCACTATGGTTAGAGAGAGGGTGGCAGGTGTTATTGATCGGGTGGTGGCTGAGGCGCAGCCTGGTAGCGTTTTGAATGTCATCTTAAGAGGGCCGTCGCTGGCTCACGAGGTCCAGATAGTCTTAAATACGAGCAATAATTACAACACCGACCTGTTTATGGAGGAAATTGCTCAGGTGTCGCAGAGCAATGGCGACTCTATAGCCGACGACGAATTGGAGACTGTGGCTACTGTCTCCCAGAACATGGGGGGTGGGACCCGTCTGAAGTTGGGCAGTGTGCCGTATGATCAAATTCTGGCAAAGAAGGGGCGTTTTCTGTATAACCCCAACAACGGTAATGACAACAATTTGTGTTTCTGTCTATGTCTGGCACATGCCTGAAAAGTTACAGTATGCAAGACGCCTGCAAAGCTCAGTTGGATTTGACTACATGCACGACGTATCATTTTCTGATGTCACCAAATTTGAAAAGCATTTAAACGTTAAAGTTATCATCTTTCACCATGCTGCCGGACGCAAACATCTCCAGTGTTTTCAGACAACCCACGCAAACACCATTTGCACAATGAGCACTACTACATGACTGAAAACCCCGCAGGGTTTTTCGGGGCTTCATACGTCTGTCAGTACTGCTACAACACATACAGCAACGCACTACTACACAACTGTAAGGCTCGTTGTAATGTCTGCTTTACGCAGTGCCACCAGCACCCCGGTAAAACAGCGAAATGCAGCGACTGTAAGCGTATCTGCAAATCTGCACATTGTTACCGGCGACACAAGTTCAGGGAGAGAACACACAATTTGACACCGTGTGACACATTAAAATACTGCGAGGTGTGTGGGAAAGCCCCACAAGTGCGCACCTGTCGCGTGTAAGCATTGTGGTGAGCACAAATTGGACGGTGACCTGGAACACCAGTGCTTCATTCAGCTGCTTAAAAAACCAGAGTCGAATGAGAAATACATATTGTACAACTTTGAGACCAGGTACCACGGCAGTAAGCACGAGGCCAATTTTGTGTGTGCCATGGATATGGCTGGAAACAAGTTTTGTTTCAACACTCGAAAGTGTGTGGGTGAATTTGTGAGCCACAACAGGCGCCCAAAGTTTAACGACTACACCTTTATAGCCCGCAATGCATCTGGGTTTGACAACTACATACTGTTGGAGTATTTTATCAAGCATGGGATTGTTCCTACTGTGACCATGAGGGGCAGTAGGGTCATCCTTATGCATGATGCGTACTACAGGCAGAGGTGGATAGACTCCTTCAGTTTTCTGCCCATGCATTTGGCCAAAACACCGGCCGCTTTAGGTTTTGAGGATTTGGAAAAGGGTTATTTCCCCCACCAGTTTAACACCAGGGACAATGAGTTTTATGTGGGCACTTACCCACACCCTTCTTGCTATGGTTATGAGCGCATCAGTGTGTGTGACGATGCAAAATTCATCGAGTGGTATGACACAGTCCGGGAGGGTGTTTTTGCTTTTCAGGCAGAGGTGCAATGCTATTGTGTCAACAATGTTGAGGTGTTGTGCAAGGCTTGCTCTGTGTATCGCGAGACGTTTCTGCAGTGCACGCAGCTGGATCCGTTTGCGTTTACCACTCTGGCATCCAGCTGCATGGGAGTGTTCAAGACACTTTTTCTGCCCAAAGACACTCTGGCCCTCACGAACGAAGGGGCGTACACGGCCCAGAATAAGACCTATTCAGACGTGTCTGCAGTGGCTAGAATATGTTGCACACGCAGAAGACGTGGCGATACAACACGCCCTCAAAGGCGGTGAGCAGCGTGTGGGTCCGTATTTTGTGGACGGGTTTGCTGCCGCCACAAATACCTGTTATGAATTTGTCGGTTGTTTCTACCACGGATGTGTCAAGTGCCACGTGCAGAGCGACTTAAATCCCGTCAGTCAGCTGCCGTACGGCGAGCTCTATCAGATCTTTAATGAAAAGGTGGCCTCCTTGGAGTCGCAGTACAGCATGCAGGTTGTCGTGATGTGAATGGGACGCGTTCAGAAAAGCGACAAAACCGTTGAGGCTTTTCTGGAATCATACAGGCATCCCGTCTGCCTGGACCCCAGAGCAGCTCTCTTTGGGGGGGGTGCACAAATGCCATGAAACTGTATCACAAGGTTGTCTGACGAGGAAAAAAAAAAAAAAAAAAAAAATCCATTATTTGGACTTTACCCCACGGTAATGTGGTGTCCAAGAGTGACTATCCGGTTGGTCACCCGCAGATTATCTACAGAGATTTTGACAGCATCGACAACTACTTTGGTTTTGTCAAGTGCTCTGTGCTACTGCCCAGGGGTCTTTACCATCCTGTCCTGCCCTACAAGTGCCACAGTAAGCTCATGTTCCCTCTGTGCCGTCGCTGTTCAAAAGAGCTGAACCAGAGAACCGATTGTACACACAGCGACAGCGATAGAGCGCTGTCGCTGCACTTGGGTGTCCTTTGAGCTTCAAAAAGCTGTGGAGAAGGGGTACCGGATTGTCTGCATCGACGAAGTGTGGCATTTTCCCCAACAAGACTGACACGTTGTTTGAGTATGTAAAAACATTTCTGACATGCAAACAAGAGGCGTCCGGCTACCCCAGTCACGTGAAAACTGGCCGCAGATCAGCAGAAGTACATTGATGAGTGTTATGAGAAGGAAGGTATAAGGCTAGATCCGGCCAAGATTTGTGTCAACAAGGCAGTCAGGAGCTGTAGTAAACTACTCCTGAACTCGCTGTGGGGCAGGTTCAGCATGAGGGGTAACATCGTCGTGTGAGTTGATTACGGAGCTGGACAGATTCACACAGTTGATGTTCAGCGACCATCATGATGCGAGTCAGTTCTGCTTCCTTTCTGATGATGTCGCTATGGTTCAGTGGCAGCACGCCGACGGCAGGGTGTCCAGGGTTAAGGACGTGAACGTCTTTATAGGGGCCACGAGTACCGCCTATGCCCGGCTAATGTTGTATGACCTGTTGGACAAGCTGCAGCAGTGGGTGTTGTACTGTGACACAGATTCTGTAATCTTCACCTCCAGGCCTGGTGAGTGGGTACCGCCCCTCGGCCCCTACCCGGGGGATCTGACAGATGAGCTAAATGATGGTGGTGGTGAGTCGGACGATTACATCACAGAGTTTGTGTCAGGGGGACCAAAGTGCTATGCTTATCGCACACAGCAAGGGAAGTCCCAGGTGAAGTGCAGGGGGTGACGCTGAACGCGGCAAATGCCAAAACGCTCACGCATGAGTCCTTGGCAAAATTGGTTCACGCTTTTGTGGCTGACTGAAACACTGCCGCCCACTTGACGGCTGTTACAGATACCATCAAGTGCCATAAAAAGAAGTTTCATCTGAAGAATGAAACGGTTGTTAAAAAAAAAAAAAAAAAAAAAAAAAAAAGTACAGGTGGTGTACAACAAGCGCCGTGTGTTGTCCAATTATTCAACACTGCCATATGGATATTAAATTTAGCCAAGGCTTAGATGGGTGTCTACAGCATCCGTAGCATGTTATCGAAAATGTATCGAGGCTTATATCACACAATGTGGATAATGTTGTTTACATCTACTCCTGCTGGCAGCCTATGTATAACCAACTCCTTCAGATAAGAGACATCAACTTTGTGAATGGACTGCCAGAGTCCCTGTGTGACGACGTGCTTTTGCTGCCCGACAAAAACAATTTGCTCATCGACGATTTGATGAACGACGCCAGTAATAACGTAGAAGTTCAAAATGTGTTCACCACAGGAATCTGAGCTGCCTTTACCCGTTTCAGAATTTGTTCATTCAAGGCAAGTCCAGTCGGACCATCAGCCTGAACACCAATTACCTCGTTTTGTTTAAAAACCCCAGAGACAAGTATCAAATTACACTTTTGGGCAGACAAATGTTTCCGGGCAATGCCAAGTATTTTCTGGAGGCATTTAATGATGCCACCGCTGCCCCCTACGGGTATCTCCTCACAGATTGTAAAGCCAAGACCCCTGATTATTTGAGACTCAGGACCGATTTGCTGTTGGACCAGCCGGTTGTGTACATCCCCAAAAAGCTAAAGGCCTGAGCATGTCGTCACGCGTACAAAGAAATCTGACTAGCCGCGGCGAGGTTGGCATTAAGAAGCGGCCAATCAGAGGCCTCACTTGTATGATCTGGTAAAAGGTGTCACAGCCGTCCACAATTTTTCAGATGCTTCAAGACCTGCGGGGTGGTCATTGTTTTTAAAAACACTCTCACATTTGAATATCCCACTGTCTGCAGTCCCCAACACACAAGTACGCAGAACTATTGCTGGTTATAAAGGGGGTAGTGGCGCGGCCACCGGTACAGGGGAGGAGTATTCATATTCTGGCAGGAAAGCCCAATTGTTTAAAACCCCATGAAGTGGTACTCCTAAGCAGAGGCCGTCTCAAAGGACAGATGTGGCCTTGTGGTTAGACTTTTAGACATGCCTGGTGTTTTTTTTTTTTTTTTTTTTTCCCTTTTCCCTTGATGTTTTTCTTTTAATTTATTTCCTCTCCATGACTATTGAATGTATTTTGATGAATGTATTTTTCTTGATGTGTCAATGTGTGAAGCTGGTCCTCTGGTGCAGTCAGAACCACCTGGAGCTAAACCCGCTCAAAACTGTAGAGATGACTGTGGACTTCAGGAAGAGACCCCCATCAACATCTCCTCTCACCATACTCAACAGGACAGTCCCAACAGTTGACGCATTCAGGTTCCTCGGGTCCACAATTTCATGGGACCTGAAGTGGACCTCCCCCATAGACACTCTAAGGAAGAAGGCCCAGCAGAGGCTGCATTTCCTGCGTCAGCTCAGGAAGTTCAACCTGCCTCAGGAGCTGCTGATCATCTTTTACACTGCAATAGTCCAGTCTGTCCTGACCACATCCATCACTGTCTGGTTTGGATCCGCTACCAGGCAAGACAGGGATAGACTGCAGAGAACAGTCAGGTCTGCAGAGAGGATCATCGATACTGATCTTCCCTCCATCCAGGACCTGCACCGGTCCAGGGTCAGGAAAATCACCACAGACCCCTTACACCCTGGTCACAATCTGTTTAGACTCCTCCCCTCAGGCCGGCGTTACAGAGCACTGTACGTCAAAACCACCCGTCACAAGGACAGTTTCTTCCCCCGGGCTGTCGCTCTGATGAACTCTGAGCAGTCAGAGTGTGAGTCCATCCACATGAACAATAATCAATAACTCTACACTGTTGTATATACTCACTGTACAATAACCCTGGTTTGGTGTATATATTATCCTATATTTTGTGTGTACAAATTGAGATTTATTTTATTTTTCATCTTATTTTATTTCACTTATTTAAGATGCTTCTGTACTAGAGAGAAAAGTTGCCAGAGTCAAATTCCTTGTATGTGTTCATACTTGGCCATTAAAGCTGATTCTGATTAAAAATATGCTTGAGACAGTGAATCGCGTTCTTTTATTTTTTTTCTTAAATCATCAATATCCGCATTGTACGCATGAATATTCATAATCAGACACAGCAACAGGGTGTACATACACATCACGGGTAATAGCTTTCTTTTGGTTGACTCCGACAACCTGTGGGAACTTCTGGTCTGCCGAGTTGATTGGTTGCATTAGTCCGTATAAAAACCTTTCAGATAAAAATGCATACAATGGATTTCATCTTCTGTTCCGATTTCAGGTTGCAGGTGCAACTCGGGGTCCAAAATGTTACAGCAGAAGCAACAGTGGAGATTCAGCAGTATTTGTCTGACCTCTACCTCTCCAGAGGAGAAGACCCTTTAAAATACTAGTACTCAAGGGCAGCAATTTATCCAAATCTGTACAACCTTGCCAAAGAATACTTGCATATGCCTACGACTTCTGTGCCATGTTAAAGGTTCTTCTCCAAAACTGGAGAGGTGATAACCAATTAGAGGAACAGACTAAAGCCCAACTCAGCTGAAATGACATGTGGCTTTGAGATATGAACCTTTTTTCAAACCAACTGGCTCAAGTGGTTTGATGCCTCATGAGGCTTCATCTCAAAATCACTTCTAACAGGAGCAAAGGCAAGGGTGAGAGGAAGGCTGGTTAGAAAGGTATAAGAATAGAAGGCTTTAAAGTGAAAAGAACAAAGAAGAGGATGTAATTAGCTAAGCTACAAGGAAAAACTGTATGCCCAAGCATAAAAAAAAGAAAGAAAACAAACACAACAGTATTTCTACATAAAAATTGAAAAGAGCTACAAACATGACTGCACCACAGAAGCTAAGACAATGATCTGGCCCTGAGTCGAGCCATGGTAGATATAGCAGAGAAGGTGATGAGCCAACGGAAGACAGGTGTGTGGGGGGGCTGAGTGAGGTAATGAGCTGATTGATGGCGGGTGTGCAATCCATGATACACGAGAAAACTAATTATTCAACTTTATTCTAATCATTTCAATGCCTGGGGATGAAATCCTCTTTTCCAATGGCTGCGATCCAATCCATCCATCCATAAAAAAATGCATGTTCTTATGTTAAACAATATGGGCTTAGTTCGTATATTTTACACGAGTGGAAAAAGATCAATTACAGCAATGATTTTTCTTTTATAATACATATCATGAATGTGAAGTAATGTTATACATATATATATATTTTCTAGAGCAGGGGTGCCCAGTGCGTCGAATGCAATCAACCGGTAGATCGCGAAGGTAGTGCGGGTAGATTGTGTGACATTGAAAAAATGTTTTAGACGTTAGTCTGCCATTTATTTAACAAATTTAACATATTGTGTAGTTCATATGTACATCCGTATGTAACCTACAAGACGGTGTTTGGGGCTGCATGTCGACTAACACTCAATGACTGTCCGACAAACAAAACTGAGAAATGTGTTATTAGTGTTCATGCACATTTTCATTGTGTGTTCTCCCAGGTGTTGCCCTACCCTCATTATGCAGCAGGTGATTGGGCACACTTTGTGTCACTTGGCTCATCAAGGGAGAGAGCACAAAAGCAGAGGGGAGAAGCAGCCACTTGCAATGTGGGCTGTTGGGTAGTAGTGATTGTCTCTCTGTGTGTGCTCTGACCTGTGTATCAGTTGTGTTCTCCTCTTGCTCTTTCTTTTAGTTAATCATTTGAGATCAAGTTCTTTTAAGTCATTATTTGTGCCAACTCTTTCATTTTCATTTTCTATGTCTCCCCACATTGTTATTATCTCCAGTGCATCTTTCATTTTAACTCCTCTTTAAGACATGTGCCTGAATTGAGGCACTCCAGGGCTAGTGGAGAAAAGTAGTACTTGGTTCTGTTTAATATTTGCTCAAAAGTCTTATATTCTCAAACAAAAGTTTATTAAAATGTAAGGGTCCCATAGAGATGGTCATTTAAAAAAAAACACACACAACACTTGTCAAATGCCTCAACCTTCGGATTCATAAAAGACTATGTTTCCGGGTTGTCTTTGCAATCCCCCTGTCTTCAGCTCTTGCCATGAAAGTCTTGGCCCCGTGGAGAGTAAGAAAATAATGACAATTTGTGTGCAAAAGGGAGCAGCTCTGCATGAGTTAAAAGCATCCTTCCTTGTTCAAGTATTCTCAGAGTGAGCAATTTACTGTTCCCAAATGGACAAAAGGCATCATTGTGTGCTAAAGTATTCCCCCGAAAGGCTGAACTGAACAGATTGGTGCATTCACACAGGCTGTGTGGGTTTTAAACTTCATTCAGAAGTTTTTCATTTTTGTTTTCACATTCAGTGAGCTGGCAAAGTCAGGATCATGGAACATTTCGCTGGGCCAGAACGCTCTCTTGTGGTCAGCTATGTGTCAGTGTGTGTCATCATTGTTGGGAGTGAAACAAGCTGAGCTAAAAAGCTGGGAAAGAAAAGTCATGAAACTAAAAAATGCCACTGCACGGTTCCATCACAGTTGTACAGCATACTATAATGAACATGAGAAACGCACAATTTAATATCTGTATTTTAATGTTGGATATTTATTGTATGAATAACAGACTGTACGATAAGGCTTGTATGTTCCATGGCGAGGCAATCCAAAATGTACTGACAGGAAGTAAGACGCAGAACGCTGTTTCATCGGTCTACATTTGTATTGTATTGTTCCAATGTTTCAAAGCACCACCTGTTGAACCAAACCCGTTGGCTGATTCAATCTAAATGAGTCGGTCACATGGTTTTTCACAATTTTAAATCAAGCTCCAGCACCATGTTTAAGAAAAATACCTTGAGTTTGACGCATGCTTTGGAGCCAGGTGGAGGGAACATCACTACCCATGACAAATAAGCCTGGCAATAAACTGAATGGCTGCTCCAAATAAAGGCACTAAAATTCCACCAGACTGGTTGTGAACAAAACGTTAGTTTTGTGGAGAAAGAGTTCAGTCTGATTATTGACTCTATGTTAAACTGTATTCTGTCAGCCAGTGTGATGCTACCTCTCAAAACACTGAGGGTGATTTTAAACAAAGTCTACGCCAGCATTACTTAAAATAATCCTGTGCCCTCTACGGAGATTTGTACTGCAGTAGTGCAGATTTCTCTGCAGACATGATGACATGCTCACCCATTGTTACTGACGCTGTATGAATAGAAATCAATATTTTCCCCCACAATTTTATCAAGTGCATACCCGGACAGAGATAGATGACGGTCTGGGAGAGTGTTTTTGATTTCCAGGCAGCTATGCATCGCTACTATGTCCACGATGTTAAAGTGCTGCCTAATGCGTGCAATGTATATTGTGAAGTATTTCTGCAGTGCATACAGTTGAATCTGTTTGTATTCACCACTGTCTCTGCAGCATCTAGCTGCCTAAGTATCTTCAAGACAGTTTTTCTACCCAAAGACACTCTGACCAAAATAAGATGTATACAGGGGCTCGATTGCGTTGGACACGTAGAACATGCTGTAATTAAACATGCCCTAAAAGGTGGTAAAATGGCGCGTGGGTTGGTTTGGTTTGATGCCCTCACAACTCTTGTGAATTTGCAGACTGTTCCTGCCACGGTTGTGTCAAGTGCCATGTACAGAGCGATTAAAATCCTGCCAGCAAGGTGCTTTACCAGATCTTTTTAATGAAAAAGTGGCTTGGCCTTGGAATCACGACAAGCAGTTTATTGTGACATGGGAGTGTGAGCCTAAAATAAACTACACAATTGGCCGCCCGCTGATCATTTAAAGAAATTGTTCACTTCAGTCAATGTGTTGTCCAACATTAAAGACAGTCTCAAGACGCTTTACAGAACCAAGCCTGAAACCCTGCGATGAAACACCAAGGCGATGGTGGCAAGGACTTTTAATGAAGGAAACTTTAAGGAGAAACGAGCTCAAATGGGAGAATCCAATCCTGGTAGGAAGTCTGTGATCCACCAGCAGGTGGAGTCGGGCACGGTCAGCTGGGAGAATCAGTCCTGTAAGTGACTGAACGACTGTGTTGAAGGCCGAGCTGAAATCCACAAACGGGATCCTGGTATATGTTCTGGGGGAGTCCAGGTGCTGGAGGATGAGGTGGAGGGAGAAGGTTGACGGCGTCATCCACAAATCAGTTTGATCTGTAGGAGAATTGCAGGGGATCCAGCAGTGGATCTGTTGTATCTTTAAGGTGTGAGAGCACAAGGCACTCAAAAGACTAAGAATAGACCTAAACAGGCATGATGAGGGAATGGTTCAGTGTCACCTGAGCCAGCCCTAACTAAGCTTTATCAACTAAGAATCACTTTTTTTGGTCAAATCTCAAGTTTTTTTTTTTTTTTTTTTTTTTTTTACACACAGTCCTCCGTGGACCGGGGATCCACATGATCAAAAAAACGATCAGAACTGTTGCTGTGTCTAGGAATTTTATTTGGGGTAGCCAAGATTTATTTTAACAAATGCTGAATGACTGTGTTTAGTGTCTCCCCAAGTTTATCTAACTTTCCAGGTAATGCTGACAAAACTGCTCTAACCCAGCTAATGGGTCATGGTGAAAACCCCTGTGTGCAGCATCAGCAAGTTCCAGAAGCTGTTCTGCCTTGTTAGATGGGTGAATATAGTCTGACAATGAACAGACTTGCACCTGATCACTGTTGTGATTGGAGAGTAGCAGCTGCTGACAACTTTGTGTGTGGTATGAGCCTTGCTGCTGATTAACGGCGGCCGGAAGGTGTATGTGTGATACGTAGGTTGGAGATTCGAGACGTCTGCCGTGTGTGAGGTGTTTAAGGCCTGCAGCTGGTTAACATCTGCGGGCGTGTATGTATGAGACGTGTGCTGTGGCTGAGGAGCAGCTGCGGGCCCTTTCCAAGAATTCTCACAAATGTCAAACAATTGGCACAGATCACACACATACGACTCCTGATTTAGAAATGGAGTTTTTCTACTGGTGAGTTCTAATAGGTTTTTCTGTAGGTTCTGTATATGCTGCTCACCTGTCACTGCCTCTTTCAGTGGCGTAGCTCGTGCCACCAGGTTACTGGTGTTGATTACCCTTTTTCAGCCTCATGCTTGTAGACATCAGATAACTCCAAGATAGAAGTTTTGAATGGATAAATCGCCAATATTGAAAATTAAAAACAGTCTTAAGTGCAGACTACTCGGTTTGAAAACTGTTCGAAATGAACAGGAATATGTTTCCTGAGCTTCTCCAATACACCAGCCACATAGGGTGTGAGAGTCTTCTTGTTGTTCTCTTCCGATGAGGAAGGGGCTTATGTGAAGAACCGTCTTCCACATGGGTTTCTTTTGTCAGTATGGACTCCCAGTCTGTGTGCATATTGTTGATTCATTTCAACACGGCATCTTTCTGTCAAACATGCGGTGTATGACGTCCCTGTACTAGACCTGATCTCTCTCTGTCTCTCTCTCACACACACACACACACACACACACACACACACACAGATTCACACACTCGCTGTGCACCCCATGCCTCAACAGACATCAAGTGGAACAGAGCCACAAGCTTCTTTACTGTCTTCATGCTCAAAACACACACAGTATAGACATGCTAAACAAGGCCACACAGCACCGTGGGATCACACACACCAAACAAAGCAGAACACAGGCACAGTGGCGACCAAGCTGAGAGAGCAGCCAATTAGCCTGACCATCTGTTATGGAGGCTAGACTGCTAGCATTTGTGTGTTTGATGGAACAATACAACCATCAAATGCCCAGCTACTCCTTACTGCTAACAGGGTCAGGATGAAAAAAAATAGGTGTGGAAGGTAAAGACAAATGGAAAAACAGGGAATGGAGTGTGAATGGTGGCCTAAAATTGATTTGCTTTGAAGGCTGATGCAGGAACAAATTTCCAGAGCAAGTTAGATTCTGAGATTCATTAACTTTGACCTGTGTGGTTTCGTTTTTTTTTTTTTTTTTTTTTTTTTTTTTTTGCCACTGAATTATGCAGATGACTAAATGGAAAGCCTGCGGCAGTGTTTTTGGTGTACCATCTTCTGCAGCAGAAGCAGTTCTGGGTAGACGGCCTGTTTTTCAAGGATTCCTGCTGTGATTCTAATGCATATGTTGTATGGGGCTATTTCCTTGACACAACGGAGGACAAACTGTAATGCAAGTAAATGCAGCTGTCTGATTTTTAAAATGAAGGTTGTGGGTGTCATATGATTATGGTGTCAGTGACAATACTTTTTTTTTTTTTTTTTATGTGAAATCTGTCCCCCTTGGGTTGTCACTCAGCCTTTCAAAGAGGAACTTGTAACTATGTAAGAAATTAAAGGATTTCAATGTAAATAATATAGAACAAGAAAAAAGGTATGGGAAGTTGTGGTGATGGGAGATTCAATTCAGTTTTATTTAGATGGCGTCAACAATGCAAATTTTCTTGAGACACTTTTATAAAAACCGGTCTGAAACCCCCAGAGCAAGCACGAAGGCGATAATGGCAAGGAAAAAAAACTCCCTTTTTAACAGGAGGAAACCTTGAACAGAACCCAGCTCATGATACAAATGATATTGCTAATGCATGTTACATTGGAGAAATACGAAACTGAAGGATAGGTGCTCAGTGATTCATGCCTCAGCAGCCTAGGCCTATAGCAGCATAACTAAGGGATGATTCCGTGTCACCAGAGCCAGCTCTAACGATAAGCTTCATCAAGTCTTAAGTCTAAACTTGAAAGATGGCAGTTCAGGCTCAGGGTTTTTTTTTTTTTTTTTTTTTGGGGTGTCCAACCATGTTGGGGTGGACTGGGACTGAAGCAGCAACAAAGGCGAAGAGGGGAATAGGCGTAAGGGGTAGTGTTGGGACATTGAGTGGAAGTCCATTATCAAGAACTTTAGTGGCAGAGGCAATTTTCTGTAGAATCTTAAATTTAATCTCCCTTGAAATTGATAGTGTCACGCAGATTTTATTTAATGAAGGCATTAGTTCCCAGCAACATACAACAAGATGTGAATGAGAAAGATAGTTGGTCATGCCTGTGAACAACCTGCAAAAGGTCTTTTGCAAAAATTGACGCACCATATAACTTTCTCTCAATTGGTAGATCTTCAACGCTTGTAAGGTTACAGAAGTGTTCAAAAGGTTCTCTTCACATTAAAAGGGCTTAAGTGCAATTTGCAGTTCAACACCTCTTAAAGAGAGGGGTGTTGTTCTGTGGTGAAATGATCACTTTCAGCAGGATTTTCCATTAATGGTGAAACTTGAAGAAACCTCTCTGTGGGTGGAGAAAAGTAATGGTATAAATAAATAAATAAATTTCACTTTGAAGTATCATTTTATTTGTTTCACAATGTCATGTTAAGATTTTTTTCTTTCCATTCCATAACTCTGGCAATGCGTCAAAGGATTTAACGATGAAAGCCAGTTTGCTGGACACAGCAGGCTTTCATCTGGACCGGATTATTTATATATTTTTTTTTTTTAACTCCAAAGTCAGGCTGCCCATTGGTTTCACAGACAAAACATACAGTCTCAATATGTGGCTGCTTGGTGGGCATCTCATGGACATCTGCCATAAAGCCAGTTGTGTCCATATTTCAGGTCTAGTGTGCGCCATAGAATGCTTTTAATGTATGAGAAGAAACCCTATTTCTAAACTTCCAGATCTAAGAAGATGTTGCAATTCCGGTTAAGCTGAAGGAAGTTGATGTGAGAAACGGGCACCAATTTGTTTTTCTGTCGCATTTTTGTCATATTCAAGTATAATGTAATAGGAGTTCTTAATTGTACTCTGTTGCAATAGTCTATGACTTCACTCGATTATGATACGATTACACTAGTTCATCTGATTAATACCCCAAAATCCTTTTTAACGTGCTAAATCTTGTCAAGTGTTTGCTTTGGCAATCAGCTTTTTTTTTTTTTTTTTAAAGATGCTGTTCTGGTTCCAGCAACACCAAGTGTTCCTGATGGGTAGCCAGCTACTTCCATGGCATTGATTCTACACTATTACTGCTCCGTCATGATTAGAAGAACAGAGGTCAGTTTAACCTTTGCCTGCAATCCGTTCTTTATTCACACCAAACCTCTTCTTCTTTTCTGTCTATGAAACATGAGAAGGGAGTTTAAATTTAAGCTCCCCGTAGCTCATTTGCTCCCTTTATTCAGAGATAGGCCACCCCTATAAAATAAGACAATACCAGTGTTGATTTGTTCCTGAGCAGACAGGTCTGTTTCCACACTGATTACAGTTTTTTTTTCAATCGCTAACAAGCGCTTACCCATACTAAAGATATTTTTTCTAAACTCTTAACACAAATTCACGCCTACAAAACACAATTGGCCAAATGGATAATTTTCTTGTCAAAAAACACATTTTGTTAAATATATACTAACTCTTCATTTCAAAATAGAACACATCTTTCTCTGCACACACCAACTTTATACCAAAACACTGGAAATATGACTCAAAATGAAATTATTCTGTCAAAGAATAACACTTGTTTTCACTTCACAAGGTACATGCAGTGAATCAAAGTACACCAGGTTTCAAAATACTGGCTATTGTTGACATTACAAAAACTGCATAGACTTTTATGCTTCAGTTTTACAGGTATTTGCATGCAAAACATGCAATCCACTGTTTTTGTCCACATGTATTGTTCACATTCAAAAGCATTCCAGTAAAAATCAAATCATTTTTTTTCCTTTACTGTTTACTACAGGAGGCACAGTAGAAATACTGTTTACAGTATGATAGAACAGAAAAAGTTTTACAGTATTGCTTACAGTACAGCAACAAAATATCCATGAAACACACAAGAGCATTCTGAACAAAAAATACAACAGGAAAAAGCCCAGATAAAAAAAAAAAAAAAAAAGGGGGGGGGGGGGACTAAAAAAAGCACAAAATTACTGTATCTAATCTTTGCGATCTTCACGGTTAGGCCACATGTTTTCATCAACATCGCATCTGATATTATCCAAGGTGATGCACCTGGGATAAAACCGCTTGGTATGTCGGATCCACCCATGGCAATCATCAACTGTGATGTCCCTGCAGCCAGCATCCATGGCTTCAAGGAGGGACATCTGGTCATGTGGCTGACGGTCATAAACCTTCCACCTCCATGCAGAAAACAACTCCTCTATGGGGTTGAGGAACGGTGAATAGGGTGGAAGGAAGAGACGTACCAGTCTTGGGTGGTGAAGAAGTAAACTTTGAAGGGACATTGAAATTGACACGTCTGGGGCAATTCCAGCCATATGTTGATCTCTCCTGCCTCTGCTCCCCTGCTGATCAGAGTTTCCTGATCATACTACCTGAGTGTCACTCCTTTGTCCTTTTGTCCTTTTGTTCTGACCACGTCTGGGAGCCAACTCTGCCCCTCCACTGAGTTCACCCTCTTGTGTAAAGTTGTCCTCGACTGACCAATATGCAACCACACCTGGGGACAGGGTATATCTGTGCTCTGTCCCTACATTCAGGGTCAGTCTCCGGTCTCAGACCCACTCTGTGTCGGTAGGCTCACCATGACCTGGAACTCCAATAAACTTGCACCACTTCAGCAAACTTGGAACTAGACTTGGATTGTTTTTTTTTTCTTCAACAGTGGACTTCAAACCATGTTGTTAGCGATTGAAAAAAACTGTATTATCAGCTGAGATATGTTGTTTTTGAACTGATATCATTGCAGAAGAAGAGGTTTTTATACTGTATCTAAGGTTTGGAATATTGTTGTTGCTATTGTTGGATGTTGTGTGTTAACATTCGTAAATAATACAAAAACAATCCATAATTTTGTTGGGAGGTACAGCTGGTCTGTTAAGAAAATGTAAGCATTGTTAAAATGTGTTCATTGACTGCATATTGTGTGAAAACAGCATGAAATGTGTGAATGGTATGGCCACAAAAGTCCGATGCTGTGCTAATTGTGTTTAGAGTTTTGAAAATGTGACCACTGATTGGACAAACGCTTGTTAGCGACTGAAAAAAACTGTAACACAAATGGACGCCCCAATTAGAGTAAAATAAATTCCATTTACAAGAAGCTAAGCATTCAATAACAGTTTCCATTTCCCTTGTGTTAAGTGACGGCAGTGAAAGATTACAGAATAAGTAATTCAAATCTGAATTTTCTTGTTTAGCGATCGAATTACATTGTGAAATCCCATCTTGAGCCTTGAACAATTTCTTGGTTTTGCCAGGGTAAAACACAGCCCGGTGGGACAAACAATTTGGCTCTGTGTAATGACTCAAGTCCAAGTGCTTATTTGTTTGAATGAGACTTAATTTAAATGCACAATAACCCATGCTTTTAGGAAGAGCATTGTGTGTGTGCATGTTGCGAATTTGTATACAAGGAAGGGGGATGTGGGTCCAATGGAGGCAGAAACTGAATGGTGAAGATTCTGTATGAGGGTCCGTAATGTTTATAAATGGGACACTTTTGCGCATGCATGTGAAATGTGTGTGCACGTATACGCATGTTACGTGCAATAATTTTGACAAAAAAAAAGGAATTGTACAAACTGACCGAATCTATTTTGGAGTTATCAGAGATCTACAACGCTGAACCTGGAAAAGGTAATTTTCCAAGCAGAGCTGACCATGGGAAAAAGTAACTGTTAAAATATAATAGATATTTTTGGATGCATAGGCCTGGGAACCTGTTGGTGCAGTCCACTCCTTTGAAAGGGGTAGAGACAAGGGAACAACATATCCCGAACATTTGAGGAGGAGGCACATTCATTCACCAGCTTATGACATGGTATGTCTATAAGCGATACCATTTAAGTTACCATCTGGTGGGGGTTTACAGAATTTGGTGCTTCCACCATCCAGTGCTATGTTCCCTCCACAACTGATCACATGGGGTCCTGTTGGGGTCATGTCGGCATTGAATGATTCAGTGAGCAGAACCCCCCCCCCCCCCCCCCAGAGTTTGGAGGTGATTACTCACACCCTGTTAATCAAAGTATATTTAATGATGGCAATACAGTAGATGAACCGATTGAGTTGCTTAACCAGGATGTGTCTGTGTGTGACACAAGCCAGTTTTTTCACATTTGTGAGAATTCTGGCAAAGAGTTCAGTCATGGCACAGCAACAAACCTACCTGCCGGTAGGTTTTAACCAAGCACCGGTATTAAACAATGAACAAAATCCTACAACAGCTCTCCAACACGCATACCAAGCCCCAGGCATTAAACTCCTCATACGCACCACCGGTCAGATACATTTAACCTATGCACAACAAATACTTACCAGCAGCCGCTGGTAAGTAGGTTTCACATCCCACAAAGTTGCCAGCACAAGTTGTTCAACAGCACAGCCGTCAGCTGTGGTAGAGCAACTTCAGGAATTCGTAAGACTTTCTGAAGCAGCACAGGTGTTTCCAATGGGACAAATTGGCAGGAATAAAGTGTCTTGTTGCACAATGAGCATTACTACATGACTGAAAACCCCACAGGGTTTTTCGGGGCTCCATACGTCTGTCAGTACTGCTACACCACATAGCATTACTACACAACTGTAACGCTCGTTGTAACGTCTGCTTTACACAGTGCCACCAGCACCCGGGTAAAACGGTGAAATGCAGCGACTGTAAGCATATCTGCACACTGTTACCGGCAACACAAGCTCAGGGAGAGCACACACAGTTTGACACCATGTGACACATTAAAATACTGCGAGGTGTGTGGAAAAACCTACCGGTCGCGTGTAAGCATTGTGGTGAGCACAAATTGACCTGGAACATCAGTTCTTCTTTCAGCCGCTTGAAAAACCAGAGCCGAATGAGAAATACATATTGTACGACTTTGAGACCAGGTACCACAACGGAACGCATGAGGACAATTTTGTGTGTGCCATGGATATGTTTTGTTTCAACATTCTAAAGTGTGTTCCAGGCAGAGATGCGTCGCTACTGTGTCAACGATGTTGAGGTGTTGCGCAAGGCGTGCTCTGTGTATCGCGAGACCTTTCTGCAGTGCACACAGCTGGATCCATTTGCGTTTACTACTGTTGGGCCTGTGTACTAAGGCACCCAATATTGGGGTTTGGCTATCATAAATAATTAAATTATTTATTATTAAATAATTGGATCTGAATTACTAGATCACCTCGGGGCACCACCCTTCTAGGAAGGGAAAAGAGAGCCAATTAATCAAATCAGTCTCATAAAATTTACTAAATTGTCAATTTGGATTTCTGATTAATAATTAACTTAAGTATAACCAAAATTACCACGTTAACAACTAGTTAAGGTGAAGGAATTTGGAGTTGACAGTGTAGAGGTTGACAATACTCACTTTTGTGCAACATTAACAGACAACAGGTATGTTTAAAAGACATCTATTAACAAGAATAAAAGTAAAAACATACGATCTAACTACAGTGTACTTTATACAGGTGTGTGTGTGGGGGTGTGTCAAGATGGCCGCTGGGGCCTTGAGGCCTTGAACACAAAGGAAACAAGATGGCTGCTGAGTGGGGACACTCATGTGCTGACTGAATGCCTTCATGGAATGTGATAAGAGTCTGAGGTGCCAGGTTGGAGAAAGGATGGTTAGAGACCCTGAGTCTATTTGTTGCATAATCTAAACTAACATCAAATCACTATACTAAACAACTCAATAAAAACAAACATCAGATCAAATCAAAGTTTAAGAGTTCAATGCTTAGCTAGACTAGGCCCAGGTCATATTACCAGATTTGGTGGAAAAGTCAATTTCTGACGTGTTGCTCCTTTAGCTGGCAGTTCCTGATGGAAGGGCCGAGCTGGGAAAAGTTGAAGTCCTTGCTGTGTGTTCCTGATGGCAGACGTTGGAGGGAAACTGGCCGCTCCTTGAGTCCTTTGAAGTGGTTTATTAGCAGCTCGGTGCTAACTAGCTGTGGCTGTTGTTGGTTGGGAGTTTAGCCTGCAAACATTCTGTTTGTTGGCTAAAAGAGCTGGTGCAGATTCCTCAAGCAGGCTCTCGCTTCGCTGCTGTAAGGACAACAGGCCTGGAGTAGTTGCTCTTTGTTAGCAGACTACCTGGCACCCAGCTGCAGCCAAGCAGCTGGGGGTCTCCATGTGGAGGTGTGGAGTTGAAGTGGGGAAGAGAGTCAGAGAGTAAGAGAGAGAACAAAGGCCAAACGGTGGCATGTGACCTCTGAGGTCATCAGGTCATATAAAATGCACTGTCAGCCAGTGAACTGCTTGGTCAGTTTTCACACCTGGAGGATTCTGGGACTTGAGGTTTCCAGTGCTCCAGACAAAGACAAAACATGTGGTTAACTTTGTTATGCATGGTGAGCTTCCATAGCTCACCACCAGGTTAAAGGTCCCAACACCACTCTGGCATCCAGCTGCATGGGAATGTTCAAGACACTTTTTCTGCCTAAAGACACTCTGGCCCTCATATATGAAGGTGCGTACACAGCCTAGAATAAGACCTATTCAGACATGTCTATGCAGTGGCTGGAATATGTTGCACACAGACGTTGTGATACAACACAGCGTGTGGGTCTGTATTTTGTGGATGGGTTTGCTGCCGCTACAAATGCGTGTTATGAACCACGACTGTGTCAAGTGCCATGCACAGAGTGACTTAAATCCTGTTGTACAGCGAGGTCTACTGGCTCTTTAATGAAAAGGTGGCCTCCTTGGAGTTGCGGTACGGCATGCAGGTTGTCGTCATGTGGGAGTGAATGGGGCGCGTTGAGAAAAGCGAACAAAACCGTTCAGGCTTTTCGGGAATCATACAGGAAGCCCGTCCGCTCGGACCCCAGAGCAGCTCGCTTCGGTGGGCGCACTAATGCCATGAAACTGTATCACAAGACTGTCCAAAAATCCATTATTTGGACTTCACCAGCATTTACCCCACAGTGCAGTCTAAAAGAGACTATCCGGTTGGTCACCCGCAGATTTTGACAGCATCGACAACTACTTTGGTTTTGTCAAGTGCTCTGTGCTACCGCCCAGGATTCTTTACAATCCTGTCCTGCCCTACAAGTGCCACCGTAAGCTCATGTTCCCACTGTGCCGTTGCTGTTCAGAAGAACTGAATCATTGACCACGATAGAGCGTTGTCGGGCACTTGGGTGTCCTTTGAGCTTCCAAAAGCTGTGGAGAAGGGGTACCGGATTGTCTGCATCGACGAAGTGTGGCATTTTTCCCAACAAGACTGACATGATGTTTAAGGAGTATGTGAAAACATTTCTGAAGTGCAAACAAGAGGCATCTGGTTACCCTAGTCACGTGAAAACGGCCGCAGATCAGCAGAAGTACATTGAGTATTGTGAGAAGGACGGTATAATGCTAGATCCGGCAGTCAGGAGCTGTAGTAAACTACTCCTGAACTCGCTGTGGGGCAGGTTCAGCATGAGGGGTAACATGCCGTCGTGTGAGTTGATTACGGAGCCGGACAGATTCACACAGTTGATGTTCAGCGACCATCATGATGCGAGTCAGTTCTGCCTCATTTCTGATGTCGCTATGGTTCAATGGCAGCACGCTGACAGCAGGGGGTCCAAGGTTAAGGACGTGAATGTCTTTATGGGCCACGACTACCGCCTATGTCCGGCTAATGTTGTATGACCTATTGGACAAGCTGCTGTAGCGTGTGTTGTATTGCGACACAAATTCTGTCACCTTCACCTCCAGGCCTCTACCTGGGGGATCTGATAGATGAGCTAAATGATGATGGTGGTGGGGAGTCGGGCGACTACATCACAGAGTTTGTGTCACGGGGACCAAAGTGCTATGCCTATCGCACACAGCAGGGGAAGACCCAGGTAAAGTGCAGAGGGTGACGTTGAATTCGGCAAATGCCAAAACGCTCACGCATGAGTCCTTGACAAAATTGGTTCACACTTTCGTGGCTGACCAAAACACTGCCGCCCCTTGACGGCTGTGTCGGATACCATCACACTGGGTGAAAAGTGTGATTTTTGTCCCTGTAAACGCCCAGAGATCTCCCTAATTGTCGGCAGTTGATGACAATTTGCAACCCGCGAAAGTCGCATTTGTCTGTGCCACAAATTGTCGTTAACGAACTATGACGCGTGAGATCTCGCTAATGCTTCTAATTAGCATATGAATGCAGCGAAACCGTGTTCCTGGCCAGGTCTGGCTTGAGTATCCTTAGTCAGTATTGGATGAAACCACAACTTTCAAACAAGAAAAATCACTCGTGATTGGTTGGCAGATCTGTCACATTGGTCACCCTGGCTCATAATAAATGTAAACCCCAATAATAAAATTTATATATTTATTTATATGATGTTATTATGCTGTATATTCATATCATTGTTATCCTAGGCTACTACACTGTTACCATCAAGGACATGAATGAATTTATTGAGGAAAAGAACATTTGCCAGGAACATGTTTATGCAAAGAAAGAGCTTTATTAAAACAAACACACAACTATGTACAAAGTGAGGATCTGCCCACACAACATATGGGTAGCTCACGAGCAGCCCAAAAGTTACAGCTCTGTTAACTGGCTGTTTGCTGCCTCAGGGCAGTAAGTAACTGGCGGCGTTCTCTCTGAGGGAGGCCCGTTTTGCAGACGCCTATGGTGCGTGACTCTGTACTTCGGAGTCGCCTCTAAACGGGACTGCAGCGTGCCACAGAGTTCAGAGAGCTCCGGGCTGCGAAAGGACGGAGCTCTTACAATCCATCCAGACACCCCGCCAACAACGCCGTCTTCCTCATCAGACATCAGGTCTACGGTGGTGGACTTCCAGAGTTCAACCTCATCCTCTGCTAGCACACTGTTTTTTTTTTTTTTTACAGCTGTTGGAAGCGAGACAATCAATGAAGACAATCAGTACACTGCATATGAACACAACACATCTATCAATGCACCTGAAAAATAGCCACCAAAAAAAGTCTTACCCTCTTTCTTCTCGACCAACCCCGAGCTGAACTCTTCGCAGCCTCCACCTGCGATGCAAATTCAGGCTGGTTATATCTGAAGTTCCTGCGTACTGTCTCGTTGTCTTACAGGCGGCTGGAAAACAATTAAATGAGAGTGGTATGAATAAAAATCAAACGTAAGCCACAGTAACATTAAACAAGGAAGGGGAAACGGTAAATAAGTTACTTACACACAATGTCGTCTGTATCAGCATCCTGTAAATCTGGACTTGCAGATATAGTTCTGAGCAAATAGGAGGTCACGGCTTCGTTATGAGGAGAGATTAGTCTGAAAACAAAATGTACAGTTAAGATCGGTATCTATAGGCTACGTATCTATTTCCTTGTAGCATACAGTAGAATGAAAGCATATTATTTAAGCTTAAATCTTACCCTTGCTCCGGTTCGTAGCGCATGCGATTGGTCTCTGAGTTGTGAAGACGGCGTACTGCTTCCTGTAAATTACAAGACAGAAAAATACACTTTAATAAAGCAACTTTCACTGGTTCTGCTCACTTGTTCTTTTGCAAGGCTACTAGGCTACTCTTAGCTTTGGTTTTAGGCTAGGATACTTTTATCTTAGCTAGCAGTCATCGAACATATTCTTACCGCAATCTTGGGATTGTGCACCCGGCTTCTCTTCCTAGAGTTAGTCTCTCCCGCACAGTTTGTCGACTCCAGAGCAGCCAACTTAGCGATACGGTAAACTCCAGGTTGCTGTCCTTAAAGGATGAGTTGAGTTAACTGCTCATTCATCTCGGCAGCAACTCGATTAAGTTGACGAGATAATCACCTGATAGCAACCAGCAGTTTCTTCTCGTCAGTCTGCGGACTGCCTGGAAGTTGTTGATCGCGTCCAAGTGGAGTTGAAGGCGAGTTGAACGCGAGACGCCGTCCAGCCATTGGTCACGAAGCAGCAAACAACACAGGGCAAAAACACAGGAACTGGAGATAAAGTACTGAGTATATTACACACATGTCTGTTTATATGCTTGTCTTGCAAGTACTGCTGTATGGGTCATGCCCATGACCTCACACATGATTGGACGAGGAGTAGAAGGCTCGTCGTGCTCCCCCAATCACATGCAAGGTCATTGTTATACGGAAGGTCTCGCGAGACCAGCTCGCGTCTATGATATAAACAAGCACGGTGTGATCTGTCATTTGAAAGATGGAAGTCCCAAGACTGAAGAAAAGACCTCGGCGCTTCTGTGAACATTGCAACACTGAACTCAGTCATACACAGTATTATGACAACAGAAAGCGCTATTTCATCCCCATCCGGACAGACATTTTTATGGAAAGCCAGTAGAAGTTTGGGGCTTGCAGGGAACAGACACGTCATACCCAGCATCATTTCTGCCAGTTGAGCGCATTGCTGGGAGATGTGTGGTTAATACATCCACTGTGCATTTAAGTAAGACCAAAGAAAAGGTCACTGTAGTCATGCCACTATGCACAGTGGTTGAGATCTAGGAGACTGATCTCTGCAGACCCCTCATTCTGATTCTAATGTTGTTTGCATGGAATGCACATTTTACCTTTGTGGCAAAGGCTGATTAAAACTAATTGTTCAAATAAATTCTGTTGTATCTTTTTCTCTGCCGTATGGATATTAAATTCAGCCAAGGCTTTGATGGCTGTCTATAGCATCCGTTTAGTATGGTGGTCAGTGGCCCCTCAATCTGCGAGAAGACTTTTTTTTGTCAAGAATGTTATCGAAAATGTATCGAGGCTTATATCGCACAGTGTGGATAATGTTTACATCTACTCCTGCTGGCAGCCTTTGTATAACCAACTCCTTCAGATAAGAGACATCAACTTTGTGAACGTCCTGCCAGAGTCCCTGTGCGACGATGTGCTTCTGCCACCCGACAAAAACAATTTGCTCATTGACGATTTAATGAACGACACCAGTAATATAGAAATTGAAAATGTGTTTACACAATATGTTCACCACACGAATCTAAGTTGCATTTACCTGGTTCAGAATTTGTTCATCCAAGGCAAGTCCAGTCGGACCATCAGCCTGAACACAAATTACCTCATTTTGTGTAACAAAAAAACCCAGAGACGAGTATCAAATTACTTTTAGGCAGACAAATGTTTCCGGTTAATGCCAAGTATTTTTTGGAGGCATTTAATGACGCCACCACCGCCCCCTACGGGTATCTCCTCATAAATTATAAAGCCAAGACCCCTGATTATTTGAGACGAACTGATTTGCTGTCGAACCAGCTGGTTGTGTACATCCCCAAAAAGCTAAAGGCATAAATCCATGCAGCGGATGCGTAAGGTTATTGTTAGTAATGCCGGCACAGACTTTAACAACTTTGTGTGAAATCTCCCTCAATGTGTTGAGCGGTAGCATTCCACTGACTCAATTTAAAAAGACAAAGTCAGTAGTCAGACTGGTTGCTAACAAGAGAATTAAGATTTTGAGGAAGGCATCAGCCAATCTGGTGGATTCTTGCTGCCATTATTGGGAGCGGCCATTCCGTTCATTGCCAGTCTCATCACCCGCAGGTGAAATGGAGCATACACAGAAAATGTTTTTGGTGCCCCAGCAACAGCTTGACATGTTAAAGCAGCAGCAGCAGTATGCAGGCACAATTGGACAAAATGAGTTGAACAAAGCCATGGTCGATGTGTTAAAGCAGCCGGATACAGACATGTATGAGGAAAACCAAAAAATATGCCAACATTCTCCAAAGATAACTGTCACTGGTGAGGCAGGACGAGCGTGAGAAGGGTGTGCTGATGCTGCCTGCCCCTGAAAGGGGTGCTGTGGGCACTGCGGGCCTGCCACCCTACCGTGCTGTTGGTGATGGTGGTGGTGGAGGTTTTGAAACGCATGCCAAAAATAATCAGGAGAAACGCGGAGCACCTGCTGTCCGCATTGACTAGGGCCTTGGGTGTGATTTCGTGGACTAGCCACGGCGAGGTTAGCATTAACAAGCGGCTGATCAGAGGCTCTCACTTGTATGATCTGGTAAAAGGTGTCACATAATAAATTTTTGGCGCGATGGTGAGCGATGAAGATGTTAAGGTTTAATCTAAAGGGAATGGATTTGATACCTAATCTAATCAGTCTTCTCTAAAAGATGTTAGTAGGGAGTTTCAAAGTAGTGACACCAACTCTTTGTCTTAAGCGTTAGGAGCGATTCAGCCTACTTTTTTGTAGAGTCTTCTTGGCAGAGTCTTTCATTAACATTCCCCTTTAATTCCTAGGATCGTGTTGATGTCTTAAGTGAAAAGAGGAAGATTAGAAGAAGAAAGAGGGTGTGAAATCCCACAGAAGTGTAAGTCTGTCCCTTTTGGCTCAGATGACATCCTCAGCATCAGGGAGGTCCGATGGCGTCGGTCTGTCCAGCGTTTGGACATGGCACCTTTATGGCTAAGGTGTAAAAGGTTGATCTGTTAGGAGAGTTCTTCTGCAAAACAACTTTGTAAATTTAAATTCCAGAGAGGGGGAGAATAGAGAGGATAACAGAACCCCCTTCAAGTGGCTTTAATTCCCTGTAGGGTCTTGAAGACGATTTTCATCTGCTCCATGAGCATTTCTTGATTTGCCAAAATATTATGCAAGAGGGCTGTGGATAAAATGAGAGAGAAAGACAGATTCAACATGGTTTTAAATGCATGTTCAATCAAATGCAATCTACTAAAGTATATAGCACTAAAATCAACGTGTTATCAATGCTGATACAAGAATCTCTCTCCTTGGCTTTCACAACTATTACATCAGAAGCAAGTACTTTAAACTGGCAAACCCATCATGAGAAGCACTTTGGCACTGGCCCATCCATATGCTCTTTGTCCAGGTTTTGAGTTTGTTTGACATCAGGACTGTAGTCACTATTTTCCATTTCTGATAATCTACGTATCACCTGAGTCAGGACTGCATGGCCCCCGAACCCATTTCTTTACTTTTCCGAGGAAGTTTTCAACGTTAAAGGTAAAGAGCTGACCAATGTGATTTTTCATTTGAATGAAAATCAAAAAAAAGAAGTGAAGAAGAAAAAAAAAAATCATTCCTGAGTGACTGTGACCCCACCCCCTCCACATCTCTGTGGCATATGTTTCAAATGTTCTGAAGCTTGTGTCCTTATGAGATCTTCTGTTGCCTGGTTGTCAAATCGCATGACTCCATCTGCACAAGTGGAAAAAGACAAATGATTGGAAATATGCTAAGGCAAACTACAGTCAAATACCAAGTCCGCAAATCTGTAAGCACAAATGTTGTCTATGCATCACCATCAGCCATGGTAGACGGCATTGTATTTTAAATGTCAGGGAGGGAAATTTGTCCAATTATTTAGAGATCGTCAGGAACAAAATTTTCTTCCCTTCAACATGAAATATGGGCTTACCATGTTTTTTTTCTAAAGGTTTTTTACTCCCCCCCTTCATATTGAAATGTGCCATCAGGGCATTACTGAAGAGCCTAAAGAAAAAAAATTACATTGATATATCATTTGAATGAGATATGTAGGAATAACACAAGATTAGCACGTCATAACCCTTCATAATACACTGATAACAATGCATTGTATAGACTTGGCTTTTCTTAAACAACAAAATACTGTATGTAGAAACATACCTGTCAAGGACTTTATGGACACAGTCCTTGGTGTTCTTCCCACCAATGTTTGCATTTCTCATCACCTGTTGAAATAAGTCCATGATAAAGTTGACAGTCCCCAGAAGAACTGTGTGCAAGTGCACCGATTCTGTATTCCAGACTTGTAAAACCTACCAGGGTATCAAACTCTTGTTTGTGACATAGGCGCTGCTCCTCTTTCAAAATCTGCCATGGTCTCCATCCTCTGAATGTGGACATATGAGGAGGCAGGTTGTGCATGGGTATGATGATTGTGGAGGTAAACCAGTAAACTCAGGACCTTCTTCTGGAATACTGAAATAAATGAGCGCATTTGTTGATTAAAATGGTAATCCCCAATTTGAATAGTTAGGCTAGCTGGTTCACAATTGTTTTTGTAATCGGCTTCAGTGTTTGTCAGTAATAAAGCTCAAAGGCAACTCGACATGTCGAGTTTTTTTGAGAAGACATTTCACCACTCATCCAAGTAGCTTCTTCAGTTCTAGGAGACTGGTAGGAAGTCTGAGGTTTTAAATAGGAACTCCTCCTGAAACTTGCTTGTTATGTTAACAACCAGAAACCAGTGAAACTACGATGAACATTTGTTAAATGTTAAAAATTGTCAGTTACACAGCATTTGATGGGTACACGAGTTTCCCAACTACGACATATGGCTGTGGTCGTATTCAAAAGCTAACGATGGGAAAAGAGGCAATTCTAATTGTAGCAAGATACGACAAAGCTAAAACTGCAAACAATGAACATAAAAAGTATTTGTTGCGTTTATGTCTCCTTGCCTATAATACACCTAAGGAGTCGTAACATTCGGTCAATCAAAATTAATGATGACGGAGTTTGTCCGGTGAATAAAAGAAAAACACTTTATTAAACAAGCAACACTACTAATGCAAAAACAAAATTGTGGAGGAGAGTGAGACAGTGTGGTTGTGCCAAATAATCACAAAAACATACAACAAAACTAGGCCTGTACTGAGGCTACAACTGAAACAAAATGCAAACAAAAACCTCATCTCAAAAAATGGAGCTTAACAAAAATAAATACAAAAGTGGGACCAACCCTAAAACCTAGTGTGTGTGTGTATATACAAGGAAATACCACGTGAACGGGAAAAATGTATGGAGTACTCCAAACTTACCTAATCTCACTTTCTCACTCCACAAACCTATTGTTTAATTACACGAAGTATTGCACAGAAAACCAACAATGCAGGCAGCGAATAAGTCCTCGTCACTGCAGGCACGGTCCTTTTTGTATGGAACCTGGGGTGATTGGCCAGGTGTGATTCACAGGTGTACTCTAATTGAGTATCCAGCCTCGTGCCAACCTCCGAGCCAGCCCGCCTGATCAGCTTCTCCAACCTGGAGAGGTCTGCTTTTGAGGTGCTCCCACCCCAGCACACCACAGCGTAGGTCAGGACGCTGGCAACTACAGACTGATAGAAGATCCCCAGGAGCTTCTTACAGATGTTGAAGGATCTTAACCTTCTCAGGAAGTACATCCTGCTCTGGGCCTTCTTGTACAGCTGCCCCCTGTTGCTCGTCCAGTCCAGCTTGTTGTCTAGCCGCAGCCCAAGATATTTATAGGTCTGCACGAACTCCACCTCCTCTGCTCCTATCAAAACTGGTCTAGGGTTGGGTCTGTCCCTACCAAAGTCAACGACCAGTTCCTTAGTCTTTGAGGTGTTGAGCTGCAGGTTGTTCGTGTGGCTCCAGACAACAAAATCCCTCACCAGGCTCCTGTACTCCTCCTCTTCGTCATCTCTGATACACCCCATGATGGCCGTGTCGTCTGCGAACTTCTGAATGTGACACATGTCCGAGTTGTAGCAGAAGTCCGTGGTGTAAGGTGTAAAAGGTTGATCTGTTAGAAGGGTTTTTCCGCAGGGCAATCTTAAATTTACATTCCAGAGAGGGGAAGAGATGGAGAGGACGACAGGATCCCCTACACCAGGCCAGTCGCACCACTGAATCGCAAACAAGTTTGCAAACCACAACATGTTCATTGAAAGTGAGAGGATAAGGGTACATTAACCATTCATCGAGGCCTCTGGCAGCTGTTGCACTTTCTCTATCCGTACAAACAGTGATAAAAATGTACTCGGATGCAGGCCAATCTAGCCGATTTGCCTCAACCGATACATTTCAGGACCTGTATGGCTGACCCACTGCGCCTCATACAGAGGAGCCAGAAAACCAGAACAGTTCAACTCGGCGCAAACCACAGTGCGAAACACCACCCATTCGTCAATAGACATACTGTGTGATTCACCCACACCCCAATGATAAGTGTACATACACATCCTAACCTTTCCATCACTTTCCTACACTATACACGTACCCATTTGCACCTGTGAAAACTCTCTGCCATGGTCACTAGATGTCCCTCAAAGGCAGATGCTTTAAACGGCTCTGTCGGAAAGACTAAATGTATTCTACCTCTTATATCTTACACGCGCAAAGGGGTCATACTATTACTACTTGGAGCACATCTTAAGTATCTGACAAAATCTGCAACCTCAGCCACCCCAATTCAACCAACTCATGTCACTATTCCCACAGAAACGTGTGAATGGTAAACTCGGAGCAGAACATTAAACTTGACGACATTGTTGACTTCTCAGTCCCCAAAGGGCAGCACACATTGAGTAACTGACTGACTTGTCCGAAGGGAACGTTGGTGGACCACCAGCCATGGTTTAGCAACCCAAGATCCAGCATCCTAGGTGACCTCTTCCGCCCCCTCCACCGCCCTCCTCTCTCTTCTGCCATCAGGTAAATGGTTCTGGAGCATCGGGGCCAGAACACTCATACTCGGCAAAAGCTTCCTCCCCCAGGCCATTAGAACTGGGAACACTCTCCCCACTCTCCCTGCTTCAAAGACTCACTAACCCCATTATCAACGCACTCCCATAAAATCACAAACTCCCAAACATTGCTCGTATAGTTGTATAGAGGTACCACTTGTAGATGTGTAAATCTTCCGTTTAGAAAATTAGTTTTTGTATTTGGGAATCAATGAAAGGTACAGCTTAAGTCCACACACTACGCAGTGTGTTAAAGTTTGAACATTCATTCATTCATTCATTCATTCATTCATTCATCTTCTGTAACTGCCTGTCCTGTGAAGGATCACGGGGAGCTGGAGCCTATCCCAGCTGTCATCGCGCAAGTGCCGTTTGAATATTTATATACTATATAATTGGTGATATATGACTTGCTGTGCCTTAGTGTGCCCATGTGTAGCCCGAGGCTGAATCTGTAATGAAAGCCCTCGAAGCCCACAGCAGACCATCAAACTAAAGGAAGAAACCTGAAAATGGTGGGACAAAGATGAAAGCTGGGGATAAGAAAAGAGGGGTGAGGTGGCAGACAACATGACTTGCTATTATTAAAAACTTTCCGGAGCTGTGACATTCTGTAAAGTGCAACATTCAGTCCTCCTCTACTACCTTTGGCATCCTCACTCACTCTTTTGCCCATTCCATCTTTCTGTTCCTTTCTAATATTTTACATTCAAGAACTCCATTCCCCACCCTACACCCGGTCCCAAACATTTCACTACATTCCCCTCATGTATTGAGAGAAAACCTCCCCAATCACTGTCTGGGATGTTGGGGGGTAAAAGGAATGCAAAGTCCATCTGTCTCTCTCTACAGTCACCCAGCCATCCTTGATTCCCATGAGGAAACACTGTTTTTGTGTCGATTCACTGCCTATGCTTTATCTACGTGTGTGTATAAGAAGAAAGGTGTGAGGTGTTGCAATTTAAAACGCAAAGAAAATGATCATGTCCCAATAATGTCTGAAACCTAAAACATGGGGGGATGTCAAGAACAAGAAAGGGGAAGGGTTTAGGATTCAGGACATGATGGACAACCTGACAGAAGAGTGGATGTGTATTACAACTTGTTCACTATTGCTGCAGCATGCTTTAGTCACAGAGCGAGAGTGCCATCGTGTGGTTCAACACGAGTTCTTCTACCTGCAAATATTAAATAATTGATATATTCCTGGGAAGATTATGTCACAAGTGAGAAGAAAAGAGGTGGCACTGTTGCCTGAGCATGACTTAACATTACAATGCTCCACATATCCATCCTACATTCAGTTAACAGATGGCTGGATTTTTAGGAGTTTTGAAAACGGTATATCTTCCGCTGCTTTGGAAATGCACCAAAGAGCTGGTGTAAACGGGAGTGAAACATCTTGGGGACACTATTGTAAAGTGATGGCAGATTATCTCAGTCCACCTCCTCTGTTCATAGAAGGACTTTCCAATTTTACATATATGGTTGCCTTTACTCCTCAGTAGCCGTGCCACTGAGAACATTATTCACTTTGGTGTGGTAGTGTGGTGTCTTCAAAATCACTGCATCTTCGTTTGTCGACCAGATGATGTCCTGGTCTCTTTGTAGTGATACTAGGGCCTTACTTTCCTGGATGGTGATGTTGGAAGGTGGCGTTTTCGCATTGGTGAAGGCTGCTGTCACATTCAGCCTTAGTTGTTCAGCTTCTGTGTTGGCAAGTTTTTTTTTTTTTTTTTAATGGTGGATTCTGTGGTGATGATGAGGTCTGCCATAATACCAGAGCAAATTACAGTGGTAAAGTTCAGTCCTCTGGCTAAGTGAGCTCCCTTTCACTTCTCCTGGATGTCCAGCTGTGTGGTGCGGTCATCCTCCTTCCTCTATGTCAGTTTTTCAGATTTATGTGGATTGCTTTGTGTTTGCAAAAGCGAAAATTTCTGACGATCCTTACCTTTAGTGTGTTGTCAGGTTTGCACCCTGTCCACAAATTTGAAAACTTCCTCCAGAATGTCCTTAGGTAGCATTGATGTCAGTTTGAGCATCTATTTATTCAGATTTGTGAGCACTGATGGTGAAGTGAGCCTGACTCGCACTCTCATTGAGCAGCTGGGTTTGGGCTTTCTGGGGGATCTGTTCCGCTCTGTGGCCCGGTTTTCAGTCAATAAACAAACATGTTTATTGAAAAAATAACTTTTAATTTAAGTCTGATGATGCCGCCTAATGTTTTTCACTCTTGATATCACCAAACCAAAATTGGTATGTAAACTGACAAGCTCCAGGAATTGCCATACTAGATTATGGTTCCACAGTACTCATACTTACATTAAAAGGTAAGAGGTACTGTGTTAAATGCTATTCGGGTAGAAAGAAACAGTTCTCAGAAAGTGGGTCTGGTCTGGGAACTCTACTTTGTCTGATCTGATCAGGATAATACATGATTACTATTTATATATTTTTTGCAGTGCTACACAACCACTAGAAAAGTTGGTTCCCACAATGCATGGTCAAGTCCAGTATCCTTACAATGTAACAAAGACGAGGTGGTGTGTGTGCGCATCTGTAAATTTTGTGGTTACAACGCATGGAAGTTTTGTATCCAACCATGATTGGCTGCAAACAAGTTGCAAGATCACGAAGCACTTATTGTAAACTCTCTCTAAATCTCTAGTTACAATTTGAAGGATGCATTGTCACATAATTATTTGTATCCTCTGATAAAGTAACGCTAGCAATGCTGCAAAACAAGAATCCCCTATTAGAGCCAAACACATTGCTTCCAAAATCCTAACTGACACTCGCACCAAGTATATTTTGCAGATAATAAGAGAAAGGCACATAATCATTCGATGCAGTATTAGATAGTTAACACTGATTCTTCAGTGTGTAAGTAGCACTTATGCATGTCTTTCCTCTACAAAACTCAACATATGTCTCAAATTATTGGACAGTTAAGTAAAAAGGTTAATATTTGAATTTGAAATCTGTTGGGGCAGAACAATAAAAAGGCAGACTACGTAGTACAAACTTCCGCATCCTTCTCATACCTGTCCAATACCTTGTTTCACCACAGAGTGGCGGTAGAGGTTTACTAATGTCTCCAGAACGGCAGGTGAAGCTCGAATGCCATCTCTAATACACTTCTGCAGCATTGCAGTCTAACCTACATCTTGTGTTGCTCTTATTCCTTCTCTCTATAATGTTCTCTGTCCTCTCCCTCCTTCTCCTCAATTCCATTTGCTCATCTGTCTCTCTTTATGGCACACACTCTCGGCAGCAAGCCACATTTTATACAGCACAGATCCACCTGGCAACAAGCACTTATGTCTCACTTAATACTAGCATGCATCATAAATATGGAGAAAGCTCGGCCTCACGCTCCCGCTGCAGTCTCCTCTGTCATTCATCATGGCCAGTGTGCCTGACAGTCATTTTCAGGGTATATATTCTAATAAGCAAGCAGTCAGTGCAATGCTTAGCTGCATGCGGTTTGTGATGCCAGAGTAACCGTGCAGTTTCACACTGTACATCACATCAAACTGTGCTTAAAAACATTATGCCTATAAGTGATATAACTATGGCATTAAGTCAGTGATCGCTTTACTGACTTACACAAATAAAATGCTGTCAAATTACTCTTAACTATACAGTACATTTAAAAGATATGACCATATGCCAAACTGTGTTTGTGTCGTCAGGCTGCATTTGTTCGAAGAAAAACTGAGAAACGGGGTAAGGCCAGATATTGGCCTATACATCTTCCATTCAAGGTTCATAAAATCTACTGGTGTCTGGAGTCTCAATGAAATCAAAAAGAATCACTGGAGATGATCAAAGTTCGATGCATGCAGAGTTTCTTCTTAACAAGAAGAAATCCGAGTCCGTTCAGGATTCCATGCCAAGTCGGACTGCTTTTGCTGTGCTGTGCATATTATTTTATACATTTGTTCTTTAACATACCAAAACAGCATTTTATTATTCTCTCTGGAAGTACCAGTGTCTTATACCATAATAGGTCTCCTTTTCAAAAACGATCATCTTTTCAGACTCATAATCGGCTTTAGTCATGCCTTCTCCTTTCTCATGCGCCACAGTTGTTTTTACACCATCTTCTTTATGTATTAAACACATGCACAAACATCAGCGATACATTGTTCGCTCTCATTAGTGCCTAATGTTATGTCATTTCCTACATCCCGCAGCTCCCATGATTTGTTAACTACATGGCTTGACAGGAATAAGTCCTTTCCTTTGTGTGCTGCCTGTGTTTGCAACTTCATGTGGGTCATCCATGGGTCAGGCTGCTGTGCCCTTGTGCCCTTTACCAACTACAGTTTGATTAAATGATTAAACATTACAGATACGGTGTTGGTTCACTAGAAACCTCAAATTTCAACACATTCCACAGTATGAAACTGTACTATACACGATAACTGATCTCAACTATGAATTTAAAAGTTGCTTACAATCTCAAAGAAAAAATACAGAACACAAACGTCACTGAATATGATTGCGCAAGGATAGGTCACCTAGGATAGCGCAAATAACATAAATAATATGGGAAGTGGATTCAGCTAAACTCTTACTGAAGCAGTCCAGATATTGGCTGCAATTTAATGCATTCTGGTGTTCTGTAGCTGCAGAAGGTTTTGCTTTGGTCAGACCAGTAGTTTAGTTAAAGCGAGCCAGAGTGTGTTTTATTGCACAAGAGCTTTTATTTGGTGGATTTTTCTTTTAACAATGACACGCAAGCTCTTTTTTTGATAGTATAAAATGTACCCCAGAATATTATTATGTCATGTTAATGTTTCCTGTACATATTATCAACTAAGAAATTGCTGATATCTGAATGTGTGGGTTTTTGTGTATCTCGGTTATTGTCGGTGATCAGCATCAAAAGCTGATCTGCCTATTTGTGGCTCAAAAATATCAAGAATTCAGTTTTCACTCATTCAATCCTATGTCCGCGTAAGGGGGCACATTGAGTTGCAACATGAGAAGAATTTTATTGGTTGTTTAGCTGCTCAGCAGGAACGAAGACCTCCCCCAGAGGACATCATGTATATACATTGAGAGTTCACATTTAGCACAAAGTTGGTTTAAGAAACCTTTTTTTTGTTTGTTTGTTTGTTTCATTAAAAGCACTTCTTCATGCTTTATCAAAAAAAAAAAAAAAAAAAAGTGGGTGAGGAAGAAGAAACTATAGTGGCTGCCACTTCAACATGAAATTGCAAAAAGCCCTCTAGAGGACCAACATATAAATGTCAGCCTGTACAAACTGCATAGTTTGTTATGTCTTTCTTATGTAATAATCAGACATTGACCTGCTGATTGCCTCCCTGGCTCCTGATGACAGAGCTGTGGTGGTGAATCACAAATGATCACTTGATGAAACTCGCATTACACCTGGAATAGCACGCAGCTGTGCGATGTGACTGAAATCAGTGGACTGCCATCTACATGACAGTCTAGTTAATCAGTGTAATGAGCTGTTACGTTGGGTTTGAATGAAAACATCATACACGGGGGGAAAAAAAACTCTTAATATTCAACTATTTCAAAGGTCTCCAAGTGTGTGCTATTAAGTGTTTATGATGAAATTAGATTTTGCGTCCCTTGACCAAATGAAAAGGGCTCGCACTATTTTTGTTTAGATACAATCCAGTCAGCTCTGTTTTATTTGTGGCCTTCTAAATGCACAAATGGAAAAAACTAACGCTAAGACACAGGTAGCTGTGATAAATATGAGTGACCAGATAAGTTAAATATCTAATTCCAAAGATGATGTGTTGGCAGTACCAACGAGCGTCCCCGACTGTAAATAATAAATGTTTGTGAAACCACAGGTCAGACTGTGCTGGATTTCACACCGAGACAGAAATGAGGCCTCATGGCATTTGGAGTCTGTTAAGGATTCCCACTGGGACGATTGGGCTAGATTGAATGTTCCAGTGTGCCCTAGTATTGATTTATGGTGGAAAGCAGGCATTGCCTTGGTCTTCTGCTTAAGTCATATACGAGGCCCAGATTTTGGAGCAACCTGAGGGATGTAAAGCTCTGAAGGGTTAAACGGTTGATGTACTCTGAGAACAAGAAGTGGATTGAAGAGAGAGGGGCACACAGCAGGTTTCATTATTGCCTGTCCCAGTCAGTGATTTGAACCACATCTTGATCTAGTGTCAATCATTTTTCTAACTCTCACCACTAATATACACAGCTTATATACTAGGTCGCGGCAAACCTCAAATTTATTCCAGTGTGTTTTTACCATGTGATAGAAAGCCGACATCTAATCTTAACTGTTCTCTCTTATTGGCACCAGCTTCACAAACTATAGACATGTCTAACTAGCAATTAATAGTAGTAACAACAAATATCACTGGATTGATTTGATAAAGAATCATTGAAATGCCAATCGTGAACCTTATTTCCAGTAGTTTCTATGCAGATATAGGTTTATTTCTGTTTGTTTGTCCTGCTGTTCGTTACTAACCATATACTGTGTGGTGATGATGATACATCCGTATCAAAGGAAAATGCAGAAAAACAAGACTTTCTTACATATGAGAGGATTTATTCAAAGCTCTGTACTTTGATCTCCACTTTTCGTTGTTTCAGACAATTGACACACCAAGATGTACATTTCAGTAAGAAACTTTGTATTTAGATTGTGGTTAAAAAAAAATAAAAAAATAAAAATATTGAACCATAAGTAACTATGCTGTCTAATTAAATCTGTGTATTTTGAGTTACAGGCAGTCAGTCTCAAAGTTATTATTTATTTTTTATTTTTAAGGCAAGCACTCCAACAAACATGCTTTATTCAGTTTAACTGATGAATAAAGACGGGCTTATATGAACCACAGTTTCTATACAAAGACCGTTTTGAATATGTGGATACACCATAGCAAATGCAAATGTGTCAGTCTTCATTGTAGTCTTCTCCGAAACGGTTTTGCATGTCTAAGCGTGACGGATGGAATAGGTCGCCAGCATGCATAATGATTTTGTGTGTGACAAGACGTGCATGCACATAAACCTCTGAACGCCTCATTGTCGGTGAAAGTGTCAGTTTGTGCGTGAGTGAGCTGCATCTTGTTTGTCTGAGTTGGAGTGCACCTGTAATTAATCATGTAGCTACAAACTGATGACTCATTAGCCTAATGCTCCTGTATATTAATTGGCACTCTCTAATACTGTAATGAATTATAAGTTGTTGTTGTTTTTTTTTTTTTTTTTATATAAGTATTGTAAGCTTTCCCTTTTTGTATTACAAGAATTAAAAGGAAAACCTATTGATTTGTCTTCATGACATTATTTGTCAATACATTACTGCATAGCGTTTTGTAACCAGAATCAAGCACAAATCAGATTCTCCAACTTTTTGAATTTCAGCACAGCCTTTTCTGCGGACAAGATATTTAAAGTTTTTCATGAAATACTCCATTATTCATAATGTTCAGCCTTGAAGAGGATGCACCAAGCTTCAGAACATCCAACGGGATCCTTAGCAAGGCGAGTATAATTTAACTAGATCATCCCAAATTCAAAGTGCGTGATAGTATTCACACTCTGCATTAGTTATCTTCTCATAAATGTACACCATGCCATCAGCATGCGGCCCTTCTCATCCCAATTACTAGGTGGAGGAACTAACGGATGCACAAAAAGCTCCATTTCCTTGTAATCATCATTTCTGGGACTGAAGGTGCTGGAATCAATACACCACGTTCTAAATGTAGTGGGTGATTTTGCTCTTGAATCCTTTATTGCATTGCATGGAAATACATTGCACACCACTGGCTTTACGGGAGCTTCTTGCATATGTATGCAAGTAGGACTGAGACCCTTCTGAGATATGTAGATATTTGTTTTCCTGCCATCTTGGTGCTTACTTGCTGGTCTCCAAAAATAGAGGCTAAACTGCCTTTTTTTTTCTTGTTTGTTTTGCAAATGTTATCCCAGATTACATTAGCTCTACGAAACACCTGGAAGCCATACCTTTTCCTGGGGTCTGATGCCATGTCCAAAAGCTCATTTACAGTGCAACATGGGGCTAGTTTTTTTTTTTTTTTTTTTTTTTTTTTTTTTTTTGATACACTGTGTCCATAAAGACGGCCTGAAATATCAATTAAAAATTGTGACAAGCTCTTGGTGGTACATGAAATACATGGGGGAACAAATGCTTGCACGGATATGCATGGTGGACGTCCAGTAAGTGTCAGCTAAGTAATTGTTAAATGGTGCGGTAATTTTCACATCAGATTGCCCTCATCTGACACCCCAACAAGAAAGTTCATTTCACAGACTTGAGGATAGCACATGTCAAGTGCAACCAGTTAAAGTTTGGGAAGCCTATATGACTGTCACTAAGGTATAAAATTCAAATATTTTGGGTGTGAAAATGTGTCTTGACAGAGTAGCTTTGGAGGTCATGATCGGCTAAGCATAGAGTACATTTTGTCACATGTTGGACTATGTGTGCCAAGACACCGGTAGGCATACGGTATGTCTGAAACTTTGTGGTTTTCATAGTTACTTTTTATTAAATTTCACCATGGATGAAACAATGAAAGAACTCCTGCATACACTGAAACCTTATCACCTCCTTAAAATACAAGCTTTCAGACTGTTCCCCTCCCCCGTTTGATTAAATTTTTCTCTCAGGCCTTCCAACTCAGGCACCATCGAATATGACTCATCTGTTATGCTCTTGGGGGTTGTAGAAAATGCTCTCTCTAATTAATGACTCCTTTTTCTCAGGTGGTTAATAATGAAGTGACAACAAACCTAAATGTGTTCTTTTGCTACCAGTCTTTTGGCAGTTTGGCATGACTAAAACAATTTCTTCAAATGAAATCTAAAATTTCATCAAATGCCCTATTTAAAGAACAATAACTGTGTTTTTCAGTGCCTGTATGCCTTGTAAGGCTCCACACTGGGCAACGTGAGCATATGGTATGCGTCTTGGGACACTATTCCTGTATTGCCTCCTTAGCCAAAGTTACTCTGACAGACCAGATGGACCGGTTCCGCAAATGTTAATTAACCTCCCTTTGCAGTCTCTTGGGAGAAAGAAGTGCCTGATTTATGAGACACGTACGACAAGACTTCCGGAGTAATAAATTAACAATACATGTAAACATGTGTATGTTTTGGAGTTGTACAGAAAGTGTTTAATATGTGGCAGATAGAAAAGATGAGATTAATCAATGGAAGAAAGATGTAATAAAAAATTAAAATGATGCAACTAAAAAGAAAACTAACTTTGAAGTGAAAACTGCACCAACAAGGGTCGCCAAGCTGATAAGGCTTGATGTCCACTATCAGCTGTTGCCTGAACAAAAGTGTTTTGTAGACATGGCAATTATAAAATCTGAGATACAAAAACCTAGAAAGCAAGGTACACTAATGCCTCTATTTGTTTCTCAGTATTCGAAAATTAACCGGTTTCAAGGTTAATTAGAAGTGACGTTTGCATATGCTGTACATTCATAATTGGCATATTTTGGAGAGTGCCACCACTACAGAGTTTTACATTCATTAATACAGGATTAGATGTTACAATCCACTGTGCCAAGATCCCAGGCAAAACACATTTAGAGGCCCTGTCCAACTGAGAAACCCTAACATACCTACAGTCATGAGATTGTATATTAAACCAACAATCTAAATGAACTAACCAAATGCTGCTGGCTTGTATGGCCCGCTCAGCAGCTAACCAAAGACATATCACCACCAACCAACATGAAGACATCAGATACCTGGCCTAGTCAACAACAGTATGCAGCATGTCATTGGGGTTTTCAAGTTTCCCTTCACCGATGTTTTGTTAAGTTAGGCCCACAACACCTCAAGAAGGCTTAACAGTGAATTCCAGCGTCCTGGAGTTGATGTATTTATATAAAAAAAAAAAAAAAATCACCGTTTAACTATTTTTTGGAAATTGAAGGATGAAAAAAAATAAAATTATATCAAGGTTATATTATGTGTTTCCTTTTTTGCTGGACTGTTTTGTATCTTCTACAATTCAAATTAATGACCTAAGGTGATCAAAAATAATGCTTTGCAGGTCATAGCCAGTTACAGAAAGTCACCCCATACCATCCATTGAAAAGGACTTTACAGTCTATAAAGCACACGGCATCATCTATGCTTTTTCACTCATACACCAATGAGCCAAAGCATTTTCAACATTCAGAGATTATGCAAATGTTCGGGGATATGTTGAACAAAATAGAGAACAGACTGCTCATGGTTGGATTTTTTGTATTAACTTTAGTGATGTACCCAATAACCAAATCATTATGGTGCATTCAGCAAATGGACCTGTTGGGTGCCCGCCATAAACAGGAGTGAGTTCCTACGGTTTGGGGAAAGGACAAACCATGGCATCCACCTCTTGCCCAATAAGAGCTTGGACAGGTTCCAGCCCCCCTGGTGACCCTCTAGTGTAAAGGATAAGTGGTGATTAATAATGCATGGACAGTCCATGAACTGGTAACAGAGTGCTGGGGGATGTGTGCCTGAACAAGTGTGATCCACGTTGAAAACACCATGCATTTCATAGGCCATAAAGGATCTGCTGCTAAAATATTCGTGAGAAATACCACAGGACACCTCACAGGTCTTGTAGGACCTGTTCAGACCTTGCATTAAGATCTGACCTGGACCACTGAACATTGCTTCACATTATTTATTGATCTCCACACTGACGTTAGTTAGACCTACGCAAAACTCAGATTATAACTCCTACCATGGCCATATTATTATTATTTTTTTTTTTCTGAGTGAATGAGGCAAAACTTACTGAGGCAGGAGCACCCCTGTTGAGTATAGGAGGTCTTTAACGTGACTCAGGACACATTGCGTTCATACTACCAAAGGAATGCAGACACGTACGAACACATGCTTATATTACAGAATGTCATTACCATCATGAAATGATGACTCATTCACTAATAGAGGAAGTGACTCTGATTGAAAGACACTGGGCGTTTGAGTGAAACATGAACAGCTTGTCATAATACGCCTGTTAATATTAAAACGGGCTGCTGGTAGCTGTCTCCTGTTAAAAGGACGTTTTACAGATGACAACTTCCTAAAGCGCGATGAATATGCTTTTAGTGTCATTTAGCTCAGGTTTTAGCACATTCCTCTCATTATCTCACGCTGCTCAGGAATCACTCCCTCTGCAGGAACCCTCGTTTTCCAGTGTCTGCCGTTTTTCGAGGGGGAAGCTATCTGCAGATAATTTTAACTGCAGGTGTTTCATTGTCTGGGCTCTCTGCAGTACAGTCTGATCCCCCTGCTGGTGCACTCCTTGGAGCATTTGCTAACAACTGTACTTTCTTATCACAGGGACTGATGAATGGGAGTAGCATGGCCTTTCCAATTCCTTCTGCTGTGGTTGTTGTAAACTGGCACGATGGGATGTAGTTGTGTTTGTCTTTTATGATCTGCAGGAACTCGGGGGGAAAACCAAAAATTGGCTTCTACCACTCTTCATAAGTCATGCTCAAAAAGAAGTTGTGGGTCTGTTGCAGCAGATGGCCTCCGGGCAGAATGAGTGCACTTGGCATGGTACTGCCAATCTCCAGGACCCTTTAACTCCTGAGATGAGAGTCTCAAAGTCTGTGACAGGCAGGAAGATTGGGACAAATTGCATCTATTATAATGTGCTGAAAATAAGAATAAGTGAAGAAAGTTTCAGGCTTTCTACATAAGAAGGCTGGTGGTAACCTTTGATGACCGTTTAGATTGTAAGATGCGCAAACATGGGGATTCAAAGGATGTTGTATGCAGCATGGATTTACTGTAACCCTTTATTGTTTAAATATGTATCATATCAAGTCAACATTAAAACCACTGACAGGAGAAGTAAATAACATATACTATCTTGTGGCAATGCAATGCTCTGCTGGGAAACTTTTGGACCTGGCATTTCTGTGGATGTACCACCCACCTAGACCAGACCAGTCTAGTCAGGTGCAAGTGTCGATGAGTCATCAGTAATGTGACTTTGTGTTGCTCCACTCTCTGGAGCCAGAGTCTGTGCAGTACAGTCAAACTCATAAGATGGTGCCGCCCATATCCCTGGGAGACTAACGTCAGTCTGGCCAATGGAAGGACGTGGGGATGCATTGTCTATATTTATATACTATCTATGGTGGCCACGGGCTGTCGCCATCTTGGCAGTGCTTGACTCCTTAATTCCCAGCTACTAACAAAATAGGCAGAGGGATTGAGTGTGAGGACAGCTTGTGAATTGTGGTGGAGGCCATGCCCTTAATTACATACCTATTTAAGTCTAAATACAATTTTTGAAATGACAAGCTGTATACTTGATGATTTCCGCTGTTTTAACATGGAGGAGTCATGCCCTCTGCTTCCTGCTCTGGAAGCTCCTTTTTTTTTTTCTTTTCTTTCTTGTGCGTAATTACAGGAGTGGAGTCAGGTGTGGGTAGTGTTTACCAGCTGCCAGTGATTCAATCAACGCCACTACGAGGCTACCACTCCATCTCCTCTGTCAGTCTCCGTCACCTCCTCTGCTGAACATGTTAAGCTCTCTCCAAGTGCCTATATGTTTGTGTGACTCATACTAATCTTTTAGTGTGACAAAAAGAGAATGAAAATGAAAGGCTCTTCAGAGAGGTTTTTTTTTTTTTTTTTTTTTTTTTTTTTTTTCTAGACCTTTTTGAAATTGCAAGAACAGGAAAATGAGCACTTTTGACCCAGCACACAGAGATTTGTTTTTAAATGATTTAAACCTGCTGAATCCTGAAATCCTTTTTGTTGTGTTCTGCTTCTGGCTTTCGTGGTTAACCTCCACCCTCCACACAAGGAGGTCTCTGAGAATTGATGTCAAAATGTGAACTATAGGCTCATTCTTTTTATTATCAATGTGAGTTAGCAAAGAAACCAGAGACTTCAGGGATTTACTGTCCCTAAAATAATAAAAATATGACATTAGCAAAAAAAAATTCAAGACATAATGCTTTTTGACGTGACGGTAGCTGGACTTTGTTCCCTCTGGGCAGAGCTGAGTTAACCACTTTTAATGTTCTCGATCCAGTGGTATATTTACAGAAGAGATGTGAGAATGGCATTTATCTTCTCCACAGGCTTCTAATGCCAGCACGCTCATTTAAACATAATTATTTTTTTCATAATTTCTGTATGATTTACAATTTTTCTCTATTGCGCCTCCCTTCATCTATCTTTAATTCTTTTTTATTTCCACATGCTTATGAGTGCAAAAGCAAGGATACATTACATTGTTATGATTCTGTTTTATTATTTATTTATTTCTTCTCTGCGTGCCGAAGCATATGTTGAACTGCAAAATGTTTTAAACGCTGGCGTTATTTTCTCTCTCTATGCTCCATCTCCCGCTTGGATGTCGGAGGAAACGCATTTAAGCTGGAGGTCTGAGCCATCAGCTCCTTTCTCGTCTTGTCAAAACGGGACAGTTGTTGTTCCGAGATGAAAGGGTAGATCCAGGCCTTAGGATATGGAAAAGGACAGAAGTTTTAATGTATAACTCTTATATGTAATGCAAGAATGGTATGGTATCACTGCTTATCCCTGGAACCTTCAGAAAAAAATCAAGTTTTAGAATACTAAGAAGGCTTTAGAAAAAGACTTCTAAAAGAGCCTCATGTTCTAACATGTCCTTTGTTCCAATTGACTTTGCTATGGTAACAGCAGGTTGAGTCCCTAACTACTTGCGCTGAAATTTCCAGAAATGTACAATGAAAGATTATAATCGAACTGTATATTTAGAGAAAGGTCAAAATGTAGTTCAAGCACTCAGGCTGGTTTAAACCACAAAAAAACAACAACTCTGAAATGAAGTGAAATTGTGGGAATTCCGATGCGGAGGCTGCACTGACTAACACGATTGCTTTGGTTCCTTTTTCATCAGCACGAATGCATTTGCCACTTTTATCCCACATTTTTTTTTTTTTTTTTTTTTTTTTTTTTTTAGACCTCAGTTTATTAGCAATAGAGAGATCCAGGGTACAGTTGCAGTCAATATAATGTGCTGCAGCTGAAGTCAGAAAGTTGTACAAATTGGTAAAAAGTTTCCTCCCTTGACCTTTTTATCTGTGCATTCTTCCTAGAATCAGGCTATTGCCTGCATTATCCAGAGAGCAGGGATCTTAGCACCTGTGTATGTTAATGCTTTCACTCCCTAAGGATGAAGAAGTACCAAAACCTTTCTAATTGAGTTGTTGCATTAAAATCTTCCAAGTGAAGAGATAAAATGGACTTCCATCTCTATAAATCTGAGAAAAACCGCAATCCCAGCAGTGTATTTTCATTCCTCCATAAGTCTTGAAGCTCTTGTTTTCCTTTCACATATATAAGTGAACTCTTTCTTCTTACATAGTGTTGAATAAATCAAACATCAGCAATATAAGCATTAAACTGCATGCTCTCCAGAGTTTGAGGCAGTTTTCCTTGCAGTGCTGTCCTATCACTGTTTAATGCATACTGAGGGAGATGACTGCACAGCTCCTCAGCTTGATATATTCAGCTTCTGACACTTCATCGGTTTAATTGTGTATTTATTTTACCTCGGGTACTTTTAAGAACTTAGACTCTCTCTAAACTTTATCACAGTAATTAATTGTGTGTGTGTGTGGTGACATCGCTGTTGTAATTTCTGAATGTGTGCGTCATGTATAGGTCTTTGTTACTGTAATATTTGGGGAGCTAGCCTTCTAGCTATACCCTTAATGTGCCCAATGGACAACTGAGGCTTACCGTGAGAACCAATTACTTCTGGATTGTTTGCTGTTTACAACTATTTTGCATGCACACACAGGCACTAAGGCACATTCAAATTACTTTGCCTCAAACCACCACTTTGCTTTGCTGTGTGTTTGAGGCAGTCATCTCTTTGATTTTAATGAGAAATGTTCACATACACGGCTTTAGGGGGATAAAAAAATAAATAAATAATGAAAGACTTCTTTTTACTAAATGGCTGTGTTAAATTGTAGCGTTGTGGGCTTGGGGTTGAGTTTGGATGCGATGCGAGATCTTCCACTATATTGCGTTCATTGAGTCAAAGAAACATGGCAAGCCACTCATGGCATAGGTTTTCTAATTGGGAGGAACTCATTTCGTGAGATGCCAAATTCAAAAAATCGCTCATCGCATACAGTGCTACACCGATGCTGTACTGGGCATACTGACAACTGCGCAAAGCATATTGAGTAGGGTCACCCAACCCCTCTCCCCTGCCAGGATGCCTACTGTATATCACCATGGTATGCATGTGTTGGTGGTGTTTTGAGGTGTATGAGTGCACTGTTTCTCCAAAACCGACATTTAGTACAGACCTTAATCTATAGATATCTGCCTTTCTGTGATTGGCAGATTAAGAATAAAGACTATTTCTAAATTTTGTGGAATTACGTGGATCGGTATTGCACTGCCAAGACTATATGCTAGATGTATTTGTGAGGGTTGCAGAATGGTGGTCGTTGCAGAGGTGAGGATCTGTTCTACCAGATCCAAAGAAACCAAGTAGGCGGGGATCCTCCCACCACTCAGACTATTGACAGATGAGTTAATCTCTCTGACGAGTTCTTGCATTAGGTCTCTTACTACTCTCACATACATTACGTCTTCCCTGACTACTTCTGACAATGAACAGAATGCAAATTGACTGTGACTATAGTACCCTGAAGGGTTTTACCCAAACTCTGTAATTGTTCTTGCTGGAGAACGAGTCTCTGTTGGATTTCTGGCAGTTCTTCATCAAGTTCACCCATGTGTCTCTGAAGCGCGGAAATGCTTACAGAGTTCGCGGCTGAAAGTCCAGTTGATGTCTTGCAAAGCAGTGCCAGTCGGTGGTCCGGGTTCGACCACATCTATGGCCAGGGTAACTTGTAGGCTGATGAGTATGCCAAAAATCCAAGACTGTCTCATCCTAGGGAAACAAAACCAAAAGGAATTTGGTTACTTATAAGTACTTGACTAGAATGTTGTGTGAAATTAGTGCATGCTAGTGTGAGTGAGTTAGGCATACAACTGTGTTAGTAGCACGACAGTCGTACTATATACAATTTACTTCTCCTCATGGGTGGAAGCAGCTTCATCCTCGGGGATTGAAGACTGATCCCCCCCCTTTCGGTGAGGGAAGATGGTTGGAAGACCTTGACCTGGAAAGAATGATCCCATTTGTATTTTGGTGTATATGTGTACACCTCCGACCACACGAGGGGTGTACAATGCCGTATTTGTGTTCCTCAAAGAACACAGGAAAGACTCATAGTCTTGGGAGGGGGTTTGTTTCCTGGTTTGCGGCTGCTGTGAGCTCGCGGACTGTGAAAATGGATCAGACCCAGGATTAGGCTCTGGAGAAGACGGGAGCATTAATAAGGATCTAGCCTCTTGGATGACAGCGGTGTGGATACCTGAGCCCATCTGTGTCCGCAGTGGCAGTCAATAAAAGGGGCCAGCCGGTCCAGCTGATCCTGACCAATGAACAATGGTTCTGTGTCAATAACACAGAAGTAAGCGCGTTTGGCGATGGGAGAGCTGTCCTACTTGTAGCTGGTGATGCTAACATTGCAGGTCTCCTCTGCAAAAGTGTTAGAACACATCAAGCCAATTTCTAAGCCTGAACCTAGGAAGGCAAGCAAGTTGATGCCTCTTCTTATGGCCACAAGTGTGTATGTCTTTGTGAAGGTCACCCGAGAATGTCAAAAATGGAGGCGGTGATGTGTCAGGAGGAATGGTTGGGAGGTGTGTGCCGGCCTCTCTTGGCTCTCTTCCCCACCCAACAATGTACACTTTGTCTGTGGGAGAGGGAGGAGCTCGTTCTAGTCATGCAGACGGGGAAGTGGGGTCAGGTTCCTTTGAAGGGTTAGCTAATGCCAGCAAGAGGTTAGACTTTTCCAGCTCCTTCACTACCTCAGTCAGATGCTTCCTGACCCAATTTTCCATTTCTGTCTTCAGACTTTCCCCCATGGGAGAGTCTAAAAACTTAACTTTACCTCTTTCCTTGATTTCCATGTCTTGGGCTCCCGTCAAACCGTCCCTTACCTCTTTTTTGGGAGGTGTTTCCCCATCTTGGCCTGGATGATTCTGGAGGGTGGTTTCTCCGGTTCCCAGCCCCCTGGTACTATTGGTTGTTCGTTGGACAAGGTCTCCAGTGATTTTGAGGGCCCGCTCGATTGTTCATCTTGGCACGTGGCATCTCATTGCCCTCAAGTGCCAAGTAACCCTCTTCTTGCGTCTGAATGCTGAACACCCTGGAGTCATCTTCGCTCCGGCTTGGATGTATGCACGTTTCCCACACCATTTGCGCATATCTTCGGATCTCCTGCATGGAGAAGTGGCCTGACCTACAGTACATGGTCACATCAAATCTCACACTGTCATGGAGGTTGTGAAGGAAAAGAATGGAAGGATTGTTCTTCCTCTAGGCCTGGTGCGTTGTGCCCTTGGGAGTATGCCATTTGTAGGCAACGGTAGTACTCTCGTGGCGGTTGAAGTTTCTTCTGCGTGATGGCGAGAGCACCGAGAGTGGCTTTAGTCTCATCCATATATGGAGAGTATTCCTCTCATAAAGCTCTGCAGAGGGAGGGGTAGTGGTCGTGTGTGTCCGCTGGAAGAGTTTCCATGAATACATGGACACTCCTAGCTGTAGTCTTCCATATGAGCTTCAGTTTTTCCCGAGATGTGGCATTGGGCAAGTCCACCAGGCAGCGCTCAATTTCCCAAAGGTAATCATCAATGTAGGACTCTTTGTTACTAGGATCATAGCGTTCTATGTCCCTTGCAAAAGATTCCAGGTGTCGCGTGCGCAAACCTGTCTGTCTGTGTGACCAATCCTCTGAGTCCTCAGATACGCCATGGTCACTGAAGTCATCGTGGCGATGAGGCCGACCTGGAGAAGGAGCCAAGTTGGGGTGTGGCTGAAGACTACGTAGTGGGAGTGGATCTGTGAAGTTGTAGCCACTGTTGCCACCCTGAGCTTGGGAGTAGTCCCCCCCTCGGCGTAGGGATGTACACCGGTCAAGGGGTGCCGACGTGCGGCTAAGAATGGAATGAGGCGGACCTCTGGAAGGCAAGGCACTTGTGTCCTTGAAGCGGAGTGGCGAGGTTGCCTGGTAGGTGTCCAAGCATATTAAGTCAGCGACAACATCAAGGGCCGCTCGACTACTAATGGGTGGCCTCTGACTAGCTGACAGGCTTGGCTGGGCTGCGTGGAGCTTCTGGCGCAGTTCAGCTTCTCTCGCTTGTGTGGGTCTGAGCTCCGTTGCAGCCACACAGCTTCATCCTGCTCAGCTGAGGTCTCTCGGAGCAGACCTGCTCCAGGGCACGCTTAAGGGAGAACCCCCTTTGAGTTCAGGTGCCAGGCGATGGACCTCTTGGTCACTCGTGTTGCCAGTTACTCTTACCTGGCTGGCTGGTTGTTTTCCGCTCTCATCCTCAGTTCCCGGGTGGACGTGGTGGAGCTGCTCAATAAGGGTTCAGTTAGCCTCCAGTTTTCGAACACTTACCTCTCATGCACGGTCTCGCTCAGCTTGGATGTTCTCGTGCTCTAGACATACACTCTGGTTGTTTTCCTCCATTGCACGGACCCTGTGTTGCAGTTGTGAGACCTGATCTCAGTGCTCCATGGCTTGCAGCCGAGATCTGTGCTGGTGAATGAGGAACATTTGACCCAGGACATCAGGGATGGTGCGGTCAGGTTTTCCAACCGGGTTATTAACATATTCCAGCAATTCTTCCAATGCGTTATCACAACTGTTAATGTCATAACCGCAAAGGCTGTCTCTTTCCTCTAAGGAGAGACAGAGGAGGGCAGCGACCGCATCCTGCAGGGCTGGGTCACTCACCTCCTTAGGGCCCTCAGCACCAGCAGGTGGGGGTCCTTGGTGACTCATTTTTAGGATCAGTAACTGTATTACCTCTACTATTTACTCCTAATCTGCTGTGTTCTCACTACTGCGCAGGTAACTTCGACCTGCGGCTTACACGCGTGTTAAAGTGTTAGTACCCTAAGGTAGTATTAGTTGGTAACTTTGAACAAGTAAGGTTAGCAAACTTCTGGTGCAAAACACAAAAAAAGAAAAAGGAGGCTTGCTAATCTATGTACTAACCACTGATGTAAACAACTCACAATGATGTGTTGGCAGTGCAATGAAAAACAAAAATTTAAATTTTCAAAATAATTTTTTTTTCAAAAATTAAAAAAATTTTTTGCACATAAATATTATGACAAAGCAGGTAATATTGATGAGTCTCACACGGGGCACAAACATGTTGGGATTCGTAATGTGAATTTGGTTAAAATTAAATAATTAATAATGATTTAATAATTCATAATTATTATTAATCAAAATTAATAATACGGGGCACCACCCTGCTTACCGGGAACCTTAACCAAATGTGTTTCAGTCTCAAATCATGAATATTGAAGTTGTGAATCTGAGCACAGACTCTCTCAACCAGCTTGACACAATATAAACGCACAATAATCACTACGAGTAGCTTAACTTTAAGTACAATAACTAGGCACGTTATTTTTGATGTTATTCCCCATTGCTCCATTCCTCCATGAGGGAGATGTCATTTGCATTTACACTAAAATGTAATCAAATCATAATCGTTATTGTAAAACAAACAAAAAAACCCTACTTTTAATTAATAAAATACAGAAGACAATTTCTCAATTATGCAGAAAAAGCACCTTTTGTACCAAGTTTAGTCACTGGAATAAAGCAGGAGAGTCGGTGAGAAAAATGGAATGAGTTATAAAAACTTAACTGGGGGAAAAAAAAAAAAAAAAAGGCTTAGACCCAACAGGGGATATTTTTCATCTCTCCACCTTCCAACGCACAGCTCAGCTGTCAATCATTTTGCAATCTCCGGCTTAAGAAGTGACTACTTTATCCACAAGGATACTTGGGCTGCAGCTGTCAATCAGCAGCAAGGTTCAGTAATGATTTAAACCTTCTCCGTATGTCTATTTCTCAGAGTGCCTTTTGTGATAGTTTTGGTTGCTTAGGCATTCTTATTTGTTTCATTTACCGTACAGTATATGAAATTTGACCTTGATTATGACAGAATACTGAAAGGCGTTAAATGAAGACATAATTCCGTGCTTTATTCATATTTAACAGAGATCAAATTTCAATGGAAAGTGCTCTTTTACTCGCGCAGATCGGGAAATGGTTGCTGCGTTTATCTGACTACTCATTTGTTCAGTGTGGTGTGGATTATCAGTGCATTGTAATGGCAATTTTAGATTTAAATTTCTACAATGATATGCAAATATAGTAAATATAGAAGTTGAGTTATTTAAAAGTAATTTTGCTAGCTATTGAGCAGCTTCCGTCTCCTGGTTTGCCTATTAGTCTGGGAGATGGTAGCCAGAAGATAGGCTGGCGGTGGCTCCTATTACTCCTTGAAGGAGCATAAGCCACTGACAGTATTTCTCCACCTCGTCCTGTTCTGTGCCAGCCTTTCCAGGTCTTGGACAGGCTGGCAGCTGGAGAGGTGGCTCCTATGGTAGAACAGAATGCTTTCCAGGCTTGAGAGATGAGTGCAGTTTTGGAAGAGTGAGAATATCACCAGATGCCTCCCTGTCTCCATCAAGTGGATATACTATCAAAGTCCATGGCAATGTGGGACAAAGGACAACTCGGTACAGGGCCACAGAAGACCACAGCTCAAAAGTACATCCACCTGTTCATGAGTCATCCCAACAATATTCCACAGCAATTTAAATGATATCAACCGTACAATAAAAATAATACTAATACATTTTATTTGTGAGTCCCTTTCAGAGCACTTAAGATCACCTAACATAAAATGGCAATGCATAAAACATAAGAATAAAATATACAATGCAATAGAAATAAAAGCAGATTTAAAAAGTATATCGAAATTCTCTAAATTCACTTTGACTCTCTGACAGGCTTCAAATCAAGGCTCAAAACTCATCTTTTAAAATAGTGTATTCCATTTAACCTGTTTTCCCTCATGTTTTGAATGTCAGGCAGGAGAGTGTTCCAAAGGAGTGGAGCTGAGCGACTGAATGCTCTGAAACCCATGGTGGACAGTCGGGAAGTTGCTGGGTGGCCGAGGAGGATCTTAGAGTATGGGATTGTGTGTATAATTGGAGAGGTTCAGACAGATATGATGGAGTTTGGTTGTGAATGGCCTCGAAGATAAACAGCAGGATCTTGTACTCAATATGGGATTTTATTGGAAACCAGTGGAGGTGGATTTACAGTAGTTGATGCATAATGTGACAAGGTAAGTAAGCGGACCGGGTGAAGTTGATGTGGGCCTCTAGAGATAAAGGAGGGAGAATGTACATTGCATTTACGGAAAATACTGCCAAGAGGAGGAAGGTAAATGATTAACAGAAATGGACCCAGGATGGAGCCCTGGGGGACTCCTTTGGTGAAGGGTGAGATATGAAGTGTTTTAAATTGGACAAACTGAGTGCAGTGGCAGGAATAAGATGTAAACCATTTGAGACAGGTGCTGTTTGAGGAGGATGTTGTGTGAGATGGTACCAAAAGCTGCACTTAAGTCAAGGAAAATCAGAATGGTTGTAAGTCCAGAGTCAGCTGCCATGAGGAGGTCGGTAGAGCTGTACCGTGAGATGGTGCGAAAACCGCTGGCACATAAAATTCCTACCTTATTGTTGATCTATCTGGCCAGTGCCATTTGGTCAACATTGATAAAGTGCTGCTTGTGCCTAAATATATTGTTATAACAGTTTAGTTTCCTGCCAAATATCCAGTTTTGCAGTATAACATTTGCTCAGCATTTTGTTGTTTAAAGACATTATAAAAAGTGATTTGTATGTCTCCAAAGCCTTGTGGATGCATTTGTCGGACAGCCAGCAAAACAATCAACCCCCAAACCCAGACTTTCTATTTTATGTGCCACATAAATGTCCTCCTTTGAAGACAGACATGCACCAACATCTTTGTCACAATAAATAAGCACAGAGAAACAAACCTCTGGAGGGCCCTGTGTACTTCGCCATGGCAAAAATTTAGAAAAATGACATAGCACTACTGTCCCTCCGAAGCGTTGGACTTAAGTTGTCAGGGGCTGATGTAAAGTCACGGCTAGCTAGGAGTGGGAGGTGAACTGTTGCACTCTTCGACATCAGCTTCAAATATCATTTTATGACGGCTTCTTTGCCAAGACAAACATGCTTAATGAGAGGTATATTGTAGGTGTCAGCAGCACAAGATTTACTTTTCAATTCATGTGGGTTGCCAATCATCATTTTAATCGTATAACCTTTTAAACCTTCATATCATCTAAATCTCTTCTTCCCCAAGACTGATGAGGTGATAATTTCTTCTGTGCAGTTTCTCCTCACTGAGCAGACTGTTAGCTAATTAATCAAACTGCCACCCTGATTAGAAAATTGTTCTCACCTAATGGGATCTTCCATTCACACAGAGAGACAAACACATGGGGATGAACTCTAAGGGCAAACAAAGAAGAGAATAAGAGATGAAAAGAGTTGCATATAACCAACGTAAAGGGAAATGGGAAGACAGAATGGAAATGAAACAACAGACAGAAGGCTAGACTGAACTGGACTTAGATGGTGGGGTAATTAGATCAGATTCAGTCAGAAACTAGTATAGGTCATCAACAGCAGGGTTTCATTTATGTTGGATCTCTGTAAATCCACAGATTAACTTTTGGACTCAAAATCTAATTAAAAATACTTTTTTTCAAGGCTTGTAGCCGTTGCTCCATCTCCCCTCTAACACATTGCAAAAAATAAAATCCCACATAACTATATAGGCTGCATTTTCAGGTCAGATTGTTTGCACATTTTGACATGATAGCCACATGTGTCCACCCATGTTCATCTCGTCTAAACATTCTGAGAAGGTCTCCTTGTGTACAGCTTCCGTGGTTACATGTGATATTCTCGTCCTACTTAAGGTACATTGAGCAGTTTGTAGGATTTGGCAGAAATGGAATATGATCTTATTCCGTCAGTAGGCCACAACAGTTGAGTCAAACTCTAAAGACGTTTCTCTCTTTTTTTTTTTTTTTTTTTTTCATTTGTCATGTCCAACATCGGTTCTGTTACACGACTGATGCTAAATCTGATATACTGGTCCTTTTTAATATAGAAGGGCATGTTTACTTGTTCAGAAAAAAGTGAGCATGGCATAATGGGAATTAGAGTCCATTTGGGACTCCCATTGATTGATTTCCTTATCAGGCTTGCTATTTTCCAACGGACCACAGTAAGGCTTTATGGTAGCATGTAGGCCTTTCTTTGCCTCCCCTTTGCCAGTGTTGTCCAGGGTGAGAGGTGCTAAGTGGGTGTGGGGATATTTGTAAGTCCCTAACTGTGCACTTCCATGTTAAGAGTGTGTGGTGGGGGTATTTGGTGCATAAGCACACATAACAGTCAAAATACAGTGGATTGTTTCCTCTGGGTTGGGGGTGAGTTCCTGCCCCTCGTGAGCAGATGCATTAATGCCTGCGCTATATTTGACTGTGGTAAGGGGGTTAAGGAAGCCTCCTGGGTGCGTCCTATTGGAGCTTTACCGGGCACAGCCAGCTGAGAAAAGACCCTTGTTAGACCCAGAATACGCTGGAGGGATTATATATCTTGCCTGGGTTAGATATGCCTCAGGTTCCCCCAGGAAGAGTAGGAATGACTTACGAGGGACAGGGACATCTAGAACTCCCTGGTTAGTCTGTTGCCACCGCAACCCGACCACAGATAAGCGTAAGAGGATGGAATGGAAAGGTTGTAGAATTGTCATTAAGTTGTTTTATATTGGTGAAAAAAAGTAACATTTTAAGAGACCCTGATTTAATGTTGAATAACATACACTGATCACCCACCTAGACCAGACCGGGCACCCCCACCCCATAGCAATGACACTCCTGGATGGCAGCAGACATACACAAAAAATGGTTTAGGAACTACTCAAAACAACATGAAAAACGGCACAAGGTGTTGACCTGGCCTCCAAATTCACTAGATCCCAAACTGATCAAGTATCTGTGGGATGATCCACAGAGGCCCCTCCCCTCCAGGGCCCCCCCACTAACAACATTCTGTTACCAGACACCACAGGAGACCCTCAGAAGGACCATGTCCATTCTCTGATGAGTCACAACTGTTTTGGAGGCTCAAGGAAGACCTACACAGTATTAGGAAGGTGGTCACAATGCAATACATTAAATACAATGTTCTTTAAGTGAATAGTTTATGCCACATCACTTTGATCATTTTTGTACTTTTATGTACTGGAGTAGTGTTTTGTTTGTGGTGACTCCCTCATGTTTTCTCTCTTTACATTCTCCATCAACCCAACTTATCGTTTCTTCAGTCGCCTCTCGTTTCTCCTCCCGTCTCGGTCTCTTCCCATTATGTCGCCATTTAATGTGACAAGCCTTTTCCTAGAATAATGAAAGTTGAAGAACGCCTTGCTCCCGACTGCTACACTTGTTTAACACCGTGTTATCTCTTCTTGCTGTGTGTGTGAACGCGGGGGTGTGTAGGCTGACGAGTGACGCATAGATCTGTATGCCCCCCTCAGCTATTTTAAATGATAGCGCGACTCATAATCCTTGTACACGCCCAGAATATGAATTACAGGCGCACGCGTTATCTCTAGTCCTTCACATAGGGAATTAGTTGTACTCACTTTGAATGAAAAGTGTGCTAATGCCTGAGAATTACATCAGCTTTTAGCTCAAGGACATTTTGAGCAGAAGAGACGCATATGATTGTGGTTGGTCTTAAAAAAAAAAAAAAAAAAAAAAAAAAAAATCTCTTGGCAACAAGGTATAGCTTCTTAGTGGGAAACATGGCATCAGGCCTATCACAATACGTTGATTGTTATACTCGGCTCGCTTGGCATCATGGCTCTAAGGTTCGTACGAATGGTGTCCATGGCACTTTTGGACACCTTGTGTTTTGAATGCAACAGATTCAGTTTCCACAAACGGGGTGATAATGCCAGCGAAATGCAATCTGGGATGTCTGGCTGTATCAAGTCTACACAAGTTACTATCACGACGCATCATCGATAAAACGGGTGGTGCAAGAATACATCCAGGCATGTGGGCTGTACTTGGTCAGATGTGTACTTTGTATTGGAACAGTACCAAGGACTGTACATAAGTATGGACAACGTGTCCACACTCCCTTGCATTGGCCCAACTGATGCTAGTTTTGTGGGGATATGGGTGGTGCTATCTTGCGAGTTTGGAGCCAGAGTCTGTGCAGTGCAGTCCGAGAGTAGAGCCACGCCGTTCCGCATTCTCAATGACCTGCCCACACTTCCGACAGACTCACTTGCGTTTTCGTTTGATTAATAATAATAATAATAATCAATTTTATTTGTATTGCACTTTACATTTAAAGCAATCTCAAAGTGCTACAGGGCAAACAGTTTAAAAATAATGTAAGTTAAAACAACCAGGGTCAAAACTACTGTGCTCTGCTCTACCTGACCATTTACTTTTTCATGTAGCAATTGGCATGACCACTTGTAGTCGTAATGATGTCACATCCTGTTTCTATCGTGTCAAATAACTATCTAAAATGAAACCTATCAGGAAAATGGACACTTGTGTATTTAAGTGTTTTAATTTGGTCCAAGTACCATTCACTAACATGGAGGGGGTGGAGTTTATGACCTATACTGCAGCCAGCCACCAGGGGGAGCTCTACTTGTTTTGGCTTCACTTTTGAGGAGCTGTTCCACCGTCCATCCTTATTTACAGTCTATGATCGGTATACATATCAATAAATGCCCACTTTCTTCTCGCCTTTAGGATTGTTATCTCTGGGTTTCACCTGCAGCCCATTATGTAGTGCCTTTTTCTCCCCTTTCTGCCAGTTCATATTGTACCTAGTGCCAAGTGTACTCGGTCTTGTTTGTTAGAGTTTGGACTGTTAAACTGTGCAACAACCATTTTTTCCTTCAAGTGAAGTCTTAACTGTGTCATGATGTTGTGCATTTGATTCCTCTTCAGTTGGCCACGACCTGACAAACACGATGTAACACATAACACCCACCGAGGATGACACTGTTCCTTCCAGTCGGTGCCATTTCAGCATCTAGAATGCTCGGGCACACATCCATCCATGCAGTAACTCCTTATCCCTTGCTTCCCAGCAAGTGCCTGAGAACAATGTTGGAAATTCAATTTTTGTTTTCTACATAGCCACCAGTGTTAAGATTGTGCTGCTAAAAGAACACGGGAGCACACTGCTGGATAGATTCATGATGTGAAAAGCCTTCAGAAATTGGCCTTGACACGCTAATGGTAATGGAACAGAGAGGGAACTATAAAAATTCTTATTCTAGCCCACTATGTAACTATTACAATGACTGTAATGGTGGCGTAAAGTGCAGTGGTAATTAGGATAATGGTTGGGGAAATAAGTGGTTGGATAACACTGTCCGTTATGTATTTTTAACAATTGCAAAGAGTGAGCTGACGGTAATTAGAAACGATGTCAGTTTTTTTTATTATTTCTATATGCATTTTTTTTTTTATAACTACGTTTCCTTGACTGAATGTACTGACAACCCTGAAACACAACTGAATTTATTAGCATTCAGCCACTAGAGAACTAAGGAACTAAGGAAAGGAGCATGTGGGTGTATTGTTGTCTCTACATGTGTAATAGTAATGAGTCCCAAGGTCTGCTTTTTAAGCAGAAGGTGTTCAGTGACTAAGTGACCATTGGTGAGCTAAAAGAATGCAGAGACTAGACAGTGCAAAATCAAAGTGGCTGAATGCTAATAATTTCAGTTGCGGTCATGTTATCTGTGAACTATACATGTAGTCAGTTCAGCTTTTAAGACGGCTCTTCTACAACAACTTTATTGTATCACCTTCTCGATGTTAAGCTACTTATCTAAATAAGGGAAAGATTTGGACTTCTGGTGGAACTAGAGGAAAACTCAGGGACCTTCCAAGATCATTGGGGTTTATCCATCATTGGGATGTTGTTCATACTATTATTTATTGTTGATTTTGCTTGGGGAGTCTTAAATAGAGAGCATTTGAACATCCATTTGTTCAATATAAGGAGTGTAGCGCTCGGGGGCAACTGGGGGGGATGGTGGTCACTCAAGGCACCTCAGGTTCACTTCCTTCACCCGCGTAAATGGCTATGACCCTTCAGTCACAAATCTGCTTCTCTAACCACTAGACCAAAATGCCTTGACACCATATGACAGGTGGTCCCTTAGGTGCCAGGGCCCGGAAAACAAAATAAATAAAACTACAACTATGGATTAATACTAATAGATAATACTCGATAACAATGATAATGATAATAGAAATTATGAATAATACACTTGATATACGACAGCTGGGATAGGCTCCAGCAGACCCCGCAACCCTTAACAGGAATAAGCGGTAACAAAAGATGAATGAATGAATACTTGATATACTGCTTGATATATAAGACTTGTAGGAGTCACAGGTAGAGTTCACCCCAGTACAGCCATATTTATGGCTGCTGTGGAGAAAACAGGACACTGATTATGTTGAAAGCCTTGAAGTAGTTTCAAAGAAAGGATGATGATTTACCACAAAAACACAAAACAAAGTGGGAAAAAAAACAGTGTTTCATTTTCTGTGTTTGACAGAGAGAGAGCTGTGTGTGTCATAACTGCCTTGTGGGGTCCAAATTGATTGGTGTGCATTTCTTCATGGTTTTCTGTTCTCATAAAAATAGGGACTGTCGTTGGAACTTCAAAAGTCCCTTCAAAAGCTCCAGAAAATAACTTTTATCTCAACACAGTGCTTTTTCCAGTTAGTTGGCACCGTACCCTGTCACTTTGTGACAGAAACAATCTCCTTTTTTTTTTTTACTTGTTGAACCCATTTGTTTGATCCTTTTCTTGAAACACTGGCCTTTGCTTTACACAGAAATGGTAAAAGAATGTCCTGCTATGTTTTAAACTCTTTAAAGTCACTTTTTTTAGAGTCAAATCCTAACTCTCGCGTCACCCGTCGAGTTCTCCACTGGAGAAGTTAGAGATTGAGTGTTTTGCTCAGTTGCACCGTGATTGTGTTTTTCCAGGTGCAGCAGGAACCCAAAACAAACCATGTTCACAAAACCCACTCTTTAAAACATCTTGCATGGGAGGTTTGCAGCAATCAGTCACGTTGAAGTGATTGCTCTCTAACATAGACTCCATCTCAGTGTGTGAACCGGTGTCCACCCTCAACGGCAGAACAATCATTTTACGCTGTCAAACTGTTGCTGCATACATACTTTCATCTCCTCCCCATGGGCTGTTGCAGTGCAGCTATTCTTAATGCATCCACCCACGCAGGGACACATATATTCCTCTATGAAATACTTTTGGAACTACCTGTTTTCGCTGTGTAATAAAACAAACATGTACTCTTGAATGCCTTGACGGTTTTGTCACTTATCCAAAAGAACCGAAAATATTTTCACGGATTAAAAAAAAAAAAAAAAAAAACCTGTTTGGAAAAGGGACACGAAGATGGTCAGACCAACTAAAAATACACCAAAAACTAAATAGATTTGATCCAAGATTCAAAAAAGACTGTCAGTCAGAATGTCATTAAAAATAAGCATGTAACAGTTCTTTCTCACTATCAAATTTCAAACACAAACTCCCCCTCATCATTTCAGACATATTAAAACACAGACACACAAACAAGTCTACGTAATGAATACGGTTGACATGGGGTCATGCTGACTTCACAGGTTAAGCCACAGACTCTATGGTTTACTTATGTAAGAAACATAAGAGACCCATTGACAGCTGTTACGCCCCGGTCTAGGGGTTCGAGGAAGCAACATAAACAAAATGGACGAGGAAAGTGATGCAGATAAAGTGACCCTTTTATTTCCCACAACACACAACTAGTGAACAAGTGAACTGTACAGCGCTATACACAAAAAGAAATGAAGCCTTGTCTTCAGGGTGAAGTAAGGCCAAAACAACAAACAAAAACCCAGCTGTCTGGTTCTCAAAATCGAACTAAATCCTAAATGCAAACAAATCGAACAAAAAGACATTTGCTAAACCTAACTACCTAAATCAGGAGAAAACGGGTCTGAAAAGAAATGACAGTTCACCTCTACTGCTTCTTAGTATTATTCAAAACAAACACACTCACAGGAACACCACCGTCTGTGAGGCACACACTCAACAATCACAGATTTTGCAAGGCAAACGAAGAAGTTACACAAAGTACAGCTAATGCAGCTCATCACAGGATAGTCACTAATCATGATCTTTTTCCGGCGGTTGAGATGTGGACTATTTGAAGCAGTCGAGCCTCCTGAGCAGCCAATCCTGGGCGTCAGTCAATCTGCATCGGAAACTGCATCTGTCAGAGATCCTCCAAGGCAGAGGTCTCACTCTTGAGCCGAAAGGACTATTAATACGAGCAGCACACAGGGCAGTTTAAACGCTGTTGTTACAAACAGCTATTGCCAGTTTAAACAAAGTGTGGAATATTAACTTAAACTTGGCCTGAAATGCAGAAACGTTATTCCTGATCTTCTTGTTTAATTCCAGTCTTCCTCACAGAACACGTCCCCACCATAGAACTGTATTACAATAAGTCAGACTGAATAGCCATGTAACAAGACGACGTGCCTGCATCATGGCTTTCTTATGGTTTCATGGTGTATATTTTAAAGGAGGAGATGCAACATCAGCACAAAAACAACATGTGAGAGATTGTTAATTATTGTACACGTTTTCTTTATTATCACACTGAGGCAATACAGGGATGAAAGTCGTTAATATGCAGTGCACACAACCTTGACTGGGCTCATCAGCCCCATTTAAATTCCTCAGTATTTTTGCAGTATAGCCATAGTATAGTGTATATATACTAGAGGTTGTCTGTGGTGCGATTTCTGGTCGACGCACAACCCATTGCTACTGCTACGCAAGCGTGGGAATGACTGGTTTGTTCAGCCGTTGCCAGATATACCATAATTATTGTATTCATACGGTAGTTTTAGGGCCTATACGATACACAATCAATACCTTAAACATGGGCCAAATATACGATTCCATTTGCAAACACACCCACACAACACAAGAATCTGATGCCTCCTCATGCCCGATCAGCTCATAACTGGCTGGCTCCTCTTCACTGGCAACGCTTGGATTTCTTCATTTCCCATCTGGCAACACTCAGAAGATCAGAAGAGGGGATCACCTGTAGCGATGCAGACCAAGTAGACTACAGCAGCTTCAAGCCTGATGGCACCCGTGCATAGTTTCTCCTGCTCCAGATTAAAATGGGGAAGAATCTGAGTCTTAAAAAAAAACCTAAACAAACAAACAAAAAAAAAAACTGATCAACAGCAAAGGTTGTATTTCACTGAACTGAAGGGCGAGGTAGAAATCCAGAACAGCAGCTTTCATTTAACTCATATCAACTGAAGAAACATAAAACTTAGAAAAAGGCAGGATTCTGATAATGAGGAAGGATCATTTGAGTTCTTGTACAACACTTTGTATTGTATGCTTATGTGTAATTAGTTTCATTAACCTTTCTGTTTTCTAAACTAACTGGTAGACTTGTCTGGAGTATGATCGTAAACATACAGCTCTGTAACCACAAAATCAACCAGCAGCAGAATGGTCTGAAGGGTGGAATTATTGGAATTATTAACAATGTGCATCCATGAGGTGTTTGAGTGAACTCAGTTCCTTTACAGCAGTAATGGCCAAAAAGATTTGTCCTTTGGATGTAAACCAAAAATGATGAACTGGAATGAAGAAATGAAGCTGCATTTGATCAAATGCACCGGCAAAGACTTTCTCTCCAAAGGAGGTCCATTTTTTTTATTTATTATTATTATTATTATTTTTTTTTTTTAGACCGTAGTATGCACATCACATTTGTTATGACATAATATGACCGACAACATTACGACATTTAGGGATTTAATGTAACGTAACAAGTGGCATATTGATCCTATGCATGCAGGAGGTTAAGACGGTAATGGATGTAGTTAAAACTTAATGTTGGAATTTATGGTTTTGGCCACTTAGAAAGAGGAACTGGCACCTGTGCTCTGCCAATATTCATCGCACAATTAACCAAACGAATGTAAGTTCATGATATGGTGCCATTTGACACCACTGCAGTCATTCAGTGTGTGATTAAAGTATGTTTCACAACGCCTTATGACACTTCATGCAGTACAGATAAGATAAACTACAGTACTTTATTGTGTTTCCCACATACTAATGGCTTCCTGTCTTCCTATGATATTTTATTCTCTGCGTTCTCCTCCTCTGCAGCTGTTCCAGCAGTAGCACCACTCTGTTAGCAATCATCAGTGTTAATCGTTAGTTGTAATTGTCTTAATTGCGATGTCATTCGTCTTAATTGTTTTCTTTGCAAAAGAAAAAAAAAGAGTTGAGATTACTCTGATTGAAAAAGACAGGCTAAATCAATTTGTTGTTGAAGTCCACCGCAGGGACACCTGCATATTAGTCGATAGATTGTGAAGGCATCGCATCATTGGACATGAGTGATTTAGTTTGGGGAGCCTGTTGTTAAGAACGGTTAATCATGCTTGTAACATTTTCATGACGACTCAAGGAGCCGGTAAACAATGTTCAGTGATTAGTGGTACTGATTACTGACGATTGTTAATTTGAAAATGTCAACGGCTGCTTTGTTTCGCTACTCGAAAGTTTAAAATGATTTGCTGTCAGTGTGTGCACTCCCAATTTTTGTGTGCTGTGGTGTGCACACAAATAATAGGAATATTTCATTCCTATTTAGAGATTGGCACCATACGAGTGTGTGGTGGCTCGATACCAGCTTGTACTCTATGAACGGAGTGGACAGTATGGTCACCCACATAGTGACAGTATAAAGTTGGACGATGGAACAGCTCCTCTAAAGTGAAGCCAAAGCAAGTAGAGCTCCCCCTGGTGGCTGGCTGCAGTATATGCCATAAGCTCCACCCCCTCCATGTTAGTGGATGGGACTTGGGCCAAACTAAAATACTGAAGTACATGATATATATATATATATATATATATATATATATATATTATGGCATGCCATTCAGGAAATTAATCTTTGAATATATTGAATGAAACCTTGAATATATGGAGTGAACCTTTGAATATATTGAATGAACCTTGAATATATTGAATGAAACTTGAATATATTGAATGAAACTTTGAATATATTGAATGAAACTTTGAATATATTGAATGAAACTTTGAATATATTGAATGAACTTTGAATATATGGAGTGAAACCTTGAATATATTGAGTGAATCTTGAATATATTGATTGAACTTTGAATATATGGAGTGAACCTTCGAATATATTGAATTAATCTTGAATATATTGATTGAACTTTGAATATATGAAGTGAAACTTGGAATATATTGAATGACAGTTGACTGACGTCAGACTTCACGGCAGTGCTTGCGCGGCCATCTTGTTTAGCTTGTGGATGCTGCAGCAAAAAGTGACAGAGTGACAACGAGTCAGGCCGCTCGCAGTCTCGTTGCGGCAATATTAAACAATGAGGACATGATAAACACACTGGCGAATGCGTGTACGGGCCAAAATCCTCCCGATACCCCTGCCCAATACCCTGCCCGTTCTTCTAACGAAGAAGTTCGCTCCTTTTTGCAGTCCGCTGTGTGAGTAACGTGCCCAAAGCTGACAATGTGTCGCCGATCATCAAATACGTTCAATACTAAACTAAATATTCAGCCTGCATTGGTCTATGAATGTGGGTGATTCTTTTTGCATCTAAACAATATATGAAGAGCTTCTCTTTCAGTTCACGAAATCCCTGTAGCCACAGCAGCTTCTCCAGTCCCGGAGAAGAGCCGCGTCAGAGCGCAGTGCCGTTACGCACGGCCATTCACTGTGTTTTGCCTTCATTAAATCACCTGAAAACTATATCAAGCTAACCATACAGACCTACATACAGACCTATACACACAGCAGAGTGTTCCGTTAATAGCTCTGCCACGGTTAAAAAGGAGCGAACTTCTTCGTTAGAAGAACGGGCAGGGTATTGGGCAGGGGTATCGGGAGGATTTTGGCCCGTACACGCATTTGCCAGTGTGTTTATCATGTCCTCATTGTTTAATATTCCCGCAACGAGATTGCGAGCGGCCTGACTCGTTGTCACTCTGTCACTTTTTGCTGCGGCATCCACAAGAAACAAGATGGCCGCAGGCACTGCCGTGAAGTCTGACGTCAGTCAACTTTCATTCAATATATTCAAAGATTCATTGAATATATTCAAGATTCATTCAATATATTCAAGGTTCACTCCATATATTCAAAGTTCATTCAATATATTCAAAGATTCATTCAATATATTCAAAGGTTCACTCCATATATTCAAGGTTCACTCCATATATTCAAAGTTTCATTCAATATATTCAAAGTTTCATTCAATATATTCAAGGTTCACTCCATATATTCAAAGTTTCATTCAATATATTCAAAGTTTCATTCAATATATTCAAAGGTTCACTCCATATATTCAAGATTCATTCCATATATTCAAAGGTTCATTCAATATATTCAAAGATTAATTTCCTGAATGGCATGCCATAATATTTTTTTTTTTTTTTCAAAGATGGTTTCTTTCATTTTAGGTAGTTAATATAATACAGATGCATGCTCAACTGGCCATTTTTCTTTTGGCCAAGTTTCGTTTTAGTTTGTTATTTGACTAATAAAACACATTAAACAGGATGTGACATCATGATGACTACAAGTTGCCATGCCAGCCACTCTGTGAAGCGGTCCCGTAGGACCGTGAGCCCCAGAGACTAGCGTCAGTTATGCCAGTGCAAGGAAGTGGAGATGTATTGTCCATATTTATATACAGTCTATGGTCTGGAGTCATGTCTCTCCTCTAACTGCCTCATTACCAAAGAAGGCACATTCCAAAGTGTCTTTAGCTACATGTTCTGTGCTCTCAGCTGGCTTGCTAATGCTGGACCCTTAAAGATGTAAGCAAATGTAACACTGTCGGATCTTGTGGGTGTAACAACACTGTTTCTTTCAGTTAGGCAGCTTTAAAGTTGCCATCGGCAAGAATGAGTCAGTTCCAGGTCTAATGACGAATTCGTCCTCTAGATGTTCTTTTAAGGAATATCAGTCCATTAATATTCTCCGTGTTAACCCAGACAGGATGCCCGTGAATTTGTGAGCGCGTCATGCTCTGAATGAGATGCTGCTTTTCAGTGCCCCAGCCCTTCCTGGGTGAGCAGGATTAACCTCAGAGAGGGAGGAAGGGACCAATGACTAGTATGGGCAGAAAAGGAAGTCTGTCTCTTTCAAACCACAAAAACATTTAACATTACTGTCAACCATGTAATTAATTTCTGTCCTAGAGCTAATAAGAGAAAGGATATATATATATATACACACATACTGCATACCAAACAACTGAGATATAACATTACAACAGGGCAGTGATGGCCGGGGCCATAACACAGAGGATCACAATTGCCATCGTGTAGTTTGCTCTCCATCTTTGACCACAAACAAAGGCAGCACCCATATTTGCCGTTTAACCACAACAGGCGTTGACTCAGCTGTAGAATTAAAGGATTGTTAGAAAAGAGAGACCGTCCAAAACCTGTCGGTGCGTGCCAAAAGCAAAACAGAGCAATGCGGTTTGCCATTGTTTGTCGGGAAACATCTTTATCTTAGCTTTTTTTTTTGCTGGACTTCCATTGTTGTTTCGCAACAATAAACCGAGCATCTGTTAAAACACTGAATGTAATCAAGCTTAACCACAGTAGGGTCCTGGTTATTGGACATTATGTGACGTTGTGCTCACACGTTTCTTTTCCAAGGATTTTAGTGTTTAGTGTGGAATGAATAGGGTTGGCAAGACGTCTGTTCTATTGCTACTACTAGCCTTTGCAGTGCGGTGCAGGGACAAGCTTCAAATGCACTTTTAACCCATTTTTAGAAAATGTATCTACCTAAGTATTAAGTCAGTCAACGAAAAGTGACAAAATCGCACATGACTTACCCGCATAGAATAATTGAATTTGTTCATTCTCATTGTTTGAACAATGAGAATGGACACTACATTACATTTTCCTTTTCTGTGGATAACCATTGGATAACTCTTGCATAATCAGACAGTTTATCAATGACACTACTAAAATGTGGTCACATGTGGCCCCAGATCATCTCCAAATGTGGTATGAGCGACTGGCTTTCAAATGTGTCCCGTACTTGAGCTGGCCACTTGTGATTGGATCACTCAAGACGTGCGCTATTACCAGGTCTGAACAGCATTCAGGTTGTATGCTTGAACGTTTTTAAGGCTTTGCACCTTGAAAATAGTGTAATGGCGACATCAATAGCGGTCCATAACTCTCTTTTGCCTCTTGTCAACTGTCTATCCTGACTTTTGAATGTTTTGTTTCATTTAATCTTGAAGTTTAAACGGGAGGCGAGGGGTTTGTGAGGACGATTTATTTACCTGGAGTCTTGGCTACAGTTTAAATTTACTTATTGTACTCCTGAAAGAGAAAAAGGTCTGGCTTCTGCTGTATATAATAAAAGCTATGAATGTGAAGTTATGGATTTAAAGCCTTTTGCTATTCCCTGGTTTTTAATTAACTTCAGTGTTCTCAATGGAAAGTGTCACTATATCATATACAGCAGTGAAGTATTAATTTTGTTCAAGGTGGAACTATTTATTCAGAAACTGCCATTAGAAGAGCAGGTGTACGCCTCTATAAAATCCCATCAACCATCTTGATTTTAATGCTCAGAAGTCAAACAAGTTCCCCTCACCACATGAGGGCACTATTAGTTAAGGATGAAGAAAACAGGTGGAGGAGAATGAGAGCAGCAAAAAAAAAATCAAATAAACTGATGCAAGTCGGCACAAGGAATCGCTGCAACGATGCAGATGAGAGCCGAGGAATGAAAGGAGGAAACGGCGCAAGAATAAACTGACGGAGCACAAGCAGGGGAAACGAGAGAACAAGATGCTTTGTCAGGAGCTGCGTTTGTATGCTGCTAAGGTTCCCTGCAAATGAGAATAGTCGGAAGTGTAAAGGGGGAAAGAGAAAGTGCATGTGTGTTGAGGGGATAGCAGAAAGCTAGACAACACCGGCTCATACAGAGACTCAAGATTCAGTGCTTCTCTCGATGTAATGTTCCTCAGTGAGCGCACACACAACAACTGTGCCTCGGCAGACTGATTGTCGATCGTGTGAGAACACACACATACACATCTACAGGACGTCCCTGATTCCACTTGAAGTACTGCTGTCTTCTTCTGTCGCCGTGTAATCCCGGCAGTCTGTTGGAAGCCCCGTCAACTGAAACCCAAAGGGAGACATCAAGCTACTGCTGCTCACTAGTTGAACCTCGCACATTTCTCACTTTTACTCAGTGCACCTGAGGGACAGGACACCAAGAAGACCTGTGTTTGATGAAATATACGCTTTTTTTCCCACCCAATTTATTCTTCTGTTTTCTCAGCAGTGATGTTAAGGGTTCCTTTGTCAGGTAGCATCACATGTCATTGCAGAAACTGTTGCCTCTTCCACTATATAGACTTCCATGTATGCCTTGTATGCTATGAAATCAGTTGTTTAAAAGGCTGTAAAAAGTTTTTTTTTTTTCCTCGTTGTGGAACACGTTTTTCAAATAGACACACTTTCTTTCAAAGGATTTCTTTGTATCTGCGAGGCGAGGTTTTGAAGATAAAGTTCAAGGTTACAAACAAACAGGATGAGAAATGTGAGCTATTCATATGAAAGCTAATGAGAGCATAAGGACGAGAGTGTGCAACTGCAAGCCTGGACGAGATTCCATTCCATTCAGTTTTATATAGTGTCAATAACAATACAAATTGTCTCAAGGGGCTTTACAAAAGCCAGCTTGAGACTCCCAGAGGAAGCACTATGGCGAAGGCGACAAGGAAAGACTTTAACAGGAAGACACCTTGAACAGAAACATAGCTTCCAAGGTCATCTTTTGATCAGAAAGCTAACCTTTAGCTTAGCTTTGAAACCTGACAGTAATTATGTATTTGGTACAGAGATGTGTACTAGAGCTGCACCAACATTAGTGTGTGTATGGTATACATTTAAATGGTAATGTTTTGAATGCAGTATTTAAGCTTTATTATCGTTTAAAAAAAAAAAAACTGCCTATATTCTATTTCATTCTTCCTGAAAACCAGAGACATCGATGTCAGAGAACCGTGGTTACAGTAGCAACCCTCGTTTCTCAGAAGCCAGCCTGAGACCCCCAGAGGAAGCACTACGGCGATGGCGGCAAGGAAAGACTTTAACAGGAAGAAACCTTGAACAGAAACATAGCTTCCAAGCTCATCTTTTGATCAGAAAGCTAACCTTTAGCTTAGCTTGGAAACCTAGCAGTAAGTGTGTATTTGGTACAGAGATGTGTGCTAAAGCTGCACCAACGTTAATCTGTGTATGGTATACATTTAAATTGTAATCTTTTGAATGCAGTATTTAAGCTTTTATTATCGTTACAAATATATAAAAATACTGCCTTTGTTCAAATTAATTCTTCCTGAACACCAGAGACATCGATTTCAGAGAACCGTGGTTACAGTAGTAACCCGCGTTTCTCCAATATAGGCTCAGCAATGTTCCTAGTTGGCCCAGTCTTTGTCGTTATGGCTGCGTCCCTCTTACACTCTGGCAAATGAGATCCATTGCTACTGAAGTGTCGGTGCATGAGTTTTAGGCTCTTATGTAAATATGTCTGTTTTGCAGTATATCAGACTGAATAGCAATGCGTGAGCTCGTTGAATAATCTGTGTTCATTTAAAGCGTGGGACTTTCATTCAAATATCAAATATCGAGACTCCAACTTGGTTAACGCCAAGATGATCTTTGAATGATTTGTTGCTTGTTGAAAAAAAGTAATTTGCATGGCTAAAAGATGGAAGTAGTATAAAAGTAAAATTGAAAAATTAATGATGCACACTTCATGTGCACAAAAACTTTCGCTTTAGAGATTCTGTGCAGCACACCCCTGCTATGATGCAGATCTAAGCTTTGCTCGTCTGGCAGTGTTCAAATAATGAACACAACATTTTAAAACTCAGTTCCACGCGGTTCAAAGCCACCTCAAGCAGCCGGGTTCAGAGCGCAACAGGGGTTAAATAAGTTGTGCATGCTGCAATGGAACATAAGTCAGCCAGTCGGTGGGCACAAAGACACCAAGCTGAATTTTCTAAAAAGAAACCAAAATCAGACAAGTTAGTACTAACTGCATTAGGAAAAAGAGCCTCCACCGACCAAGACAAAAACTAGGGAATATTCACTGAAGAATAAATCTCTTCTACTTTAGCTTGTGCTTGTACTGCAAGAATCATGTAGACATCAAGACAATACAGTATACACTCGTGTATTTAAGGTAACCTCTGCACTGACGCTTTTAGTTGCAAAATGATTTTACAAATACATAATGGTGCAATGAGTGAAACGGATAAAAGTCAAAGCATTTTTGTTGTAAGGCAATGCTTTCAACTCACCACTCGATCTTCGTTCCAACCCTCACACATGGTCATGAACTGTGGGTAGTGACTGAAAGGATTGCATCGCGGTTACAAGCGGCTGAAATTAGGTTTATCCGAAGGGTGGCTGGGCTTTAAGGGTCTTACAGACTACTGCGGGACTTAGACGCCTGTGCGAGCCATTTATATTTGTGCACTCGTCAGTCTGGCTCGCTCTGTAACAGGTCTGCGCTGTTGCTGTATCGTCAGTTTAACGCAGAAGTCTAAACCGCCTGTTAGAGGTAGGATGAGGAGTTCGGAGCAGAACCGCTGCTCCTTCACATCAAAAGGGGCTAGCTGAGGTGGTTCGGGCATCTGGCCTTCTGGCCACCTGCCTTTGGAGGTTTACCGGGCACGGCCAGCCAGGAGGAGACCCCAGGGTAGACCCAGAACTCGATGGAAGGATTATTTTTCCTGTCTGGCCTGATAATGCCTCAGGATCCCCCAGGAAGAGCTGGAATGTGTTGCTAGGGAGATGGACGTCTGGAGTTCCTTACTTAGCCTGTTGCCACCGTGACCTGACCTCAGATAAGATGAAAAATATTTTCCTCTAAACTGCCAAATATTTATAAAGAGATGCCATATAATTCATTGATTTCCCTGGCTGCTCATAATACAATACATTAACTGTTCATGCTCAGGAACAGCAATATAAAGAAGTTAAGAGTGAGTGGCTGCAGAACCAAAAAGCACAATTCAGACGCAGGTTTGTAACGGTTATACAGACATTTAATGTGGTCTGGAGAGGCTGGTGGTGGGGTGAATAAAGCACAGTTCCAGAATAGTGTTGCTGGTTTCAGCTTGAGCTTGGCGAGGTAGTGGCGGGCGAGTAGGTCTGATTGCGGATGACTTGAGCCAAGCTGAGCAGACAGCTTGGCACATAGCAGAAAAAAAGGGTGGTGAACCAAGAACAAAGAAACAAGGCGTGGAGTCACAGGGGTATACAAATGACTCGGACAAAATGGCAAAACAAGCAGAAGCAGAACTGGCTGCAGAGTTGTTAAAGGACGAAGATTCAGAGTGTATATATGCTACTGCAGGGGCTTAATGAGTAGATGAATTTTAGGTGTGCAGCAGAAGTTGGAATGAAGTTCCACATGCAGCCAAGCAGCAACAAACACAAGGAAGCTGAAAGGGTTAACAGTTTTCAGTTGACAAGTGAACCTTGTTAAGTTAGCAGGTTGGTATTCTTGCACTCTTATTGCATTCCACAATCATCCATTGTGTTTTGCGGAGTTACTGTCAGTACACAGCAAATAGTCCTATGCAACCACTGTAGTTATTAATAATGTATTTAATTTTCTTTCATTTCTTTTTTGGTGGACATACAAGTAACAACTGCACTGAAACATGTAATTACGCACAGTCACCTGATGCACTGCAATTAGTGTTTGTGGCGATATGCTAATTTACATCTGGTGAGATGAACCACGACCATGCCTCTTTAAATTCCTACACTGTATATGCGCTTACTTGTTTCACGGAAATAAGCAATCATTCGTATACATTTAATCCAAGCTGAATCTGTAGATTTATTTCAGAATTTGATTATATTTGCATTCTTTCTTTTTAAAAAAAAATCATTTATTTCCATTGTTATTACTATATCTCCTGATGATGCCACCTTAATGGAGTTCTACTGCATACGTTGTCACATTGTGAAGATCTGGACTCCATTTTGCCACTGTTGCACCCAGTACTGCCAGACTGGGCAGTTTCACTCCCAGTTGGGCACTTTTGATGTTTATTTCGCAGTTACACCTAGAGTTGGCTTGGTTAACAAATATTGAGCTGGTTTGGGATCATTTTGCTGTTTTTTGTGAGTTTTTAATGGTGAATTCAAATCAAAACGCCATTACTGCTTCCAGGACAGAAGCACCTTCCTGTGCTGAGCCACTTTAGTCACTCAAACTGCTGCAGGCAGCATAGCCTGTTCTGCAAAGGTAGGAGCTCACAAACTCTGCTGTGCTTGTGTGTTTCGATTCTGCAAGCCCACTTAAGGTGCTCTGCTTGTGCAAAGAGGAAGACGCCAGTTGTATTTGACTGCCTTCACGTGGCAACCAAAGTGCTTTGTTCAGTCGTTAAAGCTGATGAGCTGTGGTGATTGGCTGCTGAGGTTTGTTAATGAATGTATGTAATGTAATGTGTGTTCCTGTGCTTTTTAGCAATAATTTGGGTGTATTAAACAAAAAACATCTTGTATTTTGGGTGTTTTTTCTTTTTTTTTTTTAACTTTTGCTGGCTCTCAGGTTGGAAACCATCAACTGTATCTGGCAACACTGGCTGCACCCTAATTGCACTGCAGAGTGTCCCTGTAGTAACTTTAAAAGGCTTCTGCAGGGAAGGAGTCAATATTTGTACAGAAGATCATCCCTGTAATAAATTTTAGATTGCATGGGTGGAATCGATATTTAGAAAATTATTCCCAACACGTGTTCTTGGAGCCGCTCGACTGAGCGTGATACTGGCAAATCCTACATGACGGCCTGACAATCAACTTACCACCAAATAGTGCGTATAGTGTGTGTGTGTGTGTGTGTGCAAGAGAGGGAGAGATGCAGGCAATTTAAAAAACTGCAGGAAATTTATGTGTGCACATGTAGCCATGTATGACGGTACCATTAAACATTCTGCTAACCATATTTCACTTCTACGCGGTAGCAGTTATCCGATCACATGACACCTGCACGTGAAATTTATAGTAAATGCATGCTGTCGTCTTTAAAACACAAATGCACTTTGTACATTTGTCCGCTATTACAATTACCTTTTATTTTACTTTACTTTTCACTGCATGGAAAAGATTTCACGGGACATATGTCATCTTGTGTAAATGTTTATTGCTGTTACTTGTTTTAGCATCGGGGTTTGCCTCGATAATGTAAAGGATGTGTGCAGAAGGGACTCCCAGAGAGTTGTCGGATGAATACGAACGCAGCAGGAATACAGGTATTGGACCAACAGCTTTAATCTTAACAATGTGATCAATATTGTCTCTCTGATTTCATGTGTACTCAGGGCACTTTATTGATTTAGAATCGATGAAGCAACTTTCATTCCAGTGGTTTCATTTGTCCCACCGTACTCAAACCATGGAGAATGTTGGAGTACATAACTTGAAGTGGATTTCAAAATTAATTTATTGCAGGACCAGTGTCACAAAATTACCCTGAACGTACTCAAGCAGAGCAACTGGGAAATTGCTCTGAAATCAATTTTAGCCCTTTTTTTTTCTGTGTCTCATCCGGTGCTGCACGTGTTGTAAACCATCCATTAAATTTAATTAATATGACACTAATATGTCGTCAATACATCACTGGTCATACAGTTTGTTTTTGCAATAACCGTTCTAAAGCAGCTCATCTGTATGATGTTTCACGGTGTATCACAGGCATTAGAGGAGCACAGGCTAACATGATTGAATGGAAGAGTAATAATTGTTTTGTTGTATAACTCTCAAACGGAAGCACCTAATTCCATTGCATTATTTAATTATAAACTAATATGATGATGCAGATGCGATTCAATATTGAATACCACAGTACAATGTTTCATAGTGTATCACAGACATTTGGACTTGTCAAGACTAAAGGAGTCCTTTTTCCCCACTGCCATCAGACTCCTAAACAGCTGACAGGAGTCTATAATTTCAGTTTCTGTTTACATTTCAGGTTGTTGTTTATACTGTCATTTACACATGGATATTTGCACTACTCATTTTATATTTTGTATTACGTGTATCTTTTTCTATTCTACTTTTAAGAGTCCATATTGGAAACATGTTTCTATACTGTGCATGTGACAAGAAACTCTTTGTGAGATTTGAAGATTCGGATATAGATCTTCCATAGGTTGAGACTGTTATGCACGATTTATACTTCAGCTTCACCCCGGACCCTACGCAGACCCTAACGCCGTAGCCTGACGTGCACCTCAAATTGTATCGTTTTGGATAAAGATGTAACAGGTTAACCGGGGCGGTTTGAAGATACAAATATTTGTATGACTCGACTTCTGCAAACTTTCGGCGAAAGTTTCAGTTGCTATTGTTGAAAGTGAAGTAGGGGAAGTAATACCTGACTGTCAAAACAGTCACAATGGCGACTATCATTTGGGTGCCGTTATTACGTATACGCAAGTATAAATGGCTCGCGTGACCTACGTACGTAGCTTGCACCGTATACATTCGCAGTACTTTTAATGATGCTTTGGCCTGATTACATCAGGTCATGTTTCAAAGAGGCGCATTGGGCCAGTAGGATGTTAGAATCACAAAATGTTTTTTTATATATATTATTACAAATTATAAAACATATATTTTACCCATTCTCCTCTCATGGGAAATGTTTAACGTTCACACTATAGATCACAATTGTCCAACTTAGTATTACATCCACCGCAATACAGGTAAAACCTTTCTATTTATATAAATGAGCTATAGTATAAAGTTCAGAATGGCGGAGAATAAATCATTAGACCAAAATGTAAAAAAAGAATGGCTTTAGCAAAATAAATACATCTTGATAATTGGTGATTCAAATCCTCACAACTATTAGAGCTTGTAATTTGTGAATATATAATATGAATATGAATGCAAATTGTACATTTTGTGGACTCTGACTTACACAACACGGACATAATCAGTTTATAAAGTAATTATGGTGAACATGACCTGTAGCTAATGTGAATTAATCCCGACCCATTTGCAATGTAATTTAATAATGTTCTGATGTTTGCAGCTTTAATGATGTAGCACGGTTCACGTATGGCTCGGAATGAATGGTTTGTTTATTTCAATAAAGATGATTCCATTCCACCTGACATAACCCAGCATGTTCATTCAGTCAAAGTTGGTGTGCCTATAAGTGTACGACAATATCAATAGCAGCACCTTGCATACATGTGTACAATGTTCATAAAGGCATAAAGTTCTATGGTGGGCGCGTGTTAGGAAAACAATACAACGCTGATTTCAGTTTTATTGCTCCCAAATCATGGTGGAGCACAGAGAACAAGATCCAAGGTTGAAAGCAGTTTATGGGATGCCAGCAGATGCAACAATTAAGACAAACGGTGGTAAACAGCCATGACGAGACAGACCCTGACACCACTTACAAACCCAATCAAAACTCATTTGCCTTACATTCTGTTTATCACATTACATCAATCACTCATCCAGCCAATCAAGAAAGATGACCCACACCTCCCATCAGCATATTAGCTGTGGTGAAATGACTATAATTGACTATCCTGTGGATTACGGGTAACTACCAGTCTCAAGGACTGCATCATTCATGCAGTGTGGGTCATCAGGCCAAACTGTGCCACTCTACATGCATAAAGTGAGAAAACATGAGTGAATATTTATGTGGGTTAACTTTTTGTTATTTTGTTATATGATATACTTTAGTGCTTGTTCAAAAATGTTTTTTTTGTGTGTGTGTGTGTGTGTGAATTGTCTCTACTTCTGATGTTGAAGGTACATCATTACCATGCCAAACAATCCAAAACCATGGTGTTGCTTTTACTTCTATGCAGATGACATTCTCCTTTACACAACTGCTATATGAACTTTGTCTTAAAGGGTGTCTATACAAGATATAGAGTAAAGAAACCTATGTGGAGGTATGGGATAAAGGCCAAAGTGAAAATGTGAGACCCCTCCACAGGCAGTGAAGAACGACCAAGCTAAGATCTTATGGAACTTCTAGATACAGCCTGACAAACTGGTAAGGGCTAACCAACCGGATTCTGTAGTGGTGGACAAACAGCAGAGGAGGACCGTAGTGATAGATGTAGCAATCTCAAGAAGAAGAAGAGTTATAAAATGTGTGGAAGGCAACAGTGGTTCTCATAGTAATCAGAGCATTTGGGGCTATGACCTCCACACTTGTAGAGTGGCTCCAGCAAATTCCATGAACAACATCAGAGATCTCTATCTAGAAGTGTACAATCCTAGAAGCTAAACTAAATATACTGTGCAGGTCCCTAAAGCTCACAAACCTGTGGCTGATCCGAACTTAAAGTGAAGAAGGCTGCAGTCGAGTGGGGGCCTCGCAGCAAGGTCATTCTGGGTTTGAACATGCCGGCCAGCTGGGACCTTTCCATGTGGAATTTGGATGCATTCCCTCTGCTTGCGTGAGTTTTCTTCTGGTACTTTGGCTTCCTCTCACATTCAATAGTGATGATTCTCAGTTGGCCATCAGTGTGGATGTGAGTATGAACGATTGTCTCATTGTGTTAGACCTGTGATAGACCAGTAGAGGTAAAGGTGTGCATTGCCTCTCGCCCAATGGAAGCTGAGATAGGCTACTGCCACCTGTGACCCTCTAAGCATGGATGGATGGAATGGATGGATGATAAGACATCTATGTATACAAAGCCTTCCTAAAGCACACTCTACACAAATTCCATAGTAGTAAAATGAAGTAGCTAAAGTGATTAAATATGACAACAGAAAGAATCACTTTCGTGTCAACAAAGATTAGACTGATCCGAGTTGCATTCAGAGATCAGTTGGAGTGTTAGTGAACATCCAAGTGAGTTAGGGTTTGTGCCACACACTGTATACCACCACATTGCTATACATGATCCCAAAAGTATCCACCGATGATTGACACAAAGCCCACATGAATTTACACAGATAAAAGCGTGCACGTACGTACACACTGCACATGCAAGACAGTTTCCTCTGAGATAATTTCGGTTATTCTGTGGACAGAAGCCAGCTGTCAGCTCCTTGGCTCAGTTCCTTTGGTTTATTCTGACTCTTTATCTCTCTGGGTTTCTTTATGCATCCCCCTTGTTCTGTCTCTGTGTCACGGAAACCGATTCTATCTGTCTAATTGTCTCGTAGAGCAGAAGAGGCTCATGTCAACACTGATGGGTTTTTCTCTGGGTGAATAACTGAGAACAAAACATCAACCAACAATAGAGCCCTCTCTTCAGTGCAGATTAAACGTTATTGAGGCCCAGCTCTGCTATTTTAACACTGAAAAATAAGATGACTCTTTAACAAAGGGTGCCTCTGCGTGTCAAGGCAAACTTTACAAGAGGTATTTTTGTAACCCTGGAATCAAAACAGCTTCTGAACTTTATTTATATATATCTCAGCACACTGATTCTGATGTCTGAGTCAAGTCGAAGGATTTGTTCACTTCTGTCGTTCTCTCCTACTGTCTGTGATTCTCTGTTATGGCGCTCTGATGACACATCACAGATTTAATTCCACATAACTGACGTGGAAAGTGAAATGTGAGTAGTTACATGATCATTAGCCGGGTTCACATAAAAAAAGGTCATAACAAAATTAGAACTGTTCTGTTATGTAATGTAAGAGACAGGTTTTATTGCCTTAGTGGTGATGACACATACTGCTACAGATACATAACTGCTGGCTAAAGTGCACAGAGGTGGCATTGTCAGATGAGGAATAATGAATCACCATAAAATATTATTTGTAAAACACACCATGAAGGTTCCTCAAAAGTGAAGCCAAAGCATGTGGAGCCCGCCCTGGTGGCTGGCCACTGTAGGTCATAAGCCACACCTCCTCCATCTTAGTGAATGGGACTTGGGACATGTACTTTAGTGTTTTAAAGGATGGTTTCTCTCATTTTAGGTAGCTAATATAATGCTTATGTATCCTCAAGTGAAAAATGTAATGGCGGAGAAGACGTTATCTTCTTCTGTGTAACTTAATGGCAATTTAATTCAAATTACTGGCATTCTAATTTTATTTCTGTAACCGCTGTGTTACACTGGCGGGGTTGTGTTAGCTCCTCGGTCTTTTAAAGTTTCTGCAATTTTTGTTTAATGTTGTTGTGTGTAACTTTGTTTGTTGCATTTTATTGAATATGTTAGTGTTTCAGTTGAATTCAAATGCGAAAGCGCATTGCTGTGATCGTGATTATTATTATATGTGTGTTCTGGTCATTTGAGCATGATTAAACATGCCAGCTTTAATATACAGTAACTATAAAAAAAAAAAAAGCTTGTTGCGTGTGGGGTATTGGGGATGGCCCAAAAAGTTTGGGAACCGTTGTGATAGAGGACTAGGGATACAGAAATGTGACTTGTCGCCAGCCAATGCAGTGCTTTACAAATAAAAGAAACTCACATTAAAGTCAGTTTTGCATTTCACTGGTAACCAGTTAATAAAAGCCAGTACAGGGCAGAGCTGTGATGACAGTGACTTAGTCTTTTTTCTGCATTTTGAACCAGCTGCTGCTGAGATACATACGCTTCAGAAAGTATTCTGACTCTTTGTCAATTTTGTTTCAAATGAAAAAATTCAATTTTCTCCCCTTGGAGCCATGCTCGGTAAACCCATAATGCCATTTTTGCAAGTGTATTAAAAATCAAAACCCGGAATATCTAATTTACCAAGGTATTCAAACCTTTAGTTCAGTACTTAATAGAAGTGCCTTTGGCAAACATTACAGTCTTATTGGGTAAATCTTTCAACCACATATCACTGAGTAAGGGTTTGTGTCCCTTGAGTTTGGAAGTTTATTTCATTCTTCCTGTCAGATCCTCTCAGACTCCATCAGACTGGAGAAAAAGCATGTGTTAGCTGTCATTGCCAAGTCTTTCTAAGCTTCAGTTTAAAATAATATCCACTACAAAACCCCAAAGAGCATCTAAATGTTAAACCAAACCAGAGTTAATGTAAAGTAGGGTAGTTAATGTAGGTGTAGGTGGTGCAACAGGTAATATGAACACATGGTAAGTTCTTTGTATGGGTATTGGTCGGAGGCATAGACATGGGTCTACTATTTAAAGGGAAAAAATATATATATTGGATAGCCCAGCTGTGCTTGAGATGGATGTGTGATCACACAATATATAGCAGCCCTTACTAATATTCTCCATATTGATCTGTTAATCCCTAATTATCCATTAGCCATTTATCTAGTGGGAACATGGTGTCCATATTTATATACAGTCTATGCCTCAAACACACATACAATGCAACAGTCCAACACTGTGCAGACCTCACAGAATATCCAAACACATTTTGAATATTGTGTTGTGTCAAATTTCTCCACGACTGCCGAAACGATTGCCATGGAATGCAATGCCACCACAGATGTCTCCCTCAGGATGATTTGTAATAACTTTTGTATTTCCCTGTTCTTCCATCTCGTATCAACAATCATCATAAAAATGGTAATATCTCCATTCCCTTTTATGTATTTTGTGCTAATTTTAGTCTTAATTAGTTTGTCCAGTGAATGTTTTCTCTGACATAAACTGATATTGCAAACTTGTTAGCTGTTATCTATGTTGTACAGACAACTTGAGCCCACTGTTATTTCAGTTGCTTCCGGTGGACAATGACACTGTATCTGAAATGATATCTGACAGCAGCAGAGGAGACCATAATTTAAAGACTGACATCAGTGCCATGAGTGAGACGGTGGAAAATTCTGAAAGGACAGATTGAAACACCTTCAGCAGATCCTGTAGACCGCCTCTCGCCCAATGGCAGCTGGGATAGGCTCCAGCTCCCCCTCGACCCACCTGAGGAAAATTAATGAATGAATGCCCATACAGTTTTAATAAAATATTTTTACCTCATCTCATGGAATGATTGTTACAACGTGATTTATAGAATTGGAAATAAAAAGAGGAATGCGTCTGAAAACAAAATTACTCCAACATCATTGGTGACGGTGTATATGAATCTACCGTCACACAAGACGTTCCACCAGTGGAACCCTGAGTAAAAATCTTTCCACACCAAATAATATATAGTGTGATTAAATTTACATAACACAGCTTTCTCTGCTCTGCTCTGCTGTTCGTTGGCTTTCTCCCTTTGTCATTCACCACACTATGCGTCTCTGCATTACATTGCCAAGTCATGACTGCGTTTCCTGACACCTTGTGATATCTTGCCTCCCGGTTCCAATTTAAATCACAGGGTGTACGTCCTTGACCCAGTGTGAAGTGGCTCAGCATCCCGCAACCACCTGCTCTCAAGAGGCACAAGGCCACAAAAACTTTATCATACACTTCATTGAAATGAAATACAGGCCAGGGGCTTAAGAGGATAGGAAAAAAGAAACAGGTCTTAATATGCTTGTAAATGTATGTAAGGCGACATGTGTACTGTAGCATTGGTAGGCCAACTAAGCCAAGTGTGGCAATCAACATTAACATCACGTTTTTAGTGTTCAAGTGTAGGCAATCGTTTATATTTGTTAGATTATTTTCAGCCAGAGCTTAACCTTTTATGGGGCGAGGAACCATATTTGCACCCCCGTGCCTCTCAGTGAGGTTGAGAAGCGTGTGGTTTTTACTCAGTCAAGATCAAGGCAACATTCTCAGGTCGAATGGTCTGCAAGGTCCACCGCTGCATGAACGCTGACCGTAACTGCTATATTAGGTACCACAAAGAAGTGGCCTAATCTTGTCTAATGTGTATGTTGACAAGTGCCTGAATCTTATGTTCTAATGTTCTAATGGTATATATACATAAATGTTAACTTCAATGATCTTTTTTTCTACATATAAATGTCACAAAAGAAAATATGCATAATTAATTGATTTCACAATGTATAACTGTTCATCTGATCTGATTCACCCATGCACTGCTGGGGACACAGGTGAATTCAGTGCTCAGTTTGAAGTTGTTTCTTTGGATGAGCGTTTGTCATTTATTGACTGGAACTGATTTTCTGTTTGTGCTCAGTGGGTCGAGATCATCAGTGGGCCGTGCCAGCATATCCACAGCACTGTAATGTTTTTATTGCATTTATTACCCAGTTACGTCCCTCTACACGCACTGCCCACTGACTACCCAATGACAGTGCAAGTGTCTTTGGGAGGTACATATGCTTGATTACCTTAAGCAGACTAAAAAAGGCATTGAAATTAACCATTTATTTTTCTTACTCTGATTGTTACAAAAGATCCTGGACAAGCCGCCATTTATGTTACAGAGACTTAAAGTCAGAGGTTGAGGTGTGAGGGTTACTCGAAGCATTCATGATGGCTGTTGGCGAATTTGTGGTAAATGTAGTGTCTTAGCGCACTTTGTAACCAGTTCAACCAGTTTCTCCAGGCTTCTCTCAACAGCCAGTCTCTATTCCTAATTCAAGTTTCCGCACGGTTGAATATATGAGATGTCAAATCTTTTGATGAAATGAACACATTAAGAGAGACGCGACACACTGCAGATGGCATAAGGCTATATTGTCTGCAACGATGTTATTTTCTGGCTTTCTTTCTTAGAACCCTCAAAGAGGTGAGTCAGAGAGGTTTGTGCCGTGAAAGAGACACTCACCTCCTTCACAGTGATAAAGTACCAGAATGTATTGCCTGTAATGATGCTTCACAGAGGCACTTCAGAACGGAAGGTGGAAGGTGGTGAATGTTAAATATCCTAATCTCTGCCATCCAGCACGCAAGTGCAAGAAGAATTTATTGAAAGATGCAGCAGTTATTTAATGTTTTGACGCATGTGATTCCCTCGGCACTTATTGTCATGTGTTCGTTTATGACTCGCGTTTTCTCTGATTGCACGTTGCACTGAACATATTTTGATGACGCATGGGCCCAGAGTATTTTTGATATTTCTGTTGTATTCAACACCCAAAGGAGAACCTTGCTCCTGCTCCTGTTTTAAAGAAATGTGTTAACATATGAACTGAATTTTTGTCTCCTTTTGTAAAGTAGGTCTAGGTTTTTTTTATCTATTTTAAAAAAGGTCCATGGATTCGAACCCGAGACCTTCTTGCTGTGAGGCATCAGTGCTAACCACTTCCCCACTGTGCCGCCCCTTTTTTAAATACTTAGAACAATTAAAACTAAAAATTAAAAAGTAAAACCAGAAAAAGACTCTCCGATAAAAGTAGGTTTTGTTTGTTGTATGTGCCTGTTTTTTATTTTTTTGTTGTTTTTTTAAATAGTAGATGTTTATATTGCTGTGATGATGTAATGATGATTTGAAAAGCGCCATACAAATTAACATTATTTTTATTATTACTACACTTTGGGGATCCATTGATTTTTCCTCTCGAACAATTACCTGGTTATTTACGACTGGGTACCTGCAAAACTATTCCCATCAGCCTCAGCATTCACTGGATAAAGATCATGAGATGCAATTGGAAGCGCCAAAGGCTTTTAAGTGGTTAGATTACTGAACTCCAATTCTAAAAAGGTAAATTTGCAGCTATATTTTCTCCCAAAGCCCTCCTCATAACCAGTATACAATTACGATTGATTAACACTCGCTCCGGGTACAATCACCTGCCGGAGGTGGGTGATCAATTGTGCCTTCACTGTCAGAGAACTGGGCTCATTTCAAATGTACAATTACTGTAATGTCTGCTTCGCTCTTGTCAGCCTGCAGATTACTCTGTAGCTGCCCGCTTTTTGTGCGCATTGACTACTTGGCAACAATCAATTCACTCTTCTTGATTGCCCATCAGAACCCTCAACAAGCTCCCCTGCAAATCAGCCACACTGTGGCATGCGGCATTTGATAAAGTCACTGATTTCTCCCTGCGTGTGGTGCTGACCGCTCAATTGCAGCGCGTGTTTTGCCACTGAGATCGCACGCGAATCTAAAAGTGTGTCCAGTACCGCAACGGCTCCTCGCGTGTTCTCCAAAGTGTGAATATTAACTGCATTTTCCACCAGATGTCTCAGCTGAAAGGCCTCACAAGTATAGCCACACGAGTGTGTTTGTGGCGGCGTGTGCTTGAGACAGCCGAGCTCATCCTGCAGCGATGGGAGTTCTATTCAATAAGTGTTATTGCCGTCTCTGCTCCACTCTGCTGTTTATTATGCGGTGGAAAATGATACTTTCCCTCCGGGAGGGTTAGGAAATGGTGTATAAATTGCACTTTCCTTTGGGATGGGTTAGAGCACTGTGTGTGTGTGCGTGTGTGTGTGTGTGTGTGTGTGTGAGACAGCTCTCAGCTTTTTTTTTTTTTCTTATAAACCTTTCTCCCTCTTTCTTTTTTTCCTGTTCTTTTTGCTTAGACTCACCCACTGTCATTATGTATTGTGCGTGTATGTGTCAGTGTGTCTCAGGGGTTGGGATGTGCTTGTCAATCCTTAACAGCAGCATCTGGCTGCACTATAGAGTAACTCCCAAGCAACACATTCATACACAAACGCAAACATAGCATGACAACACATGCTACCCAGTCTATGAAACTAGACTAAATGACCTGGGACATGGTCAGCTGACTGATATCACTGTAATTTTGTTCCTTTTGGTCTAGCCTCTAAACGTCTCCATAAACTTCATCTGGTCCAAAATGTTGCAGCCCGTATCATCACCCGGACTACCTCCATGGACCACATCACCCCGGTTCTTCAGCAGCTCCACTGGCTTCCTATAAAATCCTGTATGGAGTACAGGATCCTGCTACTAATGCACAGTTTATACTACCAAGTCAATGTGACACGTGGGCTACGGTGTTAGCCATCAAATGCACATCCCCAGAAATGTAACTATGCATCACGGCGACACAGACTGCAAGAGCTGTGATTGGTTTGCTTGGTAGTAGCAACGTCTTTACTGTTTTGGACCAGTTGAGATGGAACACATCAAGGAAAGGTTAACTGAGGAGGTTCCAAAATACAAACATTTCCGCGACTTGACTTCGCCAACATTTTGCCAAAATGTTGGCGAAGTCAAGTCGTTTCAATCGCCATTGTAGAAAGTGAAGCAGGAAGTAGAAACAAAAATCAACCCAATTGGCAAAAAAGACAGCACCGACTAGCGTTTTTATAGTGCTACCCAGACTGACTTACGAGACTTACGAGTTACGCCGTCTACGTCCCACAGTACTTTCACAATCAAGCTCCATCATATCCGTCTGAACTTCTACAATTATACACACCCTCCCGTACTCTGAGATCCTTCTCAGCCACTCAACTTATTGCACCACATGCCCAACTGTCTACCATGGGTTTTAGATATTATTCACTGCCCATTGTGTGCCAGTGCTGGAGCAGAGTATGATCCTTTGTGTTCGTAGGCGTCCTTCCGGTGCATGTCGCCTCAGTCTCCACAAAAATGTCTGCTTGCTATGTGCGTTTGCTTTGCCAATCGATCTGCCAAGTTTGCTTTGTTGCGTCCGACATAAAAGACTTTCAGTGGTGACGCATTGCTTAAATGGTATCATCAGCAGCGACAGCGGCTTCTTTCAGGCTGCCACGCCATCTGATATCATTTCAAAAATAAAGGAACTTGTGTGCTCAAGGCGTTTGTATTTGTTCTAATTGACATCGACACGGGTGCCTGGTGGATATTTAAATATTACATCATTATCATCAAGTTAACACGCGATGCTGTGTTGTAACTCACCCGAACAAGCAACACTAAAGCCACTTCTGCAGCCTGACGATCTGCTACTCAGTGCTGCAACTGGACTCCGCTGATTTACAAGCTCTATAGCCTGCAGATAGGTCATTGTTTAAATAAATTATTCTTTGAATTGTGTGCAGCTCCTTTTCTAACATTGATTTCTGTTGCGGAGACACAAAAGAATTAATTGGATTGCTTCGGAAAGATTGCTTTGTTTACTCCGAGCTGAGCTGCACGTTGCAGATTCTAACTGAAGGAAGGAAGTGAGCAAAGCACCAAATATCACGCTGTATTATGCTGTGTTAATGTGGTCTTGACACAAATGAATGCATGTAATAAGCAGACTGTATTCTAAGTTTTTAGTCAAAATTTTTTGTAGTCATGAGGTTCAAATGCTCTTTTACAGTTACAGTGCTTTCCTAATGCATGTATTGTTTACACTTAAAAGGGCAGTGGTTGCCATAGGATTCATTTAGGTCTTTGTCTAGTCGGTTATCTACCCTGACAGACCTTTGGGTCCCATGGGTTGAGGGGAGGGGCCTCTGTGGATCATCCCACAGATACTTGATCAGTTTTGGAATTTGGAGGCCAGGTAAACAGCTTGTGCTGTTCTTCATGTTTTTGTTTTTGTTGTTTTTTTGTTGTTCCTAAAGCGTTTTTGTGTGTGTGCCTGTGTCAGGCTGCATCCTGCTGGGGATGGCTGCTGCCATCAAGGAGTGTGATTGCTATGGGGTGGGGGTGCCTGGTCTGGTCTAGGTGGGTGGTACATGTCTAAGTAACATCCACATGAATGAATGTCAGGTTCAAAAGTTTCCCAGCAGAACACCGAATTCTCACAGGATGGTCAGTGTTAGTTACTTAACCTGTCAGTGGTTTTAAGGTTGTGGCTGATTAGTGTATGTACAGGTACATATCTTGTTTGAAAGACATATGTACATGCTCAGGAGCAAGGTAATGTTTTGGATAGACTGTGGATAGACTGTGTTTTGCATAAAATACATATAAAATGTTAAGCAGTCAAATGTCAGTCAACGAGTTCCCCAAGTCAAACTTTCAGACTGTCGATCTCACAGCCAGCTGCTGCGTCAGGCTTGACTGAGTTTTTGGATTGACCTTGTTTCTGACTGACTCTCAGTCAGGAAGGGAGGCAGCCACCCTTATAATGCCATTTTTACCTGGTACATCTCTGAAGCTGCAGCATATTGTCCTGTCAACAACTTGGGGTAATTTTAGACATAGACAGGCGTTATTGTCATTCAGGGATACAACAAGTGCATCAGCTCAGCACCGGTGTTGCCAGATGGGAAATTAAGAAACTGAATGAATTAAATTTCAAAATAAAAGCATCGGAGCGACACGCTGCATGCGTAACTGCCTCAGGATCAAAAACTGAACTGTTTTGACTCGTGTTCACTTAAGTTTTCTCAGTTTGTTGCGGTGCCAGTGCAGCTGCGCAGAGGAGGAGGAGCCAGTCAGGTATGAGCTGATCAGGCATGAGCAGGCATCATCGGTATAGGCTCTAAAACTATCGTATAAATATTATTGTATATCCGGCAGTATTAAAATATATAGCAGTAGACCAGCAAAAGAGGGTATTGTGATTCCAAGTGCAAATAAAGTAATCTGTAGTATTAGTTGTGCAAATAGTGTAAAGTTGTTTAACCAGTGAGCAGAATACAGGATTACATACAGCATACTATAACGTGTGGAGTTGACAGTAATGCGAACATCATTCACTTGAATGATGAATCTCCAGATAAAGTGCATGAAAAGGCATCTTAAGAAAAAACAAAAATCTAATTCCTGAAGTGAGTCACAGCGTTCTTCTGCATGTTATTTTTACATACTGTTGGGGACAAACGTCTTATAGGTCTATTGTTTGGTCCACTCTGTATAATCAAACGCCTTTCTGAAACTTTACCCATTTAACTACATTGAGCTACAGATCTTTGAATTTGTCCCTGGGCCCAGTTGTTCAATTTTTATGTATTTGATCTGCTCATAAAATGAAAAGTAAGAAAGTCCTGAATCACGTTGATAAATAAGTAACGATAAAACAAGTAATTTCAGCATAATCCTACATGACGGTGCACACTTTGATTGCTGTATTTAATTTGCTTTCAGGCCCTGCGAAAGGAATATTATTGACTGAAACAATGGGACACTAACAGCAATCATTACTTAAGCTCCCCCCTGCATCCCCTGACATATCAGTCACAGTTCCAGTTTGTCGGGAGGGCACACTTGTGTTGTATGCATTAACATGCAGGGGATTTCTCCCACTCAGGACGACGTGAGAATTTAAATTACAAAAGGACGCGTTGCCAGTACAATGTACATTCTGAAGGGAGCTTAGAATTTCCCTAGGGAATTCATAGATAGTGCTATATACAGATATGTGACATTATAGTTACCTTATTATTGTGCCAGTCCAGAGGTGGGTAGATACCATGCGAGCACCACGCTGTGTTTAAGATCTGCACAGTTGCCTTTATCTGTAAATCACATGTGAAGAATGTTCAACCTGAGAGAAGATTGTTAGGCGTTGAAAGTCAAGAAGCTCATCATCACAATTTCTTATCTGTCCATCACTAATTTGAAGTTATCAGAAATATTTCCTCACGTCGCGCCACGAGCAGCAGTCCTCCTGGCAGATTATGCCTGTCACGTGCAGAATGAAAGAATGCATGGGACCTTGAAAATGTTCTACCGATCACCTTTGAGAAAAGTTTGACTATCAGTGTGTGTTCTGAAATTCTTCAACCTTGCAACCTATACGGAGGCTAAATCTGTAGCCGTCTGCCAGTCCCTGCAGCATGTGGTACTGGATATTACAAGACGCGCCGCATCCAAATGATTTATACAAGAATTACAAACTGCTTGCACTCTTATCATACCATTTCACGTTTCTTAATTGCAACATTCACACCAGTCACGGTGACCTCTGAGTGGGATGTATTTCAGAACTAAAGCCTGCAGCTCTTTTGGCGTAGAGCATCTCCAACGCCAGATGCTTCCGCTGCTGTTCATTTTAACCACAAATACTCACGTGGTCTGTGTGTGCCGCGGCTTCAAAGCATGCTTCGGGCCTCAATCTAATTGTTCTTCGAGTTGCAAAGCAGCCTAAATATGCGCCATATGGCTGCCAATATGTTGCAGTTTAAACACAACTCTGTTCTTGTTCAAATACGTGAAGGATGGGGAAACGACTGTTTGTTTTTGACAAAGGCACCTCTGCATTCCTCGATGCCTACCATGCATGGAATCCAGTGCGAACGATTGATTGAATTTGTTGAATTAGCGCCGTCTTTGTCGCAAGTTGATTCGCTCTTGATTCAGTCTTCCTTGGTGTTTACTCGTTCTGCTTTTCCGATGTGCATATGATAATCCACCCACATTTTCACCAAGCACTTAACCGTAGATGCGCAAGAGACTGAATCCAAATAAGAGACATACAACGTCAGCTAAAACCAATACAGACTGGGAAGGTCGAAGGTCATTAACTGGGGTACATGAATGGTTGCTCTCATTTAAGGATGTTAAAGAGACATATTCAAGCTTTTCTCCATGCTTCAGCGTTGTATTTCTCTCGCTGGGACCCCACAGTATTTAAAGTAACTTTTGTAGGCCCTGGGGAGGTTTGCTTTTGTGCGACAGGGGGATTTCTTTTAGTTCCAGTACTCTCAGTGACCACTGGGGAAAACTGGCAACAATGGGCTGAGCTAGGGTCATATCAAGTCCTCTTATTATGTCCACGTTCCTATCTGAAGTAAAATGGTCTGCACTCATATAGCACTTTCCTACCTAGGTGGTACTTAAAGGGCTTCATAGTGTGTCTACAATATTCAACCACTGATACACACTGACACACTGAGGGCTGTTGAGCTGCCATGCATTGTTCTCTCAGGGAGCAATTTTGAGAGTGAACTATCAACCTTGGTGTCAGTCGATGGCCCATTCCCACATACTATCGTTCCACCGACATTTTACCTACGCTCCTGATGGCCTACATGTGACCCACGTGAGACGCCAACTTGACACAACTGAATGCTCCCTGAAAAGCTATTAAGTGTATATTAAACATCATTCCTCCAAAAAGGAGTGTAGATATATATATTTATTTCAGTGGCATTTTTCCCAGGAACACACATTTTATCTTTTCATGAAAATAAAGCCAGTCCAGTCAAGGTACCAGCCTCCAAAACTTAGCCAGTCATCTCCCATGGGCTAAGACGGCTTATGTGGTTGACAAGCTGGCTATATGAGGTTGTAAACTTGTTTTATTGCTTAGCATCAAGAGGCTGTCTTTACTTTTTGGTCATTTTGGAAATTCAGAAGAAGGCTGGGCTAATTTTGAAGCTTTTACTCGTACATATACTCATCAGGCATACCATTATGACCACTTACAGGAGAAGGATATTACATTGACCATCTTGTGGCAATTCAATGGGAAACTTTCGGACCTGGCATTTGTGTGGATGTTACTTAGACATGTAGCACCTACCTAGACCAGACCAGGCACCCCCACCCCACAGCAATGGCACTCCTTAATAGCAGCAGCCATCCCCAGCAGGATGCAGCCTGACACAGGCACACACACAAAAACAGTTGAAGAGCAACTCAAAAAAACATGAAGAACAGCACAAGGTCTTGACCTGGCCTCCAAATTCACTAGATCCCAAACTGATCAAGTATCTGTGGGATGCACTGGAACAAGCCTCATCCTCAGAGGCCCCTACCTTCAACCCAAAGGCACCTACTAACAACATTTTGTTGCCAGACACCACAGGACACCCTCAGAAGGCCCATGTCCATTTTATGATGAGGCACAAGGGAGACCTACACAATATTAGGAAGGTGGTCATAATGTTATGCCTGATCGGGGTATATCTTTCAGGCTGTCTTACTTTCTTTTTCTCCTTGTGCTTAAACATGTCTTGAATGATCCGATGATGCTTCTGTTTTTTTTGTTTGTTTTTTTCCTGCTCCAACAGTTTATCAGCTTGCTTTTTTGTAGCCTCAATTTTTTTTCTATTTTTACCTTTCCTAGTTTGCTAACAAGATTTCTAATTATTTTGTGTCAATCACTGTCAGCTCTCTTTCTTCCTCTTCTGCAGTGTCACAGAGAATAACAACAGAAGTAGCAAGAGTCAAAACAGTCTTATAGAGGATCACACATTTATTGAGTCCAGATGTCATTCCATACGCAGCAACAGAGGTTGTCTTCGACCCACTCCTCTTTTCTCTCTCTCTCACACACGCCCAACACTAATTGCCATTTTCTCACATCACATGAAAGCATCAGGTGGTTCAGCACTCCATGTCTTCAGATAAAAAGGCACAAAGGTGGAAGGGGTACTCGGGGAGGACTGAAGCGCGAGGACTAAATCTCTACATAGGTACGGAGGCATGTAACCTTTTTATTTCTGTCTTCTTTCCTTTATCTCTCTCAGACCTATTGAAGACTGTACATGGAAGCAATATGATTAAATGAAATGTCAGACATGTCAACTCTGTGGTTGGAGGTGCATGTCTCTCTGTCAGTGTGGATGGGAATTACGTAGAACTAGTACCAAAACGTCGATCTGGAAGAAGAAATACAATAGCAGTGATGAAAATCTTAGACTCACTAGAGAAATGCTTTAATTTACATAAATGGTGGGCACTATCTCATTCACACCCCACTGAGCAGTAAAATGTCTTTAAAATTAAATGTAACATGGCTTTTGTCTGAAAATCTAAACAAAGTCAATGCGGTGTCACTGCAACTTACGTAACTGTAAGTTTGAATGAAGATAAACACAAGTCGTCTGTGTGTGTGTGTGGTCATCTTCAGCACGGGAGTCCCTCAGGGAACTGTCCTGGCTCCCCTTCTCTTCTTGGAAGATGGAGAATTTTGAGGACTTTGTAGTTTGGTGCCAGGACAGGCCTTCCAGTTAAATGTGAGGAAAAACAAGGAGCTGGTGGTGGATTTCTGCAGGGACAAATACACACCCACACACTGGTGAATATCCAGGGAATGGACATAGAGATAGTGGACTCTTATAAGTATCCAGGTGTTCATCTGAACAGAAAACTGGACTAGTCTGATCATGCTAGGGCACTTTGTAAGAAAAGCCAGAGCAAACTCTATCTGCTAAGGTCACTTGGGTCCTTTGGAGACTAGGGAGCACTACTGAGGATCTTCTATGACTCCGTTTAGGCATCAGCAACCTACTAAGGAGTGGTCTGCTGGAGCAGCAGCATCTCAGTGGTAGACAAAAAGAGATTGGTGAAGAAGACCGGCTCCATTCTGGGTTGCCCTCTTAAGCATGTGGAGGTGGTGGGTGATCAGAGGATGGAAGCAAAGCCATCATTGCTGATGGTAAACCAATCCCACCCCCTGCATGGCACTCTAACAGCACTGGACAGTGCAGCCGGCTGCTTCACCCACGCTGTGTGGAGGAGCGTTATCACAGGCCCTTCCTTCCTGCTGCTGTGAGACAGTACAACCAGGCCTACTCCCAGTAGACCACATATGTTGAGCTACTGTTTTATTTAATTTGCTATTTTTGTATTTATTTAATGGTAACTTTTTCTTGTGTTGTGCACTGGTATACTAATTATATGCTGCTGTAGCACTGAAAACACTGTGGGATAAATGAAAGGATTATCTATCTATCTATTTGCAGTATATGCCAGTTTGTTGAGGAGATGGACGTCTTTCTGTGTTGGTGCTGGCTGTAGCAAACAAGAAATTCAGCATCTAAAATTGCTATTTACTTGGGGTTGTCTGCTGACCATACAGATCTGACTGTTTAGTCTGGCTCGGCTAGTTCTTTTTTTTTTTTCAGTTGAAATTCAAGAAGGGAAACATCACCTCCTAGATAAGATGGTTAATTAGAGCCAAAGAGTAACCTGCCGTGATTACACAGCAAGTGTACGAAAGCAGGAGCGTGGCATCGGCTTTCCTTCTACATTAGCAGCAGACCACTGTGGGCTAGTGTACTCATTTGATGCCTCTGCCTACATCAAGTGTGTCACCTTCCATTTATTTAGCTTCTTGTCTGTGTACTATGGTTTGTGGCCAGCCATCAAAATGAAATCGTGTGCGACCTCCTTCAAGGTCTGCAAAGTAATCTGCTATTGCATTTAGCTGCGGAGTAACCACAATGTAAGCATCACATATTTGAGCGAATCTGGATAAATATCTCAGTGATCAAGCCAGCAGCCAGTATCCCTGGACAGAGATACCCAGCTCACTTAGCAAAATGGCTGCACCAGCTGGCTAATTTCTTTCAGTCCGACACAGAATCAAACAATTCAGCTGATTCATGTAAAAAATCCTGATTGTTTTGGAACAACACTGCTGAGTCAACTGAATGCCCACAAGTAATTGCTTAGGTCAAAATGTAAACTGAATGCTTCAAAATGGAATGGGCACATTGTAAACTTTTCTGGGCAGACTTATTGTCCTGTTTGGTCAACCACCTAGATTAAAAAGAAATCATGGTCTCTATATTTCCTTGGAAGAGAAAGTTTTTTTTTTTTTTTATGAAGTCCATAAATGTATTTTTTCCAAGTTCTGTTTGGTTTAAAACATTTGTATTTCAATTGGTGCCTGACCCACAGAGCCACACGATGGGATGGGATACACAACTGATGAAAATTAGTCAGATTTATCCTTTGTCATTCCCTAGTTTTGACTCTCTCTAACCTTTCACCTTCGCTTTCACCCCTTTCACCCCTTATAGGGCATTCATTGAAATACTTGGAAATTCAAAATTTCATTACCGTGTATGAGCCCTGCGATAGACTGGCGACCTGTCTGGGATACTGGGATAGGCTCCAGCAGACCCCGCGACCTTTCACAGGAATAAGCGGTTACAGAAGATGAATAAATGAATGAATTACCATGTATGGTTCCTTGCCCTAAAGTGGTAAACAAATGTAAACATGTATTTAGACCAATAGAACACAAATGATGATCCAGGCACTTGTCAACGTACACATTATTACCACTTCTTCGTGGCACCTAATAAAGCAGTTACGCGCAGTGTTCATGCAGAGGTGGGCCTTGCAGACCAAGGGCCCGTCCACACATACGAAAACGATCTTTTCCCTCTCCGTTTTCGATCATCGTTTCAAGAAATATCCGCGTCCACACAGGTCCGTTTCAGCACGACCGAAAACGCTACTTCCTATTCCAGGCCTATAAGTGGCGCTGTTTCGGTTTCAGAAATTCACCAAAAATGGAGAGGAAGATGCGGAGCATGCGCATAAAGCTTTAGCGCTGTTTACAAATCGCCTTTTTTGCTCAGCGTGGTGGCACAGGAGCATGATATTTTGCCCTAGTAACCCTAATAGGCTCAATATCGTCTCTAGCATGAAAACTAGCATGTAGTCCGCCATTGTTGTTGATGTTGTTACGAGACGTCTCGCGGGAGGTGGAAGGCTGCTCGGGAGTGTGGCGATGACGTCATCGTTTTCCCCCGTTTTAGCCATCCACAAAGAAACGCAAGAGCTGCGTTTGCGAATTTCTCCACCCTGGGACCCGTTTTCAGAAAAGTGCGTTTTAGGGCTATGCGTTTACAGGATACGTGTGGACGAAAGGCCAAAACGATGAAAAACTTATGCGTTTCGGCGTTTCCGTGTGGACGGGCCCCAAATTTGACTTGAGAATGTTGCCTTGATCCTCACTCCCAGGCTGGATGAAAACCACATGGTTCTCCACCTCACTGAGAGGCACCGGGACCCAACTTAAAATGTGTGTGAGAGTTAGTGTTTGATGACTTCTCTTTAACCCTTTTCAGATGAGGGACCATATTTGTTGTGACGTTTGAACAACGACCTATAAATTTAGTATGTGTGTGTGTGTGTGTGAGAGAGGGAGTGATTGTTGTGTGCCTTCATTCCTCTTGTACAAGGGGTGTGTGAGGTTTGTGCCTGATGTCAGCACACTGATGTGTCAGAGGAAGTGAAAGATGTATGGCTTGCTTACTTGTAGCTTACACTGTAGGTTTTACACTCTGGTTCACAAGGAAAGCATTCAAAGACCTAGTGTACCGCGTAATTACTGAGAGACAGACGCACAAGTTTTGGCTTGACGACCATCAGAAATGTCTCAGCCCAGCAATCACGAGTAAAAGTCTGCGGATGTCTCTCACGTTCCTTAACAATGATTCACTCTAAAAATGTGTATAGTTGCATACAAATATATGACACGTTATACAGTGTGTCCCTTCTCCTTATTATAATTAATGACCAAACAAACTGACTGCACAGTCACCTTCCATTAATAAAACAATGCCTCCAGACACCGAGCAGCAAAAAAAAAAAAGAGGTTCCAGCTTTAAATTAATTGCTAGCTGTCAGGGCCTTCTCATATTCAATATCCTGCTGTTTACTGTTGTTATCACAATTAATTAGCTGACTGATTGAGACTATTAATGTCTAATAAGGAAATTATAAGCACCACTAGCAGTGCACCCCGTGTCTGGAGCATTACTTTCACAATGTGTGTCTGCTCTCTTTTTGTCTACACCCTTGGTGAATGTCAGTGTGAATAGCTGGGAGCCTCTCTTTTTGTATGTATGATGAGTATGTGGTTTAAATTGCATTACATTACTGTACTTTAACAAATAACATGTATATAGCAGGGGTTGTACCCACATAGCAAAACTGGTTTGGCCCAGTGGTGGGCCGCACCTCCCACTTGCACTTGGCCCACATGCATGAAAGAATTGCGCAGCCAAACTGCAACCAGAGCTGGCCCTAATCTGGCCCTAATGTGGGCCAGACCATTTTCAGAAGTGGTTCCTGATGTCAGCCTTAACTCAACCTTAACTCAGTAACTTTATTCTCTCATATATATATATATATATATATATATATAAATAAATAAATACAACAAGTACAGTATTATAATGTTTATTGTTGCCAGACAAATAAAGTTTCAGAACAGTACACACCTGCATATTAAACAAATTTACAAATTTACTGTACATGTTGGAACCCACTCTCAGCACAAGTTTAATGACTGTTGTTGTCCAGTCCCCGCCTTCTCCTCAACCTCTCCAGTCTGCCACCATCTCTGTCAGGTGCCAGATGTAACTATCTTTTGATGGTTGCATCCACCTCTTGGTCCGTGGCCCCAGATGTAAGGCGGTTGCGCCATACAGCAGCTGAAACGTGCAAGCACAAATGATTGGAAATTAAAATTTTTGTGTCATCAGGTAATATAAGATTATAAGACGTGTTAATAGGTATGACACTACATGTATCAAGGCCAACTTACCAATAACAACATTTCTTAAATGCAAGTGCTGGAAACCAATTTTCCCGTTGATCCCTCTCATATTTATATTTTTTGCCTGGGTGTTTGAGATCGTCGCGTTCATTATCCTCCACACACACTCATGAATGTCCACCCCACCTTTCAGAGCCAGTGCATTAACCTGAAATCATATTATCACATATTTATTACCATTTTCTTCCACTTTTTCAGAGAAATAAATAAAGACACTGAAAAAGTTGTTTTAAGACAAAAAAGTGAATTTATGGAAGCTGTGTCAGCTCGATGAAATGTGGTCACTGTATATGATATGCCAACATACCAATTGTTTATGAAGGTCGGGGCTACTCTGCAGATGTTCCTCCAGGCACTGGAGAGAACCAACATCTGGCAGTGGCAACAAATGTGGATCCAGGCCCATCTCGGCCTCATCAGTGGCTTTAATTCCCTGTAGGGTCTTGAAGACAATTTTCATCTGCTCCATGAGCATTTCTTGATTTGCCAAAATATTACGCAAGAGGGCTGTGGATAAAATGAGGAAGAAAGACAGATTCAACATGGTATTAAATACATGTTCAATCTAATGCAATCTACTAAAGTATACAGCACACAAGACAATAGTGTCACCATTCTTAAATATGATCTGATAATCTATATAATCTTAGCAGAGAAAACATGTGTCAATACTCACAAGTATGCAAGCCGAATGTCTGCTGTGTCTCACTGCTGTTGTGCCTGGAAGAATGCCTCTCACTGCTGGTGTGCCTGGGTGCATGGATCACAGGCTCAGGACTGCTGTGGCTGCTTGCATAGAGGTCGGGACTGTGGCTGCTTGCATAGACGTCAGGACACAACTTGACACTGGAGCCTCAGATGGACAAGAGTCGTTAGCGCACCATTCACAGGTAAAAAGGACAGGGACAAACATAGCCTCGCTCAACGACAGGAAAGTAGCCAACCGATAATGGAAATTAGCTGCAGCAGTTTATGGTTGTTAACAAAACAAGTAAGTTTCAGTATGAATTCCTAAACCTCAAACTTCCCACCAATCCCCTAGAAATGAAGAAACTACTCGGATGAGTTGTGAAACGTCTTCTCAAAAAAAAAAAAAAAAAACTCTACAAGTCCACAGTTGCCTTTTTAAACGCTTTTTTGGATGCCAGCCCAGCAGAAATAAACGCCAATGGTCAGCTAGCAGAAGCTAGCAGTAGCCCGTTAGTACTAGCCGGAAGGAGTACTAAAAAAGAAAATACTGGAAAAAGAAAACAACCCCTGCTAGCGCGCACAACAAAATGTCTGCTATTTTAGATTCGTCAACATCGTTAATTCAAAATAAATAAGCAAGTTTAACAGCAAAACAGAGCACTCATCTTTCCTGAGCTGCATTTTAGGCTAAAGCTAATCGTCAACCACATAGCTAAACGTTAACCACATAGCTAAACGTTAGCGCCCTTGTTAACATTCAGGCTACTTTGTTTTTGAGACAACGCATTGGCGATTGGCATACAAACGTTATCGTAAACATAAAATTGATGCATTTCACTCACCATGTCTTTGTTGTCCGTCTCATTCAAGTGCAAGGGTCGCAGTCAGCAGCACTGTCCAGGTGGGATTTTATTGTCTATTGACATTAATATATTAACACCACCCAGGTGTTAATATATTAACGTCACCATTGTGCCATTCTAGAGAAGTATCATCCATTGAGTTTTGAAAAGTTTTGATCTTTTCAACATGCTTGTTTCATCTATAAATCCCTCCACGTGCACTGTCCTCACCAAATAAACAAAAATAAATAAAAACCAAACAAAAAAAGACATAATCTTCTCAATAGATATGTATTTATTTCTTTTGCATCAATAATGTAAAAATTACAATTTATATAACACAAAACTCGAAACCAATGTGACACAATTCAGAGAAAAACATAAAAAACTGCACGTGCACACCCTTTTTATACTTGGGAATGTGGCTGTGTTCAGCATGTGAGTCAACCACTCATCAATCCCCTGCGAAATAGTACAGCCGCGTTCACCTGAATAGACTCTGATTAACTCCAAATAAATCTTAACCTGTCCTTGTAGGATTCTTTTGATGCCTTCTTTATTGCATGCTGCTAGAAGAGTCTTGGGATCTCAAAGTTAATAAATGTGTAACACAGCCATCTAACGCCTTGGGAATTTTATTTAATTTTTTTATAGCCTACCCCTGAGTGACAGGATAAAATATGGCGCAGTGGTGACATTAACACATGATGTCCCTTCCAGAGGAAAAAAAGAAAACAGGTCAGGGATGCTGACAAGAGGCCAACATTAAAGGAGCCGCAGGTCTTTCTGACAAGCACTGGTTGCTTCCTACATGTGACAACTATCTCTCTATTCTTCAGCTTCGAGATGAGCTAGTAATATGCTAGGTTTGTCTTTTACAAAAAGAAATAAAACACATGCAGGCTGGACCAAACTTTGCGCAAACATATATCCCAAAAAGCGTGGATATACATTATACATTAGCTGAGGAACACGGTGGTCTAGTATGACTGGCTTGTCTTTTGTCACGGTAGTGCTTGCCACTTCTTTAACAAAGTTTGTAGAAGGAAAAGAAAGTATGTCTTATTATGTGTGAGTCTTAGAATAAGCTGTATGTTCTGTGTACTGCAGATATTTTTATACTCACCCGTGAGTGAGAAGCAAGGGTAAAAATACATTGGCTGCAGGCTCATTCCACACGCACCTGTCATTTGTTCGATAATGATTGATAATGTAAAGTTACCTGTTGCACACGTATCCTGGTTTTGAGTAGTTAACACACTTCTTTGGGATTTGTCCGATATAAAGTGAAACCTGGTTAATCAGATGATCGTGTATTGTGTACAGTGCATACAGTTTCCAGGAAAAAAGACAAAAACTACCTCAAGTTGATGGAAACATGGATACCGTCAGGGTGGAGGTTGACATGATCAGCCTTTTTTAGGAGAAACTGTGTGTCCTCTTAGTCTCAATATCATGACAGCTCCCCCAAAGTGGGTGGCTGCACTATAGGTCTTAAACTCCGCCCCCTCCATGTTAGTAGATGGGATCAACTTAAAATATTTATTTTTATTTTTATTTTTTTCAAGGATGTTTCCTGTCATCTAAGGTAGTTAATTGAACATATATCATCATTATATTATTATTTTTCTGGGAAGTTTAGTTTTAGATATAGAAACTAGGATGTGACGCCATGATAATTGACAGTTGCCATTGATAACAACCTCATTAAGCAGTCCTATAGGTGCAAGTAGGAAAAAGAAATAATAAATTAGTACAGTGCAAAATCCAATATTTCTTTGTGACTCGTGGAGGTAGACCAGAGTGCAGTAATAATCAAACATAAATGCAAGATGGCGCCCCCTGTATTCCCATTCATTGATACAAGCGTCAGTGTGGCCAGTGGAAGGAAGACCTGTTGACCCATTGTCCACGTTTTTTTATTTATTTATTTTTTTTTTGCAGTCTGTGGTCTCAACAGAGGTATTCCAGTTATCCTTATTAGTGCTTTGCGGGAATAAATGTAAAAGGTAGATGTTTACTGCCTAATACAAATAAATGCTAATAATGACCCAAGGATGATTCAGATTTCCTTGGTTCTTTTACATTTACTTATTATCACTGTTTCTGAACTTTAATCTCCCCTTTCTCATTAATGCTCAACTCAAGTAGGCATCATTCATGTCTAGTATCCAGTTTCCATGACACATATTCAGTATGAGAGGTTATAAAACAACTTTTGACAGCTGCAGACGGGAATCATTTTAATTGTCTTGGATACCTCTGACCCACTTTATCTCAGAAATACGTAGTAGTTGTCAAGATATCTAATTTAATTCTCACCAATAACCCTCATTTTTTTCCCCCACGTGTAAAGATGTTTTATTTTCCCCAACTTGGGCCTGACTGAAGTTTGCAATGGAAATGAATATTTCACAAGCAAAAAAAGTCATCTGAAAGTCAAAACTTCACTGCAGGGAACCAGAAACACTTACGACCTGTAAAAAGCAATTGGCTCATCGTCCAACTGCTGTTGAAGCAAACCCCACAAACACGATATGTCATAAGAGAACTTAGAGTAAAATGAATTTAAAAAGCACACATATACACACACAGTTTTGCACTTAATCACCCACTCTTGTGTTTGTTTCCCCTCCAGATGTTTGCAAATGAATAAAAGCCATCAATCAGCAGAATTTAAAAAGTTTTCAAGTTGTGTTTGTGTTGAAGCTGTGAAAAATGTTCTACAGAGAACTACATTAATGTGAATGTCAAGGATTGTTTCCCTTGTGATGTTTATCTCTTATTTATTTATTTATTATTTATAGTTTTAGTTTTCAAGTTATTTGTCAGACCCAACATTTTGGTAAAAATGGGTTTAAAGTATTAATCCTTAAGATTTAAGGCTTGGATGTGTTGCGATCTGCGGAAAAACGGTGGCACATCAGTCTTGTACACAATGTATTGTTTCCTGGAAAAGACTTACTGTTCACATTCCTTCATCAATATGAAAACAATATTAAAGTACTGCTAATGTTAAACCAACCACTTCCAAGATAACCTCCTCAGATTGTAAACTGTCCCCTGATCAAAATCAATGCAGTTGAAGCAAAGAAATCATACAGGAAACAACAGTGGCGGCCAAACACTACTGCATCTGCTCACTTCTAACTATTACCATGAAGAAGCAATTGGATGAGGTCACAAAGTCCACTGATAAGCAGATGGAGGTTCTCTACTCTTTAGAAAGAGGCACAAGTGCACACACACTTTGCTTTGTAATGCTGAATTTAAAGGAAACCAATTAGAAAAAAAAACACCTAAATGATCCCAAACCAGCTCCAAAGCTTGTTTACCCACAGCCATGTCTAAAATTCAAAACTGCCCGATTGGGTGAGAAACCTCATGATTTGACCACACTGTACTTAGATCTGCTCTTCTGATCATTAGCTGCCTCTTGTCTGTATCCTTTTTTATTTTCTGGACATCCAGGAAATAAGCCCTTTCTACTGTGCTCAATGCCTTTTAAAAAGCTATATTTGTTGAATCTTCAAACACTTGCTGAATTCACCTTCTATGGTTCAAACAAGTAGCAGCCACAGTGACATCATAATTGAGTAGCAAAAACTTATGACTCCTCAAAAAACGTAACTGTATCCAGCTGGTGAACCGCTTGTGTCGTTTAGCAGCTCTGTTTTTCTGGTGTATATCTGAAATCCTAGCTACTAAAGGAGAATTTTGTGTGTAACGTTAGTTGCAAAAAGTGAGGAGGATGGCTATGACAATTGACTGCTCAGACTCTCCGTGGCGCTACCCATATCCCCGTGAAACCAGCGTCAGTTTGGCCAAGGAAGTGGGGACGTATTGTTCATATTTATATGCAGTCTATGCAGTGCTGTCACCAAGGTGGTCATGTTTCCACCAACAGTGGTTTCTTTGACGAATCTAAAAACATGAAACAAAGTTTGGACTGTTAATAACTGTGTAGGGTATGCCATTCCGTATTCACTCATAGATTTATGTTGCCAGACTTGCCGTACAATGTAGAAAGTTGACAGAAATCGAGTCAGTCTTTCCAAATATTACATGTAATAAACACATGTATTAAAAACATATTATGGACATATTGAGGCGTGACCAAATCAAAGGGAGCCTGTTAACTTGCTGTTTTTTATGTTTGCTTACTGGTAAAGTGTATTTAAGGATATAAGCACAGATAATTGAGAATCAGATGAAGATAAAAAAAAATAATAATAAAAATAAAATCTCCATTCTCCTTTGCACACTGACGAGTCTGGGAAACTGCAGAAGAGCAACTCAAAGCTGGCCCAGTGCTAGCTGAGCAATTTGTCACAGATGACTGAGTAGATGGGTTAAATTTAATTACCATTTTAATAGGCAAATGTAGCTTTTTTTTATGTGTGGACCTCGAAGATGGATGAGTTCCACACATTCTCATAGTTCAACTGAGGTGAAGGTCTCTTGACTCGGCTGTTCTGTTGCTGCTCAGTTTCAAATTTTTCGTGGACTCGATGTAGCCTCTCCATGGCTACTTTTGGCTATAACCATGAACTAATGTCAGACAGATAACATTACAAACAGACACACACTTTATTGCTTTAATTGTCTTAAAAGTGTTGGCAAAGATGAAACCGTTTTCAGTTTTACAAATCATCAGGTAAAAGCTAATGTCTCAGATTCACATTATGCTTGAAAACAATTAAATTTGTATGTCCATTTTCCATCTTCACCATTATCAGGTTTTTTTCTCCTTACAAAACATACAAAAGTAACCTTGGGGAACGAGAATTTTCTAGTTCTCCAAGTTTACTTTTTTTTAATATAGTGACCTCAATCCTACTGTTAGATCCAAAACCAGTTTCACTGACAAACTCTGATATTAGGTGGTATTTGGTGCAAGCTGGCGGTTTTTTTTTTTGACAAAAGTAAACCTAATACCGGATGGACATGGATCTAAATGTAGCATTTTTGTAGGAAACTCCTTAGTGCAGATGTTCTATTACACTGTCTGTACCCTTCTTTGATCTAATTTCCCAGGACTCCAACTTTGTTAGTTCTGTAGTGAACTCACAACACCGTCGGTGCCCTCTGTATATCTCGGTTTCCCCTTCACAAACTAATTTTCCCAAAAGAGAATATACTTTCAAAACTCCTAACAATAAAACACAAGGGATGTCTGCAGCTACGACAACCGTATCGAGTCATTTATTTACCCACTTTAGGACAGTTTACTATCCGACACACACACTTTAGATTCATAGCGGGGGCCTTGCTGATTTCGCTCGCATCCCCCTTTTGACAGATTGCTCTTCCTTTACTTTACTCTGAATAATGGTGACTCAGGGAGTGTGTGTGTGTTGGGGGGGGGTCCGAGCAGCAGCGGCAAGTCATTTGTCACGCATGACCGAGTAAACGGGGTAGTCTTAATGAATATTTTAATTGAAGCATTACCTTTTTGAACTTTTGGCTTCTGACTTTTTTTCTTTTCTTTTTTTCCAGGCTGTCTCGACTGGCACAGGCATCATTCCTAATTAATGGTCTGGTCGTTTGTGAGGCAGACAAACAGTCCTGTTATGTACACACACACACACACAAACAGGCATGCATTCATGCAAACCTGAGCACGCGCCCATACAGATGAAGTGATGCATATGTATGATGCACTCGCAAAGCATGCGTGCATACACGTCCTCTATTCCATTTCATTTTTAGGCAACGAGATATAGCTCGCTGTAAGAGGGGGGAAAAAAGGCTAAAACTTTTGCAAACCGGAATAGATAAAACCTGACAAAGCTCCTGAAAGTGTCATCAATCACTGCTATCACATACTTCACTTTTTTTTTTTTTTTAAATGCTCAAGGAGAGTATTTGTCTTTTCATTCCTTTTTATTTCACTGAAGTTTCTCATGTTGCAAAGCCAACAGAAAGAACTAGGTCTAAAGTCATTATAAATGGGGTCATGGATTATGTGCTAAACACTTCTTTGATTAAATCTCACAGCTTCCCCTCACACCAGTTGCAGCACAGAATAAAGGGTGAGACGCTCCTGGCTGTTGAGGTCTCAGATTTAAAGGTGAAACTCAAAATCTAGGGAACCCAGTCTTCTTCATCAGCTTGTGACACAAACATCATTCGAGGATGTCATATCAATGTTTGCTAAAATCACTATTAAGCTGGCGTGAGATAAACATTTGCTTGTCCTTCTGTACATTTTTAGGGCTAACCCTAACCCTAACATGTTGACCTTAAACGCTATTTACAAGTTGGGGGGGGGGGGGGGGGGGTAAAACAGTACTAATGATTAGTCCGATGACCTGAATCAAACATTAGCATGAACACGGAAGAGATGGTGGACCTCGTCATTATTTTTGCCTTTCCCTTTCTGTCTCTGACTCTTGCTCGGCAGTATCTTAGTTGACCAGTGATGCAGAAGAGGGCAGTTCAAGTGGAACCGTTGACGTTCCAGTTGGTGCATTTATTGAAATGACTTAATTATGGGGTGTATCTAACACAACCAAAATATTTTGAATAAGCCAAGCCAAATGAGCCAATGAACGGTGGCACCTTTATAGCTTTAATGGTACTGAATTAAGCAGGTAATACTTAGTGCCATACCCTCTGCTTCAGCCTCCTTGCACTCTTTGCCTGCAGCCATTCTCACTCTCCGTTTTTGTGTGCCTGGTTGTGTGTGTGCCTAATTGTTGGAGCAGGGACAGGTGTGTTTGAGCTAGAGCAGAGGTTTGCCAGCTGCGCAGTGTCACAATGATCAAGCCAGCTACAAGGACTCTGGGAGAGCGGAGTCTAGGTTCTGGCAGGGAGGAGATGGCCCAGCAGTCAGAGTTCTAGCCAATTTTCATGAGTCTTCTTTTGTCATATCATACCATAGACTGTATAAAGATGGACAACTGAACAGCTCCCCGGCAAAATGGCGGCATCTGTATCGCCTGGAAAACAGCGTCAGTTTGGCCAGTGCAAAGAAGTGGGGGCGTATGGTTCATATTTATATGGTCTATGTATCAGACATCTTCCCCTCAGTGGCTAAGGTCAGCTCTCAACTCTCTGGACCACTATCTGCTGAGCTTCCCCTCAGGTTTCCTCTCTGTGGTGCTCAAGCAGGTAATGATCACAAGACTGTGCTTTTGGTTCACACCTACCGCAAGCACAAGACTTAATCTCAGCCACCGGTCACTGCATCAGCCCTAAAACGTCTTGTGTCCCCTGCCTGTTTGCCTGCACTTTGGTTCCCCTGCCCAAACCACGACACTGAGAAATTATTAATCACCTTGCAAATGGATTTTTATAGTTACATGGAGTCTTGTGTTACTGAATGTGCTTTTAGTTTAACTAACTGCGTCTGCTTGCAGACTGAAGACCCCTTTCTGTACTCTTATTGCTGGAGCTTAGCATGAAAAATGAAACTTTGCATAAATTCAGTCAGCAGGGTTATCTTTATTCTCGCTCATTCACAGCTCCTTTTCTCTTCCTGCTGCCAGCTGACTGGCTGATTAAGATCACGGCAACCAAACCAAAAACTCCTACAGTCGTGTCCTTGCTGTCAAATTTAAAATGTTTTTCTTGCCGCTGCTCTCAGATGTAATTTCAGCTAGAAACTGCTACACTCTTTCACCTCCATGGTCCAGGTAGAGCCAATCAGAGTCCACTGCTCCTCCCATACGGAGCTCCAGTTTTCACTTCTTCAGTGTTCCAGACCAAAGACTGTAAAAAAGATGGACTACGGAACGTCTCCTCAAAAGTGAAGCTAAAGAAAGTAGAGCTCCCCCTGGTGGCTGCCTGCAGTATAGGTCATAAGCTCTGCCTACTCCCTGTTAGTGGATGGGACTTGGGGAAACTAAAACACTAAAGTACACATCAAACCTCGTTTTAGTTATTTGACACTATAGAAGCAGGATGCCAACTGCTCCGTGAAGCGGTCCTGTATCAACAGAAATCTAGCATCAGATTGATCAGTGCAAGGAAGTGGGGACGCATTGTCCATATTTTTATACAGTCTATGGTCCAGACTTTCACATTTCTAAGTAAATTCTTTATTTACAACAAAAAAAAATCAGGACAAAAATATCCAGATTGAACTGGAGTTCAGTCCATACTATATTAGGTATCAATCACATAGTGACATCTTTAGAAAAGACTGTAATGTTTAATCATTAAGAACATTAATAGAAGGTCCTCCCTTTGCTCTAGGTTCTGATCTATATTAACACAACTGCATGTCATAATTTCAGCGAAATACCCGCTGTTTGATACAGGAACCAAAACTCCTTACCTGTATTTGCAGGATTTTAGCATTGCATGGTTTCCCCGCAATCAGCTGATTAGATAATTATATGCATAAGCAGGTGTGCAGGTGTTCCTAATGAAGTGCGCAGGGACTGTATAGAACGAAATGTGTTATCATATACAGATTTTGACTCGCAGATTTGTCGCATGGGGTGGTCATGAAACATAGTGTCTACAGAATATTTAGTTTTATTATACCAGCAGCTTGTTAATGTCACCAACACACGTAGAGAAAGTAAAACCGAATTACTGTCTTTTTTGCCCCAATATGTCTCTCCATCGTCTGGGAAGTTTGAGTGGCAGAGCATCAGTGAGTATGAACACACACACTATGCGCGCGCACACACACACAACACTGTACATTCTGTCTATCCCACCCCCACCCTTCTGTTATCTCTGAGGTACCGGCTGTATTTCCATATTTGGACCAGTGAATAATAATATGACTGGGGGCCTTTGGGAGGAGAATGGGCTTATTATTGTGTCAAGGCTCCTGAGTCTATCCTGACAGGGTTATGGCAACACACACATGCACACACAAAGACACACTTGCCTGTGTTTCTGTTTTTATCCTCTGGCTATAGCACAGATCTGCACCAGTGGGATTCAGTGTATTTTTATTATTATTATTTATTACCAAAAGTCATAGAAGCTAGCACCCATAAACAAAGTTTATTTCAAAGTGTGTGCGCTTGCGTGTGTGTGTGGCGTTTTTTTATGAATACAAAGTGTGTGCCAGATGTTTGTGCGCTGTTGAGATTTGCATACATTTCCCGGTGCTTGTGTTCGTTCATGTGTCTGTGCAAGTGTGTGTGTGTGTGTGTGCTTGTGTTTGCCCTCTGATCAAACTAAGAACTTAATCTGAAGATATCACGCTAATCAGAGATGACCTGGATAAAAGTGATGAGAAAACCCATGGTTGAAGTCAAGCAAAAGGAGATTACTGCAGTGAGTGTGTGAGGAGGCATTTGTAAATGGAAATGTATCCCTCAGCACCAGCTTATAGCAAGCTACGTTAACACTATACAGTAAATTCGTTAACATGCAAGGTTCTGCAAGTGCCCATGTGATGTAAATTAAATCTTGAGGGTGTGCATGCATAAATCTTCCTACCTCCCTAGTCTCCCAGCTAATGGTCGCGCTCCAAATTTCTCATTTTCAAAATGACAGACTACAGTCTACTGCCACCTGCTGGTATAAAGAGTTGTTTCCTTCCATGTAGGCTCACAACGTGCATGTGGTAAGGCTCTTTTAGAGTACTGCGGGACATAGACGCCGTCACTCATACACGTAGTCTGCGCCGGTGCGAGCTATTTATACTTGTGCACTCGTCAGTTTGGCCTGCCCTGAAAAGACGCCACCCAAACGGTAGTTGGTGCCGTGTCTTGTTTGCCAGTCGGGTTCATTTTTGTTTCTACTTCCTGCTTCACTTTCAACAATGGCAACTGAAACTTTAGCCGAAATTTTGAAACATTTTGGTCCATAGGTGATTCGAGTTGACGTCACAGTTGGCATTGATTTCCAGTGTTGATTAATGTTGACTTTGCGAACTGAAACTGCCAGCAAAAAGTCGGTGGCACCACATGTGTGTCACAGTGTACAGTATTCCACAGTTTCAGCTCTGTTCTCTTTAAGTGGCTGTAGCCATTTATTCCGCCTTTACCACAGTGTCAAGCAAAAACTAGATGAATAAAATCTGTTCTTCTTGCTAGAAGGTTGCCATCATGTATTCTACCATGCATGCATGAAAGCATGCCTGGATATATATATATATAGGGTGCACTCTATATATAGGGTATATGGAGAACACAGAGTGATAAGAGTAGAGAAGAAAACGAGAGACCCTGCTGGTTGAGTCGGTAGAAATCAAGAGCAAATACACAACATTTGCCAGATCTAAGGTACAGCACTGCACATAACAAATTAATTCAACAAGTCTCTAAAGAGCATCAAGATATGTAGCAAATATCTGTGAGGCCAGGGGGAAATTAGCATACAATTACTTCATTTTTTTTTAAATACTACTGATGTTTGGATTCATGATTTGTGGAACAGTGGAGCAGTGTTTTGTTCTTCATGTATAACACACACCTTCCTAAAGCAAGTATTATATTATTACAGTATTGTTGTATTCTTAAAGTATACTTGTATGCAGGTAGCAAAATAGTAAAAAGAAAAATAATTTTAATAATAAATTTTTAAAAATATGTGTAAAAATCTGTTGCACTTTTAAAAAAAAAAAAAACTTTTGAAAACCACTAGTAAAAAGAAAATTACGTGATAAATAAAAGCTTTGTGATGTGCAATAATCTATCACGTCAGCAAAACTTTCACCTCATGTTTGTCCCGTTATATTTTTATTCCATTTCCTCAACGGATGGTAACTATTGTGTCATGCTATTTTGGTAGGCAAAAGTGGAGTTGTTGCTCCAAGTATTTAAAAATCTTGGCAAGCGTGCACTTTAGAATTTAGGGCTCAAATATGAAATGAAAATATAATTTAAAAAAATCACTTCAAACATGTAGAAATTACTTTTTGCTTGTAATGACACTTATATTGACACTTTCTGACATTTGCGAAAGTTGATGCTAACTGATCACATTTTCATACATACATCTGTTTAACACTGTGGCAGTAAATCTGGCTAATAGTGAACTCAAGCTTCCCCTCCGATAAGTGTGTAATTCACATCTGTCTGTTTTGCTTGTTAACTCAAATGATTTCCCTCCATTCTCCAGCTAGTTCACTGAAATGACGACATGCTGATTGACAAAGTGAGTGCGTGGATATCTTTTTCATTGACAAATACGTCAGAATACTTAAGTGCAGAGGTTCAACAAGAAAACTTGAGAAACGACACAAAATAATGAAACACGCGAAATACTGGAAAATGAACCCCAAACATTTCAGGAAAAATACGTAAAGTTGACTTCAAATCCATTTTATTCAGCGGAAACAACAAGGAAAGAGGATGTTTCCAGTAATTATTGCATATGTGCGTGTTTGTATTTTGCTTGTACACGCACCTGTGGAAGGTGACTACAGTATGATTAAATGCAGAGAAATAGTATTGTTGGTTATGACAGATAAAATACAAGGTTAGGCTAAACAAGTCAAAGAAGTAGGTAAAATTTTCCCAACATTGTAATTATGTGTATGAAAACAGCTCTGTGAGGTTGTGTACAGTGCGGATTTTCACAAAAGTCATGACAAAAGACAATGAGAATCTAGTCAAACAAATTAATTTTCTTGAATAAATACCATAAAGGAAAAAATATATTATAGTTTAATCATTTGTACATATATGTGAGATGAAAAATTAAGCGAACAGTTGTTTTCAGTATCTGGTGTGACCCCCTTGTGCAGCATTAACAGCAACTAAAAGTTTCCGGTAACTGCTGATCTGCCATCGACAGCAGCTGGGATGAATTTTAGCCCATTCCTTAGTCCAGAACCACTTCACTTCTGAGATGTTGGTGGGTTTTCTCACATGAATTGATTGCTGTAGGTCATTCCACAGCATACATTTTGTTCCTCTTTAACCATTCTTCTGTAGTAGGACTAGTGTGCTTGGGGTTGTTGTCTTACTGCATGACCCAGTTTCTCTCACTGTAAGATTCAACTCAATGTCAGATGTCCTGACATTTTCTTTTAGCGTTTGATGGACCAATGAATTCTGGATTATACCAACAATGAGGGTAAACCATCTAAACTCAGATGCAGCAACACAGACCCAAACAAGGACATTCCCACCCCTCTAGACACCTCTCAGCTGTGGCATGCTGTTGTTATGTTCATAACTTGAACCACATGTTGTGCATGACTGAGCGACATGTAGGACATTGAACATATGTAAAATCCTGTAGCGACCTCTGGCTTCACTAAATTCATCATTCTTTAAAGCCATAAAGTCAAAGACATTTAAATGATCACATAGTGATTACTGAAATTACATATGCGCTACACAGAAAATACTTCTAAAGGAATTTGCACCAATTACGCCTTCATAATCTCAGTTCACATATTGCACAGAGGCTGCAACTACACCAAAGGCAGTGGCCAATTTGCTGGGCATCCTTTAAGGACTAAAAGGAATTCATCAATTAATTAACAGAGAGATGGGGGGAGAGGAAAAAAAAAAAAAGATGACTCCCTCTACTGTTGGAGATTAAAGGAAGGTGATGCAAAATCTGTATGATGTAATATTTGATACCCGGTGCATCACAGAAGAATAAATGAAGCCAGTGCCCCCCTGTAGGAAACAAAGAGTCCCACAGAACAGGGTATATTAGGAAGGGTTTAAAGGGGAATTACCGTTTTTTTACAACCTGGACCTTATTTCTGGCATAAAATACGATTGTTTACTCACCCATATGACTTTGGTGTCATTTGTAGTCATTCGGAATATATTTAGATCTGCATATATCCATATAGTGGGAGTGACTGGGGCACCAAAACACAGTCTCTCAATAACGCATTATCTGCCGCGAAACTTGTTAATTTCACAAATATTTTATGATACGCTAGTGCTATTCCCCGTTGAGTCTTGGAATTACCTGTTATCATCATCTGGGGTCTGTAGATTGACCTACAAACTTCTGACCTGGATGATGTCATCTCTGAGCGCCTTGCGCACCCACGATGGTCGGCTTGTTTACCTGTAATTTGCTACTGCTAGTTTTTTGCAACATGGCTGAATATTTTTCCAATTCTGAGGTTGTGGACGACGACTTTGGCTCAAAACAGTAAGGACGTCCATCATAAACAGAGTATACGGATGAGGAGCTCATTGAAAGGAGGATGTGGAGGCAGAGAGAGTAACAGCTGGCCAAAGAACAACAAACCGCTGCACGTCCGCGAATAGACAACAGGTGACTGCGGAGTCAACGGGGAATAGCACTAGCATATCATAACAAAATATTGGTGAAATGAACAAGTTTCGCGGCAGATAATGCGTAATTTAGAGGCTGTGTTTCGGTGCCCCAGTCACTCCCATTATATGGATATACGCTGATCTAAATGACTTCAAATGACACCAAAATTATATGGGTGAGTATTTTATCCCATAAATAAGGTCCAGGTTGTAAAAAACGGTAGTTCCCCTTTAACTGTTGAAGTGATGCCATAGGTTTCCTGTTCAATGGATAAATTAGCAGCAGGCTAACTAGACTTCAACTCAGGTAGCAATACCACCAGATTTCTCTTTAAGCTACAAATTATACAGTATTGGTGGACGGCTACATTCTGCCATTAATTGCAAATGTGAAATGAGCAATGTAAAAGGTTTGCCTCTACAATGAGCAGACTTGGGCTGTAAAGGCAACTACTGTATTAATGAAGAACAGTAAATTGACTCCTCACAATCATCCCATTCAGTTCATCACATTTCATTTGAGCAAACTCCAGAATAAAGCGCAAACGACACTGTGGGAGACGATGTGCAGCGATTTACAATTCGATCACTGGAGATGACTCGTTATTTAAATTACATTACTCACGTATATGAGGACAATTTAAACTAGACAATTCCCCTGCGGGAAATCGCGAGAGTGATGCAGTGGCCGCAGCAGTCTGCGATACCATGCTATATTGCTGCGACAGTACGATGCTACAATGCGATGATGATGCTACTATGCCAAGATGCTACAATGCTATGATGCTAAGATACTAAGATGCTACAAAGCTAAGATACTATGTTGCTACGATGCTAAGATGCTACAATGCAATTATACTAAGATGCTATGATGCTTTAATGATCACCTGTTCATATAGTCATAATATAATCCTGGTGAAAATATTTGCGACTTACGTTGCAAATAATTTCATGTTTGACTACAAAAAGTAATGGTCAGGTCAAGACAGGTATGAAAGTATTCGCGACTTACGTCGCGAATGTCTTTACTAAGTAGCATGTCTTTACTACCATGAGCAGCAGCTATAACAAAAAGCACAACTCAAATAGTCATTTAAGGCCTGGTTCCTTCTGACTGGATGGGTGTGAGTTTGATGTCATGCAGGGTACAACAAACCAAACAGGATGAGGAGGATGCAGTAGGCCTGGCTGAGAGAGAGAGACACTGAGAAGGGTCGTCCTTTACGCCCTTCTACAAACTGAAGGGCAGGTACAGGCAGCAGACCCCTCCCAGCTCCACCTGAAAGCCAGCATCAAATAAGGAAGAGAGTGGGAGGGATCTCACTAGGATCCCCAGACAAAGAACGAGCAAATCGTAACAGTTGATCGTTAATCATAATAATTTTAACAATAAAACTCATTACTCCTACCTGATAAATAGTTGAACAGTTTACGGCACAGTCTTACAGTTAGAAAAACAATAATATTAAACTTAACACATCCAGGCTGTAACAAGGAATCAGCGATGAAGTGAAGACCTTCAAATTGTCCTGCGAGTCCAGCTCTTTGTCTCATGTTGGACGTCACTGCAGTCTGTCTGGATCCGCTGGAGGAAAACTATAGGCAGACAAATAGACATGTCAAATAATGTTATGTAACATACTTAATATAACTCTTATGAGTGTTCAACAGCTCATTATTTATTTAATTAAAAACATCATATTATATTAAATTACTCCAATTATATATATACTGTCATTAATGTTGTTGCAAGCCATAAATGTTTCCTACTTTATGTGGTGGAATAATATATTTTTCAGTTTGACACAGTTTCATTTAAAAATATCTTCCCTTTAAATTGTAAAACTTCAACATTATTACTGTGAAAAGCCCCCGCTAGCAAGGCGGCGAATTAGCCGGCGGCTAACCCCACTAGCCTCCGCGTTAGCTCACGGCTAACTGCCGCGGCTAATTCGTGTTTAACTCCCGCGGGTCCGCGGTTAAATCCCGGTTAGCTAGCGGTTAGCTCGAGGCTAACTCCACGGTTGAGTCCGCGGCGTTAAGGTAGCGGCTAGCTAGCTCCGTTAGCTCCGCTAGCTTGCTAACATACATGCGCTATGCTGGAAGGCTAGTCGTTAGCGTCTGTTAGCAGTTAAGCTATTCACTGACCTAATAAGATGAAGGAAACGGGTCAGGGATGTTGTGTCAGGAGTTTCAGCAAAGCAGCCAGATATAATTTGTGTTTAAAATAAAGGAAAAGGTCAAACATGACTGAGAAATTGTCATTCAGTCAATGAGAAGAGCTATAGCTAAGAGGCCCAGCAGCTGTGTGAAAGCACCAAGGGAGACAGCGATGGTTTGGGGGGTTTTAATGTTTTGGCAGATCATGTTTTCCACTGAGAGCTCTTTTCCCGCCTCTCGTCCCCAGCAGCTGCGTGTGTGAACGTGTGTAAGCTGGTGGGGGTCTGGTTGTCATGGCTACCAGGGTCAACTGCTCCTGTTAGAATGTCAGTTGGAAGACGGGGAAAGAGAGAGAAAATGCTGAAAAATCGCCTCGAACAGGAAGGACTTGTGGCCAAACCGTATTTCCAATCATTGAACCGACTTAACTTTGGGCATCTTGAGGCTTTCCTGAACGTCTAGATGTGTAATTTGTAGGTAAAATGAAGAAATGTGACCTATTCAAAGCGATTCAAAGAAAGGTTACGTCTGCTTTCCTCCAGAAATTTCCCTGCCTTTTTAACATGGCAGTCTATGGAGCTGTGGGTGGGTGTTGCTGGCGCATCTTTGTGTCTGACGCCAAAACTATAAGACTTACAGCTTTAGCAGACGAATTTGAGTGAGAAGACACATTTTCCTACGTTTCTATGTATAAATTATGTCTGTCGTGTGAAATTTGTGGCCACGGGAGCAGTTTCGGTGCAGTTTTTTGACTAACTTTCTTCTCCCCTCCTCACTCTAGCTGATGATGTCATCCACTCTAGCACAAACATTCCGCGCAATACACACCCATTATAAACCCTGAAATTTGAGTAAAAACCTACACAACTCTGAGGCTTCATAGTTTAAAAACGGTAAAAGTTGTCGCTAAGTGAAGTGAATCTCTGAAGAGAAGGCAAGAGTACCTACGTTTTAAAGTTTAAATGAAGTCTCTCGGTTAAAGTATGCCAGAGCAGTTCATTGTTGAAAATGTCTGTTGAATTTTTTTTTTTTTCGGGCTTCTCCATTCATTTCAATAGGGAAATTTGTCGCAGTTTTTTCGCGACTACGTCGCGAAAAAATCTTGTTTGAAAGAACTGTATAGAAGCACACCGAGTCCGATCGAGACGCACGTTTTGATGTATTTTGTGTCTGTGTGCGGCGAACGGTATTTGAGTTGAAAGGTTTCGAAAATGCGTAGGAAAAAGTTTAATAATAACTAGACAATTCCCCTGCGGGAAATCGCGAGAGTGATGCAGTGGCCGCAGCAGTCTGCGATACCATGCTATATTGCTGTGATAGTACGATGCTACGATGCTACGATGATGCTACTATGCCAAGATGCTACAATGCTGAATGAATGAATGAATTTATTTATCATTGAGAGATACTCACGAGCACGAACGGGGGGACGAGCTTGAGAGCAGGGTCGGTGGGAAGGCTCCTCTCCGGCCGGGGGGGACGTCTGATGAAACATTAAGACCAAACACATACAGAACTCAGCAGTTAAGGAGAAAACAATAGATGTAACATTTCTAGAGCCATTTTCACGCAGACAGATGTCATTGTGGCACAGAAGCTTATCTACTGTGTAAATACCTCCAGGGGGGAAGGGGTGGACCTCAGCTCCTCCAGGTCGAGCCTCCTCCAGCGCTGCTTCACCGCCATGGAACGTCTGGACTTCCTAGGCATCCTGCTGACAAAAAATAGACAGAAAAAAAAAACAAGACAAAATACTTTTCAAAGCTTAACAGGCTATCAAACCTATCAAACTAACCTAAACCCTAACCTTTACCTAAACTCTAACCACCTAATGTAAAATAATCTAATCTAAGACAAATTAATGTAATATGTTATACTTAAATTAAATCTGTGTAGATGAAGGTGTGGTGAATGTATGTGTGTGGGTGAGGTGGCGATACTGCTCTGTGATGGTTGAGGGCGATGAATCAACGATGATCACTCTCAGCTGTCGAAGCACAGGAACCCTTTAATCCTATCAAAGACAATGCAAAAAAATTGAAATGTCTTTCAAATGTTATAAGTAAATGTAAGCAACAAGCTAATAACAAAGCAGACACATGTTAAACATCTGTAGTTGTCATAAAGTGTGTGTTTTCCTTATACTAAGATGCTATGATGCTAAGATACTACAATGCTAAGATGCTTTAATGATGCTACAATGCTATGATGCTAAGATGCTTTAATGATGCTACCATGCTATGATGCTTTAATGATCACCTGTTCATATAGTCATAATATAATCCTGGTGAAATTATTTGCGATTTACGTCGCAAATAATTTCATGTTTGACTACAAAAAGTAATGGTCACGTCAAGACAGGTATGAAAGTATTCGCGACTTACGTCGCGAATGTCTTTACTAAGTAGCATGTCTTTACTACCATGAGCAGCAGCTATAACAAAAAGCACAACTCAAATAGTCATTTAAGGCCTGGTTCCTACTGACTGGATGGGTGTGAGTTTGATGTCATGCAGGGTACAACAAACCAAACAGGATGAGGAGGATGCAGTAGGCCTGGCTGAGAGAGAGAGACACTGAGAAGGGTCGTCCTTTATGCTTCGCCTTCTACAAACTGAAGGGCAGGTACAGGCAGCAGACCCCTCCCAGCTCCACCTGAAAGCCAGCATCAAATAAGGAAGAGAGTGGGACGGATCTCACTAGGATCCCCAGACAAAGAACGAGCAAATCGTAACAATTGATCGTTAATCATAATAATTTTAACAATAAAACTCATTACTCCTACCTGAGCAATAGTTTAACAGTTTACGGCACAGTCTTACAGTTAGAAAAACAATAATATTAAACTTAACACATCCAGGCTGTAACAAGGAATCAGCGATTAAGTGAAGACCTTCAAATTGTCCTGCGAGTCCAGCTCTTTGTCTCATGTTGGACGTCACTGCAGTCTGTCTGGATCAGCTGGAGGAAAACTATAGGCAGACAAACAGACATGTCAAATAATGTTATGTAACATACTTAATATAACTCTTATGAGTGTTCAACAGCTCATTATTTATTTAATTAAAAACATCATATTATATTAAATTACTCCAATTATATATATACTGTCATTAATGTTGTTGCAAGCCATAAATGTTTCCTACTTTATGTGGTGGAATAATATATTTTTCAGTTTGACACAGTTTAATTTAAAAATATCTTAACTTTAAATTGTAAAACTTCAACATTATTACTGTGATAAGCACCCGCTAGCAAGGCGGCGAATTAGCCGGCGGCTAACCCCACTAGCCTCCGCGTTAGCTCACGGCGAACTGCCGCGGCTAATTCGTGTTTAACTCCCGCGGGTCCGCGGTTAAATCCCGGTTAGCTAGCGGTTAGTTAGCGGTTAGCTCGAGGCTAACTCCGCGGTTGAGTCCGCGGCGTTAAGCTAGCGGCTAGCTAGCTCCGTTAGCTCCGCTAGCTTGCTAACATACATGAGCTATGCTGGAAGGCTAGTCGTCGGCTAAATCACTGGGCGGCTAGTCGTTAGCGTCTGTTAGCAGTTTAGCTATTCACTGACCTAATAAGATGAAGGAAACGGGTCAGGGATGTTGTGTCAGGAGTTTCAGCAAAGCAGCCAGATATAATTTGTGTTTAAAATAAAGGAAACGGTCATAATGTCAGGTTCTGGCCCCCTACAGTACTGCAGTAATGGTTTGGGGGGTTTTAATGTTTTGGCAGATCATGTTTTCCACTGAGAGCTCTTTTCCCGCCTCTCGTCCCCAGCAGCTGCGTGTGTGAACGTGTGTAAGCTGGTTGGGGTCTGGTTGTCATGGCTACCAGGGTCAACTGCTCCTGTTCGAATGTCAGTTGGAAGACGGGGAGAGAGAGAGAAAATGCTGAAAAATCGCCTCGAACAGGAAGGACTTGTGGCCAAACCGTATTTCCAATCATTGAACCGACTTAACTTTGGGCATCTTGAGGCTTTCCTGAACGTCTACATATGCAGTTTGTGGGTAAAATGAAGAAATGTGACCTATTAAAGCGATTCAAAGAAAGGTTACGTCTGCTTTCCTCCAGAAATTTCCCTGCCTTTTTAACATGGCAGTCTATGGAGCTGTGGGTGGGTGTTGCTGGCGCATCTTTGTGTCTGACGCCAAAACTATAAGACTTACAGCTTTAGCAGACGAATTTGAGTGAGAAGACAAATTTTCCTACGTTTCTATGTATAAATTATGTCTGTCGTGTGAAATTTGTGGCCACGGGAGCAGTTTCTGTGCAGTTTTTTGACTAACTTTCTTCTCCCCTCCTCACTCTAGCTGATGATGTCATCCACTCTAGCACAAACATTCCGCGCAATACACACCCATTATAAACCCTGAAATTTGAGTAAAAACCTACACAACTCTGAGGCTTCATAGTTTAAAAACGGTAAAAGTTGTCGCTAAGTGAAGTGAATCTCTGAAGAGAAGGCAAGAGTACCTACGTTTTAAAGTTTAAATGAAGTCTCTCGGTTAAAGTATGCCAGAGCAGTTCATTGTTGAAAATGTCTGTTGAATTTTTTTTTTTTTCGGGCTTCTCCATTCATTTCAATTGGGAAATTTGTCGCAGTTTTTTCGCGACTACGTCGCGAAAAAATCTTGTTTGAAAGAACTGTATAGAAGCACACCGAGTCCGATCGAGACGCACGTTTTGATGTATTTTGTGTCTGTGTGCGACCAACGGTATTTGAGTTGAAAGGTTTCGAAAATGCGTAGGAAAAAGTTTAATAATAATAATAATAATAATAATAATAAGAAGAAAAACGTAGTGAAGAACAATAGTTTGCAGTGCTTCGCACTGCAAACTATTGACTCCCATAGCTTTGCTATGAGGGTCAATAGTTTGCATTGCGTAGCACTGCATCACTAACTAGACAATTCCCCTGCGGGAAATCGCGAGAGTGATGCAGTGGCCGCAGCAGTCTGCGATACCATGCTATATTGCTGTGATAGTACGATGCTACGATGCTATGATGATGCTACTATGCCAAGATGCTACTACAATGCTATGATGCTAAGATACTATGTTGCTACGATGCTAAGATGCTACAATGCAATTATACTAAGATGCTATGATGCTTTAATGATCACCTGTTCATATAGTCATAATATAATCCTGGTGAAAATATTTGCGACTTACGTTGCAAATAATTTCATGTTTGACTACAAAAAGTAATGGTCAGGTCAAGACAGGTATGAAAGTATTCACGACTTACGTCGCGAATGTCTTTACTAAGTAGCATGTCTTTACTACCATGAGCAGCAGCTATAACAAAAAGCACAACTCAAATAGTCATTTAAGGCCTGGTTCCTTCTGACTGGATGGGTGTGAGTTTGATGTCATGCAGGGTACAACAAACCAAACAGGATGAGGAGGATGCAGTAGGCCTGGCTGAGAGAGAGAGACACTGAGAAGGGTCGTCCTTTACGCCCTTCTACAAACTGAAGGGCAGGTACAGGCAGCAGACCCCTCCCAGCTCCACCTGAAAGCCAGCATCACATAAGGAAGAGAGTGGGAGGGATCGTCACACCCCCACCAGGATTATATTATGACTATATGAACAGGTGAATTATTATGATTAACGATCAATTATTACAATTTGCTCGTTAATCATAATAATTTTAACAATAAAACTCATTACTCCTACCTGAGCAATAGTTTAACAGTTTACGGCACAGTCTTACAGTTAGATAAACAATAATATTAAACTTAACACATCCAGGCTGTAACAAGGAATCAGCGATGAAGTGAAGACCTTCGAATTGTCCTGCGAGTCCAGCTCTTTGTCTCATGTTGGACGTCACTGCAGTCTGTCTGGATCAGCTGGAGGAAAACTATAGGCAGACAAATAGACATGTCAAATAATGTTATGTAACATACTTAATATAACTCTTATGAGTGTTCAACAGCTCATTATTTATTTAATTAAAAACATCATATTATATTAAATTACTCCAATTATATATATATACTGTCATTAATGTTGTTGCAAGCCATAAATGTTTCCTACTTTATGTGGTGGAATAATATATTTTTCAGTTTGACACAGTTTAATTTAAAAATATCTTCCCTTTAAATTGTAAAACTTCAACATTATTACTGTGATAAGCACCCGCTAGCAAGGCGGCGAATTAGCCGGCGGCTAACCCCACTAGCCTCCGCGTTAGCTCACGGCGAACTGCCGCGGCTAATTCGTGTTTAACTCCCGCGGGTCCGCGGTTAAATCCCGGTTAGCTAGCGGTTAGTTAGCGGTTAGCTCGAGGCTAACTCCGCGGTTGAGTCCGCGGCGTTAAGCTAGCGGCTAGCTAGCTCCGTTAGCTCCGCTAGCTTGCTAACATACATGAGCTATGCTGGAAGGCTAGTCGTCGGCTAAATCACTGGGCGGCTAGTCGTTAGCGTCTGTTAGCAGTTTAGCTATTCACTGACCTAATAAGATGAAGGAAACGGGTCAGGGATGTTGTGTCAGGAGTTTCAGCAAAGCAGACAGATATAATTTGTGTTTAAAATAAAGGAAAAGGTCATAATGTCAGGTTCTGGCCCCCTACAGTACTGCAGTAATGGTTTGGGGGGTTTTAATGTTTTGGCAGATCATGTTTTCCACTGAGAGATCTTTTCCCGCCTCTCGTCCCCAGCAGCTGCGTGTGTGAACGTGTGTAAGCTGGTTGGGGTCTGGTTGTCATGGCTACCAGGGTCAACTGCTCCTGTTAGAATGTCAGTTGGAAGACGGGGAAAGAGAGAGAAAATGCTGAAAAATCGCCTCGAACAGGAAGGACTTGTGGCCAAACCGTATTTCCAATCATTGAACCGACTTAACTTTGGGCATCTTGAGGCTTTCCTGAACGTCTAGATGTGTAATTTGTAGGTAAAATGAAGAAATGTGACCTATTCAAAGCGATTCAAAGAAAGGTTACGTCTGCTTTCCTCCAGAAATTTCCCTGCCTTTTTAACATGGCAGTCTATGGAGCTGTGGGTGGGTGTTGCTGGCGCATCTTTGTGTCTGACGCCAAAACTATAAGACTTACAGCTTTAGCAGACGAATTTGAGTGAGAAGACACATTTTCCTACGTTTCTATGTATAAATTATGTCTGTCGTGTGAAATTTGTGGCCACGGGAGCAGTTTCTGTGCAGTTTTTTGACTAACTTTCTTCTCCCCTCCTCACTCTAGCTGATGATGTCATCCACTCTAGCACAAACATTCCGCGCAATACACACCCATTATAAACCCTGAAATTTGAGTAAAAACCTACACAACTCTGAGGCTTCATAGTTTAAAAACGGTAAAAGTTGTCGCTAAGTGAAGTGAATCTCTGAAGAGAAGGCAAGAGTACCTACGTTTTAAAGTTTAAATGAAGTCTCTCGGTTAAAGTATGCCAGAGCAGTTCATTGTTGAAAATGTCTGTTGAATTTTTTTTTTTTTCGGGCTTCTCCATTCATTTCAATAGGGAAATTTGTCGCAGTTTTTTCGCGACTACGTCGCGAAAAAATCTTGTTTGAAAGAACTGTATAGAAGCACACCGAGTCCGATCGAGACGCACGTTTTGATGTATTTTGTGTCTGTGTGCGACGAACGGTATTTGAGTTGAAAGGTTTCGAAAATGCGTAGGAAAAAGTTTAATAATAATAACTAGACAATTCCCCTGCGGGAAATCGCGAGAGTGATGCAGTGGCCGCAGCAGTCTGCGATACCATGCTATATTGCTGTGACAGTACGATGCTACGATGCTACGATGATGCTACTATGCCAAGATGCTACAATGCTATGATGCTAAGATACTAAGATGCTATGATACTAAGATGCTACAAAGCTAAGATACCATGTTGCTACGATGCTAAGATGCTACAATGCAATTATACTAAGATGCTATGATGCTTTAATGATCACCTGTTCATATAGTCATAATATAATCCTGGTGAAAATATTTGCGACTAACGTTGCAAATAATTTCATGTTTGACTACAAAAAGTAATGGTCAAGTCAAGACAGGTATGAAAGTATTCGCGACTTACGTCGCGAATGTCTTTACTAAGTAGCATGTCTTTACTACCATGAGCAGCAGCTATAACAAAAAGCACAACTCAAATAGTCATTTAAGGCCTGGTTCCTTCTGACTGGATGGGTGTGAGTTTGATGTCATGCAGGGTACAACAAACCAAACAGGATGAGGAGGATGCAGTAGGCCTGGCTGAGAGAGAGAGACACTGAGAAGGGTCGTCCTTTACGCCCTTCTACAAACTGAAGGGCAGGTACAGGCAGCAGACCCCTCCCAGCTCCACCTGAAAGCCAGCATCAAATAAGGAAGAGAGTGGGAGGGATCTCACTAGGATCCCCAGACAAAGAACGAGCAAATCGTAACAATTGATCGTTAATCATAATAATTTTAACAATAAAACTCATCACTCCTACCTGAGCAATAGTTTAACAGTTTACGGCACAGTCTTACAGTTAGAAAAACAATAATATTAAACTTAACACATCCAGGCTGTAACAAGGAATCAGCGATGAAGTGAAGACCTTCAAATTGTCCTGCGAGTCCAGCTCTTTGTCTCATGTTGGACGTCACTGCAGTCTGTCTGGATCAGCTGGAGGAAAACTATAGGCAGACAAATAGACATGGCAAATAATGTTATGTAACATACTTAATATAACTCTTATGAGTGTTCAACAGCTCATTATTTATTTAATTAAAAACATCATATTATATTAAATTACTCCAATTATATATATATACTGTCATTAATGTTGTTGCAAGCCATAAATGTTTCCTACTTTATGTGGTGGAATAATATATTTTTCAGTTTGACACAGTTTAATTTAAAAATATCTTCCCTTTAAATTGTAAAACTTCAACATTATTACTGTGATAAGCACCCGCTAGCAAGGCGGCGAATTAGCCGGCGGCTAACCCCACTAGCCTCCGCGTTAGCTCACGGCGAACTGCCGCGGCTAATTCGTGTTTAACTCCCGCGGGTCCGCGGTTAAATCCCGGTTAGCTAGCGGTTAGTTAGCGGTTAGCTCGAGGCTAACACCGCGGTTGAGTCCGCGGCGTTAAGGTAGCGGCTAGCTAGCTCCGTTAGCTCCGCTAGCTTGCTAACATACATGAGCTATGCTGGAAGGCTAGTCGTCGGCTAAATCACTGGGCGGCTAGTCGTTAGCGTCTGTTAGCAGTTTAGCTATTCACTGACCTAATAAGATGAAGGAAACGGGTCAGGGATGTTGTGTCAGGAGTTTCAGCAAAGCAGCCAGATATAATTTGTGTTTAAAATAAAGGAAAAGGTCATAATGTCAGGTTCTGGCCCCCTACAGTACTGCAGTAATGGTTTGGGGGGTTTTAATGTTTTGGCAGATCATGTTTTCCACTGAGAGCTCTTTTCCCGCCTCTCGTCCCCAGCAGCTGCGTGTGTGAACGTGTGTAAGCTGGTTGGGGTCTGGTTGTCATGGCTACCAGGGTCAACTGCTCCTGTTAGAATGTCAGTTGGAAGACGGGGAAAGAGAGAGAAAATGCTGAAAAATCGCCTCGAACAGGAAGGACTTGTGGCCAAACCGTATTTCCAATCATTGAACCGACTTAACTTTGGGCATCTTGAGGCTTTCCTGAACGTCTACATATGCAGTTTGTGGGTAAAATGACGAAATGTGACCTATTCTAAGCGATTCAAAGAAAGGTTACGTCTGCTTTCCTCCAGAAATTTCCCTGCCTTTTTAACATGGCAGTCTATGGAGCTGTGGGTGGGTGTTGCTGGCGCATCTTTGTGTCTGACGCCAAAACTATAAGACTTACAGCTTTAGCAGACGAATTTGAGTGAGAAGACACATTTTCCTACGTTTCTATGTATAAATTATGTCTGTCGTGTGAAATTTGTGGCCACGGGAGCAGTTTCTGTGCAGTTTTTTGACTAACTTTCTTCTCCCCTCCTCACTCTAGCTGATGATGTCATCCACTCTAGCACAAACATTCCGCGCAATACACACCCATTATAAACCCTGAAATTTGAGTAAAAACCTACACAACTCTGAGGCCTCATAGTTTAAAAACGGTAAAAGTTGTCGACAAGTGAAGTGAATCTCTGAAGAGAAGGCAAGAGTACCTACGTTTTAAAGTTTAAATGAAGTCTCTCGGTTAAAGTATGCCAGAGCAGTTCATTGTTGAAAATGTCTGTTGAAATATTTTTTTTTTCGGGCTTCTCCATTCATTTCAATTGGGAAATTTGTCGCAGTTTTTTCGCGACTACGTCGCGAAAAAATCTTGTTTGAAAGAACTGTATAGAAGCACACCGAGTCCGATCGAGACGCACGTTTTGATGTATTTTGTGTCTGTGTGCGACGAACCGTATTTGAGTTGAAAGGTTTCGAAAATGCGTAGGAAAAAGTTTAATAATAATAATAAGAAGAAAAAACGTAGTGAAGAACAATAGTTTGCAGTGCTTCGCACTGCAAACTATTGACTCCCATAGCTTTGCTATGAGGGTCAATAGTTTGCATTGCGTAGCACTGCATCACTAATAATAAGAAGAAAAACGTAGTGAAGAACAATAGTTTGCAGTGCTTCGCACTGCAAACTATTGACTCCCATAGCTTTGCTATGAGGGTCAATAGTTTGCATTGCGTAGCACTGCATCACTAATAACTAGACAATTCCCCTGCGGGAAATCGCGAGAGTGATGCAGTGGCCGCAGCAGTCTGCGATACCATGCTATATTGCTGTGATAGTACGATGCTATGATGATGCTACTATGCCAAGATACTAAGATGCTATGATACTAAGATGCTACAAAGCTAAGATACTATGTTGCTACGATGCTAAGATGCTACAATGCAATTATACTAAGATGCTATGATGCTTTAATGATCACCTGTTCATATAGTCATAATATAATCCTGGTGAAAATATTTGCGACTTACGTCGCAAATAATTTCATGTTTGACTACAAAAAGTAATGGTCAGGTCAAGACAGGTATGAAAGTATTCGCGACTTACGTCGCGAATGTCTTTACTAAGCAGCATGTCTTTACTACCATGAGCAGCAGCTATAACAAAAAGCACAACTCAAATAGTCATTTAAGGCCTGGTTCCTTCTGACTGGATGGGTGTGAGTTTGATGTCATGCAGGGTACAACAAACCAAACAGGATGAGGAGGATGCAGTAGGCCTGGCTGAGAGAGAGAGACACTGAGAAGGGTCGTCCTTTACGCCCTTCTACAAACTGAAGGGCAGGTACAGGCAGCAGACCCCTCCCAGCTCCACCTGAAAGCCAGCATCAAATAAGGAAGAGAGTGGGAGGGATCTCACTAGGATCCCCAGACAAAGAACGAGCAAATCGTAACAATTGATCGTTAATCATAATCATTTTAACAATAAAACTCATTACTCCTACCTGAGCAATAGTTTAACAGTTTACGGCACAGTCTTACAGTTAGAAAAACAATAATATTAAACTTAACACATCCAGGCTGTAACAAGGAATCAGCGATGAAGTGAAGACCTTCAAATTGTCCTGCGAGTCCAGCTCTTTGTCTCATGTTGGACGTCACTGCAGTCTGTCTGGATCAGCTGGAGGAAAACTATAGGCAGACAAACAGACATGTCAAATAATGTTATGTAACATACTTAATATAACTCTTATGAGTGTTCAACAGCTCATTATTTATTTAATTAAAAACATCATATTATATTAAATTACTCCAATTATATATATACTGTCATTAATGTTGTTGCAAGCCATAAATGTTTCCTACTTTATGTGGTGGAATAATATATTTTTCAGTTTGACACAGTTTAATTTAAAAATATCTTCCCTTTAAATTGTAAAACTTCAACATTATTACTGTGATAAGCACCCGCTAGCAAGGCGGCGAATTAGCCGGCGGCTAACCCCACTAGCCTCCGCGTTAGCTCACGGCGAACTGCCGCGGCTAATTCGTGTTTAACTCCCGCGGGTCCGCGGTTAAATCCCGGTTAGCTAGCGGTTAGTTAGCGGTTAGCTCGAGGCTAACTCCGCGGTTGAGTCCGCGGCGTTAAGGTAGCGGCTAGCTAGCTCCGTTAGCTCCGCTAGCTTGCTAACATACATGAGCTATGCTGGAAGGCTAGTCGTCGGCTAAATCACTGGGCGGCTAGTCGTTAGCGTCTGTTAGCAGTTTAGCTATTCACTGACCTAATAAGATGAAGGAAACGGGTCAGGGATGTTGTGTCAGGAGTTTCAGCAAAGCAGCCAGATATAATTTGTGTTTAAAATAAAGGAAAAGGTCATAATGTCAGGTTCTGGCCCCCTACAGTACTGCAGTAATGGTTTGGGGGGTTTTAATGTTTTGGCAGATCATGTTTTCCACTGAGAGCTCTTTTCCCGCCTCTCGTCCCCAGCAGCTGCGTGTGTGAACGTGTGTAAGCTGGTTGGGGTCTGGTTGTCATGGCTACCAGGGTCAACTGCTCCTGTTAGAATGTCAGTTGGAAGACGGGGAGAGAGAGAGAAAATGCTGAAAAATCGCCTCGAACAGGAAGGACTTGTGGCCAAACCGTATTTCCAATCATTGAACCGACTTAACTTTGGGCATCTTGAGGCTTTCCTCAACGTCTACATATGCAGTTTGTGGGTAAAATGAAGAAATGTGACCTATTAAAGCGATTCAAAGAAAGGTTACGTCTGCTTTCCTCCAGAAATTTCCCTGCCTTTTTAACATGGCAGTCTATGGAGCTGTGGGTGGGTGTTGCTGGCGCATCTTTGTGTCTGACGCCAAAACTATAAGACTTACAGCTTTAGCAGACGAATTTGAGTGAGAAGACAAATTTTCCTACGTTTCTATGTATAAATTATGTCTGTCGTGTGAAATTTGTGGCCACGGGAGCAGTTTCTGTGCAGTTTTTTGACTAACTTTCTTCTCCCCTCCTCACTCTAGCTGATGATGTCATCCACTCTAGCACAAACATTCCGCGCAATACACACCCATTATAAACCCTGAAATTTGAGTAAAAACCTACACAAATCTGAGGCTTCATAGTTTAAAAACGGTAAAAGTTGTCGACAAGTGAAGTGAATCTCTGAAGAGAAGGCAAGAGTACCTACGTTTTAAAGTTTAAATGAAGTCTCTCGGTTAAAGTATGCCAGAGCAGTTCATTGTTGAAAATGTCTGTTGAATTTTTTATTTTTTTCGGGCTTCTCCATTCATTTCAATAGGGAAATTTGTCGCAGTTTTTTCGCGACTACGTCGCGAAAAAATCTTGTTTGAAAGAACTGTATAGAAGCACACCGAGTCCGATCGAGACGCACGTTTTGATGTATTTTGACCTGTGTGCGACGAACGGTATTTGAGTTGAAAGGTTTCGAAAATGCGTAGGAAAAAGTTTAATAATAATAATAACTAGACAATTCCCCTGCGGGAAATCGCGAGAGTGATGCAGTGGCCGCAGCAGTCTGCGATACCATGCTATATTGCTGTGATAGTACGATGCTACGATGCTATGATGATGCTACTATGCCAAGATGCTACTACAATGCTATGATGCTAAGATACTAAGATGCTATGATACTAAGATGCTACAAAGCTAAGATACTATGTTGCTACGATGCTAAGATGCTACAATGCAATTATACTAAGATGCTATGATGCTTTAATGATCACCTGTTCATATAGTGATAATATAATCCCGGTGAAAATATTTGCGACTTACGTTGCAAATAATTTCATGTTTGACTACAAAAAGTAATGGTCACGTCAAGACAGGTATGAAAGTATTCGCGACTTACGTCGCGAATGTCTTTACTAAGTAGCATGTCTTTACTACCATGAGCAGCAGCTATAACAAAAAGCACAACTCAAATAGTCATTTAAGGCCTGGTTCCTTCTGACTGGATGGGTGTGAGTTTGATGTCATGCAGGGTACAACAAACCAAACAGGATGAGGAGGATGCAGTAGGCCTGGCTGAGAGAGAGAGACACTGAGAAGGGTCGTCCTTTATGCTTCGCCTTCTACAAACTGAAGGGCAGGTACAGGCAGCAGAGCCCTCCCAGCTCCACCTGAAAGCCAGCATCAAATAAGGAAGAGAGTGGGAGGGATCTCACTAGGATCCCCAGACAAAGAACGAGCAAATCGTAACAATTGATCGTTAATCATAATAATTTTAACAATAAAACTCATTACTCCTACCTGAGCAATAGTTTAACAGTTTACGGCACAGTCTTACAGTTAGAAAAACAATAATATTCAACTTAACACATCCAGGCTGTAACAAGGAATCAGCGATGAAGTGAAGACCTTCAAATTGTCCTGCGAGTCCAGCTCTTTGTCTCATGTTGGACGTCACTGCAGTCTGTCTGGATCAGCTGGAGGAAAACTATAGGCAGACAAACAGACATGTCAAATAATGTTATGTAACATACTTAATATAACTCTTATGAGTGTTCAACAGCTCATTATTTATTTAATTAAAAACATCATATTATATTAAATTACTCCAATTATATATATATACTGTCATTAATGTTGTTGCAAGCCATAAATGTTTCCTACTTTATGTGGTGGAATAATATATTTTTCAGTTTGACACAGTTTAATTTAAAAATATCTTCCCTTTAAATTGTAAAACTTCAACATTATTACTGTGATAAGCACCCGCTAGCAAGGCGGCGAATTAGCCGGCGGCTAACCCCACTAGCCTCCGCGTTAGCTCACGGCGAACTGCCGCGGCTAATTCGTGTTTAACTCCCGCGGGTCCGCGGTTAAATCCCGGTTAGCTAGCGGTTAGCTCGAGGCTAACTCCGCGGTTGAGTCCGCGGCGTTAAGGTAGCGGCTAGCTAGCTCCGTTAGCTCCGCTAGCTTGCTAACATACATGAGCTATGCTGGAAGGCTAGTCGTCGGCTAAATCACTGGGCGGCTAGTCGTTAGCGTCTGTTAGCAGTTAAGCTATTCACTGACCTAATAAGATGAAGGAAACGTGTCAGGGATGTTGTGTCAGGAGTTTCAGCAAAGCAGCCAGATATAATTTGTGTTTAAAATAAAGGAAAAGGTCAAACATGACTGAGAAATTGTCAGTCAGTCAATGAGAAGAGCTATAGCTAAGAGGCCCAGCAGCTGTGTGAAAGCACCAAGGGAGACAGCTATGGTTTGGGGGGTTTTAATGTTTTGGCAGATCATGTTTTCCACTGAGAGCTCTTTTCCCGCCTCTCGTCCCCAGCAGCTGCGTGTGTGAACGTGTGTAAGCTGGTTGGGGTCTGGTTGTCATGGCTACCAGGGTCAACTGCTCCTGTTCGAATGTCAGTTGGAAGACGGGGAGAGAGAGAGAAAATGCTGAAAAATCGCCTCGAACAGGAAGGACTTGTGGCCAAACCGTATTTCCAATCATTGAACCGACTTAACTTTGGGCATCTTGAGGCTTTCCTGAACGTCTACATATGCAGTTTGTGGGTAAAATGAAGAAATGTGACCTATTAAAGCGATTCAAAGAAAGGTTACGTCTGCTTTCCTCCAGAAATTTCCCTGCCTTTTTAACATGGCAGTCTATGGAGCTGTGGGTGGGTGTTGCTGGCGCATCTTTGTGTCTGACGCCAAAACTATAAGACTTACACCTTTAGCAGACGAATTTGAGTGAGAAGACACATTTTCCTACGTTTCTATATATAAATTATGTCTGTCGTGTGAAATTTGTGGCCACGGGAGCAGTTTCTGTGCAGTTTTTTGACTAACTTTCTTCTCCCCTCCTCACTCTAGCTGATGATGTCATCCACTCTAGCACAAACATTCCGCGCAATACACACCCATTATAAACCCTGAAATTTGAGTAAAAACCTACACAACTCTGAGGCTTCATAGTTTAAAAACGGTAAAAGTTGTCGACAAGTGAAGTGAATCTCTGAAGAGAAGGCAAGAGTACCTACGTTTTAAAGTTTAAATGAAGTCTCTCGGTTAAAGTATGCCAGAGCAGTTCATTGTTGAAAATGTCTGTTGAATTTTTTTTTTTTTCGGGCTTCTCCATTCATTTCAATAGGGAAATTTGTCGCAGTTTTTTCGCGACTACGTCGCGAAAAAATCTTGTTTGAAAGAACTGTATAGAAGCACACCGAGTCCGATCGAGACGCACGTTTTGATGTATTTTGTGTCTGTGTGCGACGAACGGTATTTGAGTTGAAAGGTTTCGAAAATGCGTAGGAAAAAGTTTAATAATAATAATAACTAGACAATTCCCCTGCGGGAAATCGCGAGAGTGATGCAGTGGCCGCAGCAGTCTGCGATACCATGCTATATTGCTGCGACAGTACGATGCTACGATGCTATGATGATGCTACTATGCCGAGATGCTACTACAATGCTATGATGCTAAGATACTAAGATGCTATGATACTAAGATGCTACAAAGCTAAGATACTATGTTGCTACGATGCTAAGATGCTACAATGCAATTATACTAAGATGCTATGATGCTTTAATGATCACCTGTTCATATAGTCATAATATAATCCTGGTGAAAATATTTGCGACTTACGTTGCAAATAATTTCATGTTTGACTACAAAAAGTAATGGTCAGGTCAAGACAGGTATGAAAGTATTCGCGACTTACGTCGCGAATGTCTTTACTAAGTAGCATGTCTTTACTACCATGAGCAGCAGCTATAACAAAAAGCACAACTCAAATAGTCATTTAAGGCCTGGTTCCTTCTGACTGGATGGGTGTGAGTTTGATGTCATGCAGGGTACAACAAACCAAACAGGATGAGGAGGATGCAGTAGGCCTGGCTGAGAGAGACAGACACTGAGAAGGGTCGTCCTTTACGCCCTTCTACAAACTGAAGGGCAGGTACAGGCAGCAGACCCCTCCCAGCTCCACCTGAAAGCCAGCATCACATAAGGAAGAGAGTGGGAGGGATCGTCACACCTCCACCAGGATTATATTATGACTATATGAACAGGTGAATTATTATGATTAACGATCAATTATTACAATTTGCTCGTTAATCATAATAATTTTAACAATAAAACTCATTACTCCTACCTGAGCAATAGTTTAACAGTTTACGGCACAGTCTTACAGTTAGATAAACAATAATATTAAACTTAACACATCCAGGCTGTAACAAGGAATCAGCGATGAAGTGAAGACCTTCAAATTGTCCTGCGAGTCCAGCTCTTCGTCTCATGTTGGATGTCACTGCAGTCTGTCTGGATCAGCTGGAGGAAAACTATAGGCAGACAAATAGACATGTCAAATAATGTTATGTAACATACTTAATATAACTCTTATGAGTGTTCAACAGCTCATTATTTATTTAATTAAAAACATCATATTATATTAAATTACTCCAATTATGTATATATACTGTCATTAATGTTGTTGCAAGCCATAAATGTTTCCTACTTTATGTGGTGGAATAATATATTTTTCAGTTTGACACAGTTTAATTTAAAAATATCTTCCCTTTAAATTGTAAAACTTTAACATTATTACTGTGATAAGCTCCCGCTAGCAACGGGGCGAATTAGCCGGCGGCTAACCCCACTAGCCTCCGCGTTAGCTATCGGCTAACTGCCGCGGCTAATTCGTGTTTAACTCCCGCGGGTCCGCGGTTAAATCCCGGTTAGCTAGCGGTTAGCTCGAGGCTAACTCCGCGGTTGAGTCCGCGGCGTTAAGGTTGCGGCTAGCTAGCTCCGTTAGCTCCGCTAGCTTGCTAACATACATGAGCTATGCTGGAAGGCTAGTCGTCGGCTAAATCACTGGGCGGCTAGTCGTTAGCGTCTGTTAGCAGTTGAGCTATTCACTGACCTAATAAGATGAAGGAAACGGGTCCGGGATGTTGTGTCAGGAGTTTCAGCAAAGCAGCCAGATATAATTTGTGTTTAAAATAAAGGACAAGGTCAAACATGAAGTTGTCATTCAGTCAATGAGAAGAGCTATAGCTAAGAGGCCCAGCAGCTGTGTGAAAGCACCATGGCAGACAGGGATGGTTTGGGGGGTTTTAATGTTTTGGCAGATCATGTTTTCCACTGAGAGCTCTTTTCCCGCCTCTCGTCCCCAGCAGCTGCGTGTGTGAACGTGTGTAAGCTGGTTGGGGTCTGGTTGTCATGGCTACCAGGGTCAACTGCTCCTGTTAGAATGTCAGTTGGAAGACGGGGAAAGAGAGAGAAAATGCTGAAAAATCGCCTCGAACAGGAAGGACTTGTGGCCAAACCGTATTTCCAATCATTGAACCGACTGAACTTTGGGCATCTTGAGGCTTTCCTGAACGTCTAGATGTGTAATTTGTGGGTAAAATGAAGAAATGTGACCTATTCTAAGCGATTCAAAGAAAGGTTACGTCTGCTTTCCTCCAGAAATTTCCCTGCCTTTTTAACATGGCAGTCTATGGAGCTGTGGGTGGGTGTTGCTGGCGCATCTTTGTGTCTGACGCCAAAACTATAAGACTTACAGCTTTAGCAGACGAATTTGAGTGAGAAGACACATTTTCCTACGTTTCTATGTATAAATTATGTCTGTCGTGTGAAATTTGTGGCAACGGGAGCAGTTTCTGTGCAGTTTTTTGACTAACTTTCTTCTCCCCTCCTCACTCTAGCTGATGATGTCATCCACTCTAGCACAAACATTCCGCGCAATACACACCCATTATAAACCCTGAAATTTGAGTAAAAACCTACACAACTCTGAGGCTTCATAGTTTAAAAACGGTAAAAGTTGTCGATAAGTGAAGTGAATCTCTGAAGAGAAGGCAAGAGTACCTACGTTTTAAAGTTTAAATGAAGTCTCTCGGTTAAAGTATGCCAGAGCAGTTCATTGTTGAAAATGTCTGTTGAATTTTTTTTTTTTTCGGGCTTCTCCATTCATTTCAATTGGGAAATTTGTCGCAGTTTTTTCGCGACTACGTCGCGAAAAAATCTTGTTTGAAAGAACTGTATAGAAGCACACCGAGTCCGATCGAGACGCACGTTTTGATGTATTTTGTGTCTGTGTGCGACGAACGGTATTTGAGTTGAAAGGTTTCGAAAATGCGTAGGAAAAAGTTTAATAATAATAATAATAAGAAGAAAAACGTAGTGAAGAACAATAGTTTGCAGTGCTTCGCACTGCAAACTATTGACTCCCATAGCTTTGCTATGAGGGTCAATAGTTTGCATTGCGTAGCACTGCATCACTAACTAGACAATTCCCCTGCGGGAAATCGCGAGAGTGATGCAGTGGCCGCAGCAGTCTGCGATACCATGCTATATTGCTGTGATAGTACGATGCTACGATGCTACGATGATGCTACTATGCCAAGATGCTAAGATGCTAAGATGCTATGATACTAAGATGCTACAAAGCTAAGATACTATGTTGCTATGATGCTAAGATGCTACAATGCAATTATACTAAGATGCTATGATGCTAAGATACTACAATGCTAAGATGCTTTAATGATGCTACAATGCTATGATGCTAAGATGCTACAATGCCAATTTGCCACAATGCTATCATGCTACCATGCTACCATGCTATGATGCTAAGATGCTTTAATGATGCTACAATGCTATGATGCTAAGATGCTTTAATGATGCTACCATGCTATGATGCTAAGATGCTTTAATGATGCTACCATGCTATGATGCTATGATGCTACAATGCCAATTTGCTACAATGCTATCATGCTACCATACTATGATGCTAACATGCTTTCATGATGCTAAAATGCTATGATGCTAAGATGCTACAATGCCAATTCGCTACAATGCTATGATGCTACAATGCTAAGATGTTTAAATGATGCTTTAATGCTAAGATGCTAAAATGCTATAATATACCTTTAACTAAGCTGAAACTATAAGATAAGTGATAAAACAGCCATAAACAGACAGTTTGCAACAGAAATTAAGTTTATTTTTCAACAAAACAATCAAGGAACACGAAAACATCTGATGAGTCGGTAAAAAACGTTAATCTAACAAGAAACAAAGTTGTAAAAACACGGCCACCGAACCCATCACGAAACTAAAGATACAAAGGAAAAAAAAAAGTCCTCTGGACGTCTTCTTCCTGGATCTTGGGTCCTTGATCCTGGATTTAAAAGATCAATAAGTTAGAGGTTTCAAATCATCATGGAGACATTTGATCACAAACTTAATGAAATATTACTTCCCTTATTGTTGTTGTGTTGCTGTCTTCTGGACGTCTTCTTCCTAGATCTAGTTCACACAATTTAAACAAAAACAGACATAAGTTAAAGGTTCAAAACATTAAGTTAAAACATTTGATCAAAAAATGTGAAATATTACTTCCCTTATTGTTGTTGTGTTGCTGTCATCTGGACGTCTTTTTCCTAGATCTAGTTCACACAATTTAAACAAAAACAGACATAAGTTAAAGGTTCAAAACATTAAGTTAAAACATTTGATCAAAAAATGTGAAATATTACTTCCCTTATTGTTGTTGTGTTGCTGTCATCTGGGCGTCTTCTTCCTAGATCTAGTTCACACAATTTAAACAAAAACAGACATAAGTTAAAGGCTCAAAACATTAGTTAAAACATTTGATCAAAAAATGTGAAATATTACTTCCCTTTTTTTTGGTGTTGGTTTGCTGTCTCTACTGGAGAGAGATCAGCTGTGGTCCTCTTGATGTCTCCTTCTGTTGAACATGAATGACAGTAAAGACAGAACAGACAGACAGGAGAAGAGAAGGGAGGTTAGTTCAAATATTCAATGTGATTAATCATTTTAAAGAGAGATACTCACCTTTTGATGGACCTGGTTGACACGTAGATTGTCGACCTGTAACTTACATGATTTAATTTACAATACATGATTTACATTATTTAGGTTAGCTAATGTAATTTAAATAATTACATTAGCTAAGCTAATTACAAAATATTTAACATTATACATTGAAAGCCGTTCTCATCATCTCAATAGATGATGAGAACGGCTTGATAAGATAATGCTGACCCCTTTGTTACATTAATAAATATAAAAAAACACTACATCAATACATGATTCAACTATTTCCAGCCAACACATGCCATTACAACATCATGATTAAAGTCACACTTACTTTTCTATGGACCATGTGTTGGCTGGAGAGACTTAGTCAGTCAAAATACAATAGACTGGACTGTGGTAACTGTAATAAGTTTGGAGAACACCTGATTGAAGACATTTATCAGGATGTGAAATATAAATGTGATCAATCAGAGTGTTCTTCTCAGTGGTGGATTCACTAATTAGTTGAGTGTAACCTCTGGCCTGAAACAAGTCTTTTATACTTTTTTTGCCTTTACTGAGGAGATCCTCATTAAAGTCGCCACAAACAATGATGGGCTGGTGATTTATCACGTCCAATGAGTCTAAGAGGTTTCTCAAGTTTTGTAAGAACATAGACCATCGGAAATTTGGTGGTTTGTAAACAGTCGCTAAAAGTAGTTTGACTGGAGCCTCAATTTTGATGACAACAAACTCCAAATCAGTGACCTGGTGCATGTACCTGCGAGGCTCTGCTTGCACGTTGCCTCTACAGTACACTGCAACTCCACCTCCATCTTTTCGAGCCATGTCCACACAGCTGTTGTAAGACAGCAACCTACTGCGTGTGAACATGGTGTATCCCTCCAGGTCGAAAATTGGGGATACAGAGGACCCTGACAAATGTGTCTCTGTGAGGCACAGCACGTCTGCTAGTTGCAGTTCGTGATGAGCCTTCAGGTCTGAAATGTGGGACGGAAGTCCCTGAGTATTGTGGTGGATGATTGTCAAGGTCTTTGGAGTTTGTTCCATCAATCTATAAAATGCTAACAATGGTCGACAGCTCTGGAAAGAGGCTTGAGGCATACTTTCCAGAGCTGTCTTGATTTCGGGGTCAGCATATATCTTTTTCTCGTCGAAGTCACAGATAGTGAGACCTCCCAGCGAAGTTGTGCGGCTGAGCGCTACATAAGCCATGCCCGGTTCAAACACGCGCTTCAGACACACAACCGCTGACGCCATCGTCATACCTTGAACTTTGTGGGCCGTACACGCAAAAGCCAACTTCATGGGGAACTGGCGCCGAATGACCCCTTTTGTGTTACTCAGGCTCTCCTCAGATCTTTCAATGTAGGCCAGATTGTCTGAGGGACCCAAGATCTTTTTGCGGAATCTCTGTCCTGCTGTGGGATTGTCCAGCTCGAGTCCAATTAACTTAACAGACTTTGGCTCGCTGTCCGTCATTACAATGTGCGAGATGGTTCCGAATGTTCCATTAACAATTCCGTCCTCCACGTCGAGATTCCTGGTCAACATAACGCGTACTCCTGGAGCAGCCACTATGTTGTCAGGCAAATCTCGCTTGGTGCCGTTAACGTTCGACACTATCGTCATGCAGCCGGTCGTAGGCATTTTCCTATAATCCCGAGCTGCGATGTCGATAGCGTCGTCGTGGAGGGAGGCTACAGTACCAGAGTTGTGACGGTCAACTTCTTTGTTGGTAGCAAAAATGTGTAGCCTATCTACTGGACAATCTTTGACGTCAGCCACTGCCTGTGTGAGCAACTCTCTGTCCTCATCACTCAAAGGATCCAGCTTTTGCTTCACTCTGAGGCGGTTCAAGAGTTCAGCAAAAGCTCGATCGTCCTTCTGTCGCATGATCTCTGTAAGGATGACCATCTTGAAGTGATCCTTCCAGAGATCAAACTCAGTCTCCTCATACACACACAGTGGCTTGGCTCTGCCTAAAGGCGGCAGTTGGTAAAAGTCACCAACAGCGAGGACAGAAATCCCCCCGAACGGCTTCCTGTTTCCTCGGATCTGTTGAAAACGCCAGTTGACGTAAGCAAACAGCTCCTTGGAAACCATGGAGACCTCATCGATGATGAGAATCTCCGCGTTGGAAAGTGTCGCTCGGACCTCATCCAGGGCGTTGCCGAGACCTTGATACGGTGCCTTCAAGGACCTCGGCAGTTTGAGCAGTGAGTGCAACGTGACGCCTGAAATGTTGAAGGCTGCTGTGCCAGTGAAGGCAGTCAGCAGCACTGCAGGCTGCGTCATGTCTGCTTGGTCCCTGAATCTGGGGAGCTCACGCAGAATCCTCGTTGCCTCCTGGTGAACGCACTTGATTACGTGCGATTTACCACAGCCAGCTCCCCCTGTCAAAAAGTAATAAAACGGCTCTACATCGCGGCCCCACACCAGCTCAAAGCACCACTGACGAATGCTGTAGAAGATAGAAGCCTGCGTTTCGTTCAGACTTTGATACATTTTTCTAACAAAGTCTGGACTCAACTGCGGCGCTTCTATCCTCGGCATGGAGCTCCCCCTATCTCTAGTGACCTGAAACTCTGGGACCTCTCCTGGGTCTTCGTGCTCGGCAGGTTGTCGCTCTGCAAGACACTCTAACCGTTCAGCTTCTACTTCAGGCGCAAAACAGTTCCACTCATTAACTATAGGGCCCAGCACCTGATACTGTTCTAACGCTTCGTCGATCCTTTTACCCTGACCTTCGTAGCGTTTTTTGTTACGGGTTACGAGATCTCTAACACTCATACCCGGGATCTCGCCACACGTATAAAACTGCTCATAAGTGGGGTTAGCTTCATCTCTCAGGTCGTCATCAGATCGGTGTGGGAGATAAAGTTTGAGCAGTCGTCTATAAAACTTCTCAGGAGCTTTCTTCTCTGAGAACCGAGGAAATCTGATAATTGCCGGCTTTCCAGCAGTTCTTTTCTGAATAAAGCCCATTTCATTCAGGAGGGGGATGGCGCTTTTACTTTTAGTTTGCTCACCGTACAGCACCCTGTACTCTGACGCAAACTCGGCCATGCACATACGCGCAAACTCAGCACCGCGAGGTCTGTTGACGTATTTTTCTGGCAGGCCGGACATCCACACCTCCTCTGAACCCGGTTCCATCTGTTGGAGTCTACCGATAGGGTGACTCATCCTCAGACCGTCCTCGTCGGTCTGAAGGAACACCACGGTCCGGGAGCACCTCTTCAGCCGTAAGCTGCAGGTGCGAGCAACAGCCTCTTGAGCGCTGACTTCCCTATGTTTAGCATAGGCCTGCATGATCTGCTTCATTTCGTCACGCTCGTTAACATTGGACTGTTTAACATTTCCGATGACGTTCTTAAGGAATTGCGTCATCTCGTGCTCCGGCTTGGACACGTAGGACATCATGTACATTATGCAGCTATAATCGTCCACAACGTACTGAATGTCCATGTTGGCGTTCCAGGCTCGGAGCAGGTCTGGGTTATAGGCGTTAACCCAGCAATCGTTTGGATGCCGCTTCAGGATCACGACATGGCTGCTCGCCAGGCGGTGGACAAGGGCTCGGTATTCCGTGTACGTCAAGCCGCACTGGTCGAGCAAGTCTGTCAAACTACTGAATGAAGCGTTTGCATCCAAGAGCAAGTCTCTAACTTGCTGAAGTTTGACTTTGGCTTCCTTTCGCTTCTTAGCGAGTGCCCGCTTCTGCTCCAGTATTCTGGCGACCTCATCTTGGTTCTGGTCTTGATCTAAAGGTTTTGAGGTGCCAGCACTAATGGGGGGTCTAGTGATGAATGTATCATCCATGGGCTGCTTCGGGAAGCCAAACCTACAGGCAACGTTGCCTTTTTTGCAGGACTTGGAATGTTTCCTGCTGTGAACCTGAACCTCTGAGACAATTCTGTGGAGCTCCAGGTCTGTCTCAGGATCAGGCATCTTGCATGTTATGTACCTATCTATGAAAGCCGCGACCTTCTGGTCGGACTCTTCTTCAAATTTAGGTGCATTTTTAATCCAAATTAGCATGTGGATGTGGGGACTTCCTCTAGCCTGGAACTCAACCCTATAAAAATAATCCTCCACCTCGCCAATGGGCTGCGCTGGTGAGAGGAGAAGGTTGGTCATCAGAGCGTCGACTCTCTTTTCAAACATGCGCATTACTGTGACCGGATTGCTCCGCAGAATGTCGCACTTTGATTTCCAGTCGAGCTCTGAAAAGTCCCCGTGTTCTCCCTGCTGAGCTTTGATGACCTCTATGACCTCAGGCCATCTCATCTCAGCAGCCGAGAACGTGACAAAAAATGTGGGTTTGCCTATTTGTCGCACCATGGCGTGGACGTCTTTCAGAGTCTTGGTCCAATAGGCTGGAGTGCCTCTGAGAGGCTGCATGAAGCGAGTTGCATCTTGGCTCATAATGAGCCGCTGCACCTCGTCTTGGTCCAGGAGCATGAGGTTGTTAATACGACGGCCGTCTCTAGCTCTGGACTTTCCTTTGCGCATCTGAATTGACATGCTGTTTGTCGCCAGGTGGGTTTCTGTGACAAACTGCGCAAAGAAAAGGTAGCTTTGGTCGCTAGCGAAACGTGTATCGACAGCAAACAACCTGCAGTTAAAATACATGCTAGGTGACAGGGAGAAGGTTCTGGGTTCATCCAGTGTGTTCTCTCCTGTCGGGAATTGCACAGGGAAAGCCATGGCTTCAAGCTTTGGTATGGTGAAGAAGCCTACTGGTCTGTTGCCCTGGGCGGGGGCAATGCTAAATATTCCATCACCATACGAAAGACTCTCCTGTGCAATGTCAGGCGGCTGCATACACGTGTCCAGAGTCAGGCCAGGCCTCAGCTCCTCCTGTTCGTCGTCAGCTCCCTGAGGCTGCTGACTTCTACTAGAGTCTGGGTCGTTCTGACTAGAAAAAACTTCCTCTAAGTCTTTGTCCATGTCTGGGTCTGGCTGCTGCCTTTGTGGTTGGTCTGGGTCGTTTTTCCTATTAAAGACCTCCTCGAGGTCCACGTCTGCCTCAATGTCTCCCTGATGCTGCTCTGACTGAGCAGCATCAGCAACATTGAGTTGTGAGTCGTCATCGTCGACTGACTCATCAAAAACAACACTATCGTCTATGGATACATCCTGATACTCAGAATGTATCCTTTTAAGTGTGGCGAGACTAGCTAATACATTTCTCATATTAACAGTATAAAAGTGCTGGTAGCCCTTGTAGTTAATGCGCCTCTTTAATTTAACCTGAAGTAGTTGTGACTCAGATCTGGGTCTTGGGAGACTGTTGACTGTTGCTTCCACCTCTGATGGAACACAGACAACAGCTCCATGGACTGCTTTTTGTTGTCCTTTCGGCAGAGCGACAACCTTAGCAAAAGGCAGTATTTTAGCAATTAGCTGCCTCTCGAGCACGTTGAGCCTCGCTAACTCTGGGGGGATGGGCGACAACTCTAAGTTGTTCGCCGTCGCAACCGGTGGCATCCGTCCTCTCTTCAAGTGGCTGTCACACGTGTGACAGATCCACTCTTTTAGTCGCTCGTGTGTAACAGAGCAATGTGCAGCGCAGTCGTTGTCACAAAAGTGGACATAGTTTCCTGTTAAACAGGATGCTGCCACTGCAGGTTTTTGTCTATATTTTTCTCTTTTGCACAATCTGACCTGATTAGGAAACATTGCTCTGTTACACACGGTGCAGACATACGTCGGCCCGTGTCGAATAGTTTCACGAAACACTGTGATGGCGGCTTCCATCACAGGATTTATTAACGGCTGCGGTTGGGGGGGGTTATAGGGCACGATCCTTCTATATTTTTGTTTGATCCTTAATGCGTTTTGCATCTTGTTAAAGATGCAAAAAGTAGCATTTGTTGCGAGTTTAGTTACTCTGCGTTGGATACAGCGTAACCTAAACTCAGGATCATTGTGATACCTTCTATTTAAACTTTCTTTTTTCTTTTGTCTAAGTCTAAGATTAGATTTGTACCTAGTTAACATGTACATTTTCTTTTTGGTACAAAAATCAGGATCTGCCCTATATTTCTGTTTAATGTAATTTTTGTGCCTACTCTGAAAGGCAGGATCCTCCTTATACTTTTCTTTAATATAATTTTTTTGCCTAGTTTGAAAGGCAGGGTCTGCCTTATACTTTTCTTTAATATATTTTTTTTGCCTAGTTTGAAAGGCAGGGTCTGCCTTATACTTTTCTTTAATATATTTTTTTTGCCTAGTTTGAAAGGCAGGATCCTCCTTATACTTTTCTTTAATATAATTTTTTTGCCTAGTTTGAAAGGCAGGGTCTGCCTTATACTTTTCTTTAATATATTTTTTTTGCCTAGTTTGAAAGGCAGGGTCTGCCTTATACTTTTCTTTAATATATTTTTTTTGCCTAGTTTGAAAGGCAGGGTCTGCCTTATACTTTTCTTTAATATATTTTTTTTGCCTAGTTTGAAAGGCAGGGTCTGCCTTATACTTTTCTTTAATATATTTTTTTTGCCTAGTTTGAAAGGCAGGGTCTGCCTTATACTTTTCTTTAATATATTTTTTTTGCCTAGTTTGAAAGGCAGGATCCATGTTATATTTCTCTGTAAAAATTTTTTTCTTCCTGCTCTGGAAAGCAGGATCGGCCCTGTATTTGTCTGTATAATGTTTTTTTCTACTGCTCCGGAATGTTGGGTCTTCCTTATATTTTTGATTAAGTTTTATTTTTTTTGTATTTTTAACTTTTGAATAATAATTTCTGAAAGACAGTAACCGTTGTTTCCTATGATTACTGTCTTGGGAATGTTTTATTTTGTTTGCTTCTATTTTTTTAATTCCAAATTCCGGGCAGTTGTCATACCTATTTTTTTCATTAATGTTTTTTTCACATTTGATAACATGGCTGTCACTTTCCCTCCTTTTAACTTTTTGTCTTCGTTGTTTACCTAATTTACCTAGTTTTATGACTGGAGGGAGAGCTGTCCTGGAGACTTCTAAATCTACTTCTACCGTCGGTTGTTGAAGACCTTCACTGGAACCGACGGCTTCAAATGACACAGGCACAAGCTCATAGCTGGCAGAAGGTCCACGATCAGCAAAGAGGTTGTGCAGGTGTTCAGCCAGGTCACTGATTTCAGTGAAGGTCTTCATGATTGCAGTTCCGTTGAATTTTGGAAAACCTGCCGAATCTCTGGTGTGTGAATCAAACACACCATACGTCCCTGTTTGGGTACGGAACACTGCAATGCATTCTGGATTTACTATGATAAACGCATGCCTCACATCTCCTGACAGACACTGCAGCTCTTCAGCAAGGGAAATTAAGTTGCCGTTTCCGTCGCTGGAGGCTTTGACGGTTCCACATTTAACTTCGCACATGTGGACATCGTACATTGCAGTGTCTGTCAGGACTTGTTTAGGCATTTTCTCGACGGTGAGATGATCATTTTCATACCTGTGCTCCAGGATCAGCTGTTGTTTCACTCCTACGTAGAGTGAATCTCCCTGAGCCAGCACTCTATCGAGGGTAGCTGTGTTAAAGCTACAACCCTCATTCTCGAAAGCGAGAAAAGTCAGGGACATGCAGGTACACTGACTGTTCCTAGAGAACTTACTGTACCTCCTGTCCCTCTGACTATGACTAGCCCTAACAGTGACAGCCTGACCCCCACTTACCTGAGTACCTACCTTTATGCTTGCCTGTAAAGATGTTCAATGGTTAATTATTAGTAGGTTAGTCATAATTAATTTTATTAGTCTATTAGTATTAAAATACTATTAATTACTACACATTATTAGTATCAGTATTATTATAGTTAGCTTTATTATTATTACTAGTATTAATAGCAGAAGTAGTAATGAATCAAGTTACATTGTTGTAGAACATCAATTCCAGCAAGTTTTTCAGATCAACTAAACATCTATAAAAAGCTGACACAATCTTACACACATATCATGAGCACACTTGACTAGAACACATTACTGGTATTCTGATCATTATTAATATCTTGGTAAGTTTACCAAGATATTAATAATGATCAAAAAACAAATTAAATCTCTCCTTCATTTCCTCAAGTTTTTTTTATACATTACAGTTTAAAGGAAATTACACTCTCCCTCAAACAAACACTTTATTGAGCCCACGATAAACCAGAAGGTAAATGTTCTTACCTCATTAGCAGAGGAGGTGGACAGTCCGTCGTCGATGATCCAGGGCCAGGAAGTTGATGAGGGGAACGGTGTCCGGGTCTGTGACAAGTCATAAGACCAGTATTAGAACAAGCACTAAGTTGTTACGAGAAAAGTTTTCTAAATGTCTGTGACAAGTCATAAGACCAGTATTAGAACAAGCACTAAGTTGTTACGAGAAAAGTTTTCTAAATGTATTTTTATTACTCACTTTCTCTGCATTTATGAACTGCAGAGGAAGATGAACCAGGTTAATGTAGTTACAGCTGAATTTACAGTAAACGTTGTGTGTGTGTCAGTTGTGGATTAAATACCTTAGCTGGGCGAGGAGAGGAGCGGGCCACAGCGGTGAGGGAAAGGGAAGGTCCAGCCGGGGAAGGTGTCTGGATCCTGGCCACCTGAGAACAAATCATAACAAGAATTCAGTAGAATGAAGACTTTGATGACATCATCAACTTTATTCAATAGGAATAATATGTACCTTGGCCACCGGTGAACAGGTGGGGGTCTCCGGAGATCCCAGACTGCAGGCCAACCTGGTAGGAGGGGATCCAACCAGCTGTTGACACATGAGAATAGACATGTTAAAATTCACTCAGTGAACACACTGTGTGTTCTGTGTCACATTGTGTGTGTTGTGGCAGATAAAAACGTACATTAGTCACTGTAGTCTGGGGGCGGGGGGTCCTGCGTCGTCTGGCTGCTGCTGGGGAGGCCACCTGCACAGTCAGATAGAACATAGCAACAGTAACTGTAGGGAACAAGGAGAAACTTTACAGCTGAGAAGAATCAGACAACTTACCTTCTTCCGCGCTGGAGGAGACGGGGGGTCCACGACACCAGACAGCTGAGAAGGAGACACTTCCTCCACAGCACGAAGAAGCGTGCTGCTGAACCAAACAGGGTTCAGTGGGAGGAAGGACTCCTTCTCCTGCTGCTGAGTCGCGCTGGCCGGGGAGGGAACCTGGAAAAGTTCACATCACATTTGATTAAATAGGTGCTTTTTAAGACTGTGAACCCGATCTCCAACATGTTCACAAACACATGTAAACACACATGATGATACAACAGTAAAACTTTACTAACCTTGCTGCTCTGACCAACGACCTTCCAACGGAAGGGGTCAGAAGCCAGCGGAGCACGTACCTCTCCCCTCACAACCAGCTTAGGAGAAACCTTCCTAAGTGGCTGTGGAGGAGTAGGAGACACCGGGGGGGGAGGTGGTGTCTCCAGGTACCGCTCCGTCGCGGACCACAGCAGGCTGGTCAGGATGGCCATCCCCTCACGGTCGCTCAGGTGAACCTGCACACATGAACACAAACCCACAAAGACACATACAAAGTTCAGGTATAGAACAGTAGCTCGTGTTGAATGTTTCATATCAACACACAAGACATTATAACAAATTTGACTTTTTCTATCACACATTGATTTTCTACTTACGCCGTCTCTGCTCCAGAGCTCCAGGCGCGTCAGGGGGAAGTACTCCGCCGCAGAGAAGAACCTCACACCTGAAAATACACAAAAGAAAACAACAAGCAATTACAACATGTACCATGAATCACAGACACTTTTAAGTTCTTTTTCCTTGTTTTTATTGACATGATAATTTGTACACACCCATACGAGCCGACACGCGGTGGTACTCCTGGCGAAGAAGGTCCTGGTACGTCTGGTCCTCCGTCAGGCGGGGGGGGAAGTCCACCACAAAGACCTGTAATAAAGCAAAATTTTCCAAAACAAAACATGTTCGCTACCAATTGACATTTTCTTTCAAAATCACACACGTTACAATAAATACACATTAATTTTTTTAAATCTCTTTTTTTAAATCTCATACGTTTAAGCAGAGTCAATGAACTTCGAGTCTTGTTAAACTACTACAAATACAGGACAAGTGAGACATGAAATTAAACTTACCTCTGGCCAACGGCTCCTCACCGCAGTGAGGAAACGGGCGTAGTCGACGGCCGCCTCCTCGATGGTCCTGCTGGCTGTCAGGTTGTTACTAGGAGCAAGAACACAAACAGCATCAGGTGAGAGAGGTACATTAGCATTAAGGACCTCAGTCCGCAACTGAGCGGCATGGGCCCCAGGGGTCGACATGATACCGAACGAATACTTAGTGTCTGGCATCACGGCGAATCCGTCGGCGATGGAGCGCAGGTGGGAGTCCCCGACAATCAGAATGAACTGTAACAACCAAGAAAATGTAATTAGCATGAAAATCATTAATCCCTCTAAACATCAATCACTTTCTTCATAAAGTGGCTAATAATATCACCTTCTTGTCAGGAGACTCCGGTGGGATGACCAACTTGTGGCTCCGTCCAGTGAGCGACGAAGTTGGCCACCGCAGGACCCGATGGCGGTAGCCGGTACCGCGGCCTGTTTAGTAAACGACAAAACACATCACGAGATAACGGTGTTACTGAATTGAAAACAAACCAGGAAATGTCAACAATCATTTGTTAATATGAGTACAACAGGACAGAAAAAAACAGTTTAGAAAGTTAAATACTGATGCTGAATTAATTTATTGATCATTGAGAGATACTCACGAGCACGAACGGGGGGACGAGCTTGAGAGCAGGGTCGGTGGGAAGGCTCCTCTCCGGCCGGGGGGGACGTCTGATGAAACATTAAGACCAAACACATACAGAACTCAGCAGTTAAGGAGAAAACAATAGATGTAACATTTCTAGAGCCATTTTCACGCAGACAGATGTCATTGTGGCACAGAAGCTTATCTACTGTGTAAATACCTCCAGGGGGGAAGGGGTGGACCTCAGCTCCTCCAGGTCGAGCCTCCTCCAGCGCTGCTTCACCGCCATGGAACGTCTGGACTTCCTAGGCATCCTGCTGACAAAAAATAGACAGAAAAAAAAAACAAGACAAAATACTTTTCAAAGTTTAACAGGCTATCAAACCTATCAAACTAACCTAAACCCTAGCCTTTACCTAAACTCTAACTACCTAATGTAAAATAATCTAATCTAAGACAAATTAATGTAATATGTTATATTTAAATTAAATCTGTGTAGATGAAGGTGTGGTGAATGTATGTGTGTGGGTGAGGTGGCGATACTACTCTGCGATGGTTGAGGGCGATGAATCAACTCTCAGCTGTCGAAGCACAGGAACCTTTTAATCCTATCAAAGACAATGCAAAAAAATTGAAATGTCTTTCAATTGTTATAAGTAAGTGTAAGCAACAAGCTAATAACAAAGCAAACACATGTTAAACATCTGTAGTTGTCATAAAGTGTGTGTTTTTGGGCACAATATTTCTATATTATAATAACTATGGATGATAATTACACTACTATATTAATTTATTTTAAACAGTATCATATTATAAGTTTTTTTTTTTCATAAAAACAAATAATTACTATGACAAATAGATATTCCACACAAGCAAAGATAACATCAACTTCAGCAAATGTACAGGATTGTATCAACATCTGAATGAACATTTATTACCAAAAGTAAAAAAAAATAGTCTTGTATCAAAATGCTTTTCTATTTAATGAAGGTATGATGTAAAAGTGTTTAACATATTAGCCTAGCTATTTTAACCAAGCTCTATCTACAGCCAGTTAGCCCCGTTAGCTTTTCATTAGCATAATGGCTGCCGTTCGCGCCACAGCCAGTTAGCTTTGTAGGCTTTTCATTAACACAATAGCGGCCCTTCGGGCCTTTACCGGAGCTCCGTCTACAGCCAGTGAGCTTCGTTAGCCCTTCATTAGCATAATGGCGGCGGTACAGGCCGCTAGCTTAGCTCTGTCTATAGCCAGTTAGCTCCGTTAGCTTTTTAGCTCGGTTTAATGTTCTTGTATTGAAACAAACCAACCGTAAAATCACCAGAAAGTAATATTTAGCTTTAATAATCTCTCTTTTGATAAAGATATATACATATTACCACAGTTAGAGCTGTTTGCTTTTGTCTTTGTTTAATGTTTTATATAGAAAAGGCACAGTCACTTTTACCGAGCTTTTACCGCGGCTTAATATTCTTTAATATAAACACACCGAACATAAATAATTAAATACATTTACAGAATAACGACAGAACAATATCTAGCTTCAATAATATCACTTTTCTTTAACAATTTAATAAAATATTTGTTATCTAAAGAGGAATGAAACGTACACTTACCTCTGCCGAGAAGAAAGGGGAGGAGCAGAATCAGACGAGGGTATTTAACTCCGTAGTAACGGACCTGACCAATCAGAGTCCTCCCCGTGAACACGTCATTGCTACTGTCCAATCAGATGGATGAATTTTTCGCGGGCTTCACAGATTCACAGACACGCACACACATATGCGCGTTCACGATCTCTCTGTCTCTCTCATGGACACAGGTTAGATTCCTGAGCTACGCTATGATCCTGTTATAGATAGATGTGTGTGTGTGTGTGTGTGTGTAAATGTATGCATGTAAATATATATATATACATATTTAGTGTATATATATATATATAAGTATATATACTATTTATTTTAACTCACACTATCCTTTTTTTAAAATTATATCATTAAAGCAAAGGATTATTGTAGCATCATATCATCATATCATCTTAGCATCGCAGTATCAAATCGTTATATCATAGCATCATATCATATCACAGACTGCTGTGGCCACTGCATCACTCTCGCGAATTCCCACGGCTAATTCGTGTTTAACTCCCGCGGGTCCGCGGTTAAATCCCGGTTAGCTAGCGGTTAGTTAGCGGTTAGCTCGAGGCTAACTCCGCGGTTGAGTCCGCGGCGTTAAGGTAGCGGCTAGCTAGCTCCGTTAGCTCCGCTAGCTTGCTAACATACATGAGCTATGCTGGAAGGCTAGTCGTCGGCTAAATCACTGGGCGGCTAGTCGTTAGCGTCTGTTAGCAGTTTAGCTATTCACTGACCTAATAAGATGAAGGAAACGGGTCAGGGATGTTGTGTCAGGAGTTTCAGCAAAGCAGCCAGATATAATTTGTGTTTAAAATAAAGGAAAAGGTCAAACATGAAGTTGTCATTCAGTCAATGAGAAGAGCTATAGCTAAGAGGCCCAGCAGCTGTGTGAAAGGGGGGTTTTAATGTTTTGGCAGATCATGTTTTCCACTGAGAGCTCTTTTCCCGCCTCTCGTCCCCAGCAGCTGCGTGTGTGAACGTGTGTAAGCTGGTTGGGGTCTGGTTGTCATGGCTACCAGGGTCAACTGCTCCTGTTAGAATGTCAGTTGGAAGACGGGGAAAGAGAGAGAAAATGCTGAAAAATCGCCTCGAACAGGAAGGACTTGTGGCCAAACCGTATTTCCAATCATTGAACCGACTTAACTTTGGGCATCTTGAGGCTTTCCTGAACGTCTAGATGTGTAATTTGTAGGTAAAATGAAGAAATGTGACCTATTCAAAGCGATTCAAAGAAAGGTTACGTCTGCTTTCCTCCAGAAATTTCCCTGCCTTTTTAACATGGCAGTCTATGGAGCTGTGGATGGGTGTTGCTGGCGCATCTTTGTGTCTGACGCCAAAACTATAAGACTTACAGCTTTAGCAGACGAATTTGAGTGAGAAGACACATTTTCCTACGTTTCTATGTATAAATTATGTCTGTCGTGTGAAATTTGTGGCCACGGGAGCAGTTTCTGTGCAGTTTTTTGACTAACTTTCTTCTCCCCTCCTCACTCTAGCTGATGATGTCATCCACTCTAGCACAAACATTCCGCGCAATACACACCCATTATAAACCCTGAAATTTGAGTAAAAACCTACACAACTCTGAGGCTTCATAGTTTAAAAACGGTAAAAGTTGTCGCTAAGTGAAGTGAATCTCTGAAGAGAAGGCAAGAGTACCTACGTTTTAAAGTTTAAATGAAGTCTCTCGGTTAAAGTATGCCAGAGCAGTTCATTGTTGAAAATGTCTGTTGAATTATTTTTTTTTTCGGGCTTCTCCATTCATTTCAATTGGGAAATTTGTCGCAGTTTTTTCGCGACTACGTCGCGAAAAAATCTTGTTTGAAAGAACTGTATAGAAGCACACCGAGTCCGATCGAGACGCACGTTTTGATGTATTTTGTGTCTGTGTGCGACGAACGGTATTTGAGTTGAAAGGTTTCGAAAATGCGTAGGAAAAAGTTTAATAATAATAATAATAATAATAATAATAAGAAGAAAAACGTAGTGAAGAACAATAGTTTGCAGTGCTTCGCACTGCAAACTATTGACTCCCATAGCTTTGCTATGAGGGTCAATAGTTTGCATTGCGTAGCACTGCATCACTAATAAATGGGGTAATGCTTTCTGCCCCCAAGTGTCCTGTTGCGCTGTTTTTGTTTTTCTTAATCTTTAATCTTCAATTGAGGAGGAGAGTACAAAATGAGTGTGAGCCCTAGAGCGACAATAACGCCACATCCACCGGTCTGAAATGAAGTCAAACTACCTTTTAGAATGTCTGCAATTATCCCCTGTGATCATATTATTAATCTGTTTATGCCTGTGCATGTTGCGTTGTGTGCGTGATATTTCTCCTTCGCTTTTGCATGAGCGTCGCATCATTTGCCTGTCAGTTTCCCCCTCGACAATTAAAACGTGTTCTGAATTGCCGGATTTATTTCCATCTCGGCCTGATTATCATTCTGAAAGCGGCATGTTTGCACGCCGCTGCTGTAGTTACAGCTGTCATATCAGCCATCATGGGTCTGATAGACGGCAGGCAAATCCCTGCCTGCTATTGTTCCTGGCCGGCGACTGTGATGCCTTAATCCAGGGGTGTCAAACTCGTTTTAGTTCAGGGGCCACATACAGCTCAATTTGATCTCACGGGGGCTGGAAAAGAAAACGGAATACCATAATGAGCTATTAAAGTAACGACAACTCCAGATTCTTCCTTTTTTCTCAGTGCAAATAAGTTCATTATAAAAAAATTCAATTAAGGTGCACTTTCTTCTTCTTCCTCCTTCTTCCCCTTCTTTTTATTCCTTCTTTATGATTTTCAATCCTCTTCCTCCCCCGTTTCGTCTTCCTCCTTCTCCTTCTTCTCCTCTTTCCACTTCTCCTTCCCCATCTACTTATGCTCCTCTTCCTTCTTCTTCCTTCTTTCTCAAGTATATCTTATTCCCTCTTCTTCTCCTTCCGCTCCTCTTTTCCCATCTACCTCTCCTTCTCCTCTTCCTTCTCCCCCTTTTTCTTCTTCTTTCTTTCTGATTTTCAAACCTCCTTCTCCTCATCTTCATCTTCCTCCTTCTTCTTCTCGTCCTTTGACTCCTCCTTTCCCATCTACTTCTTCTCCTTCTCTTCCTTATTCCCCCATTCTCCTCCTCATCCCCCTTCTTCTTCTTCTTCTTTCTTTCTGATTTGCAAACCTCCTTCATCTTCATCTTCTTCCTTCTTCTTCTCCTCTTTCCACTCCTCCTTCCCCATCTACTGCTTCTTCTTCTCCTCCTTCTCATTCTTCTACACTTCCTTGTCCCCCCTTCCTCCTCCTCCCCTTCTTCCTTCTTTCTCATTTTTATCTTCCTCCTTCTTCTCGTCCTTTGACTCCTCCTTTCCCATCTACTTCTTCTCCTTCTCCTCCTCACCCCCCTTCTTCTTATTCCCTCTTTCTCCTTTTCACCTTCCTTCTCCTCCTCCTTTTTCTTTTCTTTGCCCATCTCCTTCTCCTCATCCTCTTAACTTCTTATTCCTCCTTCATCTTCTCCTCTTCCTTAGCAAATTCATTCCACGGCCCAGATTGGATCCTCTGGCGAGCCGGTTCTGAACTCTGCATGGAAAAGTCAAGAAACTGTTCCCATGCAAAGCTGCTGTGTTTTTGTTTTTTGTTTTTTGTTTTTATTCTCTTGTCAGTGGGACAGAAATTAAAGATAAAACAAAATTCAAAAAACGTCTTAAGAGTTGTGTGTTTTCTCCGGCTTAAGAGATGCCGACCCATGCGCTGTGAAACTTTTCTATGAAAACAATTGATACCATCTCGACACACAGTTCTGCAGTGGAAGTAATGTGTAGATCTGAGAAGGGTAGATGTCCTTCGTCGGGGCAGACTCATTCATAGTCACATATGAAAAAGACTGCATTAAGACAACTGCTCTGTGCGAATCCATCCGATTTACAGGATTTCCAAAGCAAAGGTTGTTGGTAACTGAGTATTTGTGAGGCGATAACAATGCTCCGGCTCACTGGATCTCATGCCATACTTTGTTTATATGCTTTACATACCTTAAGAGGTCTGCTATTCTAGGTTTTATGCACCAGAGAGTCAATTAGCATTTTTTCCTTCTACATGCACCTCCTAACGTAACACACCCCGGAGACTGCACTCGAGAGACCAACCACTGGCCTGAACTCTATTCTCTGCCTCCCCTATCTTTACTTCCTCCTCTGCTCCTCTGATCCACAGACGAATGGAAAAAAACTGAAGAGCAGGAGGAGGGAGAAGGGGGGAGATGAAAGACATGGCAGCACACAAAGAGAGAAAGAAATCCAATTAAGGAAAGACGAAGAAAGGAATGTATGCAATCAGATGATTTTTCTTTTCCCTCACCAAAGGCTACTGCACAACATGCTCTAGGACTCGTTGTTTATGCATCACAGGGAGGAGATGATATCAGCGATGGGAGGCACAGTCTGCGGCGGCAAAGAGAGATAGTTTCATGGATAATTGGATTATAAAGTAACTTAATGTCTTTTTTTTTCCCAGTTCAGAGTAATCAAGTAGTTTTATTCATTTTAATTCATGTTCTCCTTCCTTATATCACGGAAAGCGAACAGAAAGATTATTAGTATACATAATTTAAGTGGAAGTAACATTTTCAATGGGACTAGTGAGAGAAATAATCAAGATCAGAGTGATCATGTATTATTTGACTTATTCAATATTTTAAAAGGGTTATCACACAAACGGTACACTAAGCAGCCTTACTCTGATGTCAGACACTTATTGTCTTGTGTGATTTATGCAATTCTAGGTGGTACTCATCATGCTGATGTGAAATCAAGTGTTCACTTTGCTGTTTGTGTTTAATTAGTCATTTGCTGATCCTGAAGGAGATGTCATTTACATTTTCCATTGTAATTCACCGTCGGCATTAATTAAATTATCGTTTGTGTTGTCGGCCGACAAAACCTCCCCACTGAATCCAGATTCTGCGTCCAACTTAAGACCTCTTTTTACCTATATGGGTTACTAAAGGACATTTACCAACGTGCGAGTTAGAATATATGCTTGATGTCTTGACTCAAACTTTGTCAAAAAAGTTTCCAATAGAGTTTGAATTTCTAAAACTCCTCATGTCTACATCACACAAGTATCAGCCACAAAGTGGCTGCAAAATACTACAATTCTGCATGGATCTAAATACGCTGAGGCTGAAGCTGGCAAGTCACCAGCTGGTTTTGGCGGCTTTGGCTTTCCATTGAGTCCGTTTTCAAAATGACCCAAGCAATATAACCGTGCGTATACTGTATATTTAGCGTTAACAGAAATGAAATGACAAACATCTTTATTCCTCGAACGACTGGCTGACAAGTGAGAGGAGGATGTCAGGTTTGTTAATCCCCAGCCTTTGTGGCTTTTGGCTATTTTCTTACATTGAAACACAACACAGTGTGTTAACGTGGCAGAAAGGCAAAAAAAAAAAAAAAAGTGAGGGTGGAAAGTGCATCCCAGGGGAGGAGGATTATATCTGTCTGGAGATGGACTGCCCCTCTGTGTCCCTTGTGTACCAGCCTTTCAAGTCCCTCCACACTGGAGATTTGTATGGAGACCCTGGGGCGTGTGTGTGAACAATGAAGTGAGGCTACATATAGATTTCTTCAAAGTGAATCCTATGACTGCGTGTTTGCCGGTGTTATTTGGCAGGGTAGTGCAGCCGGCAATGTATTGTGACATGTCATTACATATGGAATCGCTCCTATCCATACAGTTGTGATTGCAAAGCTTCGGCGAGTCAACTACAATCAGGGCTACTGATGCGTGATGTTTCCAAACAGTGAAATGGCACGGTGAGGGCGGCTATTTACCTCGATGTGTTGGAGGTGTACTTTAGTGCTCATTATGCTGCCAGCAGCTGTTGTCTGCAACACTCAAACACCAGCTCACTGTTTCAATTTCTTCTCTGACAACTGTAGAGGCAAAGAGGCCCAGAATCATTTTGAAAAGTTCGATCATTTATCAGGCAAACAACACACGAGCAAGCACGAAGCAGGAGGGCGATGACAGAACTCTTGGGACCAAAAGGCTGAGGTGGTTTACCGGGAGGCAGACAGGCAAAGGAATGCTGGAAATTACAGTTGCTCTCTGACAGTGACACTTGATTTGAAATGTGCAATGATTCTCTATGCCCTGGTGCGAATGTCATCAAGGTCCAGTGTTGGAGAGAATAACTTCTTCACTGCCAGATTCAACGTGATGTGGGCAGGACAGTTGATGTGGTGGACATTCAAGAGATTGGCCCATGCCGCCATATTTGGTGCTGCATCTGTGACCAGACTCCTCACTTTGCCTCACTTTACACCTAACAGAATAGTTGCGAGCTGGACCTCTTAAGTAATGAAGTGGCAGGTCACTGCCAAGTAGGCATCCATATTTTTTGAGGTCCACAAATCTGCTGTTAAGCTGACTGTGAATGCCTCTGAAACTTGTACCACAGCCTGGTCTGGTATTTTTCCTCCAACACTGGTTTCAGAGCCTTCCTTCCCGGGATTGTGTACGTGGTATCCGGGAGCTGGACAAAGGCCCTAAAGCCTTCATTTTCCACCACAGACAGTGGCTGTGTATTCATAATAATAACCGACTACCTTATTGTATTGAAGTACTTCAATACAATAAGTTTTCCAAGGTTAAAGTCATTTTTTTTTTTTTTATCATTATGAAGGACATAAAGTGACAAAGTATATATTAAAGGTGATTTCTACAAGATGTACACATGTGCAGCTATTACATCATGTTAGGATTCAACAGAATAATAGGTTGTATTGACTGATTGTGATACCACAAGCATAAGCGTTTCGAAACAGTTCTTTGGAGCCTCGGTGTCAAACGTCCCACCCCTAGTATACACTAATGGAAAATCACTGCACCATTTCCAGGTGAGAACTTCTCCACCAAGCACTTGGGTCTAGACCAACTAATGTACATGCAATGGATTACAAATGTGAAGGTTCTCAGTCATCCAGGTCATGGCGAACCACAGTAGTTTTGTTTGTTTGGTTCGTGGATCAGTCCGCATCAACGGGGCGAACCACGGTAGGTTTGTTTGTTTGGCTCGTGCTTCATAAAAGGACTAGGCTAAATTATAGAAAGATTAGTTGTTGATAGTCACTGAATGGTGAGAAAAACAGGTTGGTGCAGTGGCAGCGGGGAGGGGGGTGATTCCAGGATGCTGGAATTCACTGTTAAGCCTTCTTGAGGTGTCGTTGACCTAACTTAACGAAACATCGGTGAAGGGAGGTGCCCACTTGAAAACCCCAATGCCATGCTGCATGCTGCTGTTGGCTAGGCCAGGTATCTGATGTCTTCATGTTGGCTGGTTGCGATATTTCTTTGTTTGGTTAGCTGCTGAGCGGGCCATACAAGCCAGCAGCATTTTGTTAGCTTATATTTCACAAGGTTCGAATTATCCTCCGCTGCTCTGTGGGCCATACAAGCCATCCGCATTTATTTAGTTCATTTAGATTGTAGGTTAATTGTCATATCTCATGACCGTAATTTTGTTAGGGCTTCTCAGTTGGACAGGGCCTCTAAATGTGTTTTGCCTGGGATCTTGGCACAAGGGATTGTAACATCTAATCCTGTGTATTAACGGATTTAAACCTCAACTTCCCACCAGTCCCCTAGAACTGAAGAAGCTACTCGGATGAGTGGTGAAATGTCTTCTCAAAAAACTCTACAAGTCCAGTTGCCTTCTTTTAAACCTTTTTTGGATGACTGATTATGAACTCCAAAGACACGCCCACTTTCATCAGTACAGTCTTATTAGTGCTGGCCAGAGTGCAGAGGAAAACTCACTAATTCAAACAAACAGAGGTGCAAACAGTGTATGCAATACTAAGCAGTATGCATTGAATAACCAGTCACTACTTAGAGAATTAATCGTAAGATAAAGCAGTCCAAAGGAAGCCACAGAGATCTATAGATAATTTGAACTCCACAGCGGGTGCAGTCCACAAACACCCACATTAAAAGAGCCGCGCACACAATGCCACGTTGCTAGGTGACACAGACATTGTTGATGTTTTCCTCTGCACACTGAGACACAGCCATCGATTACGCATACAGTAAGGATGTGAGCAACATCCATTGTGCACGGCAGCACCCTCAATATGGCGCTTCGTGTTTTCTCTTAATTCACTTTAAAAGCAAAATATAATCAGTTCATTCAGCCTCTGTGTCCCGCTGGGCTCCTCAAAAACATCTGAGCTGAAAGATACTCTGCAGTGATTAAGGGTCAAAAACAAAAGGTAATGAACACCTCATTAAAGGCCGTAGGTCTTCATTAAAGTTGCTCGTTGGCTGGCACATAATTTGGGTGCAAACTGTGTTTTTGCGACTTATGTTCGTATAAAATAATGGTTCACCATAATCACCATTCTTCTCCGTAGTTGTTTCTCACTTAGTTCTTTTCAACTGAGACACAGTAAAATTATTGAATACGTATTACTATACTCTGTCCAAGAGGCAACGACTTATTGTACCGAGAGTGAGGCTAACTCTAATTACCTTAGTTGCTATTTTTGTGTGGTGTAAGCTACTTTTGAATTAATGCCACATGGTGCCACATGGTGAACATGAATGTGTAAACATTCATGTTCTCCTACATCTACACAATTCAACCATGAGAGGGACATTTTTTCAGTCCTCCAAGTCTTTCCACCATTGTCAAACTGGTTCGGTCTTAGTTTTAAAACCTAAATTAAAACTGCTGAAAATATGACGGCAATGTTCTGTGGAGAAAAACCTATACACAATTCAACTTTGTTGGACTTAAGTATTAGGTATTTCTGCAATGAGATGCTAAAAGCTTGCAGGTAAACAATACAATGCCAGTCATGTTGTATTGATTGGTTCTCCTTGGATGGAAATGTGGGCTGGCTCAAGAGGTGGCATGGTGTTTCCACAGTACCAGAATGGAAGGTAAAGGAGCAATGGTTAGGTTAAAATGAAACAATCATGCCCTGGTTCCACCAACATAGTAGGGGGAATTGCATCTCTGCGAAGACACAAACTATACATGCTGGGATGGTTACGTAAGTGTCCATGTCAAAAGTAGAAAGAGGCTGTGATCAAAATGTGGAGTTAATGAAGGTCGACACAGCAGCTCGACCATCAGAAGAACAGAGAGAGGGAACTACAGACGGTAAATTGTCGGAGCTGCTCCACAGTCAAGAGGATATGGGAATACATTAAAACACGGTTGTTAAGAGTTTTAATGACAGGCATCAAGTGACGAAACGGGCAAAAAAATAAAGGGTTAACACTCGTGCCTGCAATGTGACTCAAAGTGATGAAAAGGTTTCGAGTCTTGGGGGGATTAAGGCTCGCGCCTCTGCGACAGATGTTCCATGATGAAACGATTCTCGACACAAAGGGTTTGTGATTAGTGGGAAATTAGGATATGATGAAAAGATTTAGAAATGTTTGGAAACAGTAAAATATGGTTTGTAAAAAAATAAAAACATTCCTCTAGGAAGGCGCTAGGATTACAATCGGTGACAGCAGAGGTTAGTGCAAGTGGGTTGTGAGTCAAGGGACTTTCATTTAACAGGGGAGGATTCAGGTTAGTGAAGCAGATGAGAAATGTTCAACCCCTTTTTAAACAAAACTGTCATGGAGAGAGACATTTGTGTCCTCCATTTCTTTGTAAGTATAACTAGCATGATGATATTAGCATTTACTTTAAATCCCAACTAGCTTGATCTGCTCAAGTAATGTTTACTATACGTAGCATCAGCCGGAACACAGTAGTCGACTACAATCCAGGACAATGCAAATCTTGACCAGTGACCCACAGTGTTTTGCCTCCTGAATGAACTTACACCAATCAGCCACAACATTATGACCACTGACAGGAGAAGTAAATATCATTGACCATCATGTGACAATAATGTTCTGCTGGGAAACATTTGACTGGGAAACATTTGGCATTTGGATGTTACTTATACATGTGCTGCCAACCTAGACCAGACCAGGCACCCCTACCCTATAGCAATGACACTGATGCAATGATGCAGCCTGACACAGGTACACGCACAAAAAAAAGTTTTAGGAACTCAAAAAACACAAAAAAACAGCACAAGGTGTTGAACTGACCTCCAAATTCCCTAGATCCCAAACTGATCAAGTTTCTGTGGGATGCACTGGAACAAGCCTGATCCTCATAGGTCCCTCCCCTCAACCCATAGGACCCAAAGGCCCCCACCAACAACATTCTGTTGCCAGACACCACAGGACATCCTCAGAATCTTCATGTCCATTCTCTGAAGAATCATAACTGTTATTGAAGTACAAGGGAGACTTAGACAATATTAGGAAGGTGGTCATAATGTCATGCCTGACCGGTGTACACACACACATTTACGTTTGGAAAAACAAAACCCAAATATGGACCTCTGCATCGGATCTTTGTTGTGTTTTGTGGGGTTGTCAGCAGCCCCCACATGACAACCCCTATGAAAAATACCTGGGTGCACCACTGACGGAAAATAAATAGAAAACAAATGAGCATGCTCGTACAGGTATGCATTACTTGCCTTCTGAGAGTATTCACCGAGGAGGCCTCTTTAATTTCAGCTGGAAAAAATGTTCCTGATCTTCGGTGCGTCCCCAGTGAATTAATGCGCGTCAGGGTAATGGATGATTTTTGGGGTTGGGCTTCGCTGTGGTTTCAGAAGCTCTACATTATACGTAAGGGCTAAATCATTTGTAAAACAATTGGAAGCCAGTTACAAAGTGTTCATTTATTCTGGGTCTAATGAGTTCTGGAGGATTTGCAGTTGCTTTTCACTTTTTCCTGGGGGTGATGGATGTTGTCTAGCAGGTTTCATGGAAAGCCGTTCAATAGCAATTCATCACAATCAATACTGCAAAGAGCAACTTCGTGGTGGTGCTGGAATCCACAAGGTCAGTAGGATACATCCTCTGGGGACCTCTAAAATGCCACGGCAATAAGTATTTTTCACAGCAGACATTTTGATTTTCATAGCAGGAAAGGCGGATGCAGTGCCGTTTAAACCGAATGTGACAAATCCCCAAATTTTCTTTAACAATAGAGGGACAGGCACTGAACGACTCCCAAGTATCATTACACTTATTGGAAACACTTCTGCACAGATGGACTCTAATGTGGCCTTAAAAATAATTTGTAATCCTAGAGGTGCACCTCACAACTATGTAATATTGGCTAATTTTCCTGAAGAAACAAAACCCTAATATTCCTGTTTCATCTGTTTGAGCCCCTCAGAACTTCCTGACAGTAGACGAAGAGAACCAAATCAAATACTTAGCAGCACTCTATCTTGCATTGAACTCAATTGTACATAAGAAACTTCCTTGGGATCTTGAGAAAGTTTTTCTTAATTACTGGTCATTTCGTCAAGAAAAACCATAGAGAAGGACTTGCAGCAGTTCCTGCAGTCAAACCTCAATTAAGTCTGCCAAGTCATAATACACTTTACAACGAGCGTGATCTCTTGTGCTGAGTATTCTCTTCAAATGTCTCTCACTTATGTGTAAACCGTGTCTCCCGAAAAGCACTGATTTTAAGTCTTTCAATTTTAGACCAATGTCCACATAAAACTCAACGAAACTCTCCCACAGATAAGTTCCTTCCATTGTTGACATTTCCTTGGCGTCCAACTGACCTGAAAGTAAACGAAACGTACTCTGTACCGGGCCCCTAAATCCACACCACTACATTTTGTCAAACCAGTTGTTCCGAAACCATAAGCATTAATTAATATGTTCCGGGGAACCAGGCTGTAGGGATTTGCATCCAGCCAGCTGCGGGAGCATTGAGAACGTTTTTACTTTCTCATCAGCCTCACACAGGAGGTCTGTATGATTAAGGAGGTAATTTGTTCAGGTTCGCAAATGTCTGGACCGTGAAGCAGGTGTCTTATGTGTATGTGTGTGTCTGACCAAAGCCATTAAGAGAACTGCACAACCAGATCATAAGTACATAAATATTTGGACGGGAGTGTGTTTTGAATGTGTTATGAATAAGTTGTTACTGTGCCATTTCATCACAAGTTGATTGTGGAAAAAGAAATCAATAAAAATAATCTTGTGACCAAATTAAACCTGTGACAAGGGAGTTGTGACTCATGAGAGAATAGACATGGGCCTTCTGAGGGTGTCCTGTGGTGTCTGGCAACAGAATGTTGTTAGTGGGGGGCCTTTGGGTCCTATGGGTTGAGGTGAGAGGCCTCTGTGGATCATCCCACAAATACTTCATCAGTTTGGGATCGAGGGAATTTGGAGGCCAGGTCAACACCTTGTGCTGTTCTTCATGTTTTTTTGAGTTGTTCCTGAACCGTTTTTTCTTGTGTGTGTCTGTGTCAGGCTGCATCCTGCTGGGGATGGCTGCTGAAATCAAGGCGTGTCATTGCTGTGGGGTGGGGGTGCCTGGTCTGGTCTAGGTGGGTGGTACATGTCTAAGTAACATCCACATGAATGAATGGCAGGTGCAGAAGTTTCCCAGAAGAACATTGTACTGTCACAAGATGGTCAATGTCAGTCAGTTCTCCTGTCGTGGCTCATCAGTGTACAATAAAACAGAATGATCATATGGTTTCAAAAGAATTCAGGTGTGTGTATGCCATAGCTGTGAACCAGAAATTAATACTGAAAGACAAAAATCACATTTCTGAGTGTTGTCATATTATATAAGATCGAAAGTGTGTCTGACTGGGAATTCTAGATAACGGAGATGTTCAGAGACGGACGTCGCCAAGATCCAAATAGACGAATAAATGAGTCAGCTCTAAAGTACATGGCTAATGCATGACTGGATAATGACGAACCGTTGCGGTTTTGATCAAACATGCAATGCCCATGGATTATGACAGAGAGGGAAAAGGATGGAAAGACTCCGACTAAAGTCTTTGATTTTGCTGGATTGTCGTCATTTCTTTCTTGCTATTGCTATACTTTGAATTTGAAAGCATCTCATTGGAATCAACATTTTATTGGCATGCTCAATTGTTTAGTAGAGTGTCTTCCTTTTTTTTTTTTAAATATATGAAGCTTTCAGGCCCCTTAGTCTGCTTTATCCAGGTCAAATAATTAGTTGAATGAATGATACTTAAAAAGCTGTTAAAATCCACTGAGTGTGTCTCCGAAATGATTAGTGTTTTGTGCACAGTGCAGGTCACTGACTTTGTCACATCACCTCTGCTACTCTCATTACTGTCACCCACACCCGCTCTCAGAAGGCATGTTCGGTTACACGAGAATGCACGCTCAGACAAATGCGTGCACACTTTCGTGGCACAAATAAGTATTTTTTTTTTTTCATTTTCGCTAAATCACACACACACATGCACTTACAAACACCCACATACTGACACCATCTATTAGAGGCAGGCAGGTGACAGCAGGCAGCGGTGGCATACTGTGACAAGAATGACACGTTCTTTAATCACAGAAGACACACACACGCGCACACACACACACTGCGGTAAAAAGGACAAAGCGGGATGAACAACGTAGCTAGAGGTGGAGGCGGGGGGGAGTGCATGGAGAGAAGAAAGGAGGCGAGAAGACAACATTACAACAACTTAGAAGGGGGGGGGATGAGAGGGGCTACAAATGAGAGGACAAGGGACCAAACAAAGTAAGACACGGACATTTCCTGCTTGAGAAGACGGGGCGAGAGATGGGGCGACAACTGGAAGCTGAGTTGGAAAGAAGACGGTCGTGTGATTCACCTCTCCCCCACGATGAAAGGTACCAGATGTTTGGCTGTCAGGCGTTATGATCCTGTCTCTCCCTACTGTGTCCTCTGTCAGCTGCTGCTGGGGAGAAGGACAGCAGTCTGCCCTCACGTTTCCTCTATCTCTTCTTCTTATCTATCATTCTTTTGGCCCTTCGTTCTCGTCATCTTAACTTCTTTCGATCTCTACTGCCTTCTGCCCTGCTGCTCTTTGAAATGGTTCCATAGTACACGCTGTGCACTATTTAACCTGAGATCAAAAAGACAACGAGAGATGCATTGTGGTGGAAGTTTTTAATTTTGTCATTGTCATTTCCTATCCTCCTCATTCAGCCTGCAAAACTGGACGCGCTTGCACACCATCACGAAAGTCTGCTCTAAAATCATTGGACCTCCTGTTAGAGCTCTGTCTGCTCTTTGAGATCAACAATCCGAACTGCTCACAGGATCCTACGAGATCCCTCACACTTTGTGTATGAGTGGCTCCCATCAGGTCGCAGGCTGCGTTGTCCAGGTTGCAAGACACAAAGGAGGACAGCCCACCTTCGTCCCCACAGCAGTCCATATCCTTAACTCTGACCCCCACACCTGCTTCAGCACCATATTGACGCTCTGTCCCTCAATAGACGGTTTTCCTCTGCGTAGCCTGACTGCACATAGCACTTTGTCAGTCAGTGTCGTCATGTCCTGTGTGTTTTGTCCATGTTGTTGCTCTCTGTGCCTTTTAATTGCCCATCAGGGACAAATAAAATGTCTTTGAATATGAATTTCATGCAAATAGTTAATGTTAATGTTGAGTTGGATGTGTAAACTAACAGTTTAATGTCAAAGGACATCCATGCAATGAGGTTTATTTGGTTACATAGGAAGAAAATTCAATATAAGATACAATTTTTGCGATAAAGGACTGAGGCCTTTCAGATCATCTGACTTCAGTAGTTTTTGTTTTTTGGGACAGGGCTAGCCTTCTTTTCAGCGGGTGAAAAAATGTAAACATGTATTTTAGACCATTAGAACATAAGTGCTGATTCAGGCACTTGTCAACATACACATTATCACATTAGACAGCATTAGGTCACTTTGTGGTACCGTGGCACCAGATGTGGACCTTGCAGACCACATTTAACCTGAGCATGTTGCCTTGATCTTCTCTGATTGGCTAGGTGAAAACTACATGCTTCTAAAGCTCACTAAGAAGCACCGGGACACAATTTAAAATGTGTGCGGAAGTTACCAAACATGGTTCCTTGGCTGATAAAGGGTTAAGAAGCAGCCATTAGTATCGGGGTCCTCCATATGTCATAGCTTGTTGGTTTTAGGAAATCTCTACACTATTGCTGATGTCTCTAACTATCGTTGTTCTTCTTTGAAGCTTGACGTTGTTTCATTTGTTTGTTTTAATGGGGTGGTTGGAAAAAGGAACTACTTTTTAACTTCAAACCAAGGAAGGACAGTAAGTCAGAGGTTTAGCTTGGACTAGTCAAGCTAGTGCATGCTGCCATCATCTCCTTTCCACTTTACTTGAAGTGCAATGATGAGTACCATTGAGGATTAGGGTCATTATTATACTTGCCTTTCCATTTCTGCCGCTGCTGCTGAGGTGTGAAAGTCTTCCTTTGGTTCAGCAAGGTCACTCAGCAACTTTTTGAAACTGAAATACTAACAAGCACATTCTGTACGTTTAGGTGAGGAAGTGATCATATTTTGAATGTCTCTCTCGTGCTCTCTTTTCCTGCACTTTTTAGGCCTAGAATTACTGCACACACCATTTCTACCAATAAGTGCAAACCATCATTGCTCTCTCTGATGGGAGGCTTGAGTGCTTCCATTTGGAAACCCTTTTGCCTTTAGTGCTTGCTGTCTACTTAAGACGAACTGCCCAGGTATGTCAGTTCAGTTTGTTGCAGGCTGTTTCAAAAAGCTTTGATTGGAGGCCTTCCCCCCCCCTCCAGGAGTAGAGAGTTTGGGCTGTAAACCCACCCTGTTGCCTTTGAGACCTGTTTTGATTTTGACTTTACTGTACGTGCTGCCTTTCTTTCTATCAGATGATTAAGCCTCACCTTTACCTGACTCCAGATCAAAGCAGCAAAACAGAAATCTGTCTGCTTCTGCTGTCCTGTTGTTTCCTCAACTTTCTCATTTTTTATTTATTTATTTTTTTTATTTCCTGTACCCTGTTCTTCATTTTATCTTTCTTTCTCCCTCTTGGACAAATCCTTTCAGTCAGGGCCAATCAAAATATGAGGGCAGGTTGTGCTACCTGCCACCTTCGCTCCTCTTCAGCCCTCTGTCATCTGGTGCAAATGTGAAATGCAACAACCTGTTCTGACCTACTCTGCTCCTCTCTGACATGTTGGGACTTTGACCACCATGGCAGGACTTGTTCGTCTCTCTCCAGGCATGTTTCTCACCTCCCTCTCTTTTCCCGTGCTGGCGCTTGCTCTCTTGTTTGTCCATATCACACTCAGTATTACATTCTTAAGAATATAGAAAGCTTGAATCAACACTTTCATTGATAAAATTGATTTTTGTACAATGCCTACAATGTGAAGCCAGCTATTTGTGGTTATAACTCAAATGATCACACCTCCAGTTCGGAGACCATCCTCCCATAAGATGAAACTCCATGCCTCAGCTTTGGATCATAACGGGCTGCTTCCACAATTAAGTTTCATTTTGACAGTGAACTGTAGGTGCTGCAGTAGTTAAGCAATGTTAGTGATGCAGTTACAGAACCGCAAACTCTGTGAAGGGTGGATGGACGCGTCACCAAAACACTGTACATCAGCACAGAGAACAGTGTTACAGTTTATTTTTATAACCGCTATAATCCTTTTCTACTGCAACTGCCATCCCACCGAGGAAGGGGTCTATAGCCATGCAAGCTCTGACTACAAACTCTCTGAGCAAAATAAAGCTTTCTATTAACTCTGCTTTGTTGTTTTCAAAATACCAAACATTCGGCCATTCAGATATGAACAGAGCAAACATACAGTATATAAATGTGCCATATGTGATCTGACCATAGGAGTCTCAGAGAATGCTCCGCCCTGAGAATAATTACAGCTTTGTTAAACATTAACCCTTGGATGCACAACCTACCAATACCTACACTCTTCCACGAGTGGGGTCAAAAATGACCCCAATTAAAATCAATGCGTTTTTGCAATAAACTGGGTTGTTATTCTTCAAAATCTTTAAAATGAAGAGTTGTAATATTTTCATATTCCAGGTATTCCTCATAAAACATGTTTGTGACATGAGGCCATTTGCATTTTTATTTATTTTTTCATTAATTTTAAGAAATTGCAGTTTTTGTATCACTAACCCACTTTTCCACAAGTGGGGTCAAAAATGACCCCAAGCAGTTCCTATGGAATCTTCTATGAGCCTTTAATTGTTAGCAACTCTGACTGTCATAAACAAACAACACTCCCTGGATGTGACAGTTTTCTCATTGCCAGAGGTGCAGCTGATTATTATCCCCTCACTTCTGTCACCCATGTGCTGGGACATTCATTTAGCCTCACATAGGCAGCTGTAGTGGTGTATCTAACTCACGCCAGGTTCTTGCCGTAACACTTTTGTTGAAATTGCAAGTCTGTGACCCGTAAACGTTATTAATGTCGGCTTTGAGAGGCAGACCAGAAAAGATGACTGACAAAAACAGTTGTACAGTACAGGAGAGTGCACAAATTGCCTGAGTAAGCAGGGAGGCAAAATTATGGGGAACAGTGGCAACGCAGGGGTTACTGCATTTGGGACTGACTCAAAAGAACAAGAATGTCAGCTCGCAGTCGGTGTGGACTTGGAGATGACTTTTATTGTGACAATATAACTACAAACAGCTTAGGAAGGCGTACATTTACTGACCTCAATTTTCAGTGGCCATGCTGTGTCAAGGTTTGTTTCAAACTACCATCCCTCATGGCTAATGCCGATAATGTGACTTCTTATTCCACACTTCTCAGTTGTTAGCGCCAGCCGTTGCGATGCTGTGTTGTTTTAATGAGACCTAGCCAACGCACTTTCCAGTTGATTGATGCATTTGCAATAAACGCTCCCCTGCACTTTCAACCATGGCAAAGTGTTGTCAGACTGAGTGCTTAAAACCGCTGGGATGTTCTGTTCTTTGTTTTTTGTTTTCCCTTTCTTTTCCACAATGATAATAGTATACATGCATTAGTGATTATTTGTGGAATAATGCTCTAAGTCATATTTATGCATAGCTAAAATGTTTTTGCATATGGGAATAAATTAGCAATCACAATCAGCATGACCTCTTTTGATATGTTGTTCATCTGAGCCTGCCTTCCGTGAAAATGTTAAACCTTCATATTGCAGTACCTGTCTTGCGGCTATCTTCAACTTATCTTTGGTTTTTAATCCTCTGCCGCAGGTGGCAAGTGGATAGATTTCCTTGCACAACTGTTACAGGTAATGAAACACTCCTCTCTCTGGGTTAACACACCCACACCACTTGGTCACAGTAAGGAGGAAAGAAAACTTTGTAATCATGAAACTGCTCTCTTTAGTCCTCAAAGATCTCTGCAAGGATAACATCTGCCAGGTCTCATACGTACATCATGCTTCCATCAAGTGCTACGTACAAGAAACTTATATTATATTGTGATATATTTTAATCAGTTATTTCAGAGTTTTAGTGGCCATTTTATTGGTGACCTTTCTTGTGGGAAAGTCAAAGTGGTCCATTTGAATCTGGTGACAGTACAATGTTCTGCTGGGAAACCTTTGGACCTGGCATTCGTGTGGCTGTTACTTAGACATGTACCACCCACCTAGACCAGACCAGGCACCCCCACCCCATAGCAATGACAAAAACAGTTTAGGAACAGCTCAAAAAAAGATGAAAAACAGCACAGGTGTTGATCTGGCCTCCGAATTCACTAGATCAAAACGTATCAAGTATCTGTGGGATGCAATGGAACAAGCCTGATCCGCAGAGGCCCCTCCCCTCAACCCATAGGACCCAAAGGCCCCCACTAACACCACAGACCAGACACTACAGGAGACCCTCAGAAGGCCCATGTCCATTCTCTGATGAGTACCAACTGTTTTGAATGCACAAGGGAAACCTACACAATATTAGGAAGGTGGTCACAATGTTATCCCTGATCAATGAGAAATAGCAACATGTGAAATGACACTGAAAACCGAAATGACACATTTCAGCAGATACAACGCCCAACTCATTAAATTTTATCGTTGGGTCATGGGTCAAACACACTTGCATTTTGCATCTTCTGTTTTTAGTCACATCACACTGAGCTCAAACCTTAGGCTGAGAAGGCCAGTGCTACATCCGTTAAACCAGGACAGCAGCCAGTGGGAGCCATGTATTATAATCCAAGCCATGTTTATCAAAGCAATCATCAGTGATCTCCCGGTACTCAGAGAAAATCCTAGGTTTTAGCAGAGGAACATTTCTAATCCATTACCCTCTGGTTATTTGCCCAGCATGTTCATCTGAACCGCTCCATTGTCAGTCACTCCAGATGGGATTTGAATCCACAACCCCCCCCCCCCCCCCCCCCACCAAGAAGCTGTTTTCCATTCCACAAATGCACTTTAATTCATTAGCTTGTACTGAGACTATGTATCATTAACTCGCAACATGTTATCATGTTATATATGTTTCCATGCAAAGCCAACAGCCAGTTGTCAGGAGACAAAGATTCAACTTTATTGTCATTGCATATCTGTAGTACAGGTGCATACACAACAAAATGCAGTTTAGCATCTAACCAGAAGAGCAAATAGCAAAAAGTGCAACATTTACCCAACGGACAGGGGGACATGCAAATTCCACACAGAGAGGCCCCAGTGACCGGTAGATCCGAACCCAGAACCTTCTTGCTGTGAGGCATCAGCGCTAACCACCACACCACTGTGCGACCCAGTATATTATACAGTCGATTTACAGCAGACTGCAGGATAATTACTGTTTAACTCTTCAAAGCAGCTGTGATTGTTGGTAGATGATATGTCTAGTGTTTGCTGGGTGGTGAATAATTTAAAAGACATGGGACAGATTTGTCAAAAGCAACCCATCTGAGCAGAAACAGATCATCACTGAAGCGATCACACAACTCAGAACAATTGAGCACCCCAGTGAACTGCTATATAAACAGCTAACATTACACTCAAATAGAACATGCACCAACATACACCGGAGGCAGAGGTCAGTGGGTGCGCAGTACCGCACACTTCATACCGCCATACACAGTCCCACATGCACGCACACACATCTGTTCACAGCAGGATGTCACTTTATACTCCACTGGATGCTGGAACGAGTCCGCACACACATGCACACACAAACCAGCGTTAGCACACTCTCCATAAACTGTACCTACACTAGGTCTCACAGTGGTTGGCCACTTTATTTTCAGTTCCCCAGCTCATATTTATTCTTTGTAAGTGCACATTTTCTCACGTGTGCAAACACGCACAAAAAAAAAAAGACTGGAAGCATGTTTGATAGGAGAGCTTGAGTCACTCCAATCATGTGAAGGAACCGTTGTGTTTAACAGGACATGCACAAAATCTCATTAAATTCCAACCTATTTTTTTTATGTGTATTTTTTCCCAAATAATAATCTCAAATTAAATCTGAATGCCTGAGCTAAAATTGATTTCTAGTTTAGTCCAGACACTGACAGTATATTTGGTGGGTTTGTGTTATGTAAGGACATGCATGCGTCGCACTGGCACACACACTGAGATCATAATGTCTAAAATTAACTAGGCTTGGCGAAGTGGAGGAATTGACTTGCCTTTGTTTGCCAAAATTATCACTATAAATATTCCACACAACTTTCGTCTCCCCTTCTGTTTCCGGCGCTTTTTGTGTGTGTGTGTTCAGTCAGGTACAGTGTGTTCTTGTAATGAGGCGCTGGTTAACAGTCTTCCAGATGGCAGAGAAATATTTGGTGTTGATCAGACTCTTCGGGGAGCTAATCTTCAGTGACGCTGTGGCCTTTATTTGAATGGCTAATGGCCTGAGAGACTGCACAGGAGATGGCAGGGACAACAGCTAAGAACAGACACGGACCAAAAGCTGTTCATAAAATAATCTCAGCCCTTATACATGTACACAGAAGAGGAAGGTGACTCATGTTCCCATATACGCATTATGCATGCATCCCCTATTGTGCCTGAAAACGGAATTTCAATGTGTCTTTTTCTACCTTTGTCCCTAAACGCTGTCTCTTCTCTTGCTGTTCAGCTACAGTGTCATTTCTCTCACAACACTGGCCTCATTTACAGTTGCTGACACTTTCATCACCTTCTCCTTCTCCTCCCTACCTCCCGAGGCCAATTGTCGATCCACAGAGCGGGACTAATCTTCAGAGAGGGAGAGGTGAGAGCTCGTCCAAAATCTTCTCTTACTTTTAACTCGCTCCCTTTCAGTCCTTTTGTTCCTGTTTTCCTCCTTCTTGTAGCAGTTAGTTGGATCTTTGTGGGGGGCATTGGCTGGTGAAGTGTCTTTGTTTAAACAAGTTAAGAGTCATGCGCAGTTTATACTCACACGTCAAAGCCAAGACCCTACGCAGACCCTAACGCCGTAGCCTGACGTGCACCTCCCCCAAAATGTAACGGCCACGCTGACCGCAAGAGTTGTGATTGATCCACTTGGCGGTAGCGTATTTCCGCTTTAGTATTTCCGGCTGCTTCTCCATCTCTTCAATTTTTGAACATATTTTGGACAAATAAAGATGGAACACATTGCGGAAAGGTTAACTGACCATTTTGTATGACTCGTCTTCAGCGAAATTTGGGCAAACTTTTCAGTGAAGTTTTGAAGTGAAGCAGGAAGTAGAAGAAGTAGATGAAAGTAGACGACGACAAAAGACGAAAGTAGACGACGGTGGTAAATCAATAGCTTTGCCCTCCAACCCAGCTGACAGTTCTAGTTGGCATCACTCAACCCCTTTCACCAACTCTGGTTTCTTTCCTACCAGAGAGATGACATCCATTGTCCCTCGATTCCTACTACTGACGTCATTGATCGGGAAGCCTAGGTGCACACACCTTATTCCCAAATTACCCAAATTCTTGTCATAAAGGGTCCCATGACACAAGGCCCAGCCACTAGAAGCTGGCTAGTGAGCTCTCATTGCAGTTTCCCTGCTGTGGATGAGGTTTCGCAAGACTGAGTTTGCAATTTTATTAAGGCCCGGATGAATAACTCCTGCTCTGATGTCTCCCGTGGGACTAATTTGCCTTGGCAAACCGAACCATGGGCTATTGCCCCCGACAACACAACTCCCAAGATCACAGGGATGCACAATAGTCCTTTGCCCTTGTTAATAGATTAAATCGAATGCAGATTTGTTTGTTAAAAATACAAATATATACATTTACCCACACACTGTATTGGCATATTACCATATATGGTAGCATTACTTTTTTTGTCTTGAAATCTATTTTGACATGTTTGTTTAAACGCCAGGGTTGCATTTGTATGATACAGACTTTCAGTTTGGTTAATGAGCACTGCATGTAAACAAACTCAAGAGATGCTAGTGTCCACAGACAGGAAGGATACAGGAATATTGCTTCTATACATTTCAAAGGAAAGTTTTCTAGATCTCCTAGAGATTTTGTTGTCTATTCACACAACACTGGTTTGATATAGAAAGTAAAGAAGCAATGTTAAAAACACAGGGCACAGTATCTTTACAGTATGTATATTAATCAAATCTATGATATTTGCCTCTGACAGTATCTAAAGAATTTTTGTTGAACTAATACTGGGCTCTCATTTCTTATCATTTTGCACACCCACCAACTTCAAACTGTACCCTTCTGAATTTTTAGTCGTTCCAAAAACATGAACTATAGATTTAAAAAAAACAACAACATAATAATTGAATTCACTGTGCCATTCAAAGGCAACTGGCTGTTGCCGGCAAGTTCAATGGCTTTATTGCATGTTACTCAGTGCATGAGTTGAATGTTATGAATCAGTCAATTATACCAATATGAAAATGTTGATCATTCAGTTAGTTTTCACTTGGTCTCCTGCATGGTAGCTTTAAAGAAAAGTACCCATAACAATTTTAGTAACAACTCAAAAAACATGGAGAACAGCACAAGGTGTTGACCTGGCCTCCAAATTCCCTAGATCCCAAACTGATCAAGTATCAGTAAAATGCACTGGAACAAGCCTGATCCAGAGAGGCCCCTCCCATAAACCCACTGGACCCAAGGCCCCCACTAACAGCTTTCTGTTGCCAGACACCACAGGACACCCTCAGAAGGCCCATGTCCATTCTCTGATGAGTCACAACTGTTTTGGAGGCACAAGGGAGATCTACACAATATTAGGAAGGTGGTCATAATGTTATGCCTGATCAGCGTAGTCTGTAATATCCAGCCTCTGCATTGCGGCTGGTCAGCTTGGTCTTAGCAAGTGGACTGAGATTGCAGACACAAGCACAAGAATAAGAAATCTGATGCTTTTCTAACAAAAACCCATCTCCACTACAAACCCCGTGCTCACCATGATTATCCGTCTGTGACATGAAACTATGTAAATATTGTCGCTGTGCCATTCAGTAAACAGACAGTTCACATTGAGAGACAGTAGGAAGGTTCTAAGTAATGCAACCATAGTTATTGTGGTGGATCTTATTTGTGCATTTTCCTCAGTAATCGCATGACATGAGTTCATCCTGAACATCTTTGTAATGTTGCAATGGGGTGAAATCCAACATTATGGCGGGTAACCTGTGTATGCCAAGAATGAATTCACGTTTATCTTAGCTTAGAAAATGCAGTGCTGCTTGGAATGCATGTCTGGCTGCTATGCATACTGTATGTCTTGACCTTAGACTGTATATAAATGTGGACAAAGCGTCTCCACTTCCTTGCATTTACCAAACTGACACTATTTTCCTGGGGATACGGGCGGTGCCATCTTGTCACTTTGGGTCCAGAGTCTGCACAGTATGGGCTGAGAGTTGAGCAATGCGGAACCTTGTTGTCAATGTACTTATTTATTTATTTAGCTATTTTTTTCCTACTTTCACAGTCCTACGGAGCCGCTTTATGGAGCTGATGACAGACATCCCTTTATTCAGTGTTCTGGGGTGGTATTAAAACATTTATTTTGCAGAGCACTCCGAGTTTTGTATTTTCAAACAAGATGTACTGTTCTGTATTGTGCTTTGGCCTCGGTACATTATCAGTTCATGAATGGGAGTAGTCATGACATACTGACTGCAAGAATAATATGCTCATCTAGTGCAGTGTCCCCTTTACAAAAAATATCCTTGTCTGTATTATTCTGTAATGTAGTCAGTTTGTCTCACAATAGTAGCCGTAAATTGAGAGAAAAGAAAAAAGTCTTTCTTTTTGAAATAACAGTTTTCATAGATGGGTGGCTCAGCAGGTAGAGCATGTGGTCCAAGAACAAGAAGGTTAGAGGTCAGATCTCCAGAACTTGCCAGTGTCCTTGAGCAAGACACTCAAGCCGTACTTGCTTCCACATGTGTGCGAATGCATGTGTGCTTGTGTGAGCAAATGGGTGGATGTGCCACTATGACTGTAAAGTGCTTTTTTATATTTTAAAACTGAGACATTTAAAAACCTATATATACACTGATCAGACATAACATTATGACCACCTTCCTAATATTGTGTAGGTCTCCCTTGTGCCTCCAAAACAGTTGTGACTCATCAGAGAACAGACATGGGCCTTCTGAGGGTGTCCTGTGGTGTCTGACAACAGAATGTTGTTAGTGGGGGGGCTTTGGGTCCTATGAATTGAGGGGAGGGGCCTCTGTGGAACAGGATTGTTCCTGTGCATCCCACAGATACTTGATCAGTTTGGGATGTAGGGAATTTGGAGGCCAGGTCAACACCATGTGCTGTTCTTCATGTTTTTTTTTTTTTAGTTGTTCCTAAACTGTTTTTGTGTGTGTTCCTGTGTCAGGCTGCATCCTGCTGGGGATGGCTGCTGCCATCAAGGAGTGTCATTGCTATGGGGTGGGGGTGCCTGGTCTGGTCTAGATGGGTGCTACATGTCTAATTAACATCCACATGAATGCCAGGTCCAAATGTTCATCCCCTGGTCATAATGGCCATAATGTTACGCCCAATTGGTGTAAAGCAATTAGTAAAATAATATTCCTATGTCCCTATGAAGCCCCACTTGCCTTGCAGTGGCAATGCAAGTGTCTTTGGCTGGTGCATGGGCTTAATTGGTCTAAAGTCATGGCTGAAGAGGCCTGAAAGAGATACCACTCGTCAGCTGCAGGAGCTCACCATCTCTTATCTGTTGCTCTTATTTATGAATAAACCCTTCATGTTGTGTCTCTTGGGCGGGTCGTACCAATATGTCCATTTTTTGTTTTGTTTTTTAAAAAAGGGAGCTTTATAGTTTGCACATCTCTGCACATAATGTAAGGATACTAGTCCAGAAAAGAATGTGTTGTAATGCATTTGGCGAGTTGCAGAAACTATACTGTATCTTAATGTGGTGCCTGTGGAGGAAGATAAGCGCTTGTGGAATGACAATGCAAGTCACGGACGCAAAGAAACTCTCCTTGTGACGTCAGGGTTTTAGTGCTGATGACTGCAGCCTCCTGTCAGAGGGACAGGTCTCAAAAAGTTTGTGTCCAGGGTGGGAGGGGTTGGCTTCACAGTTTCCTGCACGCCTCGGAGCTCTGGAGGTGTACAGGTCCTGCAGATTGCAGCTAATTACCTTTCCACCAGAATGAATGGCATGCTGCAGTCTGACTTGGCAGTGGTAGAAGTAGATTTTCTGGGCATGAATAATACCATAGTTTGTCACAGATTCTTTTCAGCTGCTCTTTGCTGGATAAGTCCTGTTGCTCTATGATAGGGCATACCGGGGGAGGTCATAGTTTGGAGTCATCTTATCAATGTTGGGTATTTAACCTTGCATGATGGGCAGGCTCACTAAACATGTTGGATGCCAGCTGATCCAGACTAATTTCTTTTGGATAAAGAATCTGCTGCCAGCATTAATCAGGCTTCTTTTCATCTTCTTTGGAGAAATTTCATCAGATCTGTTGCATTCTGTGAGCAATAGTTTTCCTTTTTGGATGGCGTCCATGGAGGTTGACTTCATGGATGTCCTTCAGATTTACTTAGCATCACCGAAACACCAGTTTCCAAAGATGATTCTTGTGCCAAGTCAGAAGGGCTTCAGCTTATATTCAGTAGCTGGTTTTGTTATTGTGTCCTCTCCATCTTTATGAATCTCAGTCTAATGTTGTTTAGATGTATGGTGTTGCATTGTTTTAGACACAACCCATGGGAGAATAGAAGGACACAAGATAACCCATAGTTCAACCAAACCAAAGCTCAACCAAATCGCATCAATCCAGGTGTCAGCCAGCACGACATGATTTGTACTGTTGTACGGTTGGCATGCAATAAAAGCTATACTGTCATAATGATAGAGGGGTAGGCTGATATTGAGACTTCAAAGTATTAAGTATTTGACATTGCTTCCCTTGCTCAATAATTTAAATGCTATCCATACAATGTTTCTCAGTTGGGAGTTTGTGTCTTTGTCTGTGTGTCAGATAGTGTTAGCAGTGATAGATGAGGGTGAGGTGTCCAGAGTTGACATGTTAAAACTAATTACCATACTGTCAGTCACCCTCGTTGACCCTGTTTCAAATCTCACCTTCTGCTTCCCACTGCTTCTTCATTGTTGATCTCCCTCATCTTAATGTATTCCTAATCTTAAATGCATCTATGCTACTTGACCTAATCCTCATCGGTCTTTTCGCCTCTTTGTCTTATGTCCTTCTTTGTGCAGCTTCCTAGATTCCGACTTTTAGTTTTTTGTTCTTGTTCTCGGTCTCGGTTGCTGAAGTTACCTGATACGTATCACAACTTAAAGCTTGTTACACACTCTACGAGAAGCGAGAGATTTGTTTTCGCTCCTAAGGCTGTGAGCCAAGTAATTTATACTTCGCGAAAAACCCAAGTGCCGAACTTCAGGGAAGTCCTCATAGGGCCCACTGCAGCACACGTCACACTCGCTAAGCATTGTGGGAGCCGGACGACGAGAGGCACTTTTCTTATCATTTTCGGATGTCGGCCGGTCATTTTGACGACATCATCATCGTCATTTTTTTACTGTGATATTTAATGTGATAAGGCTTATTTTGTTGATTTTTAGTAGGTGGCACAAAGAAGACTTTTCTCATAAGATGCTCAAGGTGCATGGTTATTACAAAGATGGGAAACCTATTTATCTTTCTTAGGCTTAACAAGATTTTTTTTATGAGCTTTACTAGATAATAATGCAGCTCAAAACTGGAAAAGTCTCTTGAGTTTTATTTTATTTTTATTTTTTTTCTTGTAGTTTTATGGAGGTCATTGTGTTTTGGGGGGTCATTGTAAAATGAGAGGCCAAAATACTATAAACACTGAAGCTAATATAATATATTTTACAGTGGGGAACAATACTGAAGACATTAACACTGTGAAATAATTTAAGTTAGATTTAAATTCAAACAACCCAAATACGACGGGATGGCTTTATAGAACAAAAACGCATTTAGAAAAAATGTAGATGATAAAAAAAAAAAACAGAAGAAGACTGAAAAGGTTGATTCTTATGGTTTTTGCTTTTTGGATTTTTGTCAAACCGCGGGTGGAATCAAAATACAAGAGAAAGAGCAGAAAGACTATACTACACAGGAGTTCGCAGGAAAGGTAAAGGTAACAAGACACAGGGGGAAACAGGAAGACCATATCATATATCAGTGGGGAAAAAGGCAGGAAGTGAAACAAACCAGGACACACAAGGAGAGTTAATCTTTCAAACTAAATCAGGAACTAAACAATGCAACAAATAACCAAACTGGATAAAATGACAATCAAACCACAATACCAAGACGATGTGGACTGCAGCAGTAAACCAGTGTTCAACAAACCAACATATTTAAGATACTGTTTGCCTTGATTACAACATAATCAGTTCCCAACGGAGCGACTCCAGACCAACTTTCGGCACAGGAAGTCGGGCTGGCTTTCAGGGTAGGTTATGAGGTCCTTTCTTAACATACTGAATTTCTTGCTTTCGTAATGTGTCTGACACAATGCAGCTGATGACCTCAAAGTAGTGTTGGGTGTATGGCAAACAAACCTAGTCAACTAATGGTGTAATTCTATTTATGGCACGGATCACTCATTACTTTGAGACATGAAGGTCAGCCCAGACACCTTCAAGAAGTTATGCAATTGAACTTAACAAAACTTTATCAGACCAAGAGATCCCTCTGTTGCAGAGGGAGAGTTACCAGCCTCAGAAATAAACAACTAACAGCACCTTCTAGAACACACATCAGTGCTTCCCAAAGTTCAAGTAGCTGAAACACCTCAGTGTCAATTGTTTAGAAGAGACTATTTCGATTCTTTGAGTTTGAACAGCTGCAATTATCAGGGACACCAATAGGAACAAGGGAACTGGGTACCTGGTCCAAGAAGTAAAAGGATATGGATATTAGACCAGTGAAACTATCATTTCTTTCAGTTGTTCAAGTTGTTCAAACTTGACATGTTTTCTTCCAGTTTCTGGTACTACAGCAATACAGTACACCTAGTTTTTCTGTCTTTTTCATAGTGTAAAAAGTACATATAGTAGGAGTGTAATTATTGTATCAATCTATCAGTCGAGGGGGTTGCGAGTGGAAAACAAAAAGAGTCCGTATAGCAGCTGTCACTGTTTGCTGAAGCTTACCGCTGTGAGCACAAGGTAATACCCTCTGCCAACTCAAATCACTGTATCACATCAGATCCTCTCTTCTCGCACCTGGCAGCCGGACAGCAAGATGACACATCAGAGATTATGCTGAGTTAATCAGACTGAAAATGTGATTATAGTGGGAATAATGGATAGTGCCCGAAGAGAACTATGGCTGGAAAACAAGGGTCGTGTCCTAAGCCAGTGCAGGAGAACGATTGATGTGTGTCCTCCATGCCAAAGTTTTAATTTTGGAAATGATGGGAGAACTGAAGGGGTCCCTTGGTTACAGATTCTTCTAATAGGATTCTGACAGTGCTGTATATACATTTATGGACTGCAAAGTATTCATTTAATGGTTTATTTACTATAATATGTGCATACTATTTTATGTGTACAGATTCAGATTTATTGTATTTTTATCTTATTTAATTTTATTTTATTTTATTTCACTTATTTAAGCTGCTTCTGTACCAGAGAGAAAAGTTGCCGGAGTCAAATTCCTTGTATGTGTCATACTTGGCCATTAAAGCTGATTCTGATTCTGATTCTGATAAGTTGTATATTTATATTTATCTCAAGGCTTTAAAAAAAGCCTGTAATTATGCTCTTTAGTTTTGTTATGAAGTGATTATTGAATGAACATTAAGTCTGATGGAGCCCAGTCAATAACCCTCTACAACTGTCATTGTAAAACAAAGATTTTGATCCATGTTTTGGGATTAGAAAAGAGATTTTAAGAGATTAGTTAGTTTTGTGAAACAGTTGCTGTAGCCTACTGATCTGCATCCATTAAGGACTATAGTGCAACATTGCATTAGCATGTGACAATACAACTACAGCTGTAATCTGAAAATGTAACTGAAAAAAACACCTAATGTATTCCTTATCTCGTCCAACCCCATTCTGAAACAACCGTTGCATAAGGGTGATTTCATATCTAGGTCATTGTTCCAAAACTGGAACGTTCATCCTTCTGGTCGGTCCGTTATGGGCTGGTGTGAACACAGAAATCTCACTCCATTCTGGAACATATCAACCGAGCTGAGTCCAGTTAGAGATGTTGTTCTCAGTCTGATTGTGATTGCTCCTTTGCTTGCTGTGTGAACATGCGTTAAGTAGTTTACCTGATGTGTCTTTGGAATAGTGTGTACTGCTCTTTCTAAAGATTGCGCCAGCAGCAGAAATGATATTTCCTCGCTAAATTATGGCCAATTGCAAAACTGTTTGCAAGAACGTAGTATTGAGGGAGTGTCACAGCTTGATTCTCGATTGAGTCTCGATTGCTGTGTCTGGACTGCCCTGGGAACATGAACCAAGCCACTGCAGCATTATAACAATGTTGTGTCAATTACCCCTGAATCAGAATGAAATATAGGCGTGAAAGCAGTATAAATATAGTCGGCAACACTGTTGACATGGAAATTGGCGGGTCTCTCAAAGTAGCAAACACTACTTTTTTTTCTGAAAGCAGCCAAAGACTATCATGGTTTTGAGGTTTAAATGATTTGTGTAGCCTCATTTGGTCTTTCTTGTGTTACTTACTTTATTTTGTAATCGGTCGGTTTTGGTCTTCACCTGTTTTTGGAGTTGTGTTTTAGGATTTTAACTCCGTACCCTGCAGCGCCTTTACTTTTTTAATAAAGTCATTTTGCTTCCTCCCTCTGTGTCCCGCCTTCGGACCTTATCAGGTAACTAATAGAACTACCAATGAGATGCTACTGGAGAGGGAAACGCAAACCGTCAACGGATGAGCTAGCTGTCTTTTTCCATCTATTAAGGCCTCGTCCACACGTACGAAAACGGTCTTTTCCCTCTCCGTTTTCGAGGGCATCGTTTCAAGAAATATCCGCGTCCACACAGGTCCGTTTCAGCACGACCGAAAACGCTACTTCATATTCCAGGCCTATAGGTGGCGCTGTTTCAGTTTCAGAAATTCACCAAAAACGGAGAGGAAGAGGCGGAGCATGCGCACAAATCTTGAGCGCTGTTTACAAATCGCCTTTTTTGCTCAGCGTGGTGGCACAGGAGCATGATATTTTGCCCTAGTAACCCTAATAGGCTCAATATCTTCTCCAGCATGAAAACTAGCATGTAGTCCGCCATTGTTGTTGATGTTGTTACGAGACGTCTCGCGGGATGTGGAAGGCTGCTCGGGAGTGTGGCGATGACGTCATCGTTTTCCCCGTTTTCGCCGTCCACATAGAAACGCAAGAGCTGCGTTTGCGAATTTCTCCACCCTGGGACCCGTTTTCAGAAAAGTGCGTTTTAGGGCTCTGCGTTTACAGGATACGTGTGGACGATCGGCCAAAACGATGAAAAATTTATGCGTTTCAGCATTTTTGCGTTTCCGTGTGGACGGCCCCTAAATTGGCTTTTAAATTGGTAGGTAATTAGAGAAGGGTCATGGGGGCGGGTGGAAGTATGCCTTTAAACACATGTAATGGGCATGTAGGTTTTTGTAATTACTCTCCCTGCCAGAAGTAGGAGACAAAGGTTCAATACAAATTTATGTCTAGACCTTTCAAGGAACATGCTTGTTACACGTCAGATGCACTACTGCTAAAACCTTAAGACTGAAGCCCATTTGAACTAATTTTGTTCGCTGGCACCAAGCCCGGCTGTTGTTACAAGACACTTACATTAGAGTCACCACTAGCAAGATCTATAAATTTATATAGCACCACACCCTCAATACATTAGGAGATGGAGTTAAAACAGAGCAAGTAAGGGCAAAAAGGAAAGACACGGATGAATGAGAAGGAAGAAGGAAGCTGGGATTAGAAAAAAAAAATAGAGAAATAAGAGTAGAGAGTGATGGATAATATAACAAAACAACAACAACCGTTTGGGACAGCGAAACAGAAACAGACAAAGTTCCGCTAAAGTGCTGCTTTAGATTAATGGCTCATCTTCCAGAGTGAGCGGGACACTTCTTGGCTCCCGGTTTAAACGAGGCTGCGTCGTTAATCACCGTGGCAACAGATGAGACAATGGCTATCGATATGACATTGAGCTCTAGAACATTTGCCCGTATTGGAGCCAATCCTCGTTTTTATTGCACGGGGAGGCCAGGAGCCAAGTGCCACACAGAATTACTTCAATGGTTTAACACAAATTGCTGAAGGTGGCCCCCGCTGAAAGTGTGCATATGTACGAGTCTGGGTACCCATAAATATAGAAAATGCAGAGCTAACAAAGAATCTGGAGGCAGCGAGAAACGGCCTAACGGGTGAAGCCAAGTCTCAGTATAACTTGCAGATGTGTTAAGTAGGGGTAACCATGAATCCAAAATTGGACATACTGAATTTAAACATGCACACATTTCTCACTGCTTTTAATTAAAGAAAAAAGAAAAAAGAACCCTTCACCAGAACCGGCTCTAGCCATATTGGTGCCTTAGGCAAAATGATGGTTTGTTTTTTATTTATTTTACTTTATTTTCAAGACAGAGCACGGGCTGCACAGGGTTTGCAGCGGCGCCCCCTCCAGCTGCGACCTAAGTGAACGCCTATATTGCCTGTACCTAGAGGCGACTATGCCCTTCACTAACGCACTGCCTTTCTCTTTTTTTGGTGCTTATGTTCAGTGCGAGGACCTCATGGTGGCTGGTTGATTAACCTTTTTTAATGTCAGCAGAAAAGTTGCCAGTTCTGACTGTGCAGAAAGGAGACCATGGACATGGTATGGTCAGATACAAGCTCTGCTGAATTAATCCCGAAAGGAGTCTTGGGTGGACTCCTGACCAGCAAACAGAAAAAATAAAAAATAAAAAAAATCTCTTAAAATGCATTATTTTGGTTTTAAGATGATTAGAGACTGGAGACTGTGTGGTTAATATTTAATGTTTTGAGGACCTGATTTGATTGTGTGGGAAAAACCAAACACGGTTCAGTGCAATTGAATCGGAGAAAATATATTGATGACCACATTTTGTTTGGGGCGGAGGACCAAAGATGCTCAACACTGCCCAGGGCAGGAATGGGATGGAGTGGGCCAGGAGGGACAACCACATTGCATGTGCGGAAAATATACGGATACTGTGCAACATCCGCTTTTAATGGCGGCCAGTTTCAAAATCAGCAGAAAGGTTTTCTTAATGCAGGGAGTCCGGACCACGGACAAAATGTTGGGTTGCTCTAGACTGGGCGCTTTTGCCCATTAAAAAGGCCACACCTTTAAGCGGCAACATGGGATACATACTGTACACAGCATAGCTACAGGGAAAAAATCCAGAAAAAAGCTTCAACTGTCCATGAACTGAATGGACTGGTCATCGAATGCAGCGCACCCTCAGTGCCTTGTAATACAGTACTGTGACCACAGGCAGACTGATACTCTTAGATAGATAGATAGATAGATAGATAGATAGATAGATAGACAGATACATACTTTATTGATCCCGAGGGAAATTCAAGCATAAAACAAGCTTAGAACTAGCACAGATTCAAGCTTAGAACAGATGCATTAAAAAGGACACGTCATGTTACATTTTAACACGTGTTGCATCGGCTCAGGGACAACACATGTGCAAGATGTGACACAACTAATGCGTCCATTCCTTTTTAACACAGGTTTTCTGTCATAAATGTCTACACAAAGATGTGGTATTTTGACATGAAGTTGCGTTAAAACATGTGAAACATTTCTTATAAGAATTAAATATCACCCTTTCAAATACAGATCAGATCATCACAATTTAGCAAATTTACAAAAAACAAAATCTGTGGTATCTTTGAAAAACAAACAAACTTGCTGCATTTTCATTTCTAAATCCATGTGTAGATGACAATTTTGGTTTTAGATTTCACCAAGATGCTGAATGAGGTTTCTCACCTCCACCAACACAGACTCTCTGCACTTCAGACGGCTGAACATTTTGCTTTACTTGCCTGCTTTAAGCTGTGAAATCAGCTCCAGTGCTTTGTTTGGTTTTTATTTTATTTGTGGAGAATGGCATATTGTAGACATAGTCGAGGAAGGATGGAAGGAATCCAGAAGAATGCTTACTTTGTCATTCTTATTAACAATAACATAGCGCCTGGTTGGACTTTTCAGGTCGCCAAAATCAGCTGGCGTTGGTGAGTTGTGAGTGCTGCTGCTGCTGCAGGATTATAACAAAGCGATCACATAGAGAAATTGACATGAAATTACCTGGAAAATGCTCACAGGGCTGAGAATCAAGGGTTTGAAGCAGGGATCTGGTGAATGAGCTGACCTGCTGCTCATTCAGGGGCACAACCACACGCTCAGAAATCAAGAAGTGAAAATCAACAGCGTTGCACAAAGCACACCACCAGAATGCGAGAATCGTGTATTTTCCACGGCAAACTCAACATAAGTCTGGCTCTTTGTATGACTCCTGAAATATTCTTCAGGGATCAGCTCACCAGCTTTCAGAAAAGCAAGTTTAACAAGTTTGTCAAAGGCCCAGGGCAAAGCCAGTAGCAGATTATATTCAGCTGTGAAAACAGTAAACTGATGAGATGGGCAACAGGTAGTGTGTCTCTTTCTCTCACTTCTGTCAGTCTGAAACTTACAGAGTACACCAAGCTGTCTCCCAAGTGATAGGTTGACCCTTTGCGATATAAACCGGAATTGCAAAACAAGATTTTACACTCCCTTATATCTGATTTAGTTTAATACTAGTTTTATAATATGTAATGCGAAAAACAACTCGCATGTGGTGATTACACACTGTGTGCCATGATTTCGCAATTAAGACCGTCTTAGGGAGCACAGCTGCAACCCCTCCTACCTTACCATTAATTGCAGTTGTTTACCTCAAGGCAGGCTCGCTCTTGCAGCATCAGCGGATGCAGCAGACACCTGGGTTCGAGCCTCGAGTGCTAACTGGCGCGGTCCGGCAGCTTGTTCCAGCTCCGATCGCATTCGATTGCCGGCTCTGTCACTTCTAGCTCGACGCTTCTGTGCTGCTCTTTTTTCCTGAGCGTTAATCCCACCGTCATTGTCAGTTCTTAAATTCCACACGCTCATCGTCACCTGGCAACGCAGCTGCAGCCGACACAGACTGCAACATGAGCTTTAACTATAACCAACGTACCCACAATCAAAGACGTTTAACTGGCTTTTACACCGAAATAGTCTGCTGCTGTACTTGCGCTAAATCATCTATACAGCACTGGTCCAGCTGGTTAAGAGAGGGCTTTAGCAAAGAACTGCCTGAGACCAAACTCCGCCACGTCAGACAATGAAAGCGATCAATTGCAGCTGGAATTGGGTGCTAACCCAGACGAGCCTGCGTTAATGTAACGACACAGCTCAGCCAGGGAAAGAGGGAAGCAAAATTAGACCAGTGGTTGTTGGTTACCCTAAATTTAAGGCAAAACAGTGCTAGATCGGGGACAACAGCTGCTGCTGAATTCAAAGAAATAAATAAAACTTGCTAAACAATGGCTTTACTTGGTAGATCTATTACAAAAGAAATCCCAAAGCAAAACCTTTACTCCTACAGATTGAGCCGTTCCCAGCGTGTCTGTACAAAAGCGGTCCTCAAAATAAGATGCACATGTGTCTGCAGACTAACTTGGCCCAGCTTCCGGGCAAAATCCCTCATGCAAATGTTCGGGATTACCTTTACAACAGCCTCGATTCTACACTTAAACACTAATGAGCGCTCACAACAACAAACACAGAATACTGCAGTAGTGCAGCACAATGCATCCCGGCCAGTCGCTAAAGGGAGATTTGTTCCTAACCTTGTAAACTCATGAAATGAATTGATCTCCCCTTCCCACTGTGTAAACACAAATACACACAGAAACAAATCCAACTCATTAGGATGGTATTATCAAAGACAATGGATGAATACAAATCATGTTCCTAGCCCCGAAAGATGTCAATGCTGGTTAATTTGGCAACACCTGTAGTTACAGGTGGTGACGGCAAAAGTGGTTTAATACTAAAGATAACATTGTTTTTAGTGCAGCTAAACAAACCCTTGTGTTAATAAAGAAGTCAGATAATAACTGTCAGTGATCCAGAACCTGGTGAACTGGTGCTCTGAGAACAACCTCTCTCTGAACGCTGTCAAAACCAAAGAGCTTGTCACCAACTTCAGGAGATCACAAGTTGAGGACTTCTCTCCGGTCGTCATCAGCAGTAAGAGGGTGGAGAGCGTGTCCAGCATCAGGTTCCTGGGAGCAAACATCTCCGAGGACCTCGCGCGGACAACTCGCACCACTGCACAGGAGAAAAAGGCACGGCGGGGGTTGCTTTTCCCCGAGGACACTAAAGAAGGCTGGACTGCCACAAGAGTCGCTGGTAACTTTCTATCGCTGCTCCACAGAGAGCATCTTTACATACCGCACCTCATTGCAGCTGCTCCGCGGCGGACAGGCAGGCACTTCAGCGCGCCGTGTCAACTGCATAAAGGCTAATCGGGACCCAAGTCCCCGCGCTGGAGGAGATCTGTGCCACCAGGTGCCTCAGGAAGGCGACTGCCGTCTGCAAAGGGCCCTACACGTCCGTGCCCATCACCTGTCTGAACTTCTGCCTGCGCACCCACACATCCAGACTGAACTACAGTTTCTTCCCCAGAGCTGTGGCTGCTCTAAATCGGTCCAAGAAACTCTCTGCCTGATAGCATGGTTACAATATAAACTGTTGACTTGGTTGTGCTGACACTATGTAAATAACCTACATCGATACTGGATGACAATTTGTACAATCCTGTATATATTACTGTATATTCCATGGCCATATTTGCTATTGCACAGTCACATTTATACTGTTATCCATATTTATACTCATATTTATATTACATTCCATTTAATTCCATTCCATTTTGGCTTAGATTTAGATATTTTAATCTTTTTAAATACCGTTTTTTACTGCCTATACTGAGCACCTTGTAGACCTGTAAACGTTGCACTGTACAGCCTGTGCTGTGCAATGACAATAAAGGACATTCTATTCTATGCTATTTTAAACTCGATACCTAAGACCAAATCAAGCCATAAAAGAAAAAAAAAAGAAAACAGATGCAAAGCGATTCAAAATAAGCACAGACAACAAACATACAAGTACATGCAGCTAAGAGACGTCAGACATCTGCAAAGTCGTTTAGCTATGGAAACAGGTTTCTGCCCACAGTAAGATTTCTCCGGGGCTGTGAACGCACGACTCCTCTGTGCCTCCGCAGTGCTGTAGCACATTGGCTGTAACAAGCGCAGCCGCCTCAAACAACATCTCAAAATGACCAGGGTAACAGCTGGAGGCGTGAGACTTCCGAACAAAAAGTTACAGAAGGCGAAACGAGCCAATTTGATTCTGCACAAGGCAAACGGTAAAAGTTATTGAAGTTATTGAAGTTATCTGTTATCGAATCGCCAAGGTTTCTCTTTCTCCGAGAAAGTATTAACTTCCTTAACGTAACAGACCAGAACAGTTATATAAGAGACTCCTGATGTGCTAAAGAACATTAATAGAAAGAAAGAATACTTTATTTTACACACCATTCAAACACACACGAGAGATAATGTAATGCCTGATGTGTTGCTGGAACATTTACAGCTCGTTTTTATGAGGATTTCTAGAATCTCAGTTTTTTCGTCCTTGACTGTATCAAGCTGCTTTGGTGAGGTGTGTGGGATGGCTGTTAGCAGTTTTACTCAACGCTGAGAAAGTTGCACTTTAATCCATAGAATCAAGGTCCAAAAATAGTGTTTATGGGATGAATTGTCTTTTTCTTTTTTTTATTCTGTGCTTGTTTTAATGTATGAATAATGGAAAACAACATACGGACAAAGTCCGACAAAGAAATGAACGCATTTGCGTTAATCCTCAGGTCGCCTCCTTTACTGTATCTCATTACGGGAATCCATGGCTGAATGGGAACCCACTGAATGACGAAATCCCACGATGCGCCTCAGGGGCTCAACAGGTGGCACTGACACATCCCTGTGCAAGCTGAATATATGCTTCAATGTTTGGGGAGTCTCATGTTATAAACGCGTTTACTATGTGTCATAGATTGTGAGAAGCCAGTACATAAAGCAGGAGGAATATGAAAAAAAAAATAAAAAATCCTTCACTCTGTGCAACCTTTTATGCATTTATTCATGTATGTATTTATTTATTTATTTATTAAAAAGCCATTCAGGCTCTTAAGGGAGAAAATAAAGCCTGTTTTCACCGTCCCATAGCATGGAAATAATATACTTGACATATACGTAATTTGTTGATCAATAAGTGACTCCATTATTACTTTTCCATGGCCTGTCTCGTAACGATCGGTGTGTTAAGGTTTACCACCGTTCTGGGTTCTGGCTTTTTTGTTCCCATGACACTGTTTTGCATTGGCATGGTAATTTAGCTGCACAGGAACTGCTTATAGTTATGCTATGTATCCAAGCATGTGGAAAAAAGCAAAACATACCTACAGTTTCTACCACAGTACGTGATTCACGGATGATATGTTTGTCCGTCCACACATGAGCGGTAATCGCGTCGAATGATCTGCAGCATACAATAATCACAGCTGCACGGGAAGGAGGATGTCATTGGATTACCAGTCAGCAAGAAGGGATCATTTCATCCTGTTTGCAAGGAAATTGATTTTACAGACTGTCATTTTGCAAAGTATGAGCTATCATTCTTCACGTCGTGCCAGCCTCACGTCGTGAGCTTAATCATCTGTACATTTGCACCATCCCCAGTTATCTCCAGCGATATATCCACATCAGGCGCAGCGGGCGTGCTACTTGGCTGCAAATTCCTGTTTTTTAAATTACTTGTTTTCTTTATAAACTAGTTTAGCCCTCAGGGGTGTTGGTAATATAGTCACCGTTTTACATATTCTGTGTATTGAAGTTGTCCTTAGCATGGGTTTTATTAAGTTATTATTGATACATAACACAGTGTTGATTGTGTTAACTCTGGCTGTAACTCGGATGTAAATACAATCGATTTTTGGGTGACACATCATTTTACGGGTCCACAGTCTCTAATGTCCCTGAAAATCTGCTGGAAACTTCCAATTAATGAATTCAAAGCAATTGCAATTGACTCTCTTTATAGTGAGTAAGCAAAGCAGTCGACTGAACAAAAAAACTGCTTCTGTTGAAGACAATATACACCGATCAGGCATAACATTATGACCGCTTGCCTGATATTGTTTTACTAGGTCTCCTTGTGCCTCCAAAACAGCTGTGACTCATCAAAGAATGGACATGGACCTTCTGAGGGTGTCCTGTGGTGTCTGGCAACAGAATGTTGTTAGTGGGGGGCTTTGAGGGGAGGGGCCTCTGTGGATCATCCCACAGATACCTGATCAGTTTGGGATCTGGTGAATTTGGAGGCCAGGTCAACAGCTTGTGCTGTTTCTTATGTTTTTTTGTGTCGCTGCATCCTGCTGAGGATGGCTGCTGCCATCAAGGGGTGTCATTGCTATGGGTTGGGGGTGCCTGGTCTAGTCTGGTCTAGGTGTGTGCTACATGTCTAAGTAACATCCACACAAATGCCAGGGTCCAAAATTTTCCCAGCAGAACATTGTATTCTCACAAGATGATCAATGTCAGTGTCATTTACTTCTTCTGTCAGTGGTCATAATGTTATGCCTGATTGGTGTATATGGTGTGATTTTGATAGTTTTGCTATTGTAGCAGTGGTAGGTTAGAGGTTGAATTGACTTGGATCTTCCTTCCAAAGCCTTGGTGCGTGCACTCTGAAACCTTGAGACACGATTTGGACCTCGACAGTCAGCTGACGATTATTAGAGTCCAGTGTCTATACAAGAAAAAATCACTGCATCAAACTAACTTAGGGTTTCGGTGGCTGAACGTGAGCTGTCGGTGTCCTTCCACACAGACTAAATGAACATGCGCCTGGCATCACTGCAATCAGGACGGAGATGGAAATACGAGCGCCTGCACCTCCATTCATCATGAATGGTCTCACTCTGGTGACTAAAGAGATGCTTTGCTCAGGTACAAAACAAAACGATCGCGTGTGCTTCCGCCAGTGTGCGTTTGAGTGTGTCAGTACAAGTTTGTAATCACGTCAAATTCACCAGCTCGTGTGCGTGTCTGCATCCGTGCACTTTTGAATTGCACGTGTCTGAGTGGGTCCATTTGTATTCGCGTAATTGCGTGTCTGTGTAGGTGAGGATACGGTATGCGCAGCATCTGTTCGTGATAATATGTCTCCATGGTAATTTGTGTCTGACAACAACTGCACGCTCCGCTACTTTACACCGTATCTGAGCACTGCCGCCTATGTGCGTCTGCAGTCCAGCTACGTGTGTGTGTGTGTTTGTGTGTGCTTTAGTTACCAGTATTTTCATCTCACAGGATTTCTTCCTTCAAAGCTGCAGCAGGTAACAGAGGCGGTGACAGCTCTTCCTTTTCAAGTGCCACTCAAAACAGCCCAGAGACTGCAACCTGGACATGATGAGGCAACACACTGAAGACAACACACAAACACACTTTGGTCTTTTCTCCAAGTACAATGCAGCTCATTATGACATATGAAGAGTGGAGGAAAGAGAAGCAAAGGGGGGGAAAGCACCAGAAAGGTTACTGGACTTGGCTGTCGGAGAGAAACTGACAAAAACAAACTGAAAAGAGATGCGAGAAAAGGGCACCAGGGGCTAGTGGAGGAAGAAAAGAAAAGGTAATGTGGTGTACAAACCCAAAAAATATGGTTCTTTGTGATGCAAAATGGTTAGTAAAGGAAAAAAGGCAAGGTGACATCAGTCGCACTGCCACATCTGATGAAATGACACAATGGGCCTGTTCAGACCTTGCATTGAGAGCCAATCTGGGCAATCCGATTGCAAGTGACCGGCTTTAGGCACATGTGTTCAGACCTAGCATTAAATATTCATCTCCAGATCCAGTTCAGAGCACCCCTGTTGAGTATAGGCGGCCCTTAACGTGACTCAGGATGCATTGCAAGTTTTCTGAATCTGAATTGCGTTCACACTACCAAAGGAATGTAGAGATCAGATCTCTCAAATGTGGTCTCATTGTATCCTGGGGGTGTTCACACCTGTCTTTCATGTGATCGGATCGCCAACAGGCCTGCATGATGTACAAATCTGAAGACAACTGTGTTGCTGATCATGGAATGATTGCTAAAGCGTCAAAAACGTGTCTAACGGGGCCATCACATGCACTTGCGTTTCTTTTTATCTGACCAAATGCCACAGTAGTCAGCTCAACATGGTTAAAGAGGAGAAACCCCAGCAAATCCTCACATTCCGCAAGCTTTTTATCATGTCCGTTGCATCGTCTAGTCTATCTACTCCCATGCCGCAAGTAATCCGGCCAATAACCCGCACCAATAATAAATTATTACCAATATAAATGTTACTTTGCATGTAGATATGATCTGACTTTGACAGATGCTAAAATATGCATCCCATGTTTGCATTCCTATTGATTTTCCCGAGCCTTTCCTTTGCTTTTTGCACCAGACATCCATTTATCCGTGTCGGAATGGAAAGTCTATGAGAAAAGCCAAGCTACTGCTTTAGCTGAAATTGACATATCGAGCTGCTTCTGCCTACTGTCTGAGCCTGGGGTTGTTGCCTCATGCCGCAGAGCTCCACGATTATTCGGAATCTATTAACACATCAGCAAGAGACAGTTTTGTGGGTGACATATCCCTCCATTGTCATAAACACATGCATACAGAGTAGTTCCACAAGCACATATTAATAATCAGAGCAACAAATACAGAGTAATCAGCTGCTGAAAATATAATATCTCCCCAAAACGTCCCCCTCAGTTTGAGTAATACCAGCTGTTTTAGAAAATGACTAGGCTGAAGGATAAATCAAGATATCAAAGCTCGGGCCTCAGAACCACAGACGGGCTTGGGGGGAGTTTTTTTTTTTTTCATGGATTCTGCTAACAGTGTAAATGATCTTATATTTTAATGAAAGTATGAATGCATTTTCTCATTTTCTGAGATGATCCCGGGGCTTTCTTGACACCATCCAGCATCAGTCTAAGTGTTCTCCAGCTGTGAGCAGCTCCCACATTTAGCAGTGAATGCAGGGCATAGGTGTCCGTCAACAGCGCAATCAGAAAATCCTGCATACTGAGCGTTGACAACCAAATATTAGAGCGCTATATAATCAAAAGCTCCATATTGTTTATCGTCATTGCACAGCATGGGACAGGGACGCACTCATTTGCTTTAATCCATCTGTAATACATCCCGTCATTCTTCAGCTTCATTCCTTAACATGTCTTTACGTGTGCGACGCCCTTCAGTCAAATCATTCATTCTAGGTTCCAGGGGTTGCAAATAGATGGTTCCCAAAATATTTTAGATTTAAGACACGAGACAGTGCTACATGTTCTGTTCCTTTAAACGTTCCCTTAACATCACCAGCACAGCTCAGAGAACTGTCACACTTCAGTTTGGAGTTGTCTGTTCTGACCACAGGCTTTTGATTACACTCTCATCCACCAGGTGGAGTGGACGCTCTTAGAAACTCTGCAAATGTATTCAGCTTCATAGCACAGACCTAATGCACTGTTTTATTTAGACATTGTGTTACCTGCATGCCATTGTAGTTTTGCAGAGCTTGTATTCAGTTGTATTCATTCGATCATTGCGTGCGAGCCACTTCTGGGAGTCTTCCAGCTGGTGACTGAGCGGCTTCTCACGGAACTCCGTGCCCTGATCAAGGACTCTTCAGCGGTGGCTGCTGAGTGGAGAGAGAGAGAGCGTTATTTAATTCATCTGGGGGCTCTCGTGTTACCAAGCTGGACAGGAGCTGATTTCACACTCACCTCTTCAGCTGTGGAGGCTATGACACCGAGCATGTCTGAGCCCCAGGACCACAAACATTTGGACAGGAGCCACTAGTTTGATAGATTATCACTAGTTATGCACTCTGAGTGCAATTTGCAGCACCCGATTATTCACAGCGTTTTCTAAAACAGCTTCTGGGATCTCCTGAGATTTTTCACCAAGACAGTCTCGCTGTTTATTCAGCTCTGGGAGAAAACCCAAATGGAGGCATCTTCTTGAGAAGAGTGGTTAGAGAAAACAGCCAGACTGTTTGGAGCTGACCCATGCAACGAAGAGTTTTGTTTATGCCAGTTTCAGCACAGGGGGTGAAAAGGTTGTCACATGTCCACCAGTTTGAAACAAGCCCTGATCCGGGACCCGGGCTGGACCAGGTCCAAATTGTTCTCGGACTAATCAGGTCAAACCGGGTGCTGCCAGAGGTCGTGGTCCTGCTGTTTGTTTGGTCAACCACATTTTGGCTCTGGTCTGGCCTGGGTGAGCTCTTTTCCCCTTCTGATCAGGGACACTCTTGTGTTTTTTTTTTTTTGCAATCTGTTTACACATTAATTCCAGAATTACAGACATCAAAAAATTGTATGTGCCTTCGCGCCTGACATGGAAATGCAGGATAACTTTACATGACACACTCAACCATAACTAATAGAAAATCAACTTAACATACGGACAGTATCCAGTTCAGGCCTTTCACTTTACATATCACATGCAGATGAGTGCCTGTGTGTGACTAAACATGTACAAATTAACCACATATGCAAAATCTGGGCAACAACTCGAAGCTGTGAGAGATAACTGTATACACAGTATTTTAGTTCCACTTTAGTCCATGTTAACAGGCAACAATGGTGTCAGTGCTTACCCCAAGATTTCAATACTCAGAAGAACATAGCAAACAAAACTGTAAGAGATGTTTTACTAATGCACAAATAGCCAAAATGCATGTGCATGCGTGATTTCTGAATTAGATATGTGGGTAAATGTGTTTATAATTAACTACAGATATGACAAGTGTGGGACGATAAAATGCAAGACAGCAACTATAACTTTGCTGTTGCTAACTGGAGTCTGGACAAGCGAGTGCAACTGTATGTACAGAACCGTTTTAATTTCCCTAGATGGGGATGCCAAAGTAGGGATATAATTATATAATGTAATTAGCCAGCAGAAGCACAGGAAATTAGACTGGTATCTCCAAATCATGAGGGCTCTGATGAAATTTATCAGCTCATAAATTTTAACCTTCAGTACAACCTGGTATGTTGTCCATTATTTCCTTGGTGGTGAGATACAACGCTGAAATTATATTTTCAATAATAGCCTCCCTTTTCTACTAGAATGCAAAAAAAAAAAAAAAAAGAAAATGGCACGCAACAAATCACAATGCCAAGGTATGTCTGTAAATTAGGTTAAATTGAAAAACGACTCAGAGATTGGGGAACACGCTGCTTTGGTCACATCCGTGCTGAGAAACAGATTGATTGTACCAAGGTTGGTTATCAGAGAGAAACTGGTGTTTTTAAAGCCTGCGAGCTGCCAGACTCCACCGTCTGCTTCGCTATTGACAACAGATCAGCATGGCTCAGGGAGGATCAGTAGCCTGGAAATGTCAAAAATGTCAAAGTGGATCAATTCAAATCATCAGGTCCCGACTTCATTAAGACCACAGCTTAGCACCTCTGAGAGGGAAAGAGGTGAGGAGCTCCTCGAGTGTGGAAAGCGGTACACAACTGCTCCTTGTCCACACGAATCACGCACAAACCATTTAACACAGTAGGAAAGTGTCTGTGAAGGTTCTCGGTCATCCAGGTCATAGTATATCCAAAAAGCAGTCACAACTGAAGAAGCTACTGGGATGAGTGGTGCGAATTGATCACTGGGATGAATGATAGGGTAACATTTACCCTATCATCAGAGTCATTCAGATTTATATTTTATTGGTGGGCTACCTGACTTTTATTATTCTGAAATATGGATTCTAGAGCTTTATTTGCACCAGGAATCAAACCTGGGTCATCTGCTTGGGAGGCAACTATGCTCACTATTAAGCATCCAGATGCTGCTGCGATTTATTTGGCTGAAACACTGCAAAGACAAAACAAAGAAAAAAAAAAAAGCCGCCTCACTTTTAAAGAGCTGCGCAATAGATTCAGTTCGTACGCAAATGTCACAACTCTAATTTAGAATCACCTATTGACCTAACGAGCATGTCTCTGGACCGCTGGAGGAAGCCGGAGCACCTGGAAGAAACCCAAACGGGCACAGGGAGAACATGCAAACTCTGCACAGAAAGGCTCCAGCTGGGTTCGCTGTGAGGTGACAGTGCTAACCGCGTCAACACCGTGCCATCCTGAAGTAGGTTACACACAACTGAAATAAACAGCTACAGGCCCTAATTTATTTAAACCACGAACGGTCGATGTCAGGTTTTGGTTTAGTCCATCAGAAAGTAAAAAATACAGTCGTAAAGTAACAGTTCGAGCAGTCAGGTGGATGATGTAGATGTGTGAACGGTTGACTCTAATGCAGCCATCTTTGTCAGTTATGAAGCAATAAAATCTAAATTCACAAGAGAGGCCACGGCACAATAAAATCACCCAAGCTTGTGCGTCATCAGCAGTATCAGCAACACACACACCTGCATAGAGGTAGATATACTGCATTAGCAGAAGCTGTTCTCTACTCAAGTTAAAAACAGAAAACTATTGGGATTACTTTTTACTGTGCAGCAGTATGGTTGCCAAAAAACAAACAAAAAAAATAAAATAATAAAACCTAAACTACTATTGCAGAGTCAGAGGTGAGAAGCATATGTGCGATGCTGCTGAGCATTTTATTCGAAAAAAACCTGCACACAAGCTTTATTCGTGATTCATGCTACTGCAGTCCAATGCTGAAAACCCTGCCGATACAGGTTTATGTGCAGAATGTGTGTGAAATGTCACCAGTAGACGTAGATCTGAGACTAGGATCTCTTGGATTTTCACCCCAGAAATTTCTAAACTTGACTCAGGATGGCTGGAACAACTGCAAATGGTCAGCATCATGGACTGGCTCCAATGGCAGAATTTCATGTCTGCTTTTCGTCCTGTAAGCCAAAATCTGAGAAATCTGAGTCTGCAGTTGCTACAGTTCACCAAAACCGGATTGCTGAATACTGGAAAATTGTAGGCTGATGTATCTCCATTCCTGCTGAAGCTGCACACAATTTCTTGTTAACAGCATGAATCCATGGAGCCAACGTTTCTTGTGTGGATGTGTGGAGGAATGCAATGGTGTGGAGGACGTTTTCTCGGCACACTTCGATCTCCTTAACACCACATTGTTTGAATGGCACACCTTCTTTGAATATTCATCACTCCTCCCATGTTCATCGTTTTATTGCCGGAGTATACCATCTTCTTATGGTTACTTCCGCCATTATATTCCTTGCCTCCATCCTTTCTTTGTCAGAAAACAAGTTGTAGAGGGGTTTCATGACCATGACAAGGATTCCATTGGTCATTGCTCTCCAGTAAACATGTGTGCATCCAGTAGAATTCCTGTGAAAGGTGGTAGAACGAGCATAAAGGTCCAACCGGCAAATTTCAATCATGCAAACATGGGACAGACTCTCAAAGTAATATTTCCAACTATTTGCAGAATCAAGAAGTGAGGCTGTTTTGAGAGAGTGCGAGTGATGTAACTATTTCAAATGACTTTCACGCCTTTGTGTAAACCCTATAATAATCAATCTAATGTCCTTAGTAAAGGGATATTGTGTGCTCTTTCCCCGTTTCCAATATTTATGCTAAGCAGACTCATAATATCTTGACTTTAGTTACCCTTAACTTTCATCAATTGTTTTATCCGACTCTTACCAACAAGAGTGTCAAAAAAATGAAGTTGAACACTTGGAACATCTTCTTCCTCCAACTGTATTATGAAACACCAAAAATCAAGTTTCAACTAGATTTCCAGTGTAAAAAATATATCACATTTACTTTTAAAGAGTCTTTCTGCTCTGGTGACTCAACGGTGTCCTTACGGTATCTTTCTAAGCTTTTTGGTGTGTCACTCCATTTCTGTATTTTCTCTATATATAATATATAAAAACCGTCCACCATCGTTCTCTTCCGAAGTCGGATGACTCTTTATGTGAGTCAGTAAATGACCCATTACTATGTCCTGTCTTGTGATTAAAAAAAAAAAAAAAAAACTGTACTAACATTTCTGGAAATGCCCAGAGGGATGTATGCCTCAGAGAGGAACACTGATCCCTTCTGTAGGTCCTGACACCATTAAAAACTAAAGAATAAAGCTGTTCCCAGGACTGTTCGGGATGACGGACAGCCATTAATAGCCCACTAATGACTCATTTTGGCTCCTTCAAAGCTGCAGATGCCGCAAGAGTAATGGCTCTCTGAGACTCTGCAGGTCGACAACATGCATTGATCGAGCCATACAGAAGATAATCCTCAGTGAGGAAGTGTGTTTGTGTCATTTCAAAGGTAATAGTGAATTGTGTACAGAACATCTTATTATCTGACAGTGGCAACTGTCAGTATGTAGACATATAATGCACTAAATGTATACAACTTAAATCTCTAAAATGACACTGGATGCAAACGTTCCTTACAGTATAGATGATCTGATTAGACTGTCAACTACTAACTGATACTTATCAATGATGTCTGTTATATTCACTGACTTATTGATGCTTTATAAAGTTAGAGTTCATTTTAGAGTCTGAATATATGAATATATGAAAAACAATATAGATATTTTATTAATTCAGAGCTTTTCAAACAGAAAATACTGGTTTCTAAACGTGTTTTACCATAGACTGTATATAAATATGGACAAAACGTCCTCACTTCCTTGTATCTGCAAAACTGACTCTAGTTTCCCGGGGATACGGGAGGTGCGATCTTGTGATTGTAACAGTAACAGAGTAAAATTGAGCACCATCAAGTTTTGGGAATGTTCACATACTCGGTGTTTTAACCGTATCATTTGTGTTAGTTATTTTCAGCTTTAATTTTGGGTAAATGTGTATAGTTCTTATGTAGCTGCTGTTGTGCAGGGGGCGTTAATTAGTGAGGCACACCTTCAACGCACATGCTGCGTCGTTAATGTACGTTTTAAACAACGCAGCATTTGTTATTGGGAATTCCAGCGAGCCTGCTGCTTTGTGTCGCTCACTACCCCTTGCTCTGCTACTCTGTTTTAGCGTGCAATAAATCCTGGTTCACAGTCTCTGACTGACTGCCTCAAAAGTGATAGACGAGTTTGGAGCCAGAGTCTGCGCATTACGGTCCGACAGTGGTGCAACACCGAGCCAGGTTGTTATGGCTGATCAGTGTATTTATAAAAATGACAAATTAAGTAAATTAACTGTCAATACATTATGCCAAAACCCAAAGCTCAAATTATGGTTTGTACATCTGCTTAGGTGGTGTGCAGTTTTTTTTTTTTTTTTAATTATTTCTTCCCATTTTTTAATTTGTATCCTGTATGTCCATATACTGTATAAACAGAACCATGTGCAAGTCCCCTGTGCATACCCATTTTCAGAATATATCCAGCTCTTGAGTTTTTCTGGGTTATGAGTTAAATTCATCCGGGGTTTGTAAAATAGAAATTATATCGTTCAAAGTGGGTTTTTTTTTAGTGTGATGCCCTTGTCTGAGGATTTTCCTGCATCTTGACACCTCCGGCTAATTTGATAATGAGTCTGCATTGACTTTGTTCTTCCTGGGCTGTCCTGTCAAGAGAGTTCCACCCAGAAATAGAAGCTGCACCGCTACGTTAACCTAATATTTGGTCCAGTCTCATCTGGGACTCTAAAATGTATGCCTCTGTTTACCAAAGATGCAGCTACTGCGTTCAGGCTCTTACTGAACGAAACATAGCCTTCACACAGATGCGCCTGTGTACTGTTACTGTCCGCATATGTAGGTTATATTGCTGATAAAAATGTACTGAAAGAATAAGGTTGTGTCGAGTGATGGACTCTGCAAACACCCACAACAATGCTGCTTTCCTGCCTAATTCTCTGCTGGCTCGTTTGACATTAACACTTGATGAGAGCTGATTATTAAGTCCATGAATAGGTCTCATCGCAGCAAGGATCAAAACATATGGCTCCCCTCTGCCTGCTCGAACAAATGCCGCAGAAGTACCAAGTAATTTCAGCAAATGACTCTTCGGCAAATTAGCTCTTTGATCAAGTTACTGTTGTGCAATGAGAATTATAGCGAGGACATCTCGAGCGGCTCGTGACTCGGTGTACATTTGAGGTTTTGACTTGATGCAGAGCTCACATGTTGAGTAATGTAAAGTGGTCCTCTGTTGAATGAAACAGTGACCAAACTCCTACAGCAAAGCATTAGTGACATACAGGAGGAATTGCACTTACTGCTACAGAGAATCAACAGAAGGGACATTAAGAAACATGCTGCTGTATTTCACCCTTTAGTTTTATTTAGTTCAGTAGACGATTGCATTAGATTCATTAGTTCTACCAAGTGTGTTCTCTGTGTGGCAAGGCGCTGGCGCTGAGGTTTTTGTACCAGTTTAAATAAAAAAAAAAAAGCAATCTGACAACACCACCCTGGGAATTTCACCCAAGGACTGTTCATTATTAATCTTAAATCCTAATAAGGCATTCAGGTTTGTCATGCTAACAGGCAGGAGACGAGGTTTCATCTGCAAAACATTTTTTTATTTAGTACAAAGGATTAAAAAAGCCAGCTGTCACCCACACATCCATTAAAAGTCGGTGCAGAGCTGAGGCCTACCAGTTGAAAGGAGGGCTAATGAGAGGGGAGGTATCTCGGGGAAGGGTCACCCCTAACGCATTTTAAGCCGACTTGCTTGCACACACAGGTGAACAAGCAAACAGGGGTTGCACAGTGACTGAGATGCCAGCTCTCAATGTTGCAGCATCTGAAACAATCAGTGGGGACCATAGACTGTATATAAATATGGATGACGTGTTCCCGCTTCCTTGCATTCGACAAACTGACAATACTTTCCCCGGGGATACAGGCGGCGCTATCTTGTGAGTTTGGAGCCAGAGTCTGCGCAGTACGGTCCGAGAGTGGAGCCATGCGGAACCACGTTATCAATGACCCGCCCAGACTTCCTCCTGACTCACTCACATTTTCGCACTTGAGAATGCATCATCATTATATTAACTACTTAAAATGACAGAAACCACCCAAAAAAATGTTCACGTGCACTTGAGTATTTTAGTTTGGCCCAGTCACATGCAGGGGGCGGAGCTTATGACCTATGCTGCAGCCAGACACCAGGGGGAGCTCTACTTGCTTCAGCTTCACTTTTGAGGAGCTGTTTTGCTGTCCATCTCTATTTACAGTCTATGGTGGGGACCCACACACAAAGAAAACAAAAGAAATGCAAAAGAAAAACGAAAACAATATTCTCAAAGTAACTTCCTTATGCAGTCATATCACGATGAAACAATTCAGCAGGGTTGGGATGCTGAGATGCTGAGAAAGATGCACCAAGACATGGAGGCAGCATGTGACTGCATGGGTGGATTGACACCTTCTGCTGTGCAGAAAACACAGGCTGGTGGGTGACCACAGGCACGCGTAGGCAAAAAGTTTCTTTGAACACATCATTTGATACAACAGAGGGATGTCACAGAAATGTATATAAGTGGCACACACAGTTGGACACATTGTGTGTGTGTGTCATTAAACAGTGTTTAACCAACCAGAGATGGTCAGGGTTTGGGCCAAGGACAGAGCTAGGTGGCTATTCATCAAGATTACATGGCCTGAAATAATGAATCAAAGTGAAAGCATGGAACATGACTCGGTATATTACTCGTATGCTATTAGAGGGGGGAATAGGGAAATTGGGAAACCCCTCAACTGAGTACATTTTAACGCCAAATCAAATACACACATTTCCTTTTGGCATGTAATCCATCCAAACTCTTTTGATCTGACCTATATCAGCATTTTAGTGGTTTATTTATTACTGCTTTATTTATTTGTTAAATGGCATTTTTGTAAGGATATGCACCAACCAGTCATAACATTATGACCACCTTCCTAATACTGTGTAGGTCTCCCTTGTGCCTCCAAAACAGTTTTGACTTATCAGAGAATGGACATGGGCCTTCTGAGGGTGTCCTGTGGTGTCTGGCAACAGAATGTTGTTAGTGGGGGCCTTTGAGGGGAGGGGCCTCTGTGGATCAGGCTTGTTCCAGTGCATCCGAAAGATACTTGATCGGCTTGTGATCGAGTGAATTTGGAGGCCAGGTCAACACTTTGTGCTGTTTTTCATGTTTTTCTGAGTTGTTCCTAAACAGTTTTTTTGTGTGTGCCTGTGTCTGGCTGTATCCTGCTGGGGATGGCTGCAGCCATCAAGAAGTGTCGTTGCTATGGGGTGGGGGTGCCTGGTCAGGTCTAGGCGGGTGCTACATGTCTAAGTAACATCCACACGAAATCCAGGTGCAAAATTTCCCAGCAGAACACTGTATTGTCACAAGATGGTCAATGATACTTACTTCTCCCGTCTGTGGTCATAATGTTATGCCTGACTGGTGTATGCATCTGCATCAAATTGCATCCACTGTGACCACCTCTCTCTCAGTCTTCCAGCAAAGACTCTCTACATCATGGAGGACAGACCATGTGTACCATTTTAGGTATATTTTGTAGTCTACTTTAGGAGAATGGAGTAAAATTCATGGATATATTCTAAATGAATACAGCTACTTGCAATCACCATTTACCTCCATCATAATGTATGTTTCAATAGTTCCTAAGTAAAAGCAACAAATACTGATTAAACAGTGTGGCAAACTTTCCATTGTTGAAAAATGAAGATTATATATACACACATGCACACACACACACACACACCAGTGTATGTACTGGCATCAGTGCATTACTGGAGGATTCTCAGGACAAATACTCTCAAATTCTTGACAGGAGTGAACCATAAACACCAGAGATGGTCTCCATAAATAGATACACATCATATATCAACATATTTTTGAATATAAAATATTATTTGTCCAGTACAGCGAGATGATGGTGCGGATTCCACCAAAAATGAACCTGGCATTTGTGCAACACTGCCACTAAGGACTACACTGCTACTGCTGCTGCTGCTGTCCTTAGGGGAAAGATGAATGAAAGAGGGAAAGAAAGAGAGAGAGAGCAAGTGTGCGATAGAGACATGATCTTCAGTCAAAATAAGAGTCACCCTGAGGTAAAGAAAGAGAGACACAAATAGAGTAAGAAGCATGGTGACAGAAAGGGAGGGGGGCGAGAGGAGGAGGCACAAGTGCAGATTGGGAAAGAGAGAGCAACACACATACACACACACACACACAGAGTTTTTGTTGGGTGGATAGATTGCTTTGAGGTGAGGATTGAAGAGGAGATGGCTTTTAGCTGTGAGGGAGGCAGTCCAAGAGGTCTGCACTCAACTGTCAGCCAGTGAAGGATTACAGCAGGCCAAGTCAAGGAGAGCGTGCACTCTCTGAAACACACGCCCCGTTCACATTGGGTATTATTTTAAGTGGGTGATCCTATCAGTGAGCACCTCAGAGTAGAGGTGTCTGTATGGATGCTTCTCAAATGATGCAGAAGTTTATTTGCACATGAAATGGCCTATACACTTGGGACCCATGTGGACATGTGACTGGACACACAACTGAGATGCAAGCTAATGCTACATGTGAAAAGGGCCAGAGACCTTCAGACACAAGTGGCCAGTAAGTATGGACACAACTGGCATTAAAATATGTCTCCACATCCATCACCTGAGATCAGATCTCAGTTTTGTGCTATATCTTCAAATAAACACCATTTGCAGCACAGTAGAATATTATAACATCTGCAGTCTGTAATGAATCGCACATGCGACAAATAGCTGTTTGTGGTTCGGACACATTCATTAATTTTCTATTACCGCTTGTCCTCCGGAGGGTTGCGGGGAGCTGGAGCCTATCCCAGCTGTCATTGGGCGAGAGGCAGGGTACACCCTGGACAGGTCGCCAGTATTGCAGGGTTAACACAGAGGGCTAGCCTGACGGGCATGTCTTTGGACAGTGGGAGGAAGCCGGAGTACCCGGAGAGAGCCCACATGCAAAAAAACATGCAAACTCCACACAAAAAGGCCCAGTCGGCCCATGGAACCCAGAACCTCAAATGCATCACTCAAATGCATCCTCAGTGTGCCCTTGGATGTGTTCACGCCTGTATTTTTGAGCTGTTGATTTGATTGCCAAGGACAGATGTGGATGCAAGGTGTGAACCGGGTCCAAAGTGTCTCTGAAAGCAAGTAATTCTAACATTGAGGGAGGAGTTGTCTGGTGAGGCAGCTTTTAAGCTCTCGCACTGTACAAGCTGTAACTGTGGATTTGTGGAATTGAAAATCTTTTTAAATGGCATTTTCGGCTTCACTGTTTCTCATTTTACGACCAACCTTTCCATTGTTGTATTCCATTCATTACCACTTCCTCCCTTCATTTTACTCAATTTAGACAAACCCCAAGCAGCCTTTGAGGTAAACATTTACTCTTTTTGTTTCTCATTTGAGCCCTAACACTCACCAGTAGCCACCAGAACAGAAGCTCTGCTGTGTAAAACCAGCTGAACTGACCGCCAGCCTTTGAACAGAAGCTTCCCAGGGTGCCGCACAACAGCGAAACAACACAGTGCTTTAACACAAGTGATCAGAGAGCGCCCGGGTCCTCACTGAGCTGTTGCTGCTGCTGTGATTGATGAATTCACTTTGACCCGCCGTTGGGTTCTCAAAGCCCTATTTCCCCCTCTCCCTGTGGGCTACTTCCCCTCTGCCTTTCTGTGTCTCTCAGCGACTTTCTTTGAATCCCCTCTCTCTTCCTTTGGCTGCGGGGTGACATTTTTGCCGTGCGTCACTTCAGTTTTCCCTCTCGCTCTGGCCATGGGTGATGCCTCACCCTTAGTCCCTCTAATCTCCTCTCTTTTATGGGCTGAAGTTGACATCGCCCTCTCTCCCTTTCTTGTGTGACTGCTCTGGATGTCTTTTTTGTTCATTTACCATCCCTAAGACACTACTGCCTCATGCTCCGTCAATGACTGATGGTAACCCTTGGGATGAAAGTGTTCAGAATTGGCACCAGGACACTAAAAACTGCAGAGGAGATTTCTGTAGACTATAAAGTTTCATGTTTTTTTTAAAGCGAGTAGATGATTGGGTGAACAAAGATTCCTTGGGACCCACATCAGCAGTAACTTAAATTTGAGTCTAAACACTACTGCTGTATTGAAGAAGGCCCAACGAAGAATGCAATCAGAAAATAACACACTTAGCAGTGATAAAATGTCCTCAGCAAACTGGCAGAGTAGAAAGTGTCCTGTAATTCTCAGCAGGTTGTTTGAACTGAGACGTAAATGGTGATCACTGTATTGTTTGTGGATTATTAGCAGAAAAAGCGTAGTTTGTTTACAGTAGTTACTCTGTACACGGCTGCTCTTTAATTATTTGACTGCTGAATTATGCTTCCTTGCTCAAGGATGTTAAGCAATTTCATAAAATCCAACTTCGTAACAAATGAGCTTAGTCAAAACTAAAATTATTAAGGTCTTTAAACCCAGATTTTGCTTGTATGAGATTCACTTAAGGGGTTTGGATTCCCAGTGAATTTGATTAATGAATTGAATACTTTATACAGACAGAAATAATAGATTAAAGCTGCTTTGTGGGCCCCTTCGGGTCTGGGGCCCCTGTGCAGTTTCCCAGTCCTTTTTCTGGTCCAGCCTTGTTTTATAGGACCAGTTTCCAGACAACCAGGGGGAGACTCCAGGTAGTTACTGGAGTAAGTAGAAGCTCATTATCCTGTGGTAGCCAGATTTATATATTATACCACTTTACCCTGTTTCACATCTTTATGGTAAGCTAATCAAGTGATGGCTCCAGGCACATACCAATCAACCAATAAAATCAATCCGAACTGCTGTGTTCAAGCTCCAACACTGAGTCTTTGTCTGCTTTTTTTAATCACGTCAGAATCGCACGTGATCGTGGGAACGTTGTTTGCTCCTGCAGCATCGTGTGCTCACGCGGTCTGACATCAGGCAGAGAGCAGGTTTTAAATCACTCTCTAAATCTGGTTTATCTTCTCCCCTGTGCACTGGCCATTAACCCACTCTGTATGTGGTGTATTAGAGTCACCGCTGTGGGATTCAGACTCTTTTAGCCTGCATTTAACTAAAGATGGCCTCTCTTTGTGTGATATCTATTTATCTCTTCCGCTCGCTCTCTCACTCTCATTATGTCACTAACTCTGCCACCCATAGAGGACATTGTCCTTGCTCTCTGCTGGGAAATTAACAAGGGCATTTAAAATATATTTTATTCGTACAATCAGACACAGGCTCGTTCCGTTCAGCTCTCCCCGCTGACAATTGAAACTTAATTATCACAAATGGATCCTGCCTCTTCCTGTTGTTTCTGATTTTTAGCTGTTATTTACCCAAATGTAGCAGCGGGAAATCGAGTCGCATGACAATATACGATGAGAGCTCGCATTTATCACTCCAATTCAGATGGATGGAAAATGTTTATTGAATATATCATTGTGGAAATAAATTGCTGAGAGACTGTCCCTGTAGGTAGGTTTCCCTTTAAATGTCGGACAAAATTGGACCGATTGTTGAACAAGAGGGCACAAATGAGAGCTCCAGTCAATGACAGAGCAACAATCAATCCTTAATTAAAGAATGTGGAAAACTGGAGCTATCATAGAAAGCAAAACTCCCATCCCTTCCATACAGACCACCACTGGAATCATTTGCACGTCTATCAATCTAATCAGTTCAATTCAAATATATTTATAGAGTATCTAAAGCAATTCATATTTCCCCAGAACACTTTTTTACTGAACAATAACACTTGCAAGCACTATGTACAACTCTGCCTGTCTTGATTTTCATCCACAGTCCAGACCCCACCAATCTGCCCAGTATCCATTCTCTACAGTTCCCCTATGCTTCTGTATGAGACCTCATATGTATGTTAGCCAACTCACCTATAATATATCTACTATTCACTCTGAAATAGTTTTATGCCTCTGTCTTCACATTTATTTAATTTTCTTCCAGTAAATTTATGGGTACACTATATGCCCACTAGGGGATGAACGACTTCCGAAGCTGACTATTATGTGGTGAAAGTTGAGTTGCCGATGGCACCAGACATAAAAACACAGTAGAAAGTAATGCTTTGCAACAATGAAATCTATATTCTTGACCTGAATACATGTTGTAACTTTTCACACAATGGACGCTATAATACTGTGCGCTGCAGAGATGTATAGCCTGTATAAAAACAGGCTGCAACTCAGTACCACCAGTAGCATTTAATAGTACTCCACAGCATATTGCAAGATGGGATAGTGTAGTCGGTCTGAAGCCCACTAAGCTTTCTACAATAAATTTTCGGAATAACCTACTTATCCTTTGCTCTATCTATCACTACTCTTCCACGGACCATGTATCACCTAGTATTATGTACAGCTTGAATATTGTTTATATGCTATGTGTACCGGATGCTTTGACTCGATGCAATTTATCTGTTGCTGGGATCTGCTCATGGTTTCTTCCTGCAGAAAGGGAATGTTTCCTTGCCACTCTTGCCTTAGTGCTTGTCTTGGGGGTTTCTGCAGCCTCTGGGTTCTTTATGTAATGTTGCTTTATTAGGTAACACGAAAAAGTGGCCTAATGTGATAATGTGTATGATGACAAGTGCCTGAATCAGCAATTACATTTTATTTTTACCACTTAAGGGCAAGGAACCATATATGGTAACTTGACTGACCTTGATTTTCAACACGGAAATTAAAAATTTTGAAAAAATGTTACAAAAGTAAAAAAGTCTGCCCATGCTCTACAACAACAATCTAGAGTTGAAATTTTGAATTTCCAAGTATTTCAATGAGTGCCCTATAAAGGCTTAAGCAGGAAATGAGAGTAGGAAATGGGACTCAACTGCAGGGTACACACAAAGAAGGCAAACCAGAGAAAACCGGGGAACACGAGGAGATAACTTGAACACAGAAAGGGAACAAGGGCAAGGAATCATGATGGAAAACACAGACAAGGCATCAGAGAAAGAACACAGATGAACTGACAAAGGAAGAAACACAACTATATACACACACGAAGAACTAATTAGGAAATCAAGACATGGGTAAAAGAAAACTCATGAGGGTGGAGCAAACAGTCACAGAGGAGTAAAAATACAAGGGAAGCATAAACTAGAAGAAGACACAGATACAAGGCAGTGTTGCCAGATCATATGTAATTTTTACATTTTATTTTGCTGGTAAAAATCGAGTTAGGGTGGGTAAACAAAGTTTGGGCTGGTTTGGGATCATTTATGTTTATTTTTGCTGATTTGAAACAAAACCAATGTGCATTTTCTCCTCACTAAAAGTTCACTCCTTGTGTCACTTTGCGGTGGTTGGCTGCTGCAGTGTGATGCTGGATTCATCATTGTATGGTTTTTGAGTATTTTCTGTGACCCCTGAATGTTTTTCCTTGTGTTTCCTTTTTTTATTTTGTAAAGCTCTTCCGTCGTCGTCTTTCTTGTCTTGCTTTACTTTCTGTGTTTCCCCCCTTTGATTGGTTTCTCCTTGTGTGCTCCTCCATCATTTGTTTAACCCATGTCTCGTTAACCCCTCTGCCCATGTGTATATATAGCCCTGCATTTTCCTTTGTTCTGTGTCAAGTTGTGTGTGATGTTACCTACTGTGTATTTCCTTGCGTGCCTTAGTTCTTGTCTTGGTTTTGGTCCTCACCTGTTTTTGTAGCTTTTTTTTTTTTGGACAAACCTGCCTTATCTGCAGCGCCTTTTGTTCCCTTCCTACTATATGTGACAGGCTGATTTCTATGCTTCGACTGCAGTGTTCTTTATGATATGCAAAACAGGATGAGTGCATAACAAAACCCACACTGAAACTTTTGACAATATACCAGAAAGCTCCAAACTAGAAAAACAATGAATATCTAAAACTCAGTAACAAGACACTGTACACTGACCAGGCATTACATTATGACCACCTTCCTAATATTGTGTAGGTCTCCCTTGTACCCCCAAAACAATTGTGACTCATCACAGAACGGACATGGGCCTTCTGAGGGTGTCCTGTGGTGTCTGCCAACAGAATGTTGTTAGTGGGGGGCCTTTGGGTCCTATGGGTTGAGGGGAGAGGCCTCTGTGGATCGTCCCACAGATACTTGATCAGTATGGAATCTAGGGGAACTTGGAGGCCAGGTCAACACCTTGTGCTGTTCTTCATGTTTTTTTGTGTTGTTCCTAAACCATTTGTGTGTGACTGTGTCAGGCTGCATCCTGCTGGGGATGACTGCTGCTATCAAGGAGTGTCATTGCTATGGGGTGGGGGTGCCTGGTCTGGTCTAAGTGGGTGGTACATGTCTAAGTAGCATCCACACAAATTCCAGGTCCAAACGTTTCCCGGCAGAACACTGAATTGTCACAAGATGATCGATGGTATTTATTTCTACTGTCAGTGGTTTTAATGTTGTGGCTGACTGGTTTAAAGCGTCTTAAGACAATTTGGGTTGTAAAATTGAATTTAGAAATTGAATCTCCAGTGGCTCTGGGTAGCTTGCGGAGAAAGAGAATCACATATATTAGAAGGAACCTTAAGATGCAGATGAAGAAACAGAATTCAGTTGAATTTCTACTTAACAAATCCTCTTTTCTTCACACTGTATGCTTACAAAAATGTGTACGTTCATGATTCATGATACGTTCATGGGGAAGGTATGAAAACATAATCGCTTGAAAAGCCTTGAAAAATCCCATCCAATCAAACTGGACAGACTACAGTAGTTGTTTGCAGTTGTCTCATTCGGTCTCTTCTCAGGCAGCAGGGTTGCTACGTTGGCCTTCAGGTTTACTGTGTGTTGTTCTTTGATCTGGTGTTTTAAAGTCTTTGCTCTTTGTGTCTCCGTTTCACTGTCCCCAGCTGTACAGCATGTAGTCAGGTAGTTTTGCAACACTTGAGCCTTTGAAATGTAAATCGCAGCAGTGCAGATGAGTGCACGCGTGTGTGTGTGTGTGTGTTAGAGGGGGAGAATTTTAGAAGCTTTGGATGAAAATGTTGCTGGAATGCAGGCACAGCCAGAAACCTGGAGACTTAAAAATCCACTGGGGCCCACTTTATTGGGAGCCTCTTGTCTTTTGTGTAATGTCAATAAACATGTTTAATATTCATTCGGCACTATTGTACTTGATCCTGTTTACCCTCAAAGCACGGAGACGTTGTCTGGCTTGCTGGATTTTACTGTCTTGGGCCGTCTATGGCAGACAAGAGTGGTAACTGCACAATGAATTCCCCCAAGCTGCTGCAATGACGCATTAAGTAATTAACCCTAGGGTTAACTGGGGTCTAAAAGTGCTTTTTTTTTGTTTTCTATGGTAGTTTTTTTTCTTTGGTCTAAGATCAGACATGCATGTTGTTTTTCACTTAAAACTGACATGCATGTCATTTTTAGCTTTAAAATTGACATTCATGTAGTTTTTAGCTTAAGAACCACGAAGGATCTGAGCAGCTAAAGGCCTCTCTCACACTGGCTAATGTTAATGTTTAGGAATACATCATCAGGAGAACACTGAACATCCATGGTGTGCATGGCAGACCACACTGCATTCCAGCGTCAGAACCTCATCCTGTCTGTTAAACATGGGGGAGGTAATGTGCTCATTTGGGCCCGGTTTGTTGCATCTCGACAACGACGACTTGCCATCATCGATGCACCAATGAATTCTGAATTATACCAACAAATTCGAAAGGAAAATGTCAGGACGTCTGCCCATGAGATGAATCTCAGGAGAAACTGGGTCATGCAGCAAGACAATATTCTTCTGCTCTCCAGCATCACTATATAATAGAGGGACGTTCACTTTAAGTGACTAGATGACTGCACACTCTGGTGAAAGAGACCTTAATCCTATTTGTTACGGTTCTTGTTTGATATATAGTTTTTATAAATCACCTTTTTGTCTTGAGATGTAGACAGAAATAAAAAGAAACTGATCATGAATCGCCCATAACGCTGAGAAAAATTAGATGTTGTTTTTCGGCCATATTGCTCAGACTTAAACTCAGTTTATGGATTTGATTAAATGCAGTTTTTTTTTTTTTTAGGAAGACGTAATGATGATAGAACAATGCTAAAACGCCACTATAAACCAAGGCTGTGAGATACAACCACTATTAATTAGTTTGTCTTTTAACACAGCAGACAGCGGAGGAGCATATGGTCTTATGAATATTAAAATCAGGCGTATGTGTCGGTCGCCGGGCTAATGGGCACAATCTGCGAAGAACACGAGCGAATGATGAATGATGAATTAAGGAGAATCCTCGGGGCTTCGTGGAAAGCATGAGTCGGCCTGAATTCAGCCTTGGAGCCCACTTTTCACAGAGCAGATGTTTGAATTGAACAAACTTATAAATACAGCCGAGTGTCACCACAATAAATGATAAGAGACGTCAACTGCAGCCAGAGAGTGCCGTCTCGAGTTTACGAAGACTCTTATTGTGCTGTGTCTAAAATATGTGAGCTGTTGAAGATGAACAGTCTTTTCATGTTGGTTCAAATGTGATCCAGTGTTTAAACCGTACACAGCATAAAGAGGGACGGCGGAAATGCTCCTCAAAAGTGAAGCCAAAGCAAGTAGAGCTCCCCCTGGTGTCTGGCTGCAGTATAGGTCACAAGCTCCACCCCCTCCATGTTAGTGGATGGGACTTGGGACAAACTAAAACACTAAAATACACATGAAATATTTTTTTTATTTTTCCAAGGATGGTTTCTGTCATTTTAGGTAGTTAATATAATGCTGATGCAATTTTTTTGCTAAGTTTTGTTTTAGTGATTTGACGCTATAGAAACAGGATGTGAATCTGGAGGAAGTGTGGGCGGGTCATCGATATCATGGCTGCACATGGCTCCACTCTTGGACTGACAGACTGTGTCAATTTGGCCAGTGCAAGGTAGTGGCAACACATTTGTCCATATTTATACACTCTTTGGTTTAAAGTGTCTGTGAAGGTTCTCAGTCATCCAGGTCATGGTATATCCAAGAAAGGTTCAAAAAAGGCAACTGGACTTGTAGAGTTTTTTGTGAAGACGTTTCACCACTAGTAGCTTCGAAGAAGTTTTTTGAGAAGACGTTTTACCACTCATCCGAGTAGCTTTATCAGTTCTACTCGGATGAGTGGTGAAACGTTGTAGAGTTTTTTGAGAAGACGTTTCACCACTCATCCAAGTCCAGTTGCCTTTTTTGAACCTTTGATGGATATCTATGGTTTAAAAAAATTATATACAATTTACTTTTCTAATTTTACAGCCAGTATGCTTCTGATATTCTAGCATAAATACAGTCAGTCTCTATGTATTGCATGGCCTCTGTGATCTGAACTTAAGTCTTCTTACAGTGCATTCTGCATGGTGCAACATCCTGGTTGTAGCAGCCAGTACAAAAAATTAGTAGGATGGCCCTTTACAACACAGTAGAGAAGATAGTGATTACTACTGACACCTGTGAAGGAGAGAGGAGAAACACATTGCACATTGGCTCTTTCATCTTTCCGCCTTGTGCCACTTTGTCTCCCTCTGCCTGTGACCTGGAATTCGTTGTCACCTTGAAGGATGTGTCGGCCCCTAAAATGCGTCTCGAGGACAAAGAGGTGAAGAGAGGAGCTATGTGCGAGGGTGCACGGGTCTATCCTTTGCTAAAGTCTTTTTGACACAAAGAAATGGGGCCACCACAGCTGGACTCTACACAAATGTAAGTGTTTCTTTTGTGTTCAAAAGTTATTTAAGATCTGCAGGCCCTTCACTGCAAGGCCCAGTTCAGCCGCTATAATTGTGAAGGGAAGTTTCCAGCTGTGCATAGCTGCTACTGTCGAATTATTATATCGAAAGGAACCTTTTCTTGCATTCAGAGCTAGTTTGCTGCGTTTTAGGTTGTCATATAACTAATCCGTTGCCAAATGTCATTCCTAAAATATATTTCTTTTCATGACGACTGAGATTGAAGGCCACATTTGCTAAGGACTGAAATGTTTACTTGTTTATGTGCAAAAAAAAAAGGACGTTGGTGAGATGTTGTCTATTGAGCTTCCAATCACGATGGGCTCTCTGCAAGGAGCTGTGGACTCTGGCTGTTCTCACTTCTCAGAGGCTCAGACTTAGTGGGTTTCATTGGTTTGCCTTTCACTTGTGATCAAAATCACCCCCGCAGTCTTTATTGGAAATCAGTGAAATTAATAACCCATACGCCTTTGCAAACACACACAGGGAATTTAAAAGCTCCAGCACACCGTATAGCACAACTGTATGTTATACTATGTGCCAGGGTTGTCAGTCTGGTTATGTGGTCTCCCAAGACCAGTTTTCTCTCACCCATTCGTAAAGTGGCATTATGAAACTGGCTTTTGAATATGAGTGGCCCCGGGTTGACTCAACCCTGAACTCATCCTTTGCGGGATCAGCGCCGTGCCTCACCCATAAATTAGCAGGAAAACAAAACACTTTCTGTTGAGCATCTGAAAGTGGGCAGACACTGCCAACTTTTAAGTAAAATGTCACCCTGAATTCCAGCTACTTGTTTGAAAAGTGCTATGTTTTGCATTAAACCCCAAGGTTTGGCGTTGTTCGGTTCACACAGATTCTATTCCTTTTTAAATAGAAAAATGTCTCATTGCATTGTTGTGATCACCCATTTAGAAACAAATAAAAGCAAAGACTAAGCGTAGCTATTGAGTCATCACAGCATTTATCTGTGCAGGGAGAGAGAAAATTACAGGAACCCACGGAAAACGTTCTGGAGTATAATGCTGTCCAAAATGATCAACAATAGCCTCATTTAGAACGGCGCAACAATGAACCTCATCGCTGTGCTTATTATTAGCTCCTCAGCTGCACCTCGTCCTAGCTGTGATGTGACAACAAAATAGAACTAGGCATTTAGGAAGCTGCGACTCTGCAGATCCCTGCCAATACCCAGGATTTTATTATGTGCATAATAAAACTCTCGTCTTTTGTCCTAGTCATTGAGTGGTCCAGGTTTTGAAAAAAAAATAAAAAATAAAATAGGTGATCAATATTAACTCACTGGCACAGTGTAATTCATTATTCTCACAATGGAGACACTTGCTCTAGCAGCCATCCAGCCATTCATCTAAGACAGGGGTGTCAAACTCATTTTAGTTCAGGGGCCACATACAACCCAGTTTGATCTCAAGCAGACTGGACCAGTAATTTTATACCACAGTGACCTATAAATGACGACAACTTCAAATTTTCCTTTTGTTTTAGTGCAAAGACGTACAAATACATTATGAAAACATTTAATGAACAACCAAAGTGTGCTGTGTCCACTACTCTTACTAAAACGGTGCATAATTTAGGAAAGGCAGTTACGCTTATTCAAAAACTTCTTTGCAAATTCATTCCCCCGGCCAGCTTAGACCCTCTCGTGGGCCGGTTTTGGCCCGTGGACCGCATGTTTGACACCCCTGATCTAGAAATTTAAAACTTTTGAGTTTCCATAGATTCAATTCACAGCAAAGCAACTGAACAAACACAGCTCTACATTGCCCCGGCAGTCACTGCCAGTAGCAGCAACACTAACCCTAGGTGATGAATGCCCTGGAAAAGCAAGACTTTTTTATTTATTTATTTATGCCACTGAGGATTACCTCTGTGATTGCCCTTAACTAGAAACTTATAACTATTTGGTTCCCATAGATTCAATTCACAGCAAAGCAACTGAACAAACACAGCTCTAAATGGGAGCCACTGCCAGTAGCAGCAACACTAACCCTAAGTGATGAATGGCCTGGAAAAGCAAGACTTTTTCCTTTTTTTTTTTTTTTATTTATTTACTAATGCCACTGAGGATTACCTCTGTGATTGCACAGGTAAGCAGTACACAAAAATCTCCAATAATTGATGCCGTTACCTGCTGCGGTTGCCTTTCTTGCCTTTTTTCTGAAAATGATCCCTTGCTAGACCGTCATTAAGACTGTCCGTTTTCCATCAGGCTGCTCATCCCAGTCCATTACAGCGGTAACATACAGCTACACTCATTTAGCAAGTGGTTCGATTAAAACCTGAAGTGTGTTAAAACATTGGTAATAGAAATACCGTGTTTACGTTTCAGAGTATACCAATGCGATGTGTGTTTTTGTAGATGTGATTCACCGGTGACACGTTCAAGCATTCTCTTAGAAGACGCTGCATTTTCTTTTTTTCCACACAGAGCTGAAGTCAGTGACCATGGCCTCGAATCCCATCCACACTGCAATTGGCTTGCAATGTAGGTCTTTCAGTCGAACATTGGATGCTTAATATCAGGGTCAAGAGTTTGCAGTAAGTTCCTCATTGTGTGCAAATTCTGTTGTGTAATTTAAGACCCGAAATTAAAATAACTATAAGAACTGGACACGTAGCAGACTATAATCACAGCCAGATAACTATTTTTTACAGCTAGATTTATTATAGCCAGACAGAAGCCTTCCAGTTGCAAGCCAATTTTGAGCCGCCCCAACTTCCGACACCCATAACCCAGGATCAGCTAGCAAGAGCTGAAGACAAAGGTTAGCATCAATATACAAACTTCTTAGTGGTGCTTGTTTAATGTGGAATCACATTAATCAGCAGAGCGTCCCTGGACTATCAAAATGATAACCTGAGAGCATCTTGGACTCACAACCCAAAGCAAGATATTAGAATTTAAGCCAATAAGACCCACCGTTTGCACAAATGAATGAAATAAATGTGCATGAATCAAATTAATCAATGCGTCTTCTGCAGCATCATCATTTGGCTTTAGTGCACATACTGTCCAGGGGACTCTTGAATTTTGCTCTCACTTAACAAATAAGTACACAATTACTGATGAATGCCACCAAAGTTACTAAACCATGCATATGGACAATTCTGGATCAAATTTGTACTTATTTGAGCCTGTTAAGAAAGTGTGATTGGTCTGGGTTGCCCCAAAAAGGTGGCATCTACGTAACTGAAGTGTCTGAGGTTGCTTTCTTATGTCTTCTTCTTGTCAGTCGGACTGAATTCCTGAAACAGAGTATAATGACCCAATAACATGATTCTCCAGACACTGAGCAGTTCCTATCAAGTATTACAGGAGTCAAATGTCACAATGAAACCTACAGTACGTTTGGTGTGTTCAGGGATTGTTCACTCCACCAAAATGTTGCTACTGTATGACCCTATGTAAGCTTGCATTTGGCTGTAATAATGCTTCAAACACCTCCTCTCACTTCTCAGTTTGTACATCCTTGATTCCTTTCCTCACATCAATGTCCCCTCCAAATACAAGCAGAAGAGCCGAGGAAGAAGACGAAAGGTGAGAGGAGTCGAAGCGACATCAATAAAACGTTTGATATAGTGAGGCAACCTTGCTTACGTTCAAGCGACCTCATTTAAAATGTCTGTGAGACACAGCTGCATTATCTGCCCATTGTTTTGCTGTAGGACGTGGCATCCCTTGGTTCTCAGGGGGCCCCAGGCAAAGAGGTACATGTCACCGCATTGCAACATGCACTTAGCAATCAGACAGTGCGCCCCTGGTTATAGCCCACCACTTTCAGACAAGCAAAATAACAGTGTTCACGACAGGTTACATATTTACTTTGGCCACATGGCATAATGTGACATGAATGTACTCTAAGGTTGTCATACATTTTTATTATTTTTATTTAACACACACACACACACACCTTCGACGAGTTTTTTGAGACCCACACACATACACACTCTGCTTTTATCCCCCTCAATTTACCAGTGAACTTAAGAAAGGTGAAAAGTGGACATGAGAGCTCCCCGTACACAGACTGAAATGCATGTGTGAAGAAAATCGTTAGTTTTAAAATTAGTTTTATTGATGCGAACAGGGCTGTCTGTCTAAGTGTTTGGTGCTAATTCAGAAGGTTGTCAGGTGAGATAAGGAGTAATGAGCTGAGATTTAAGGTTATCTACCCATGCTGATATGTGAAGATGCGGTGATTATTGTCTGTCTGTGATTTATCGTTTGTGGAGTGCTGATGTTACCTGACCCATAACAAATGAGTGTCTCATGGAAGGAGTTTGGACACTTTAACAGGACGTTTGCTTCTTTAAGCACAATTTTTACTTTGTTTGTTTAACTTATATGATCGTAGGGTTCAGTGTGCTCCTAACAACCTGGTTTGTGCAAGTTGTGTTCACAATTATGGCTCTGTACCTTATTTTCAGATAAGACCGGACGTTTCATGCATTAAGCCACTAGCAAAAAAAATCTTAAATAAAAACAGACATGTACCACTCACCTAGACCTGACCAGGCACGCCCACCCCATACCAGTGACAGCTCCCCACCGGAAATCAACCCAGTCCTGTCTGAGATCTTCTGGCCAGGAAGTGGAAGGGTTTCTACTCATCAGAAAGAGAACACATGTTGTTTTCAAATCTCTAGTAGTTTTTTCTTGAAGAGCATTTCATGGCTCCAAGGCCCCCTGTAGAGTTTCAGTTTAGGAAAGCTCCCCTCCAGGATTGGCCATATTCTCCAGTGTGCCATATGAATGATAATGGGCTTTTTGGACTATTTTGTTTGTGCCCTATGATTTTAGAGACTATTTGGAACAGTATGACTTTTAAGACAGCCTGGCAAATCCATATTCACAAATGTGTCCCTAAATCCCTTTTTTTCCCTTCTTTTGAAAATCAACTTTCTTCTTTGAAGGGCATTGGGGGTCGGTGGTTAAAGTAAAGTAGAAAGATATTTGTTGATTGAGGTTTTGTTCAATTCTGTGGGTCTTTTTTATCTCTGCTGCCACCGCTCAGTTCTCCTTTTCCTTCTTTGATGTATCATCATCTTCCTCCTTGACTGCCAGGCAGTCAGCTTATATACAAAGGGAGAGGAAGTGATGGGTTTTTGTGCTGGCAGAGCAGAGGATGCTTTTGTGCAAACTAGTAGCATCAGAGAAAGCAGCAGCTGTCAACAAGAATCAGGGAGGTTGTGTCTTTGCTGAACACGTCTACTGAATGTACCAAAACGCACCCTCATTTACAATGTTCCCGCTAAAATCCAGCCATAGAATAAGGGAGCAGCGATGCTAGAACAGGAAGCTGCGTTTTGCAGTGACACTTGTACACATGTTTACTGACAGAAAAAGAATATAGACAGAAATGAAGAAGCTACTTGGATGACTGGCGAAACATCTTCAAGAAACCCTACAAGTCCACCTGCCATTGTTTCATCTATTTTGGAAACATTAATATTTTACATTTTTGGTCTGTCAAGTAACCAGAGGATTTGATCAGGGTATCTCAACAGCAATGAGCTGTGGAACAACACCTCTAGTTGTGTCACTCTACATTTAATGTATGCCCTTGACTTGCATAAGAATGGATGATGAAGAAAGAAGTCAGAGAAATGAAGGGACTTTGAATCCTCAAAACAGAAACTCTGTTAATCATGTGACAATAACAACATTGACGCCTTCTAGAAGACAGGTGAGGAGCCCAGTGGGTCGTTGCAGCAAACTAGTAGTGGTTCATGAAGTTTTCATATACGGAAAAGGCTTTGGAGAAATACATCTTTTTTTATCCCGTCTACATTATCCTATGTTACAAGTTTGTAGTACTGTGAAGTACTATTAAATGCCATTGATGGTGCCAATCTATATCGGCTATACATATTTGCAGCGCACAGTATTGATAAGCTCATGTGCTTATGTTCAGTTGTGTTGTGTTCTTTTAGTTGACATTGTTGTCGTGGTTGTAGAGCCTGTTTTTTTTTTTGTTTTTTTTTTTGTCCTTGATGTCAGTGAACGCACCATGCGAGAGATAAAGTTATGGCAGAGTTGAGAGTTTGCATAGGGAGCTGCAAGATTGACAGTTTAAGCTGTTGATATGGGCTAAGGCCGACAGTAGCCCATGTTCAAGCTTCAATAAACTTGCAGAAATGCTTCCTTTTTTGTACAATATGTATTCAGGTCAAGAATATAGATTTCATTGTAGCAAAGCATTTCTTTCTACTGTGTGTTTAGGATCAATGTTATCAGTGACTAGTCAACGTCGACTCGACTTTCACCACATATTTGTCGACTTTAAAACATTGTGAGTCGTTCTAACAACCCCTAGTGTGCAGTGGCACAGAACAGATATTTCATAGATGAAGATTTAACTGACTCACAGACTTCCTCATCACCTCCACATCTGAACAGGTCAACCATGGTGGAACTGTTTGGCTCATTTTGTCTCATAAGAGACCGTAGAACAGCCCCAGGCTTGCAGTGGTCCAGCAGAGTGTGCTGATGTTGCACACCAGACCAATCCCAGTGGGAGGCTAATATTGCAATATTACCAAAAATAATAAAGCAGTATATAAACTACTGCAACAAAGAATTAAACTTATAAATAATAATATACACACATGGAATCATTTGAACGACTTGAGGATGCATACAGTGTTTTGTGTTATAAAGGTGGAGCACGTTTGCACAGAGCTATTTGTAGTCTTAGCCTGGCCTCGTCTGCTAAACGAACAATTTTAGAAACATGTTCTGTCAGGGCATATTATCCCAAAAGTGTGTCTTGCACAGGTTACAGTTTCCCAGCTTGACTACACTCCATCTGGTCTTACTTGTAGCACCCTTGATATAAATCCTCTGAGGCAGAGCACTAATTTATGCATTATGTGACTACCTTACCCATTTAAGGTTTCTGTTATCTGCAATTTTCTGATTTACATGCATAAGTAAATGAGATGAACAGATCGGATTTGCACGTTGTTCTGCGATTGTGTAATAAAAAATCACAGTTGGCATTATAATGTGATTTTGATGCCATGGTTCGCCTTACTTTAGTGTAAAGTATAATGGTATGTCTGTGTCAAAGCAGCCTCCCTTGTGTTGTGATCAGTTTCACATCAGAACATACGTGGTTTTGTGTGAAGCTCTGCACAAAGCATCATGAATACCTGCCGAGGAATAAGTGTGACCTGGGGATTCGGGGATTCACACAAACATACACTCCGCCACTCCAGGAGTCCCCCGCTAATGACTGCCGGCAGCCCCAGCTTTATGGACGATGACCTTTACAAGCCCAAAGGTTAGGACCATTAAGTAGTGGATGTCTGGAGGAAAAATGAGATGGAGTGCCATCAAAAGTACATTCCCATTCTGAGGTGATGTGCTGTAGCTGGAAGGATAAAGGAAAAAGAGAGGGAAGCACAATAGAAGGAGGGGGTTATGTATGAAGAAATCCCTTAGGCGGGAAGGTTGAGATGACATGGACGGAGGTGAAAGGGCAACCCCTGGGAGTATATCTTTTTTTCTTTTCTTTTTTTTTAGATTACCCTGTAATCTGTTCTTGAAGCAAAAGGCAGAGGGAAAGAGGAAGAGAAGTGGAGAAAGAAGAGATCAAAGAACATTGCTTTCCTTTCCTGTTCAGATGCAGCAAGGAAGAGAAGGAACTAGCAGAGACCCCTGTGTGAGCCAGAGAAAGAATCTCCTCTCCCATCCAGCCATCCATCCAGACTTTAAAGTTAAAGCGCTGTTGCAGCTGTGAGGCTACTTAGAGAAAGAGCTGCAGGACGCTCAGGTTCACATAATCCCCAACAGAAATGACAGGAGGAGACAGAGTAGTAAAAAAAAACAAAAGAAAAAACAGATGTAGAAAGGAAGTAAAAGAAAATACTGTGCAGAGTGTCATGTCTGCAAAACGGGGACTCGAGTGTGGAGAATGTAGCAAGCAAGAGAGAAACCGGCGAAATGGGGAAAAACAGACGTCTTTGTGAGGAAGACAAAAGTGAAAGGGGTACAGTTCCGCAGTTTTTCCAATAGAGAGCTGCAGAGAGTGTGACGGCAGGCTAAGCCGTTTTGTTTGTCAGTCAGAATTCCTAATGCACTCACATCACTGTTCTCCTCCCATCAAATCTTCTCCTTTGCTCTCTTAATCCACCCAGCCCTGCCAAGATGTTTATACACTCCCAGTCCTATAGAAGCTGACAATCCCTGCCTTAAGGAAGTCAGAATAGTTTAGAAGCTTTGTGTTTTCTCAGCTAGAATGCTTTACTTGAACACCTGCGGAAGTACACATGTGCAAAGTCCTGCCAAGATCATACTGTCTATACCTCTAATCCTCAAATGGCTGCCTTCTGGAAACTAAAGTGGAGGTTAGGCATGAGGTTGAAATGTATGTATTGATCACACATACCGAAAACAGACTCACTTAGAGGCAAATGATCAGGGCAAACGAAGCAATCACAAGGGCGGGAAAACAAAAACAGGAAACAAAACAGACAGCTGAAGCAGACAAGAGAAGTGACATATGAACAAACTAAACGGAGAGTAACCAACAAAAGTAAACCCTCTCGGTTAAAGATTGATGATGGAATAGCTCCTCAGAAGTGAAGCCAAAGCAAGTAAAGCTCCCCCTGGTGGCTGGCTGCAGTATAGGTCATAAGCTCCACCCCCTCCATGTTTGTGGATGGGACTCGGGCAAAACTAAAACACTAAACTTCACGTCAAATCATATTCTTTTTCAAGGATGATTTCTGAAAAAGTGTCTTTTTTTTGTTAAATTTAATTTTAGTTAGTTATTTGATGCTATAAACAGGGTGTGACATCATGATGACTACCAGTTGCCATGCCAATTGCTCCGTGAAGTGCTCCCATAGGACTGTGGGAGTTGGAAAAAATAAATGAGTAAGTACAATGTATTACAATTGTACTTACTCATTGTACTGTACAATGCTCCACTCCCAGACTGTACAGCACAGACTCCAGCACCAGGCTCTGCCTATATCCCCAGGAAAATAGCGTCAGTTTGGACTATGCAAGGAAGTACGGACGCATTGTACATATTTATATACAGTCTATGCTTGAAGCTTACAAAATGCTACGGAAACTCGGATAACCACTTTTTACAGTTGTGGTGAGCAGAAAAAGCATGTCAGGATGCACAGCAACAACACTGCTGTGCAACATTTATGTGGATAGAATACAACAGCAGAAACGCTCATCTGGTTACACTCCTGTCAGCTGAGAACAGAAATCTGAGGCTGCAGTGGAGACAGACTCAACAAAACTGCACAGTTGAAGACTGAAAAAACACAGCCCGATGAATCTTCATCGAATAATGGATGCACAGATATAGTGCTCAGGGGGGGAAAAAGAAAAAGGCACTCGCTATGTCTGTATTTAGCAAATTAAATTATACTTCATAGTATAATGCATGGAAAGCCACTACAGAATTGCACTCTTCATCCATCAGGTATATAGTCTATATCAGGTTCTCTTAGTCAGGTGCATAATAACATTTTGACATATCAACTCCTCCGACCAGGTTATTTGAACTCTAAGAGAACTGACCCCAACCTCGCTGGCAGTGATCACACATTAATGTGGTCTTATAATGTGCTTGTTCAGCCTTTCTGCTAAACATGCGAAGACTGCCGTGACACAGCGGCTGCCACGCTGCAAATGCAAGATGGAAGAAGGAGAGGGAGAAGGGGTTTGTATGATGGATGCCACTGCATGCTGCAGGAAAATGGGAGCACAGTTCAGAGGGTGAAGGGAGGGTCATCGCTTACCTTGTGTGGGGAATTTTAATAAGGGTGCACTTTTAGAATGCTAATTGCAGTCTGAAGCACGGGTCGACCATCATGTACAGTAATATTTTGAGGATATTGTGTATTGCTGACGAGGCTCCTTTCTCTGAGTTTATAACTACAAAGTCTGAATGGTGCTCTGTCAAACATCTAGGCTTGAATGAACTATTGACCTTTATGCTAAATGAGAGACTTCTGTGAAAAGACGATCCCCATGAACCAGTTAAAAATACTACCGACTGCAGACTTCCTCCAACTCCCCCAGGTCTTTACCAGATGTGGAATCCAGATTAATAACCCTACTCTATAATCAGGCCAGGTGTGGTCACCTCTATTTTGAGATTCTTTAATTATATGTCTTGGTGGAATACGGGAGGGAAGGAAGGAAGCAAGGGATGGGTGCTCTTATGAGCAGATCCACAGATAAGTTATTGCTCCCTTCCTTACACTATTTTACTCTTCTTTTCCCACTCACTTTCTCCTTTCTCCTTCTCAAGCGTGTTATTCTCCAAAGGCCCCACCGCCACAGCCCTGTTAATAATCCCAAAGCAATTTACAGAGACTTTAGCTTAACTCATCTCCAGGTGCAGCTCCTCACAGGCCCAATAACAATAGCAGTAACCCCCCTATTCCCTCGACTTCAAGTATTGATTGTAAGGCAAGGCTAATAGGGCCGAGAAGGTCATCTCGGCCTTATTTTTTATTTTTTGGGACACTTTCTGTGCACTGTATGTAATTAACTGCACCCCAATCAATTAAACTGACATGCAGCAGCGGTGATACGTTCGCGTAATGGAACCTAAAAGGTAAGCACAATGCAGCCAGAAGACTCATCTTTCACACAGATGAATGTGCATGTCCAATTAATCATAGCCAATTACTTGATTCAGTGACACGCGAAGAGACACAAATTAATCTCCTTTATCAGCGAACGGACAAATTAATTGTTAACAATCAGAAAACTGTTAAGAGTTTTCTGTATTATGTCTCCCGTCAAAAGTTCTGCTGCCCAAACAAAACTTATGCAAAAGATATTCATCATCATTTCAAGGTGGAATGTTTTACTACTCAACCTTAAAAGCCCTTAAAAGCCCAGGCACCCAATTATGACTGTCTAAGTCGGCCTCTGAAGTCGGTGACGTTAATGGTCAGAAGACAAACTGGAAACTTTAACTTTGAATAATGACCTCCCTCGACCTGATTTTAACATTTCAAATCAAATCATACCCTAAAGTGGCACCATTGTATTGTCAGTGTGATGAAATGCAACGTCCCCACAAAAAAGTCAAGAAACTAAAATAAAAATAAAAAAAACTTGTGAATGTGTAAGAACAAAACTGAAGTAATTACATGCAAGCTCTCTCTTCTGGGCTTTTGGAAGTACTATAGCTCACCACACTCAATGCTAACATTAGCATGCTTATATAATATATAAAGAGTTTAGAAATGTGAAATTTTCAGCAACAACAGCAAATGTAATGACTAAGTTTCCATTTTAACCACCTGAGGAAGTTTTCTTCTTATATGGCAACAGTGTTCCATGGATCCCCATTGCTTGGGCTCCAAGGGTCAATGCAAAGGGAGTTGTGAAGGCTGTGGTAGCAGGGTAGCAGGCTGGTTTTGCTCAGCTGCAGGACGAGAGGTGGGGCAAACATTTGCCAGGATGGGTTGATTGCCTCGGCTGTTGCATATTGTCCAATCAGCTTCTGTCTACCTTATGTAGTAGCAAGCAAGGAAGCAGGAGATCTCCCTGGCTATACCCCAGACCAGCAGGACAGCATTACATATTGAGGGTTGACCTTGCATCTGCCTCAATAGTTTCTAGGGGTCATTTCAATATGGGAAAAAAGAAAATACCAGATTCTCTAGATCAGGGATGAGGCCACATACAGCGCAATTTAATTTCTAGCTGGTCGAAACAGTAACATAATGGCACAATTAATGCCAAAAACTCCAATTGTTCTTTGTTTTAGTGCAAAGAAGTACAAGTACGTTATGAAGATGAACTATCCTTTTACACGACAGTTTATGAACAACCTGAAATGTAAGTGCCATTTTAGCCCATCTGCTATTTAGTTCTGGTTGTTGTGTTCTGCCCACTACTCTGAGTAAAACAGTAGACAAATTAGCAATAAGATAAGAAAATCATTTAATTGATCCCACAGTGGGGGGAAAAATGCTTATGAAAATGCATTAAAAATAATTGAAAAACTGCAGTAAAGCGTTCTATGTGACTCCCACATTGTACATATTTGCGGGCCAGATTTGACTCTCTGGCGGTCCGGTTGGTTTTAGCCTGCTGGCCGAATGTTTAACACCCTTGCTCCAGATAATCCATTTTCATAAGCATTTTTTTTTTCCTCTTGATATTTTCTCAAAGCCTCGAAGCCAGATTAACTTCCCTGTGACGTAATGTTGGTCTGGAATCTCTCCATTGGTAACTGATTATGCTCCAGCTAAGATCTACAGGGTCAATCAAATTGTTGGGCGAGCTTTATGCAGTGATGGACAGATGAGTGACAGCGACGTAGCTGTGCAGAAAGCAATGGAGTCTAATTTGTTTCAACTCTAGAAATAGCTCTCCTTGGTTTTTGGACTATCCAATTGCATTCAGAGGTATTTTTTTTCCTTTTTATTGCCTGCGATATTTCCACAATAAAATCCAAATGGAGTGTCACCAGACTCATATTCTGATAAGCTTATTTTCCGAGTTAAATCATGGACAAGAAGTGGGCCATTAGTGACAATCGCTGCCTTACAGTTAGTACCCCAACTACTATTACACTACAACCACTGTCACTACTACACAATGCATGTTGATTTAATAAATCATATGCCGGTCAGGGTGATTAAAAATTAGAGGTGTAGTTGTACTGATGTGGATTTTGGGATGTTTTTTGACATCCCTAGCAAAATGTGCAGCAAAGGCGCACTACCTATGCCTCATCTCAGATCAAATTATATATTTAACTGTCAATCAGCTTGTACTACATAACAGGTTCTCCATAAATGTGGGGGAAAAAAAATATCCAAATGTGCATTGTTTAAAACTCCACGTGAGGGAACCCAGCAAAAAATAGTTTCTTCCTCACATTGTATTTAAATTTTTGTATATGAGTGACAAATCAAGTTATGTCATGTGTGTGCTATATGGTTGCATATTACAGTATGTCATGACCGATATCAATTATTATGTGTAGGTTCAGACTATTTGTTACGATTGGGGATGGACTGTAGTTTGTTTTAATATAGAAAAGCTTGTGAGTACACTTTGTACACCCTGCCATCCACCCCAACCTCCTCCAGGTATTGGTTGGGATACTGCAGTGTTGGCTGTAAACATGATCCAGCCAATGGTTATATCACCACCCCTGTAATTGGGAAAACCTTTTAATAATATAATGGCTTGATTTCTAGTAAACAGGGTTTTACGTCATCTGAGGAGGTAAATAAACGTATATATTCAGTACGTCAATCCAGATGTGTTACTTTTCAGAACTACGAGCCAAATTCAAGTCTCCACTTTAATCTCATTTCACCTGCACAATACTGTATAACCTCTCTGCTGTTTACAAAATGCTTAGTCTTGGAATAACCTGTAACCAAAGTTTGAGGTTATAGTATTACAGGGTGTGAGGTAAGGCTTTTTGCCCTAATTTTCCTCGGCCGCTTATTATTTTTAACAAGCGTCTTCTGTGTAGAGTCCTTCCTGTCTTAACTGTTTAATGATTAAATACTTGACATCCCGAGTGGCTGTATCGCTGCACTCGGGTTATACCCATCCACGGTTGTACATCCACAGCCATCCATCATTTTGAAAAAATGTAACCGACCTCCGCAACCTCAGCGGCCCACCGGTGGGTCTTGTCAGTACGAACTCAAGCTTCACAGCAAAAACACTGTTCAAAACAACTTTTATTTTAAACTCCAGCGAAAGTCTCAGTTTTTCCCCCAAATATTGCTGCATTTATTTTTTTTTCTAAAAAATGTCTATAAACTGATTTCAATTTGATGGTAATAATGGAAGCCTTGGGTTTGTATGAATCGAATATATGCGATGCTTTCAGACTGAGTGAACTACTTTGGGGGAAAAGTAAAAGGAGAAACTACATATTGATGTTGGTTCGCAGCACATTTCTATTGGCTGGGTTGAAGATGAAGTTTCTCTAGTCAGTTCATCTGTATTATTTTGCTCCCTGGTGCATGAAGATTTCAGCTTTCTCCTCTATAAGAACTGCCACACAGGGTTGAGTAGCAAAACCAGTGCATGGGTGTAACTATCAGCCTGTTCCTAACTCAATTTATCAACATAATCACATACATAATCATCTGTATGAAACAGGACGACCTAGAGAATGCCACAATGAAATGTTTGATTGAATATGTGCACTTTAACATTGCCATAAGACACTTTGGCTACCAAAGCCACTAAAGCGCACCGATGATTGTCTCTCTGATAGCGGTTGCAGCTCATTTTTTTTAGCGTAACAGTGCGAATGTCACCCTGTTAGAGCTCCGAGTTACGACTCCATCAATGAAATTGCTCTCATCGTCAAAAGTTCATTTGGCAAAAGAAATGTCTCCACTGTCAAATACCCTTTTATGATACAGCCAGGAGTGGAGATCGTCTTGGCAGCGGAAACAGATTCCCCCCTTCTAATCGTTACGCACTCGAGAGCTCTGTGGTCTTTTTATCTCCATTCAGATAACGAGGAATTGACAAAAGTGACAAAAGCGTGGAAATGAATGAGGAGTAAGGAAGGAATTGGGAGAAAAAATAAGAAAACAAACAGGAGAAGGAGAGAGGAGTTTAGAAAGGAAGATGTCAGTTAGAGATAGTTTGGTGCAAAATACAGCAGTGACAAAGTGAACAGACCAAGTATAAGAAACCTCTTAACTCTGATGAATATCTCTTATAACCTTTATTTACCTTCAGTGAATCAAAAAGGAGAGCAGGAGAGGCTGGCACATTATCATATTAATTATGGAAACTCTCATTTCACTAAGCTTCACATTCCCAGCATTACATTATAACTTGTAGAGCGGGGGTGTCAAACTCATTTTACTTTGGGGGCCACATACAGCCCAATTTGATATCAAGCAGACCTATAAGTAACGACAATTGCTGATTTTTTTCCATTTGTTTCAGTGCAAAGAAGAATGAGTAAATTAGGAGAGTGTTTACATTTAATGAACTATCCATCAAAAAAAAATAAAAATAAAAAAGCTGCCTGCTGTTTAGTCCTGGGCCTCAGTGTTGTGTTCTGTCCATTTCTCTTTCTACAACAGTGGACAAATTAGGGATAGCAGTTGTTTTCATCGAAAAATTGCAGTCTTCTATGTAATTTTCACACTTTGCAAATTCATGCTGCGGGCCAGGTTAGACCCTGTCAAGAGGTTATCATCTAATGGGGGTAGGACCCAAATGTGGGACAGAACGGCTGAGGCAGGAGTTAGTGAAAAAGGTATTTCATAAAGAAAACAGACAAAGGCGCTACTGACACGGCAGGTAAATCCAAACTTGACGAAAGAAAAACGTCTATGAAACATAATCCATGAATGTGACGAGATAATACTATGAGACGAGTACAACATGACAGCGAACAAAGAGGAAGGCAGGGCTATATATACGCAAGGGACATAAGGAGTGATGAGACACAGGTGAAACAAATCAGGACCGAGCACACGAGGAGAAATCAGTGACCATCAAAAGGGCAAAACACAGGGAATAACACAAGACAGGAAACCAAAAACTTAACAAAATAAAACAGAAAACTTAACACAGAACCATGACAGTAAAAACCAAGAACATAACAAAACAAGAAACAGAACCCCAAGAAAGCCTAATCACCGAACCATGACGGACCCTCAGGTGGGCCGCTATTGGCCCGCGGGCCGTATGTTTGACACCTGTGCGGTAGAGTTTAATTTTCCCATCTTTTGCTGCAAAACCTTAAAACAGTCTGCATTTATCGCCAGTCAAACACTGTGATGTATTTTTCCTTTGATGGTTTGTTTGTGTAGCCAGTGATCTGCCTTGTCTGTAGTTGCTCATACCAAATACCCTGTTCTACTCTTCACACCAAAATAACTACAGACATAAAAGTCTGCTTTGTGTTTGTCAGAAAACAGAGCCAGGGGCTTCTGCATACCAGTTGCTGTAAAACGGCAAGTGTTAGGTTGTTCATAAAGAGAGATTCTGTTAAATATACAGCTGTATTGTTGATTGGCTCTTCGGTGATGAAGCATGAATGAAAGATTATTGTGTGGTGACTGACCTATTTTTAAATAATTAAATTTCTCCAGTCTATATAATGGAGAACATCCAAGGTGTCTCTGTGTCGTCCAAAAGTCTCACAAAAAAAGAAGGAATTGTCATGGCACGGTTTTTGAGTACTTTCTGTGACCCTGTTTGGTTTTCCTTGTGTTTCCTGTTATTTTATTTTGTAAAGTTCTTCCTTGTCTTGCTTCACTTCCTGTGTTTGCCCCACTTTGTCGGATTGGTTTCTCCTTGTGTGCTCCGCCCTTATTAGTTTCACCCATGTCTCGTTAACCCCTCTGCCCATGTGTGTATATATATAGCCTGGCCTTTCCTTTTGTCATCCGTGATGTTACCACTGTTTGTCTTGCTGTTCAGTTCCTTGTGTGTTCCTGTGTTCTTGTCTTTGGTTTTTGGTTTTTGGTCTAAACCAGTTCCTAATTTTGTTGCCTGCTCTTGCATTTGGCTCCTACCTCACCAGAAAAGCAACAGGAATCTCTCCTTCAGAGATGTTTTTTTTCTTTCATCTGCATTATGACAATGATACCTTGGAATAAAATACAATTTAGCAAATTAAAAGCACAATTCAGTGCACAGCAAGGAACTATAATCAATGGTTGCTGCAACATAGTGAAAGGGAATCTTGAGTCTTCCTGTGGCAAACAATCCGTCCAACTATCCAACCAAGCGTGAGCCTGTCTCTTACACAATGGTCTTTTTGTGACAGTGATTTGGAAGAACCCTTTGAGGTCTGTTAGCGGGAGTCTTTTATCTAGACCTTGGGTAGCGCATGCTTTCACTCTTTGTCCAAAAAAAAAAAAAAAAAAAAGGATGCAACTAATGACAGAAAAAAAAGAACTGAAAATGCTTCCATCCAAAAATACAGGTTTTTCCTTTCTCTTGTTTGTGTCATCCCATGCCCATGCCCTGTTTCTGTCATTTTTTTTTTTTTGTGTGCTTTTAGTGTTGAGCAGAACTTTGCAGCCAGTTTTCCATTTCCCAACCAGCCCAAAAAGTCAAAACCATGAAAGAATTTTTCATAAAGGGAACACTGCCACTGCCATTCGCATCATCTGAAGGAGAAAGCCAAGTCAGGGTGGGCGTTGTGGGCTAAAATATTTAAATGTGAATGGCCCTTTGTCGGGTCCAGCCGCTTCCTCTTGACATGTCTTGCATAGCCAAGAAAGGAGACAAAAAGTCAAAGAGGAAAAACATCTTTGCACATCACTTTACCGCCATTTCCCATCATTAGTGGAGAAAAAAAAAAAAGGATTCTCCATTAGGTCAAACCCATTTATTTTTTCAGTGGAAACCTTGTGACTCTTTTATATTCACTGCATTCAGTCTGGACGTGTTTTTTTTCTTTTTTCTTTGAATGTGTCCCTAAATGTCAAGAATTGAATGTCCCCTGTCATTATGTGTTGTTAAATGCTACCAGAAGAGCTCAGCAGTGCCTCCACACATTTGATTGACTGCTGCCTAACTTAAAAAAAAAACTTTTTTATGTTTGAGTTAATATATGTGCAAGTATTATTTTGGCTTAAATGCACCGTGCCGTGCGTCAGCCTGTGCATGTGGGTAAATATGCACATTTCCATATGCATTTTAATTTTTCGGCATGTTTGCATGATTGGGAAATGTGCAGAACGGTTTAAAAAGAGCTTGCGCGAGGCTGTGTATGTGTGGCATTTTAAAGACTATTTTCATTTGGCGCTGCGCTGATTTATACGGCCGCATTCATATTCAAAGTGCTGCTCTTTGGTCTGTGTAACCACTCAGCCATTCTGCTATCTTACAACTGCAGCTACGCTATAAAGTTTAGGACTTTACTATTGAATCTTGTTCCCATAACAAGCTTAGGCCGGCTGCAGTCGCAAAAATTGCCTTGTTGGAGAAATGGATTTACGGAGCTTTCACGTCCTTGATTTTGCTATTCTCGCGTTTGCTGAGATTGCGCAATTTCTGGACTCTTGTTTTCTTATGTCTTTGTTCATTTCTTTTGTAATCTCTTTTCGTCTTCCTCATTTTTCCATTCTTTTGTCCCTTTCTTCCTGCCCTCGCTCTTGAAATCAAGTCTCGGGCTCCAATAAAAGCCAGATTGTTTGTTCATCAGACTGAAGTAGACCTCCAGTCTATTCAGCTCCAGCTCCTTTTCAAGTGGAGAGGACTTCTTTCTGCGATGACCTGTGTGGGAAAGACGGACAGAGGCCATTTGCAAAGCTTTTCATGAGACTCTATTAAAGAGAGCCTCTCCTTGCTCTCGTTCTCTTGTTCTTTCCCTCTTTCCATTTTCCTTCTCTCACGCTTTCTTCGCTGCTGGTTGTTCATTCAGCGCAGTCTTTTATGAAGCCCACTGGTCGCCTTCTCCAAAGCTCCCTCGCTCTGCTGCTGAATGAGGGGCCACCTTCCTCTCTTCCTTTTCTTAGTCAATGACCTGCTTTTGTACTTGAGACTTTTCTGTCGCCTCCAATCAAACTGGCGATGCTGCAGGAAAGAGAAATACGAAGTTGTTAAATACACCGATCAGGCATAACATTATGACCGGTGACAGGAGAAGTAAATAACGCTGACCGTGTTGTGACAATGCAATGTTCTGCTGGGAAACTTCTGGACCTGGCATTCGTGTGGATGTTACTTAGACATGTACAACCCACCTAGACCAGACCAGGCACCCCCACCCCGTAGCAATGACACTCCTTGATGGCAGCAGCCATCCCCAGCAGGATGCAGAAAAACTGTTTAAGAACAATTCAAAAAGCATGAAGAACACAAGGTGTTCACCGGAATTCCAAATTCACTAGATCCCAATCAAGTATCTGTGGGATACTTGATCTGAGGCCCCTCCTCTCAACCCATAAGAACCCCCCACTAACAACATTATTTTGCCAGACACCACAGTGAACCCACAGGAGGCCCGTGTCCATTCTCTGATGAGTCACAACTGTTTTGTGGAGACACAAGGAAAACCTATAAACCAATATTAGGAAGGTGGTCATAATGTATTGCCTGATCAGAATATACACAGGGGCAGCCGTGGCCTACTGGTTAGCGCTTTGGGCTTGTGACCGGCGGGTTGCCGGTTCGAACCCCCGACCGGTAGAAAGCGGCTGAAGTGCCCTTGAGCAAGGCACCTAACCCCTCACTGCTGTAGCACGGCAGCTCACTGCTCTGGGTTAGTGTGTGCTTCACCTCACTGTGTGCTTTGTGTTCACTAATTCACGGATGGGATAAATGCAGAGACCAAATTCCTTGTATACACAAGTATACTTGGCCGATAGACACTTAATCTTACACTCGGCATCAGTCATGTGTACAGCATGCACAAAGGGAAAAAATACATGACTGACAACCAGGGTGTTCAATCCCACATGGCACTATGTGAAAACTTGAACAGATGAGCTCAATCATTTTATATTTCCAAAACTTCAAATAATGATACGGAACAAAGCCACAAATACAAAATGACCGTATGAAGAGGAGGATTTGGGGACAAGCTTACAGACACAATTACAGAGTGATCTTTGACTAATACAGCCTACTTAAAAGGGTTTTGGCCGTGTTGTTTGTTTTGTTAGCCATGCAGAGAAATCTCTACATTTTAATCTCACCCAGGTGGTACCAATGAGCAGACACGTATTCTTGTAGATTCAAAGATTTTGCAGTCAAACATAAACACAGTTCATTCTCCGGGGCGGAGCAGCTCAAACTGAGGAACAAATATTGTTTTATTCTTAACACTGTCCCCTCGTCGCCGCATTCATTGGAACTGCAGTGGAAGATATTTGTCGCGGCATGTCGCGGTGATCAAATGATTGCATTATTACAAATCAAAAGAGAATAATTTAATATGTGCCTGACTTACTTGCTATATCTCAAATGTACTATCACTCCCCATTCTTTCTGCTCTCTGTCTTTGTCTTTCCAAGTCTCCCTCCCTCCCTCCTCTGATGTCTGCATGGCTTTGATTTCACCAAATGAAAGGACGCAGCAGCATAAAAACTGCATGATCTCAGACCTCGTATGTAGCTGCATGCAGATAACGAGCCTGTATGGGGATTTTGGTGGCTTGACAGTGCTTTTCAAAAGTTGACTTGGCAGCAAACTGCTCAGGGAGTAAAGGATAGTTTCGGAGAATTGGAAGCTCAGCTCCCAGAATGCACCATCAAACCAATCAGTATTTCTTTTCTGTGTCAAAACCACAGGCCATAAAATCTAATACAAGGAATGAAGAAGCACCTTGAAAGGCATTCCCTACCAAATCAACACAGTGGTCTAAATTTGTTACTGTAGTAAAACAGTGTGCATAAATAACAATTTATCAGCTTTTGAAGAAAAAAAAATGCATTTGATGCTTCAACAAATCAAATCACACTGTTGTGTCATAGAAAATCAATGAATCCCTTGTCATTACAGAGTGAGACTAAATGCAGGGGGGAAAATGCTTCAAACATTGTTTTGCACAGTAAAAAAAATAAAATAAAAATGGTTTACATATTTCAATAAGTTGAATTACTGAGAAAATGTTGTGTAGTCAGTCAATCCTGTAACAATGTTATGAATAAATCCTGCATATACAAGTCAGGGGGTGGCACAGTGGTGTGGTGGTGGAACAGTGGCAAGAAGGTTCTGGGTTCTAATCCATCGGTCGACTGGGGCCTTTCTCATAGGCCGTAGATGTTAATGTGAATGGTTGTCTCAAGGCTAACACTGAGAGACAGGCAGACTGGAGACCTGTCCAAGGTGTACACACCCTCTTGCCCAATGACAGCTGGGATAGGCTCCAGCGGGTACATAACATGAATGAACGAATGAATATACAAGTCAGGAGTGTTTTCGAAACTGCTGATCTCTTGTATTTTCATTCCACATATTGTATGTATTATGTTCAGTATTTTTATTTTTATTTTTTTTAAAGTTTTATGCCCCTTGTATTAATTCAAGAAACAACAGCGTAGAAGCACATGGCAATGGCAGACAGAGACACGGATAGACACACAGGACGACTGACAGTATGTGTGAATTTTCTTCTTCAAAAGAAATTGCTATGTTGTAGAAGTAATCTTAAATGCAGTCGGTCAGGCAGCGTCTGGTGTCGACATGGCTGACTTGAAAGTCGTGGCCCAAATAAAGGATGGTACAGCAATGATTAGTTCATCAGTTTGGGGGGCACAAGCTAATTTCTGGGAGAAAAAACTAAATGAAAACAAACAAAAAAAAAAAAAAAAAAACTTCCAGAGACCACTGATCTCTGATGATGATGATGATATATTGTATATTTTTATTAATAGTTCTGTTGCATTGTGGCTGCTTGTTAATTATAAAATAAACTGAATACACATCATACTGCTGCAGTGTTCATGTTCTGTCTTTTCAAGTGTCTTTGAGTGGATCACATTTTGGACCTGACCTGTTGGGATGGGCCTGGGACCCCCCTCAGATTGGGTCTCTCTGTTTTGAAAATCACTTCATACGTCAGATTCTGGTAGCTTTACGCTGATTCTGTTGCAGATCAGTCCAACATTATGCACCAATCAAATACTCTGTCTGGAAACAAAGCAAGTGCACCAAGCTTGACAAAAACACTGACCAGAACCGAGCACAAAAATGAAGAACTACATTCATGCTGCCCAGTCATCTTTGTCTTCCTTGTACAGTCACAAACAGATTAGGTTAACTGCTGACTCGCTGTAGGCGTTAGCATTAACGATTGATCGACGCATCAACTGCTTTATGCAGTGGATATACATGATTCACGGCTGTGTGGAGGGTTTCAGTCAACTCGGGTATCAAATTACAATGAACTCAAGTCTTCTTTTGCGAAACATAAGAAAGAAAATATAGGCTTTTCAAGTTGTCTTTGAAACTGTAGCCTCCACAAGTTAAGGAATAGTACATACTTGTGCTATGAACTAGACCTCAGTTGCCTTGCGGGCCTCTTTTCTGGCAGACTTTCTGTAGTTTAAAGAGCACCCCTCAGCTCAAATGTTAACTTTCTCAAAGCAAACCCATTTAAATTCTGAATCTTCACAGAATAAACTCACTGTGTGGTAATGTGGCCTAACATTACATTGAAAACCCAATTCAAACAATCCCCACAGTATCCCTATTAAATACTTAAAATAGTGCAATGCATGTCTCAAAAAGGCGGAGTGTGTGTATAAATATTAATTGTCTCCAATTTCCATATACTGTATGAATCATAGAACCCAAAGGAGTGGGTTATCCCAGGCAGAAAAGTGTTATCTGAAATATACCAATGCATTCAATTCCAAGTATGAAAACCACAGCAACACCAACAAGGAGATGACGGTCCCCAAAGAGATAGGAGTAGGAATTCCAAAGAAAGCCAAGTGTCCAGCTGGGGATGGCTGCTGCCATCAAGGAGGGTCATTGCTATGGGGTGGGGGTGCCTGGTCTGGTCTAGGTGGGTCGTACATGTCTAAGTGACATCCACATGAATGCCAGGTCCAAAAGTTTCCAAGCAGAACATTGAATTGTCACAATATGGCCAATGGTATCCACTTCTCCTGTCAGTGGTTTTAATGTTGTGACTGATTGGTGCAAAATATTGTTTTCTGTAAGTGTGCATGACACTACTACAATGATTCAAAGTTAAACATTTATATCCAGCTTATGATTTACTCTCCTTGAGCAAATCCCCTTGTTGATTAAAAAGTTTGTCTGATTTTAGAGAACACCACTAAAGCCCATGTCAGTTCATTAAGGGGTTAGCATCCTGATCTTTAACCTGACCGTTTTGATTAATGAGATCATCAATAAAACCAATCAAACACAATTAATATAAGCAATATTTCTTTACAAACACTTTAGACTGACACTGTTGTCTTCACACAACCCGCGAGCATCATTAGTATGATTGTTTGTCTTTAAGCAACAAGAAGTTACATGGGCTAATGAGTTTTTGCTCATTAAAATGGTAATGAATGCAGCAAGGGCCTCTAAAATCTAATCAAACCATCTGCTCTGCAGGGGGAACCTGTGGTGTAAGTGTGAAGTCGGTATCATGTATTAATCGGGAGTTGTTGTGTTGACAAGACGGTTTGTTTACACGCCAGGAGTGTATGCACCGTGGAGAGTCAATAACAAGTCACCTCTGCCTGTATACATTTGGAAATACAGTTGGCGTTAAAAAGAAGCAGTCCACGTGGAATTTGACCATGCATTCTTCATGTCAAACTTTTTCCCCCCGTCCACAGAGCACATTGTTATCCACAGTTCCTGTGATCCACATTGATCCACTCACATCAATCCTTGTCTCTCTGCTGAAGACAATATTGCACCTATACATCAACCTGCAGGGCTTTGGCCATCGGGATGGATGGCGATGAGGCTGTTGGGGCTCACATTGGGGATTTGTGGAAAAACCTTGAAACATTGTCAGGTCGATGAGAGACACAGCAGCAGCCATCATTCAGCTCAGAGGGCCCTTGACTAAAAAGTGTAAAGAGAAAAAAACTCGTCAATCAATACAGAAGCCATCAGTCGGTCAGAGACTCGTAGAGAAAAAGTCATCTATTACCACTTCAAGGCTCGGGATATTGTAGAAGATGTCTGAGGTACAAGCTGTTATTTTTGTTTTGTTTAATTTTAGTATTTTGTTTAATACTGTTTTTATTGGGGGGAATTACAATAGCAACAACATACACCGATCAGCCACAACATTAAAACCACCGTCAGGAGAAGTGAAAAACATCGACCACCTTGTGGCAATCCAATTTCAAGTTCTGCTGGGAAACGTTTGGACTTGCCATTCGTGTGGATGTTACCTAGGCATGTAGCACCCACCTAGACCAGACCAGGCACCCTCACCCCATAGGAATGACACTCCTTGACGGCAGCAGCCATCCCCAGCAGGATGCAGCCTGACACAGGCACACACACAATAAACGCTTTAGGAACAGCTAAAAAAAGACGATGAGCAGCACAAGGTGTTGACCTGGCCTCTAAGTTCACTAGATCCCAAACTGATCACTGTGGGATGATCCACAGAGGCCCCTCCCATCAGCCCATAGGACCCAAAGGACTCCCACTAACAACATTCTGTTGCTAGACACCACAGGACACCTTCAGGAGACCCATGTCCATTCTCTGATGAGTCACAACTGTTTTGGAGGCACAAGGGTGACCTGCACAATATTAGGAAGGTGGTCATAATGTTATCCCAGATCGGTGAAAGTATACATTACAGCCACTTTTGTGGTTTGACAGGTAGGACATTAGAACAAAACTACTTAACATGTCTCTGTACAAAAAGAAATTACACAAATTTGTTTGCACATTTACACAGATAATGGCACACAGTGGATTAAAAAAATATATAACTAAATAAAAGATGGGAAAATAAATAAAGGAAAAAAAAACTAATTAAGACATAAATACATAATTAAATTTAATATAGAAACAAAACAAAGTACCCTCCAAATATAATACCCAATTAGTCAGCAAGCAAGATTGACAAGGAATTAAAATAATTTATGAAAAGCCCCCATTTCTGATGAAACGAAAAGCTTATCTTTTCTATCTTCAGGTAGGTCATAACATCTTTGAGGCACAGAGAGATAGATGGCATGCTAGACTGTATTTTCTGCACAGTTTGATCCCAGAGTTTGCCACAATCTCCCATTCCCCAGCTCCTGCCTCCATTTAAGTGTAAGTTTGGAGGTTGACTTTTCAAGCAGTTTTTAAACATGTGTTGCACTGGAAATTGATCCTCAATGAGAGTATTTTTACTCATCACCATCTACCATGTTGTAAAGAAGTAAATAAGTTGTCATGTGTTGGAGTGTGGGGTTCAAAAATCAAATACACATTTAACTGATAATTTAAAAAGTGTTGAGTGTGACCCCCTTGTGCAGTAATAATGGCAACTGAACGTTTTTGGTAACTGCTGATCAGTTGTCCACAGCAGCTGGGCGGCCTAAAAGTCTTCAAGAAACTCCAAGGCCAGTTGCCTTTCTTTAACTTTTTTGGATATCCCTTCATCCTTATTTTAAATTTCCTTAAGTTTCATCATTTCTGTCTACATAAAATGCCAATGCAAAAACCATTCATCTGAATTATGTATCTAAAAGTCAAGATATGGTTATGATGAAAACAGGGATTCTTTAATCCGTTTATTTAGAGTGATGCCGCACAGCAAGATGCTATTGCCGCAATGGTTTCCAATTTGAGTCAACATGAGACTGTCTTTGGTACTTTCAAATCAAACAGATGAAATCAAAAGTGGCCAGGGGTCATGATGAAGTTGGACTCAGAGATGTGCTGATTATTTGTACAAAAACCACTGTGTCCTGCTAGTTATACACTTGCATCCCAAACAATGACTTTACACACAGAGAGACTGAATGTTTTGGCTTGGGGGGGATTCTGATGACACCCTTTTCATTTCCATTGCAGACAGGCCGAGGCAATAAAGAAACACGAACAGGCTAACGCGACAGCCTGTAACAGAATTCACAGCTCATGAGTAGAAATGTATTCTATTTCCAAGAAGCACGTTGCTTCGGAATAGCTCGAAACAGCTTTTGGTGGCTGTGCTGTCATAAAGTTCAGGAGTAAAGTGGGTCAGGTTTCAGTGACACTGGTATTGTGCAAGCGCCGTCAGATTTGTGGCAAGATCTCATATTGTGCTGGAATTGTCAGTAAAAAGACGACTATGTACTCCAAATATTTCTTTATAATATGTCTCCACTCATTTTCTTGAGGAAACTGTAAAATGTAAAGTAATAATCAAAATGGGTAATTTTACTTCCTCCCACCACCACCATACCCACGCCCATTTAGACAGAAGAGCTCTTTCTCCTCGCCCATTCCTGTTCATTGTCTTGCAGAGATGGACGCTCAACCTTCTCCCTACTTGTTCATTCCTTCCAGTAGGGAGGTTTTCTCCTGAATGCCATTTGAAATAGTCACTTCCTGCAGAAAGTCAAAAAAATGACTCCTGTGTTTCACAAGAAAAAATGACTGTTTTTGTCTGGTGGCTTTGAGGGGAGCATAGATCAATATAATAGCAACAGTTATCCATCTGAAAACACTGTCTGACAGCAAAGTAAAGTGGTGAAACTATTCTAAATAATGTGTATGTATGGTTAAACTAGTACTGATTTATTTTATTTAACTTATTGGGTGGGTCTAATTTTAGGGGACTTGAGCACCTTTTGCTGCTGACCTTGCCCCCTGCAGTTCATTGCTTGGCTTCTGTATCAGTACTTCTGTCTGTTTCTTCAACCTGGGGGAGCGATGACAACCATCACTGATAATTTTCTGACTGGATGAGTACCTCACACAACCCCACTTTAAACTCAGAACTTCTGCTTTAGTGATTGAAATATGTAACATTTGATTGAATAAAAAATAATTATGCAACTGTGATGGCTTCCAGGTCTCAAGACCTAATTCCTCATTTCTTGGTGGGTGTTTGGGGAGAAGTAATTCTGTTTGGCTTGGTGTGGTTGAACTTTGGGTTATCTTGTGGTCTTCTATTCTTGCATTCACTTACTCAAACACACATTACAGACATGACTGATTTACTGACCGCGTGTTCGATTTAAGTCAATTCAGTAAATGTATTTTTATTTAAAAGATTCATGTGTGCTCTCCAGATTTTGACGTGACGCAACATACAGAACAGGAAATGGAAACAAGATCATGAGGTTTAAATACATTCTTTCAGACAATTAGTTAATCTGCCAGCCAACTTTACAGTAAAATGAAATGGATGATTTTAAAAGAAATTCCTGCTTTACACCACTTCAAATACTCTTGGGCTAACCCTAACCAAAATTTATACCAAGAGTAACTAATCCTAAACCCTACACCCTAACCCATATTTGGCAAATTACCAATTACATGCCTAACTCCAAGCCTTACCTTGACCCTGATTTAAAACATACCATGTCTGAACTCTCAACCAGGCTCAAACTTCACTTTCACAGTATAAAACTCAAAGTGGTCCTCATAAGACATGAATACATGTGTACAAACACACACTTGCAGCAGAGTGAAGCAACAGATGTCTTAATGTTTATATTCTCACAGGGCTAAATATCAATTTCAAATGGCTCTAATTTAGTTGGGTCACCGAATCTCAAGAGGGACTTAAATACATTACACCACCCTCCCGCTCACATATGCACACACTCATGTCACTAGAGCACTAATGCTAAGATATCTAATCTTGAGATGTATTAAAAACTTAATTAACCCTTTTGTAACCCATGGTAAATTGTGTGTGTGTACATAATTGTCTTCCTTAATGTTACACACACACACGCACACACAAGACATCTGACAGTCTCCTTATGAAAATACATGATGCACTGCGTGACCTTGTTGAGATATGTGGACATAAATTAAATTAATGCTGACTACTGGAGTCACGCAGAATTATTTGTTAAATAGGGCGTACCAAATGAAGTGAGAGCGAGAGATGGGATGACGAGATTTAAACAGGTTAAATAGGGCTGCAGATCTGGGTCAGATAAAATGCGTAAGGGCTGCCTCTGGTGTTACAGCTCCATAGCTAGTAGTTTTCACTCATCCAGGGCACTCGAATGGTCTTCTGTTGATACAAGATGATACTTTATCTCCAGGCACACAATTTAAATCGATACAAACATCCAAATACTCAGAGATCAAAGTCAACATGCAACTGATTTGGCTACTGATAGGCTGGCAATGATAACAGACAGACCTCTAGAAACTGGGAGATCTGCAAGATATTTTCCTTAGTCCTCAATAACCAGAGATGACACACCAATGGCCAAGGCCGCTGCTGGAACAACCCCCCAGGAGATCGCTGCAGTGAGACGCTCTGTCCTATTCCTTCCTCCCTCCCTTCCTTCACAGACACCTGTTGATAGTTGACTCCGTCTGCGACCCCATCAGGGACAACTCCATGGCAACCTGCTGTGTTATCGCGATAACATCCTGCGAACTGAGGCACTGATTGGGAGGCTAGACGAAGTGACTCTCCAGACTTATTTACACACACACACACACACACACCCACGGACACTTACACACATGCACATATGAATATAGAGTGCTGGGGTATAGAGCACAGAGGGCTATACCGGGGTATAGAGCACAGAGGGCTATAACGGGGTATAGGCTATACCGGGGTATAGAGCACAGAGGGCTAAACCGGGGTATAGGCTATAGCGGGGGTATAGAGCACAGGGGGCCATGCCGGGGGTATAGAGCACAGGGGGCCATGCCGGGGGTATAGAGCACAGGGGGCCATGCCGGGGGTATAGAGCACAGGGGGCCATGCCGGGAGATAGGCTATACCGGGGGTATAGAGCACAGGGGGCCATGCCGGGGGATAGGCTATACCGGGGGTGTAGAGCACAGGGGGCCATGCCGGGGGTATAGAGCACAGGGGGCCATGCCGGGGGTATAGAGCACAGGGGGCCATGCCGGGGGTATAGAGCACAGGGGGCCATGCCGGGGGTATAGAGCACAGGGGGCCATGCCGGGGGTATAGAGCACAGGGGGCCATGCCGGGGGTATAGAGCACAGGGGGCCATGCCGGGGGTATAGAGCACAGGGGGCCATGCCGGGGGTATAGAGCACAGGGGGCCATGCCGGGGGTATAGAGCACAGGGGGCCATGCCGGGGGTATAGAGCACAGGGGGCCATGCCGGGGTATAGAGCACAGGGGGCCATGCCGGGGTATAGGCTGTACCGAGGTATAGGCCATACCGGGGTATAGAGCGCAGAGGGCCATACCGGGGTATAGAGCGCAGAGGGCCATACCGGGGTAAAGGCTATACCGGGATATAGAGCGCAGAGGGCTATACCGGGGTATAGAGCGCAGAGGGCTATACCGGGGTATAGAGCGCAGAGGGCTATACCGGGGTATAGAGCGCAGAGGGCTATACCGGGGTATAGAGCACAGAGGGCTATACGGGGGTATAGAGTACAGAGGGCTATACCGGGGTATAGGCTATACCGGGGTATAGAGCACAGAGGGCTATACCGGGGTATAGGCTATACCGCAGAGGGCTATACCCGGGTATAGGCTGTACCGGGTTATAGAGCACAGAGGGCTATACCGGGGTATAGAGCACAGGGGGCTATACCGGGGTATAGACCACAGAGGGCTATAAAGGGGTATAGACCACAGAGGGCTATAAAGGGGTATAGAGCACAGGGGGCTATACCGGGGTATAGTGCACAGGGGGCTATACCGGGGTATAGAGCACAGAGGGCTATACCGGGGTATAGGCTATACCGGGGTATAGAGCACAGAGGGCTATACCGGGGTATAGAGCACAGAGGGCTATACGGGGGTATAGAGTACAGAGGGCTATATCCCGGGGTATAGGCTATACCGGGGTATAGAGCACAGAGAGCTATACCGGGGTATAGAGCACAGAGGGCTATACCGGGGTATGGATAGATAGATAGATAGATAGATAGACGACTTTATTGATCCCTTTGGGAGGTTCCCGCAGGGAAATTGACATCTCCATCGCAACCAGCACTTTCAGACATACATGTAGGAGACAGTATAAAAAGCCCAGAATACCAATACACCCAGTGAAGAATAATAAAAATAGTAATACAAAAATAAATATTGACTGTAAATTCATGGTTGTTGCATAAATAGAGAAATAAATATTGTGACTGTACATGACTGTACATACACTGTTATTGCACTTTACTTTACTATTGCAGATTAGTTAAAAAAGTCATTCAGGCCCTTTCCTTTTTGTCCTCCTCCCCCCAAGTGAGTGGTGGTTGTACAGTCTGATGGCACGGGGGACAAAAGAGTTCCTCAGTCTATTTGTCCTGCACCTTGGGAGGAGCAGCCTCTCGCTGAAGGTGCTTCTCTGGCTACTGATGGTCGTGTGCAGAGGGTGACTGGCATTGTCCAGGATACTTGTTAGTTTTTTAAGTGTCCTGCTCTCTGCTACAGCAGCCAGAGGGTCCAGCCTCGTGCCAACCACAGAGCCAGCCCGCCTGATTAGTTTCTCCAACCTGGAGAGGTCTGCCTTGGAGGTGCTCCCACCCCAGCACACCACAGCATAGGACAGGACGCTGGCGACCACAGACTGGTAGAAGATCCCCAGGAGCTTCTTGCAGATGTTGAAGGATCTTAACCTCCTCAAGAAGTACATCCTGCTCTGGGTCTTCTTGTACAGCTGCCCCGTGTTGCTCGTCCAGTCCAGTTTGTTGTCCAGCCACAGCCCAAGATATTTGTAGGTCTGCACGACCTCCACCTCCTCTGCTCCTATCAGAACTGGTCTGGGGTTGGGTCTGTCCCTCCCAAAGTCAATGACCAGTTCCTTAGTCTTTGAGGTGTTGAGCTGTAGATTGTTTGTGTGGCTCCAGACAACAAAATCCCTCACCAGGCTCCTGTACTCCTCCTCTTCGTCGGCACTGATACACCCCACAATGGCCGTGTCATCTGCAAACTTCTGGACGTGACACGTGTCTGAGAGGTAGCAGAAGTCCGCGGTGTACAGGGTGAAGAGGATAGGGGAAAGTACAGTCCCCTGTGGAGCTCCAGTGCTGCTGACCACAGTGTCAGACGTGATGTCCTTCAGCCTGACGTACTGTGGTCTATCGGTGAGGTAGCTGGAAATCCAAGCAACCAGGCAGGGGTCCACTCGCATTCTGGAGAGTTTTTCCTGGAGTACAAGGGGCTGGATCGTGTTGAAGGCACTCGAAAAGTCCAGGAAGGTAATCCTGACAGTGCCTTTTCCCTTGTCCAGATGCGAGTGGGCTCTGTGTAAGAGGTAGAGGATGGCATCCTCTACACCAACCTCTGCCCGGTAGGCAAACTGTAGAGGGTCCTCAGCGTGCTGCACCTGAGGTCTGAGGAGCTGGAGGAAGAGCCGCTCCATCGTCTTCATCAGATGTGATGTGAGTGCCACCGGTCTGAAGTCATTCAGCTCGCTGGGCCGGTTCCTCTTGGGGACAGGAACGATGCATGATGTCTTCCAGAGGGTGGGCACTCTCCCGAGTTGCAGGCTCAGGTTGAAGATGCGTTGTAGCGGCTCCCCGAGTTCAGCAGCGCAGGTCTTCAGAAGCCGTGGACACACCATGTCGGGTCCTGCTGCCTTCCAGGGACGGAGCTTCCTCAGTTCACCCCTCACTTGATCAGCTGTGAAGCAAGGGGGGGGGGGGGTTGAGAGGAGGGTGAGGGGGTTGGGGGGCTGTCCAGCTCCCATGGAAGAGGAGGGGAGAGTCGGGGGATTCTGTGCAAGAAAGGTGCGAGTGGGAGGGCTAGGTGGGGGGATGGCTGTGGCAGCTGGGGGGGAGGAGAGGAGGAGGGGCTGCTGATGTCTGTGGGTGAAGATACGTTGGGGGGAGGGCAGGCTACAGTAACGGTGGGGAGTGGAGTGCTTTCACTGAACCTATTGAAAAACATGTTCAGGTCGTTGGCTCTCTCTACACTTCCCCCCTCTGTGCTGGTCCTTGCTTTGTGTCCTGTGATGGTTCTGACACCTTCCCAGACGTCCCTCATGTTGTTCTCCCTCAGCTTCTGCTCCACCTTCTTCCTGTAGCAGTCCTTTGCTTCCCTCAGGCAGCGTTTCACCTCCCTCTGTGCTGCTTTCATCTCCTCCTTGTCTCTAGTCCTGAAGGCCTTCTTCTTCTGGTTGAGGACAGCCTTGACTCCCTGTGTTACCCATGGTTTGTTGTTTGGGTAACACCGAACAGTCTTGGTGGGGGCGACCACATCTGCACAGAAGTTGAGATAGTCTGTGATGCAGTGAGTCATCCCCTCTATGTCCTCGTCATGTACACCCAGCAGTACATCCCAGTCCGTGGTGTTGTAGCAGTCTCTCAGGGCCTCCTCTGCTTCAGGAGTCCACCTCCTGATGGAACGAGTAGAGACAGCCTGCCTCTGGACCAGGGGTGTGTATTGGGGCTGAATGTACACCAGGTTATGATCTGACTTGCCCAGGGGGGGCAGGGCGGTGACTCTGTATGCCTCCTTCACGTTGGTATACAGTAAGTCTATAGTCCTGTTCTTCCTGGTGGGGCAGTTTACAACCTGGTGAAAGGTAGCCAGGGTGGAGTCCAGGGTGACATGATTAAAGTTTCCAGAAATTATTATGAAGGCATTAGAATGTTGCATCTGCAGCCGTGCTGTGACGCTGTGTATTTTCTCACAGGCAGCGGCTGCTTCCGCCCTCGGAGGGATGTAAACACAGATGGAGATCACGTGACTGAACTCCCTGGGCAGATAATATGGCCGCAGGCTAACGGCTAACAGCTCCAGATTAGGGCAACACCACACTGTCTTGACTGTGACATGGCCAGGGTTACACCAACGGTTGTTGATGTAGATGATGAGTCCCCCACCTTTGCTTTTCCCGCACGCCTTCGTGTCTCTGTCGGCTCTTACTGCTGTAAATCCCCGCAGATCCACGTTAGCATCCGGTACGCTATCGGTTAGCCATGTCTCCGTCAGAATGAACAAGCTGCACTCACGGTAAATCCGTTGGTTCTCCAGAGCGGACAGCTCGTCCATCTTATTCGGCAGCGAGTTGACGTTCCCCATAATCACGGAGGGAAGCGATGGTTTATAACGCCTCCGATTTTCCGCTAGCCTAGCCTTTAGCTTAGCCCCGGCTTTGCAGCCCCGGTACCTCCTCCGCAACTCCACTGGGATAGCACAGAGTGCTATACTGGGGTATAGAATACCGGGGTATAGAGTACCGGGGTATAGAATACCGGGGTATAGAGCACAGAGGGCTATACCCGGGTATAGGCTATGCCGGGGTATAGAGCACAGAGGGTTATACCGGGGTGTAGAGCACAGAGGGCTATACCGGGGTATAGGCTGTACCGCGGTATAGAGCACAGAGGGCTATACCGGGGTATAGAGCACAGAGGGCTATACGGGGGTATAGAGTACAGAGAGCTATATCCCGGGGTATAGGCTATACCGGGGTATAGAGCACAGAGGGCTATACCGGGGTATAGGCTATACCGGGGTATAGAGCACAGAGAGCTATACCCGGGTATAGGCTATACCGGGGTATAGAGCACAGAGGGCTATACCGGGGTATAGAGCACAGAGTGCTATACTGGGGTATAGAGTACCGGGGTATAGAGTACCGGGGTATAGAATACCGGGGTATAGAGCACAGAGGGCTATACCGGGGTATAGGCTACACCGGGGTATAGAGCACAGAGGGCTATACCGGGGTATAGGCTATACCGGGGTATAGAGCACAGAGTGCTATACTGGGGTATAGAGTACCGGGGTATAGAATACCGGGGTATAGAGCACAGAGGGCTATACCGGGGTATAGGCTATACCGGGGTATAGAGCACAGAGGGCTATACCGGGGTATAGGCTATACCGGGGTATAGAGCACAGAGGGCTATACCGGGGTATAGGCTATACCGGGGTATAGAGCACAGAGGGCTATACCGGGGTATAGAGCACAGAGGGCTATCCCGGGGTATAGAGCACAGAGGGCTATCCCGGGGTATAGAGCACAGAGGGCTATACCGGGGTATAGGCTATCCCGGGGTATAGAGCACAGAGTGCTATACTGGTGTACAGAGTACCGGGGTATAGCGTACCGGGGTATAGAATACCGGGGTATAGAGCACAGAGGGCTATACCGGGGTATAGGCTGTACCGAGGTATAGGCTATACCGGGGTATAAAGCACAGAGAGCTATACCGGGGTATAGATCGAGTTGAAGGTAGGAGCAGATACCTTGGCCCAAGCTCCTACCTCAACACCTCCCCAGAACCCTGTCTGACGTCTCACTCATTCTCCTTCTTTCAGCTTCCCTCTGACTCAGATATCTCAGACATCATCCTAAAGTCCAAGCCCTCCACCTGTCAGTTAGATCCCCTCCCCACAGTTCTGGTGAAAGCCTGCCTCCCTTCTCTCCTCCCCCTCATCTCTGCCATCATCCGTTCCTCACTCTCCACTGGAACTGTTCCTACACTCTTCAAAACTGCTGCCATCACTCCAATATTGAAAAAACCTGGTGCTGATCCTAATAATTACAATAGTCTTCGTCCCATCTCCAATCTACCTTTCCTCTCCAAAATCCTCGAGAAAACTGTTGCTTCCCAAATTCATTCTCACCTAACCCTTAACAACCTGTACGAACAATTCCAATCTGGTTTCCGCCCCCTCCATAGCACTGAATCTGCACTAATCAAAATCACAAACGACCTCCTCCTGGCAGCCGACTCTGGTTTACTCACTATTCTCATCCTCCTCGATCTGAGTGCGGCCTTCGACACCATCTCTCACACTATCCTCATTAACAGATTAGTCTCCCTCGGTATTTCACACACACCCCTTGACTGGTTTAAATCCTACCTCTCAGGCCGCACTCAGTTCATCCAAATCCAATCCTTCAGTTCCCACCCGTCCCCCGTCACCACTGGTGTGCCCCAGGGCTCTGTCCTGGGGCCCCTTCTCTTCATCATCTACCTCCTTCCTCTTGGCAATATCTTCCGTAAATATAACATTCATTTCCATTGCTACGCGGATGACACCCAGCTCTACCTCTCCAGCAAACCAAATTCCACTCTCCCACCTTCCTCCCTCACTGACTGCTTCACCGAGCTCAAATCTTGGTTCTCCTCTAACTTCCTAAAACTCAACAGTGATAAAACCGAATTCCTTCTGATTGGCACCAAATCAACCCTCTCTAAAACTGACAGTTTTTCACTCACCATCGACCACTCCTCTGTCTCCCCCTCCCCCCAGGTTAAGAGTCTGGGTGTCATCCTCGACAGCACATTATCTTTCCAATCCCATATCAATAACATCACCCGGTCTGCATATTTCCACCTACGCAATATTAATCGCCTTCGCCCCTCTCTTTCTCCTCACTCCACTGCCATTCTGGTACACAGCCTTGTCACCTCCCGCATCGACTACTGCAACTCCCTTCTCTTTGGTCTACCTCACAAATACCTCCATAAACTCCAACTGGTTCAGAACTCTGCAGCTCGGATCATCACCAGAACCCCCTCCACCTACCAAATCACCCCAGTTCTGTAGCAACTCCACTGGCTCCCGGTCAAACTCCGCATTGACTTCAAAATCCTCCTGTTTACATTCAAGGCCATCCACAATCTTTCCCCTCCTTATCTGTCCGAACTCCTCAACATCGCCACCCCTTCCCGTTCCCTCAGATCTGCATCGTCTGTCCACCTCTCTGTCCCTCCCGCCCGCCTCGTCACCATGGGGAGCAGGGCTTTCAGCCGCTCTGCCCCTCAACTCTGGAACTCACTCCCACCGGACCTCAGGAACTTGGACTCTCTCACACTCTTCAAATCAAGACTAAAAACTCACCTATTCCGAACTGCCTACCCAACTTAACCATCTTCATTATCTCTTCTTATCTGTTTCTTATTTCTTCTTAGTGTTTTTATTATTATTTATATGTTGTACGGTGTCCTCGAGTGCCCAGAGAGGCGCCTCCAAATAAAATGTATTATTATTATTATTATTATACAGGGGTATAGAGCACAGAGGGCTATACCGGGGTATAGGCTATACCGGGGTATAGAGCACAGAGGGCTATACCCGGGTATAGGCTATACCGGGGTATAGAGCACAGAGGGTTATACCGGGGTATAGAGCACAGAGGGCTATACCGGGGTATAGGTTATACCGGGGTATAGAGCACAGAGTGCTATACCGGGGTATAGGTTATACCGGGGTATAGAGCACAGAGGGCTATACCGGGGTATAGGCTATACCCCGGTATAGAGCACAGAGGGCTATACAGGAGTATAGAGCACAGTGCTATACTGGGGTATAGAGTACCGGGGTATAGAATACCGGGGTATAAAGCACAGAGGGCTGTACCCGGGTATAGGCTATACCGGGGTATAGAGCACAGAGGGCTGTACCGGGGTACAGGCTATACCGGGGTATAGAGCACAGAGGGCTATAACGGGGTACAGGCTATACCGGGGTATAGAGCACAGGGGGCTATACCGGGGTATAGAGCACAGAGGGCTATACCGGGGTATAGGCTATACCGAGGTATAGAGTACAGAGGGCTATACGGGGGTATAGAGTATAGAGGGCTATACCGGGGTATAGGCTATACCGGGGTATAGAGCACAGAGGGCTATACCCGGGTATAGGCTATACCGGGGTATAGAGCACAGAGGGCTATACCGGGGTATAGGCTGTACTGGGTTATAAAGCACAGAGAGCTATACCGCGGTATAGAGCACAGAGGGCTATACCGGGGTATAGAGCACAGAGGGCTATACCGGGGTATAGGCTATACCACGGTATAGAGCACAGAGGGCTATACAGGGGTACAGAGCACAGAGTGCTATACTGGGGTATAGAATACCGGGGTATAGATTACCGGGGTATAGAATACCGGGGTATAGAGCACAGAGGGCTATACCCGGGTATAGGCTATACGGGGGTATAGAGCACAGAGGGCTATACCCGGGTATAGGCTATACCGGGGTATAGGCTATACCGGGGTATAGAGCACAGAGGGCTATACCGGGGTATAGAGCACAGAGGGCTATACCGGGGTATAGAGCACAGAGGGCTATACCGGGGTATAGAGCACAGAGGGCTATACCGGGGTATAGAGTACAGAGGGCTATACCGGGGTATAGGCTATACCCGGGTATAGAGCACAGAGGGCTATACCCGGGTATAGGCTATACCGCGGTATAGAGCACAGAGGGCTATACCGGGGTATAGAGCACAGAGGGCTATACCGGGGTATAGGCTATACCGGGGTATAGAGCACAGAGTGCTATACTGGGGTATAGGCTATACCGGGGTATAGAGCACAGAGGGCTATACCGGGGTATAGAGCACAGAGGGCTATACCGGGGTATAGGCTATACCGGGGTATAGAGCACAGAGTGCTATACTGGGGTATAGAGTACCGGGGTATAGAATACCGGGGTATAGAATACCGGGGTATAGAGCACAGAGGGCTATACCCGGGTATAGGCTATACCGGGGTATAGAGCACAGAGGGCTATACCGGGGTATAGGCTATACCCCGGTATAGAGCACAGAGGGCTATACAGGAGTATAGAGCACAGTGCTATACTGGGGTATAGAGTACCGGGGTATAGAATACCGGGGTATAAAGCACAGAGGGCTGTACCCGGGTATAGGCTATACCGGGGTATAGAGCACAGAGGGCTGTACCGGGGTATAGGCTATACCGGAGTATAGAGCACAGAGGGCTATACCGGGGTATAGGCTATACCGGGGTATAGAGCACAGAGGGCTATACCGGGGTACAGGCTATACCGGGGTATAGAGCACAGAGGGCTATAACGGGGTATAGGCTATACCGGGGTATAGAGCACAGGGGGCTATACCGGGGTATAGAGTACAGAGGGCTATACCAGGGTATAGGCTATACCGGGGTTTAGAGCACAGAGGGCTATACCCGGGTATAGAGCACAGAGGGCTATACCGGGGTATAGGCTATACCGAGGTATAGAGTACAGAGGGCTATACGGGGGTATAGAGTATAGAGGGCTATACTGGGGTATAGGCTATACCGGGGTATAGAGCACAGAGAGCTATACCGCGGTATAGAGCACAGAGGGCCATACAGGGGTATAGAGCACAGAGTGCTATACTGGGGTATAGAATACCGGGGTATAGAGTACCGGGGTATAGAATACCGGGGTATAGAGCACAGAGGGCTATACCCGGGTATAGGCTATTCCGGGGTATAGAGCACAGAGGGCTATACCGGGGTATAGGCTATACCGGGGTATAGAGCACAGAGGGCTATACCGGGGTATAGGCTATACCGGGGTATAGAGCACAGAGGGCTATACCGGGGTATAGGCTATACCGGGGTATAGAGCACAGAGTGCTATACTGGGGTATAGAGTACCGGGGTATAGAATACCGGGGTATAGAGCACAGAGGGCTATACCGGGGTATAGGCTATACCGGGGTATAGAGCACAGAGGGCTATACCGGGGTATAGGCTATACCGGGGTATAGAGCACAGAGGGCTATACCCGGGTATAGGCTATACCGGGGTATGGAGCACAGAGGGCTATACCCGGGTATAGGCTATACCGGGGTATAGAGCACAGAGGGCTATACCGGAGTATAGAGCACAGAGGGCTACAACGGGGTATAGAGCACAGGGGGCTATACCGGGGTATAGGCTATACCCCGGTATAGAGCACAGAGGGCTATACAGGGGTATAGAGCACAGAGTGCTATACTGGGGTATAGAGTACCGGGGTATAGAACACCGGGGTATAGAGTACCGGGGTATAGAATACCATGGTATAGAGCACAGAGGGCTATACCCTGGTACAGGCTATACCGGGGTATAGAGCACAGAGAGCTATACCCGGGTATAGGCTATACCGGGGTATAGTGCACAGAGGGCTATACCTGGGTATAGTCTGTACCGGGGTACAGGCTATACCGGGGTATAAAGCACAGAGGGCTATACAGGGGTATAGAGCACAGAGTGCTATACTGGGGTATAGAGTACAGAGGGCTATACCGGGGTATAGTCTGTACCGGGGTACAGGCTATACCGGGGTATAAAGCACAGAGAGCTATACCGGGGTATAGAGCACAGAGGGCTATATCGGGCTATAGAGCACAGAGGGCTATACAGGGGTATAGAGCACAGAGTGCTATACTGGGGTATAGAGTACCGGGGTATAGAATACCGGGGTATAGAATACCGGGGTATAGAGTAGCGGGGTATAGAGTACAGATGGCTATACCAGGGTATAGAATACTGGGGTATGGAATACCGAAGTATAAAATACCGGGGTATTGAGTGCCAGGGTATAAATGTACAGGGGTACAGAGTACAGAGGGCTATACCAGGGTATAGAATACTGGAGTATAGAGTACCGGGGTATAGAGTACCGGGGTATAGAGTACAGAGGGCTATACCGGGGTATAGAGTACCGGGGTATAGAGTACAGAGGGCTATACCAGGGTATAGAGTACTGGGGTATAGAGAACAGTCAAAATGACCAGACAGCCAGCTCCAGGAAAAGGTCATATTTGACCTTGTTTCAGACCTGTTTCATTTGAGTTATTGAGGGCACTGGGCATTGTAAAGTCCGGTTCTTGACATAAAATTCAAGCAGACAAAATAGACGGAAAGTGGTGTATCAGACTAAAGTCTGAATACTTCTGTAAATTAGAAAACAGTGACATGTCATCAGTTTGGATGCAAGTATGAAACAATCGCACAGGGTTGTGTCGTGAATAATGCCCTGCCTTTTGCATTTTACCTTTGTGCAGGAAAATCATCCCCTGTAAGAACTTGACACATAAAGATAACAGAAAATATTCCCTCCCCATTAACTTGAAGAGCGCAAGCATACAGCATAATCACATCTCACAGCAAGATGAACTGCAGCCTCAGTGCTGCATCACTGAGAAATACTCAGCATAAAGAAAGGAAATCCGTCTCGCCTAACGACAAGTAAAAAAAAGTCTGCGGAAATAATAAATAAATCATAACATTTTACTGCGGCATTGAAATTCTCACCACATATTGAAAGAAAAGTCTTCTTTTGTCGTTGTTGGTCGGTCAGTAGGCTAATTTGGTAGTTGCAAATAGATGATTAACAGAGGTTACGGTCACAACCAAACATGAATGACATTGGATGTGAGTGCCCAAGGATACCGAATACTGTGCCAAACTAGCATCTTGTCACCCAGCGGTACATCAGTGTCAAGATCAGTGTCTTTGCCAAAATCTTGGTGTGTTTCTTTTAGAAACATCAGAAAAACAGGGAGTGCAAAAAAATTTGCTGGATGGAATAGGGCCAGCGGTCAGTACATGACCTTGTTCTGGACCAAATAGATGGCTCTGTCATCTACTGTGCATCTGTGTGTGTGTGTTTGCCTCCATGTTTGTGTGCGCATACTGTAAAAAGTGTCCAGTGTCCTCATGCAACCTCAGTCTCACCACCCGGTGCTCTTGCTTTCTCATGCTCTCCATAATGGGCCTTCTGTTCAAGAGTTTTATTTAAATTGTGAATGCGGAAAATTTGAAAAAAAAATAGACAGAGTGAAAGTCAATGCGTTTTGCTCGATATCACAAAGTAGTTTCGATGCTCATTTGAGGCAGCAAATGTTCAAGTGGATAGAGAATTGATATGCGTAAATGCTGTTGTCGAATAGGCTGCTCGATACAGGCCACATGTGATCTGCCTGGTGATGTCTGGAGTCTCATTGAAAAACATTTGGGCACTTCGGAAAGCTATCTGTGTCAGCGCTCTCTACTTACAGAAAATGATGACACACAAATTATGCTATGGAAAAAAAAAATGGCAATCACATCTTCTCATAATTTTTAGCCTTCTGTTCAATCAGTATTCTGCTATCCATTATACATGTTGAATCATGATTTCATTTGTGTGTTCTTTTTTTACTGTCACAACTGCGACCTCAGTTTTATTGGTGTCGGAATAGTTGAGCAACTGGATGCGTTTGACTATGTCTGTACGCTCCCATGAAAACAAGAAAATGTTATTGCATGCATAAAACCATTTGGACTCAGTACCAGTTCTGGTTGACCGGTATGTACAGGTAAGAACAGGTCTGATGTATTCGTCGTATGTTTCCCTTTGTATCACTTGCATTGCTGGGTGTATGTTGTATTGCTTTTCTGGGTAACACATAGCACCAGGATGCATGGTCCGCAGCGGTTTTCAGGTGGTGTCAGGTATCAGAGTCACATCCACATAAAGGTTTCTTTGGAAAACATTACATTGTAATGAGCTCATCGTTGTTACTCTTTTAATAATTGATCATCTTTAATAGAAAGCATAACTAGACTTACTAGATTGTTTGTTTATCCAGGTATTTTTGGAAATAATTATTGTGAGACAATCTGTCTTTTGCCGTCTATATTGGTGTAACTGGTTCCACAGCTTTTGTCACACTTATAAAGCGCCAATAGCTGCTAGTAGGTCGTCATAAGATGTTGATTGGTTCGAACTATAGAATGCAAAAAACGGGGACGCCTTGACAGCTTCTCAAAAGTGAAACCAAAGCAAGTGGAGCGTCCCCTGGTGGCCAGCTGCAGTATAGTTATAAGCTCCACCTCCACGTTAGTGGATGGGACTTGGGCCAAACTAAAACACTAAAGTACACGTCAAATAAACTTCTTTCAAGGATGTTTTTTGTTATTTTAGGTCATTGTAAGTTGTTTTATTTCACAATATAAAAGCAGGATGATTGACCGTGAGAATGGGGGGGGATGCCGTGTGTAATCCATAATTTCTTTGTAACTGATGGAGGTAGAGCAGAAGAGTGCAGTATTATTCTAAAGCAAACACCACTGAGTATAGTGGAAGAATGTGTAGGTCATCGATCGCATGGCTCCACCCTCGGACAGTACTGCACAGACTCTAGCTTCAAACTCGCAAAATGACACCACCTGTATCCCCAGGAAACTAGCGTCAGTGTGGTTGGTATCGAACAAGTGGAGACACATTGCCCATTTTTAGTCTATGGTCCAAACCCTTGTGGTTTAACTAAAAGCGCGTGGCTTGACAACTGGAAAGAGGAATTCTAATGAATCTCACAAATTCCAGCTACTTTGCAAGGTAATGGCAAACCAAAACCAAACATAAAAAGACAAATATAATAGGTTGTTCTATTGAAAGCTTTCTTGGTTAAAACAGAAGACAAAAATAAAACACTAATCTAATGTGCAAAAAGAAAGTCTCTGGATAATTTTCTTTTTTCAAGGCCCTGCGTTTTAATCCCTTCCTCAAACATTAACCTGATCGAGCCTGCGGAAATTTGACTTTGGGAAGCCACAGGTTCACTTTGCAATCATAATGGTGTGTAGAATGCATTAATAAGGTAGAACTCTCTCAGTAAATGGTGGAACAAAAGTTGCTGGAGAGTGGCTTACTGGGCAGCTCCAAATTCCAAGAAGAAACACACGTCTATGCATGCAAATTTAGACAGTTCTGATATTAAAATCAGTGAAAATAGATGCCGTATTACAGTGTATGTATCAACCTTCAGGTATTAAATGCATGCTGCGTTTCAAAGGTACAAATGTGTTGTTTCCCATAATGGATTCAAGTAATGACGTTTTCTTTTCCTCGGCATATGTTCAGGGATCAAGCCCCTGGTATTGAAGTCACAAAAGTCGTTTGCACAAAATGTTGTATTCAGCAACAAGGTATGAATTAACAAAAGAAACCAGAGGCAATATGAAACAGAATTCATGTTATATAGTGCCACTGGACTGATATTCACCTTTTAAACCATGCTTCATCATCATTGTTTGAATATCTGTTCTTTTTGTTGGCTACTTGTGCTGTTCCATTACCTGAAGGTCTGACCTAAGTACAGACAATGCCACAGACTTCATGTTACATCAGTAATAGTGGATGTTTCGTTGGGTTTTGCGGATGCACATTCCATGAATGTGTAATGAAAGCAGGTCATAAGAGGCACAGAAAATAAATAATATGTTCCATCTGGCCAGTCAGTTGACCTGTACAGAGCTGAGTCAGCAGAGAAGTCGCAGGTTGCAACCTGGCAAAATAGCTGGTTAAAACGTGTACTGTAGCACCACATATAAGGGAAATAAAAAATTGCACAGCATCTGCCCGGCTTTAAAGGATAACTGTCTTAGCATTCTTTAGATGACAGAAGCTGCTGCTTTAGTTGCAACTCCAGCTCCAGGATGGCCATTACTGGAGTGTAATGTCAGGACCACGTATTGTCTGTTATTTTTTAGTTCAGTTTTCTGTCCTTTTTGTCACTTCCTGTTTTATTTTGTAGTCTGAGTCTACTGAAGCCTGTCTTTCTGTCTAGTTCTGTCCGTGATTGCTTTCCCCGCCCTTATGTGTTTCACCTGTGTCTAATTGTCTCCCTCTCCCTCGTGTATTTAAGCTGTGTTCCCCGTTCCTCCTGTGCCAGATTGTCTTGTAGGTTTACCTTAAGCGTTCCAGCTATTATCTTCTTCGAGTGATTTCTTGTTGTGACTTTAGCTATTCTGTGTTACCTGAATTTTTGCCTGTTGGACCTCTGTACCTTAGCCTGATTCCTGAACTCCTGGTTTTTACCCTGCATTTGATGAAACAACCTCTGAGCCTGCCTGATCCCTGACTCCTCCATTTGTGTCCACCTGATTTGTACTTGATATGTAAGAAGATAAACACGAGCCCACTTCTGACAGACTTGTCTGTGTCATAGGACACACTCAAAAAAAAAGTGTCCGACTGAAATGTTTGCTAGCGACGTATGCACACAAATCTTCCAATGTAATTAAACTGATATTTTTATCTAAGTTAGGTAATACCCATGATTCAAACGTGGGCTAAACTGAGCCCTTTGGTTTTTGGTTTCTTGACATTTACATTAGCTGGCAGACTGTGGTCACATACCATAAAATGCAGCCACCAACATAGCAGACTACAAGCAAACATTAAAAAAAAAAAATCAAGCTTTGCAAAGACATAATGACATTTCAGTATACTTTTGCTGAAACAAATTTTAAAACAACACGCTCTGTGTGAAGTAGTATCTATTCATCTAATCTAAAAAAAACTATCAAGCTGCATTAATCCGGACTATAAAGACAAATTCATGATCACTGCCAGCACTGTTGAATCAAATCATCACTTGAATGGACCACTTTTAGAAACATTAAAGTTTCTTAAAGATCTCACAGTACCACATTATGTAAAACATTAAAAGTTGTTCCAGAAGAGATAAGAAAGGTTATTGAAATACGTCAATCTGTATTTTTTCAAGCTCTTGTTCTTCACATAGTCACGGTGCAAGACATCTTTAAATGAAGAAGACTTGGAACAATAGTGGCCTAAAAGAGCACCAAGAGCACTGTAACAACTAATCCAGGAAATGACAACAGTTTCAACAATAACATCCAAGGGTCTCTCACTTTAACAACTTGTATCTGTAAGATTCTTGGCAAGAATGGCGTCTGAGTGAATGGCAAAAAACACTTCTACCCCTGAAGAACATTGTTTTTTTGTTGTTTTGTTTTCTGCCCCAAAAAGCATCGATAAACCTCAGTGCTTTTGGGAGTGCGTTTTTGTGAACTGATCGGTCAAAAACTATTTCAGAAGTTCCTTTTGAATGCCACAAGAAAGACACAATATTGTAGCTATGTTAATTATTAACCATCTCCAGCAGGATGCAGCCTGACACAGGCACACGCACAAAAAACATTTAGGAACAACTCAAAAAAACATGAAGAACAGCACAAGGAGTTGACCTGGCCTCCAAATTCACTAGATCCCAAACTGATCAAGTATCTATGGGATGCACAGGAATAAGCCTGATCCACAGAGGCCCCTCTCATCAACCCATAGGACCCGAAGGCCCCCCATTAACAACATTCTGTTGCCAGACACCACAGGACACCCTCAGAAGGCCCATGTCCATTCTCTGATGAGTCAACTGTTTTGGAGGCACAAGGGAGATCTACACAATATTAAGAAGGTGGTAATAATGTTATGCCAGATCATTGTGTATATACACTGGGTTCTGTGGATGTGGATAGGTCAACTGGTAAGACGTATGGCAGTTTCATTCTCTAAATGTCGTATTTTCATGTTAAAATGAAACCGATTCTCAGGAAGAAACAATAACCTTATTCCCAATAATTTCACTATGGAAACAGCTGTCCAATAAAGTCGAAGGAACGGAGCCAACATTCTGAGACGGAGCTAAGCTTCGTGAGGGGGAGATTTGGATGTGGCGAGGTGGAGCTCGGCTCTAGTGGGTCAATTTAACCCCTGCAAATATCCAATCTTTATTCAGTGCGCTTAACATGCTTGTCGTCACAGGTGTACGCCAGGTAAACAGTCTGACTGTAGTGGATGTTTGCAATCCTCTGTTGTGACTGGCTGGAGGGTACACATGCATTATATATATATATATATATATATTTTTTTTTAGCCAAAGACGGAGCTGATCAAAAAGACGGATAAAACCTCAAAATGTAACACCTCCTAATCTTCCTTATGTAGGGTTATGGAAACATGCCTCAGCAGGGATTTCAAACGGTCAATCAGGGATATAATGCTTCTCTAAGCACTTCTTTCCTTCCCTTCTTGTTCCCTTTGCATCATGTTTCTTTTTAATTTAAATACACCAGCCCCCGTTAGTGCATCCAACACAACGGGAATGCCGTCACCTGCCAGTATCGCATTCAAACCATGCCTTAGCTACACGTAGAGCATATGCTACATGATAAAGCCATCAGTGCTTAAGCCTTCTGAATGACAAGTTCACATGAGAGAGAGAGAGAGAAAAAAAAAAGCTTCTCTAAGCATTTCTGTTCATCGCATATACAACGCTTCCCCCACTGGTAATGCATTCAACCCCCTGCTGTCGTGTTTATGCAGCGCCTGCCTTCATGGTGATTTCAGATCGCTGCTTTCAGGGTGCCTATCACAGCCGACAAAGCACAAATAAACCGGATTGTTACTTTCTGCATCAATTTTCCCCCCGACGTTATCGTTCCGGCGCTCTTCCCCTGCGCCGCTTCTTTCATGTCTCTGTTCTCCTCTCCCTCTTACTTGGTTTCATTTCCTCTCCTCTCTGCCTCATCCATCTGACACTTCCCTTTTCTTTTCCTTTCTCATGTCCTGACCTCTCAAAATTTCCCAGCATGCCTGTCTGCTGCCACCACGCCAGGGGGATTTGGAGGGATGATGATGCGCTTTGCAGCTTTTTCTTTTTTTTTTTTTTAACCCACCATGGCTGAATAATACTTTTATCCGCAACAGTTTTGATGACGCACTGATGCTCATTGGCTCCAGCTCCTCGTGATACGGAGCCTGTTACACTGCACTGTCGACTAAGCATAAAAAAAAAAGAGGCACTAACATCATGCCAGTGCACTTGAAAGTCAAAGAAGAAAGGCTCGAGTTGCTGTTGAAAGGCATGTCAGTGGAGGAAGTAGGGGTGCGGGTGCAGCAAGAGGTGTGTGGGGGGGAGGCCTCTGAGGTAAAAACATCTGATTGAAGGTGAGTTCTGAAATATGCAGTTCAGGGCAGAAAAGACAAAGCAAAGCAGAAAAAAAAAAGCAGGAAATGCAGAAAAATGAAAAGGCTTTTCTGGGAGAAGAGTAGACTGGAGGCGAAAGCTGTGATTCTCTCTCCTCTCTCTCCCTCCATGACACACTTCATGAGTTGCCAAATTAGACGTGGAACTTATGAAAAAGCACTTGAACAGGCAATTATTTTCCCCCCTTACAAAAATCCCAGTGTTAGTGTCGGCTTATTAGGAGATGAATGCGGCTGGCATTTAGCGCGTTGTTTGTTGGGCAAATGAACGGAGAGAAGGCAAAGCTTCAGACTTTATTAGTGTCTGACACACACACATGCACAAACCAAACTCACACACGGCCACAGAGATTAAAGGGTGTGAGAATACTGGAAGCTCATGGGCACCTGAGCATGGGCGATGACCAGCTCTCTCTCGTTTAAAATGTTTTTATATTCTACTCATTTACTCTGCAAGTACATTTTGATAGATAGAACAGTCAAATGCATAGTCATTGCAGTGTTCTGCACAATTGCCGTAGGTGCTTCAGTATAAAGATATTGAGTGGAGCACTAATCAAGGGCAGCTTTTCACACCTTAAGCACTCGGAGTACTGTTGAACTTCCAATGCCAAAGCAGACATTTCATTATTCAGTGCTGTGCGATTGCTTTAGGCAGAGAAACTGCAAAAATAAGTACTGTAATTTCCGGACTATAAGGCGCACCTGAATATAAGCTGCACCAGCTAAATTTTGGGGAAACTACAGATTGTTCCATATATAAGCCGCACCCGACTATAAGCCGCACCCGACTCTATAAGCCGCTGGTGTTTTAATGTTTAATTACCGTAAGGGTTTCTTCTACCACAGAGGGGATTGTCGGGACAGAAATGACTGTTTGGAAACGCAAAGCGTCCCATTCATTTACATTTGAGAAACACAATAAATCTTTCAGTCAATCAATCGATAAAACTTTCACATCTTTGACATTACAAACAGCATTCGTGCAGTGCACAAATAATACAACGGTGTACTCCTAGCGCACTTCCTGCAGTCATAGTACCGTAGTAGTGCAGTATAACAAAAAACAAAGCTTACAACGCTTGACGAGGCAATAACGTTAAATGGCTAAATTTAATTCGTTTTTAAAAGTGCTTGTCTGTAACACGGCAGCAAAAGTGCAGTAACCCGGCTGCTCAACAAAATAACCAGCATCTTTTTCGAAAACAGCCAACACAGCAGTTAAGGTGCAGTAACACGGCCGTTTACTGTATCAAAATAACCAGCCTACTATACCAGAAAAGTCAGCCAGATCGATCGCCTTTAACTTAAAAGCAGCTCTCGTACTGCATTTGGGCTCACTTGGTTTGTTTTGCTCTCGTTACCTGGCGCGAACTGTCTGTCTCGCTCTTGCGCTTCCATGATGGTGCGCCCCTGGTGACCGTTAGCTGTAAGAATCCATATATCCGTTGTATAAGCCACAGGGTCCAAAGCAAGTGACAAAAGTAGCAGCTTATAGTCCGGAAATTACGGTATGTTTTCTAACGTTACGCCAATAATGAACTGGGAAATACTAAAATGAAGCGTGAGCACCCTTTGCCTTTAAACAACACCAGTCCTCTGAGCGCACCTGCATACAGATTCCCAAGCCACGGGGCAGGTACGCTGTTTCAAGCATCTTTGAAAACATGAACGGGTTTTGGCCTACTTGGCTCTTCATATAATCACTGACTGACACTCTGTGGTGGTTGTACTATTGGTTGCAAGACTCCTTGTCCATCATTTCCCTGAAGATAGTTGTTTATGACTCTGGGACCGATCAGATGACTCTGAGATGGTATTTTGGTCTGCAGAAGAACTAAATATGTAAGCGCCCAAAGCTTTTACATGGTACTGAAGGTCACAAGGGCCCACTACAGGGTCTCAGGAGTATCGAGAAGATGTGAATCATAAGCTATATCCCTCTTGGCCAGCAGCTCTCAGCGCCACCTTCATCAAATAGCACAGTACGGATTTGTGGGAAGAACTGTTTACAGTTCAGAATAAATTCAATCTAGACAAAGAATCCAGCACTCAGTATAATCTTCTGCCAACTACACCTTTATGTTGTTGTCCTGTATTTAGGGGGAAACATTTTTCTTGCTAATATTTGTTCAAGAGGTCTGTATGAAATGAACACATTGTTTTATGATTGAACACGCTGGAAAGCTTGTGAGATGTTTGCTGGTTTCTTTACCGCAGTCCTCTACCGGCCCTTAATAAGGCCGTTATTTTCAAAAGCCAAATCATTGCCACTGTCAAAGAAAAGGTTTGTTTTCCTTCCTGTAAAATGAAACGGTTCTGTATCCTTCTTGCTGCAAGTTCGCATTTCTAATCATTTTGTTCAGGAGCCGCTTTTGCTGATTAATTTAATACGATGCAAACAGAGTATGCCGGAGACTGTGAGCCCAAGCACCGAATTAGGAAATCAACAGGGGACTAAAAATATTCAGCGCAGGAAATGTCATGCTTTAATAGTTGAATAAATTAATGGGAACTACATAATCATAAAAATGAAAGACAGCATTTTGAACTAAGTGTTCTATGAGATTATTCTGCGTGTGTGCGTGCTCTTGTACAGCTATCTTTCTGAGGACCAGTTTGAGTTTTATACCATCGGAGTGAGGACATTTTGACCGGTCCTCATTTCTTTAAAAGGCTGTGTGAGGGTTAAGAGTTGGTTTTAGGGTTAAGGGTACAGTTACTTCATGGTTAGGATTAGGGTTAAGCACTTGGTTAACATGGTTTAGGTTGAGGTAAGGGGCTAGGGAATACATTAAGTCAATGAATGTGCTCACAAAGATAGCTGGGGAATCGGCTAACAGTTTAACATTTAAACTGTTTCCATCCTTAGGGAAGGTTAAAAGGGTAATTTAGCAAATGTTGCTCCAGGAATTTTATCAGTGAAGTGGAGTGAATCCAATGCAAGGAGCCAAAATTGGAGTTCCTCGAAGAGATGTATGTGGCTCATAGATCTCCGTATTAAAATGTCCACACATACAGCAGATACAAGCATGTCTATAGTCTGTTATGTTTACAGACTGGTACAAAAAAAGGAGTTCATTACTGTACGGGATAAGGGATAGGACGAAAGAATAAAACTGTAGATACAAATATTAGACAATTATTGTCTGCACTGCACATATACCTGTACCGGAACATCTTCTAAACCTATGCTATTTTATGTATTTATTTTATTTAATTTTTGGGGAAGTGAATTTGTGTCTGTGCTCATCATGGTTGGCTTGTTGGCTGAAGTGGTTAGCCTTTATATCAAGGCGAACCTAACCTCATACAGATGCCTTAAGTCAGCACAAGTTTATGAATTGTTAACCCTTTGTAGGGCATTAATTGAAATACTTGGGAATTCTATATTTTAACCCTAGAGTGTTATTGTGGGACATAAAAAGACTTTTTTACTTTCAAACTTTTTCATTTCCATGTAGAAAATCAAGATCAACCAGTTTACCATATATGGTTCCTTGCCCTTTAGTGGTAAACAAATGTAAACATGTATTTTTGACCATTAGAACATAAGTTCTGATTCAGGCACTTAGACAACATTGGGCCACTTCTTCCTGGTACCTAATAAATCAGTTACGCTCAACGTTCATCTGGAGGTGGACCTTGCAGACCACATTTGACCTGAGAAAGTTGCCTTGATCTTCTCTAATTGGCTCAGTGAAAACAACAGGCTTCTAACCTCACTGAGAGGCACAGGGACGCAATTTAAAATGTGTACGGCAGTTACCAAATATGGTTCCTCGTCCTATATAGGGTTAACATTACTTTGCTCAGGAGGCAACGCCAGGCTTCAGTGTGATAAAACGGTGAGCTCTGTGCAATTACAATAGAATGAGTTAACCTAAAAAAATTTTAATGTCACACTTGAGCATGGTTCCAGACGTAACTAGATGTTGTGATAAGTTATGCGTTGAGCTGGATGGGTTGATAATTGAATGTCTCTTCTTTCTCTCTTTGCTCTTACTAAAAGTATTCCAAGTTGAACTTTGCTTTTCTTTCAGTGCTCCAGCAACTTACCGGCAACGCAGCCAGCCACTGTCGGCCGTTTTGTCACTGAATTGCCGTCACTGTGAGGTTGCAGTAAAGCCTACGTAGAGTTAGAACCTGGTTTTGGACCTGTTCATCTTGGGGGTTTTACTAAGCTGTCTCTCCAGAGTAAAAGCAGGCTGTCTTGACTCCATTATCTTTGTGTGAATATCTGATTACATCACATGAACCCACATGACTCCCGGGCGATAACTCGACTTTCGCAATAACCAGATATAAATGATACAGCAAAGAGAAAGCAGGTCCTCCTAACACTGGCAACATTTAGACGCTGTTAGCAGAAATATAATATATATATTTTGCTGCTTTTTCACATCCTGTCTTAAGTATTTATGACTCTCCATTGTTGTTAAAGGTTGTTGTCTGCACAAAGTGGCTTGTTAAAGTTGCTTACATAAAACCGAAACAGTATGCTGAGAAACTGCTGTTATTGCTAATGTGAACATTTTGCTTATTCCCCCACTCTTTTTTTTTTTTTTTTTTTTTTCAAATGCTTGAGTTAGTCTTCTTGCAAATTTGGACACCAGTAATTGTAACTCACAAGGGGATTAATTCTACATGTTAAAAAAAATGCAGTAAAAGTGCATGAGAGTGCAGTTTGATCCAGCTCCTGTGAAGAGCAGACAAGCCAAAGTAAAATATGTAAATTATGCTCCAAAAGAAAAAGAATATGATGAAGCTAAATTTAAAATTCAACATGAGTAGAATCAACTAAGAATGTGAAAAAGCTTAAAAGGGGGAAACTTGTAAACTGATTACTTAAATGACAGTGTTATGGGAAGGACATTTTAATCAATACTTTCTTTAACCCTTGCAGTGAGATGCATTATTGTTTTTTGTCTTTTTCTTTTTTGTTTTTTTTACTCGCGTATATCTATTTGAGCTTCAACACTGAGCTCCTTACTACTCTTTACTGCTCATACGCCACTCTAGACTTCCAAACAGGCATAGTCTCAGTGTGAAGAGCTGCATGCATGAGTCTGTTATGAATTCACTACTCCAAGCTCTTTCTTTCAGAGAATTCTGGTCGCTACTCATTTTAGACCTTAGGTGAGACGGCACATAAGTAAGGTCAAACGCTCTTACCTTTTAGATGTGGCTGCGGCATGCTTATCACCCAAGGCCCAAGCCAGCAGCTCGTCTCTTTTTCTTCCAAACCTGTTTGTGGCGCCAGTTTTGTTGAAGAAAGGCGTTCAGTGTTTATTGCAACAAACTATAAAGAACAGTTTAAACCACACATATAACTATAATCCCCATTGACGTACATAAACAGAGATACACTGCCTGGCCAAAAAAAAAAAAATCGCCACCAAAAACAAAGGTCACGCTCGCCCTTATCTTTGATTACAGCATGCATTCGCTGTGCATTGTTTCAATAAGCTTCTGCAATGTCAAAAGATTTATTTCCATCCAGTGTTGCATTATTTTTTGTCTGACCACTGCGCAAAGCCTTCTCCAGCACATCCCAAAGATTCTCAATGGGGTTAAGGTCTGGACTCTGTGGTGGCCAATCCGTGTGTGAAAATGATGTCTCATGCTCCCTGAACCACTCTGAGCCCCATGAATCCTGGCATTGTCATCTTGGAATATGCCCGTGAACATCAGGGAAGAAAAAATCCACTGATGGAATAACCTGGTCATTCAGTATATTGAAGTAGTCGGGCACATAATGTTGCTGAACCTAGACCTGAGCAACTGCAGCAACCCCAGATCATAGCACTGCCCCCACAGGCTTGCACAGCAGACACTAGGCATGATAGGTGCATCACTTCATCTGCCTCTCTTCTTACCCTGATGCCCCCATCACTCTGGAACAGGGTATATCTGGACTCATCAGACCACATGACCTTCTTCCATTGCTCCAGAGTCCAATATGTATGCTCCCTAGCAAACTGAAGCCATTTGACTGACAGTGCATAAAACAGCAATTTCATTCAAATGGCCAAGGCTCTGTGTTTATTCCTTAGGTTATTGCAGTTCCATGCATATAGAACAGTTTTGATTTTAAATGCACTGTCCTTGTGTGTGATTTATTTATTTTTTTCCAAATTGTTTTAGTACATACGATAGTTTGGGTCAAAGTACAGTAATTTTCATTTCCCATTTGGCAGCACTGCTACCTTAGGATGCACATGCACGCATACACATACAGCGAGAGACACTCACACATTCAGCCACAAACACAGCATTTTATGTTTGTTTTTTTTCACGGGGAACGCTGGCTGCTGCACTACGAAGCTAAGCTGCTGAATAATACGTCATTTGGTGCTTTTATCTCCTCGCCATGTAAGAACAAACCGCATCTTTACTCCCTCCACGTGTCCTCCGTGAGCGGGCCCAACGGTTAGAGCTAGATCACAGGGGTCGGAGGGGATAACACGACACACAGAGCCTTTAAGCCCGTTTAAATGTTCATGGGGTGTCTGACAGACGAGAGAAGGCGAGTGTCCGTGTGAGAGGTGCGTGTCTTTGATGTACACAGATGTGTGTGTGTGTGAATGACAGGGCATGTGGCGCGTGTCGGGGAGAATCGGCATGTCGTCCTTGTCTGAGTCAGCGGGAGCATGCTTTGGTGCCGACTTTGAAGCTTAGGCTTGGTATGGTGTGTGTGCACGTGTGTGTGTGTGTGTGCGCAGAGACCCCTAGCCCAGACTCAGTTTAATATTAAGCGTTCTGAGCCACTGGAGCCAGTCAGCGTGTGTCAACGGGACAGAGTGATTTGAAACAGTTGGAAGTGGCTTGTGACCGCACGCACACACACACACAAATATGCAAACACAACTGCATGCCCGAATGTATATGTACCATATGAATGTGTGCGTTTATTGGAGATCAAGCCTGCACATTTGTCTGCGCGACTGTGCATATTGGTCTTACCCTGCTTACAGGGAGCAGCAGCACTTACTCAGACAGCCTGATAAAGAGAGCATTATAGAAGCAATCCATTTGCCCGAAGAAGGTTTGCAGATGAAATAGAATAGTCGGGCTGCTGGGGGAAAGAGAATACAATTTGATGCATTACTCAACATGTCAAAAAGTATTTTTTCCAATTTATTCTGTGTAACTTTAGGAGAGTTAGAGGGGCATTTGTTTTGAAGCAGCCAGTGGAGCCCAGTGGTGCTGAGAGGGATGGAGGGAAGGGGAGAGGGGAAAAAAGGATGATAGAAGACATTAGGCTTTAAAAGTTGCACTAGGCATGGTTTTCATATTAAAAAAAGCATCCCTTTTTGCCTGAATCACAAACTGGGGTGTGGACGAAAACAGCCTTTCTGCTTGTTTACAGACAGTAGATTGCCCTCATTTGCCTAAACTTAAAAATACATACTTTTTTTTTTTTTTTTTACTTTTAGATCTGTGCATATTTGTGTTTGCATACGTTGTGTTTACTCCCCTGATAACGACTGCCGCATCAGTTGTGAGGCGGCCGAGTGAGCTCAAAGAAAGAAAAAAAATAAAGAAGCTTTACTTTTACTCATTACTTCAAACCCTGGCTTTTGCTGCACTTGGATGCATTCATCATGCAACTTTTATTTATTATGTTATGTTATGTTATGTTATGTCATACTCTCGTGCACATTCCTTTAAGAAACTGGCCTGCGGATTCGAGGTCTGCTGATGCTCAGCTATCCCAGCACGGCCGCGTCCCCTGGTGATTCTTGCTCAGAGCAGAACAATGGCTCAAGTTGCAGCGGGAGATTTAGACAAGTAGAGCATTCATGTCCTCTTTGTCGAGTGTCGCAGTGTGGCTTTCAAAGTGTGCTAGCAGCTAATATCAGCTCACGGCGCAGAGTGCAGCAGGCTCCGGCTACGAACGCTGCTCTGACGTCTGCACATTAGACAGAACTGAAACGTTAGCGGCTAAATGCTCCACTATGGTGAACACAGAGTAAAACTAGAGAGCACAGTATTCGTCTATGAGGATTCTAGAGAGCAAGCTGGACCAAAAGCTGGGAATATTATTGAATACGAAACCAAAACTCTGGCCATCAGTCTTTACTGTTACTCTGTGGTCAAATATCTATTAATGCTGCTTTAAGTCTGCGGTAATGAGAATGCCTATGTCTGACTTTTTTTTAAGATGGAACTACTGTTGGGCTCAGACTATTAGAGTTCTGGGCTGATTTATTCCCAAATTACCCACTCCTTGCAATCAGAAAATAAATCCAGTGCAGACCTCACTCAGTACCGAGGTCTGGCCCATATAATGAAGGTTTATAGATCTGCTCTTTAACCCTTTATAGGACACTCATTGAAATGCATGGGAATTTGAAATTTCAACCCTAGAGTGTTACTGTAGGGCATAAGAAGACTTTTCATTTTCATGCAGAAAATCAAGGTCAATCAAGTTACCATATGTAGTTCCTTGCCCTAAGTGGTAAAAAAATATATATTTAAACATGTATTTAGACCATTAGAGCAAAAGTGCTGGTTCAGGCACTTAGACAACATGAGGCCACTTTTTCGTGGTGCCTAATAAAACAGTTACGCTCAACGTTCATGCAGAAGTGGACCTTGCAGACTACATTTGACCTGAGAATGTTGCCTTGATCTCCGCTGATTGGTTGATGAAAATCACATGCTTCTCAATGTCAGCCAGCCCAATTATTATCTAACAGGTCTACAAGGACACAGAGCAGCTCACGGTGTTGTCAAGCAATGGTAGACAGACTAATCCTTGAACGTTAGCTGACATACTTAGTGGACATTGAAACGGACACATGTCCATGAAGCCAAAGAAATGCTGGTGTTTCAACACGAGAATGAATCACCGGGAAGGAGGGCGGCAGATGAACAGTGATCCTGAGCAGCAGCTGAATAAAACTCGCGGTTACTCTCAGCCGGCGTGCTCAGAGCCGTTGCCCGAGCACGTCTGATGAGGACACATCTCCTCCAGACACGGCAGTGGCTGTCTGGAGCAGCAGGGCACTGACCTTCTCTCGGCGGGGCGTCAACGAGGCGCTGCAGACATGTGTGTTCTGACTAGTATAACTGCAACCCATCTGGAACTCACATTTTATTATTTCGGAAATACGCATATGATAAATTATCGAGTCTTGCCCTGGCGGCCGTCGGTGGCTGTAAAATGCAAAGCCTACAACACTGGGAGGCGCGTAGGTAATTCACAGAATGTTTATTTCAGCAGTGCTCCGTTTGTTTTAGCTGGGGTTTATGTTTTTCGCCCCCAAGAATACCTGGCAAAAATGTTTATGACAGGGTGTTGAGTAAGAGTAAGGGTAAGGGCTATAATGATGCTCAATAGCCCATCAGATAGGGGAGGGCAGAGGTTTTCTTTCAGACTACCAATCAGCAATCACCAGTGTAGTTAGAGAAGACGTAGAGCTACTCTCTCATTTTATTGTATCTCATTTAGATTGCTCTGCAATTTTGAAACTAAAGTCTGAGAATGAGGAATGAGAAATACAACATCTAGCTTCCCTGTCGCTTCATTTTAAAGCTGGCCGATCATGTTGGGAAGCGGTTATGAACGCCGGATCATCTGTCTCAGAGGGTAACTAATAATTCTTACATGAATTCTGTGTACTTTGCATGTTCTCCCTGTTCCTGCGCGGTTCCTGCATCGGGTGCTCCGGCTTCCTCCCTCCGCCCAAAGACATTTCTCGTTGTGTTAATAGGTGATTCTGAACTGGTCGCGTGCATGAGAGCCTGAATGATTGTTGGTCTTTTCTGTGTGTTAACAACCAAGTCCAATTTGGGGATAAAAATGACAAGCAAAAAAATATATATATTTGTAGGTAATTGTAATAATTGTAGGTCTCCCTTGTGCCTCCAAAACAGTTGCGACTCATTGGAGAATGGACATGGACCTTCAGAGGGTGTCCTGTGGTGTCTGGCAACAGAATGTTGTTAGTGGGGGGCCTTTGTGGGATGAAGCCCCTCTCCTCAACCTATAGGACCCAGATACTTGATCAGTTTGGGATCTAGTGAATTTAGAGGCCAGGTCAACACCTTGTGCTGTTCTTTATGTTTTGTTTTTTTTTAGTTGTTCCTAAAGCGCTTTTGTGTGTGTGTTCCTGTGTCAGGCCGCATCCTGCTGGGGATGACTGCTGCCATCAAGGAGTGTCATTGCTATGGGGTGGGGGTGCCTGGTCTGGTCTAGGTGGGTGCTACATGTCCAAGTAACATCCACATGAATGCCAGGTCCAGACGTTTCCCAGCAGAACATTGTACTGTCACAAGATGGTCAATGTGATTTATTTCTCCTGTTCTCCTGGTCATAATGTAATACCTGTTCACATTAAGAATACATTCTTTTCATGTGATCAGTGCCAATGCGAAATATTTGGTTTCCCACACCAGGCACTTCACTGTATTACATTACAACAGACAGACAAAAACCAGTGCAACACATGTAATGCTGCTGTTTGTAATCTAAGTCAAATAAAGAACACTGAGGATCAAACCGTATCATCTTGATCATTTATTCACCAAAGGAGACAGAACCAGTTCACTGACCCAGAGTCCAACGGGGAGTACAAAGACGTGCAAAGGGAAAAAAAAAACAAAAAAAAAAAACAGAGGCACCGCATCATCTTTTATAGTTTCCATATACGATCTTGACAAGCAGCGAGCTCATGAAAAGGAACACAATGTTAGGGCAACAGTTACAGGTAGCGACTCCCGCTATGTTCCATGCACCCTAAAATGGCCGGGTTTTATTGATTGATGTCATCCACAGTATTTTTATTTAAACTTTCTGTTTTTAATCCGCACCGTCTACGTGTGACGGTCTGACTAAACCTTTCAAGTCAAGACTTTTAAGTCAGAAAGTAAGCCACGTACACATTGTTCTTTCAGACACCACAAGGCAATGAGGTCTTACCAATACATTCTGCACTTTGCAAGAACTGTTCAAAAACGTTTATTTAGATTTCATAATTTTGATTTGTTTTCATGCAATCACTGTCAAAAGTGGCACTCGCTCACCTCGCGGGAATCTGACTTCCCAACAGCTAATAAATGCGGAACATAAAGGAACTATAAAAGCAATGGGCTCCAGCTCCAATATGCAACAGGTTGGCCCCTTTTGATAGCATCACTCCCTCCTCCTCCTCCTCCCTGTGACCATACATTAATTCTGCACTACAGTAGTGTCACTCGCATTCAGCTCTGGAGTGGCAGATGGAAATTTGTCTGCAGCCGCATTCATCCTTTGGTGAGAAAGGATGAATGCGGCTAAAACCTTTTACACGCCGTAGGTATAGCTTTTCTCGGGGCTTGCCACATGTCACAGAAAAATGAATTCGAATTAACTCAGTCATAATTGCACTTTTCTTTTTTTTTTTAATAGTTCCCACTTCCATTTTCCGCGCATTAAATGAACATCGGCACAGATGGATGGAAACGCTCCTGTTGGCAGCCTCATGCGGATCCAGTACAGTGATTCTGTTTAACAGGAGGCACATCTTTTTCATAGTTGTAGAGCATTTTGCTCAGCTCTAAATTTTGCCACTTAACCTGCTGTTGCTGCACTCGCCTCCCACATATTAGACTCATCTGAAAGGCGTTTTGGTAAACTTTGGTTGTCTGAAACAGAAGGCAGAGACTGAGCGGAGGTCAGCGAGGCAGAAGATTACAAAATCGCAGTGATAGTGTACGACGGTGTGTGTGCGCGTGTGTGAATGCAAACGACTATTTCTTTGAAAATCCCAGGACATGCTGCGACACACTCGCTTTCTTTCACACACACTCCCACTTCCTCCCGTTCTCTCCTTCGCACTCACTCACACAGTACACTCAATTACGGAGCACTTGATCATCAGGCCTTCACATGTAACACCCTCTCATCGCCTCGTTCTCCATCACACGTACACACTGGCACTACTTAATCATCACACACGCACACACACACTTATCAACCCCTTATCATTTAGAGTGGTGCACAGTGGGCTGGAGTGGTGATATTAGTTTCATTAAAGCAGCCACTAATTACTGAGGCCTGAGAGACAACAAAGGAAACAATAATAAGAGGAAATCTGGATGTGAATTCCACTGAGGCTCATTCTACATCAGAGCGGCAGATGGTGAGGAGGGTCTCATTACACACACACACACACACCAACAACATTCACATGCAGAGGTGTGGGAACTTTAACCTATTTTTGCATGTACATACGCCGCACATACGGTTGCACATGGCCGACTAAGACAACGCTACAAACACGCACAGTTTTATGGTAGCTTGCACAGGGAAAGCCGAATGGTTTGCATGCTCCAGCTTCTGCACTCACTGCAGCCACAGAACGTTGTCTTGATCACGGGCATATGACAGGTGTTATGTTGATACCAGCAAAAAGCTTTTGCACATTTAACAATTGGTCTAGTGAAATATCTCCAAACCAAATAGATAAAGTATACATTAAAATAAACTAAATAGGGCGGCACAGTGGCGAGGTGGTTAGCACTGATGCCTCACAGCGAGAAGGTCCCGGGTTCGAATCCATGGGCCGACTGGGCCTTTCTGTGTGGAGTTTGCATGTTCTCCCTGTGTCTGCGTGGGTTCTCTCCAGGTACTCCGGCTTCCTCCCACCATCCAAAGACATGCTGGTTAGGTTCATTGGTGATTCTAAATTGGCCGTAGGTGTGAGTGTGAATGGTTGTCTGTCTCTCTGTGTTAGCCCTACGATAGACTGGCGACCTGTCCAGGGTGTACCCCCGCCTCTCGCCCGATGACAGCTGGGATAGGCTCCAGAAGACCCCGCGACCCTTAACAGGAATAAGCGGTTACAGAAGATGAATTCATGAATTAATGAAGATAAACTAAATAATGATAATACACAACGCCCTTGAATATACAGAACTGGTGAGAGTGCACTAAAGCTTGTTTGAGGCTACAAGGTGCTTTGAAATACGTAAAAAGGGCCTGGATATCAAAAGCCTTGTTACCGCTTAGTTCAAAATCAATGGTAAAGTCTTGTGTGATGGGATTACGCCAGTCAATAGATTTCACAGAAGACAAAGAAGAACAGTTGTCTTGGTAATCAAAGTGTGCATCAAAGTGTGAGCCACTGAGATGCTGCATGTTGACTAAGCATACGAGTCTTGCTGTAATTCGTGTCTGAACCTCCTCACAGCATTCCGTTTTCCTTATTATCCCGAAAGCGCAGTCGTCTGACACAAAAAGCAATTTGGCTGTTTTTACTTTCGGTCAGACTCAAAAAAATAATATTTTCTGAAATATGAAACTCATTAAAAAGAATTATGTTAACTAGGTAGAAGGCCAATTTCAAAAAACGCTAATATAACATTGTGTGTAATATATGCCGTGGGAACTTTCCCCTGCTTTGGCTTTAATCTGGAGTTGGAACAGATGCTTGGTGTTCGATGCACTAAAAAAATACAGACATGTATAATAATATTTACCAGCATACAATAACTACACACCTTACTGTGCACACCTTTCTGCACAAACACCATGATGACACAGAAATACGTGTAAATCTAAACACCTTTTCGCACATTAATGCAAACAGTTTCCCTCACACGTGTGTATGCAAATATACAATCCGATATGCACATCGTCGGCGGTGCATACCTCATCCGCACACTTAGCTACGCACACACATTGTTCTGCTCTATTATTTTTTCCCGCACAGAGGCGGCATGTTATTAAGAGAGCTTTATCAGACACACACACACACTCTCCCTCTCTCTCTTCAGCGTCTGCTAATTATGAATAATAAAACGGAGGTTTAAATAATTGCCACGATGGTCCTTTGGTGCCTCACCAGCAGCTAAGTGGGTCACACTTGATGGAGCGTTTCCCTCCGATCCGTCCAGCACTCAAACCCCCGATAATAGCAGAGGGGCCTGGGAATCTGGTAGCATGACATCCCGTGGAAATTATCCAATATAAGCAGGGAGTATTCTTGGCAGGGAGCAAAAGGAATGCTCCATGTGACATTTCCTATTGTGCGGTGGGAGGATATAAATAAGATTCCATTACATTTGAGGGAACATATCGTATTGGGAAGACGGTTGCCCAGAGCAATGGAGGTTTCATACCAATGAATCCCACACTGAATGCCAAAGTAAAGGTAATGGAAATACTGGGAATTCTTTTGAAGTGCTATTTTATATCCCCAGTGCGCTATTTATTTAGCTTTAAAGTACTCATTAACATAGCATTTCCTGTACGAAAACCTCCCATTCTATCTTCATGAATCTGGGAATTCACAGCGTAGTCCTCAATTTATGGATTTTCATGTCCCTACAGTGAAGTTCATAATATATGTAGTTGGTTTTAATCCATTATCCTCATTCTGAAAGCAGCAACACTGGCACAATCTCCCGTTGCGCATTTCAGCTTCCAAGACATTCATATGTATGGAGTTAATTTGGAGTTAAACTATTCACAGTAAATTTCCTTCATCATATCCCCCGTGCTGAAGGTGGGAATTATTTATAGAATTAAGTGCTAGCCTTCACTTCCTGGCAGCTGAATACCAGATAATGAGCCAGTTCTCTGTAGTCGCATGTTATAATGCGCTACCATATGCATGGGGATTAACTGGTGCTGAAGTTCGTTTTTCTTGCCAAGTCAATATCAATTATTGCGTTTGTGGTAAAAATAAATAAATACATACCGTACTATTCCACATATCGCCACCTCTCCGGATGCCGCCACTAATTCATGCATGATCTTCGGTGTACAGCATTATAATTAACTCCCCGGTGCTCTCATTCTACAAAACTTGAATTTCATCGAAGGCTTAACATGTTCCGAGTGTATTGAGGTCGAAAATGAAGATGTTTTTGCTTTTTGTTTAGTTTTTTTTTTTGTGTCTGGGAAAGTGTGAAATGACACTTTAAGGATTTTATTGTTGAAGGGACACTACGGATTTTACACATGAATGAGTATGAGTCAGTTTATGTGTCACGAGGAGTGCTGCAGAGCCACAGAAAACAGATGCTCAGTGATTCATTTCTGTCTCTAGAAGGAGATTTGGAAGGCTTGAATAGAAAAACAAACAAACTAAAACAGATGATGTCACCACGCATTTTCTACACATTTTTAACTAGAAGCATGTGCCATGCACAGTAGGAATGGTCAAATCAAAGACAATTTTAAATTGCATTGTGGGATAGGTAGCATCTGGCATTTTGAGCTCATGCATTCCAATGAGTAAGTATTCCAGAATACTTTCTGAGCATATGGAACCAAGTATTCCTCAATGAGAAAGCATTCCAGTGAATGCATATGCTCAGAAAGTATTCCAGTTTTTTAATTCATTCATTTTCCATAACCGCTCGTCCTCTAGGAGGCTATGCCAGTTGTCTTTGGACCTGGACAGGTCGCCAGTCGCTCACAGGGCTAACACAGAGAGACATCCAACTATTTACAGTCACATGCACACATACGACCAATTTAGAATCACCAATCAACCTAACGAGCATTTCTTTGGACCGTGGGAGCAAGACGACACAGGAAGAACATGCAAACTCTGCTCAGAAAGGCCCCAGTTGGCCGGTGGGTTCGAACCTGGAAGCTTCTTGCTGTGAGGCATCAGCGCTAACCACCACACCACTGTGCAGACCCCGAGACCATTTTCCCTGCCTATAAATCTTTTGTGGCGTAAAGCCGGTCAGGGACCCGTCCGTTGGGAGTTGATTATACTCATATTCTGATAGCAAGTGAATCTGCACTATGGGAGGCTACCAGGAGTTACTCTGATGTTCTGTATGCTTCAGCGATTTTGCCACCATAGAGCGCGGTCATTAGGTTTCCTCTTAAATTGAGCGTGTTGTGAACATGTGTGACCGAGATTACCTGTTGATTTCCACATGGTTCCTTACACACCTGACTGGGTTTAAATGAAATAACTGCATGCTCAGCTAGACTATAAATTTCATTGGACCAAATTCTGACGAAATTATTATTTATCCCAGGGGTGTAATACTCAGAAAAAGTGCAACCCATTGTATCTAATAGTTCAATAAAAGAATAAACTGCATCATTGGAGAGTTGCTATGGAATAGGTTGAGACTTTGGTCACATTCGGTTAGATCTAATATGTCATTGGATTCGTTTCGTACAATTTATTTGGGCACAATAGGATAGTTTTGAGTTAAAACAAATATGTATAGTCCTCATGAAGCCTTTTATTTTAGACATAACCAACGTATTTAGCTACAGCATAAAGTATATTCCAGTTGAATGATACTGGAATATTCAAACTTTCATCTCCAAACTTTCTTTTCTTTTCCAGCAACAAATTAAATCTTAGTAGCATCTCTCACCTCATCTTTTTGTTCCTCTCTATGCTTGTTTATCCCCTACAAGAATGTGGAAACTGGTTATTACTTACTATTATATTTTGGATTTGACTATTCACTCGCATGACTGCACCACAGCTGCAGGTGCCGTCAGATAGATACCATTCACGTATGATATCTCTCTAGTCTGTGCATCAGTGATGCTGGATGAACAGATAAATGAGGTATGCAAGAAATAATCAAAAGAGGACAAAGGGATGGAGATAAAAGGACGGAGAAGACATTGAGAAGCGGTGAATGGGAACATTGAATCATGAAAGACATGAGAGTGACTGGGAGACGGCAAGGAAGCATCCCACTCTTAATTAGAGCTGTGGTCTCTGTGCTCTGACAGCCAGTAAAAGGTCAGGAAGCCATGGGGAGGCTTAGTCGCTAATGTCAGCTATTCACCTGGGAGATGAGTGTATGCGTGCAGATTAGATTTCACCACATGTACATGTATGCATGGTATAAATAGGTCTAGGTCTAGATGTCCCATGTTCCGGAACAGGAAGAGCGGTCTGCCGGCAATAACGGGGAGATAATAATACACTGACGGCAATGGAAAAGGTTCATATTGATGTGTTCTGAGGGGTGTCAAAGGCTGTCAGAGGTGTCTCTGTGTGTGTGGCAAAGAGAGTAGAAGACATAAAGTCCACGTCTTTGTTCTCTGTAGATTGCCTGAACAGGTCTACATTCAGGTGCCATGTCCACGGCCATCAATGGTGTCATTGTCTCTGTAAATGTCTCTGTAAGTGTGCGTGTTCACGAGTATGAAATTCTCTCTCCCCACAGGTTGTCATGTGATTTCAATTGGTGCCATTTGGCAACTCAGGGCCCCGTATCAGATTGGCCTTACAGCGGCCTTTTTTTATTCATATTTCCACTGACATTTAGACTGGCTCTCATACAGATCATTATATTTGTAATGATAATGAAGACAGAGGGATGGAGGAGTTTGGATTTTCAGAGCGCTGTCGGAATGTAAAGGAGGTTCTGTAGCATCTTCTGGGTGACAAAACCAGAGTGACAAAACCAGAGAGTTATACCGTTAGGCCCTGTTTAGACCTTGCATTAACATCTGACATGGGCAATCTCAGTAAAGAGTTGTACAGCTTGAACAAATTTTTTATCTATAACTATTATCTATTACCATAATCCTGCAGATTATGGCGGCATCTGACGTTCACACACTGTAAATAAAGTTTACCAAGCAAGCCATTAACACAATTTAGTCATCAGCTGGTGTATTGCATTCATGAATTCATTTTATACCAGATAAAACTGTTTGTATTTCCACATTGTGAACTATACGTCTCTGGTTCTACTGAGATATGTCATAACAGGGGTGCCCACGCTTTTTTGGCTTGCGAGCTACTTTTGCACTGACCAGGTCAAAGTGATTAGCCTATGTATAGCATGCCTAATTGTTGCTGCAGTGTAAAAAGCTCTATCCATCTTTGCATTGAGTTCGACAAAACCCTGAGAAAATAAAATCAATGTTAATGAAAAATACAGATTGCTTTATTTGACCAAATTCCAACGTAGACAAAGTTCTCGACCCACCTCTTATTCAACAATTAAACAATTTCTGGTTCTAATTTCTAATTCACTGAAAAAACAGTAATCACGGCGTGAACAATGGCCAAGCTTGTCTGAAACGTTTGAGTTATTCAAACCAGGTACAGCACTCTTGATAAAAGCTGCTTTGAATAACCAGAGTGGAGACTGTAATTATGCTGGGAATGATAATCACAAATCTGGCCGGCAGTGGGCTGCAAGGCTGCGTAGCAGAGCCCACATGGTGGGCTCCAGCAGTATCAAGGACTTCAGTTATTAAGCAGCTGGTCTCTCGACATAGTTTTGCACACTTATGTGCAATTAAAAACCACACCAAGGCAATTAGAAAGCATTTAAAGGAGTGTTGCTATCTTGGGGTGTTCATAACAACAAAGTCAATGGAACAAAGTAAGTTTGCCCTGTTTTTCTTTTTTTTTTCTTGTGAGGTGGTGGTTAAATCCCGTGTTGCAGAACGGATGAGGGTCCTTGCAGTTGTGTGGCTGTGTAGGCGTACTGGACTATAGCTGTGGATTTACCTCTGAGATCTCTGCATGACTTCGGATGATATGCATCTATCTATCTATTTATCTGTGTATCTATCTAGTGGGCACAGATACGGGCACCACAGTCTTCTCTTCTTCACTGCTACAAATCCTGGCAGTGATCCAGATAAGCAGTGGTGTGTGGGTGTTTGTGTGTGTGTTGCTCAATGTGTGTGTGCGCTACCTTAATTTATATTCCTAACAAGTACTGCAAGTGCTGCTTTAGTTATTACAACACTCAGTAGAAACTAAATAAAGCAAAGCTAACATTTTTATTCCAAACGTTGCGACTTCGCTGTGCTATGATAAACCACACCATACACTAAAACATTGCTGCTGACTTTTTTGTGTTCTCATTTACTGAATGGTCTTTCTCATCCTTGGTAAACGAAACATTAGCATTTAGAACAGACATCCTAATTTAATATACTTTACTGTTTTAAGACTTTCTATTGTTTTTTTGTTTTTTTTAGAAAACTAGCAATTTAATTTCCTTTTAAAGGTTTATATAGGAATAACTAAGGCCTAGTTTTTGGAATTAGCTTTGTGTGTTGATTGACAGGTGTGACCCCGTTTTTATTGCCTGTGCTGGTACAGACTGATAGACATTTTATGCATGCTGGGTTTTGGAACAATAACTAGGAAGCGGATTGTCAAACTTTACCTGCAGTCAGCTGTCACATATGACCTGTTTGCAGAGGACAGTACGTCTTACCGTGTCAACCCCTCAGCAGGAGCTCTGGGTCTTTTAATGAGGTTATTTTTTTTTATGAAACTAATATTTTTGCATACTTTACGTTGCCTGGATTTGCCCACACAGGTCCACTGCCTCTGATCAACCTTTAATATAGCAGATACATGTGGAGAAAGCACTCCCCGCTTGATTTTTACCCATATAAAAGGTGCTGTAGGCCTTCTACTGAGTTTCCTATATAGCAACCAGCACTACAAGATGCTGCAACACAAATAACTATACAGATATTTAGTATATATTAATTTGGTAATTATAGTTTATTGTTACCTGCAGTATTTGCCATGTCCATTGTGGCTGTATCTATATAAATCTATATAAACTTTGAACTCTTCACCTATGTTACAGGGATCCAGGGATAGTTGAACAAATCAGCATGCAACCACTGTATGTTTATCATTGAAAAAAGAAAACAGTTTCTTGTAAAACGTTTTGTTTCCATAAAGTTGTCATTAGGCAAGAGGCGGGGTACACCCTGGACAGGTCGCCAAATTATCCCCAAATTGGCCTGTCTAAATAAATCTGTAGAACACACAGACCCTAATCAAACTGGATGACATCTTTAACAAAGGAATCAAAATTGATTCAGCAGAACCAGAGACGTCACCGTTTTATTTCATCCATTTTTCTTGCCAAAACCTGACAATGACGGCACCCACGATGTTACTTGAGAGAAGAGTGTTTGGTCTAGTTAAAGTATCCTCAGGCCTTTAGCCTGAGGAACGGGCTACAAAGCGTTGGTAAGCTCACTTTTTACAGCTCGTATTTCTTTGTCTGACTTGAGTTCTTCAGTCAAAAACAAAGCCGACTCAAGTAAGCTTATCACACGTCCTGTCCTAGAGGCACAAAACCGTTTTATACAACTATTGCTACATATGTAGCAGAAGTACTCCCCAACTCCAAGTAAAAAGGACTTTGATGTTTAGAATCAATTGACTATTAGCTTTTGTCCTGCAAATACAAGGCTCAAACGAGCAGCTGTGCTCCCTTAAAGTTTTTTTTTTTTTTTTTTTCAAATTACCCCCATGGCATCCATGCTTTCTGAGATCAAGCCTTTGTGGAGGTCCTCATTGCAGGGCTCATTGTTCTTCTAGTGGCTGGAGATATATGGGATCACTGACCTGCTGCAGGATGGATATGGGTTCAATCAGATGCCTTCCTGATGGTATTGCATGATGGATAAGATTCTAACCAATTTATTCACAATGCGCTGTATAGCTCACGGATTTGTGGATTTAATGACACACTTTTCATACTTTGCATATTGACCACTGCTCCTGAAATGAGCTGCTTCTGAAGGCTATTCTTGTTAGTTACAGACAGTCTGAGGCAAAGTTAGAATGTCAGCAATGTCATTTTTCAGCTGAATCTTGATTCATTGCTCTTCTGTCTGGTCCATACTCGTCGGGAAATGTGTTTCTAAAGAGTCGCATAATCCTATTACTGTTTTGTAAAGTGCAGATTTGTGCCAGTTGATTCCGAGATATTTTTAATGTCACCTGTCGGCTGAACGTATATTTAAAATGTCAGCTTCTCAAACAAAGTAAAGACCCATGGTTCCTGCTTGACCTTTTCAAGTTTATCCAGTGAGGAGTTGAAAATGCCCCAAATGCAAGTTTTTTTTTATAGACGGTCATTGGATAACATGTCCTTTAGATGATCAAATTGTTCACAGTGCTATGAAAAGATTTGATCCATGTCTGTCTGTGCTCACTGTTGTTGGACTGAGATGCACTTCACTTCTTATCTGCAGCACAGGGCATGGCCAGACAATCAAAACCTGACCTTTCTTCTATTTTCTGACTCCAATTTGACATGCTGCATTCACGTCAACAAAGCAACTTTTTCTGGAAAATATAGCTCCCTTGAGGTTTCAAATACCAATTTTTGGAACATGGAGTTATTTTTTTCATAATATTTTGTCAGTGCTAACAAGAAACGTCTCGCAGTCAATCAAAAGCTTATGTCAAATGAATAAAATGAGTGATTCATATCAGTTACTTTTACATTTTTTGACATGTGGTAGATTCTAGCAAGATTTAGATTTTCTGTTGGTCATTAATCAAAAGATCTCTGCTGGTTTTTGTACTTTTGCAGTCTCTAATTGACGGTACATTTTCATCAATCTTTCTTTTGACGGTGGGGCAAGGAAGGTGAAGGACCCAAACACAAGACACTAAGGCAGGCTTCGATAAAGATCAGTTTTACAGGAACCGACAGGGAGAACTAAACTGCATAAGAAAAGCAACTCCAGGAAAACCCAAATCCAACAAAAGGTGAAATCTGACCTGAGAGTTAAAGGAGGTGAGGCTGGAGGCAGAGCACAGAAACTGAGAAGTTTAGGACTTTGACCTGGAGGCATACCAGAAAAGAGAGGTCGCTCAGAAGGGTGACCATGAGGCAGACCTGACAGGAGTGGTGGCTCGGCTATGGTGGCGACAAAGACCACCTGGAGGTCGTCTGGAAGGCCAATAGGGAAGGCAGCACCCTTCTTGAAGACAGAACCCCTCTGGAGGCTTGGAAGGAGGTTGGCAGTGAAGATGGGACCCTCTGGGCTAGGCAGGAGGCTGAGTGGAGGAGAGGGGCAGTTGGCAGACCCTGAAGCTGGAGTGGCATCCGCAACGCAAGGAGCTGGAACTTAGGTGGAGGTGTCAGCAACAGAAACATCTGCAGGAAGAGGGACAGAGGCAGGATTGGAAACCTTGTCAAGAACAAGGATGAGGGAGATGTCAATGTCCAATGGCATGGGAGTAGAGCAGGTGCCAGCTGACCTTGTCCGTGGAGCCTGCATGAGCAGGTGTCCTGTGGTGTCTGGCAACAGCATGTTGTAAGTGGAGGCCTTTGGGTCCTATGGGTTGAGGGGAGGGGCCTCTGTGGATCAGGCTTGTTCCAATGCATCCAATAGATACTTGATCAGTTTGGGATCTAGTGAAATTGGAGGCCAGGTCAACACCTTGTGCTATTTGTCAAGTTTTTTGAGTTGTTGCCAAACTGTTTTTGTGTGTGTGCCTGTATCAGGCTGCATCCTGCTGGGGATGGCTGCTGCCATCAAGGAGTGTCATTGCTATGGGGTGGGGGTGCCTGGTCTGGTCTAGGTGGGTGCTACATGTCTAAGTAACATCCACATGAATGCCAGGTCCAAAGGTTCAATAAGGTGAGGGTGATTAGTTCACCTTTCATATTTCACTAGTATTTAAACTAGAATTCACTTGGTGTACATCATTAAAAACGTGACATATGTTTGACAAATTACAGGTGCCAGATGTCTGACTAATCATGGGTGAAAACCTTTGCTAGCACACATCCCCTGGGAGTACCTTGATTCAGTTTCACCTCTTGAAGGGTGCAGAAAGTCTAAGCAGAGGACAGAAATCAAAAGTAGATAAATGTCCACACGTCCACAGTTAATGTAACGTGTGCTGTCAGTGTGTTTAGATTTTTTGTTTTAGAAGTTATGACTCACAAGTGCTGTGGAGCAAAGTGCAGCAATTTGGCACGTGTGTTTTATCTTAATGGCAACCACGCCTCCAGTGAAGTATTGTGGTCATATGTGCTAAATTAATTTTGCATTAGCATCATTTTATTTTAGCATTTCTCAGCGGAACTACTTCACATTCCCAGACACTCCCCGCATGCGCTGTTGCCCTGCATTGCTGTTGATATGTGATAACAGGATTCTGATTGAGGGTTTCTCAACTATGGGCCAGAACTTACAAGTACAGAACACATTCTGAGAAAAAAAAAAAAAAAAAGAAACAAACAAACTAATTCATTTGGAGATTTAAAGCCAAAAAAAAAAAAAAAAAGATAAGATAATCCTTTATTTATCCCACAGTGGGGGGAATCATCTCTGTCAAGATTTCTGTCGCAGCATGGGGTGTCAGAAATAAACAAGCTGCTGCATTAGCACCAGAATATACCACATTTCCATAAATTCAAATCATAGCTCCTCATTTCTCTTCTAGACTTGAGACTTCTGTGTAGCCATACACAATGAACCCAGTTTAACTCAGGTCCCAAGTTGGGTCTCTGTTACTCGGAACAAATTTAACCAGTGCTCTCCACCCCAAATGTCTGCTTAGATGAAAATGAAACCTATACTCCAGTACAGCCAAACAAATGTTGCAATGGAGAGGCTGTTAAGCTACTAAAATCATTACCACTCCAACCTATGACAGAACTAAAATGTGAAAAGGCAAGAAATGTGGTTTGTAAGCAAATCCAAAGAATGTGGGACCTCAGCGAGACAGGGGTCTAAAATGGCATGATGCACTGTTAACATTAGTCCACTTTAATTTACTATTTAGCCCTGCGATGGACTGGCGACCTGTCCAGGGTGTACCCCCGCCTCTTGCCCGATGACAGCTGGGATAGGCTCCAGCAGACCCCCGTGACCCTTAACAGGAATAAGCGGGTACAGAAGATGAATGAATGAATGAATTTACCATTTATAATATTGTCTATTTCATGAATCAGGTGATCGGGAATGATGGGAGCGTAAATGTTACTGTGACGCAGAAAAATTGCTCATTGGCATGCAGTCAAAACTATTTTTTTAAGCTTTTTGTTCATTATTCATATTCATTATCATTCTCTCATATACCATGCATCAGCTGTATCTTGTACTCTTGCTTGTGTCACGACTGGACTCGACTACGACTACACGTATGCTTTAGTCAGATGTATGTGTGACACATGTATTTTCTTGTCCTCTGTCTATCTTGTCCCTCTCTCCTTTTCTGTCTCTACCCGACCGGCCTCAAGTGGATGGGTTCCCCCATATGAGTTGGGTTCTGCTCAAGGTTTCTACGTGTTAATTGGAGGCTTTGCAACTTGGGGTTTCAGGCTTTGGGTCCTGTAAAGCATCCTCAGACAATTTGTATTGTTGTTGACACTATATAAATACAATTGAATTGAACTGAATTTTAGAGGACAATCAGAAAGCTTGGTTTTAGACTTTCCAAACATTCCTAAATTGAATGGATCAAATTCAAACAGTAAAAACGTCATTGTGAAGGGTGTGTGGTCTTTAGAAAAATGTATTTACTGAATTGCAGCTGATGCTTTTCCCATGAAGGAAATGCTTTCTGGGAAATGGTGTAATAAATGTACTAACATGGTTTGGCTACTACACCGTAATAACAGCACTGCCCTTGCCTAATCATGGGGGCTTGCAGAAACCTGGAGTATGCTACTGTAGACATCCTAACTGACACGCTTTATTAAAAAATAAGAGATGCAATTGGAAATTATTTGACTTCCACATGTGCTCTTAGTGTTAAGTACAGTAGCATTGTGACACTGCATTCAGTAATGCAGCTTTTTTATTCCATAACACAGACCACCTTGTTTGTCATTAAAGTGCGGTAATCAAGAGAATAATTTTCTTCCTTTGTACACTCTGGCAATCCCACGGCAAGCACACTGCCGGGAAACTGGGTCAGTGGCTTTTCACATGCTGCGAGTTTGACCATCTCTTCATTAGGGGAAAAATAAATAAATAAATAAATAAATATGGAGCAAGAAAACAATAGCAAGCGACCCATTTCTGGAAGAGCTTCTGGTGTGTGAGCAGAGGGAGGGATGGGACAAATAGAAAGGGAGAGGGGATGAAAAAGAGCAAGAGAGACTGTGTGCATTGGTGTGTGATGAAGAAGCAGAGACAGAGGCAGAGATTTGTGTTGGGCAGTACGCCCTTATGTGCAGAAGAAATGAAGAGTGGATAAGAAGGAGTGTGTGCATGCCGTGTTGTAAGTCTTGCCAGTCAGAGTTATATCAGGTGTTGTAATTCCTTCTGCATCATTCCCCCCCTTCGGCCATTATTTCCTCCTACCTTCAGCACCCTGACGCAAAGGCCCGGAGATTTTTTATTGTGAAGAGTACCAGATGTTTATTGGAAAATCGATATCTTAGTTTGAAAATATGGATGCATGGATTTGACAAAATGGTAGATGTGGAAATGATATTCAAAACGTCTGATGCCCACTGCAAAAATAAAATACCTTGCATGGAAACAATTATTTTATTCCATATGAAAGTAATCAAATTATGACTTCTAGGTACTTAGCCCCCATTTATTGCATTTACACTGCCACTGCAAGGCCAGTGGGGTTGACGAATCTTGTAACAACTGCAAATAGGAACCGCTAATAGCAGTCACTCAGGATGGGATTTAAATGACAGGAAATTACCAATATACTAATGTTAGTCTATGTGTATGCTTAATCTTTCCTTATCCTGCTAGCTAGCTGCATAAATTCATCTCCCCTTGGGACTGCAAGATTACCCAGTGTATAACAGGCCATGTGTCACAGTATATATTAATTTCTGGAGCATTTCTCATAATGTGTTTAAATCAATATTTATTGCTAGCTGGTTCATCCCTGTGGTCCACACTGAAATATAGTTCCTCGACAACTAGAACACAGTTATTCATGTTACCACGAGGATGAGTCCTAACCTAACCAGACTTTTAGTGGGAGTGACTGGGGCTCCAAAATGCAGCCTCTAAACAACGCATTATCTGCTGTGTAATCTGATGATAACAGGTAACTCTGGACTCAACGGGGAATAGCGCTACCGTACGATAACAAAATATTGGTGAAATGAACAACAGACAATGCGTTATTTAGTGGTTGCGTTTCGGTGCCCCAGTCACTCCCACTATATGGATATACGCAGATCTAAATATCTCCTGAAGGACTACAAATGACACAAAAGTTATATGGGTGAGTAAACGATTGTATTTTATGCCAGAAATAAGGTCCAGGTTGTAAAAAACAGTATAGAGATATAATTTACGGCTCTTTGAAGGGAGCCGGATCTTGTGGATCCGTTCCTTTCAAACAGACGCTCATTTTGATATTTATTTATTTTCAAGAAATTTTTATCGATACGGTAAGATCTGGATCAGAATCATTCAAACTTAGACATCCCACCAATATATATTCTCTTGGTGTGGTATCTGAGTCTCTGACCGGAAATCGAACCTGGATCCATTGCTATGCTCACCACTATACCAGCTCCGTCACCAACATGTCTCAAAGCAAAGCTGTGTGAAACACAGCAAAAGTTTAAAAAAAAAATTGAACAAAATAATGGCTTGCAACTGCGACACGGTTTCTGTCATTTGTTCTAAAGAGCTGATCAGTAGTTTCAGTTCGTTCGCGAACATCACAACTCTAGTCTAATAGCCTTTTGTGCATCGAGTAAAATATTACTTCTCAACTCCAGGTGATGCTGTATTAAAAATCGCCACCTCAGCTACTAATATTTGTAGCATCTGATTACTACACTTAAAGATACAACAGTGTTTTATAAAGAAAACCTGTACGACTATAAATCTGCTCGCGTAGTGGATATTGTTTTTATATGGCCTTGGTACGAGACAATCTGTTATTATTGTGCAGTTCTGGAAATTCAGAAATGACTATCCATCTTTCAGGTCACACGGCAGTAAACAGTTATTGTCTGCACCTCAGAGGTCAGCGCAGCAAAGCTTAACAAGTTTTACGCACCAATACAGAGATGGTGTTGGCAAATGTTTTATTTTCATTTAATTTGTTTTCCCTCGACTGTAGTGGTAATTCACCGGGATGATTTCTAGTGCTACTGTAGCACTCTGGTGTTGTTGTAGTATCAGTCAAAATGTATTCAGTTTAAAGGACCAGTCAAAAACATTACACTTTCCTGTATATAATGTGTTGTATCTATACAATCACAACTATAAATGTACACTATCAACTTTGATCAATGCTTCATACAAATAAAAACAAATCAGTCTAATTTATTTTCTATCACGTCCTTGACCAGCTTGAACAGATACACACTTGTTACCTCTTTGAGTATTGTTTGGTTTTCCCGGTATTATTTCAACATCATAATACCATTTGGCCATCATAATCTCTACTATTATTATTCATATCAGTAAATATAATCAGACCGCTGCAATCCCACTAAATGTCAGCAGTTACGCCGTCTCTGCGGCCGGGCAAACAAAACAACATAATTGAGAAACTTAGAAAGCATGTTGGACACCAAGGTCTGTCGGATCGTTTCAGGTATTCATACATCGTCTCATTATTCCATCAAGTGAGTTTTTGATAGCCTGACCTTTTCAGTACATTAAAAAATAGGATAAAGCCCTAAGCTAGACCTCAGAAGAAACGTGGTGTGTGTATGTTTGAGCTTGTGTTTGCATGGATGGGGTTTGTTCATTCACATCCCTTGGTCACTACATCGGCTGAGTCATTGTCAGGCCAGGTTATTCTTGTTTTTCTTAAACTTGCGGTGAGGTTCTGTCCCTGTGCGTCATAGGAGAGGTGTCCGTTATGAAGGGTGAAGGCTGGGAAAAAAGTTGTTCCAAAAGCAAAACCTCAATGTTTTATTAGGTTTGGTGTAGAGGTGCATAAAGTTCTTTTGTCACCACCATCATTTTCCTCAGTCCATATTTTTGAAATTAGTAAAATCACAAAACGAAACAATCTCAGGTCATGGCATTTAGATATGTCTGCAAAGGTTCTCAGTCATCCAGGTCATGGCATACCCAGAAACATTAAAGAAAGGCAACTGGACTTGTAGAGTTTCTTGAAGACATTTCATCCAAGTTGCTTCTTCAGTTCTAAGGCACTGGTGGGGAGCTGATGTTTAAATAGGAACATCTGTGGGTGTTGCCCATCACAAATTTGCTTGAAAAGAGTGAGTGAATGGAAGTGAAACTTCTTGGGGACAGAGTTTAAGACTGTATTGTAAATTGATAGCAGATTACATCTCAGCCCAACTCCTCTGTTCAGAGAAAGTTTTTGAGTTTACACTAGATTGGTTATGGGATGGCTTCCAGGCCTCAAGACCTGCTTCCTCATTTGTTGGTGTTTGGGGAGGGGTTCATCAGTATTGATGGCTGACACCTGGATTGATGTGATTGCTAACTTATATCTGTAGGTGCCTTAGCAGTGCCACTCTCTCTCTCTCTCAACTTTGGTTTGGTTTAGTTTGGTTTGACCTTTGGGTTCTCTCGCTTGTGTTCTTCTATTCTTGTGGTCACTCTCTCAGACTCTGCAGATATGACTGATTTACTGACTGCATGTTTGATTTAAGTCAAAATTCATCTTTCATTCATCTTCTGTAACCGCTTGTCCTGTGAAGGGTCGTAGGGGGTGCTGGAGCCTATCCCAGCTGTCATCGGGCGAGAGGCGGGGTACGCCCTGGACAGGTCGCCAGTCTATCGCAGGGCTGACACAGAGGGACAAGACAACCATTCACACTCAAATGCTCACCTACGGCCAATTTAGAATCACCAGTGAACCTAACAAGCATGTCTTTGGAAGGTGGGAGGAAGCTGGAGAACCCGGAGAGAACCCATGCAGACACAGTGAGAACATCCAAACTCCACACAGAAAGGCCCGAGTCGGCCTTAAGTCAATATAATAAATGTAATTTTATATAAAAGATTCATGTGTTTTCTCCAGATTCTGTCCTTCCTTTGAGCCGGGTCGTGACGGTTGTTCACTCAATTTTGTTGTAAGTAGGGCACAAACTGTTCACTGTTAGACTGCAAGGGGGCAAAGAGTTTGGAACGATATTTCTTATCTCATGATGGGACCATTGGCACTGGTGGTGCCGTGCCGAACATTTAGATCTTTCTGTTTATGCGTGGGAATGCAGTCTGATAATTCTTGCTCTTCTTCAGCAATATACTGGAAACAAGGGTCTTGTAGTTTTGTCATATATCAAGATTTAGGAATCTTATTAAAGTGTGTCGCATACTTCCAGTGTACTCACAGATCATTTAGGATAGGCAGGATCTGAGCATTATACGGGCTCTAAAATGACTTTCGGAAAGATTTGGCACAGTAACTGTTGAGTCATCGGTAATGTATTCATTCCATTGCTGTGAACTCTGATGTACTGCATGAGAAATGTATGAAGAAAGAAAATAATCTCTGCTCTCTGGGTTCATTTTACTGAAAATGTAAAATAATCTTCTCCTGGGGGAAACGAACACAATGAAAACCCTTGTGACATATACTGGCTGTTTTCAGCGATACATGATCTGAGAGTAGTTGAGGCCTTTACCACACACCTGGGAGTTAAATGCTTAGTCCAAGCCCAAGGGCTCCCTGACAACAATGAACAGTCACTTACCTGTAAATACTGTAATACAGAGGTATGAAGTCGTGGGCTGTACTTTTGGTGCAGGTTTTGAGACATCCAGGTCCGGGCTTACTAATTATATTTTATTTTGTTCAGTAATTTAAAAGATCATGAAAAATCTCAACAGTGGCAAATGTTTCTACAAGCAAAATCCTTCCTATATCTATTTCTGCTGGGAGAAAATGGGATGTAAAATAATGAATTTTCTATTGCCCTTCAGTAGAACATAACTGACCTTTGGAAAAAAATAAAAGTTTCACCTAAGTGTATACACTGATCAGCCACAACATTAAAAACACTGACAAGTGAATAACATTGACCATCTTGTGACAATGCAATGTTCTACATTGGTGTGGATGTTACTTAGACATGTAGCACCCACTTAGACCAGAACAGGCACCCCCACCCCATAGCAATGACACTCCTTGATGGCAGCAGCCATCCCCAGCAGGATGCAGCCTGACACAGGAACACACACAAAAAAAACATGAAGAACAGCACAAGGTGTTGACCTGGCCTCCAGATTCACTAGATCCCAAACTGATCAAGTATCTGTGGGATGATCCACAGAGGCCTCTCCTCTCAACCCATAGGACCCAAACGCCTAGTAGAGGGTAGGTGCTCAGTGGATCATGGGCCTAGACCTATAGTCACATAACTAAGGTATGTCTAGGGGTGGGCTGAGCCAACCCTAACTATAAACTTTATCAAAAAATGAACCAAAAATTTTCATATTTGGGTTGCAAAGACAGGCTTATTTTTGATGAGCTTGCAGAATCGATTGCCGGCGACTGTTGTGCAATACGTGCCAAAAAATTCTGTCTAGCTTGATCCCAAGTTGCTTTGACATCCTTCAAACAAAGGCAACTATAGTTCTGGAGATACACTATATTGCCAAAAGTATTGGGTCACCTGTCTTGACTCCCATATGAACTTTAGCCACATCCTATTCTTAATCCATAAGGTTTAATATGACTTAAGTCCACCCTTTTCAGCTATATCAGCTTCAACTCTTCTGGGGAGGCTTTCCACAAGGTTTAGGAGTGCGTTTATCGGAATTTTTGACCGTTCTTCCAGAAGCGCATTTGTGAGTCACACACTGATGTTGGATGAGGAGACTGGCTCCCAGGATTCGCTCTAATTCATCTCAAAGGTGTTCTATTGGGTTGTGATCAGGACTCTATGCAGGCCAGTCAAGTTTATCCACACCAAACTCAGTCATCCATGTCTTTATGGACCTTGCTTTGTGCACTGGTGCACAGTCATGTTGGAACAGGAAGGGGCCATCCAGGAGCTGGGCTTGGCCTCTTAGTTCCAGTGAAAGGAACTCTGAATGCTTCAGCATTAACTAAGAGATTTTGGACAGTTCCATGCTCCCAACTTTGCGGAAACAGTTTGTGGATGGCCACTTCCTGTTCCAACATGACTGTGTAACAGTGCACCAAGCAAGGTCCATACAGACATGGATGACCGTTTGGTGTGGATGAACTTGACTGGCCTGTACAGAGTCCTGACCTCAACCCATAGAACACCTTCGGGATGAATTAAAGCGGAGACTGAGAGCCAGTCTCCTCGTCCAACATCAGTGTGTGACTTCACAAATACGCTTCTGAAAGAATTGTCAAAAATGCCCATAAACACACTCCTAAACCTTGTGGAAAGTCTTCCCAGAAGAGTTGAAGCTGTTATAGCTGCAAAGGGTGGACCAATGTCATGTTAAGCCCTATGGATTAAGAATAGGATGTGGCTAAAGTTCATATGGGAGTCAAGGCGGGTGACCCAATACTTTTGGCAATATAGTGTAGGTGGTTGCATTCACCAACTGACCTCGGGGCATAATAGGGAAAAAGCAAGCTCACCAAACTTTACAGAAAATTTTAACTTTTGTTGAGAAATGTTTGATCCATTGTATGTAGTATATGATCTAAATCAAACAAAGTCATAGTTTTAGTCTTTTGTAAATGGACACTGGAGTGATGTAAAACATTAAGATTTATTAATTAATAATACTAAATATTAGATTAAAAAAGTGGGATGTTGGGATAGCGGTTTTGGTCACAAATACAACTGCTAACAAACCTGTTTGATGCAACTGATTGCAGATGAGGGACCGTTCATTTGGAACATGTTAAATTTAATCTGTTCTAAATTTTGAATGGTAAAAATTAAAGTGCCATTAGAAATGGTGGAACTATTTAACGGACTCTTGCTGGTATAAAAGGAGGCATACTACGAAGTAAAAATCAGCTGTACTACTCTGCCTTGCTCTACTGAATAAAACTGTTTCAGTGTCTCTTTTCAATAGAAAAAAGCTCTGGTCAACAGACCAGCTGAAATCTTTCCTAGTTTTAACTTTAATCCTATTCCTTGTACATTTGAACACATATAATTGTTTAATTGTACTGTTTAATCTCAGTGCACTAACTCTAAATGTGAGAAGCTGTAATGAATCAAAATATGAGTTCATTTGCATTTCATTTGGAAACTTTGTGGAAAGTACAAATATACTAATTTGGATAAAAACCTGAGAGCTAAATGCTAGCACAGTTCCAACTGTCAAAGAGCCGCACAGAGCTACTTCATAGATTGCTTTCATCATACAAGTGCCAAAGCTCAGACACCCTATAACAAATGAGAGGGAGCTACCGACAGCAGCAGCAGCGGCAGCAGCAGCAGCAGGCTAACTACACCTCATCACAAGTTAAGAGTTCTTTTTCACTTCTCTGGACAGCTGACGTTTAGGAGGAATGATCACCTCACTGCAGAGTTTCAACTGATGGATGATGGGGCGCAAAATAAATGTAAACTCTGCAACAAAAGAGCTTTGTTGGGCCAGCGGATGTCTCCCAGCTTGACACCTTAACTTATAGTGTGCATCTGGCAGACAAAATAGAAGTCCCTGATGATTTGCATTAGGACCACCTTTGATTTTATATATATATATATATATATATGTGTGTGTGTCTGGCAACAGGATGTTGTTAGTGGGGGCCTTTGGGTCCTATGGGTTGAGGGGAGGGGCCTCTGTGGATCATCCCACCGATAATTCATCAGTTTGGGATCCAGTGAATTTGGAGGCCAGGTCAACACCTTTCTCCAATGTTGTACACTTAAAAATACGCTATCCTTGCTCTCTGAAACATTTATTATAGATAAATTATAAACGTATTAATGAGATTCTAGATTGATAATGTAGTTTAAAATCTGGTATAGACACTTACTATGAGGGAATTCTTGGTCTGGGTTGAAACTGACCTGGACCATACTGTGAAGGCATTGAATATGAACAGTATGTAAGGGGTTAATTATTGTCTTCTCTCTTTGTCTTCCAAGCACTCCTCTCTATTCCCCTATACATCACACAATACCAGCTCCTTGACAGCTTCCCTTTGCTCCCTGTCTTGCGTTCTGGTCTTTCTAAATTCTTCTCGACACTTTTGGGGGTGAAGCAGTTTTTTTGCCAAAGCAATAAAGATCCTTACAAGAGTTTTTTATGTCCGGTTCTGTAGCCAGAGAAACTACTATGTCTGGTCTGTGTGTCACGGCTGTTAATTCTCGTTGAGCTTTCTCCACCCGCAACTGAGTCGCAATGTGAGTCCTTTTCCTTCTTCTTCTGTTCGTACTCTGCAGCCAGTTGCATGCGTCCTGCATCCTTGTTTTAGATTCGGTGCTAGGCTCCTCTGAGGTTGCCATGGTCGCCAGCAGAATCCAGGAGGAAGATCCTTGTGTGTTCTGCCCACCTTTAACAGCGTTAGCCCTCTCACCTCGACATAGGGCTGCAGCCACTGTTAACCGCCCGGTTGCAGAGGGAGCTGTTTTCATCTTGAAGTGGAGCTTTTAAAGTATTTACAGTGAGTTAGGTTTCGGGTAAATGCAGTTTGACTGATATGATTCATTTTTCTTCATATCCTAACTCCCAGACGAGTTGATATGAGATTGCTCTACAATCCTGGATTACATTCAGAAACACATTTACTTTATTTACTGTGTAATTAAATAAATAAAAGAATAAAGTAATGGAATTGATTGGTTCTGCAAAATATTAAGGTTCAGTACATCACGTACATTTCATTTTAGGTGCTGGAAATCAAAAATAAAGTGGTAAACGGTTTTGTAAAAGGTGCTTTTCTACCTTTTTATTACACTACTTTCAAAGCAACAACTGGCTGACTGAAAAAGAACGCAAGCCAGTTAGTGCGAGCCCACCTGGAACTCATTCTGAGTCAACTACAATGGCTGCAGTTTGGGGAATAAACAACAGCAACAACAACCAAACCTAAATATAAGAGTGTACGAGAACAATTCGGGTGATTTGCTGCCATATTGAAATTTTCCAACAGGGCTGGCCAGCAGTACTCTATCATTCACCATCTTGACACTAATTGGACTATATTCAGAGGCGCACAGGCAGCCTGGAACACTGACAGTAATGGACAGGTAGACTGGGTTTGAAAGTGGTAGAAAACTGTCTTTCTCCATTTGGTAGAAACCAATCATGGTTTTATTAAAGTTTAAAATGTGGATAAAAGTTGTGCTACCATGGGTACACAACTACGTTGCCCAAATTTAATGGATATCAGGACCCTTTTATTTCTTAAAGATTTATTTTGCTTGGATTTTCATTCCCTAAAACTCTATCAGGGGATATTACCTCATGCAATTGGAAGTAGAGTTGTTTTCTACCGGAGACCACAAACTCTTCAATTGTCCATACAAAATTTGCACAAAAGAAGTCCTGTGGAGAAACCTTATTTCTGCAGCCTGTGTCTGCAATCTCATTTGGTCAGTCACCAGCCAGGGCTCCGAACCACAGGTGAGGACTGGAATGGAGATTGATGATTGAATAGAAGGCTTGGGTTAGTGACTCTGACTCAGCTCTCCCTTTATGATCACTGCCCAGTGCAGGCCTGCTTTACTGATGTTTGCTCTCACTACCTCTGGAGGTTCTGAGTGGCTGGTATATCTGTCCTGTCTCTTCTCCATCCTCTTGTCTGTTGCAATTTACAATGGGCAAAGACGTGATGCATTTGATAGCAAGTTTTGGAGACGCCGTGGTGGCAAATCTGGACTAATCTGAGTCTGTTTGAGTATCCACAAGCATACCTTGGGAAATGCTAGTCATTGCATTCCCCAATTAACATGGCCAAAGACATGGTGGCCATGGATCTTGTCCTCAAGGTCCAATCATATCTCTCTGAGGCCACTGTAGCAAAGAGAGGAGGTTTTAGCTGAATCTGTGAGATCTTATTCTAGAGCTAGTTCGATAAGCCGACCTGGCCAATAAACTTTGCTCTCAAAAAAAGATTTTCTACTTTTTTTTTTTTTTTACACCAAAGAGCAGTTGCATTCTACACTACTGAACTGTGAGTTAATTTTCTGCCAACAGGGAAGTGCAAACAAAAATACAGTCACATGGCACACATGAGCTCTACAGGGGAGCGGCTGACAAGATATTAAAGGTCAAAAAAGGCCATCCAACATCAAATCTCTCACATCAAATTGAACTCTCACTCGGCGTGTGAGTTTGGTATCTTCCCTGGCCTAGCAGAAAGGTTTCAATAAATTAAATTATAATAAGCAAACAACATTTTAATTCAATCAGGAAAAATCATCTTCACCACGACTTTGCCAGTCACGTTGTAACTGAACGGGTTGCGAGTCTACGTGTAGAATAATAAAAAAAAAAAAAAAAGGACTGCAGTGCTTAGACAGCAAGTGTGTGCCTATCACAGCGCCCGGCTTGTATCATCTCAGCACTTTTTGATGTCAAACCATTCATTATTTGTTGCTCGAGGGTCACTGCGCTCTGATGACAAGGTCAATATCCTGAACTCGGGGCAAGGATTCAGAGGGGAGCGTGTCTATGTCTCACCGATTGTGTGTTAGTGTGTGTGTGTGTGTGTGTAAGTAGGTCAAATATCCTGAACATTTACAGAAAGCGATGATATTTGACTGTATTATTATGTTTTCTGTTCTCACATGCATGTTTATATGGAGACTTGAATGAATCTGCAACTGGACTGATACACCGATGAGGCATAACATTATGACCACCTTCAAAATATTGTGTAGGTCTCCCTTGTGCCTCCAAAACAGTGGTGACCCATCAGAGAATGGACATAGGTCTTCTGAGGGTGTCCTGTGGTGTCTGTACTTAAGAATGTGACATACTGTAATATTAAGAATCGTTACAGTAGAAAGGGAAAGAAAAGTAAAACGAATGGATGGCTAGGATGGCTGGAGGTATGTTCAACTGATAATTACTAAATTAGTAAATTCCAGAGCAGCTTTAGTGCTCCTGGGATTCAGCTCTCCAAGTGGGACTACCAGGCAGATTAACAATATACAGTCACTTATTCAGTCAAAGTATTCAGTGTGTTATTAATCAAAAACTGAGATACACATACCCTTTCCAAAAGTATCCAGCCTCCCTGATGTCGCTGCAAATTGTGCTTAGGTGCATGACATTTGCTTTAATTATCCTTAAGACGTCTCTACAACTTAACTGGAGTCCCTCTGTAGAGAGAAACTTTTTTAAAAGAGTGTTCTCAGGAGCACTGTGGCCTCAATAATTGGGAAATTGAAGATGTCCAGAACCATGTGGAGTTGGTCAACCAGCTAAATAGAGTAACTCGGAACGAGTTGATTTTGTCTGAGAAGTGACCAGAATTTTCCATTTGGATCTGCAGCGATGTGAAAGCCCATCAGAAGGATGACTGACCGGATTTGGACTTTCCCAAACACCATTAACAGGACTCATTTAAAGGCTAATGCAATCCCTATGGCAGGGGGATGCCTCATACTATGGGGGTGCTTCAGGGACACTGATCAAAATACAGTGAGGCCCCAAAATAAAACCGCCTGAGAGTGCAGAGATCAGAGAATGGGGAGACGGTTCACCTCTTACCATATAAAAATGACAAGAAGCAATAACACCAAGATAATGCTGTAGTGGCTTCCGGGCAAGTCTCTGAGTTCCGTTGATGAAGTGACCCCTGCAAAGCCCAGATTTAAACCCTGATCATCTATGGAGAGACCTGAAAATGGAAGCACTTCCAATCCAATCTGATGGAGCTTTAGAGAATACACCAGGAGGAATGTCTTAAACTGCCCAAATCTAGATGTGACAAACTTGTCAACAACTGTACTTAACCAAAAATTTTATTACAGACTTGAATCTGTTATTGCTGCCAAACCGCTGCCAGTTCTCTGACTACACAGTACTGAATCAGCCATCTCAGTCATTTCTATTTCCAGCCTTTCTATTTTCAATTTAATTTTTAATACATTTGCAAGTATTTCTCACTTTGAAAGGTAGACTATATATAAATATGGACAACACATCCCCACTTCTTTGCACTGGCCAAACTGACACTAGTTTGGCCAGTGCACAGTATGATCTGAGAGTGGAGCCACGTTATCGATGACCTGCCCACACTTCCTTCCACTCGTGTTTTCATTCAATTAATACTGCGCTCTGCTCTACCTCCACCAGTTACAGAAATGTTGGATTATAGTCTGTATTTATTTATTTTAACTCTCACAGTCCTATGGGAGCGCTTCATGGAGCGGTTGGCATCGTAATAATGTCACATCCTGTTTCTATTGCATCAAATAACTACACGAACCTTATCAGTAAAATGGACACTTGAGTATGCTTCAGTATTATAGTAATTACCTAAAATGACATAAACCATCCTTAAAAATAAATAAATAAATAAATAAATTGGCATGTACTTTGGTGTTTTAGTTTGGTCCATGTCCCATTCACCAACATGGAAGAGGTGGAGTTTATGACCTGTACGGCAGCCAGAAACCAGGGGGAGCTCTACTTGCTTTGACTTCATGTTTGAGGAGCTATTCTTTGAAGAAGGTCCTTTTACCTTCTGCTGAAAAGGACAAATGAAGAAGAGTATCCATGTATTATGGGCTGGATATTAACTTAAACCAGCCCATGATAAGCCGGGATGCTAGAGGAAGTGCTACCATCCCGGGAGCCAACACGGTTTTTACACAAACACATTAACAGTGGGTCACTGCTTACTGATGAAAAGCCAAACTGTTGGAAGTACGAGAAAGAGTGCACTCGATCACTCTATCATACACACACTAGCAGAGTGTGTCTGAGTGCATAGTGCATAGCACATGTGCATTCATCAATCAAGGAGCAGTGAGGAGATGGGGTGATTTATTCATGTGTTCATTTATAGTCTTAGCACTGAGCCGGGTTTTACATTTCTTATGTAATGGACACTGAAATTGATTCACAGAGTTGTTGTTTCTTTAACAACTTTTCTCCTATATAACATCAATCAAATGGAAAAACATACAGATGGAAACTACTAAAAATACATTGGTTTTTGTAGTTATATGTGATAAGTACATTTTAGCGTTTGTGTTTGACTCTTAAATTGTGAGAGTGTGTGTGCGTGCGCGTGCGTGTGCCACAGCGTCCTCGTTCTGCAGCGTCATCACTGCAGCCCTCCCTGCACAACAGAGCTCGTTTATAAAAGAACCAACCAGCCCCAGATTCAGAGCCTCTGTGAGTGTGTGTGTGTGTGTGTGTGTGTGTGTTTTTTCATGCATGCACTTGTGAGTCCAACCATCCCAGATTTACAGCAGATCCCCTCATTCATCATGAGACATGGCGGGAAATCAGGAGAGGAAGATAGAGAGTCAGACTGTGCACTGCAGTCTCTCTCTCTCACTCTCTCACTCTCAGGTCTGAGCAGTAGGGAGTCTGCATTAGATTAACTGTGCTACTAATTTGGTCATCTCCACTGTCTAATGCAGAACTGAAATGCTTCCTCTGCACTTGTTGTGTAACAGTGCAGGTACAGGCATACATTCTCAAGTGACAGAATATCAATCTAAGGGACATAATTCCGCTAAGACGCACTGCATCTCAACATTAAGAGGAAGTAAGAGTTCTTAAAGTGCAGATTTGTTTGCTGCGTGGAAGCATAGACTGTATATAAATATGGACTATGCTGTCTTGCACTTCCTTTATTGCGTCAAATAACTAAAACTTAAAATGGACGCTTGAGTACGCATCATTATTATATCAACTACATAAAATGACAGAAACCATCCTTGAAAAAATAATATTCAATATGAATTTTGGTGTTTTTGTTTGGCGCAAGTCCCATCCACTAACATGGAGAGGGTGGAGCTTATGAGCTATACTGCAGCCAGTCACCAGGGGGAGCTCTACTTGCTTTGGCTTCACTTTTGAGGAGCTGTTCCTTCCTCAATCTTTAAACAGTCTATGCGTGGAAACAGTCTTTCGCTCCCCTACCAGAAGACCTGGAAGCCAAGGCACACCTTTCCAGTGGTGCCCAAATGAAACGATATAGACTAACATAGTTAAGAACAGTTCATGAAGTCGAAAGTTTACCGGGGAAAATGTATTTAATGTATTGCCTTTATACTTCTGCAGTATGAACCTAGTGTACCCAGTGTGATGTGAAAAACTTGCACTCCGCTTTTGTTTCTAAGACACATCAGACAGTTTTTTGTTTAGTTTTTTCCACTTTTTTTTTTCTTCAGGTGCACCTAAGATAATATATTGTATCACAGCATAACTGTGAAATGCCTGACAGAAATATTCCATAAGATGAATCTATAAGCTCAAAGTCTGAGTGGGAAGCTGCAGCTTCGGTTATGAGGCTTTGTGCTCTGAGGCCCCCCTAAAGCCTTATGGATTTACATTCACAGTATCCAACAGCACCTGCAGGAAGCACCTTAGCTCCCTCCGGCTAATTGTGCGGATGGGTGTGTGTGTGTGTTTGTGTGTGCTTATACATTTTCTCACATTCACACACACGTTTCCCACCCCAAACACAACAAACACAGTCTATTCTTCCCTTCTTTTCCTTCTTTTTATTACACACCAGGGCACAAACACATTTGAACAACCCCCTCAGGACAGTTGGAAGTCTGTGTGTGTGTGTGTGTGTGTGTGAGAGAGAGAGAGAGACAGAGTGGATGTGTTGCAGTTTGCTGCATTATTGATTGGTCAGTTCCCCAGGGCATGTGATACTGACTGGCCATGTTGATTTTTATTCTCCACACACACACACACACACACAAACACACATACACACCGTCATCTCAGAAGTCTCTTGCAGACACAGTTCACAGGAAGCAGTTTTTTGTTTGTCCATGTACATGTGCAACACGCACACATACACACACAGGCAGTTATTTGGAGTCATTAGAATCCATCACTGGCTGACTGCAGTCCTACGGGTCCATGCAGACTCTGTAGGGGTGTCTAACATCCCTATCATCTCTATCAAGTTTCGCTGTCTGCGCCGCTCACCTTGAGGTCCCTGAAGTCATCAGGAGACACCTGAAGTTATCAAGTTGCCGTCGAAGCCGGTGGGAGCTCAGGCCGGTCCCTTCTATAATTCATTTCGCCCCCATCAAGCGCTTCAGCGGGACGTCAGACCCATTAACATGTTGGAATGTTATGAGGTTGGAAGTGAAGCTATATTGGGTGATACAGACATCACCGGCGTCATGTCAGGAAGATCATATGAACTTGATATGATGTCAGGATATCAATGAAACGAAGAGAAGAGAATGCCTTGAGGAGCACATTACAGTACAGTTTACATGGATTTTTAGTTTGTTTGTCTCCATAAGTGTTAGACATGCATCTGCTGTTATACCTGGCTGTGAGTGCTTTGAACTATACAATGGTGAACGATGTGAAGGGGTGGACTGAGTTGCGCTGTTGGTGCATGGACTTATCAGACATCAGTCTTGGTCTGCAGCAAGCACCCTTTGAACGTTTAATATGTCTTCCAGCAATGCAGCCAAGCTCTGCACAAAATGTTATCAATCATGGATAACCCCGACTGCCCTCTCCACCATGTAACAGACAGACAACAGAGCAACTTCTCTTAAAGGCTTAGCTAGCTTTGTTGTCCGAAGGAACGCTACAGGAAATCTTTCCTGCCACAAGCAATCAGTCCGTGTAACTATAACAGATGACACTGGACTTATGGTTACTGTCACATGGTTGGTTTGGTTATGATTCCTGTTTTCTATTGAAATGGTTGGTTGTATTTACCTCTCTTTGTCTTCTCTCCGCCCGTGTTATTGCACCTCCCCTCAGTAGTTACCCTATCAGCCTTTGTGCGTGTACAGTATGAAGTCCTGTTGTTGGTACTGTTTCTTGTCAGATTGTCTGGGGTCCTGGATGCACTTGTTGCACTTACCTGCTGGTCCTCATGTCTCTTTGCTCCTTGTGTTTATGACCACTTTTGGCTTTTTTTGTTTTTTGTGTTGTCTTAGCACTTCTGTTAAATTATCTTTCCTTTTACTTGTAATAATAATAATGATAATCTAAACCTTAAGTTGTCCCGCAGGGGGGAAATTGCAGTTCCTGCTGTGTGACCTATCCATTTGTTCACACAGTGTGTACCATTGGAGCAGTGGGCAGCAGCCTCTAAGGACTGCACCAGGGGAGCAATTTACTCAGGGCACCTCAGGGCACCTCAGGGTACCTGAGGGTACCTCAGCCATGGACACGGCGGGAGGCAACCTGGGACCCCTCGCCCCAAAGCTGCACCTCTAACCACTACTCCACAACCTCCCTACCCTTGTATCCTTCCCAAAGTGCTTAAGTTGGACTGTTTCTATTACCCCGCCTTGTTGTTGCAGCACTTTTTGCTATATAAAAAGTAAATTTCATTAAAGTTGATTTGTTTCCTGTTCGGGTGGAACAGTGGTGTGGTGGTTAGCCCTGATGCCTAACAGTAAGAAGGTTCTGGGTTCGAATCTATCAGCCGACTGGGGCCCTTCTGTGTGGAGCATACTCCGGCTTCCTCCCACCATCCAAAGACATGCTCGTGAGGTAAACTGGTGATTCTAAATTGGCCGTAGGTGTGAGTCTCTCTGTGTTAGCCCTTCGATGGACTGGTGACCTATCCAGGGTGTACCCCGCCTCTCGCCCAGTGACAGCTGGGATAGGACAAGCGCTTACAGAAAAAGACTAAATGTTTCCTGTACCTGCTGCTCTCGTCCTGTCTCTGCATTTGGGTCCTCCACTCCTCCACTTGACAGCAGTGCGAAGAGAAACTGGACTTATATTATCATTTTGTATTATAATAATATTCAGCTGAACATGTTTTGCTTTAATAAAAAGTGTGGATTTATTAACATACAATTGCCTTTGCTTTACATCTTTTCGTAACATAAACAACAATATGCTGAATGTGGTTATTAACTTCCCTGCCCTTGTATCCTTCCCAAAGTGCTGCATCACACAAAATACTGGACATGCATAGGTGAAAACATTGCACTGACTTTATCAGTGAGCTTTTTTTTAATTATTTTTCAGAAGGTATTTCCCCTGAAGGCTGTATCTCAGCAAAGATGCCTGGTTTATCCAATGCCTTCCTGGAATAATCTGATATTTACTAAGGACAACTGACCTGATTATTGTATAACTACGCAGGGTATATGTTGTTGGAAAAATCAAATACACATAAAACAGCAATTAACTATAAGCTCAGCCATCTTAAATAGAGTCTTGTAAGAGATTATTCTGCACTAATAGTGTACATAGACGCCGCAAAGTTAATCCAGAGTCTTTTGTCTTGTAAGGTTGACGCAGCATTCAGAAGCTAATTGCAGCGTACACTCTTCCCTGATAAACAATCGTTCTGCGTGTTAAGAGCAATCGGTGTAGAAGTAGCATATTGAGGAGGCATTGCTTTATCCAGTCTACTTAATTAGTACACATTAAGGTCTAAAGGGATACAAGAACTGCTGAAGGGTTGTGTTGAGTGCTTGCTGAAAGAAATAATGTTTCCAAAGCATAATGATGTATTAAATAAACCAATAAAGCCGCTGTTGAGCAAGTGTAAATAATTCTATTTGACATTTCTCCATTCTGCTTCAGTAGTGAGGATGGCAGACGTTATTTTCCAAATGCTTGTGACTCACCACGAGGCAAAACAAATTAATGCACGGTAAGATTCTGTGATGAGAGCAACTGCGGCTTTACCTCTGTGGGTTTCCCGCTTCAAATCTGATCTGAATAAGCAAGGGCGCAACATTTTTACAGTGCACCGTAACCTCAGCTTACCTGGACATGTTAATTAACAAAGCATGAGCTTCTTCTCAGCAATGTGTGCTCGAGCAAGGTTTATTACTGCGGCACGGCTGAAGCAAATAACGGAGCCGGGACATATCTTAAAGAAACAGTGCGAGGTTTTAAAAAGGCCGATGCTATTTGCGCGCAGGTGTCCGGGGCCAGCAATGCCATTTGCACCTTGGGTGGAACAGCAAATATGACTATTTACACCGAGGTGTTCATAAACAATGGACATTTTACCCAGCAGAAAGGCTCTCAAACACACTGTTACCATATTAAAGTTCTGTTTAAGCAGGACCATAAAGCAGTTTTGTTATCTAAACATTCATTCTTCCGTAACCACTTCCTGTTAAGGGTAGTGGGGTCTGCTGGAGCCTATCCAAGCTGTCATCGAGCAGGGTACACCCTGGACAGGTCGCCAGTCCATCGCAGGGCTAACACAGAGAGACAGACAACCATTCACACTCGCATTCATACCTACGGCCAATGTAGAATCACCATTTAACCTAACAAGCATGTCTTTGGATGGTGGGAGGAAGCCAGAGTACCCAGAGAGAACCCAGGGAGAACATGCAAACTCCACACAGAAAGACCCAGTTGGACCATGGATTCGAACCCGGGACCTTCTCGATGTGAGGCGTGCTAACCACCTCGCCACTGTGCCACCCTTATCTGAACATCATTTTGAATGAACAAAGAATAAAATAATAAGTAATCTATATCTAAAAAGAAACCCTTTGGCTTCAAATAGTACATGAGTACATGCTGTGTTTCATCCATTCCTCCTGCATGTGTAGACTTTCAAATTAAGACAAGCTTCATCTTATCTTTTTTCGTCCTTCCCTGAAATCCCAAAGCCTTTTCGAGTAAAATAGGCAAGGTGTGAGGGTGGGCTTTCATGGCTCTTGATGTAAATAGCCGAAATGTAATACCATTTTCACCCGGGTGCAAATAGACATTTAGAAAATCTAATTATCATTCAGTGCTTCCAGTAGCACGTAGTTTAAAAGGATGCCCTGCAGAAATTCATTTCCTTGGCCCTGCAACACTGAGAATCAATGTCTGGGTGTCTTTTTCCTTTTCTGTACAATTCAAGTTTGACATGAAAATTCAGTTGCGTCCTCTTCTAATTATAATCGCGCGTCATGTGTTGACAGCAAACATGACATGCAGTCGAAAGCTCCGGAAAAGGAGCTGAATGTCTCCGGTTGGGATTTTATTCTGTGTCGCACAATTAATTACTCGTTGTTTGCTTTACTGCAGCCAGCCAGATGGATTCAGTTGAAATGTATGCTCGGATTGTGTTAATGGAAAGTAATGTTGTGTTAGCTACTATGTGTAGACACCATTTCCTATAACCACCAACTACTTAAAAGTTAATTGGACTTTGCTGAAGGAAAAAAAAAGAGTGCTTCATTCCATATTCCTTTAGTCTGCACACGCTACATTTAATTCTCAATATCTAATCCCCTTCAAATATTGGGTTGATCTGATTACACACATTAACACCTTACTTTAGCACACCACTTCCCCTATAAATACTGCTAGAGGTAGAGAGAATATCTATAATTTACAAAGTAAAAATGGGTTTATGGCAGTCAAGGGTTTCAGGAAATCAACATCTAAGGACATGTCTTAAAAGTTTGTGACGAAGTTCCATTAAAACGTAAGAGAATTCTTCAAATTGTCCTCAAGCATGATCTTCACTTTCCTCAGCGCACTGGCTGTGGCTGAGCTCCGCTTCAGCTGAGAGGTGGGGAAAGGTAAAGTGGATGTGACAGATCATGAATCAGGAAGTCAAACTGTGTCTTTCCATCTGGAACCACAAATCCTTCATTAGCGGTGTAATATGCGCTCATTAAGAAACGCAAGTGTGTGCGCATGCACGCACACAAACATCCAGGAGACCAGGTTTACAAGGCCGTACGACGAATATGAGCACTCAGAGTGACTCATTAATGCAAAATTATCCTTGGCACATTCTGTTGTAATGGAACAAGATGGCGAACTAACAGTTCTTCCTCTCCACTCACTGAAAGATAAATGACAGTGTAAGTTGAACACGGTAGAATGATGAATGAGGGATAAGGCAGGTGAGGTTATGTTACAGAATATAAAGCATGGGTACCAGCAGTGTTGCCAGATATACGACAATTATACGATAGTTTTAGGGCCTATACGATATAAAAGTGCAAATACAGGAATACATGTCAACTTTTCAAATACTTTTGATTATATTATGACAACTGGAAAAGGCCTACTGTGGTGACCAAGCAACGGCAACTTGCTGAGTTGACAAATACGGTGACGTCTTACTCGCTGAAGCTCGCAAAGCACTCGCTGAAACTTCTGAAGTATCTGCTCCAGTTTGTGAAGTACCTGCTAAAGTTGGTAAAGTACCAGGTAGTGCTCCCAAAACTGTTTCCACGGCACCTGAAGTGCTTGTTGAACCTCACCTGAAGTGACCAAGCAGGACGTGAAGGAGCTCCGGAGGTTTGTTTGTTGTGACACCCGTACTGCACAAGACCCAACTAGAAGACCAAAGAAAACCGTGGGAAGAGAACAGGAGTCCAGCCCCCAGCAGTCTAAAAGGAGGCCTTCTTGGAGAACATTGGGTTGGGTGAACAATCCACTGATGGTCGTATAGACAGGGTAAAGGGTTAGGGTTAGGGTTAGGGTTACAACAGCAGTTGGACAAGACAAAGGAAGAGATTCCTCCAGCTCTTCCTCCAACTAGGACCTCACTCTGACCTCTGCCTTCTGCTACCACCATCCCATCAAACCTTTCTCCCTAAACTCTGTCCACATTTAACCCCTTTTATCCCTCTTACCCGCCAGCGCCATCCCTTTCCTTTCCCAAACACAATCTGTGCGGGTGCATCATTTGTCTCATACTGTGAGACTTGGCATCTTGTTTTTAGACCAGAACACATTTTTTCCTTCATAGAAATCCGTCCATTTAATTTTTTAGCAGTGCATAGCAGATGAAAAGGTTCCTCCATCACTGGAGAGTCAACTTTTCTCTGGATGGACTAATTACGTAACATCTGTTTGCCATGTCTAATCACTTTGAGTTCTTTGCTACAAATCCTGAAAAAAAAAATATAAATATATATAGTCGACAGTGGAACTGACTCATAGGGTGTTACCCTGCAGAACACGTTTGGGATATACAGTCCAGGTGGATCAAAGAGCCACAGTTTCATGACACGGGTGCAACTGCATATGCAAACATAGATTTTGCCACACAAAAATCTGGGTAGGAGCCTGGAAAGACATAAATATATAATTAGTAGGAGGAATATATTATCAGCAGATGGAGCTGAGGTAGGTTTCAGTAATTGCTGGAAGACAGCTCCACTCATCCCCTTTAAAAGCAGCGGCAGTTTTCTAATGAGCTTAGGGGGGGTCTCGGTGTGGTCTTGTCCACAAGGCACAGAGCTGCTAAGGGCTAATGAACTGTTATCCAAATCCCCACATATACATATATATGAATATATATGCAACACATCAAAGGAGTTTCCAAATTTTCCAGCCACCTGCATTCTGGGATAGGAATCAGCTTTATCATCTTCTATGCTGCTGCAAAGGCAAGGAAGTTGATGTGTGTATATATGCAATATAATCTTGCAAAAAAGACATTTAAAGGACCATACTTTTAATCCCTTTCTACTTTCCTTCATGGAATGCATTGTTTGGTTCTATTCGTTTTCTGATAGTGTAGTGTGAGAAGTGTAGTATTCCATTCAGAAATAACCAGCATGCATGTACAGTTAGCATGATTTGCATTCGATTTATGTGTTTTCAGGCTTTGCACAACAAACGCACTATCCTTCATATCTGCAAGGACTCTTGGTGACTTCTCAACTGCTCATCTAAGTGGACAGCATGCTGACATGGCCCCACTTTGGTCTAAAGCCGAAGCATCCTATTGCAAACGGAAATGTAAAGAGGTCAAGAAAGAGCTTGGGTCTGCTGCTGGGATGCTCACTATGACTTCTGCATAGCTTAAGCGTATCATAGTGACTCACGGGAAGAAACCCTTTTTTTTTTTAAATGAAGAATGTGTATCAATACACATGCAAAGCAAGGCTTCCCAAGGATAATGTCCCAAATACAAGAAGTCGGCACCTTCATTCGATTGTTCCTTATTGAATTTGATTTATATATTCATTCTCTAAAACTTGTTACAAACAAATAAGGAATCTCAACTCTGAACTCAACAACTGAATTAATTCATTCATTCATTCATTCATCTTCTGTAACCGCCTGTCCTGTGAAGGGTTGCAGGAGAAGCCAGAGCCTATCCCAGCTGTCAACGTGCGAGAGAACAATTGAATTATTCTGTGTATTTATACAGAATACTGAAATTAAAGTTAGTTATTATTTTAATCTACTCAGAAAGTCTGCTACCTTTTATTTATTCTCTGTAATATAATAATAATTAATATTTAAATTTTGAGTTTATGAGTGTTGTAAACTGTTTTTTTTTTTTTTTTTATTGTTCTCTTCAATAACGCATAAGGCTTCAGTGGGAAAAGGCAAGACATTTAGTATATCAGTATACTGACAAAAACAAAAGAAAGTAGAAAGGCTGAACAGTAGTTTGAACGTTTGTTAAGATGGCCCCCAGATTTAAGATTAAAGAATTCAGAAGCCCTTTTCTGCTACTTGCGACAGTATTCGAGAAGTGGTTGGAGAACTCAGAATTAAATATTTCCTATTACATTTCTGGAACATCTTTTGTGTCCCCATAAGGACCGGTTATAAGGGACGCCTGCTAAGGTCACAGTAGGTGAGAAAGGGGAACATTCAGCACTTGCCAGCGTCAGTGAAAAGGGAGACTACATCCTTTTGTTAGTATTTTCAAAGGCAAGTCTCATAGTGGAGACAAAAGCAGACACCAGATAAGGAGGTCTTTATTTTAACTAGACACTATGCAAAATACTGCTGCTTTCTTAAAAGTTGGAACACAGTGGCTGGATTTCCTGTGGAAGCAGGAGTTGAGAAAGTCAGATTTCTTCAGCCTGTTTTCCTCATCATGGAAAAGGGTTCCTACTGTGGAGAATGCCAAAACAGGAATGCACCTGGCTGGTAAATACAGTAGAAATGCTCACATTTATTCATTTTCTGTAACCACTTGTCCTCTGGAGGGTCGCGGGGGGACTGGAGCCTATCCCAGCTGTCATTGGGCAAGAGGCAGGGTACACCCTGGACAGGTCGCCAGTCTACAGCAGGTCTAACAGAGATAAAGACAACCATTCACATTCAGATACAGCCAGTGTAGAATCACCAATTAACCTAACAAGCATGTCTTTGGACGGTGGGAGGAAGCTGGAGTACCTGGAGAAACATGCTAATTCTCTCGATTCTCTGACAGCAGCCATTTTGTTGTAAACCAGTTCAACTCCACGGTGAGCATGCATGACTATGACACTGTTACATCACCTGATAAAGGCTTTCAAATGATTTGAGCATAATAGGTTCCTAAGGGAGGGGTTCTAGACCAACCTTTTGCCACAAAAAAAATCAAAGGCAGGTAGGGAAGTTGGCCTTGCCTCCAGGCTAATAGTTTGATATTACACAAGACTACCAGAATACCGTAATTAACTAAGCAGTACTACTCCTCACTGTGAAAACAAACCCTACATAATGTTAAAGAATCACCAGAGGGCACATGTTTTATTCCAGCAGTATGCCAGTTCATATATTGCAGCAATTAAAATAAAAGAAAACATTGTTCTTCCCAAAAGGTATGTGTCACTGAGGAGAGTTTATTGCCAGTGGGCAAAATCATTAACCACCCCCACGCCAAGACATCTGCATGCTTCAGAAGTAGCTTTTGAATTGGCTTACTGCACCTCCCTTTGAAGGTTTGACCATCGGGGCAATGTAGGCTGTGAAGAGGTTTAGCTTTGACATTTCCCTTAGGTTACGAAGACCGTGTATCAGAGTGCCCTTAGATTTGAGAAGGGGGAATCAAGGTCTAAGGTTTTTCAGACTTTCTGTAGCGGTGTTCTCTCAGATTTAGATTATTAGCAGCCTTTAGCCACTGCCCTAGGTCCTGTACCCTTTTTACTGGAAACCCATAATAAAAGCTTTACTGTCTGGCCACGGCTGTCACCTTCACAAAGGCATAAAGAAAGCCTTTTTTACTTTGCAAATGAAAAGCAATATCTAGCATGCACCCTTTTAGTCAGCTGGCCGAGATATTCTATATGTAGCATGATAATAATCAAAAATGTCGATAGACACTTTATGGGACCCAGAGGGTTCAGGGTGCTATTTATGTACTTGGTGCGAGGAGCAGCCTGCACAGGTTTCGTGTTTCCCGTGAAAAGTAGGGCATCTGGAAAGAGCTGACTTCCACAACTAATTCCAAGTTCCATTGTGGTCCATAGCTCGCTGGTCCAAAACCACTGCCAGCTGATTAATGCAATGTTTATTTTTTTTTTCAATCCCTTTGCCCCACTTTCTTTCTTTATTTCATTTCTCTGCGTTCCCCATAGGCAATCAGTGTTTCATCTTCTGCCAGATGCCACGTTGCTTTCTAGAAATATATTTTTGAAATAAAAAAAAAAATGAATCAGCTCTAGCCTGAAGCAAAAAAGTCATTCAGATAAGCAAGACGCATCATCACCTCCACTGTACACACACCACCAGAGCAATGTGTGGTCCCCATGATAGAGGAATGCCGTCATTGCCTAGTATGTGTGACATCCACTAACTACAGTGTGACAAAGCACAGTGCTTGATATTTTAACTAACTTCATAACTTCATGCGAACTCAGACTGCCGTTCAAGCGATGTAATAGGATTAGCATGAACGACATCTCTTCACTGATAATACTCGCAATTCAAGTTACTTTAAAGAGTCTCTCTGATTCCAGAGCTCTTCTGGTAAGCTTTCTCCCACAACTTTCTCCTGATTATTTCTTCCCAGGGCAGTGGTTCATATTGTCAGACCCAACCGGGAGAGAGGAACACATTTCTGTCTTTATTGGTTAGATTTATTTTCCGTGAAACCACAAAGGTACTTTACAACATTTAGAGTGTTTGTTCCTCTTTATTTTTGTCACTTGGTTGTAAGCTGAGGTAGCAATACACTATAAGTCATGTTGAAGAAGTGAGGAGAAGTTGACGTCTGACAGTTGTTGCTACGTGTTGGCAACCAGTCTTGTGGATTTGCTTCACCAGTACCTCCCTTTAATATAGTCAAAAACCAGTCCAAACCCCCAGCCGTCCATTATGTCTACTGAGTGGTCGTCAACAAGGTAGCGTGGCCGAGCGGTCTAAGGCGCTGGATTAAGGCTCCAGTCTCTTCGGGGGCGTGGGTTCGAATCCCACCGCTGCCAGATATTTTAAGGGAGCTGTGGGGTAGTGGTTAGAGGTGCAGCCCCCCATCCCATTTGTTGCTCAGTATGTGCTAATGTGCTAATGAGTGCTCAGTGATGCAATCAAGGGGTGAGGCTTTGGAAGCGGCAACGACTGTATTAAAGACAGGAACTGGTAAAGAAAATCCACAAGATTGGTTGACGCCTTTGTGTCAAGTGGAGCAACAAGAAGAGTTGAAACCAAGTCAACTTTTGTGTCGCAGATTTCAGCTAACAACAGTAGCAACAACAGTCAGCTTCCATTAAAAATGTTCTGTAGCTTGTTTCGCTTTTATTGCTCGCGTGAACAGACCATTATTAATGATTTAACTGAATGTACCACGAGACTTACGGTGGCTGGGACGCTAATCATACAGCCAATTCCAATGCAAAGGTTTCAGCAGTAAAGTCCTAATCAGACACGATTGAGTCATAAATCTGCTGTTTCTGATTAGTTAAGGTGTCCTGCATTACCTGATGTAATGCTGTAAATAAGAATCATTTTGCACTGGGTACCATGTGTCTATCAGCAATGTCATCTTACACTACAGTTACCCTGTTGAATACTCTCTCTCTCTCTCTCTATCATCCTCTCTTTGTGTTGCCTGCCAAAAAGCGTAACAACCAATAAAGAGAATCTATGGTCTAATAAGCGGTATAAATCGGATACATATCAGTTTTAGAACTGATATTAAGTTAATTTACCTGTTTATAAAGCGCTAAGCTGTTTTGTAGGTCTCTACATCAAAGATTTACTCTCATTTTATGCTCTGGTCAGATTAACAAAGTATTGTGCCATTACTCTTTATTATTCTTATAAATGTACCTTATGAAGGTACTGGTGAGGCTTTCTTTTTTTTATTCCCCTAAACGGGAGAGGTTTATTCTCATAGATATCTGGTATGGTTATTTTTTATTTTATTTATTTATTTTTAAATTTGAAGTAATATTGCAGGAGTGTAACAGAGCTCAGTTTAAGACACAGTTAAAGACTTCTTTTTGAAACGCTTAGAGCTGTATGAACACTGTATGAACTGACACTGAGGTTGATTTCTTTTGTTTTCTGATGGTTTGTGATGATGTCAGGGCATTGCGTTGGAGTGGCGCCATGTAGCGTTGGGAGCCTGGCCAGAGAGGCAAGAACTCTTGAAATATAATTGAGTTGGTAGAAAGTGATTTAGTTACAAAAAACGAAAATAAAACTAAACAAATAGACAGTAAATTTGACATACCTAAAGAAAACTAAACTCATCTTAACAAATCTTAACATCGCATGCACTCAGCTACACCCTGAAATCCTCCTCCCTGTTTAAAATGTAGACAAATGGAGTTCTCTCACCCACTTTGCCATTTAAGCAACCAGGTGCTCTGACCCAGGACTCAGGACAGGTTTCTCTCCATGTGACAGAGATGTAGGTTTGATATAGATGAAATAGTGTGGCCTAATTATTGTTGCGGTGAAAGCAAATACCCCTTTCCCTGAGAGCATGCTGGAGGTGGACGACCGTCCAGTCGTACATGTTTCTTGAGTGAATAGGAGTTCTTTCCAGAGCTTAAGCGCTAGTAACGGAGGAGTGGTCGGTTGGCTAGATCAGTTTGTGGGTGGACGGCGTGCTGGTAAAGGGGCATCAGGCGGAGGAGGTGGAGAGTGAAGAATAATGGATGAGGCTTTGGGGAACGTAGACTACTGAGCGCAGTTGGGAGGGTTGTTCTGCTGTGTGTAGAGGTGAAGAGGTGGACGAAAGTGGAGAATCTTGGATGACTCGTGGAAAGTAGAGCAGGTCTTTGTCAGATGGGTCAAGGACCAACTCGCAGTTCATAGTGAAGGTAAGCAATTTAAGAGAGTTGTGTCAGTGCTAACAAAATCTCTTGGAAAAACATAGATGGAGAGGTTTGATGCACTTAATTGGGTTGTGTGAGCCACAGACTTGTTGTACAACTTCACGAAACCAACCAAACCAAACACAATAATAAATGGACTCCTTTCACTGCATTATGAATTTCCTATCAATGAAGTTTGATTAATCCCCGCATCAATCAACTCTACAATTTTCATGTGCTAGTTCTGTGGCAAATGATTCAGTATTTTGATCAATGTGCTGCGATCAGCTGCCTCGCCTACCTTTTGTGACCTCGAATTGGTTTAAGGCCGTAGCAAATGGAAAATGCAAGCATGGATGTTTTGATCATAGCCTGCACCCCAGTCTTTTTTTTTCTTTCTGTGCTGTGTTTTGCAATATAATACATCAAACTGGCAATCATGCTATGGCAGCAAGTACAATCTTCCACCAAGGTCCCGCAAAGCAAAAAGAAACAACATGAAACGAGTACAGACGTATGGGGAAAATGAAAGCACTGCAGTTGATTGTTCACAGCAAATTACTGCAATTCACACACAAGTTTTGGTTTTCTTACAATGAGGGATGAACATGATGAGCACAACGGCAGATCACAATGCAGACAGACGTTTAACAAAAGGGAAAGAAAGTCCAGCAAAATATGGTGCTGGGTTCCATTGATAAGAATGCCGGACCCAAGGATTAGGGATTCAAAAGAATAGAAATATTTAGGGGATACATACGCCGCTATGAAGCTGCAGCCAGGCCACAGTTAGCTTAGCATAAAGACAGCAAACAGATGTAACTGGCTCGGGCCAGAGTATAATAATCAGGATGCCAACACATCTAAAAACCCAGTAATTAATATTAATAGCTTCCTATTATTGGCGACATACCTACAGTAGCTTTTGCTAAGCCAATCTCGCTACGTTCTGGCTCCAGCCTCATATTTACGAGTATATCAAACTTCTGTTTTAATTCTTGGCAAGAATTTAAATAGCATAAGGAGTGAATGTGGTACGATTAAATAAAAGAGAAACAATTTCAGATGCCGGTAAATGCTCTCGCAAAGACACAACTGAGGTGTGATTCATGGTTGTCTGAATTCTTATAATGTGTAAAATCCCCTTATCCCTCCTATAAAACACTTTCATTTAAATGTGTGTTCAGTCTGCAATAAAACTATTACAGCTCTCTCCTGGAAAAGCCACACCACATAATCTTTTACAAAGATGACTCTACTAACCCACAGATGAAGGCATTGTTGTCTGGGTAACTCTCCATCTGTTCACAACAGCTTGTCTTTGCTGTTAAATCTCTTCATTTCCATTGTTTACAGCATGAAAGACATCTGATTGCCTAGAGGGCACAAGAAAGCAAAAGACAAGACCGGGCCGCTGAGAGAAACATTTGATATCCAGGAAGAATGGCGTGCTTGAGTCATTCGGAGTGGAGCTATAAATTCGAAAAGAAGGAAATGCAGTATGGATGTTTCATAGTTTTTTAATCCCGAGTAATTTGTGGACATCATTTTTATTTTCCTTTTAACATCTTCACACATTTACAGAAAGTAAATCCAGGCATTCTTGCTGGCTTCACACATTCACACATTTCTCCCTCGCCTCATCATGCAGCAAAATATCAACCTCTCCCCCACACACACACGCACAGACACACACACACAGTCGTGCACAAAAACTCCCTTGCACACACTCACAGTTTGATATTTTCTACTAAGCGGCTTGTATAAAGACAGTTCTGCCTGCCTTTCCTCTGTGACTCACAGTTACTGGAGGCTGCAACAAGGCAAGACCAAAGGCAAATGTGGTGCGTGTTTGTGTGTGTGCAGCCACTTTGAAACAAACTTTCTTGCCCTTGCTCACGTCTTTACTTGTCCCTAACGTTGTCATGGAGTGACCGGGAGGAAATATCAGCTCCTGTTCAGCTCTGACACTAACTGAGATAAATGCCATGTAATCACATGCAGGCATATTTGCACACAAACACACACAGACGTTCATTTTTTTTTTTGTTTGTTTTCTCCTTGCAGTGTCCATGCCCAACCAGCTCAGTGTAAGTCAAAGCATCCTAATTTGCACATAAAACAAATTAAATATGGGATATAACACATATGAATGCATTTTAAAAAAGCAGAATGCCCAACAATATGTGCAATTTAAGCTTCTTAGCATAAACACAAAGCTCCCCAGCCTACCAAGATGCTCACAGACCTTGTTAAGCGTACAATATATTCTACACAGTACCTGTATAAATTGTATGCAGTCAGTGCTGTCCACATTAAACGACTGCTGTGGTGAAAACATACATTTTGAAGTGGAGCTCGCCACAACTGAATGAGAGTCTCGCAATGAGATTTCCCCAGTAGGGACACCTAATAACATGTTGATGTTTCCACCCATGAGCACTCAAATCAAACCCATCTTCATTCCAGGTTTTTATTTACTCAACCACAGACCTCCTAAATATATAAATTTATATATAGGTGTAGATCTTTTAAGCATCTGGAGCAATTTTACTACAATGCGGCTGAAGCTTGAAATACACTGTAATGACGCTGTTCCTTTATTCCAATCATTTCAAGTTCATATTCTTAGGCCTTCTCTGTGGCCTACGGTAGCATCAGCATTTTCGCGTCCTCTGATAGGAGGCTCAAGCCAAGCTAGCTTCGTGTCCATCTGTTGCGAGCTGCACAACCAAATTGTCCGTTTTGATAGCTATTTTTTTGAACCCACAATGGCGGAAATCGATTTGGTTGCAGATATTCGTAGAAAGTCATTTTCACAGCGAAATTTCCAGGAAAAGCTGAATATTTTGAGGTAAGGCCACCCAATCCCAGAGCTAGCTAACCTAACTCAGCCGCGAAAAGGGTGTGTCCGCCACTTTCAGGGCGGCAACTATGAGTGCTATGAGGAGAACTCTAAATTGTTTTTTAAGTTCTGGCAAGTTAAATGAATTATATTTAATTATTTTATCGTTTATGTATATGTTTGCTATTTTATTGGGTCGACATTGATGCTTCTGCTGGATTTGACGTATGTGGGGGCTGCAGTGAGTGAGAGGAGACGTTATGAATTGTTCTAAGTGAGCTTCTTGCTTTAGTAATGGCATTCATCTCGCTATATGAGATATCTGTATGGTGCTGATGGTTCTATAGCAGTGGCGTCAAAACAATCACTTTAAGAGGTGTTTCGAATAAGGTTGGAGGGCACTGAGGTGGAAAATGCATGGCCCGCCACTAACTGTAATGACTATGCAGTCTTCAATAGGAAGTAGCACCATACATGCTGACATTTTGATATGCCCCAGCATTAAATGGCTGCATTATTACTTAGGGGAGGCCCTGCTGTCGTGCATGCTGGTTCACTGCTGGTTTAATAGAACACTGAAGGGCATTGATCGAGCATTAACATCATTAATCCCACCTGTGTTTTCGTTGCTGCGACAACTAAGAAAAGTCTTTTTGTCTGACTTTTACTAACTACTAACCCAGTAGCTTTAGTGTCAATACAGGAAATAAAAAATTAAAAAAGGAAAAGAGAATAATGAGTCAACCACGCAAAAAATAGCTCTAAATCTGGTCCTTGTTGTTTTGTAGACTTCCTCGCCTGACTGCTAATTTGGAAACTCTTTGACTTATTGGATTGTTTTAGTATGTGGACATGTTGATAGTATCGGTTTTTGCAACTTTTATTTTCACTATTTCAGTTTGAAGCTGAGATATTCCAACCAGGATAAACTGACTCAAACCTATTATGCAAGGCACGCGACCACAGAAGAAATCATTTCCTCCCTGAATTTCTCATGGGCTTAAACGTAGGAAGCTCAAAGTGCACCAGCTATGTATATGCTATACCAAATATTAAGGTTCAGAGCTTTTTGAAAAGGACATTGTGAGAGCAGATCTCTGATCATCTGGGCAGCTGGTTAAACACACAAGAACTTAAGAGCCAACAGCTGCTTTATCAGTTTTAGAGTGGACTTTTTGGTATTTTTAAAATGCCAGTACACACAGACCACCTGAGTGACCCGACCGACTCATAACTGAGAAGGATGTCAGAAATATATTGAGGGAGCAGACCACTGAGCACTTTCTAAACCAGGGGATGGCTCCTGCAATTAATTTTATAGTTCACTGGAGGCTGGTGTGCAGGATTTTTAAAGGTAAGGACACCAAGATTGTCATGGACGTAAGGTCAGTGTGGACTAATACTTATATTTGCAGGTACAAACACCGCTTAAACATACAGAGTAATTGCAAAGAATATCATGTGCCTGTCAACCCAGTACCCAATAGCTGTCAGCACTGCTGCCAACATTTGCATTGGATTTGTGTCAGAGCTTTTTTTTTCAGACGCGGCCCAATTCCCAAATTAAATTCACACACTTTTCTCAGTTCCCTTGAGTTTGGTGGTAAACATGTCTAGGAAAATTAGATTGCTTAAGTCATTACCTCACTATAATATATAAATTGAATTGTCTTTCAAGCATATTATGCCACAACCTTTTGATTCAATTCCTCCATTATTACTCTTTATTTCCCCTCATACAGCAAGTTATTTCAGGGAGTGGAAAAATGTGTTGTCTCCCAGTGGATCAAAATGCTTCAATGAAAAAGTAAGTAAATGAGTATTCCCACTCTTGATTTTATAAAGTCAATGATTTCTCTGGTTTTTAAAGCAGCACTTTTTGCCACTGGCTTGTACAACAAATAAACACTTTTAAGTATGAAAAATAGTTGTTCATGCTTCGATAAATGATAAATGAAAGTAGACTCTTCTTATCTTCTTCCCCCAAATATTATGTTGAAAAGCAACACAGGACTCAGGAGTTTGGGCCCAAAAACCAGGAGTTTAATGAACAAAGGTTTACAAGAACTGGATCACAATTGCGATTCCAATACCAAAAAGAAACAAAGGAGTCTGTAGAAGCTGGCTGGCAATTACTGGAGCTTGGGCTGGACCTGCAGCAAAGAGGAAAAGGCAGGCAGGCACATTAGAAACTGACAAAAAGTCAATGGCTGGTTCATAGGTAGCTACCACAGAGATAAACTGAAGAACTAGTGAGAGGTGGAAGTCCTTAAGTACAGTTCCGGGCTTGATTGGATGATTGGCAGGCAGGTGAGTTAGCAGCCCAGCTCCAGTCTTACACCCTAGCAGCAGCAGCTCTAATCAGAACATCTGAGGCAGAGAGGAAACACACACGGATACATGGCAATACAGGCCAGCAGTGAACACTAAGCCTCTCTTACCGTTTGGCTGGAAGTATTGCAATGTTGGTTTGGTGGTCTTTTGGTGTAGTGTTTAGATTTAGGGTATGTAGCCCTACTGACTTTTGTGATATCAATGGTTTTCCGCCAGCACTAGCGGTAGTTCGAGTCAGGCTTCCATTTAATTCTACTTCTACTTGGAAGTTTGTAGACAACATAATACTTTTGTCATTATGAGCATGCTATCCTGGTGATATTAGCATTTAGCTCAAAATACAGCCTCACAAAGATCCTGGCTTGGTTGTAAAATCTTCGTCTTGTTTTAAGAGGCTTACTTGTACATGTTTCTAATCTCTTGCAAGCAGGAAATTAAGCTAATGTGGGAATACCAAATCTAAAGTTCCTCAAATTGACACTTAAAGCCAGCTTGAAAAGCAATCCTTCCCTCCAGTTTTCCATAATATAATGACCAACTACATACCAAAAATAGCCCGGTACAAAACAGGTTTTGGCCATGACAACTGTACAGGTGTTATTAAGGCTTAAGGTTTTGCATAAATAAGGGCAGGCCACCTTGAGTTGCAAGCTGCCTGCCCAGGCATCTCCACCCAGCTCAGCTCCACTCACGCATCATCTCTTTGACCAGTTTTGGATTAGCCAGGAGTCGAGCTTAATTTATAGTCATGTATCACTTCTACGCTGTAGCTGCGGCATAGCTCCAGACCTAAGCCTTAGAGACTATGACTGATGTGCATCTCCCCAGAAATGTAACTATGCGTCGCGGTGACACAGACCATAGCAGCCACTCAGTCTGAAATTTATTTCTGCGTGCATGTATCTCGGCAGCTGGACGAGCACGTAAAGTTCTCCCTTGCTCAGCCTCCTTCACACCATCAACTCCAATGTGTTATTTATGTTCCTTATTGCAGTGATTTTAAGAAGTGTTGATCCACATTATATTTCACACATTGATGCTGACATTGGAAGTGAATAAAAGTGAAACTCAACACAGCTGACTAGGCACCGCCTTGCACTTAACTGGGATTATTACAGAACAATGCCATCACACTAGTGCACAGGTATAAATGTATCCACTGGCAGAGTCCCCTATGGCGTAGGCTCTGCATAGGCCGGTTGCAAGAGCATGACAAGCTTAAGCACTGATGCTATGACAACCTTCGACTGGCTCACAACAAAAAGGTCTCACAAAAACACGGTGTGACGGTCAAATTAGCTAAACAAGAGAAGCCACTTAGGAAGAACTGGAGCTTCTAACAATTGCAAAGTGAAGGAAGATGAGCACTGAGCTTCCAAACCGCTCTTTAGAGGGCTGTATTTTCTGGACTCGTCTTGCCATATGTGACCCCTCCCTCCCTGTCTGAACTAAACACCCTACTGTTGGTTTCCATTGCCTTCACTGCTGCCTTAAGGCTGCACTTAACACATCATTCAGACGTTCAAAAGATCTTCCGGGGCTGATGCGGAAGTTATAAAGGGAAGCAGTGCACAATGGAAAGGCATTCGAAGGCAGCTAATGATCAAGCGTGCTCGCAACAAACTTCACCCAAAAGAAGGGATAACAGCACCCATAAAAGACCACCCAAAGTTAGCTTGTCACATGGACAATGCACAATGACTCAGAGCTGCACAGAGTTGTGTTGTGCTCAGTGCAATTTGTATTCACTACAGCCTTGCTCTTAATTAGCTCAAATTAACCTGATCAATGCCAACACTGGGAGTGTCGGTTACAGTATGGGTGGTGACCCTACCAATTGCAAAGTATTCCTAGAGCTGTCAACACTTTAAAGCAACTCAAACAGCCGAACTCTTGGGGTAACTTGTGTTTCCTGCCCCTTGGAGAAAAAACAATGCACTCTATTTAGGCACGAAAGTTCTGAACGACTATTATGTGCCTGAAAAAATCCACAGGATGGGAATCTGCACCACACTTTCAAGTGTATTTCAAGTGTCAGCCAAGGATGTATCTGCTAGTATGAGGGGTTCTTTAGAGTGTCCTGATGGTCTTGTCTTTAATCTTATATAGTATTTCCATGTGCAGAAAATGATTTCAACATTAATCTTTGCATCACTTGACAGGGATTGTACATGGAAGCTCCAGAACTGCAGCTTTATGACTGCGCTTAGCCGGGTCCTGGTCATCACTTGTAATATCCAAGCACTGCAATCCGCCACAACGACGTAGAGTAATGATGAAAGCACGTGTGGATACCTCTTTAAGAATTCCCTGGCATGTGCTGAAACCATGAGAATAATCAGGCATCCTGGCAACACAGTGCAGGCCATTATATTGTTGTGGAATAATGAGTCCCGTAAACAGAATTTACTGGAATGTGCTAAAGTGAAAGAGCATCGTCCCTTTCTAAAGAAACATTTTCTTTACCACTTAATGGATTGATTTTCTCGGAGCCAGGCAGTAACAGCTTAATCGTCCCATCTGAATTCTTCTGCTTACTTTGGGCTCCTTTGAGTTTTTAAATGTTCACAGTGCAGCATAATAGGAGCACAATGCCAAGCCATTAATTAGCCCTTTCTTCTCTTCTTTTTTAACTGTGGATTTTGACAGTATGAAGTAGCCCAGGCAGCATGTTGGTTGGCGAGCTGAGAAGGGAAAGACTTGCCATATCAACAGCGAAGCTCTATTCAATCACCTGAGACAGAAATACATTAAGGCCAGTGACTTGGAGAGGGTCAAAACCAAGATTACCTCGATTATGTTTCGATTTTAGCTGCTGCTACCTTCAGCAGCTGGGATTTGGTGTTGTTTGCTCTTTTCTTTTCTCCACACAGAGAAACTGTAACCAGGTATTCACATGTAAGGATTCTAAAGCTGGAATGACCACTGGGCAGGAAGCTTTATTGTATTGTCAGGAACCTTGATAATGAAAATCCTGTTTTAATAGGAAAACACTGTAATTCTTTCCTTTCCTTTGAAGTACTGATAAGTGATTTAAGCAGGGTCAATCATCAGTTGGATTGCTCTCTTTATTGCAACTCTGTCTCTTTTATATAAACATAAATACATGCAAGTAGCCTTTCTCCTGACATAAGCTTTTCTGACACCTTTTTTTTTTAAGTTAGGGCATGAAAACATGGTTGTGTTTGATGATGATGTTCAGAACCTTTCCTCTTCAGGATCTCTCCCTCTCTCGTTTATTCTGCCTCATTTGCTCAGCCCCTTTCTAAAATCCCCATTAGCCCCATCAAAGTGGACAGCTTATATCATATTCCACAGTCTGTGCAGGAAATCACAGAAATTCTGAGATCACGTTAGAGCCAAGTCCTGTATTATACCCAGGGTACCCAATTAAAACACGGTATAATTGGTCTGATCATCATGACTGTTACGTGTTCCTGAAATATTTAAATGATATTTTTTTTGTAGCCAGTCAAATATGAGGAGCATGCACACGAGATGCAACGCATATTAATATCAACATACACAACATAAAGCAATAGTCAGCAACAATGTGACATGACATTAGACTCAGACTTTGATAAATTCCCCGCAGTATGTCTGTATACATAAAGTTTATGTGCACATTAATGTACACAACTGCAACTGCACCCTGATCTGGTGAGGCTATCACTGCCTGTTTTTGAAACATCAGAGAAATAGTAACTTTAATGGAACTAGTACTCTACCACTTGTTTTCTGTAGGAAGTGTTGCATTATGTTGCGTTGCTTAATCTTGATAATCTAGCATGTGTTTTCAAACCTAGTAGTAGTCTTTTCACAGGAATATCAAGTTAAATGTGGAGACTAAGCTATATTAGCCGAAATGTCTCTCTTTAAAGCAGGGTTACAAAATACGTCAATTGTAGTGCAGGTAGATCGTGTGCCATTAAAAAATGTTTTAATATAATACAATGACGGAGTCTGAGATGTTCCCACGCATGCATGGTCACACGTGCAAGCTGCTGCAAAACTCTAGTGAGCTAAGTAAAATTTAGATTGACTAAAGTTGGGGAATAAAAATGAGTGGGAGTGTTGGACCAAGAACGGGTTAGTGGCCATAAATGTATTGTAATGGTTTGGAATTTTGAATTTTTCCTGAGTTCTTCCTTGGTGTTTCTTGTCTTGTTTTACTTCCTGTTTTCTCCCTGGATGCTCCGCCCTCATTAGTTTCACCTGTGTCTCGTTAACCACTCTGCCCACCTGTATATATATAGCCCTGCCTTTCCCTTTGTTCTCTGTCAAGTTGTCTGAGTTGCTACGCCTGTTTTGTTGTACCATTTATTTTCTTGTGTTCTCTGTTGGTTTTTGTCCTCATCTCTTTTTCTAGTTGTGTTTTTGGATAACCTGCCTTTCTTGCTGTGCCTTTTTTTCCCTGGATTTAGATATAGTGTTCAAGTAATTTTAGCTTCCTACTCCTGCCTCCCTCTGTGTGCATTTGTGTCCAACCTCACCAGTTCCTTCAGACATGTATTAAATTAAACTGAGTTTGGTCATTGTAAAAGTAGTTCCCAAGCCAAAAGACGTTAGGGGTGTAGGGACCCCTTAAGTTTTTGTTACTAGCTGACACTCGGAACAGTTGTATTGTTTAAAATTAAATCATTTGTTGCATCTTCTTCTTTTTTATCCTTCAATTAGAGCCACTTACCCCATCTATCATGTCACTTTGTACTTTGTGTGTCAGTACAAAACTATTTTTAATAAAACGGGACTTATTTATCTGTGCTTTCACTAGCCTTTCTCCGTGGTTTCCCTTCAAACGCTTCAACAGAGTGTGTCACGGTTATGGATTGCTTCATAGCACTAACATGACCGTGAGAGGGTTTCAAAGCAGTGCACTTTGCCCTCCCTTTAGATGTCATCCATTTAGCCTCTCTGTGGTCGACACGCAGCGTGGACAATATTCTCTTTTCAAAGGTTGTCCTAATATAAAAGGCACTCAATAAAGATGGTGTCATAGTAAACAAAGCAGACGGTTTATGAAGCCCGGTCTCTTTGGTTTCCCAGATATTGACCAGTCAGCAAAGGACATTCATGTCTTTATGAATCCAAACAAAGAGGTCAGTTATTGCTTTTTGACCTCTGACGCCCCAGCTTGGACCCTTCTCAGGCGCCTAATGACTTCCCAGCCCTGTGTATTTGATGTGCTGCATGGGCAGAATCGCATTTCTATTGGTGTAAGCTGAAAGACATTATTGTTATTCATTCTGAGAGGATGAGCTGTATTCACACAAGAGGGTGCTTTAAGTATCCTGTTAAAAAGCTTATTGAGATTTTGAAAATTATTGGTTTTGGAAATCATCATTGTTGGATGAAAGAGTTGTTTCCTTCCAATGTGGTGTCCCTGTGATTTAATTGTTGACATTCTAATTGGACTGCATTTACATTCTTACTTCTTGCTTGCTTAATTTGACGCCCTAACACCAACCAAGTGTCTTAGCATCCATGGGTTATCATCCTTTCTGCATTGCGGGTAGCATCTTTGTTTCCATAGTCAGGTATAGCAAGCTGGTGCCGACCAGAAAAGCACAGACTTCACTGTGTTGTCAAAGGGCTTTGACTGCAAAACATCTGGGATGCATTCTGTTTCTTCAGTTGGTCTTTTCTCTTCTATTGTTGTTGTTGACTTGGCATTTCTCCTCCATGGCTGCTAGCTTTAACCCAATATTGTTCTGCATCAAATCTGTTGGCATAAAGCCTAACACAACACATTTGTTCAGTTGCATGTCTCTATAAGCTGGAAAGGGGGAGAGTCTCATGCTTGTACTGTTTGTTGTTGCACCGCCATTAAATCTGATTAGTTGATAGTTAGAAAATTAAGACAGATAACATATTTTATTCAAGGAAAAATATCAAACTTGCAGTAGTTCCAGACTTTCAAAAACATCTATTTGTCTGTATTTTCTGTGACTAAATAGAGCATCTTGCTGAATCAAATAGAGAGCTTATAATTTAATTAAGACTTGCAGGCACTCTGCATTGTGTGAATGTGCGTGTTGTCAAGGTAAGAAACTGTCGTCGGTACAAAACGGCCTCTTGTGCTCTGGCTCTTCAAGGTTGGCTGTAATGTAAGTCTCGTAGAAATAAGGCTTTCTTTGAATTAAGATGTTGCGTGTTTCCAGCAACCTGAGAACACAGAGAAACTTGTTCCTATAATTGGTAACAACATGTGTCCCAGTGCTGTCTGACAATCCTCCACACATTTACCACTTAAAGGCTTATATGAACACTTCACACAAGTGGGCACTTGTATGCATAAATGCAACAAGTTGGTTGCGTCAGTGCTGGAAATTGTAAATTAAATGCTGTCATAATAGTTTCCTATTTGAGTGACATTTTAGAAAAGAATCAGTTAGCACATCTAAGTTTGTAGTTCTGCCTACTATCTTCATATAATGTGCTGTCATCCAACTTTAGGTTGTTTGTCTGTGTTTGAGGTTTGGGGTACAGACAACAAGATGGAGGGTTGATACAGGGAATTGACTAAAATAGAAGATTTGTCAACGAAGGCGTGCAAAGAGGCGGTTACGGTCAACAGACAATGTGGTGAGAACAACAGTCTTGCAGGTGGAATGTGTTTGTGTCAGTACAGAGAGAACTGATGAGGAAATGCTCACCTTTTTGTGTGCTGCTTGCAGCAACAGATTAAATACTGGGGACATTCTGCTCCAGTCTTTAGCTAGTAAGTGTGAGTTTCACTCAAGTCCACTGCAGTTCGTGTTAGTTCTTGGATATTCATAGAATTTTACTCAATTGCCTTACTTAAAAGGTACAAGCACCATTGACTTCCCGCTTGCGCCAGTGATAATCTAACCACATCGCAATGTGATTCATCAACAGCCCTGCTGTGGGCTCAGTACAAACTGATGGCAGTTCTTAACAATAACTAGTAATGAGATAAACACAGGAACCAGGAAGTCTGATTCTATGATTTCATGCCGATGCTAAGTGTGACAATTTCCCCTGAGTGTAAATGAAGTGGAAACCAGAGCTCGCTTGTTCCTGCAGAGCCACGTCTCAGGCCTGGCACCACTGTAATTATCCAGAAGCAAGGACATCTCCAATGTACTCTATGGTTTGCCGCCGACGTGTTTCTCCATAAATCGGTCAGTAATCTTTAACAATGAGCAGAGACTGATGGAAATTCGTCTGCGTTCTTGTGTAATGCTGTCCCTGTAGGGAATTCTCTCATGAATGAGCCCGCTAATGAGTAAATTTCCATTGAGAGGTAAGTGGTCGGATTTTGGCAATAGGTCCCTGGGCTAGAAATATGCTTAATTTTCTCCACATACACGGCTTCGGGCTTTTCCATCAATTTGAAGATTTAAATCTCTTCTTTTGCTTGCAAATAACCACATTGAAGGTTTTGATATGCAGCCACTTTCCTGGAGATATCCTCAACGCATCCACATTGAGGAATGAAAAATATTACTGTAGGGAACAGTGGTTCTGTCTGTATTTACAGGGCCATATAAAATGAAGGGAAGTAATTTGGAGCCTAATTCATCAATAGCATAGCAAGGGCTCAGTATTTGTGTGGAAAAGGACAGCAGAAAACTATGTTCGGCTAGAGATGTGTTGCCTGAAAGCAGATTTTTAAGTAATTTTATCTCAAATTCATTTCTAAAGACGAACTATTTGAACAAAATGGAAGACATGTTATTTCTTTCTGGGAATAAAACATTCGTATGTAATGTTCAGGAAAAGATACCTCTATTTCTTGCCTTAATCGGAACATAGAGACAGTTTGTCTACCAAACTCTCCATCCAGACAAACCAAGTGCTTTATTCTATGCCTAAGAAAATGTGAAATATTAAACACTAAAAACTGTGAACCACTATACAATATTGACCATCTTGTGACAATACAGTGTTCTGCTAGGAAACTTTTGGACCTGGCATTCATGTGGAAATTACTTAGACCCACCTAGACTGGACCATAGCAATGACACTCCTTGATGGCAGCAGCCATCCCCAGCAGGATGCACCAAAAATGGTTTAGGAAAAACTAAAAAAAGAAAACATGAAAAAACTGTTGACCTGGCCTCCAAACCTGATCCCCAGAGGCCCCTCCCCGCTACCCACAGGACCCCAAGTTCCCCCACTAACAACATGCTGTTGCCAGACACCACATGACACCCTCAGAAGGCCCATGTCCATTCTCTGACGAGTCACAACTGTTTTGGAGGCACAGGGGTCATAATGTTATGCCTGATCGATGTGCAATGTTGACACAAAACTGTCAGTTATCAAGCACTGAATGGTATATATGGAAACACAGCTACTAAATGGTTGTTGTGCACATTCCCTGGTGTAATCAAACTTGGCTGTAGCAGTCATTACTAACAAGTTAGATAAGCAGAAGAATGAAACAACCCAAATACAAATCTTGTATTTAAGTCACTTCCCTGTATCGAGTCTCCATCCTGTTGTCTGTACACCAAACCTCAAACACAGACAAAAAACCTGAAATTAGATGACAGCACATTATCTGATGATAGTAAGCGGAACTAAATACTTCTTAATCGATGTCATTCAAATAGGAAACTATTCTGACAGCCTTTAATTTACAATTTCCAGCACTGAGGCAGCCAACCTGTTGCATTTGTATCTCAATGCCAAGGTATTTCCGAACCACACAGCTGGAGAGCAGAAATAAAAAGGCAAAAGCGAAGATCACACGAGCCGGTCTTACCTTCCAACACACGTGCGTCATGGGATTGGCACCACTTCCATTGCAGCTTCCCCGCTGCATGTTTGAAGCACGCACCGGTGGAATAAAAGAGCTTCGGCGGGTTCGTCTCACCTCCCTCTTGGTTCTCCGAATCAATTCCTCAAATCCTTTCTTCCTCCCAGTTGGAATAGTCGTATCAGCAAGAAAACTACGGCAACCATAAATGTTAAAACGATAACAAGCTGAGCAGAGCAAAGGGGATGGACGTCTCATTCCATAATTCTCGGCTAGGCTCGGGAGGGGATCTCCAGGAGAATCCTGAGAAAGCAGGCGGGGGGTGATTTGAGGAAAGGACGAGTATGGATGGTGTCTCCACTTCTTACTGTGTTTCCTGTGGTTTGCAGGTAGGGAATCCGTTAAACTAACTAAGCCTCCCCATAAAAGGCAAGGTTTTTCTAAGCATTTCTTTTGCTACAATTCGCTGGGGAAGTGGAAGGATAGTAGAAACCATTATTCCTGCACACCATTGTTAGATTCATGCAGATGGCCTGTTGAGAGCGGGATGTGAGGAAGAGAGGGAAAACTCCTACAGTATTGTTGTTAACAGCTTTTTCCAGTCTAAGACCAAGCATGTGTAAGACAAATAAAATAAAATGCACATTCTCTATGCTGTCTTTCCCCAGTGAACATGATAAAGGAATGGGCAGTATAGTTATTGATATAATCGTGTTGGTTCCCTGCTCTGGCTCTGCAGTGGTCAGCCTTGGCTATTTCTCGAAGGCCTGAAGAAACAATGGTGCATAGACTGCACATATTAATGAGTGTGTCACCTGGTGAAATACATGTTTTCTGATCCATGTGCTCATTCAAGCAGGCCATTTACTGTTGACAATTTATGAAGGGCTTTAAATCAAGTAAGGTCTCCCGCAGACATATACCGATCAGGCATAACATTACGATCACCTGCGTAATATTGTGTAGATCTCTGATTTCTGTGTCTCATCAGAGAATGGAGGCCTGTGTTAGTGGGGGGAACTTTGGGTCCTATGGGTTGAGGGGAGGGGCCTCTGTGGGTCAGGCTTGTTCCCACAGATACTTGATCAGTTTGGGATCTAGTGAATTTGGAGGCCAGGTCAACACCTTGTGCTGTTCTTCATGTTTTTTTGAGTTGTTCCTAAAGCATTTTTGTGTGTGTGCCTTATGTCAGGCTGCATCCTGCTGGGGGTGATTGCTATGGGGTGGGGGTGCCTGGTCTGGTCTAGGTGGGTGCTACATGTCTAAGTAACATCCACACCAATGAATGCCAGGTCCAAAAGTTTCCCAGCAGAACACTGAATTGTCACAAGACGGTCAATGTTACTTACTTCTCCTGTCAGTGGTTTTAATGTTGTGGCTGATTGGTGTATTAGTATAACCATTTATTACCTTATGCATAGTTTCCCTAGCTGTATGTCACAAATCACTTGGCAATGTTGTTTTGACGATGAGCTTGTCAGTCTGCCGAGTTCAGCAGCTTCATGGATTGCTATGCAAGGTTGTGCAAGCATTCATGGTTCCCAGAAGATGGATCCTGCTGACTCTGGTACCAACACCACCACCACCACCTGAATAATTAGCAAAGAATGCTGCCCTTTTGTTTTACTCTCCTCCCTGCCTCTTATCTCGCTTTTCAACTTCTCGTTCCACCGTCTGAGGTCGAAGTCAATAACACAACTTTGTGGTTCATATCGATAAATAATGCAATGCATGTCCATACCTCATCCTAACGGTGGCATATGGTGTTTGCTTGTCCGTGGATGAATGATGTGCACAGCCTCAAGGCTGGCGTGTGACCAGCCAGCCACAGTATAGGGTCTAGGTCACATGTTGCATACTAAACCATTTTAATTCTAGGGGGATACATGTTTGAATGCTTCCAAAGAAAGTACTGCTATTTTTCTTTTAAACCACAAGACGAACCATCACTTTCCACAGATGAATAGTGGGTTTATTTCATGAAGAAGTGGCATGGTTGTCCTAAAATACTGCATGTATTGCTCTTGTTAAGGCAAAACAACATACATACATTTCTTGGGACGTGTGTGAATTAGTGTTGAGCCGTAGGTTCTTAAATTGCTTTTAATGTTTAGCTCAGTTTATTGTGTTTTTGATGTTATATTTCACATTGTTTTGCTAATTTGATGTCCTTTTTATGTAAAGTGTCTTTGAGTATCTTGAAAAGCGCTTTTAAATAAAATGTATTATTATTATTATTATGTATTGCTCTTGTTAAGGCAAAACAACATACATACATTTCTTGGGACGTGTGTGAATTAGTGTTGAGATTTACACCCTAATTACTATGTGTCTTCTGTCATTGCATGCATTCATTCATTTATTTTCTGCAACCACTTGCCCTCTGGTGGGTCGCAGGGGGCTGGAGACTTTCCCAGCTGTCATTAGGCGAGAGGCGGGGTACACCGTGGACAGGTCTCCAGTCTGTCACAGGGCTAACACAGAGAGACAGACAACCATTCACACTCACATGCACACCTACGGCCAATTTAGAATCACTAATTAACCTAACGAGCATGTCTTTGGACGGTGGGAGGAAGCTGGAGTACCTGGAGAAGTACTGAGCACCGAAGCATCAGTGCTAACCACCACCACACCACTGTGCCGCCTTCATGCATACAGTGTACTGTAAATATCATGCCACTTCAGGCACATTTTGCATATATATTTTAAACTCATCACTAAATTTAATGATGTACAAAAGGAGTTGATATGGTCTGCGTTAGAGCTAAGGACATGGGTTAAATGGCCCTTCATCAAGATTACATGGTGTGATATAACACACCCAAACCAAAATGCATACTGACAGCATGTGACGTGACTTGACGTGTTATTCATACCCTGTTAAATAATATCAGACGGCCGATTCCTACTGCCAGAATGTCGATTAAGTTCTAAAATCCACAGAAAGATTCCTGGAAAGGTTGCAGCGTTGCAAAATTGCAAGTAACATTCATTCTGATCTTTACCAGTAAATTCCTCTTTTGCCAGACAAATAAATGTGGTCCAAAACCACAAATTAGTGCTACGATGAAAACTGCACTTCAGTTTCTCCGCTCGCTCCACACAACAAATAATGCTACCAGTTAGACAGAGAATTGCTGAATTGAATTCAATTTTATTTATATATTCAATGACAATTCAAATAGTCTTCAGACTCTTTACAGAGCCTGCAACCCCCAGAGGAAGCGCGGAGGCGACAGCGGCAAAGAAAAACTCCTTTTTAACAGGTAGAAACTTGAGCAGAACCCATCTGCTTCATAGAAAATAAGTTTTTATTGTTATAGTCCGGTTAAAAAAAAAAAATGAAAATAAAAACTATGGTGATGCCATCTAATGTGCAATGTGTATTCTGGAATTAATGGCAGCTTTAATGTGAACTAAATAATTCAAGCGTCTAATAGAGATGAGACTTTCACAAACGAACTGAATCTACTGCCCGGCTCTTTAACACGAACGATTGTGGCTGAGCACAGATTCAGTGGTTTATTTGATACGCAAATACTGCATGACGTCATCTGCCTCTGAACACAGCGGTCTCAAAAAGGACGAGGACACGCTTCTTTTAAGTGAGTGGCTGGCGACTCAGAAAGACGAAATGAGCCAAAGAAATCGCTGCAAGAACGGTAAACAGCTTTGACTAGAACGGTAAAGCAAAGTGTGATATTTGCCAGAATGAAACATAGAATATATGTTGGTGGGATGTTTAAGTGTCTAATTCCACCCAATGATTATTTCCTGGGTCAAATGAGTTACCACCCCAGGCTGGCTTCTTGAAAATAAATATCACAATGAGCCTTAACCCCTCTGAACTGCTCTTGGAAAGGAAGAAGTCCACAAGATCCAACTGCCTTTAAAGAGCCTGAAATCCCATCCCTAGCACCTTGGGAATGAATTATAACATCCTACTGACAGGTATTTTTAATTCTGTTTGTTAACATGGTACATTAAACCTTCCTCAGATAAAACTTTTTGTTCTTTTGTGTCAAGTATTGAGACCCTCTTTTTCAAACTTCTGAAAGAAGACAACCCATTTATGAAATGTGTGAATAAGCTGACTGATAAAAGTAGAGCTCATATTTCATTTCTTCAGGTGAAAACAAAACAGTGATATGCTCTGTATCTGCCATCTCCCCAACAGACTGCAGATGACAACTGTATCCTATCTCTGTGTGTGTGTGTGTGTGTGTGTGTTTGTCTCTTATCATGCATCCCTTCTTTTGTGAATGCCTGCGCGTATCCTTACAACAAAACATTTCAACACACAAACAGCAGTGGTTCTCTCTTGCCTCATTATCAGATTCCCATACTCTCAGGGGAAATCGCTTTTTTTTTTAGAACTATAGCCAAGTTAATGTCTCCGAGGCAGCAGGGAAGCGCCTGACCTTGGTTCACACTCGCACTGTCGCACAAACATATATTATAATTTAAGGTAATTTGAATACCTGATGTTCGATTGATGTTGCGCCGTGAAACAAGTGCAACCTTAATGTGACATTCTCTAATGTGATTAAAACGATGAGTTAATAAGTGAAATGACGACTTTTTTTTTAACTGTATGTCTCTGCATGTTTGCGTATTGTGGAAATTGAGAGCACCAGGTAACACACTGTGGCATAAAGTTATCCAACCCTTCCAGACAACAAGGAGTGTTCATGTATAGAACATTGACAACAATGGCATTTCTAACCATTTGTACTTAAATGTATTTTAATTTGTATCTACTAAGTAATTAGTTAGGCCACAAATCAAAGGTCTTAAATAACAGTGTTCCAAGTTCTTGCTAAGATCTGGGCTTCAGACTTTTTTATAGACACATTTAGGTTTGGGGTGCCGTTTATTGATGTGTTTTGAGTTTGGATAAGGATCTCCCAACCAGACGCCTCTCGTTTAAACCAAATCATTCTACTTTGGTCTCATCTGTCCACAAAACATTCATTCATTCATCTTCTGTAACCGCTTGTCCTGTGAAGGGTCGTGGGTGGGGTTGCCAGTCTACCACAGGGCTAACACAGAGAGACAGACGACCATTCACACTCACACCTACGGCCAATTTAGAATCACCAATGAACCTAACGAGCATGTCTTTGGACGGTGGGAGGAAGAGAACGCACGTAGACACAGGGAGAACATGCAAACTCCATACAGAAAGGCCCAGTCGGCCGATAGATTCGAACCCGGAACCTTCTTGCTGTGACGCATCAGCACTAACCACCACACCACTGGCGTAATAATCTTCTGGCTTGTCCACATGATGTTCAGCAAACTGCAGATGGACAAAAATGTTCTTTTTGGAGAGCAATGACTTTATCTTTGCCACTCTGCCACGTACACCATGGTTGTTCAGTGTTCTCCTGCTGGTGGATTCATGAACATGAACCAATGTGAGAGAGGCCTTTAGCTGCTTAGAAGTTCCCCTGGGTTCCTTTGTGTCCTCTCAGACTATTATGTGTCTTGCCTTTCCAGTGGTCTTTCTTGGTGGAGTACTCCTGAGTGGTAACAAGGGTAACAAGCATCTTTAATCTCCTCACCTCTCCCTCAAACTCTTTTTTCTTAGGTCTACAGAAAGCTCCTTTGCCCATGCCGTCATACACTTCCCTGTAGTGAATATCAAACTGTAACAAAGCCTTGCGTTTTTTTGTTGTTGTTGTTGTTTTGGCAAAACATTGGTTGGAAACAATTTTCTGAACAAACAGACTTTAATTTGTCCTAGAAATTAACACATGATCCTCAAGGTGCACTTACTTTTGCAACCCACGTATACATAATATTCTCTAAACAAATACACGAGTATGATATTTCATTTCATTTAATCTGTTTAGGTTCTCTCTGTCTACATTTAGGACTTGTGTGAAAAACCATCTGTTTTGAGTCATTTTTATGCAGAAACTCAGAAAATGAGGACTGCGAAAACTTTTACGTGTCGCTGCAAACTGACCCCTCTGCCTCCAACATCTGTTGATTGGGGCCTTTTCACGAAGGAAAGGCCTTGGGCACAGTCAGAATCAGTTTGTCTCGCAGATCTTTCGGCTTATTATCCGTAACGCTTTGTTCTCGCTGCTTCATTTCTGCGGTAAATACAAGAGGAGACGCTGCAAACTCGTTTTCTGTTGCCACTAATTTGTTTCCTGTGTCAAAGCAAAACTGGCTATGCGATCTGTCTGAAACTCACCAAGGACAGGCTGATAAACAATGACTAGCCTTGAAACATCAAAACAGCACATAATGCAACAACACTTTTATTTGGAACACTGTTAACGTACTCTCCATACAGCAAGCATATATGATGTTGCGAATGTGTAATTGTCCTTGAATATTTGACACCCCACACCTTTTCAACCACATCAGTCTTAAGATACAGTAAGTTTCTCCAAACCAGAGACTTAAACAACCAATAGAGCATACACTTTTGAGTGACTGGGTAGCCACGAATGGACACACTTAATAATACACTTAAACTTCACTGAAAGAAAGTCACAGAGTAAGTCATTGCACTGCTGGCTGCATTATTTGATTGACAAAAGATCCTTTTTCTTTTGAGAAGTGGCCATTCAGTGGGAGTTGGAAGCCGCCTTAGTCTTGAGACACAATGACCAAATGGCGCCTTGTGAAGAGGCAGCTTCAGAGAGCTTGGCATTGGACAAAACCCCGCGTGTAACAGTCCCTGGGCGCCCATTACGAGCCCTCATTTAGTTCCACCGCACAATATAAGACTATCACAACCAATTTAAGCCTAATGAGTCCATTTCTTTGAAACGATCAAATCTGGGAGGCCACACAACTTTGCAATTTGCCAGTATTGTTCTTAGTGTTCCACTACTATATGCAAGGCACTGCACCACTTTTCAGTCCTTGCTGCTCCTGAATGCCTGATTGACTTTTTACATTGTCTAAAGCACTATACTATTCTCAGTTTAATGAACACAGAATATAAGCACAATGAGAGGCATAATTCCCAAAAGAGTGGTTTCTTTCTGAATGAGGACTTTGCTCTTTCCTTACAAAGTTCTAAGTTAACAAAAAGGCAGGATGATGTGATTATCAGAAGATACGCATAAAAGAATTACCAAGAACACACCGTGCTGAAATTACACTTTGATTTTTTTTTTTATTCTATGAGCAAATGGACTTCAGAATACTGTTATAATATATTAAATCACTGTGGCAGAATAACAGAGGATTGTATTCCCTGATCATCTCCAGAATTATTTTAAATCCCAGCACATATTTGTCCCATCTGAGAAAAAGCCGGCGTCCACAGCCAGGCAGCCGAATGGAGTTTGGCTGTTGGAGAATCGCCATGTGGCTCAGTCTCCAGAGGGGCACTGTTGGATGATGATCATGATGATGGGGAGTATCAGGAGTCCCATTTTTAACATAAATGCAACACTGTTGTACACTGTTGTCGCAATGAAAACACTGGAAATATAGTACATCATATTCACACACATTGCATTTAGAGCTCAGTGGGATTCATCACCGAGTAGCAGAACCAGAGGTCAAAGGTCAGAGAGGTTTTTATTGTCAGTTCAACCATATATAGCAGGTGCAGTACATAGTGGGGTGAGGGGACGTTCCTCCAGGACCACGGAGCCACATGAAGACATAGGACTAAGTACAGTACAAGGGACTGAGCATAAAGTGCATATGTGCAAGCTTATGTAGACAATAGAAAACAGTGAACACAGTATGAACAGTGTACAGTTGGGACTGTTTGTCTGCACCGTTTGCAAAGACAAATGATACATACAGACAGTACAAAACACTTGCACTCAGCTAATCAGAATGATCATAATGTATTTTTATATATATTTATTAGTTTCTTTTATCTAACTGATGGCAGAAAAAGAAAGGCATACTGCCCAGGCACCGTCTTCGTCAACTTCCAAATCCATCACCGCAAATCTGAGTCAAACAAATGTCATTTTCCCAATGTTACCGAGTTGTTTGTTGAGTGTACACGAAGGCAACAGAGGCTCCACTTAAGTTTACTCACTCTCCCCTCCAGCATTTGTTCCAGCGCTCAAACGCAAACCTCAAAGAGCCTCAAAGGGAAAATGGCATCAGAGGAGAAGGTGGGGAGAATAAAAACTGCTGCGAACTCTGGTCTCCCAGAAAATTTCATTTCTAAGTTTTTATTTATTTATTCATTCCTGTCTTTTTCATGCCAGTATGTTGTTTATTATTATTATTATTATTATTATTGCTTGGCATTCTTGCTTTTCTTTCCTGGTTCTTCCTCATCTTATTTTTGTGCTTTTACCTGAATGCGTATCAGGGTTAATGCTACTAAAGCAAAGTTGCATTGAAAATAAGGAACCTGGTTGTTGGGCCAAGTATTGGTTAAGCATTTCAGGTGTTTTTGTGCTGGTTTATTGGGGGGGGGGAGTATATTTTAAAGGTCAATTTAAAGGTGCATTTCAAAGGAACTGATAAGCAAGAAACATGCATATACAGTGCTGCTTAAAAGTATCACTCCAAAAGCACGACGCATACTAGTCTGAGAGGTCACAAAGGAACCTAGGGTAACTTCTAAGCAGCTAAAGGCCTCTCTCACATTTGCTAATGTTCATGTTCATGAATCCACCATCAGGAGAACACTGAACAACCACCAACGTGGCAGAGTGGCAAAGATAAAGCCATTGCTCTTCAAGAAGAACATTTTTGTCCATCTGCAGTTTGCTGAACATCATGTGGACAAGCCAGACGTTTATTAGGGGAATGTTTTATGGACAGATGAGACCAGAGTAGAATAATTTGGTTTAAATGAGAGGCTCTTGTCTGGAGACTAAACAACACTACATTGTAGCACCACAACCTCATTCTATCTGCTAAACACGGGGGTGGTGATGTCCTTGTTTGGGCCCGTTTTGCTGCATCAGGGCCAGGACGACTTGCCATCATTGATGGGTCAATGAATTCTGAATTACACCAATATATTCTAAAAGAAAATGTCAGAACATCTGTCCATGAACTCAAACGTAAGTGAAACTGGGACAAAGACACCAGGATGGTTAAAGAAGAACACAATGAATGTTCTGGAAAGGCCAGGTCAAAGTCCTGATCTTAATCCAAAAGAAATATTGTGGAAAGACCTGAAGCAAGCAGTTCATGTGAGGAAACCCACCAACATCTCAGAACTGAAGCGGTTCTGGACCGAGCAATGGGCTAAAATTCAGATCAGCAGTTAATGGCAAATTTTAGTTGCTGGTATTGCTGCACAAGGGTCCACTTACTTTTGCATCTCACAGATATGTACAAATGATTAATTCTCTTGAATGAACAAATGCAAAAGCTTAATATTCATGTTTAGTTTGTTTGATTCGGTTCTCTTTGTCAACTCTCAGGACTGAAGTTTGCTGAAGTTTTGAATCGCCACCTGTGCAGAAACATCGACAGTTCTGAAGGGCGCAATTACTTTTGAGCGACACTGTAAATGTAAATAAATATGATCACAATGTGATGAATCGTCTCTCCTCAAAGGCGCACATGGCATTGCAATTGTTATACATCAAGAGCAGACGTGTAAAGAATTGGAAATGAAGCTTTGGCGAGAACCTGCTTACTTTCTCACTTCCAAACACCGAGCCAATCTCTATGTAAAGCAGGTGTGCTTGTTGGATTGTCAGTTTCAGAAAGTAACAGTAACAGTCCAATTCAAGCGTTGGAAAGATATGTCAAGAGAGGACTTCAGTCACTTTGAAACTTCTAACCCTTTATGGTTCCTTTACAGGGGATCAAATAAGTGCGCGAATTTTGCTCTTGCACGTTTGTATATGATAATGTGTTTAGAATAGAATACCAGTTTCATGTACACCCCTTCTGCAAATCGTTGCCTCTTGTGTTCTTCTTTCTTATTGCCTTTTCTCTCGTTATTCAGCAGGAGACTGAGCACACTTGGTTCCACTTTTCTCATCAACGGAGAAAACACAAGCCAGCCACCACTGGCCGCCACTACACAAATGTTTTTTTCTAGGACAATCTTGCAATAAAAATAAAAACATATAAGGGTTCCTCATTTAGCTGCTTATTTACATAGATTGAATACATAAATATGCATGTCGTAGCAGCCACGAGATCATTCACACCACCCACACACAATAAAGCCAGTGATCAGATGATAAAGTTTACAAGCTTGGCAGAAATTATTTCATGACTCTTATTATATATGCACCAGGCATCTGGAGCGTGGCGGCTTCAAGGGTGCACATGGAATTGACTGCAAGCTTTAAAAACATGATTGAGGAACAGTGCTGATCATAACAGATCGTATAAGAAGAAATATTATACTGTCGCTTTAAAATCGTATCGTGTTTTGATCCAGACTATCATATGTAATCAAAACTTGAAATAATCCCACGCTACGCATTTAAAAACAAAGCTATTCCATGCGCATGGAACTGCACTGCAATAACCTAACGGATAAACCCAGAGGCTCGGCCATTTGAATGAAACAGCTGCTTTATTCATTGTCACACTTAAACACACTCACCCTCCCAGGCAATTGCACCTCTTTGCACAACCTCCGCTTCTATCCTTAACTTTCAAAATAAAAGCATCGGAACTACACACTGCCTCAACAAGAGGAACTGAACTGTTTTCTTAAGGGTGGCTGTGTCTGTGCTGCCGGACTCTTTCTTTTTAATACTTGTTGTGCACGGTGCACGATCATGCCGCATGAATGTTTATTACTACCTGTTTTCTGTCCACTGGCTCCCAGTTCCACAGCGTATTCAGTTCAAAATCCTCCTCCTCACACACAAAGCCCTCCATAACCAGGCCCCTTCCTATCTCACTGACCTGCTCCATCGCCACAATCCATCCCGCAGCCTCCGTTCATGTGACGCAAACCTCCTTACTCCACCACTCAAGACCAAGCATCGAACCTGGGGCGACAGAGCCTTCTCTGCAGCTGCCCCCTCCCTCTGGAACTCTCTCCCCAAACACATCCGCGACTGTACCGACCTTCCTACCTTCAAATCTCTGACAAAAACACACCTTTTTAAAATTGCTTTTAATGTTTAGCTCAGTTTATTGTGTTTTTAATGTTATATTTCACATTGTTTTGCTAATTTGATGTCCTTTTTATGTAAAGTGTCTTTGAGTATCTTGAAAAGCGCTTTTAAATAAAATGTATTATTATTATTATTATTAACAAGGAAGAAGAAGGTGGAGCACTGGTGGCCTCTGGGAAATACCTCATTTGGCACACGGTTTACCGCCATATTTCTTCTTCCTGGGGCTGGCTGTCAAAGCAGCATGAGCTGGCAGCTGATGCTCAGGTTTGTGTAGTCAGATACTTCAAGCAATCCTGTTGGGGCCACAGTCACGTGGCTAAACACATCCGGTAAGCATTTGGCTGTGGATCAGGCCAACATAAGTTTCTGACTCCAGGGCTGACTTCCAGACCCCACGCTGGAGTCTCATGGTGTAAGCAGAGGGATTGATTCCCTGGCAGAGGATGGCATTTTATACAGCAATTCCTCAGTGTCAGAAAACGGATCTCTGCTCTTTCATTTGGATAATTAAGTAAGATTGGCTGCTGTACAGTCTTCCCACAGTGTGTCTCTAAGCCCTCATGCTTGCCACACCTCTAATGAATGACTATATCAAATCGCGTTAAGGACCAGATCCTTTTATGGTGCCGTGTTCTGCGAATAGTCTGCTTCTGTTTTCACGGCAAGTCTGGTATTCCTGGAATGGAGAAGAAGAGGTCGGGGTGTTACAGCAAAATGAACTTGATCAAATAATCACATGCACGGTGATCCCGCCGTATCTTAAAGCCTTCGCTTTTACCTCATGCCTAATGAATGAGTAAATTGGATTGCTTTGAGGACTTCAGTAAGTCTGTCTGGAATCTGGTTCTCGGAATTGTCTAATTCATTTCTTTGGCAACTCTTTTATTCCCAGAGCAGAGCAGAGGCGGAAGGGTTTTACAGAAAAATGTACCCCGACTATGGCTAAGATTTGTTTTCAACGCGGTGTCCCTTTTATTTGAAAAGCAGTTTCAGGTTTTCAGTTGTGATCTCCTTATGTCTTTTTTAAATCATTCTATAAGGAATACTCACCAAATACATAAAAACCTCACTATTGTTAGATGTAAAGCGTATTTATCTGCATGTGAACCACAAGAATCTGTATCTGAATTTCTTACACAAAGAAAAAAGCAGTCACCGTACTAGTAGCACACAGGGAGGGTGCGGTGCAGTTGGCACAGACGCAGCCCCTCTCTGCAGAGTTTTCTCCAGGTCGTCGTCAGTTTCAGTCACCATGACTTATAATAGGTGGCCTCTTCGTGGTATGAACTTCTAAAAAAGATGGTGGGTAATATTTTAATAATAGATGCAGCGTGGTCCCAGCACAGGGATCTTCAGTGTTTCAGAGCAGCTGAGAAACAGAATCTGCTCCGTTTCGTCTATAATTAGTTCCACGTTGGAAGATTTCTTGGGAACGTCATTACAATTTATAGCTAAACACTGGCTTTTTTAAATTATTTTTTATTTTTAATTATGAGAACATTTTCTAGGAACTGATGTATGGAATATAATAAAAGCCATGATGGTGGTACAGTGGTTAGCACTGTTGTCTCACAGTCCAAAGACATGCTTGTTAGGTTAACAATCATAAATTGGCCGTAGGTGTATAGTACATGTGAGTACTGCAGTTTGTCTCTTTGTGTTAGCCCTGTGCCAGACTGGCAGCCTGTCCAGAGTTTACCCTGTGTCTTGCCTAGTGACAGCTGGAACCCTCTACGGATAAGTGGTAGCAGATGATGGACAGATGAATGAATGAGTCAAGACCAGAGGTTGCACTAGACTTTCTTGTTGTCTGTCATTTTGACTGACAGGGTCATAAAAATCCCATCATAATCTATTTTTACCCGTCACGTTAATTTTTTATTTTATTTATTTATTTATTTAATGATAATAATGACATATTCAATACCATTTAATTTTCTTTCATTTTTATTCAGCAGCGGTGGGATACAAAAATCGGGATCTGGCTCATAACCGGCTGTCAACTTAAGAATCATGAATCTAGAGTCTGTTTAACCCGCAGGTGAGTCCTACCACGTTTGATTGATATATAATCAATAAATTGCACCATTCAAACATCTTACATCTCACTCGGCAGAGAAACAAAACGTACTACCCGATTTGACCGCTAGCAAACTAAGGCACTCAGACAGTCACTCACTTACGCAGAATACACAGAGAAGCGAAACTTAACCGACTCATAACCGCTGCTCGTGGATCCCTGCTTAACTGAGAGTCAGCAGCCACTCACTTGGCCGGCAGATAAACGAAACTTAACCGACTCTTAATCGAGACTCGTGGATCCCTGCTTAACAAAGAGCCAATTAATATGCTCACTCACCACCAAGTGGTCAGGGGTGTGAATTGCAATCTGTAATTTTGACAGATTGCCTTCAGAAAAAAAACGGTCAATGACGGAAAATAACGCGACCCCTGGTATAGACCATCTTTAATGTGACTCGGGACACATTGCGTTCACACTACCAAAGGAATGCGGACACATCCGGAAACATGCGACCAGGACCACCTCCGAACGTGGCTGGAGATCGGATCTCTCCAATGCGATCTCAGTGCATCCTGGGGTTGTTCACACCTGTCTTTGACGTGATCAGATCGCCCAGATCGGATCTTAATGCGAGGTCTGAACAGGCCCTTAGTGTAAGCACCTGCTGCGTTCAGAAACTAACCCTCCCCACAGCATGATTGCTCATGATCATCCTTTCTAACCCAACTTTTAGAGTGTACCTGCTAAAAGAAACGTGTCAAGAAGTAATTTGGTCTTTGTGTTTGTCGACAAGACTCCCCTCAGCACAGTCACATGACTCCCAATCACGCAGAGTGAGAGGCTCTTAACACTTAATTTTTAATGCGCCATTTTACAACCCATCAGTCCTAACAAGGCGTTTGAGCAGTCAGACAGTGACATTCCAGGGCACCGGGTGTCCTCCTCCTTGGCTTCATTAGACAAAGAGGAAAACACGTGAGCGTTGTTGACACCTCGCAGATATGTTGGCAGTGGTATAGCTCTTATTAACCTCACACTGTTGAACAGACCTGGAAGCTCTGCTGCTGCTGCTGCTGCTGATGCATCAGCCTTTAATTGGCTACGGACTCCGTTGTAGTACTGACGTTACTAATGCTCTCACACACACATGCACATCGACCACATGTCGAGCACCTGAGGCTCGGCTAAAGGAACTGATGTATAATTAATGTGAAATTTGAAAGGCACCGGTCTGTGTGAGAGAGAGATAGAACTAGCATGCCTGTGCTTTTGGTGAGGATTAGAAGAACCGGTGGCAAAAAAAACAAGTAGCTGCGTAGCTGTCCATGTATATAGTGTAGAACAAATCGATTAAATAATTAACACGAAAGTTTTGTGATAAGTAAGCAAATTCTTTACTACAGCTGCAAGTCTTTTCCAAATTCAACATAAATTAGCGTGTTCAGCAGGCTTATCTGACCAGCAGAAGCTTGCTCTGGCGCTCCAGGTCCTCTGCCCTCTTTTACCGATTCCCTCAGTACCAGAAGCACTTGATGTACAGTTCGCTCTATGAATATCACATATACCCTGGTCCACAGGGACTGCCCTCTATATCAGAATGCCAATACCCTTGCTTTCGCTGTGGATGATTTAGCAGCGAATGAACAAAATAGTGTGGATACAACGTTTCAAAGGGCTGCATCGCACATTGTCCGCGCTTAACCTCGGTGTGTGGCGTGCTGCGTAGGTGTGCCATTTGAAGATTAAGTCTTTTATTCAAATGCTCCTTCAAGGGCAACTTGTCTTTATTATTAGTCTCAACAAGAATAGGTCAATGAGACATCTGACCCGACTGCCATAAAACAGCCTGATCAGCAGTTCCGAAATGAAAGGTATCAGCGAACGCTCATCTTACAGCATTATCTACAGCGATAGGGTGGCCGGAGGAGCACGCATGGCTGCCCACCTTTGATCCAGTATCAGTGAAACAATATGACACGTATTATATCTCCTCTTCCAGTCAATAGGTGACACTTTGACCTCAGCCAGTGTAATCGTTTCTGCTATAACCACTGTTCAGCCATCTCACCGCTAAGAGAAAAAGAAGAAGTGGTGTTCACGTTTTGTATCGGCTGACAAAGTGACTGTGTGTGTGTGTGTTTGTCACAGAGAGAGAAGTCTGTGTTAGTTGGAGGGGGAATTTATGGCCACCTGGGAAGTGTAACACTGTTTCTGTGTGTGGGCTTGTCTCCAGTGGATTGCCTTCCCAGGTGGCCTCCAACTCACTCCAACTTTTGCCACGCTAACAAACACACATTCCAGCCTTAACAAAGTGGTTCATCATTGATCACCAGTCACGAAGTGATGACTGTGTCTAGATCAGGGATGCCCACACTATTTGTGTCTTGCGAACTATTTTTACAATGACCAAGTCAAAATGATCTACCTACATAAATATATAGGTATGCCATATACACAACATTAAAACTACCAGAAGTAAAAACATTGACCATCTTGTGACAATTCAATGTTCTTCTGGGAAACTTTTGGACCTGGCATTCATTCATGTGGATGTTACTTAGACATGTAGCACCCACCTAGACCAGACCAGGCACCCCCACCCCATAGCAATGACACTCCTTGATGGCAGCAGATCTGTGGGATGATCCACAGAGGATCCTCCCCTCAATCAATATGACCCAAAGGCCCCCACAGGACACCCTCAGAAGGCCCACGTCCATTCTCTGATGAGACACAACTGTTTTGGACGCAAAAGGGAGACCTACTCAATATTAAAAAGGTGCTCATAATGTTATGCCTGATCGGTGTATGTATGGCATGCCTTGCAAGACTTTTACCTTTACGGCATAATACAGTTTTAAACACTTATGGTCCTCCTACCATCCCGCACGAAAGTGTTAACTTTTTGAATTCTTACATCCACTTACTTACTTGCTTAGTCCAGCATTTTCCCCTCCTTTAGTCGATAGAAATTAAAAAGCTAACTACTTAGCTCACTAGAGTTTGACTGCACATGAGTAGGGAGATCTCAGACTGGCTGCCAGTCTGTCATTGTATTGTTTGCCAGAATAGATAATAGACTAACATCTAAAACATGTTTTTTTTTTTAATGGTACACAATCTACCCACACTACCTTTGCGATCTACCAGCAGATTACAGCTTTTCAAATATCTTTTTTTTTTTTTTTTTTTTTTACTATCAGTACATTGCAGAGAGACCTGCACCCTGTCTAATGTCTTTCAATTTTTAATTTCCTCTGTGAAAATCATCCAATTCCCATCACCAATCACCCCATAGCTGTGAGGCCAAAATGAACAGCCCCGGGTTCTATGGACAGGGGGCATTTTCTCTCCCTATCACCACCAATCTGAATCCTAAACTAGAGTGTGAGAAACGGTAAACACAGAGAGAAAAGTAAACACAGATGCCACTGAACCTGTTCTAAAACTCTGCCGCATCTGATGCAAAAGAAATAAAGCACAAAAATAATACACCAATATCAATTATGCTTACTGATAACAGACAGCCTCATCTTGTATGAACTTCTAAAATGTTCTATAAACGGTGCTGAGTCACATTTTAATAATACATGCAGCCTGGTCCCAGTACAGGGATCTTCCCGGAGCAACTGAAAAACAGATTTAAGTCAGTTTCTTTTATAGTTTCCCTGCGGGAACCTCCCAAAGGGATCAATAAAGTTGTCTATCTATCTATCTATCTAGTATGCTCCACATTGCTTAGAGATTTTTAGGAAAAATCTTTTTTTTTCCATTAATATATTAAGCGTTGTCCTTTTTAGTTTTATCTTTTGATGGAATCCAAAAAAGCAAAAAAAAAAAACTTTTATTTTTGTGGAATTTAAATGCATAAAATTCAATCATTAGACAATGCACTGCAGCAGTTATTGAAAATAATGTCTTTAAATGATGTTCGGGTGAGTGTACATGCACAAACTAAAAAGCTAAATCAAATCTCCAGCAGTCAAATGAATTCACGCTCTCTCTAGCGCAGAGAAGAAACACATGATCTCTCGCTGCCGTGGTGAAGCTATTAATTTCAGTATGATTGGACTTTCCCCTAAAAATCTCCAGGGACTCAGCTAGTTTCAACACTCCAGACAGCTGAACATCAACAGCGCTGCGATCGCTCATAAGGCCCGATATATCCAGGCTACGGCACCATTCCGCCTTTTTTCTTCTTTCTTTTTTTTCTCCAAATCAGGATCAAAAGCAATCAAGACGCCCTCCCCTTCCCAACACACACCAAACCCCCCCGCCCTTTAAATTGTATTTCAAGTGAGTTAAATTACTGTCAAAATAAGTGGGAAGCTCTGATGAAATGTTAGGTAAGATCTGGCAGGAAATGTAAGAGACGTGATTATTTTCCAACCTCGCCAGACACTTTGAAAGGCCTCCAAATGAGAAACATCACAGTGCATTTCGCTAATTTGAATGTAAAATAAGCCGAGCGCCGGAGTGACGGCTAAATAAAGCAGGGAGTTGCTGACACTCGAAGCCACGAACGGAAACAAGTATCGAGCATTTTGAAATCTGCCAGTTACTGCCACGGGTATAAACACTCACTCACTTTACTAACAAACGACACAAAGCCACTAACGGGTGTAAGAACATTAGAAAAGCCAGAGTCTTGGCCTTTCTCCTGCTCCTTTTAGCAGCTTTTATTTTCTTCTGTGTGCTGAACCTTTACGCGCCTCTCTTTGCGCTCGGTAAATTTTCATTACTCTTGAATGTGCAGCCGAGCCGGCGATTCAAGCCGCTTATCGATTCAAACTGATAAACTATCTCTCATAAAAGCAGATCCATGGTTATTTATGCCTCTCTGTTGCCTCAGCTGGACGGGATACAGTGGTATTTAGCTCTGCTGTCATGCTGGGATACAATGAACAGTGGTGTGGAGATTTGTTCTCTGATTCAGCATCTTTTTATTTATTTATTTTTTTCCCCCTGCAGTGCTACTGTAGCTTCTGTCACACATGAATCTTTCAACATGTTCATAGCTTTTCTTCACATTAAGGTTTGCCACACTGCGACATAAAAAAAAAAACGCTTTTCTTTTACATATGAATATTTAAATTCACCACTTAAAACAATTCACCACTTAAAACAAAGCAGTAACAAGTAGTTACTGCTTTGTAGTTTTACGCCGTCTCCAATAGTAACAGTTTACATCCACATCTGTTAATATAATACACTGCATGCAGTGAAGACTTAATAAGAGAGCCATGCAACAAATTTAATGACAATCTAAAATATAACCTTCTAAACCAGAAATGTGATTCTGCTGCTGAGACTGGAAGTCAAGGGATCATCAAAGTCAATGGTATTTATCCTCCCCGGAACATTAAAGTCAGGGTATTTTCGAGATATTTCATTCTGGAGTGGTGGATTGCCTGCGCCCACAGTCGATAAATCTGACCACACCTATCCAGATCACAGTGCCTCACCTTGCGATAGCGCTTATGTGCCGCGTAGCCTGTGACATTTAGAACCGGTGAATTGATCCATCATTGTTTGAGGTTACTGACTTGCTTGTCGTCTCGGGTGAACCTGTCGGACTACCTCGGTCTGTAATTCAGTCCCTCGGAGTGATTGTTGTTTTAGCGTTATCATTAATTTTTCATTGTCTTCTGCGCCACAGCAGAAGCTACACGGTGCAACATTTAGATTTCGGAGGATATCGAGTTCTCGTGCGCCCCCGTTTGTGACCGCATGCGGAACGACACGTGTCGCGGGTGCAGGTTTCCGACAAATGCATTTGGATTTTATGGACCCTACTGATAGGAGTTTCAGAAAGTCACAGTGTGTTCCATGTGCTCAGTCTGCACTGAATTCTCTGGCCTGGTGAACTGTTTTCCCCCAGAAAATCCAATATTGTTGCTGTTATAAACTCCACGCATGTCCACACTCAGGAGCCACATGAGGCAGACTGCGAATACTTGAAGAGAAAGAGGGGGAGGGCCATGTCGTGATTACAGAGTGTGTGATGGCAGAGATGGATCAATCTGCGCTTTGTATCCTTCCACCCCTGATATCTCAGCCGTCTACCCATTCTCGGCCTTGTAAATTGATACCTTAGGAGCAAATTTTGTCGGCTCAGCCGAGATCCAACGGCGTGGGATAGCAAAAAAACCTGAGGATGTGCTAATGGTCGAGTGGTTAAGATGCACACCATACTCTAACTGCAATGTCCTCCATTTAATTCCAGCTGGGACCTGTCTACGTGAGGGTAATATGAATGGGACTTTGCAGGTGTGGACTTTGCTCAGATAATCAAAGAACTGGACCAATAGACATTTTCTGAGACATTTTACTGAATGATACAATAATTGCCCTATACTGAAAGTCACAGAATCACCAAACTCATTGGAATTCATTGTCTGGGAGCAATGGGTTTCTCAGGCTAAAGACAGGCAGTATTTTCCAGCATTTTCTGGTAACAAGGGTGTGAATCATTTTCCTGACAATTTGCTGTTCTTCAGAGTAGAGAACAGCTAATGCTAATGCAAGCTGACTGGGTTGACCGAGGCCAGTTTTCCTGTTGTAGTAATAAATTGCTTCGAGTGAAAACAAGATTTTTGTTGACAAAAAAATCAGCAGCAAAACAAATTACTAACATTCAACTCAAACAGAATCATATTTTATTCAAAAGACTAGAAGCAAACATCAGGTTCATGTTAAAGCTGTATGTGAAAATTCGTCCTTGGGATGCCACTGGAGGAAAACTTCAACTTCAAGTTAAGTTGTAGGAGACTGTCAGGCTTTCCTTTTGGTAACTGTGCTCACGTACTGATCATTTATATTCATTGCATTGATGTAAAAGTGATGGGCAACTCCTATGTTCTGCTGGGAAACTTTTGGACCTGGCATTCATTCATGTGGATGTTACTTAGACATGTAGCACCCACCTAGACCAGACCAGGCACCCCCACCCCATAGCAATGACACTCCTTGATGGCAGCAGCCATCCCCAACAGGATGCAGCCTGACACAGGCACACACACAAAAACGGTTTAGGAACAACTCAAAAAACATGAAGAACAGCACAAGGTGTTGACCTGGCCTCCAAATTCACTAGATCCCAAACTGATCAAGTATCTGTGGGATGATCCACAGAGGCCCCTCCACTCAACCCATGGGACCCAACATACTGCCAGACACCACAGGACACACTCGGAAGGTCCATGTCCATCCTCTGATGTGCCACAACTGTTTTGGAGGCATAAGAGAGACCTACACAATATTAGGATAGTGGTCATAGTGTTATAGCTGATCAGTGTATATCCCTGGTGCTTGATTTTATCATACTCTGTCCGTCCATGCTTGCAGGTATCAGCAAATATAAGCCAAAAAAATAAAAATGAATAAAATGATTCCCAGATGTGTTTTATGTCATGTTAAGCACTTCAGTGTTTGTAAAAGTGTTTTCTGAACACATTGTTTTAATAGTACTGTACTCCATTATGATTGATGGCTGTGACTGACACCTGCTCTGAATAAAGTGGTCGCAGAAGCAGCTGCGGGCCTACGTTCATGAATTACACACCATAAAATCAAAGTAATGCGCTCCGTTCTAATCACAAACGAACCGTTCTGCAGTAAACTGTAGTGACTGAGTTTCTGAGGCATCTGGTGTACATGTGCAGTTACATGAAGTTAATGTTGCAGCTGTCGAGCAAACAGGACAATCAGTCAATCAGTCTGCTGGACAAACAGGAAGCCGTTTTAACCAACAGAGTACAGTTGGTTCATTCTTTGACCAGGAGAGTGACAATGATTGAACACGGGCCCTTCAGCACTTGTTTTCTGTAGTAATTTGCAGCATATCGATGCGCTCGTATCACATCACGCAGTTTTGTCTTTGACATTCGCGGAACCCCGAGAGGAATCTAATCGTGTTACTCGAAATACACGATAATTCAGATTGCTATTAGATCCGCAAAATGACTTGTGATTTATTTCCCCATCACTGCAACATTTCAGTAAACGATGGGCTCTCGGGATAACTTAATCAAATATGCAAATGTATGCACGTATGCATGTTTGCAGCATAGTGCTGAGGTAACGCGTTAAATTGAGAAATGAAGACGTGGCAATCTACAGCATCCCCGAGCGCTGATATATGCCGATGGACTGCATTTAAAACAAAAATATGAACAATGTTTATTTTAAATATGGATGGCTGTAATTATGCTTTTATCATGTGGATAGGATTCCCGTACTTTATAGATGTTTTGGAACTAAACTGAAATAAATGACACATACCATTAGGTTTTTATGCCTTTTTATGCTTGGCAAACAATAATAATGGGCCGGAGATGATTAGCTTATCTCGTATAAATTAATGGATGGTGGACGGTCTTGGACTGTACAAAGAAAAAGGTTCAGCTTGTTATAAGACCGTGTGGTGTAATTTGAGGACACGGCAGGATTCATACTTGGGTAAATTATTCATTTAATAGACAAACAGCTGAAGCTGCATATACAGTTGGACTTACTTTCTTCAATACTTGTCTGTGTTGGGGAATATTATTACAACAGGGATTCACACCAGCTCAAAGTGCACATGGCTGGAAAGCAAAACCTTCACAGTTCTACTGGTATAAACCATTTCAAGGGTCCAGTACCACGGTGACGGTTTCATAGTGTGTACATAACAAAACCAACAGTTCCTTATGTTGTACTCGTTCACAGATTCTCATTCAACGCTTTACTTTCACTTTTTTTTTAGTTTGTGGATTACAACCGAAGACATCAGAGCCGTCAAATAAAACATGTGGCTGTATGCCGTAACAAAAAGGTGTAATAAAAAAATAAAAAAGTGCCATAACACAAAAGGGATACTGGTCAGAGAGTGAATGTAGGTAGGGGATAAATATGTTACAAACAAACGGCAATCAATGATCTACAGAGTAAATTATCCGTCACGTGTACAAGCTTTACTTTCTCAGTATGACAGTACTACTACTACAGTATTTCTACTGGATTCAGTTTTACAAGGACAACGTTGTGTATAACCTCTGGGTATCCCTTCTGCTTTTGAGAGCAATCAAACCCTGTCAAAACATGCATATGTTCACATGCCTACAGCATAGTCTAAAGTCCCACCATCACTTCTCTTTTTTTTTTCTGCATCCTCCAATGAGGAAAAGCCACCATAATGATAATCTGCTTTATTTTTTAGATTGTAGACACATCTATTGGAAACTAACAAAATTCTTCTTCATTTCTTCTGATTACATGAGATAATTCAAGTTACAGTCGTAATTCTTGTTTCTGTCTCCATACGTCGAGATCAAGGGTACCCAATACAGCATCGATCGGCCAGCAAATATATATATATATATATATGTGTACCTTACTCTGATGATTTGCACTGCATGGAGTCAGCCGGGGTTGCATATACCACTTCTTAAGTCAATATAAATTGGAAAGCTGCAGCAGCTCGTGCGTATGCGTGCGAAGATCTCCGAGCGACCGCACATCAATCCAGCACTGCAATGTACGTCAACTTGCGTCAGTGAGGATAGATGACTAACATCCAAAGCTAATTCGAATGTACGCTCCATCCCACACTGCCTTTGTGATCTACTGGTCAATCGTGATCGACCTTAACAAAAAAACAGACTGGACTGACCGTGCTAGGTCACTTTATATAGAAAGGCCAGGACAGACTCTATCTGCTAAGGACACGTGGGTCCTTTTGGAGTGCAGGGAGCACTCCTGAGATTCTTTTATGACTTGCTCTGACTTGACTATGACTCGCATTAGTCATCCACTATGGAGTGGTCTGCTGGAGCAGCGACATCTCAGCAGCAGACAAAAAGAGACTGAACGTTGAACACATGACCTTTTTTTCTATCTGTCCATAAAGCTATATACTGCTGCAGTGGGATAAATTAAAAGATTATCTCTAATTCTCTCCCTCTCTATATAGATACACACACACACACACAAACAAAGCAAATAGGTATGGGCCTCTTATTGGATAGTTACTGCATGGGATGATCTGGGGTTGCTGCAGTTGCTCAGGTGTAGGTTCAGCAACATTATGTACCCAAAGAATGAGGTCAGCTGACTACCTGAATATACTGAATGACCAGGTTATTCCATCAATGGATTTTTTTCTTCCCTGATGTTCACGGGCATATTCCAAGATGACAATGTCAGGATTCATGGGGCTCAGGTTGTGAAAGAGTGGTTCAGGGAGCATGAGACATCATTGTCACACATGGATTGGCCACCACAGAGTCCAGACCTTAACCCCATTGAGAATCTTTGGGATGTGCTGGAGAAGGCTTTGTGCAGTGGTCAGACTCTCCCATCATCAATACAAGATCTTGGTGAAAAACGAATGTAACACTGGATGGAAATAAATTTTGTGACATTGGAAGGGGGTCCAAGAAAACATTAAGAGTGTGTGACCTTTATTTTTGGTGGCGACTTTTTTTTTTTTTGGCCAGGCAGTGTAAATACTCCATCTCCCTTGCTATTGCTACAACTGGTGTACGTAGGAATGTTGCCACAAACAGGGTTAAAAATCTGCTATGCTGCAAAATACAGACAGATTTGTGTAGCGCTGATTAGCTCAGTTTGCATGTTTGCAGTGGAACCGTTAAACTAATTTACTGCCGTTCAGTAAAGTAACTTTATCCAAGTGTTTTGACTCGCGTGCAGCAAGTTGTCCTATTTGCTCATATTAAGCATTCCTATAACCAAGCTATCGAGACATTCCTGCAGCATGTTTGCTACCCCTCTGCTGAATGCACTTGCTGAACTTTTTTTTTTTTTAATCATCTACATAGTTAGCATGTTTGCTGCCGCACTTCTGAAGTGTTCTTCTCATTAATTCCAACTTCCAGCTTTGTGGCTCCACCTTACATAACATAATTGCACGCATAATTCAAAAAGTCCAACTTCATACGTTCATACTGTATTTCACAACTTAATTCAAAGCATGAAATTGAATCGCTTTCTCACGATTACTTTTTTATTTTAATTTAAAACTAAAGGCCCCCCCATCACCTCCCTGCAGTGGTTCTTATTATATGCGTGCTGCAACGGAATACATAAGCAGCGCACATCTTGTTTCACTCAGCACCACCGCTGTCTGTTTCTCGTGCCAACCCAAGCGCAATGCGAGACCTGTAATCTTGCTGTTCAACTCGCATCTTGCAACTCCAAGTAGAAACTTTGCTCTTGTTCGGAGTGGGGTACTTTATTTCACATCATCATTCACGGTCCCAGGTTGCTGACCCACAGAAGTTAAGCCTGCGTGGGTAAACAACACAAAGCTTCCAACTGTTTAATTCACTATCAGAGTCTATTAAAGCACTCAACCCTGTTGTTTAATACACCGACACACACACACACATTGAACCTCTTACTGTCTCTGTTTTTCATGACACATCTCTCCCTGCACCGATACACACATCCTACCCTTTGCACACACACTCCTTCCCTATCATTTACACACAAATTTCTCCCTCCTGCTTATGCACACCCACACACACACACACACCCACCAACACACACACTAACACACACTCCCCCCCTTTTCTTCTCAGCTCTCCGAGAGCGTGGCTGGGCCAGATAGGACTTAATTTGTCCTGCCTCTAGATGAAAACATATGCTACGCCTCCTCTTTGTAAACAGACTGGGCAATAGAGTAGAAAGAGGAACTTAAGCTTTCAGAGAGACAGACTATGGAGACGAGCGCTGAATACCAACAGAGATTACAGAGCCGCAGTACAAGAGATGAATGTAAAAGGCTACTGTATACAGCAGCTTAGAATGAGGGCAGATATTTGGGGGGGGGGGGGGGGGTTCTAACATAGATTCTAAAATAGCAGGAAAAGGGGAAGGAATTTGCATTAACTTCTCTGTTCCAGAGACAGGCAGGGTAGAGATCATTGGAGTGAGATGTGGGTTGTTTATCACAAAATATAGAAAGAAACGGCAGAAGAAAGGAAACTTAAAGACAACATGAGAAGAACACATACTGTCTATAACATCACCTGTGTGAAGAGTAGATTTAAAAGTAATGTTATGTTCTAAAGACATGTACTTAAATAGTAGTAAAATGATGGTTGCAGGTTCGCATCCCCCTGCATCCATGGCTAAGGTGCCTTGAACAAGCAGCTAGCCCCTAAACTACTCCACGGCTGTTGCCCAGTGTACACAGTACTAATGGATGGGTCAAATGAAATCAATACAGTAAAACAAAAAGTAGTGGAGTTAGTGTGTATTCCATAATAGTCCAGAACTCGTCAGAAATCTGTGCTAAAATTCAAGAAGTTCTGACATGTTTAAGGTATTAGAACGATTATTCTCTATTTTGAGCTCAACAATCATAGCCGACAAGTTGGTGACAATTACCACATTAACTTATTTCTAGTGTTGTGCAAAAGGTCAGACTTGGTTGTGTCGTATCCCTCTACTGAAGCAGTGGTGAGTGCATTCAGGTGGATTTGATCGACTCATGAGGAGCTCGGTCAAGTAAATCTCCTTGCAGCTATCATTTTGATGCCATTTTCTCCACTATTGCTGTGCTATTTAGTCAGCAAGGTTTAATCTTGAGGCACATCCATTTTTTAAAACAGGCGTTTGTTATTCTAAGCAAAGACGAGCTTTCTTAATATCAAATTGACCGAAGACTGAAGGGGGCAGTGCATGAAACTCCAAGACACTCGATCAGTTTTATACCGAGCGCATTCAGGCAGACCAAAACCATGTGCATCATCAGGAGATCAATACTTGGTAGCTTTTCTAGCTGCCCGTGAACAAAGCTTCGAGTTACAGACACAGAATTTGCTAAAGAAAAGACCCAAGGCTCCAATCAGAAACGGCACTGTCAAGATGAGGCTGTTGAGTAGTCTTTCAGAGGATCAATAGAAGTCTTCACCTTTTCTCAGGAGGTGAAAACTCTTACTAGAAAAAAGTACAATTGGACCTCACTCCGAGTCAGAATACCTACTTGTGAACTAGAGGGAATTACATCTATTTCCACTTCATGGAACCACTGAATCACATCAGATCAGGTCAGAGGGTCAATTTATCACTTCCAGGTAAGTTACACAGTGATTTTCATAGTATTGTATTCATTGTATTCCATTGTAATGCAATCAATCACTGGCCCCATTCAGACCTTGCATTAAAATCAGTCCTGGGGAATCATGGGGAAGTACCGACGTGAACACCACCAGGATGCACTGAGATCACATACGAGACATCTCATATTTGTCCACATTTGACCGCTTTCTCTTACATTAAAAACCTCCTTCTCAACAGAGGGTGATCTTGTATCAACAGAGTTTTGCCACAGCTGCTGTTGTACATGATTGTGTCTTTATTTACCCTTTAATTACAGGAGATTTTGGTGCGTATCGATGTCAGGATGGAGATCGATAAATAACAACTTACAGCACCGTTCATGGTTCTGAAACGGCGGTCAATGGTCTAAATTTACGTAATGTGAAAACTTTGTTTTCAGTGTCATGTAACCGATTTCCCTTTTTGTACATCTCCATCAATAGCGGCTCAGGTTTGGTACGTTTTCCAGCTGCTGCATTTGTATTAGGCAGGTGAATGGAATTTTTAGCGTCTCCTTTTCCCCTTCCGTTTCATTTATGTATGCACAGAGGCTGCACATCTGACAGTTCAATTGTCCAAACACTAGCAAAAAAAATATCACAAGCTTGTCACAGTCAGACATGAAATTTCAACTGTGAAATGCTGAAATGACTTTCAAGAGAGCACAACATAAGACACACAGCATTTCTCAGTTGGTGATGAAAAAAAAAAAATATAAGTTTTGTGTCAGTAACAGGAGGGAGTAGGCAAGGACTTGAGCAAGACAGAAAATGATTTTTGCAGCGCATCAAGCATAGAGGGAAATATAGGTGTATTCAAAATTGGGGGACTTTGTTCAAAGCATTCAGAAGTTAACCTGGTAGCGGTAGTATATGGGGTCAGGGTGTCACCTAACATACTTGGATTAGTCCTCCGTGGACCGTAGCAGTCTGTGCCAAACGTCATGACAATCCATCCAAGGGCTTTTGGGATTTTACATTTCTAGTGACACAGACCCAGCATGTTTTTATGTGCACCACACAAGTTCTCTACCAAAGCTTTCAAGTATGTGGAAGTTGAGTCTATGTACTATATACTTGGTTCTTGTTTTATATAACTCATGGTGTTATAGCATTGGTATAAGTGGTGGATACCTTGGTTGTGCAAGGATCCTTTCACCCTTGGTTGTTGTTCTTTAACCAGGGAGTGTTTATCCCTCAGATCGTAACGTTTGGGCTGCTCTGAACACGGCAATTGCAGTCTGTTCTGGAACAAATGAACCGAGCCGAGTCTGGTTGAGGGTGGTCTCAGCCCGACTGAAAACGCTTCCCGGAAGTGGTTCATTAAGAGTATGAAGACACATTACCCATTAACTGATACGACTACCTTATTTATACTAGTTATAATGACATAACCAAGTAGTTTACCTGATGGCATCTTTGGAGCGTGTACCCGGCAGAAGTGTAATGACCGGTCACATAACGGTTTGCATGAATGCAGAGTTGAGGCCATCTCCAAACTTGGTCTCTATTGTCCTGTAAATAAGAACCGATCCAAGCATGCAGCAAGGTAACAAAACTATCAATTCTTCCATGAATCTGAACAGATTATAGTTGTGAAGGCATCATAGATTTACCAGAAACATGCAGTACATTTTACACAATAAAAATCCAAATCCAGATGGTGTTATCTTTTCCCATACATGACATTGCTAAACAGCAGTCTAGTCTATGTAATCTGAAAGACTATATATATGATGTACTGTACATTTCTGACACACACCACACAAACATGAATGATTTTTGGCTTTCTAGATAAGATCCACAGTATTTTTCTTTTTTTCAAATTACTACCCTCTGTAAGCTTCTACTGCAGTCACAGTATGAGCAGTTGAGCAAATTGCTTCTGATTTTGACTTAATTTAATTAACTCACTTAAGATTAATGAAATAAATATGAAGATCTCTCTCTCTCTGAAGATATATTTATACACAAACAAATGCTGTATAGTCTACGTTGATGGAAATATATTCTGAAAGAATTAATTGGATGAAAAACGTCTGTGAATCTTATTAAGACAAAGAACAATATTATTTATGGCCATTTGTCTTCAGCACAGTACAGTCTTCATTTAAACATTCACCATCTGAGATAAGTTTGTTTTTTCTTCTTCTGCTTCCTGGGAGCCAAACTCAAGAGAATTACAATGCTGCAAATGTGTATTTTGCTCTATTTCTTTATTCTCCCTAAAACTTTATTTCTTGACTTGCTTCATGTTTTTTTAGTATGCAGTGTGTTTGTCACTTGCCTTCTTACTTTTCTTGTTTCCTCTTCCTGTTTAAACCTGCTTTTTTTCATCCACCACTGTCTGCACCGTAGATGCTTCCTCATTTTCTTTGTGAAATTCTTTATCTTTTCCTTATTAATAACACTTTTATTCTATAACAGTCAATGTACAGTATATTAGAATGTTTGAATGTTATTATGCTGTAATTTATGTCTAATTGCAAGGCAACTGCATAATTTTATTGTGGTAATTTATGGTTTTGGGGCATTAGCATCTTAGGGGTCCTTTGGGGTGGGACATGGGCGCTCGCGTCCTGTGCAGCATACCTCAAGACCGTTAGCTTCTTTATCTCTCTGAAAATAGCTGGAGATACACATGCACATCCGGCTATTTGTCTTTATTTTTGTGTATCCAAGTGTGCAACACATTGTTAATCTGATAAATGTATAATAAAGTAGTTTCATTACAGGACTGAAATAGTGATTAATCCCACAACTTAACCAAAACACTATGACTATACACAGATAAAGTGTATTACCATGTAACAATCCAACATGCTCTGGTGTGGGATAATAAGATGTTAAAAACGGTTCTCTCAGTCAACATATTGGGTGCAGTAGAAATGGGCAGACACAAAGACCATGGCAACTTTGATGGGGCTCAACCCCCATTCCCATTTGCAACTTACATCTCTTAAACATTATTTAATTTCACGTACTGTATATTTTCAAGGACCTGCTGCCAAAGTCTCAGTGCCAGACACCACAGGGTGCCAGCAGAGGTTTTGCCGAAGCTATGAATCAGCAGGTTGGAGGTGATCTGGTTGCAACAAAGGATAAATGGTGCAGACACGAGTTACACTTTTGGAATCAGAAGTTAAGGGCACTTGTAGCAGGCCCAAGATCATAGCCTAATCCTGTCAGTCTGTTTGTCTAGCAGGTGTGTGTAGTTAGAGAATTAAGGGCAGTCGAACCCAGACCTTTGCTGAAACCATTAGGTTTTTACGGTTTAAAATGTGTATCCAGTATGCTCCTCTCCTCAAAGCTATTTTTTGCTTCACTGTGCTCACACGTCCGTTTCCATTTGGACCAATTTATCCGTAGTCATGCAAACAAGACCTTTTCTCTTCACTTGTCTAATCATTGTCCGGTGCCTGGATAAATTTTAGAGCAGATGTGACAGGTGTGTGTGACAAGTTAAAAATATATGTGTGTGATGAGTAATAGTGGAGCAGTGAATTATCTGTGAGAACAAGATTAAGTAAACGCTAACAGTGTAAAATCTTTGGTTCATTTCATGTTTGGATAATTTTCACACTGTTTTAACATAAGCCAGCATGATCTCCTCTCAGCAAGAAAGTCTTGATCTGTTACACTGTTATCGATTGCTTCTGTCTAGCTCCACTTAGCGGGAGATTGCGCTAATTCCCTCATACAGGTAAACGCTCTGTAGCACAAGCAATCACTTCTGTGATTATTCCTTCCTGTTTTCCAGGTAATATGTCCATAGTATACATTATTAATCATTTTCCCACATTAGTTCAAGTTACAAGGGGATGTATTTGAAATGTTTAAATATGTTTAACCCAAGTGTTAGCGAGCGCCGTGCTAGCTGTGGTTTGCTCCTCGCATTTTGTGTTTGGCAAAGGCAAATGTATGTAGTTGTATTTCGGATATTTTAGTTTTATTTTTTAATTGTTGTGAGTTTATAAGTTTAGTTTGCTAGGCCGTACTTATAGTCTGCTTTCTGGGAATATTTGTGTCTGATAGATGAAAAAATGATGTTAATGCTAAGACGGTTTGTACCATACCACAGCTAACCAGTTTTGCGATTTATAAGTCTTGTAAAAAGAGTTAATTCTAGTCACTTCTGTGATTATTCCTTCCCGTTTTCCAGGGGCGTAACGTAGTCAGTGTCTGTTAATATGAAAACACTGTTACCCACACATCTGAAGGCCTGCCAGGTCTGTGGTGCTGTGGCAGACACTGAGCTTTTTTAACTGCCTCAGGGGTTCATTCTTTAAGCCTGGAGGGTGTGATTACAAAGGAAATACATCTGACCACTTCAGAAAGTGAAACTCTTCATGGAACCAGCAGGAGAAAGAAGCTGGAACAGAACTGAAGGCATAATGCAAGGCACAACAACAGCCCTTTGCCTAGTGGGGTAAATATCTTTCTCTGTGTGAGCTTCTTTCGTTAGAACTGCTGAAAGTCAGTGCAGCAGTATGCCACCCTCCGTAGCGTGGGCTTTATCAAAACTATAGTCTGAGATTTTAAAATTGACAGGATTAATGATTAGTGCAGTTAGCCTGGTTAGCTCAATGAAACACAACCAGTTTCAATCAGTCATCAATCATCATTAATTCAGTGCTATAATATCAAAATAAACAGTGCTACAGCTAACCAATTATAATAAAAAGAAAATTTGACAGACTTTAACTTATAAAATAAAAATTCAAAGATGATGTGTGATTGTGTGCAACAGATATGTGCATGTGGGAGGGAGTGGTTTGTACATCCTTTGGAATTGAGGCAGTTCAATTGAGATTGGGTGTAAACGTATGTGAGGGGCCTTCACTTTGAGAAAAGGTAGATGGTGGAGAGATGGGTGCAAGGAGGCAAGAGTGTATGAGAAGCCTGGAGAGTTTAGAAGATAACTCTGAAAGTGTGGAGAAAGTCCACCGTTGAATCCGAGCCGAGCAGTTAAGGAGAGTCGTCCAAGTTTCATTCAAACAGACTCTGGAGATTATTTTCAACAGTCGCTTTCTCCTAGGAAAGTCCTGTAAGTTCCACTGGTTTTGGTAACAATGGCTCTTCTTCTACTTTGAAATAAGTAATTGGTTTCCTTTTTTTAATGCTATTTTTTTTTTTTTTACAAAAAATGGATTTACTCTTAGTTATCTCCCACTCTTTTCTGTTCCCCCCCATTCTGCTTTTGTTAGTTGAGGTCAGGTGTATCTTATGTATCTCCTCCCTTCCCTCCTTTCTTTGTTGTCCAGGTGGAAAAGGATTCATTTTTAGGACTCTGTTCCTGTCTCCATTACACAATGGTCTCTCTGAGATGTCTTAGAAGAGTCCTGATTTTCCCGCTCTTGTGGATCATGATGATCAGACATACCTTATGTTGCCCTAGTTTCCACGGGGTTGTGCCTCGGTTATTTTAACCTAGTTAAAAGTTTTGTCCAAGAAAACATGCTGAAAAAAGGACAACTGGACTTGTAGAGTTTCTTGAAGACATATCGCCACTCATGCAAGTAGCTTCTTCGGTAATATAAGATACTCAAAGTACTCTCTAAATCCAGTTGCTCTTGTTTCTTGGACATACTTGGACCCAAATGTCTGAGAACCTTTACAGACATTTAACCATTTTTATTATTTGTATTTTTGGAACTTGATTAGTTAGGGAAATTCAAGCCTGACCTGTAAACTCTCTAGCCTGGAAGCCAGACACGTCTCCAACCAAACACTTTTTGTTGAAGGAAGTTGATTTGGATTCGCTCCGTTGGGGACTGATTATGGTCCAGCAAAAATCTTTTGGGCCAGTCAAATTGTTTGGGCGGGCTTTATGCTGTGATGGACAAAGAGTAGCAGTGACGTAGTCATTTGTGTCACGTGAGTGCCATGGAGTTGAATATGTTGGGTTGATAGGTTGTAGGATTGTCCAGTTGAGTACAGAGTTTTTATTTATTTATTTTTTTTCCTGTATTGGTTTAAATGCACCCCGTAATGAAATCCAAATAGCGTGTTATTAGACTCATATTCTAATAAGAATTTGAATAAGAGGCCTCCCACACATCCTTATGATCTCTTATGATCTGATTGTCTTTGATGCATACATATGCATTTACTACTTGTTTAAATGGATATGCATATGGATGTGTGAGCAAGTGAAACAAAGTGATTTTATTTCCACATTCCACTTATTTTTTTTTTTTTATATACCTTTTGATGTTGTTCTGGTAGTGCCCCTGAATGTTGTTGTATATACAGCGTTGTACAGTGACAATAAAGAATGTTATCTTATCAGACAACAAAATGACTCTTCGGAAATGATTTTTCCGTGTTCCAACATTTGTTACGAAAATTGGGCGTACATTCACTTTGAAGACTTAACAATAGGACATTTGTTCATATTTGCTGTAAAACAGCCGTTTCCCCAAGAAACTGTAACGGGGTAGAAATTAAACTGTTACTTATCAGCTTCCAGTGGTGCTTTTTGCTTACAGTAATTATACTTTCACGGAAATTAATGACTATCCGAACTTAGCGTCTTCAGGATATGTAGTGTGTCATCGGCTCAGACTGGCTGTGAAAGGACTTGTGGTTGTTGATAAATCGAAAGGAGGGAGGGGTGTTCTAGGAAGGCTCTTTCCTTGTAGCTTGTGATTGTGTTGGCTGCCAGCCACCAATGCTGAGCCTGAGTCATTGTTGGCAAACTGGCTCTTCACCCTGACAGCCTTGTTGAGCTGGCTTTTGACCAGGCAGTATTAATCTCTGTTTCCCTTCCCATGTCCCTGCATCTTGAATTTCCATGGGGTGCTGGACTCCAAAGCAAACCATGACTTAAAGCTGTTTGACGTCGCTGTGTTTTTTTTTTGTTTTTTTGCACAGCTGGTAATACAGAAAGTCAGACATCACAGGAAGAGTCATAAGAGATATCTCCAAACCGTAGCCATAACCATAATCTTTTCTGCAGTGCAGAGGCCAACTTTGAGCTTTCACGACTGCCTCAGGGGTCCAACTCCAGACTGTGTGCAAGTCCAGCCTCTACAGCATGAATGAAATGATCAACATTTTTGCAGACGGCAGTTTTGTGACATAAAAATGAACCGCAGGAAGCACAATGCTAAAACCACACAACGACAACAAGTGCCACATCTATGAAACCCTTTCTAAACACATGGACTTGAACTGGAAAGCAAATCCGTGTTTTTTGGAACCATGTAGTGCCTGGTGATCTGCATAGTTGTGTACTACAGTCTCTTAACTCTTTTGTTATGGTTTTATGTTCAGAGCTACTTTTTGCTTCACTGTGTTCACACTCCAAATTACATTTTGTGTCCATTCCCATTTGGACCCACTTATCCGTAATCTTGAAAACAAGACCTTTTCTCTCCACAATCGTTACCCGGTGGCTGGATGAATTGCAGTGCAGACATTATAAGTAGGAAAACATTGTTACCCCCACATTAGGCCTGTCAGGTCTGTGGTGCTGAGGTAGACATTGCTCTCTTTTAACTGCCTCAGGGGTTCATACTTTAAGCCTGGAGGGGGGGATTACATAGAAAATACACTTGACCATATCAGAGTGGAGCTCTTCTTGGAACCAGCAGGAGAAGGAGCTGTAACTGAAAGCTTCTCATTTTTCAATATTATAAACTGTGTCTACGTCTACACTATAACTTAACAGCAATTGAGAGTTAACAGTAATGTATTACAACCTGCCTCAACTTTGTGTTGCAGTTTTTAATTCCTAGCTTAAATACTGGTATCAGGCATAATGTTATGACCACCTGCCGAACATTGTGCAGGTCTCCCTTGTGCCTCCAAAAGTGTATTATGTAGGTCTTCCACATCTCCACCACTAAAACTCCTAGGGGCTCGGTATGTTTTCATTCAAAGATCCCACTGGCTCCTCAGCGAGTGTTACGAATATTAGGTATTATACCGGATAGCACATCCATCAGTTGTCCTGAATGACCCATGCGCATGTTTCAAGGTGTACCTCTCTATCCCGCCATTGCTGGCATATACCCAAACCCCCTGCAACTCTTAACGGGACATGAGAGTAAAGAATGAGCCAATGGATCACATTTCCTGTGAAGCCAAATGTATCTCATTACAAAAAAGATCCTCCTCGGTGCCCTCCGTATCCTTGGCATCGCCCCAACCTTTAATAACTGCCCTCAAAAACAGCCAACGCACATTGAATGTGGTAAACCTGAAGGTTGTTTTTGTATCATGAAAAAGGCAGACTGTGTTGAAAGGCCTTAGTTCACTTTAAATGTGTCTCCGTCCTAATGAGAGCATAGATTAATTGATTTTGAATATCTAGGTGTCATTAGTCTGCATGTAAACACTTTTCTGTCCCCCATATTGTTTGAACCCTTTCCAGTTTTGGTCCAGTTTTAAGCTTATAAATAGCATGTCTTCAAGCACCAACTTTCTCCATTACTGTCTATTTCTTCTCTCACCTTTCATTTTTAAAGTTTACAAACGGTGCTCATCTTTCTTTTATTCCCCACTTTTATCCAGTTCTCTCCACAATATGGAGTTATTTCAGTGCCACTCATCCAGTTTGAGGGGCAACAAAAGATCCTAGGAGTCTGAAATCGATTCCTCTCTCAGACATAGAGAGCAGACACCTTCTCTGCTGGTATCACTCTCTTCCATTACTGACAATCCTCTTTCTCTCCATTTCTGTCTAAACTAATCTATCCACATTTGTGGGCTTTTTTTTTTTTTTTCCCAATCTCTCACCATAATGTTCTCTGACCTCTTCTCCCTTGGTTTTTCTCACTTGGAGGGAATGCGTCAACACTTAAATGGTAAAATATGGTTATTTCACGTCCTGGCTAAAGTTAGGAAGGATCAATATTAAATTTAAGTTGATCCGGTGAATCCAGCAGTACCACGTCTTTAGCTTAGCACAGCATCAGTAGAGTGGAGAAACTGCTCAGTGCTGGGAGGAAAGTGTCAACATAATTACCCAAGTTATACTGAAACAAGACCAGAAATGCAATTCATTCCTTAAAATTTGTTGAAAAGTTGGATTATTAAGAAATTCAATTCATTTTGTCTCATGTCAGTACATAACATGCAGCTAATGTAGCTAATGTGGCTATTCTAGACTAGACTGAAGTAAACCCTACTTAGGCAATTTGGGTTTCCTGCTTATTTCAATAACAGGATGTTGGGAGTAAAATATGTAGAATGGAGGTGGGGTGAGGGAAATCAATGCCAACAACATTGAACAGGCTGATGCCGCTCTCAGGCTGGCTCGTTCACAAGGCCCACTTCAACCTGAGAGTAGCTCTGATGGGAAGATACCCATGCAGACGTGAGTTTTATTTGTTAGAAAAAAGGCAAAATTAAAGCCTGTGAAATCCAGTGTGACAGGACAACATATCTTCTCTTCTTTGGGGATTTTGCAATGGCCACCTGGATTGCTAAAATCATTATTTAAATTAGAGTACATAACAATATTACGATGTAATGGCTATAGCATGGTTACTTAGCTTTTAGAATGGTTCCCTGTGAGGCTACTTTTCATGGGGCATAGCATTCGTACGCTACAGGGCTAGGGTGTATATCAAATTAATTAGCTATATTTCATTTTAGGTGATTTGAAAAAGGCCTAAATTGATAAATCCCAGTTGTTTCTTTCTCTGTTATCACTCAAAAGTTGGCCAGATCTCTGCAGTGATGTTACCTTTGAGTTTTTGCCCTGTATTTAATTAAGTTCTTAATTGTATTTTTTTTAAATTATTATTTTGATTAGTGTTAAATTTGTTTTATGCGTCTGTTTTGAAAATTGCAGATTTTTATTCTGCTGTGAAGCACTTTGCAGTGTTGATCTGAAAAGTGCTATACAAATAGACAGAATATTTTTATTTTTTTATTATAACGGCATCTGCTGAAGATGATGAAATCATACCAGATGCAATACTAGACTGATATGGAAATGGTTTGACTTTGCAATGTCTGACATGGAAGACACTGCTGTGCTGCGTAAAGTTTTTAAAAAGTTTATTCAGGCTAAATGTAGCGGCAAGAGAAGACTGTGACAGCAGCTGGAGGAATAGCATGGAAGCAATGTGAGTCCCTATGAGATGAACCACCGACTCTGTTCCAAACCCACAGCCTCACTGTTCATTTAACTGACAAGGACTGTAAAGTGTATTCGTCTATGCTTCAGTATGCTGTTGTGAAGAAGAATGTTCTCTTTAAGTAGTGCATGACTACATTCACCAATCAGACATAACATTATGACCACCTTCTTGTGTCTCCAAAGCAGTTGTGACTCATCAGAGAATGGACATGGGCCTTCTGAGGGTGTCCTGTGGTGTCTGGCAACAGAATGTTGTTAGTGGGGGGGTCTTCGAGAGGAGGGACCTTTGAGGATCATCCCACAGATACTTGATCAGTTTGGGATCTAGTGAATTTGGAGGCCACCTTGTGCTGTTCTTCATATTTTTCATGTTCCTAAAGCGTCTTTGTGTGTTGCTGGGGACGGCTGCTGCCATCAAGGAGTGTCATTGCTATTTGGTGGGGGTGCCTGGTCCGGTCTAGGTGAGTGGTATATGTCTAAGTAACATCCACACGAATGCCAGGTCCAAAAGTTTCCCAGCGGAACATTGAATTGTCACAAGATGATCAATGTTATTTACTTCCCCTGTCAGTGGTTTTAATATTATATCTGATCGGATCGGTGTAACCAAACATTGTGATGGACAGCCCACTGGAAACCCTGCCTCACATTGTCTCACAGTGTTTTTATGTTTGAGACATATTCTTTCTTGATACCATGAGTTTTGTCTTGAGTTCCACTATGGTCATTCATTAGAAAGGCCAACATTTCACTGTGTTTATAGCGCAAACAAGTAGAGAAAAGAGGCATGCTAGGAGCACGTTCACCAGTATCTTTGCTTAGAAGGCTGTCTTATAACTGATATGTCCCACAGGTCAATTTTCTTTTACCGTAGGCAGCCTGTTTTAAATTAAACTAGAACTACAGAGAATTCGGCTGACAAGTTCCGTTGTCTTCCAGGGGCCTACAGGGAGTCTGGGACGTTAGATACTACATCTCAGTGTGCTGTTGTAGCTGAGAACAGCATTTCAGTCAGCCCAAAATGACTTCCCGAAATATCTGCGGAGGATATTATGAATAACTTCACAGTTTGGAACATGTTGTGGCACTTGAGCATTAACTATGACTCTGCGCCCTGAAGAAACCAGCACTAGAAATGGAAACAGTGAAGAGTGAGGGGCTTTACAGGGGCAGTTAAACGGGGCCATTTGCAAATCCAAGCAGGTTTTCAGTGTTCAGTATAATCAGCAGTGCTTTTCAAGTTTTTCCAAGTCATCTGCATGGCTTGTGGTTGACTTTTGGATTTTCCTTATGACTTTAAACAGATATGCCAAGACCTTTTTGAGGGTCACTTCAGTGACTGCGGTAGGCGGGCTGTTGCTTGCTATTCGTGTACCCGACTCTACTCTCAACATTAAGGAGGATTGACATTTTATCCAGCTGGTGTTTCAAAATGACTTAACCCTCAAATTTAGGCCAAGTGTAAGATGATTTCATTCACAAATTTGACAGTGAATAAAAGTAAAGCTTGTTTCATGTGCATTGAGTTGATGTGTTGGTCATGGTTTGTGACAGAGTACGACCAGTGCAGCTGCATAACGCTGTCTGCAGTGTGAAATCCTACTGTGAAATATATATCTGAAATAAGCTCTGAAGAGCCAGATACAACTCAACAATGATTCAATGGATTGCTGTCTTACCGCTGTGTGACATTGTACAGACAAGATTAATCCTACTGACATTTCTTCTGGAGCCAGCAGATCAGATCCAGTTAAACTTCTACTTCCAGGGATCTATCTACTACTGTCATTATCGATTAAGTTCTCACTTTTGAGAAGCTGTAAACTGGTGTGTCTACAAAAAACGACAAAAACAATCATTTGATTCAGAGAAATAGCTGTCGATTAAATTATCCTTGGTCGAATACAACACGAACTGGATGAATGAATTAGTTACAGGTGTTGGCGTTCGTGAGAAGATGAAATTGAAATGTCTTCGCAAGAACTAGAAGAGGGGGTGTTGTAAAATTTGGCAGACATTGGGGCTCCCTGCAAGCTGAGAACTTAGCTTGAAAATGTGTTGTAGCACATTTTTATGCAGCACTGTCATTGGATAAAAAAAATGTTAATTTAGTTTTTCTTCCCCATCAGCCATAGCTGCACTCTATCTGTCATGATTATTGGCAAAAGTTAGCATGAAAACACGATTACACCGTAGAAACAGAATGAGACGCAAGAAGAGATGCTAGCACGCAACCCATACCCATAAGTGGCACAAGTGTATTTTCTATTGACATGTAGCTTTCAAACCACACTACAGACATAGCCTGAGTAGATATTTATGTAAACATATATGGATTAATGTAATATACAGATTGCAAGAGTACATATGATTTACTACACACATTAGCTAGGCTAGGCTAACTTTAGATAAAACTGGGACTGTAGGCCAACATTTAATTTGATTTGCACACATTTTAACATAATATCACGCATTATTATCAATGTACATTACAGTGCACGGATTCTCAGGGTGATATAATTTGTGTGAGACGTAGTTTCCTTGCTAAAATATACAATAGACATTCTGAATTGATGTTTTGTAGATAACTCTCCGCGATCAGTTATACTCGCTATTGGGCATAAGAAGGTGGAAGAACAAGAGTGATGGTACTGAGAGTTGTTGCCCACTGGGAAAACCAGTCTTTGCTACTTGATTTTTCTGAAGAAAGGCCGGAACAATAGGAGAAGAAGACAAATCCGTCAAACACAGAGGGAAGTAAAAAGAACACCAACTGCGGAGATAATCAGTCATTCGCTATCCCAAATAAATTGAAAAAGACATTAGTTTTCGCTAACAATCTTCTGAGGAAGCCGGCTGTTGAATCTGTCTGAGCCAAGTTAATTTACTGTAATGATATCCCACAGCTAGCCGAGGGCCTGCACTAAAGAACGAACTGGGGATCTAATTTACTTCTGCTCAGAGACATGCGACTCGATCACATCGGCCTGGTCACAGTCTGCACCGTTTGTCTAAATTCAGATTAAGTCTGAATCTGAATCTGAATCTGTTTGCTTAACACAAATTTAGTTCTCACAAATTTTGTTTCCACTAAAAGGATATAAATGGAAAGTAAATTTGAAAATAACATGGATATAGACTGTAATGGAAAGGGGAAAAAAGTTCATTTACAGTTTTCAGTATATGAAAATGTTTCTTAAATGTAATAATTTACCAAAAATATATTTAAAAAAAACATGCATTAACCATCAACCTCACAAAACCAGAGGTAAATATCGCACAATTACGAACATTACAAAAGTAATGAAGGGGGATTTAGAGCAGGACTGTATTAGAATACACTAGAATGCATCGCATTTCCACTAGTTTACCTACAGTAATGTACTCATTTGTTTTGAATTTTTTTGTGTGTGTGTGTACTGAAAAATGCAGAAAAAAATACGGAATTCCATTTGTGTCATGTCTGGTTGTGCTCAGGACCTTTTTAGTCAGTGAATTTTCTCATACTGCTTCGCTTAGCGTGACAAGTAGCTTACAGAAGTTGCACTAGTCAGTAAATTTAACCTTCACATTTCTGTGCAACTATATCTTAGTGCATTCAGTGAGTGTTACGTGACTCTCTTTTCTTTACTTGCGGCAGTACATTTTATCCATGTGTCCACGTGTCAGCCTCTTAATATCTGAAAGTGAAGAAAGTAATCTTGCACTATATTTTGTGTCTTCACCGCTGTTTTTAATGGCAGCCACGATTAATCGTCATTCATCAGCTGGTCTTTGCAGATAGACAGGGAAGTGATGGTGGCGGCCACAGTTGCACGCAGGACTTTCATCAATGTCTTCTTTTTTCCCCCGCCTCAGTTTCATCTATTTCATTCGCTCTTTTCCTTTTGATTGCAGTCACGGTTTGGTTGAGTTTAAGCAACAACATGGGCAGGTTTTGGAAAAAATAAAAATCCTTCCTTGAATTAAAATACATCCTTAAGAGGTGGGACGTAGCGGTAGCTTTTCTCCACCAACTTTCATGAGATAACCATGCACAATCTGGTGCGGGAATGCTAAAAAAGCATTCCAGAGGAAGAATAACACCACCAGAAAAACAACATTTTAGAAGTCCTTCTGACTGCACAGCTGACCAAACTTTACCCGATTAGACCTCATCTCAGGAATGCTTGGGTCTGCACTTGTTTTTTTTTTTGTTTTTTTTTTGTCTTTTCTCTCCTTGACCCGTTAGTGTTCTGAACCTTTGTAATTACACATTTTCTATTTACTTCCCTGATCTGCAGAGCTTTCAAATAGGCTATTAATGTGGACACACTTTAATGTTGATTAAGAACTATTGAGTTAAACTTGCTGTTAAGACACTGTAACTTGTAAGACAACGATTAATGCTGTCCATATAAATAGTGTTAATTGCAGCAACCGAGTTAAAGAAATTTATGCAACTTATGATGTAATCGTGATTATGGGAAAGATTCCCATATTTGGAACTTGCTGAATATCTTCACAAAAAATATTTGCATTTGCAGGAAAGTATTTTTGACACTATGGCCCTGCTCTGGGACCTTCCTGCCCTTCGACATGCAAACGTTGAAAGCCCAGGACAGAGACGGCAGCAGCAGCAAAGACGCAGAACAGAGCGAGCATCAGTGATACAGAAACGACACTGATAAACAGACACAGCAGGAGCTGGGGGTAGAGGTGGGTTGCAAAGCAATTTGGACAGCAAGGGAAAATAGCATGCTTTAAGTAAGAGCTTGACTCAAAGCCTGCCTGAACTGATGCTACGCTCCATTTGTGATCTTTTATTTTTCCCGTCCAGAATGGTTGCCAATAACAATATTTCATCCTAGTGTTCAGTAATTGCATTGCCAACTAAGAGACAATGCAGAAACTATTAAAACAAAAAAGAGAAAGAAAGAAACACGCCTCACTACCTGGTAAATTATTCATCACTGGCATATGACTGTTCACAGTTCACATACGGTACCACTAATGAGTCAGTCTGCTGATGTCAGCCATTTCATCCTGGATGTATCCACTATATATATATATATATATATATCAGTAGTTCTGGACAAGACGCGGTTTCATATTTCTTGAAATTCCACACCAGTCTCTCCAGGAAGGGAGCTCCATGAGTCATTACTGCTGTACCTCTACACCCACATATACGGGTACCTTCTGTTACATTTTGATAAGCAAATGATTCAGGTGTGGGCAGGCTGGAACTTAACTTTATTTCCCATGTAACTTTATCCTTGTTTGATACTAGGCAGCAAAGCAAGAGGCTGGAATAGAGACGCCACAAGGATCCTGGAGAGTTACAGGAATTTAATTTGGAGTAGACCATCCTCCTCTGTGTCTGATGATGTTGCACAAGGGTGTACCATCAAGAGGCAATGCTGTGCACGCGATTCTCACGATCGTAGGATTTAGCTGGGATTTGTAATATTAGCCGTAGCCTGTGAGGAAGGTATAGAGACAAGAGAAAAAAACAATGCATTCCCCAGAGCTCTGGTTAAAGCCAGAAAAGTAGTGGTTTTCCAGCTTTCTAAAGTTGTCAGTAGCTTTTCTAAAAGTACAACAGACAGTCAGGACCATAGCCTCCAGTCACTGAGACTACTGGCCTGCTGCGGACGGTATTTACTTTGTTACAGTTTGGGTGATCTAATTTACTGTCCAATATTTGTTCCCCAAGACATTAGTACGTAGCCTGGAGTAGTCAGACTCAGCTTTTATCAGAATTCGAATCTGGTAACACGCCGTTTGGATTTCTTTAGGGGCGTGTATCAACCAATACATAAAAAAAGAATGCCTCTGCATACAATTGGATGGTCCTTTCAACCAATAAGGGTCCATGTTGATGCATATGGCTATGCTGCTGTTAGGCTTTTGTTGCTGTTAGGTGTGAATGTTGCATAAACCCCACCCAAATAACTTGACTGGCCTGGCAGGTCTTTGTCAGAGCATAATCCGTTCCCAATGGAATGAGTCCAGACTTTCTGTCACAAAGACGTTATGGGTGGAGAAATTAGTCCAGATTACCCCCCAAAAAACAAAAAAACTTTTAGTGTCCACAGTGTATCATCTTAAAATCTGATTTCAAAGGTAGATCAGCTAGAGGAAAAAAAATCATAGTCTTGCCATGACGTTTAGCACACATGCTGATGATTTTTAGAATGACTGTTTAAAGAAGAAACAGAAGAAAACCATTCAGTTTCTCCCGCTGAAGCAGTTCTGCATTCAGTGTGTATTTGTGATACTTTTATTTGTTATATGGGTGTCCAAAGAGGTGCGATTGACTGGGTTGGTGGGAGTGTCTAAGTGTGACAGTGAATAAAGCAGCTGTTTCATTGAAATGGCCGAGCCTCTGTGTTTACTCCTCAGGTTACTGCAGTTCCATGCACATAGAATAGCTTTGATTTTAAGTGTGCCATCCTAGCACATAAACTTTCAGGCTGTTTTAGCATAAAAACGATAGTTTGGTACGATATTTCTTCATTTCCCATCCGGGAACGATGGCTATACCATTCACTCCTCTAATGGTTAGTTAGCAATGAACAGTATATTAGCCCACGTTACTTGCGGCTGTTTCACCAGAATGAAATCAACATAACAACTGCACGACATTTTGTGTCTAGTAAGACAGTCACTGTGTCAGATTTACTGGTTGCTTTGACTTGGTTGGGACACGTGACAGACAACAGGCTGGTCACCAGCAAATCACGGCCTTCAATTCTTCATAACCCATGTGTCCTCATCAGGAAATATGTGCACTGCAGCCATTTACTGCTGTAGTTAGTTGTTAGGAGTTAGGAGTTAGTTTTAACCTTTTTACAACCTCTTGGACAAAGAGGTTGACTTTAAACATGCGTGTAAACTCTTTATACTAAAGATATCAAACGGATATGGTAAAAAATAGCAGTATACATCTGAATTGTTGGGAAACATAATTATAACGTGTACAATGCCAGTTTGTTGTTGGCTGGATGTTGTTCTACTCTTTGCCCTGAGATTTATCCGTTCTCATCCTCATCAGCTGTTCATCTTGAGACAACCAAATCAGTCTTAAGGATCCCCAATCATCAAGTGGACTCTCACCTTTAATGAGACTACGTCTTTGTGTGTAATTCTCCTTTATGACTTATTTTTGTGCTGTATTTACCTCCTCGCATTGTCTCATTTTCCTTTTTCTCATTCCACTTTTGAAGTCTTTCCTCACAGCATATTATCACTAGCGTACACAGAGCTTCTCGAGCCTATTAAGCGTGGAGAATAGATGCAAGGTGTAAATGAATGAACATGCGTCCTTCTGACCACTGTTTTTCCATAAAAGCTGCATGTTTGTCGATGTTAAGCCGTAAAAGAAAAGAAAGAGAAGTAACTCCTGTCAAATGAGAATCCAATCTCACGAGGAGACGCAGGAAAGGAAAGGTTTCAGTAATTTCCTCATTTGTATCCAACTGCTAGAAAGCCAATAAACAGGAAAGTAATTACAGACAAATAAATAATTTATTTGCCTCTTACTCCCTGTAAAATCAGTGTGCAGGGTAATCTCAAACGTTTTACTCTTAAGAACTGCGTCGGCATGTGCTCTTGATACTGGAACAGGCTGTAAATAATAGCACTTTTTTTTTTGCAGATCGGACATCTCAAATGTTCCCTTGCAGCTAAATTTCTTCAACTGATTTTAGCTCTTCGTTTACTTCATTTTGCGTGAAACTGTATCGATACACTACACTGTCCCACTCGTGACTTTTAACTTTCCGTGTATGGGCATGTTTACTATGATCAGCTCAAGGTTACGTTGACTTGCAGTGCGTTGTCAGCTCGTGCATAAGTAAAATTAAAGAGAAGAAAAAATTGCAATGCTTTACTTTTTATGCTGAGTTTGAAAAAAAACGCAGAAACAGATGTGGGGTTACTTCAGGCGAGATGATGGTTGCTGCAACGTAAACTGCACCACTGGGGTTACGTAAAGGGTTATTACAGTGAATCCCTAGCTCAACAGAACAAGGTGAAACATCAGGAACTGCTGTACATGCAAAACTAGTGTTTGTAACTTCTGCTCTTTTACACCACACTGGCATCTGTCAGTGTAAAAGTAAACCAAATCAATTAGGTTTACGCGCGCACACACTGCAGGCATGGTGCAGCTAAGTGTTGCGAGCAAACACAGATGTCCTCTATTAGCCGAGGTTTTTTGTTAAAGGCAATTAAATGTTGAAACATATGGGGGGGAATATTGAGCAGTGACAATCATTTTCAACTTTCACTCGTCCCGCTGTGTGGGAATACAAACATCACACGATTATCGCATTATGTTGAGAGCGCTGATATTTCCCTGCTGCGTACTGAAACCAGGGAATTCATCTGAAAGACAAGAGCATTCTACAGAATCAGATGTAGCTTTCATCTTAAAGGACAGTGCACACAAAAGATTAAAAAAGCAAATATTAAATACAGTAGAGGTTATACACCAATCAGCCACTACATTAAAACCACTGAGAGGAGAAGTGAATAACACTGACCATCTTGTGACAATTCAATGTTCTACTGGGAAACGTTTGGACCTGGCATTCACTCATATGGATGTTACTTAGACATGTAGCACCCACCTAGACCAGACAAGGCACCCCCACCCCATAGCAATGACACTCCTTGATGGCAGCAGCCATCCCCAGCAGGATGCAGCCTGACACAGGCACACACAACAACACTTGAGGAACAACTAAAAAAAAAAAAAAAAAACATGAAGAACAGCACAAGGTGTTGACCTGGCCTCCAAAATCACTAGATCCCAAGCTTCACTTGCTAAATGTAAGCCATAGTTTGGAGATATTGAGTTAATTCTTTTAATTTTTATCACACAGCGCTGCTATGAGCCTTAGTCTGAACATTTAGGGTATCCCCTGAAATAACACAAAGCAATTTCCTGTATTTTCAGTCTACTCTGTTCCCAACTGTACTTAAGGGACTTGGTGTTCCCTGCGCTGCTGTCCTCGTGGCCTGTTTGGTCACGGAGCCGGAGACGTCCAGGGGAGCGTTGCTCCATCCTCGCGTTCACCTTCACCTCAATAGCCGAGAGAATAGGAGCTCCCGCGGCTTATCTGGAGCTGCCTTGAGCGCTCAGAGGAAAAGACCGCAGCGATACAAAGAGCAGAGAGGTAAGAGACATAGTGGGTGTTTGTGTGTGAGAGAGAGACAGAGTGCAATATCCAACAGTGGGGAGCAGGCAACATGAGTGATGGACAGAGACCATTGGTTACATCAATCTGCTTTACGCACACACACACACACACAATGTGAACCTCAGCACTTTTCCTATTGGCCACCACCTAACCTACAAACTATACATCACCCCGCTATGGAAGAATCCCCAAGACCCCACAAGTTATGGAACTGACGAACACACACACACACACACACACGTGTTGGTCACAATTCATCACTCTAGCTATGAAACAATCCCAGAGACCCTACCGGTTACTGCTGAAGATATAGATGGCAGTAACACACGCACACACGCACACACACACACATCACAGTCAAAGCTAATATACATCAACTGAGCTACCACCACCCCTGAACTCCCCAACTACCGCTACTGAAGATATACTGTGGCCAGCACGTGTGTGTGTGTGTGTGTGTGAGGTTGTGTCTCACGATTTATCACCGCTACTTGCCAGCATTTCACAGGAGCCCTCAATTCTACTGAGAAATAGAATCGGTGTGTACAAAGACTCTGTATACCGATAACCTCAGATGTAAAGCGAGCCCTAAAACAGACACTTGCAGAGGTTCATAAAGGCTAAAGCACCCCCCCCCCCTGCCAACCCTACCCCCGCCTCTATATGCAGTGTTAAAATTGAATCCCTCTTCCCTCTTTGCAGCACACACACACACACAGCTGTCAAGCCCTATTTCACACAGATTGCCATGGGATGTGAGAGTTATTACAGTGAAGCAGCTCAAGAGAGGCTTGACAGTGAATGTGATGAGAGGCCCAGCAGAGGCTACAGATGCTGCAGGTCGAGTTCAGCCTCAGAGAGTCGTGTCACGGAACTTCTGTACTCAGCTAAGTTTTGCTTATACGTTATTAGGCTTTGTCTTACGGTTGCTCACAATCTGGGAAGCCATACTGGGCGTGTGCAGCTCTTGGCCAGCAGAGACAAGAATGGATGCGAACCACAGCTAGTTTATGTAGCTTTGTTTACGTATTTCATGGTTTCCCGCAATGGTCTAACTGACTCCGCCATGGTCTCATAATGAATCGGAAATATTGTTTAAAATCCAATATTTGCGCTCCTGATTGTTTTAGGCTATGGAGATTTACAATTAATTAATTAAAGAGAGTTTGTCAAAACCCGGAGAAAACGATTCGGGATGTAACGTTAATTAGCTTAACTTTATAAGCACTAGCACAGTTAAGTATAAAGTTAACACTTTACTATGAATTAGATTTATTATACATTATATATTTAATCTTACACAAGTTTTGTACATTGAATGCCACATCTTAACAGCACTATGTTTCATATTCCTGTATATGAAACATAGTGCTAAGTAGTATCAGGCCTCCTGATATTTGTCGCTAAACCAGACATCCACGTTATTATGGTTATTTAAGACGGACTGGTACAAAACGCATGATCTTATCCTATGTGCAGACATTTCATTAATGCATGAATAATCTTTTAATAGCTGGGATATCATCACTGTAGATATTTAGGGATTTTTATTTAGATACTAGAATTTACTAGTATTAATTAAGATACCTTCACCCCCCCAAAAGGAATCGCCAGGGCCTCACAGAATCTTGTGGGAAACACTGTAAATGCTGTATATGTAACGGTAGGAACAGTAGACTACGTTTTGATACCAAAGCAAACCTGTAAAATCTGTTTTTGTAGTTTTTGGGATCTTAGTGGAGTGGCTACATGAATACAAGGCTTGTAAAGACCGCAGCAGAACTCCTATTCCCACAGATAATGTTCTGTAACTCGCAGCTCTTTCGTGGCTTTAATAGGACAGGGAATTTTTCGAGATTAGTCATCGATCAATAAGATTAACAAGAAGACAGAAAATCAACAATGCTAACAGCAGTGGGAGTTGGTTCTTGTTTGAGAACTGAACAAGCCCCTCAGATTTTTTATTTAATTTTTTTGGAGCGACTACGAGTATAATATGAGTTGTATGACGTCTTTCAGCTCTGAAACTTTTAGTCAACTTTAACCTACAGGAGATCCTCCTGTTGCACATTTTCTGCCACATAGGAAATAAATTCACTGTGACTGAAACCAAGTTTATAGAGCCTCCTGACTGTTGCAGAAATGTAGCGGGAGGAAAATCAGTCAAACAGCCAATCACAGCTGTCGCAGATTATGAGCTCAAAAGGGACTGTAAAGAATGCTAATGGTCAGGGAAAACGATCTTGACCGGCTTGGCGCCCTGAAAGGAAGGAACTCGTCAACGTGATTGATAGAGGTTTTTATTTTCTGTCATTATTTAGCCTTTATATCGCCAGGAAGGTCCTATTGAAAATGCAAGGTCTCTGGTTCCAGCGGGTACACTGGACAATAGCACAAGCAGTTTCTACACGTATGTGATAGTCACTGGGATTATTTCTCCTACGGCTGTAGCTCCACAGCATTTAAGATATCCAAAACATATTAAAATGTGTTTGTTAAATAACAGTGGTCTTTTTATTTTTATTTTTTTTTGGTAATACTGCTGGAAGCAATGGAACAAGGCGGAAAATCCAAGCGGACCTGTTAGATAAGGCACTGCAGGAGACATAGGAGACATTTTATTGCCAACTACTACACGAAAATAACCTACAAAATACACTGTGTACATCCAGTTTCTAATAAGTGTTGTTCCTCTGTGCCTTAACGCTCCTCTGGTGTCCAAAAACTGTTAAAGACCCTTCAGACTGTTTCTCTAGGCGACTTGTTTCTTTACTGCCATGAACATTCACACTTATTTTTTTTTTTTTTCCCCACATAAGACCCACATAAACCATCCTGCTGCTGGACATGTGTGTTAATCTGCAACTAAGGGATCATTTTCCCCTGTAGGAGCGGTGGGGTTGGGGGTGGGTCACATGCAATGACCAAGAAGAACTAGCATCAGCAAAAATGCTAAAAAACCTTGGAAGACTGGGTCTCACACACAGGCTTGTCTTTGGTTTTGATGATAATGTGAAAGATTCCTGTTAATCCATCTTTTTTATCAGTGTTTGGAGAAAGCAACACCACAGCTTTTTATTTATTTATTTATTTTTTTTGGGGGGGATCATTCAAATGAGGACCAGAATCCTTTCTTTTCTTAATCTCATGCAGACCTCTGAATGCTCCGGGGCTAAAAAATAATAAGTTGCTGTTTGGAACATGTGCATTTTTTTTTAATGGTTTATAACAAGTCGCACTATGGTAAAAAATGTCAACAGGACACTGCTGCCAGTTTCTCGCAAACAAATAATACTACAGCAAAATAGACTTCAGGAGATCAATACAGCAGCCTTCTTAAAATTCAGCACTCACACTTTAATGTGAGCCACAGAGTCAATATTTGATGGATGGGACGGATTTATTTGGCCGCTGGTATTTAACCTGCAGTGTTGGCCTATGTGGGGGGGCTCCAAAGATTTCTGGGGAGGTCCATAGCCTCAGAAACTTAAAGGGAAATTGCATTCAAGTCAGAGTAAGAACTTGAGGAAGAAATTAATATAGGGTAATCAATCATTCACACTCGGAGCAGGATAATTAAAGCAAATGCTTGCAGCACTTTGGGAAACCACTGTAATAACAGTGGACTTTGAAAGTAAAAAAGAAAGTGTAAGAACACTGAGCATTTGAGTTTTAGCATTCATATGCATATCGTGATCAAATATATGTAGGTTTGGAGATTTTATGACATTGAATTACTATCAAAAAGTGTGTTCCACAAAGTTCTCATGTATTTCTTGTTTTCTCTATTGTGTTTTTTATTCCTCCTATTCCACTGCGTCACTGAGTCTGAGTTCTGTGACCAATCAGACCAACTCAATGCATTCATCTTTCCCCCGCATTAATTTGACTCCTTAGCTATGGCGTTCTTCGGCGAAACTTCGGCAAAAGTTTCAGTCACCATTGTTGAAAGTGAAGAAGGAAGTAGAAACAAAAATTAACCCGACTGGCAAAGAAGAGACACAGCGCCGACTAGTGTCTGGGTGGTGTTGTTACAGAGCGAGCCAGACTGATGAGCGCACAAGTATAAATAACTCGCACCGGCGTAGGACGTAGCTACATGTGCAGGTTATGCGGTCTATGTCCCGCAGAGGTATAAACTGCACTTTAGGGTTTCTAAAACATGTTAAGAGGAGATGTTTAGGTTAAAATTCACTTTCAAGAGGCATAGTTATGCAAGAATTTACGTGCTAAGGCTGTTTTCGTATAAGGCGAAATCTTCCACAAGACACTGCTGGGTCACAGCATATATTCTTTACAGGTCAATAAGGAACCTAGACCAAGTATTGAAATTGTCATGTCTTTCGTCATGGTTTAGTTTTTGTCATGGTTTCTGTTTAGTTCTGTTATGTTGTCTGTCACGGTTTAGTTTCTTGGGTTTTCTGTTTATCGTTTTTTTAAGTTCTTGCGCTTTTTCATAGTCATGGTTTAGTGTTTAGGTTTTCTGCTGCCTGTTTTATTTTTGTTAAGTTCTGAACTTCTTGTTTTGTTACTCCATGTCTTTTTTTTTCCTTTTGATAAGATCATTGGTTTCACCTTGTCTCGTTTCTTGATTTGCTTCACCTGTGTCTCGTCACCCCTGCTCCTCGTGTGTGTGTATATATAGCCCTGCCTTCGCCTTTGTCCCTGTCGCGTCATACTGTTTGTCAGCCATGCCATGTGTTTCTTGTCAAGTATTTTTCATGCCAAGTGTTTTTCATGTCATAGACTTAATGCCACGTCATAGTTTTGAGAGTGTTTTTGATTCTTGGATTTCCTGCAACCTTAGCAGCACTTTTTGGTTTTGGAAGTTTTGTTTTTTTGTTAATTAAAAACTCTTTTTCGCCTACTCCTGCCTCAAGTCCTGCGTTTGGGTCCGAAACCCTCATTCCCCGACACCTGACGTGACAGTAATTAAAATCGGACAACAGAGTGCTTTATTTTTAGACCCATTTTCATCACCTTGCACTTTTTAATTCTTCCGTAAATCAGTGTTTGATGCATGAATGAAACTTAAAATCATCATCATTATTATTGCCGGTATTTTTGACTTGCTGCTGATTTGCAGTGAACACCACAACATGCTGCTGTTGAGTCGTCTCTAAAAATAAAATCAATATGTAGATGCCAGGTCTGGGCAGGCTGAGCATGGTTCCTTCTTGGATGGGGTCCAACATTTTAGACGTACGTGGAAAGACTAGTTTACAGAGCTGCAGGTGAAGGAAGAGTCAACCCTCCGCATCAAGCTCAGACTCTAAGCAGGACTGAAGGTCTGAACTGCTGTTGTAATCATTTTCCAACCTATACTGTATTTTTAAGGGTGATATTCTGAGAAAGAAGAGTTGAATAATTCATAAATCAATACTGAGCACCTGATTTTGTCATTCAACAACGCAATGGTCACAGTCTTCCTGGATGACCTCAGATCTAGTTTGGCAATGCTGTACCACATCTGTTTTCTTAGTTATTGCATGACATACTCACTGATATGTTTAGAAATGAGTTCATAACTGCCTGCCTAACAGATTTATAGATTTTGGTACAGCCGGAATTGAGTAAATATCGCACTTGCTAATCCTTGTAAATGTTAGCATGGGAAATACCATGGGGAGATTCGTATCAAAGGGCTCTCTTGGCACTATGAATGTGTCGATTAACCTGAGATATTTTATGTTTATTCTCATAGTGGCGACAAAGACAAAACTCATAGATGGTCTTTTGCCTTCGACACACATTTAGGAACTATTTTTCTTGATGAACAGCTCAGCACCTCTCATTCTGGATCAGACCAAAATTATACACAAACCTTTCAGGTCAGACCAGCAACAACTTAGAAATGATTGCTTCCTTTGTTCCTCTCAATGAAATCACTAATCCTTCTAATAATGGTGTGACGTGTTTTCATGCTGACTAAATCGTGCTTAAATTAGGGTTTGCTTGGTTATTTGTTTTTCAGTTTTAATGGCAGCAGAAAAATAGGCTTTTATTTGAGACATCTGGTTCTGTGTTCAGTGCAGCTGTGACGTGCAGCAGCCTTCGCCATTTTCATTTCCGTTTCCATATGATTTCCACTTTGGATAGACGCCAAGAATGTGTCCAATAGATAGATAGAAAAAAATTAAAATCCTGAGTTCTTCCAATTTTGCTCTTTATCTGAAATGGAAGTAGGCGAGAGCAAAATAAGTTTCTTATTCAGATACCAATGTAAAGATTAAAGCTAGGACTTAAAGGGTTAAGAATTAGATCTACTGAAGAAGCAAGTTGCTTGAAAATATTTTGCCATCTTATTTTACACTGTCTCTGCATATCTTGCATCTGTATGGGGCAAAGAGTGGAAATATCTAACAAGATTACTGCAATTGCATTAGCATAAGTAAATAAGTATTTATTGGGATCTGTGGTACAAGCTACATTTAATTCCATTAACACGCTCACTGATCCTCTCATCATATGGCTTTCTCTTCCAATCAAGGATCATGGATAGCTGGAGCCAGGAAACTATTTCTTAGTATTCCTATTTTCCATGCTGTGGTGTTTATCACAAGGCTGGTGAATGTGCAGGAACGAGCTTGATCCATGGTGGCTCCTCGAGTGAGTAGATGCAACACCGATGTTGGGAATTTTCAACGGCAACGGCAAACAAAGCAGGTCTATATGTTCTGATGAGGAGACTGTAAGCAATGGAGCCCTGGATTAGTCAAGTACAAAACCATACTTCAGAACTCAACATCAGTTCATAAGTGGTGATAAAGCATAGACTGTATATAAATATGGACAATGCGTCAACACTTCCTTGAATTGGTCAAACTGATGCTATTTTCCTGGGGATACGGGCGGCGCCATCTTGTGTGTTTGGAGCCAGAGTCTGCGCAGTACCGTCCGAGAGTGGAGCCATGTGGAGCCGCGATATCGATGACCCGCCCACACTTCCTCTAAACTCACTCGCATTGTCTATGAAAAATACTGCCTTCTGCTCTACATCCACCAATTACAAAGAAATGTTGGATTATACACTGTACTTATTTATTTTTTCCTATTCTCAAAGTCCTACGGGGCAACTTTACAGAGCGGATGGCATGGCAGCTTGTAGTCATCATGATATCACATCCTGTGTCATTGAGTATGCATCAACACTATACTAACTACATAAAAATAAAGAAACTACATCAAAGAAGTATTTGTATGTATGTGTATGTGTATTTTAGTGTTTTAGTTTGGCCCAAGTCCCATCCACTAACATGGAGGAGGTGGAGCTTATAACCTATACTGCAGCCAGCCACTACTTGCTTTGGCTTCACTTTTGAGGAGCAGTTTCGTCGTCCATCTTGATACAGTCTGTGTGTTCAAATTAAAAAAAAAAAAAAAAAAATGAAAAAGTGTTGAGGCTCAAATCTTCTAAGATCAAAATGATTTATGAGTGCCGGTTTCTAAAATAAATTCTCACAGAGGGAAGTCAATCCACCGCAAACTGATCTTACGTTAGAGAGCATTTCGTCTCATTAGGTGTTCACATTGCATTTACTCTCCAGGCTCTTTGTGCAGTGTATCTTTTTCCCTTTTCAAAAGATAACATAAGAAACCAGAAAAGATAAAGGGACATCTATAACCAGTCATGCCTCAGCTACCACGCAAAGTAGAACGCCCTCACACGCGGTGCCTCTTCCATGAGGCACATGGCATGACTGTACTGTTCTTAAAGCCAACAGCCAGCTAAACTCATCTCTTCAACAAATCCCCCAAGGAAGAGGCAGGTCTTGTAGTTAGCGAGGTTTATTGAAAAGAAGGTAAAACTGAAACAAATACAAATACAGCAGGTAAGTATAAAATAATTAGGTATCAAATATCTACATAGATAGGTAAAACAGGTAGGTAACTAAATGCTATACTTAGCTTAGCTTCCATGCTAGTTAGGTCTATGGTAATTGACGCAAAAGAGTCCTGAACCATTTCCAGTACATATACTGCACACATGAATTAACTTATTTTCCATGAAACGATCAACTAAATTATTAATATATTTATTAACCACTTCTTCCTGCAGGTAAATCGACTCAAATGTACTTACTGGCAATGCCACACCAAATGGAAAGATAAAGTTTCAGAGGAGCTGAGCTGACATGTGTCCTTCACCTTGAACAGCTGAAAACTAGCTACTTCCAGGAACAGGAAGTTACATCATAGCAAAGTCTCAGAAATGACCTTCAAAATAAAAGCCCTTTTTTCCTCGAAATATATTTCCCGTGGCATAACACTCCCCGCCTGGCATCCCCAGATGCCACACCCCCATAACCTAAACAGTCTCTGCCTCGAGGAGTAGAACCACGTCAGAAACAGGTCTCAGGTAAGTCTTCAGCGGATGATGAGATGCGACCTTGATGTCCACTTTTCTGACAAGTCCATCTTCACTTGGAAAAGTATTCTCAACTCTCCCAATGGACCACTCATTTCTTCTGGTGTGTTTGTCTTTCAATAGCACTATGTCTCCTTCTTTGAGGTTTGGTTTCTTTGCATGCCACTTCTGCCTGGCTTGAAGTACGCTCAAGTACTCACGTCTCCATCTTGCCCAGAATGTCTCTGCTAAGGCCTGTACTCTCTTCCATTGATGCTTCAATAGACTGGCCTCTGAACCGTCTGCAGGAGGAGCTGGTGGAGTACCACTCTTCTGTGTGAGCAGCATCGCTGGAGTAAGAATCAGCGGCGCTTCAGGATCTGAGGAGACTGGTATTAGCGGCCTGGAATTGATTATAGCGGTGACTTCGGCCATGAATGTGCATAGGACTTCATGAGTGACCTTTGACCTTCCAGCCTGGAGTAACATAGAATCCAAGATGCGACGTGCTGTACCTATCATGCGCTCCCAGCTTCCACCCATATTGGAGGCATGCGGCGGGTTGAAAACCCAGGTGCACTTCTGAGAGCATAGGTAGGTTTTCACACTTTCTTCCTCTGCTTCTGTTGCAGCCTTCAAGATGGAGTTGGCACCCACAAAGTTCGTTCCTCGATCTGAACGTAACTGTTTCGCTGGTCCCCTAATTGCGAAGAACCTGCGGAGAGCATTGATGCAGCTTGAGGCACTCATTGTCTCAATCACTTCTATGTGAACCGCTCTTGTGGACATGCACGTGAACAGTACTGCCCATCTCTTGCTGTTGGCACTACCGCCTCGGGTACGTCGGGTTACGACCTCCCAGGGTCCGAAGACGTCTAACCCCACATTGGTAAACGGAGGTTCCTGCTTTAGGCGCTCTTGAGGAAGGTCCGCCATCCGCTGCTGTTCCAGTTTGCCGCGTAGCCGCCTGCATATCACACACTTGAACACCATGCTGCTGATGGCTCGCTTGGCTCCCAATATCCAAAGACCGCTTGCACGCACTGCTCCTTCCGTGAAGTGCCTTCCTTGGTGTTGCACTCTGAAGTGGTGATGACGAATGAGCAACGTGGCAACATGGTGCTTGCCAGGAATAAGGAGTGGATGAGTCTCATCTGTCGGCAAGTTCGAGTGAGTGATTCGGCCTCCGACACGTAGCAGACCCTCTGCGTCTACCACAGGGTGGAGTTTCTTGAGAGGACTCTGTGCAGGTAAGTCTTGTCCCTGCTGGATACATCTTATCTCATCTGCGTACACCTCATGCTGTACAGTTTTGATTATGACACGCTCTGCGGCGATAAGCTCTGAAGCTGCTATGCCTTTCTTGCAGAGATGCCATCCGACACATCTTGTGTCAGGTGAGGGTTTGTGAAAACTCTGGGCTACGTGCCTCAGATGTGCCACAGCTCTGGTCAGACGCTCCCAGGATGAGAATTTCTCAAAGCGTTGTGAGTTCAGCTGGGTCCCTGCAACCTTGGTCAGGAAAGTTGCGGCCTCAGGACGAAGTTCTGGATCTGCATCCGAATTGATCAACTGAAAGTCACTTTTATCTGGTGATGAGCTCACTGGCTGTAGCAAGAACGTGGGTCCGGTAAGCCAATTGGTTGCTTGCAACTGGCTTGCAGACACTGACCTCGTAGCATGGTCTGCTGGGTTGTTCTTGGTGGCAACAAACCTCCACTGACTCGGGCGGCTGGACTGCCAGATCCGGTGAATGCGATTGCTCACAAACATGTAAAACCTTCTGGACCTGTTGTTGATATAGCCCAATACCACCTTACTGTCAGTAAAGAAGGTGATCTTGCCCAGTGCTTGGCCTAGTTCTTCTTTGACCTGGTCTGCGATTTCTATAGCTAACACCGCTGCGCAAAGCTCCAGTCTGGGGATAGTGAGCTCCGCCAGAGGTGCAAGCTTGGCCTTGCCCAATACAAAGCTTACTTCTGTGTGGCCGTTCTCATCCTCTACCTTGAGGTAGGCTACTGCTGCAATCGCCCTCACTGAAGCATCAGAAAAGACACATAACTCTGCACACTTTGCTGTTGTTACTGGGAAGGAAGCGTAAGTGCGAGGGATGTTCAGCTGATTCAGCTCCTGCAGAGACTCCTGCCATCTCTGCCACTTGAGGAACTTCTCATCAGGTAACGGCGTATCCCAGTCTGTACCTTGGGACACTAGTTCTCTCAGTAGGAACCTGCCTTGAATCGTCACAGGTGCTAAGAATCCGAGCGGATCGAATAAGCTGTTAACTGTAGACAGAACACCTCTGCGTGTGAAAGGCTTCTGGTACTCAGGAATGGTAAACGTGAAGGTGTCCTTAGTCATGTCCCAGGCAACACCTAGACTGCGCTGGACAGGTAAGTCATCTACAGCCAGATCTAGAGCCTCAATGCTCTTGGCCCGATCGTCTGCGGGAAAGGCTTCCATAACCTCTGCTTTGTTGGAGGCAATCTTGTGAAGCTTTATGTTGTAGCATTTCAGCAACTGCCGAGCTCGTGTCAAGACATCCACTGCTTTGGCCTTTGAGGGAAAGGACCGGAGGACATCATCAACGTAGAAGTCAGTCCTGATGAAGTTGCAAACATCTGTGCCAAAGTCCTTTTCTCCCTCTTGGGCTGATCTTCTCAAACCATAGGTTGCGACTGCCGGTGACGGACTGTTCCCGAACACGTGGACTGTCATGCGGTAATCCACAATCTCATTCTCAGGGTTGTTGTCCTTGAACCACAGGAAGCGTAATACATCCCTGTGTTCCTCCTTCACAAAGAAACAATAGAACATCTGTTTGATGTCTGCGGTAACTGCTACCGGGTCTTTCCGGAACCTGAGAAGCACTCCGAGAAGGCTATTGTTGAGGTTGGGACCCTGAAGCAAGACGTCATTCAGAGACACTCCCTCAAAGCTAGCGCTTGAGTCGAACACGACCCGGATCTTGCCGGGCTTCTGGGGATGGTACACCCCGAAGATAGGAAGGTACCAAGCTTCTTTCCCATCCTCTAAAGATGGTGCCCGCTCTGCATGGTGGTTATCCAGAATTCCCTGCATGAACTCTATGAAGTCTTCTTTCATGTTAGGTCGCCTCTGGAAGTTGCGTTGCAGTGACACAAAGCGTTCGTAGGCATACTGCTTGTTGTTAGGGAGTGACTTCCTTGGAGACCGAAATGGCAGTGGGGCTACCCAACTTCCGCTGTCATCCCTGACAAACTCTTTGTCCATTAGCTGTAGGAACACCAGATCATCAATAGATGGTGCTAGATGATTGTCCTTGTCAGATCTCGAGAAGACTGTTCTGCCCAGGTGGTCCTCTTGTCGCACCATAGCACATGACCAAGTGCTATCTTGCTTGAAGCTCTGACTCAAGTCTTCTTTGACTTTGACAACATTCAGACAAGGATCCATGCAGCTTGGACGGCCATTTTCCATGAAGCACGTCTTGAATGTGTTCACTGTTCTTGGAGAGTGAGCTCCACTCAAACAGACATCGCCAACAATCACCCACCCAAGGTCATGTTTCTGGGCAAAGGGTGCGCTTGGTGGGCCATTGTATTGCTGACGCACTTTGTGGACCTGTAGTATGTCCCGTCCTAACAGCAGCCAAATCTCTGCTGAGTCATCCAGAGCAGGTATTCTGTCAGCTATGCCTTGCATGTGGCTGTGGTGGTATGCTGCCGCTGGAGTGGGAATTTCTGCCCTACTGTTAGGGATATTGTTACACTCTATCAGAGTGGGAAGGGAAATACTCAATTCTCCTGTGAGTGGCTCGACCACATAGCCATGGGCCCTCCGTCCTGTGACATTCGTGGCTCCTGCACATGTCGTGAGGATGTATGGCAATGATGGCCCTTCAATGTGGAAAGCGTCAAAGAACTCCGTCTTGGCTAAGGAAACGTTGCTTTGATCATCTAAGATCACATACGTCCTCTTCATCTTGTTGCGATGACCTTCTGGGTATACGTTCACTAGACATATCTTTGAACAAGACTTGCCTATGAAGCCCTGACCACACACCTGCGTGCACATGGTTGTTGCTGTTGAGCTTGATGCATCGTCAGACTGTTCAGACACATCCTTTGACTCCCCGCCATAGTCTTTGTAGGGGCTCTGCACCTTTAGTCCCTTTGGAGTAGGCCCTGGATGCAGTGCGGCAAGATGTTTCTCACTGTTGCATTCTGCACATTTTATGGGAACATCACAGTTCTTGGCCATGTGTGAGACAGATGCGCAGCAGCGGAAGCATACACCGTTGTCCTTCAGGAACTTCTTCCTGTCGTCGAGCAGCATAGCTCTGAAGCTCTTGCATTTTTTCAATGGATGGGGTCTCTTGTGTATCGGGCAGTGTACGTTTGGGTCCTCTATTTGGTTTGTCCTAGTTTCTGTTGTTTCCTTGGAAACTTTGGTTTTGTGAACTGTGACTTGGTTTTTGATATTCAGGTTTCCTGTCTTTTCCTTTTTCAAGGTAGGTGCTGCAGAGCTGCAGACGTTGAAACTTGGGTCATTTCTTGCCCTGGCCTCCCTCCTGATGAAGTCAGAGAACACTGCAAATGGTGGAAATGCGACCCTTTTCTCTTCCTTATATTTTGATCCATATGTCATCCATTTCTCTTGTAAATAGAATGGCAACTTTTCCACAATGGGACCGACTCCTCTTGCTGTGTCCAGGTATGCTAAGCCCTGGAGGTAGCTGTCTTGTTTTGCGGCTTCAAGTTCTAGCACCAAGTCTGCCAGCTCACTAAGCCTGGAGTTGTCTCGGTTGGAAATCTTTGGAAAGTTATCCAGTTTAGCGAACAGTGCCTTCTCAATGGCTTCTGGAGCTCCATATCGTTCTTCCAGCCTGGTCCATATCAATCTGAGAGCAGCAGATGGGTGGCCGATACTAACCGATTTCATCCTGCGTGCTAATTGACTTGACTCAGGGCCTAGCCATTTAATGAGAAGGTCAACTTCATCATTGGCAGAGATATCCAAACCCTGTAACACGCTGGTGAATGTTGACCTCCAGCTGAGGTAATTTTCAGGTTGGTCGTCAAAGCGACTCAGCCCACTTGTAACTAGCTGACTCCTTGTCAGGAACTTAGCTAGATCTGATATGTTGCCATTTACATCCTGGCTGGGCGGATGGTGTAGTGAGTAAGAACTAACTCCTGATTCTCTTTTGGGGAGAGGCTGGCTGACTCCATGTGGGTGTTGGTAATACGAGGTGTTAGGCTGTGACATATGTTGCTCTCTGTCAATCTGATGCGATACAGGAGGCTGCGTATGTGCATGCTGTAGGCTGAGGCGTTGCTGTGTCCCATCGTCTGGAAGGGTGCTCGGTTGTGCTGGAGTGGAAGCACTGTGCCTATGAATGTGCTTGGGTTGGGCAGGTAGCCGTGGTGATTGAGGAGTTAAATCAGATCCTTCTTCTAAATGGCTATCTTGTACATGAGCGTGCTTAGCAACATATTCGCTGACCTTTTCTCGCACATTCTGTTCCTTCGGTAATGACTCAAAATCTGCCAAGCTACCACGCGAGCTTCCTTCAGCAGCAGCGGCTTCCATGACGAGTGCTTTAGCAATAGCTGCATCTACATCTCTCTCTTGATTGAGTGCATCCAACTCAGCTTCTAGGCGAGCTTTCTCGATTTTTAGCTCCTTTTCTTTCCTGCTGTAGGCTGCTCTAGCCTTAGCTGCTTCTGCATCTGCCCGTGCCTGCGCAGCTGCCATGCTAATAGCTGAAGCCCGTGAGCCTTTGGTTCTGTGAGAGCTGGATAGCTGGGATCTAACCTCCAAACTCTGTTCATCAGTGTCCTTTAGTTGCAGTTCCTGCGCAGAAAGCTCTTGCTTAACCTCTTTATCGTCATCCATCTTCTGATGAGAGGCTGCCATTTTACTGTACTGTTCTTAAAGCCAACAGCCAGCTAAACTCATCTCTTCAACAAATCCCCCAAGGAAGAGGCAGGTCTTGTAGTTAGCGAGGTTTATTGAAAAGAAGGTAAAACTGAAACAAATACAAATACAGCAGGTAAGTATAAAATAATTAGGTATCAAATATCTACATAGATAGGTAAAACAGGTAGGTAACTAAATGCTATACTTAGCTTAGCTTCCATGCTAGTTAGGTCTATGGTAATTGACGCAAAAGAGTCCTGAACCATTTCCAGTACATATACTGCACACATGAATTAACTTATTTTCCATGAAACGATCAACTAAATTATTAATATATTTATTAACCACTTCTTCCTGCAGGTAAATCGACTCAAATGTACTTACTGGCAATGCCACACCAAATGGAAAGATAAAGTTTCAGAGGAGCTGAGCTGACATGTGTCCTTCACCTTGAACAGCTGAAAACTAGCTACTTCCAGGAACAGGAAGTTACATCATAGCAAAGTCTCAGAAATGACCTTCAAAATAAAAGCCCTTTTTTCCTCGAAATATATTTCCCGTGGCATAACAATGACAGAAGACAAAAGTCTCGCATATGACCTTGTGTTTGCCGCGCGTGGGTCGATGGCAACTCTGTGATGCATCAACACCCAACGTCACATTCGTGTAGACTGATAAATTGACATTGAAAAGCCGGCAAGCTCTGCCGGCGAGCACAGCCACCCACGATGCCCTCTACAGTGACTCTCAGGATTAGCTTTCCAGTCTGCAGACGGTGAAGATTAAGGCTCCCTCTGTACATACAGGGATGCCATTTGCGTGATCTAACACAGAGAACTCAATACCTTCCTGTCCATATTTGTTTAAGGAAGTTCTCTGTTAGTACATTTTATGTATGCACACTGACATATCTTTTAGTCCCCTTTTGTGTTCACAGATTCATGCTTTTGAGGCTCTAGATTCAAAAAAGTAAAACTGATACATATTTCTTTTTAATGGCTCCGCTTGACATTACCTTGTCAAGTATCAGTTTAAAAACCATGAATAGAATGCATATCGCTAACACAAAATAAAAGAAAGGAAAGTATACGAAGGCTTCTGTAAGGCAGTAAATTATTTCAAACCTTCACATTAAAATAGGAGAAAAGAAAACTCTGAATGATGTATTTGGCCTCCGATATTCCTTTCATCTATTTGATGGAAAAGACCTTTACTTATTCTTTTTAATGTAGCATATTATTTTTAAATGATGTGAAAATGGCACGGGCAAAAGTACCGGGATCCTTAACCTAATCATTTCAACGCGCCCTTTAAGACGACGATCACGGCAGTCAATCAGGTTTTGTAGCCCTTAATGAGATCTCCAGTTTGACCCGCTGTTCTTCAGCGAGTTGCTCTAATTCTCTCAGGTTTGACGGCTGCTCGTTGGATTAAGGGCCTGTTCGGACCTTGCATCAAGATCCGATTTGGGCGATCTGATTGCAAGTGGCCAGCTTTAGGTACGTGTGTTGAGACCTGGCATTAACATGCGTCTCCAGATCCAATTTCAGTTCCGCGCCTTATATATACATATATAAAATAAACCCCAACATCATCTGGAGAGCAGTAGAATAATGTAACAGTGGATGTCTCTAACAGATTTTAGGATCAGATCTTAATGCAAGGTCTGAACGGGCCTTAAGATCAGGACTCATAGCAGGCCATTTGTCCTGTGCTTTCATCTGAGTGATTCTTGGGGGACATTAGATGGTGATCTTGTTGAAGGAATCGTGGCGTGCAGCTCAGACGGACTCTCTGACATCAACCAGGATGTTTCACTTCGTAACTCCTCAATAATCTTCTGATCTCACTGTGCCCTTCATAGATCCATATTTACATCCATATTGCCTGAGCCTGATGCAGTAAAGCGGCCCCATAACACACCTGCGCCTATTTCAAGTGGTGTTTTTTCCTCTTTATTCTCTTCTTTGAACATAGAGCTGATGTGACTTATAAAAGGGCTGTAATTTGGTTTAATCAACAAGCATTTTAAATCCAGCCGGGCTTTTTTTTTTTTTGTTTGTTTGCCATCTTTCATAAGTGGAGTCCTTCTGGGTCGTCTATCACAGAGCCTATTTTCATTCAGAAAGTGACATACGGCGTGACCAGTCTCTATTGCACATTGATCTTTGAAGTCAACTTCTACATTTGAACTGTCCCCTTCTCTGCAGACTGACTTCAGTTTTTATCTTGCAGCCACACCCAGGGAGATTAGTTACAGGCCTATGGGCCCTAAACTTTCAGATATTGAGCTGTTTGGAGAAGGCCTTGTAGCTTTTCCTAGACCACGATTAGCAGCTGTTTCCTATCTCATCTTGCCAGACAACTATTGTTTTTTTAATTTCTATTGTCTATCCTCCACGCAAAGCACAGAACGACACCAAACAACAGCAATATGGATCATTTTCTCCCTTTGAACAGTCCTAATGACTGATTACAAGACTGAAGACACTTGTGACACTAATTAGACTATTAGCCTACTTGAAATATTACCACAGTCCACTGATTTAGCAGTAAAACTAAATGAGCAATCAGTTCCCATTGTTTGAAGAATAACCAGGAAGCCATTTCCCCAGCTTCATTGTTTTAGTCTATGGCAATCCAAAGGTATGCTTGCAAAGATGCTTTTAATTTTAACTAGGGGTATCAAAATGAACGTTCTGTTACTATGACCTTAGGAGACCGTGGATAGCAAGCAGAATCTAAAGTGTGGTTGCACTAATCTTGCCCTGCAGAGGGTAGTAATGCGCCCTGCAGTGTCAAAACTGCCAGAAATTCTAAACGAAGCAGGAAAAGAAGAAAGCAAGCAGAAACAAACAAGCAAAAATGGATCAAGAAACTTCAAAGTCCTGCCAAATGCTTCTCTCGACAAGATCCGAGCTATTTGCTGTTGCTTTACTATCGATGTGAACTGAGTTACCACCAGATCAAGCACACAGCTGAGAGCAGAGATGTTCATATAATATTCGAATCTACTGACAGCCCTAAATTTAACACATTTCCTTGGGCAAAATTCTGCTGCCAACAGCCTCTTAACCTGGTTGCAGGGAGGTGCAAGACCTTGTTCATGGTCAACACCACCATGGATCTCTGCCGACTGTACATGTTAACTCTGACACGCATGTTTGCTACAAATAATGAAAACTGCCCTTCAGGTAAACTTGATTCCTATTTTTTACCACTCACATCTCCGACACGTTCACTGGTTATTGTGCCAGATTTAAAAATGCTCGCGGTCTTCATAACTAACGAGCTAGATAACAATACCATAAGCATGGTATGGCCACGAGGCAGCATGGCATGTATAAATCTCTTCAGTCACTCCAGCGTCAAGTGAGAAATTTGCTCCTAGCTCGCAACCACTACTTCAGCCTCCATGTCAACTGGAGCATGACAGCCAAGGCAGATGTGTCTCTTCTCGTCTCTCAACGTGAAATGAGCTAAACAAAGCTTGTCGGGCTGAATTAATTAAGATTCAATTGTTGGCCAAGTTGGTGCTCTGTTGTATCCCAAAGGTTCTGTCTGAGGTTGAGGTCGGGGATGTGTTCAGGCCAGGCCAAGTTCTTTCACACTTAATATCGAAAGCTACTACTTGATAGGCCTTGCTTTGTCGCTCTGAGGCACCTTCATGTTAAAATAGGAAAGGGCAAAGCATATATGGTCAATGTGATGTGACCCATGTTGTACTATGTACTAAACACAGTAGGTTGTAAAAAAAATAAAATAAAAAGGATAATAAAGTCTAGTTTAGACTAGTTATTTGAAATGAAGAGAGCACTAGCCCGTTTTCCATTGTAGTGTCGTAGGCTTACAAACCAAATTAATCCTTATCAACCAGCCTAATAAACTGAATTCATAATGGTATGGGTCATTAGTCTAATAGGCGTGAGTATGGACCACTGGCATACTGGTTGATTTTCATGGCCAAGAAGATCCCTGGGGGAAACCAATAGGAAAATCATTTAATGCTCCTTTAATAATCATAGCCCCCGTGGGGAAGGATGATGATGGGAAATTGACTTAGTTTCATATTTCAGCTGCATGCGCACAGACAAAAATCCACTTTTGTTTGTCATTAGATGATATAAGACTATTATTAAAACAAGTATGATTAATTGTCTTCTTTTTATTTGGGATTTCCCCCAGTGAAATCATTCCATCATGTAAATCGCTTCTGAATATGGGGCAAATTTAAACTGTAATTTTAACGGGTCGTTGTTCGTAATTATGCTTGATGTGAAAGGGGGATTTTTTGTAGTTTCGTCATTATTTGACATTTAACCAAACTATCAGCTGGACACATCCCCGCCTTTTCATTCTTGGATTCCTTTTCTCTGCCATGACCATGTCTACCTCTGCTCTTTATCCCCTTTGTTACTGGCATTTAATTTTTCACGTCTGCGTGGCCACACTCTGCAAATATCTGCATATTATTAGATATGTGCTCTGCTTTTAAATCACCCCGTTTGCACTTCCATGCAGAGAATGCTGCTGTGAATCAATTCAGCTTAAAATTACAGACAGTGTACTTTAGACAGCCAGTGTGCCCGTGGTGTCTTTTCAACAATGTTACAGAAGTCCGGATCGTTGTTAGGGAGCATTCTATAATGCTCAAGTATCACTCAATACACAGGCTCTTAAACAGTTTCTAGCCTGGGACCAAAGTGAATATTTGATTCTGTCGCCTCTGCGCTCAGTCTCATTACAGCATATTAGTTGCCTCGTCATATGGGAGACTAGCAGGAACTTCAGCTTAGGCAGACAATTACTTGTTTTATCAACAGGTGAGCCAGAAGGTGAGTGGGAGTTTGATATAAATGCATTTGCATTTTACAGCACTCTGAGGGTGGATTATAAAAAAACAAAAACCTCTTAACAATGTCGGACAAGGCAAGTCAGGGTTCTGAGTTAAAGGAGTTGATTCGCTGTGTCATAGCTACTCACGAGCAAAGCGCAAATGATCATGCTCGGTAGTTTTGCACGTATTTGACTTTTTATTACTGGAAAACACCATGCCAACAGATTGCCTTATTGCACCCTAATGAACGGTTTATGCGTCAAATAATACACAGCGCAGACTAGTGTTTGGGTTTTTACAGAGAAAACCAGACTGACAAGGGCACAAGTATAAATGGTTCGCACCAGCGTAGGCTGCGTACGTAGGTTACGCCATCTATGTCCTGCAGAGGCATGAACCGCGTTTAACATCTGTCCAAACTTTGATTTATAGCACATCCTTCATAATTCTTAAGTGACAATAGGCAGAAAAAAAGCAACAGTCTTTTCAAAAATGTGCTGGTGTCATAAGGGCAAGACTCGTCATTCCAGAAACCAAGCAACCATTTCTGAAAGCAGTGAACGTTGCTGCTGTGTGGCGTTGTGTTGTCCCGAGTGCGGCAGCTCTTTTTTGATGGAGTTCGACGAAAAGAGGCCTCCCCAGTGCCCTGTCATCACTTTTCTCCCAGAATAAAAAATAAATGCTGTATGGTCACATGTCTGCAACTTGCAAACTAGTTGTCTTTGTAGGAATGTAGGCGAAATTCTGCATCCCTAGTACTTGTATATTTCCCCACTGCCTTACAGCAATTGGACTCAAGACAAAACAGCCAATGAAAACTGACATACGAAGTTGCCAAATTTGACAAAGTGAAAGAAACCCGTAAAACCAAGTGACAGAGATTATCATGCGGCAGATGTGTGGATAATAGCCTACAAGTCAGCAAGCAGATAGGATTCCAGTTCGCTCTATTCACATTAGTCTGAGTGTGAATGTATAATACGTACCACGTCGATGTCGGGTGTCTAGGCTCTGACCTTTTCACTCCCCACAAGAAAACATTGTTCGGCACTGCAGGGAATTGGTGGAGGTGAGAACAAGAAAGGGTAGGATCAGAGGCTACAGCACCCAGATGCTGCTGAGCCGTTCCTCCTGCTGGGCTTCGTTTGACCTTTAAATTAACGGGTACATCCTACTCTGTTTTCTACGTCCCGTCCACGATGTAACCGCTTATAACGCGAGTTGTCCGGCGCTCAGTTACAAGCTGCCGTCTCAGCTCGTGCGATCGCAAACCGCTGAATACAGCGGCTGACTTCTGACGCGTCTTGAATTATCCAGTCATACGGAGTTTTTGTCTTTAAAGCGCATGGTATTAAATACACATGCTCTGCAGCAGTGACCCACTTTCTTCTTTCAAGTCACATCACAGCAAAAACTTGGGAAAAAAAAGTGGGGAGCTCTTTTCAGCTGAAGTATTCTTTACTTAAACTTCTGACATGACTTGTTGATCAGTGAACAACACGTACAAATTATTCCGTATAGTGGATTTCCTTTTTTAATCTGATTCTGCGCCACATCAAACTACACTGTCACCCCCATTTGTCATTCCATCTACTTCTTTATTATCTCAACTCAGTGTTGCCAGATGGGAAATGAAGAAACTTCAAGATGTTTTCGATAGTTTGGGTCAAAATACAGTTATTTTAAAGCGACAGTATGATAAGTCACAGCTAGGACAGTGCATTTAAAAACAAAGCTATTCTATGTGCATTGGACTGCAATAACCTAAGGAATAAACACTGAGGCTCAGCCATTTGAATGAAACAACCACTTTATTCAATTGCACCTCCATCACTTCCATCCTTAAAGGGGAACTACTGCTTTTTGGCAACCTGGGCCTTATTTCTAGCATAAAATACGATCGTTTACTCACCCAAACAACTTCTGTGTCATTTGCACAAGTTTAGGAAATAATTAGTTCAACGTATATCCATATAGCGGGAGTGACAGGGCACCGAGACGCAGCCTCTAAATAACGCATTATCTGCTGCGAAACACGTTCATTTCGCCAATATTTTGTTATGATACGCTAGTGCTACTCCCCGTTGAGTCCGGAGTTACCCGTTATCATCATGTCTTCTGACCTGGACGAACAAACATGAGCTGAACGCTGTCGATGTGACTGGCAGCGAGGATGGGCCAGCCAGGCATGAGCTCATCGGGCTCATCAGTTTCTGGTGATGTGGGCGTGTTCACGTAAATCAAAAGAATGTTTATTTTTTTTGGGGTCCACGGAAAAGCCAAAAACTGTACATATTGTATATTTGTTGTGTTTGTATACATATTGATCGTATATCGTACAGGCTCTAAAACTAAATACGATAATTATTATATATTTGGCAACGCTTCCTCAGCTTGACCCTGCACATTTTTTTTATTGTGTCCCAGCCCACACAAAAAACAAAAAGGGATTAGCTTATAGTGTGAGTTGAAAGGAAAGGGAAATGTGTTGTTAAAAGTTAAATTATTCATGAGCATAAAACTGTAAAACAATATATATAATTATTTTTATTGCTTTATTGCATATAAACTACACCCTTCTAACGGCCTGGTAACGCTACAAGTTGGCCTCCACATGCTGGATTTACAAGTTAGGGATTAGCTCGCCAGTGATGGTGGAGGCCAGTCAGGATGCTAAGTTACACAAGAAGCAGACTAGAGTTATATGTCCGCTTGGAGATGACCAGCATGTTAAATTAAATGACGAAAAGTTCAACGCGGAAGGCTCCTGCTCCCGCTCTTAACTCATCAGCTGTAACCGCTTATCCTCTGGAAGGTCTCAGGGGGAGGTTGGAGCCTATTCACACTCACACCTACGGCCAATTTAGAATCACAGATGAACCTAACCAGCATGTCTTTGCACAAACCCAGAACCTCCTTGCTGTGAGGCATCAGTGCTAACCACCACGCCACTGTGCCGTGACCGAGGGCATTCTTTCCTTTATTTAAATCAATCAGATTTCATCACAGCCTCTGTCTGTGAGCCTGTCACGCTGCTGCAAACTTACTTTTAGATCCGTAATGTTCACCTCCAGTTTCATCTAAACCGGCGTCCATGGGTCCTTGGGCTCAGTGGCTCATCAGTGGTCCCGCTCCGCGTCTTCATTCAGATTGATTGTTCTCTTCTGCTCCTCCCACCACCAGAGTCTAAACTCTTCTTCTATCTCATGCCTTAATGGATTAGACTGCATTGTGGTGCCATCATATTGAGCATCTCAAATAATAATTAACCGCTTTTTCTTGCATGTCAAGGCCCCGACAACTCTTATTCAGATTATAAGACTGGGTTAGTTCACTCTCCTTTCACGTCTACATCCTCTTTCTCACTCCAGCACACACACACACAAACAAACACACACACACACACAGACGCGCTTCACGTACAGTTGTCCTCGGTGGCCTGTGATTGACTTGACAAATGTGCTGCGGAGCGGTGCTCTGACAATATATACCCACCTGGTCTCATGCGGTAAACCTGCAGGCTTCTCCTCTCAGCCCCCCCCCCCCCCCCCCCCCCCCATCAATCACGGCAGAAATCTGAGGCGGCCATCACTCTCAATAAAAAAATAAACTAAGAAAAGCCCGGATGTCACTGTCATCATCGTGTGCAAGATCCTCCGTCATCATTACCCTCGCTGATATCATTACGGTGATATATTTAGATCGCAGGCGGGTCTCGGTGTGAATCAACTCCCAAATACCATCCTAAAAAAAAAAAAAGAAGAAACAGTGAAACATCATCTTGCTGCTACAGTAGCTGTCTTTTTTTTTTCAACTCGGGGGATATAACCAGAGCTGGACAGTTGCTGTCAGACCCTGACATGGAGAAAATTATCCTCACCTTTGTGTCTTCACGGCTGGCCTGCTGTCACAGCCTGTTGACGGTCCTCAGTCAGGCTGCAGTAAGGCCACCGTCTGAGAATGCTGCCTCCAGGCTCCTCAGCGAGTCCTCCACAGCTCCTCCACAGTCATCCTTTGCTCTTTCGCTCTTTTAAGGTACCCCGGCACAAATCGCAGATCAGCCGCTGCCGTGTTGTTGCTCAAAGTTGCAACGGGGGAATTTCTTTGGCCAATTATGCGCCACCCTCTGCAGTCCTCACAGGCCATCTGAGGACTCCCGTCTGGTCTTTGGGAAACAAAAGATGTAGAAGTTAGTGTGCAGGGAAGAGAATGCCATGGGCGTCATTACTGTAAATAGAATTAGATGCAAAATCTCTCAGCTCCTAGTATCCCTATCAATATTATACACATACGGTGCCTAGTTTTATGAAGCTTTTACATTTTTAGTTTTCATGTACTGAAGACACTTGTCAACATAAGGCAGTCTTGTAAACTACCCCTTAATAAAAAGCATGTACTGTACGCTCAGGGGACACGAGGATGCTGCTCCGTTATGTACAACTGTTTTTCACTTTGCCTCGCCGCGTTTCCTCTTCCTGATAATAATGACGCGTCTCTGAGCTGACAGGTGCGCGGATGTCAGGGTGACAGATGAAGACTGAAGACAAAGGAAAATGTGTGACAGAAGCGGAGACTGATAAGAGTCCTTTACTGCCTCCTAGTGGCGGCAGCAGGTAAAATAAAACAACCACAGGGTGAAAAAAAAACAAAACACACACACTAAAAAAAAAAAACTCCTCATAAACTGTCAGGAATATGATTTATGTAACTCTGTTTGTGCATCATTGCATTTTCATAATAATGTCACATCTTAGCTTTTGCATTTATATCGACTGGACCCGTTGTTGTCTGAGGGTGTGGGGAGACGCAAAGGTTGTTTTTAAGGATACCTGACGCCATACTGTTCATATAGCAGAGTTTAGGTTATTGGTTGTACACTGAAACACTATTAATAAGTCAATAAACAATAGTAAAACTGATTATTTGTGAATTAAATTGAGTTAAAGGCTCATTCCATTCGTTCCTGTCCTGTGAAGTGTGAAGGGGCTGGAGCCTGTGTCTGCTGTCACAGGGGCGAGAGGCGGGGGTCCACCCCTGGACAGGTCTCCGGTCTATCTCAGGGTAGAGAGACAGACAACCGTTCACACTCACACCTACGGCCAATTTAGAATCACCAATGAACCTAACCGGCGTGTCTTTGGACGGTGGGAGGAAGCCGGAGTACCCGGAGAGAACCCACGCAGACACAGGGAGAACATGCAAACTCCACGCAGAGAGGAGCCAGTCGGCCAATGGCTTAGAACCCAGAACCTTCTCGCTGTGAGGCATCAGTGCAGACCACCACCAGGCCACAGATTTATTTTACTATCAGACAGACTGATGCCATAATAGCAATTACAATAATGGTCACGTGGGTGGTTTAAAAAAAAAAAGAAAAAAGAGGTGAATAGATGAATAACATTCAGACAAAGCATTTACTTTAATTAAGATACAATTAGAGTGAATGTGGTTTCTTTCTCTTTCGAGTGTGTGTGTGTGTTGACTGTGTCAATGACGTAACGGCCCTTGGCCCCCTCTCTCTCTCTCCCTCTCTCTCTCTCAGCCACACACACATACTCTCGCTGACACACACAAACGCAGTCGGGAAGCAGCAGCAGCAGCGGCAGCGGCAGCAGCAGCAGACGCTCAGTGCTGCTCTCAGTGTGCGGAGCGGAGGAGGAGGAGGAGGAAGAAGACAGACGGCACAGGCTGTAGTTATGCCTCAGCTCCGGGGATATATATCTCGCGCGCACTCGCTCTCTCCCCCCTTTTCGTTCCTCTTTTTCTTTTTCCTTTCACTCCCCGAGTTCTTCACTTTTGCCTCGCGGGCTTCCTCCGGAGAGGACGCTCAGAAACAGAAAGCAGCCAGCCGCGCGTCATGGTGCGCCTTTTGCGCATCATTACCGGATCTTTAAAAAAAAAAAAAAGTGGCTCCTTTTTTTTTTTTTGCCCGCACTAAAATGAAGCGCTTTTTCCGCGTGGCGGGGAAAAGAGGGAGCGATTGGCAGCCCCTGTCTCCCTCTGAATATCTGGCTGCAGCTGCTGGTGATCTGCGTGAAGCCGCTGAATAAATCGGGGCTCTCTGTGAGGAAAGAGAAAAGAAAAAAGAAGAGGGGTTGCAGTAAAGCGGCTTTTAGTCTCACGGATTCTCCTCTGCCTCTGACAATGTGCCAAGTCCATCCACCGCGCAGGATCCCCTTGATTTGCGGCGGTTTTGCCCTTTTTTCTTTTCCAGGATTAATTTTTTGAGGGATTTTGGAATTTTGGGAATTCAAAGCGAAGGTCAATGGAGAGATCTGCGCATCCCCTGTGCGTCACCGTTCCCTTTTAACGCCAAAAAAAAAAACTGCGGTGCGCCTGTTTTCTGAGCGCCTGTGTGCTTGTGTGAGTGTGTGAGCGAGTGATTTTTTTTTGTGTGTGTGTGTTGTGTGTGCGTGAGCGCCTCTACCTCCTTCCCCCCCCCTCTCTCCCTACTGCAAGAACTCACTCCCTCATTTTTATTTTTTATTTTTTCCCCCCCTTTACCACCCGAGGCTCACTCTGCAAAGTTAAATGCTGGATGTATATTTCAGCGACCATTTTTGGCTGTAAAGATGCTGAGCGGCGTCCTCTTTCTGAGCGTCCTCACGGTCACCAGCCTGTCGCCGTCCGAAACGCAGAGCCGCAAAACTTCAGCCTCCAAAGACATCTGCAAGACGCGCTGCGCCTGCGAGGAGCGGGAGAACATCCTCAACATCAACTGCGAGAATAAAGGATTTACCACCGTCAGCCAGTTTCAGGCGCCCCCCAATAAGATCTCCCAGCTTTTTCTAAATGGGAACTTCCTGTCACGGCTCGGCGCCAATGAGTTTGTCAATTACGGCAATGTCACCTCTCTGCATCTGGGGAATAACGGCTTACAGGAGATCAGAACCGGCGCTTTCAACGGGCTCCGCTTTCTGAAGCGGCTGCACTTGAACAACAACAACCTAGAGGTGATTAAAGAAGACACGTTTGCAGGACTGGAGAGCTTGGAGTATTTACAGGCAGACTATAATTATATCAGCGCCATAGAGCCGGGCGCTTTCAGCAAGCTGAACAAACTCAAAGTGTTGATCCTCAATGACAACCTGCTGTTGTCTCTGCCTCCGAATATTTTCCGCTTCGTGCTCCTCACCCACTTGGATTTACGTGGCAACCGGCTCAAGATGCTGCCGTTCGCCGGGGTGCTGGAGCACATCGGCGGCATCATGGAGATCCAGCTGGAGGAGAACCCGTGGAACTGCACCTGCGATCTGATCCCCCTCAAATCCTGGCTGGACACCATCTCCGTCTTCGTCGGGGACATAGTGTGCGAGACGCCGTTCAGGCTGCACGGCAAAGACATCACGCAGCTCATAAAGCAGGACCTGTGCCCGCGCAGGAACGCCGGCGAGCGCGTCCACCCCCCCTCCGACTCTCACTTCCAAGGGGCCCTGCCCCCGACCTACCACCCGGGCGCCGTCACCCCCACCCGCGCCCCGAAGGCTTCTCGCCCGCCCAAAATGCGCTACAGGCCCACCCCTCGCATCTCGAAGGACAAACACGTCTTCGGGCCTATAATGGTTTACCAGACGCGCTCCCCCGTGCCCATGCTGTGCCCCAGTGTGTGCGTTTGCACGTCGCAAAACCCCGACAGCGGGCTGAACATCAATTGCCAGGAGCGGAAGTTGCATAACATTAGCGAGCTGAACCCCAAGCCCTCCTACCCAAAGAAACTCCACCTGACTGGTAACTACTTACAAGTGATTTACAGAACTGATCTCACCGAATACAGCTCACTGGAGCTGCTCCATTTAGGAAATAACAGGATAGCAGTGATTCAGGAAGGTGCTTTTGAGAATCTTACAAACCTCAGACGGCTCTATCTGAACGGGAATTACATCGAATCGCTCTCTCAGTCTCTGTTTGCCGGTCTGCAGTCGCTCCAGTATCTGTATTTGGAATATAACATCATAAAGGACATTTTGCCACAGACTTTCAACTCTTTGCATAACCTTCAGCTTCTTTTCCTGAACAACAACCTGTTAAGATCGCTCCCTGACAACGTCTTTGGGGGCACCATGCTCACAAGGCTCAACTTGAGGAATAACCACTTCTCCTACCTTCCGGTCCGAGGGGTCCTGGACCAGCTCTCGGCGTTCATCCAGATCGACCTGCAGGAGAACCCCTGGGACTGCACCTGTGACATCGTGGCGCTCAAGAACTGGATGGAGCTGTCCAGCACCAGCGTGGTGGTCAACGAGATCACTTGCGACTCGCCCTCTAAACACGCGGGTCGCCTGCTGCGCTCGCTCCGCAACGAGGCCATCTGCCCCGAGCCCAGCGAGGCGCCACCGCCCCAGCACCCCCCTCCCACTAAGGCCCCTACGTTAATAAGCCCCGGCACTGAAGCCACCACTCCCTCCTCCTCGTCATCGCCGTCCTCGTCTTCTTTAAGCTCAGTCAGCCCCACTGAATCTCACGTCCACGCCCCCGAGTTGCACCCCGAGGTCCCGCTTTCGGTCCTGATCCTCGGGCTCCTGGTCGTTTTCATCCTGTCGGTCTGCTTCGGCGCCGGCCTTTTTGTTTTTGTCCTGAAACGGCGCAAAGGGGTGGAGCACGTTCCGACGGGCGCCAACAACTTAGATCTCAATTCTTTCCAAGTGCAGTACGGCTCCTACACCCCTGAACCCACTCAAGACAAAAGCTCCGAAAGCCACGTTTATAACTACATCCCCCCGTCCATGGGCTCAATGTGCCAAAACCCTATTTACATGCAGAAGGACGGCGAGCAGGTGGCGTATTACCGCAACCTGAAGGAGCTCAGCTTCGGGCCCCTGGACATGAAGAAGGACGACATGCTCACCCGAAGCCCGGGGGCCTACACAATCAGCACAGTGGATTTTATGGATAAATCACCAATGTCATGCGGTCTGACCACCCCAGAGCCTCCCGAGATGCTGTATCAAAACTTAGGGGAGAGGCCCAACAAGGAGCTCCCGGCGGCTGCGGGCGCCCCCCCTTTCAATTACAACTTTTGCACTTTGCCCAAGAGACCTTGCATCGTGCCCCCCTACGAGGTTGCCACGGCCCGGCGGCACGTCACCAACCAGGACCGGTTGAACAAAACCGTGCTGTACGGGACGCCGAGGAAATACTTCGGGCCCGAGTACCCGTCCAAAAACAATGAGCACCCGCCCCTGCTCCCTGGGAAGCTAAAAACAGAACCAGACTACCTGGAGGTTCTGGAGAAACAGACTGCGATGAGCCAACTGTAAGATAGCGACGCAGCTCCCCAGCCCCCAGGTTTTGTGCAGCATTCATAATAATCACGCAGTTACTGTAATAATAGTCCTCTCTATATATCTATCTTATCTATCTGTGTTCAATCCTACATGACGGACTGGAAGCGAACAGAAGCCTTTGATGATCCTTTTCTCTCTTCTTTTTCTTCTTTTTTGTTTTTCTTTCCAATATGTATAAAAGGAATATAAGAAGTATATTATTATGCAGTTCTATTTTTTCTCCTGGAAGGTATAAATTATTTCTTCTTTTTTTTTTTTTGACAAATGAAATTCTAAAAGACTCTGATGACGGCAGGTATATAATAATGGGCAGGACTGTGTACAAATACGGCTTTGTGCTTTTCATAAAACTGTATTTTGTCCCCCCTCTCCCCTCCTCCCCTCCTCCCCCCATCCCCTCCCACGTGACAAACAGAAAAAAATAGTTATCCTTTGTAGAAGAGGAAATGCTACAGATTGACATTCCTGTACATATTTAGCATACACGGATAAATGGTGAGTGTTAAAACCTTAAGAGAAAAACCTTTTTCAAAAACCCAACAAGCGGCAAAATCTTAATATCCTCCAGAAAGTGCCTTTGCACTCGACTATTTTATCAACAATGCTCTCTCTCTCTCTCTCTCTCTGCAAAATGGAAATGTTCCTCCTCTTTCTTTCTTTCTTTGTTTTTTGTTTTTTTTTGAAAGTGATGTATTTTAAAGAATCAAATCTTTATGTGAACTAAAAGACTTATTTGTCTGTTTAAAAAAGAGAAAAAAAAAAAAACAACATGAATTGAACTCGAGACTGGGTGTGAAATGATGTATTAGCTCCTCACGGGGAGAAACCGTGTTATGTTTTTTTTTTTTTTTTTTGCTTTCATTACGACTTGTCTTTGGAGATGAAACTCTTATAACGAACACTGTACGCTATAGGGGAGGCAATACAGCGCGGCGAAATTGCGCCCATTAAATTTTCACTGAAGCACTTTGTCAAGATCCTGAGCTTGAGGTAAATTTTTTTTGGTTCGGCCCGCGTGCGCGACTGTTTGGGGTGTTTGCGGCGTGCCCGTGGACTGCAGAGCTTGTGTGTGTGTGTTTCTGTGTGTGTGTGCGCAGAGGAAACCAGAGAAAATGAAAATAGAGCCTGCCTGCAGCTCCTCCTCCTCCTCCTCCTCCTCTTCTCTCTCTCTCTCTCTCTAATGAAATGTGATGGCTGCTCTAATGATTGACGAGAAGGCTTTTTTTTTTTCTCTCCACAGAGTTGAATGATAACCACTGCTTTCCTCCTTCTCCCAACTGACACGGCATTTCAAACATTTTCTCCCAAATTCCCACTCCTCTCTCTGTCTCTCTCTCTCTGAAAATCACCACCCATCCTCGTAGCACTGTGACTACACTAAATTGATGTGTGTTGGGGGGGGTGGGGGTCAATATTTTCCGCAGCAGACAGGGATGTGTCAGGAAACCACCGCAGAGCGATCATACCGTCTGAAATGATGCCGGATAGCCTCGAGAGAGGAATGCAGATGATAGAAAAAGAGGAGTCGTTGTTTTGTTTTTTTTGTTTTGCCACTTCTTGGGCAATTTAATCTTGCAGGAGAGAGGAATTGTCATTAGTATAGCAATTAACAGTAGCTGGTAGCCTCTCGTGGGTAGGCAGTGAGAGAAAATGTGCCTGTGCTGAAAATAGGAACTGTTTCTGTTTCTGCGCGTCTTGCCTCTCTAATGACGCCAGATATTCAACTTAAAAGCTCATCTTTACGTCTTTGCAGCATTCCACTGCAAGCCGCTGCTGGAATCTGGCACAGGTTTGTGCATCTATAGGCCGGCCCCCTCTCTATTTCCCGGGCCCTGTGACACGGTTGAACTGTGCACCCCGCTCTAATGCTAATTCTGCTTTCTGTCCTTCAACTCAAGTTGACATTGGCTCTTTGTATTCTCTGTGAATGGCCTCCCAGCGGCCAAATTCTTCTCCCCCCTCCACTTCTCCCTTTTGTGCGTCCCCTTCCCGCCACCCTCCTCCTCCTCCTCCTCCTCCATCTCCTCCTCGTCTGTCTTTTGTCCTCATGTGTTTTTCTCTTTCTTCACCCCCCCCCCCCCCCCCCCCGCTGGATCTCTTCTGGCCATTGTGTTGCTGTCCAAGGTGCTGAAATGTTGCAGGCAACAGGGCTGCGTTCCAATCTGACGGCTGGGCCCGGCAGAGAGCCACACGCGAAAAAGTTTTCGGTATCCAGCTGTTTCTGTTTCAGACCGTTTCCAACTGGACTCTTTATTCCTTCTTTTTTTTTTTTTTCTGCTTTGCGGAAAACTTTCTAGGTCTGCCTAAGCTTAGGGGCACTGGGAGAGTCATGCATATTGTATGTGAGCCGGTTGCGCTTGCCTTTGTGTTGATGACTGCATGGTTTGCTTGCATTGGAGGAATACATCACCTAGGTAACAACAAAAACAAAAAAAAATGTTAAGTGAGTGTCATCTCGCTAGTTTTTTTTTTCCCAGAGCTTTTGACCACATCTCACAGCCCCCACGATATGTGTTAGTCTATCTGAAAACTGGTTATATGAGGATGCAGTTTAAAATGCAAAAAAGTTAGAAAGTGGACCTTGAATGAGACACTTGGGGGTGGAGGTACGACATGTGTTAGTTGGGGCATTAGATGGCTGTGATCTCGAAACACGATGTTATTGAGAGATAACTTTATTTGAGCGGACTAGAAATTGCGAAAATGACACATAACTGGATTGATCACAGCTCCTTTGTGCAGGGCATTGTGGGAAATAAAGATCCATAACGAGCACACTCTAAAAATCACACTTTTTTCCTGCTGACTTAAGCATTTGCAACCTGAACCCTTTAAATATGTTTTCACATTTCCAATAGCAATGATTTCAATTGAAGCAAAAGCAGGTTTGTCCCTTATAACGGTGTCTCCCCTCCACCCATCGTCGCATCTGCTGTTCCCGGCTGTATGTAGGAGCACTCATAGCCGTCCGTCTAGTCAGATATGGGCCACTTACACCGGCGAAGAAAAGTCCCCACTTTTCCACAATTCTTCCATGACGGATTGTTTCAATAAACTAGTATTACCAGGCAGCAACCTCAGTTTCACTCAGTAAGCAGTAAAGAGTTTTCCGGGATAATACGGTTTGCAGCAAAATTGTGTTCCGCGAGCCAACTCGCTGCTGCAGCTCTGAACACCTGAAAAACAACACCCCCCCCCCCCCCCCTTTAATGTTGCCGTGCTGCTTCTCTGCTGCATGAAACACCTCATTTACTCCAAAATCCCGATACCTCCTCCATCCACCTCGCTCCTTCTCTCCCCTCCCCTCCCTCCTTTACGCGTTTACTCATTGCCCCTCAGTGCTGTAACTTTTCTTTTCTCCTCTTTATTTCATTTCATTTCATTTTATTTTTTTCCCGTAGACGCCGCACCGAGCCTCTTTTATCCGCGATGTCTGGTGCAAAGGCACGCGGTGAGTGAGGGGGATGCTGCGGCGAGCAGGCGAGCGAGCGAGCGAGCGGAGCTGTGAATGCTGTCATGCGGGCTTCCTTTTTAACAAGCTTCGCCATTTCAGCTGCCGTGTGAATGGGAGGGGAGAAGAAAGAGGGTGTAAGAGAGAGAGGGAGAGAGAGGGAGAGAGAGGGAGAGATGAACGGAAGCATAGAGAGAGAGACAGAGAGGGAGAGAGGGGTTGGGAGAGCTGTTCATTCCTCTCCTTTTCTGAAAATGGAGTGATTTTCCTTCCTTGGGCACAATAGGTCCTCTGTGTCTTTTTAGTGGCAGTGAAGGAAAGAGAGGGAGGGAGGGCTTGCATGTGCATGCACACACACACACACACACACACACACACAGAGACTCAAACACACACACACACACGGGGGATATGAGCGAGGGCTGGAACATGTGCAGCCTTGCACACCAATGAGGAAGCTTTCTCCCCCAGAACACTCTCCTCTCTTATCTCGCAGCCCTGGGACTTTTGTGTGAGTGAGTGCCACTGTGAGCGAGTGAGCAAGAGAGAGAGAGTGAGTGAGTGACTGCATTCATATATTCATATAAGTTATGAGTGAATGTCTGCACCTTTTGCAGAAGTGTTCTCTCTATTTTTTTTCTCTCTTCTTCTCCTCAGATAAGATTCAGACGTATATAGAAGTGTTTTGTGGCGAATGCTCTCCCTCTCCTCCTCTCTCCGTCTGCCTCTCTCGCCCCGACTGATGATATGAAAGAGGGCTATGAATTGGTATTCCTGTAGCATGGCTCAATGTGTGGATAACCGATTCAGAGATGACTTTGACACATACGGGCTGTTGCTTTGAGTTGATTTATAATAGGTGTTTCAGGTGGCCGTCCCTGCGTATACAGACGCCGCGTGTGCCAGCAGCTTTTCACACATACGATTTTAATCTTTTGCCGCAGACTGCTGCAATCCATTTTCTTTTTCCCCGCTGCTGTGTGTGTGTTTGTGCATGCACCCTTACCACCTCCTCTAGTATGTTCATCCTGAGCTGTCATTCCTCCTTCCCGGATTGTTTTTTTTTTTGTTTTTGATTTGAAAGACCGTGCGCTGGAGTTTCTATCCGGGAACACGTGTCACGCGGCGGGCAGGTGATTTATTTTACCTTTTAACATGCGAATAAGAGAGTTACGCGCAAACAGTTCGCATTTCTGCTCGAGAGTGGCTCGGCCGTGTCCGCGACTGACAGACAGCGGGAATATTACTGCGTCACTTCTCTGCTGCTTCTTACAGATACGTTTCTTTTCGAGCATTCCCTTTATTTCGTTATGCCGGTCTACAGTTGGGCCTGCGTCGAGGGCTGGACCGACGTTGTTGAGTTTTCTGTGATAAAAATAAAAAATGACGCTGTAGCTAAGAGCCGTCTCTAAAACCCAAAAGCTCTGACAGACGTCTGCTGTATGGTTTATTTAACGCACGTTTGCCTGAGAGCAGGTACCGTGTGCGCACAGCATGCCTCGAATATTAAATGTTTAAACTTGGACAAAACACTTCTTAAGAACTCTTGAGTTCCATCTGTTTTATTTTGCCGTGCTTTCTCAAGCTCTTTACGTGGAGGTCAGTGTTGCCAAACGAATTTTAGATTAATACAATTAGCACAAACTAAGTGGGTCTGGTGGCTGGGCCAGTTCCACTCATTGAAGTACTTGGAAATTTAAAAATTTTAACCTTAAGAGTGTTATTGTAGGGCATAAGAAGACTTTTTTTTTTAGTTTGTTGACATTTCTCCCAAATCAAGGTCAATGAAGTGACCGAATATGGTTCATCGCTCGATAAAGGGTTAAAGAGAATTCTTTTTATTCAGTCATAACAACATTTAGACAATGCTGATTTACCATCCGACCCAACCAGGCCCCAAAAGCCCCATATTTATTTTGTGTCATTTGATGTTTGCGTCTTGATTTAGTCGCAGATTGAGAATTTGCCCCACTAAAGTACGGCGTCAGCTGAAGCAGACCCTGATTTGTTAACTAATCCTACAGCTTAAAAAGCTCTCTGTGTCTGTATTCATATTTTATATTGTGCTCGCACGGCACGTAATGTTATCATAGAATATTCCTGATCCAAACTGCCAACAAAAGTCTTGTAATGGATTCGGGGTATGTTGCTTAACCCATTACCTGGCGAGGAACCATATTTGGTAACTCCCGCACAGATTTTAAATTGCGTCCTGGTGCCTCTCGGTGAAATTGAGAAGCATGTGGTTTTCACTCAGCCAATCAGAGAAGAGCAAGGAAATGTTCTCAGGTCAAGTGTGGTCTGCAAGGTCCACCTCTGCATGAACGATGAGAGTAACTGCTTTATTAGGTACCAGGAAGGAAGTGTCCTAATGTTGTCTGTGATAATGTATGTTGACAAGTGTCTGAATCAGCACTTATGTTCTAATGGTCTAAAATACATATTTACATTTATTTCCCACTTAAGGACAAGAAACCATATATGGTAAATTCACTGACCTTGATTTTCTAGGGTTGAAATTTTGAATTTCCAAATATTTCAATGAGCGTCCCATGAAGGGTTAACCGCTTTACAATCAATAGACGTCGAGAAACCTGGAGAAAAAAAAGACCGTTGACTAACTAACGATTTTGACAACAGACAACAGAAAGCCCTCTACTTCAAAACACCCCCGCCACAAGAGTACAAAGAGAAACGGTGGTTTCTTCTTCTGTCTTTTGATGAAGGCCTCCCAACAAACACGGAGTCGGATCGAGAAAGACGCTTTGAGCTGAAACAATGTGCAGCGGAAGGGTTGTCAGTGCAGCATCTTGAACTGAAACGGCAGGATGAGGTAGCGGGGCCTCAGATGTTGGAGCGGGTTCAGGTCTCAAACTTTAACAGTACCAGGTGGTTAACTCAGATCAAACGTGAAAGATGTGTTTCAGCCTTTAATCCATAAAATACCTGTATTAAAATAAAATCCTAATCCCATTAGCATAGGGGATGTGGCAGATTTCTGGGCATATTATGAAGCTTCCATATATAGACATTTCTGCAGTTGATGGGGATGTGGTGTATAAATAATGCACAGAAGGTTTGAAATGTTATGAAATGTTAAACTGTAAATATTTCCCTGCGCACCCTAAATCCTTGCACTGTCTCCATGTCATCTCAGAAGTGTCGACTCTTCCCATCTCAGCGAGTGTGTGTACATGTAACCCGATGATCTGTGAAGAGCTGTGATAGATTTCAAACGGCACAGCACTCTATTAACACTCGACTAAGACTAGATTAACCTGATCGGCCTTAAATAGTTTCCTGTTCAGTGGAAGGACCTGGGTGACCCTTTTAAAACGCTGCCATCTGGCGTGTGTATGAAACGCACACTAGTGTGATAACGATCAGCCGTTTATACAGAGCTATCAGACAGCAGTTCTCCCGGTGAGTAATGTGGCATGTCTGTGCGAGATTTACTATTTGAGAGAGAGAGAGAGTGACGGCGTAAACTTTCCTCGGTATCTTGAACACAGACGTGCACACACGCCGGCGTGTTTGTAGAAGTTCGCTTCAGTAATTTAGAGAAGGAAATGCAGTGGCGGCACAGTGGTGTGGTGGTTAGCACTGATGCCTCGCAGCGAGAAGGTTGTGGGTTCGAATCCAGGCCAACTGGGGTCTTTCTGTGTGGAGTTTGCATGTTCTCCCTGTGTCTGCATGGGTTCTCTCCAGGTCCCCCAGCTTCCTCCCACCGTCCAAAGACATGCTGGTTAGATTCACTGATGATTCTAAATTGGCCGTAGGTGTGAGTGTGAATGGTTGTCTGTCTCTCTGTGTTAGCCCCACGATAGACTGGAGACCTGTCTAAGGTGTACCCAGCATCTCTCCCAGGGACAGCTGGGACAGGCTCCAGGCCCCCCGACACCCTCCAGAGAACAAGCGGTTACAGAAAATGAATGAATGAATGAATGAAATGCAGTGTGCAGCGCTCCCCCATTCACACGGCAGAGCGCAGACCACGCCTGATCAAGATGCAGAGCAGACTCCGCTGAGGTGGTTACATGTAATCAAAATGTAATCACCTCGTTCCGCGTGTAATTATTGAGCCAGATCTTTTAAATGTGGCAATGATAGTTCCAAGCTGCGCATAAAGTCATTTTTTTTTACAGCGACGATAAATCGAATGATTTTGAGTAATGTTCGAGATCACATATCGCCATCGTCAAACTCTGCAGCCAGGCCCAGCAATGAAGACGCTTTAAGCCTCTTGAAGCTTCAAGAAAAGAAGTTAGCAACTGCCTGGTGAAGCTGGTAGAGCATTTAGTTGCTCTACAGCCACATGGCCTCAAGTCAAACTAATTGCAAATATTATTATGGGTCTGTTGGACGTGTCAATAGGCTGAGTTTTCTACTAGCTTCACCTGAAAAACCGTATAAAATTTGTAAATTTTGTTTAAATTCAAATTTTGGCTTTTACCATTTTTTGCCTAAGCTCTATTTATAAGATCTATGCAAGAATTAAAAAGATATTTTAATCATTGTTTTATCTGTTCCATCGTAATATCAACTGGTTTGGCCGTATCCTGATGTGCATCTTCCCAGAAATATAACTACGCGTCACAGGGACGCAGACCACAAGAGCTGTGATTGGTCCGCTTGGTAGTAGCGCGTTTCCGCTTCAGTATTTCCGGCTGCTTCTCCATCTCCTCAATTTTCAAATTGATTGCTTTGGATCAGTAAAGATGGAACACATCGCTGAAGTTACGCCGAAGACCAATCATACAAATCGCCAAACCTCCTCAGTTAACCGTTCCTCGAACGTTTCAATCGCCATTGTTGAATGTGAAGCAGAAAGTACAAACAAAAATTAACCCAACTGGCAAAAAAAGACACAGCACTAGTGTTTGGGTGGTGTTTTTACAGAACTAGCCGGACTGATGAGCTCACAAGTATAAATGGTTCGTACTGGCGTAGGTTATGTGCGTAGGTTATGCCGTCTATGTCCCACAGAGGCATAAACTGTGTTTAAATTAGTAGTAAGACATGACTTTTAAGGTGCTCTATGTCAATTTCTTGTAAACAGATGTGGGTATTTTTTCCATTCTCCATTCCATTCCATTGTCTATCAGTAATTGGACTAGACTGAAAAATACATGTCAAATTAGCAGTTTAAACAAAAACAAAAGCGCTTATCAAAAATTGATGGACGAGTATCACCGTTGGACAAAGTTCTGCAAATATACTGCTGTCAGCTTCAATCAAAAGCTCAAATAACTTTCTAAAAGTACCCTCAGCACACAGTGACTTGAACAATGGACTTTTTAGGTCCATTAGCTTCACAATGCACCACAGAAGATGGATTTTTTTATGTAAATGAAGATAGGAGTTCTGTTCTTCTAAACGTTAATCTTCTTGCAGCAGAAATGCACCTCATACTGTATTTAAAATGACTCCACTGGGGATAAGTTTGATATACTTTGTCGTATTGTTGGCATCGATCCCCACTGCGGGACGGAGTAAGACACTCCTTCACCTACAGGATGTCAGAGGGGTATTACAGAGCTGTATTTGACATCAGGATCTATTGACTGCTCTTTGTTCCCGCTATCTTCAGGCAGAGATGTTGAGTACGTGACACTGACTGCAGCAGCTGATTTCCATAGCGATAAGAAAGGTTCAGCTCATCTGTGTAAAGGGGTTGAATGTCGGGTGTTTGAGGCCGACGGGCAGATTCTGTTCCTCTGCAGTCTCGGGTCTCTGTTCGCCCGCGGCTTGTAATCTGATTGTTTGCTGACAGGATCCAGCAGGGGCGGGGGGGTAAAAAAACATACATTTCTAATTTGAGTTTTCTGTATGAGTCAAATTTCTATGGACCAGATCATCTATTATACAACATGAGCTGTTAAAAACAGTCCTCTACGACGCCAGTGCTAGTGAATAAATAACAGTGCTGCCTTTTTTTTTTTTAGATTAAAGTGATTCGAGGAGGAGACAGGAGACGCCTCTGGTTTCAAGTCATTCTAGCTCTTACATGCAGCTTTACGCTGATCGAGGTTCTTGTACTTTCCCCTATCAGTCTACGGTGTTGGATGTCAGGGATGTTGAACCTGGTTGTATCTCTTTCAATTATGGATTCAGTTCAACGAAGTGATACCACTGTGTACATTTACAGTGTGAGGTTTAAATTCCCATGTCTCGTTTTAGTTTGGGTTGTAAAACCACAGTAGTTTAACACAAAATCGTACAGTAGGAAAATGGGTAGAAAACTTTTTTCTCCCATTTGTCTGATTCGCATTGCACCATTGATTTTTTATTTATTTTTTCAGCAGTCTACACTGTTTGAGATTTTTGAAAATATTATCCACTATTCCATGCATAAAGTCATTTCTAATAATGTCTACGTGGTGGTAAAAGCAAAAATGGTGAAATAGTCTTGGTTTTATATAGCGCTTTTCTTCCAAATGGTACTCAAAGGACTGGGAACAACTCAGGGTTCAGTGTCTTGCTCAAGGACTCTTCGGCATATGGCATGTTCCGGGGACCGCTAAACCACTAGAGACTGTTAGAAGAAGAAGGGAGAAGTTTGTTCTTGCAAGTTCGTTTGGGAAGTTCTCGCAGCTTCTTCTCGACACATCAGCCGGGAAGAACATTTTTCTCATCTTGCGTCATCAGCCTCTCTTGATGAAGATTACGTTGAAAGGTGCAAATTTAGCTAAGAAACATTGAACTGTCATACTAAGGCTTTAAATTTGAGAATTACCTTCGACATCCAGGAACCAAAAATGCACCAGTCACCGTACCGTTGCCGTTAGCTCAACCCATGTGCCCGTGAAGGCTACCTGCCTAAGCTTGTCGTGCACCATGCGGTTTTATCGGGATCAGGTGTTGCAGTTTTCTGTAACTCGATGA